>NC_140580.1:757606427-758806427 GCF_964204655.1 Triturus cristatus
TCTTGTTTCTTTCACCTAATTCCTGCTGGTCCCAGATAATTATCAATCAATCAGTAGATTTGTAGAGCACTTTTTGTCACCCATAAGGGTATCCAGGCACTGGCATGGTCTAGTTGATTAGCCGAATAGCATGGTCTTCAGAGAATTTCAGAACTCTGGAAGAGAAAGGGAGGTTCGTAGATGAAAGGGTTGCTCTTTCCATGTCTTCTCTGCTAGGTAGAAGAAGCAACTTCTGTATCTGCTATGTCAGATGCGGGAGTGAGGGTTAGAGAAAGGGATGTGGAGCGGAGGTGTCTGGAAGTTCAGGTGGTGGTTCAAGGAGGGGGGTTCCGCAGTTGTGTAGGGCCTTGGATGCATGGGTCAGGAGTTTAAACTGGCATCTTTTCTGTACGGTCTGCCAGTGATTCCCTGGGGTAAGGGGTGATGTGGGTTCGTCTAGGGAGATTCAAGACGAGTCTGGGTGTAGCGTTCTGTATGGTCTGTAGTCATCGGAGGTGAGCTGCGAACCCTGCTTAGAGAGCATTACTGTAGTCCAGTCGGCTGGAGATGAGGGCCTGGGTGATGATGCTTCTTGAACTTTGGGGTAGCCATTTGAATATCATACGAAGCATGCAGAGGATGAAGAAGCAGGAGGAGAAGACGTAGTTGACTTGAATCGTCATGGTTAGCTTGTTGTCCAGAATGATGTCTAGGTTCCTAGCGTGGTCAGTAAGGGTAGGAGTAGGTTCGAGTTCTGAGGCCCACCATGATGCGTCCTTTGGGGAGCTTTTGTTTCTGAAAATCAGTACCTCTTTCTGTCCATGTTGATCTTCACGCAGCTGTCCTTCAGCCAGTTGGCGATGTCTGTAATGCAGTTGTGGAAGTTGGTCTTGGTGTTGATGGTGTCTATGGAGAGGGAGAGGATGAGTTGTGTGTCATCGGTGTGGGATATGATGTTGAGTCCGTGGCTTGTGGCGATGCTGGCAAGAGGTGTCATTTAAGTGTTGAAGAGGGTGGGGCTTAGCGAGAATCCTTAGGGTACTCCACAGATGATTTCCTTGTGTTTGGAGTTGAAGGGGGGAAGGCAGTCTTTTTGCTTTCTTATGGTGAGGAAAGAGGCGATTCATCTGAGAGTGGCTCCTTGGATGCCCATGTTTTACAGCCTTGTGATAAGTGTGTGGTGGGAGACCGATCGTAGGCTGCTCAGAGGTCTAGGAGGATCAGAGCCGCAGCCTCTCTTTGGTCATGCAGGACTTTGATGTTTCTTTGGTAGCAGCAATGAGGGTTGTCTCGGTGCTGTGGTTGCTGCAGAATCTTGATTGAAAGTAGTCAAATAGGAGGTTCTGTGCCAGATGTGAGGAGAGTTGTTGGTTGATGGTTTTTTCTAATACTTTGGCTGGGAACGGGAGTAGGGAGATTGGTCTGTAGTTGTTGAGTTCGCTGTGGTCTGCTGATGGTTTCTTTAGTAGGGCATTGACTTCTGCACGTCGCCAGTCCTCGGGGAGGTGGCCATGGCAGTTGAGGTGTTGAACAAGGTGGTGAGTACATGGCTGATTCTGGCTTCGATTATGTTTAAGATGTATTGAGGTTATATGTTGGTTGGGGATCCTAAGTGGACCGTGTTTACGATGGAGGCAATGTTGTGTGGGACGAGCTGGACCCATTCTGTTAGTCTGATGTCTGTGGTGGTTGTGGGGTTGTTGTGTTGCTTAAAGAAGTCTGTGGCCTTGGCTGGGGTTTGAAGTTTCTGTAGATGGTGGCAATCTTGGTGAGAAAGAAGTTTACAAGGTTATCACAGAATTCCTGTGCGGGGGTAATGTTGTTTGTTGCAGCCGAGGAGTTGAATAATTCTTTGACGATGTTGAAGAGTTCTTTGCAGTTACTGGGGCCTGAATCGATAAGTCAGGCAAAGGCCTTTTTCTTCGATTCTTTCAACTGTCTGTGGTAGAGGTTGAGGGCTGTCTTGAAGGCGGTCTTGTTGGTCATGTCTTTGCTGGTGCGTCATCTACTTCCCAGTTGTTTACAGTGATGTTTGTGGTTCTGAGGTCTTCAATGTACCAGCAAGCCTGCTTGGTGGACCTTCTGTGGATGTTATTGCCAATAGGAGTGAGGCTGTCGGTAAAGTTGGTGATCCAATTATTGGTGTTTTTGATGTTCTGGTCTAGGTTGTTGGAGGAGATGGAGTGGGTGGTATTGAGGCCGTTGAGCCATGTGTCCTTTGCGACTTTGCTCATGTTGCAGTGGGGGGAAATGGGTAAGCTGGGGGCAGAGGTCCGTGAGCTGGTGATGATGAAGTTGACGATGGAGTGGTAGGTCCAGGGGAGTTCTGTGGTGTGGCTTTACCTGATGCAGTCGCTGAAGGTGAAGTTGGGGGTCTATCGTGTGACCTGCAGTGTGCGTTGGATCGTGGACGAGTTGGGTGAGTCTGATGTTGTTCATGCTGTCGAGGAGGTTGGTAGTGTTGTGGTTGTTGAGATGGAAGTTGAGGTTGCACAGGAAAATGTAGTTGTTGGAGTCTATAGAAAGATGGGGGGCGTGTTTTTGTTCCGGTGGTGTCTCTGGTGTGAAGTGGCAGTGGTTGCAGGTGAAAGGTTCTATTGTGAAGCATGGGTCGGTGCAGTGGCAGTGTTTGTTGTGGCATTTGAGGTCGAAGGTGTGGAGCTCGGCAGATGATGTATCTGTGGGGGTGAGAGGGCCATAGTTTGTGGCACTGGTCGCGTCCAGGCACTGACGGGCACAGACTGGCCTGCCTTGGGCGTGCCTTTGTCATGCCAGCCATGCAGCCGCACTGCGTGTTCACTCTGCAGCCTGCATTACGTCGGCTCTGGGGTGGACGGTGCTTGTGTTGGTGGGAAGAATGGTGAAGGGGGAAACCTGGGCAGCAAAACCCAAGCAGTGGCGGCATCACTGGTTCAGGCTGGAACTATCAGGAACTGGAGGCCACAGGCAAGTGGCAGGCTTGGTGCCCAGGTCCTACTAGTGTGGTTGCGCTGCAGCCTGCATTAAGTTGGTTCTGGGATGAGTGGGGCTTCTATTGGTGGAAAGAACAGTGGATGGGAAAATCCGAGCTGCGGGGGAGTCACTGGATCAGGCTGGAACAAGGAGAAACAGGTGGCTACAGGCAAGTGGCAGGCTAGGTGCCCAGGTGCTATAGCTATCACTTGGTTTGCTTTATGTGGTTGGACTGAATTATCTTTTTAACCCATTGGTTTTCTGAAAAGGTTTATTAGTGTTATTAGATATGTTTTATGCAGTAAATAGATATCTGCCCACTCTTTTTCCAAACAGAACAGTGCAAATATTTGCCTCCATACATTACAAATACAGATGTTCAGTTTATGGACTTAAAATATTTGCAAATCAAAACCCACCTGATGACTTGTTTCTTTGCTCCTACCCTCTCCTCTCCTCTGCCCTCATCTGTCTTCTTCCCGGTTGGGCCAGGGTTTCCTCCTCCTCGCCTCTGTTTTTCTGCTCTCTGATGTGACCTCACACATCCTGCCTTAAAGTACAGCAAACCTAACTCGATTTCACGAGTACTGCTTTCTGGAGGGCATCTACATAAAGCCATTATTTCGACACCGCCTGGTGGGGTCTCGCTTGGTTCAGGACTCCACACTGTTTTCAAAGTTGAAATACAAACATGAGTAATTCGCTCATAATCCATGTTAGATCAGTGGTGCGGTCTAGATTGACTGGGTTTGGGAGCAGTCTTCTAGTCCTTGCAAGCCAAAGCACAGAAGTTTGAAAGGAAACTACTGGTGACCCCTATAAATTGTCCGTGCACATAACCAAACGCGCCAGCTACGAAGTGCCACAACCTTGAATTGATGCCTTTAGTACCTAAAAGATACCGGCAATTGGTTCATATTATGAGGTTATTAAGGGGACAAGAGCTGGTACATGATAACTAATTTATGTAAAATCCTCTTTTAACATCAAGTTTCTTCCTTGCTTGCTTTTATAATAATTTAGGATTAGAGTAGACATAACTTTGTACTGTTTCATCTCGTATTTGGATTTAGTATATATATATAATTTATTGACATTTTACTGCGGGAAACAAGGATGAAAGATGTCAAGTGTCATCGCATAAGGCATGAATAGCTACAGTACATTCAATAACAGTCAGAACATAACTATAATACAGTATACCTCGTGCTCGAGGCATAGCAGGCCCACATTATTGTCTGTTCTACATTAGGTACTACAGTGGTGCACTGAAATAGTATCATCAATGGCATGCTTATGAAAACCTGAACAACAATTCAACCCCCACCCCCTCCAGCTCCTCCGCCCAGCGGCGGAACGAAACTTGAGGGGGCCCCCCTGCAAAGTACATGGAGGGCCCCCCCCATTCTCCGCGTCAGTCAAGAGTTCTCAGGCCAGTGACACGGCATACTGCAGGGGCTCACCCCAGCCATAAAAAAAGGATTCTAGTTCATCAATTGATCACATCCACCCTTTCATCGGGCGATTTACATACATCAGTAAATACTGCTGCTGCGCCCTCCAGCAAAGTTACATAACACTGCCTCTAGACGGCCCACCAAACACATCCTCCTACTTGATGATCCACCTTCAAGCGAAGCTCCCTCAGTTGACCACCTCCAAACACAGACCACTGCCTTCGTGCATGCTACTAACGCATCCATTACACTCTACTCTCACCCCTACGAAACCCGCAGTTATGCTTTTCCACCCGCCTTTAAAAGCACCACTCGGATGTCTCTGTGAACCCTTGACCGCCGCCCACTGCTCCCCTGTCAACCACCGACAGGAAGACTGATGGCTGGTCCCCATCTAACCACTGCTTACCAGTAAAGACAGAGCCTTTTAGATGCTGCCCTCCCCAATGCCACTGTAGTAGCATTGGGGAGAGCAGCATCTAAAAGGCTCTGTCGGCAACATCTAAAGCGCATTTCCACTTCCTTTCAATGGCAGCTCCTGATACATATACCTATGACTTCTGGGTGGCATCTACCACAGACCACAGCTTACTTTGTTTCCCTGAGACTAACCGAATGCTGTCGGGGAATGCTTCTCTTCCTCCTTCCTTACTAATAACGGATAACAAAATAAATATATAGTATTTTCTTATGCAAACAGCGTATCAAGCACTTGCTGCCCGCAGTCCTCACCAGATCACCACATATAAATATTCTGCTATCGCACCATCCTGTCAACCCTATTATTATCTGGAGATGTTTTTTATCCCTTCCGTGAACTAGGAAAAGCAATACCTTGCACGAAAACAAGTCCCTTTAAAACCTTTGCTACTTATACAGGCTTGCAAAGCATTTACTTGTTTTACTAACTGTCGTTGTAAAGCAAACAGGCAACTCATTGTAGGATTGGAATTACTGCTTAGAAGTATGGAAGTTAATACTGAGACGTAGGATGATTTTTTGCATGTCTGACAGACACTCGCTCTTCCCTGCATGCGCACACAATGCTACAATACAATTTAGCTTAACAAATTGTTCAGAAATGTACCGGAAGGTAAAGAAACAGCCCATATTATTTTTACAAAGAAAAATAGGCAAACGTCCTCTTTATACCCCATGACATAAAGCCTTAGCGTGTACAGCTTGTCCAAATCCACGCCACCTAATTCAGCCCTGCCAAGTACCACGCATCTGGCATTAGACTAACGCATTTCAGTGTGGTGATCCGCATCACCGCACTGAAATGCAAAATCACGTATAACAGGCAGTACGCCTCCTCGGGTACCAGTGCTGCTAATCAATTCTGGTGTAGTATTATTTCCATGTGGCAGCCGTCTGTTTTCTGGTGCTTCCCCTGTCTCCTAAACGCGATGCGGTAAATTTCCTTATGCAGTACAGCTGCCTTTGTGGTAGTCCTGTAAGAAATGTCCCTTTTCTATGCCCACAACATTTTGCCGTATTTCCGTAGTATGTCCATAAAGTTAGGTCTCGGGAGGATTTGTTGCAGGGGCGCACGCGCCATGCACCGGCAGCCCTATGATGTCAGTCGCTTCGAGTGCGACATCTGGAAGGGCTGGTTCCTGACGGGAGCTAGGGGATTGAGAAGTGCACCGGAGCTCTGGAGTGGGTGATGTGACCCGGGATAACCTCCGCCTCCCTGCAGGGAGCGATGTGCAAAAACGACCGCTCTGCATAGAGGAGCCGGGATCTAAGATTCTAACACGATGACACCACAGTGATGAAGTGCCCAATTTCATTGCTGTTTTGTTGTTGGAGGAACGCAAATAACGATGAGTAAGTATTAAAGGAATAACATGCGGGAGACTGTTTCCAGGCTGATTCCTACTTGTTTTCTTCAAAAACTTTCACCTGGCGGTAATAGCTACTTTCAGCAGCAGACATACCGGAATGAAAAACAAACTGGCACATGCATCAAAGCTTTTTGCGATCGCAAACGGTGTGATTCGCAAAAATTGGCCGTTTGCGATCGCAAAATTAGCTTTTGCGATGCAACAAGGGTCAAGGCCCTCGCAATTTGAGAATTCACAATTAATTGCGAGTTCTCAAATTGCAATTGCATTTAAGGAATTGCATTTTGCGATTCCTTAAATCCAATGCAAGAACCAATTTGAAGTAGCGATTTCACTATTAGGGGGCGCAAATTACCATGAAGTTGAACTTCATGGTAATTTGCAAAAACTTTGAAAAATGCGCTAAAGTGCATTTTTCAAAGTTGTAGGTTACACACACACATGTCCTTGGGACATGTGTGTGTGCAACTTTTGTGCACAGATCAATTTCAGGGGTGCAACAGGGTGTCCTTTTGACACCCTTGCACCCTTGAAATTGCATGAGCAATTTGCGAGTACCAATTGGTACTCGCAAATTGCGCTTGCAATTTCCCATTCATTCCTATGGGCCATTTGCTGTCACCGGCAACCCCCCGTCGCAAGCAGCACGGTGGAAGAAGTGGGTGGAGAGGCTCGAGAACTACTTTGTGGCGGCGGAGATCACGGCCGAGCGGCGGCGCACCATGCTTCTACACTTAGGCGGAGAAGCCATCCATGACATTTCGAAGGACGTAACGGACGCTGGCCCGCCCAGGACATATGACACGCTGCGCGACGCCATCACCGCGTACTTTGAACCTTTCTCTAGCGCCGACTATGAGAGATTCCTACTCCGCCAAGCCCGCCAACTCCCGGAGGAGTGAGTAGATGTCTTTTACGCAAGACTAAAGAAGCTGGCCAGCACGTGCACCCTTCCCGACGTGGACGACGAAATCCGCGCCCAATTCATCCAGGGCTGTGCGTCGTCGAAGTTGCGCAAGAGCGTGTTGGAAGCGAACAACATGCCCATGCGTGACATCCTCGTACTCGGGCGGTCAAAGGAGTTGTCTAAAGCCAGGGCCGTGCACATGGAGCCAAAGCCGGTGGTCGCAATCAAGACAGAGCCAGTGTGCGCCCTCAAGACCGCCGCCGCCGAGACTCACACTAAACAATTCCGGCGGAGAAACCCAAGACCGGCGCAAGCCCCTCCCGGCCGTGCCTGTGCGTGGTGTGGTGGCGCGACACCCCACAGAGGAGCGTGCCCGGCACAAGGCAAAGTATGCAGCGCGTGCGGAAAGGCCAACCATTTCGCAAGCGTATGTCTGTCGGCACCCAAGAAGAAACAGAGTGGCTCACCCAGGGGGGTAAGACAGGTAGAGCCGCTACCCAGTACATCCACCAGCAGCGACATGGATGACGACGAAGCAGACGTGGCCTCCGTACATGTCGTGAGAGTGCTCCACACGCTGGCAGCTACACCATCCGCAGAACCCATGTGCACAGTCAACGTGCCAGACCAAGCAGTGGCGGCCTTGATCGACATGGGCGCATCAATCAACCTGATGGCTGCCAGCGTATACCGGACGCTAGAAAATGCCCCGGCACTCCATCCCACGAGGGTACAAGTATACGCCTACGGCACCAGTCGCCCACTCCGCCTGTGCGGGATGTTCCGAACGGATCTGTCCCACGACACCACTCGTTTGCAGCCCAAGATCTATGTGTCGCAAGAGGGATCGGGATTCTTGCTTGGTTGCCGAACAGCCCAAGATCTCGGGCTGATCCATTTCACGCTCACAGTCCAAGCCTGCAGCCTCGACCATCTGGTTCAAAACCACACATCTCTGTTCGAAGGGATCGGCTGTTTGAAGGGACCCGCCGTCCACCTCCACATAGACAAGTCGGTCGCCCCGGTAGCCCTCCGTCACCGACGTATTGCGTTCCACCTACGACCCAAAGTTGAAGCAGAGCTGAGGGTACTCGAGTGAGCTGGAATCATTGAGAGGGTAAGCGGGCCCACCCCGTGGGTGTCACCCATCGTAGTGGCCAAGAAGCCGAAACAGCCGGACGCGGTGCGAATCTGCGTGGATATGCGCATTCCCAACCTCGCTATCAAGCGCGAGCGCCACCTGACACCAACCATAGACGAAATAGTCGGGGAGCTGTCTGGTTCGAGGTGGTTCTCCAAGATGGGCCTGAGGTCTGGATACCACCAAATTCCCCTGCACCCGGATTCGCGCCCGATTACCACCTTCTCCACGCATGCGGGCCTCTGGCGCTACACCCGGCTCAACTTTGGAATATCGAGTGCGGCGGAGGTGTTTCAAAATATCATTCAGAACGTACTACAAGGGCTCGAGGGAGTCTTAAATGTCAGTGATGACATTCTGGTCCACGCACCAACTTTGGACGAACACATCCAACGCCTCCAGGCAGTGTTCACCCGGCTTCAAGAGCAAGGGCTGACCCTCCACCGAGAATAATGCGACTTCCTACGCAAGGACATCAGTTTTTTTGGCTACCGGTTTTCCGACCAAGGAATTGGCCCGGACCCAGAAAAGGTCAAGGATACTCACGCGGCCCCCGCCCCCACGTCGGTGACAGCAGTACGCAGCTTCCTCGGGATGGTCACCTACTGCGGGAGGTTCATCAAGGATCTGTCTGACCTCACCGGCCCCCTTCGGGACCTCACAAAGGCGGCTGCCACCTGGGAGTGGGGCCCGGCACAGCAAGAGGCATTCCAGAGGACGAAAGCGGCACTATCAGCCGACACGACTTTGGCCTCTTTCGATCCCCGCAACGAATCGCAACTTGTGGTGGACGCCAGCCCGACAGGCCTGGGGGCCGTGCTAACCCAACAACAAGCATGCGGAGAATGGGCCCCCATCGCATATGCGAGCAGAACCCTCACCCCGACGGAACAGCGGTACTCGCAGATAGAATGAGAGGCCATCGCCATCCTGTGGGGGTGCCGGCATTTCCACATCTACCTGTATGGGCACCCTTTTGTGGTCATCACAGACCACAAACCTCTAGTCCCGCTGTTCCAAGGTTCCTCCACGCGCCCCCCTCCTCGGATCGAAAAATGGGTGCTCCAACTCCAATAATTCCAGCTCACGGTGGAGTATCGGCCGGGCACCCGGAACCCTGCCGACTTCTTGTCGGGGCACACACGCCCTGCCACCGACTCGGAAGCCACAGAAGCCGCGGCCACGGAGGAATACGTCAAGATGATCATGGAGAGGTCACGGCCGCTACCGATCTCTTTGGAGGAAGTGGCGCGAGCCACCAAAGATGGCGACTGCCTACAGATTGCCATCCAAGCCATCATGTCAGGCAACTGGAAAGCACTCCAAAGCCCATCGTCGTTCCGCACACCGGATGCCCAAGCGACGCTTAAGGCCCTCCATCAAGTCCGGAACGAACTGTCCGTGTCTCCGGAGGGATGCCTCCTGAGAGGGCCCCGCCTGGTGCTACCTCGCTGCCTCACCCAACAGGCAGCCCTCCTGGCGCATGGCGCGCACCAAGGCATTGTGAAATCGAAGAACCGCCTTCGGAGCAAGCTCTGGTTCCCTGGCCTCGACAAGATGGTGGAGATAATCGTCCAGCGATGTCCTGTGTGTTTAGCGACCAGCCTACCCAACCCTCCGGCGCCAATAATCACCGAAGAAGGACCAACGTCTCCATGGGTGCGGGACAGCGCAGACTTCGGCAGTCTCCCCGGAGGAAAGTACATGCTGGTAGTGGTGGCCGATTTCTCACGATACCCCGATGTGGAGTTCCTGTCCTCGACAGCCGCATCTGAAGTAATTCCCAAGTTGGAAAAGGTAATCGCCACCCACGGCCTCATTGGGGAGCTGCGCACGGACAATGGTCCCCCATTCAATGGCACCGAGCTAGCCGAATACCTGCAGTCACACAGTATTAAGCACCGACGCATAACCCCGAGGTGGCCTCAAGCTAACGGGGAAGTCGAGAGACTAATGAGTACTCTCAACAAGACCATTCAGATCGCACTGGCGGACGGCCAGGGCATAGAGTTAGCCCTCTATCAGTTTCTACGGGAGTACAGTTTGATGCCCCACTGCACCACAGGGGTTTCTCCAAGCCGCCTCTGTTTTGGCAGAACAGTCACCGTTACTATCCCACACCATCCCAGGTGGGCGTCAGCACCGACCCTGCCTAACTGGTCCATGGAGCACAGGACACAAACCAACCACGAAGCATCCCGGAAGAGGAGAGCTGCTGACAGCCCCATCCAAGAGTGCTGGTGAAAGACCGCCATCCAGGGGGAAAGTTCCGCCTGCCCTTCGAGCTGGACCCCTGGACGGTCACGAGATTCAGCGGAACCCTGATCACGGCGGTCAGGAATGGAGAAGAGGTCACAAGGAATGTGTCGTTCTTTAAGAAAGTCTCAGATGAAGGAGAGGAAGAGCTTCCCGAGCGAGAAGACTACCGGTCAGTGGCATCCCCGAGTCCCAGAGAGGCCACGGCAGGAGAAACTCCCCGCAGGACTGAAGACGCGGAGAGCGCCTCGACAACACCAGCCCAAGGAGAGCGGGAGTCACAAGGGACACCGAGCCGTCCCAGCCTGGCGGGTACAGACTGTTCTGAGGACATGTTTCCAACCCCTCCAGAAGGGCGCAGCCAGAGCAGGTACCACCTACGTCCATGCCCGCAGCCATCCCAGAGGTACCGGGACTTTGTGGCCCGCTGTCAGCTCCCGAAGCGGAAGTGAACTGCACCAAGACCAAGTAAGACTGTTCTTTTTGTTTGTTCAGGAAATCTGCAGAGACTGAGTTTGAGACTGAAAAAAGAAACGTTGTGTCGCTAAGCCTAATGTTTGTTTAGCTTTTGCATTTGTGGGTAAAGGAGGAATGTAGTGTTGTGCCTAGTGGACCCGACCACTATCACGGGGGTCCCTGGCCATAGGGAAAGTAACTCCCCCCCCCTGAGCGTGCCCACCGTGGACGTGCTTGACGTCCACACGAGAAGCACGTGATGTTAAATAATAAATAGCCCGGAGAGGTGGGCTTGGCAAGCCGTGTTCTAGCCACTACTCAAGAACACGTGTGGCATGTACATTTATTCCTAGGCCCCAGGTCGCGACTTTACAGTAATGTCAACAGGGCACGAGACTTCCGCGTTCAAGAGCCCCGTCCTGCTTAAATTCAAAACAACTGAACTAACTCTATTACATTTCTTAGCACCTGCTTTAAAACTGAAGCAAACAATATTTCTTTAATTTCTGTTCCCCTCCCTTCTTCAGTTATTTTACAAAGAGTCCAAAACTTAAATTTTCAATAGAGGGCAGTATTGTACTTTCTTATATTTTTTCCCAACTCAACGTAACACTTCAAAGCGCAATATATCATGCATATTTCTTTATTGGTCTGGCTTTACATCGCAGCTATCTGCTAGAGCTTTTGTCGCTCCTCTTTTAACACCTATGCATACAATGGACACATGAGGGGTAAACAACTCATCATATTCTACTGGCTATTTGATATGTCATTCAAATTCATAGGTAGTAATTGCCTTGCAATGTTGAGGGTCTATTTTACCTCCACAGAGTGCACTCAATTATCACCCTTTTTTATGTCTCGCTTAAGGCAGTGCATATGCTGAGTGATGCGAGACATTTTGTTAGCTTACAGTGGGCTTTGACCCCCGCCTGTTGCTTCTCATTGGTTGACTTCATTGTCAGTCGCATTTGCTTGCTTTTTATTCATTAGCTGTGTGGGTTTTTCTTCCTTTTTTGTATATCCCTCCCCAGGAGAATAGATGCACTAGGTCCTTTTACTGCTCGCTTTTTCAAGCACTAGTTTGATCTTTTTGTTTAAGCACTCTACAAACTGCAAGTGTTTCCCCACTGTCTCCCCTACTGTGCCAAGCTGTGTGTTCTTCTCTCTCATTTGTATGCTGTCCCCTGTGTTGCTTTCTCGCCTTTGGTTTTTTGGCTGCCATCTCTATGTTACTTTTTTAATCGTTTTATGTCCCTGCCAACATCCCTCTTGTAGCTTCCCCTATCTGCCCCATGTTGCTTACACCCACATCTACGCCCCCACACCCCTTGCCCCAATGCCACCCTTCCCCCACTTATGCTCTCTGTTGCTTACACCCATGTGTTACTCCCCCCACCTAATTTAAAAGCCTGCTACCCACAAGAGTCCCCATGTTGCTTCCGTCCCTAACCTGCACACCTCTGTGTTGCTTCCACTTCCCACCAATGCCCTCCAGCGTTGCTTCCCCCTCACCGAGTCTCACAGAAAAGAATGCTTACGTGCATTTTATTTTATTTTTAGTCACAACACTGGCTCAGATAGGAAAAGCACCATGGCGTCTCCCCAACTTCTTAGTTAGAGGCAGAATCCTGCTTCGACTTCTTGTGTTTCTGTTTATGCTTAGACTTACCTGATGACTTGGAATGCCAGGAGGGTTTGTTTGATGGAATGACCTTGAGAACAGAAATGGGTCTGTGCCCCCATCTTCAACCTGGATCAGCCCTTGCATTGGTGTTCGGCATCATGGAGCTTGGCTTCATGGTCCCAGGTCACCTTGGGGCTTATCTGGATGCCTTCCTCACAAGACTTGGAGTCATGTGAGGGCCCTAGGCACCAGAGATATACCTGGGGAGGGGGGGTTCTATCATGAAGATCTGCTTGTGACAGTCGCTACAAGCCTTAAGCACTGTTGTTTTCAATGGGGGCTTGTTCCCTTGTACACAGTAGAAGAACATTTTGTTAGAACACTTGTCAAAGAAAAATGTTTGGGAGCAAGCTCCAGGTCTGGGTCCAAGGCAGCAGAAACAAAGGATGACGCCAACGCACAGAGGTGGCGCCTATATCTGACTCCGGTATCAGTTCCAGGGTGAGATGAAGCCTATGGAGAGACTACCGAAACCACCTACCTGTGAACAGGAGCACCACTATGAAAACTCTCCAGACCCAGTCTGGCTCTGGCAGTGCTCACAAGGTGAGGGATCTGCAACCCCAGACTAGGCTCATAGCGAGAGAGCACTTCTTGTACCCTGCCTCTGCTCTTTCTCTCCTTTCTTCTCTCTTCCTACTATCCTGTGTCTAATTTTCCAGCGAGTCAACGCAGAGGGGATCCGCTGGACGTGTACAAAACAGTACCATGTAATTACTGTAATACCAACCACGTTTATCTGGAACCCCATAATGAAAATGCGAATGTACTTGCTTTGTAAAATTAATAAAAATACTTTGAAATAAAAAAAAAGAAGTATCCATTAGAAATTTAGTACAGCAAATCTAGAGCACAGCAGCAAGTAGCCAAAATATAGTGTATGCGTGTGAACAAGGTCAGTGGCACACTCTTGCCATCTTTATACACACTGACCATGGATTCCCTTTAGAAACGCTGAGAAATTATGTTTAAGGCCTAATGGTCAGATGTAGGAATGCATATACTCATCGCAAACCGCGCGATTCAGTAAATCAGTGATGAGGGCGAGCAGTAGGAACGTTGGAAAATCGAACCTCATATGTTACAGGTCAGGTGTTGGATCATACCACCCACCGCACATAGACACAGAAACACTCCGCCTCCCCTCCCACACACAGAGCAAACAAACTATCTGCATCCACATTGGGGGCAGATTTACAAGCCCCTTGCGCCACTTTTATGTCACTTTTCCCATGTTAAAAGTGACGCTAAAGTGGCGCAAGGGCCTTGTAAATCTGCCCCTGGGTTTGGAGGAAGGTTGCAGGGCCATCCACCCTCTGGAGCAGCCTCTCATGAGTCTTCTCAGAATTCACATGTCCAGGAACCTCGAGTACATAAGAACCGTTGCAAAGGCACCCACAATCATTGCCAGCCATGCACATGTATGGGTCCGGAGGAACATTGGAAGCCACACCCCTCCACATTGGAGAATCCAAAACTGGGGCTAACTACAACATACAAACCGAAAAACCCCTTCCACACTTAACAAACAGAAGGCAAAGAGATGACCAATGCCCTGTGTCCTGCTTCAAAGCTACTACTAGTAGATAACACCTTCTACTAACATCACAACAGATCCAAGAAGCCAAGCAACTGGCAAATGTGGTGCTATGAATAACATGCCATACACTGAGACTCCTCTCACAGATAATAACATAACACAATTTCTCATTACATGACAATACATACCCGAGCATATTTTATATTAAAGGAAGCTTGTAAAGCGCACTCACACCCCTGGGGTCGTTTGGCAATGCGGAAAGAACGTATGATATTTTAAAAATAAATCCAGGGATCTAAGAAGGCACCTGCTCTAATGAATATATGTGTGCATGAGCTTATATCTCCACTTATGAGGCTCAGTGGGCATATAAAGCTATACCTGGATAAGCAAAATATTCTTGTGCTTATGAGGCTTAAGCAAGCATAGATGCTTTACACACATCTCAGCATCATATAGGGCTACATTTTTCATGTCAGGATTTAAGTTAGCATTAGAGTTAATGTCTAATGTGGGTTATTTCTGCATTACTGTGCTTAACAATGCCGTCACACACTTCCACCTGTTCCCATGAAGCGATACCTGCCCATTTGAAGGTAGCATGAGAAACTTCTTGGACGTAGAATTTGTGGTTTGGCGGTGTGAGGAACACTGTAAAGTGGCAGTCCTGCCGTCCGGCTAAACCAGTGGTTCGCTCACTTCGGGACATATTTACAAAAAACTGTCAGAGCGCAGGGCTATGCCAAATCCAGCAGCGCTATGCTCCAACATTTTTAAAACGTAGGGATGCGCCATATTCATAAGAATACGGCGCACCTCTGTGTTTCCCCTAGCACTGACGCACAAAAAGCTGCCTAGCGCTAGCGCAGGCACCCTGCCGCCTTGTTGCAAGGGTGACTGCGCTGCAGTGGCGATTGTTTACGTGCAGGAAGGGACACCGCCAAGGCCTCACAAGGCCCCTCTCTAGCCAGAGCCTGCAGTTCGGGTGCTCCCTATTTGCCTCGCAAGGTCCCTCTCTAGCTAGAGACTGCAGTTAGGGAGCTCCCTATTGGCCTCGCAAGACCCCTCTCTAGCCAGAGCCTGCAGTTAGGGAGCTCTCCATTGGCCTCACAAGACCCCTCTCTAACTAGAGACTGCTGTTAGGGAGCTCTCTATTGGCCTCGCAAGGCCCCTCTCTAGCTAGAGCCTGCATTAATGGAGCTCTCTATTGGCCTCGCGAGGCCCCTCTCTAGATAGAGCCTGCAGTTAGGGAGTGCTCTATTGGTCTCGCGAGACCCCTCTCTAGATAGAGCCTGCAGTTAGGGAGCTCTCTATTGGCCTTGCAAGACCCCTCTCTAGATAGAGCCTGCAGTTAGGGAGCTCTCTATTGGCCTCGCAAGGCCCCTCTCTGGCTAGAGCCTGCAGTTCGGGCGCTCCCTATTGGCCTCGCAAGGCCCCTCTCTAGATAGAGCCTGCAGCTAGGGAGCTCCTATTGGCCTTACAAGGCCCCGCTCTAGCTAGAGCCTGCAGCTAGGGAGCTCTCCATTGGCCTCGCAAGGCCCCTCTCTAGATAGAGCCTGCAGTTAGGGAGCTCTCTATTGGCCTTGCAAGGCCCCGCTCTAGCTAGAGCCTGCAGCTAGGGAGCTCTCCATTGGCCTCGCAAGGCCCCTCTCTAGATAGAGCCTGCAGTTAGGGAGCTCCTATTGGCCTCGCAAGGCCCCTCTCTAGCTAGGGCCTGCAGCTAGGGAGCGCTCTATTGGTCTCGCAAGACCCCTCTCTAGATAGAGCCTGCGGCTAGGGAGCTCTCCATTGGTCTCGCTAGGCCCCTCTCTAGCTAGAGCCTGCAGCTAGGGAGCTCTCTATTGGCCTCGCAAGGCCCCTCTCTAGATAGAGCCTGAAGTTACGGAGCTCCCTATTGGCCTCGCAAGGCCCCTCTCTAGCTAGAGCCTGCAGCTAGGGAGCTCTTCATTGCCTCGCAAGGCCCCTCTCTAGCTAGAGCCTGCAGCTAGGGAGCTCTCTATTGGCCTCGCAAGACCCCTCTCTAGATAGAGCCTGCAGTTAGGGTGTGCTCTATTGGTCTCGCAAGACCCCTCTCTAGATAGAGCCTGCAGTTAGGGAGCTCTCTATTGGCCTCGCAAGACCCCTCTCTAGATAGAGCCTGCAGTTCGGGCGCTCCCTATTGGCCTCGCAAGACCCCTCTCTAGCTAGAGCCTGCAGTTAGGGAGCTCTCCATTGGCCTCGCAAGGCCCCTCTCTAGATAGAGCCTGCAGTTAGGGAGTGCTCTATTGGTCTCGCAAGACCCCTCTCTAGATAGAGCCTGCAGTTAGGGAGCTCCCTATTGGCCTTGCAAGGCCCCTCTCTAGCTAGAGCCTGCAGCTAGGGAGCTCTCCATTGGTCTCGCAAGGCCCCTCTCTAGATAGAGCCTGCAGTTAGGGAGCTCCCTATTGGCCTCGCAAGGCCCCTCTCTAGCTAGAGCCTGCAGCTAGGGAGCTCTCCATTGGTCTCGCAAGGCCCCTCTCTAGATAGAGCCTGCAGTTAGGGAGCTCCCTATTGGCCTTGCAAGGCCCCTCTCTAGCTAGAGCCTGCAGCTAGGGAGCTCCCTATTGGCCTTGCAAGGCCCCTCTCTAGCTAGAGCCTGCAGCTAGGGAGCTCTCCATTGGTCTCGCAAGACCCCTCTCTAGATAGAGCCTGCAGTTAGGGAGTGCTCCATTGGCCTCGCAAGGCCCCGCTCTAGCTAGAGCCTGCAGTTAGGGAGCTCTCCATTGGCCTCGCAAGGCCCCTCTCTAGATAGAGCCTGCAGTTAGGGAGCTCTCCATTGGCCTCGCAAGGCCCCTCTCTAGCTAGAGCCTGCAGTTATGGAGTGCTCTATTGGACTCGCAAGGCCCCCTTTTTGTAAAGCTTGCAGTTAGGGAGTGGAGTCCCCTTGCAAAGCCCATCAAGAGTCTATCAGTGCCAGCGCTTCTCAGTTCCTTCATTGCTGTACTGAAACAGTACTGGATACTGAGCCCAATTAATTGAGAAAGAGTGCAGAGGCCCTGGGCTCTTTTCCTCTCCCTGTACGAGGTCAGTGCAGTACAGTAACGAATACTGGCAAGTACTGTTCACTGCACAGGCCTCGTTCGGAGCGGGGGAATGAGAGGGCCTCCCTGCACACACTCTCCCTGCAGGAGGTTGGTACAGTACAGTACCAGTGCTGGGACCCAGCACGCTCTAGCTCTCACTGCAAAATATTGGAGCAGTAACCAGTAATGGTAGTACTGGTTAATGGCAGTTAAATGACAGGACTCAAGTGTTTTTCAGCTAAAGCCCGTCTTCCTTTCCAACTTACAAGTGTTTTTCTCCTTTGACTGCCCAAGACCACACCGAGACTAGAGAGACTGACGAGGCTGGCGGGACTTGAGCTTCTGGCTCACCATGGAATCTGCAGTGGCGGCTACTCCATGTGGGCGGAGGAGCGTTGCCCCAGTTCTTGCAGTGCGAGAAGCAGAAACATAAAATTGTATTTTAAATACCATTTAATGTTTCTGCTTCTCGCACTGCAAGAAAGCAGAAGGCAGGGTTTGGTTGGGGGCAGGCGGGTGGGTGTTCCTGCTCTAGGCAGGAGAGGAGTGGCTTTCTCACTGTTGTGGGCGCTGACTGTTTGGTCGGCCCTAGGGCACATGCACACTGCATTTTCTCTGCATGCAACCTACATAGAGAAAATGTCCCCCCCCATAGACGCCTGTGGGGTCGGCGTCCTAGCCAATTACAACACTGCTATTGTAGCGTTGTGATTGGCTTAAGGGAGGAGAGGGAGGCTGCCTGCTTCCTGTAAGGTGCAGAGAGAAGAGACGCGACGCGACGCGGAACCGATGGGGAAGGTAAGTTAAAACATTTTTTTTTTATTAACCCCACCCCCGCGTGAAACCACCCCCCCCACCCGCGAGTCATGCCGGGCACGACTGGGAATCTGGACTACTTTCCCCAAGCCAGTGTTAGGCTGAGCAGGCTGTGGAGGTGGCCCTTGTCCTAGAGGAGGCCCCACCACTGCTCAGACCCCAGTCCATTAACCATCTGCAACACAGCTCACTGGATGGACTCTGCTGATCCAGACTCCGGAGGCAGGGGGGTCCAGGGTAAGGGGCGTCACCCCACCTTTGAGTCAGGGATCTGCTGTCTTAACTGAACTGTCCTGGTAAGAGGGGTGCTCAAGGGTCAGTTGGAATGTAAAACCCGCCTTTTCCTGAGACAAGATATTCCTACTCAAAGGCATCCCTGGGGAGAGGAAGGCATGAAAGAGCCTGCTGCCGAAGGGTCTGCCTTTGTCCTGCAAGGTCACCGGAAGTGAAGACGTGAGGGAGCTGCTAGCTCTGTGTCTGCAAGGGCTAAAATTGCCCCACTGTTACAGTGGTTTAGATCACATGCGTGAACGCAAGTATCAGGCCCTCATTATGAGTGCCCCATGAATAGTGATGGGGTCAGTATCAGTGGCTTATGATCATCAATAGCTCGTCATTGTCGGTGATTCAGTACCAACAGTGATTCACTTACATTGATGCAGTGATGTAGCTAGACCTACTGCCACCCGGGGCGGACCCTAGGTTTGGTACCCGGTGCAGGTAAGAGCAGGGAAGGAGGGGGTCTGGCGGCCCACAGACGACTTGTTCTCAGGAGCGGGGGATGGTGGTAGTCAACAGACATGACTTGCTCACCTTCAGCGCCCCCAAAACCGGCACCGCCCGGGGTGATCCACTGCATTGATGTATCAGTTTTATTAGCTGTTCATTATTGCCAGTACTTAGTGTATTCTCTAGCTCACTCTCACATTATAATCAATGGCTTGATGTTGCCAGTCATCAGTGGGTCAGTGGCAACATTTGTTTTGAGGCTTACGTAGGGTACAGAGTATGCAGCTTCTCCGTTGCAGTACTGCTGCCTGTCTGGTGGTGGTATTGCTTGGCCGTGGTCAGAGTCTCCTTCATAACTAGGGCTCCTTATATCCGTTTTTACTGATTTTTACAGATAAATACAGACACCAAACATTGTGTTTCCCTGTCTGCATTTATTTTTAAAAGCAGAAATATGCATATATTGTGGCCTCGTTTGAGTGACTCTCCTAGCTGAGGTTAATAATTCTCAGGCCAATAGCTGTACATATTACCAGCATAGAGAGGTACGCAGCTCAACAGACAGAGGGCAATTGTTGCTTCTGTGTTGAGAGCATTGCCGGAACGTACCAGAGACTTCACATGTTCACATGTACCGGTGAAGAAGGAGCACTCCACGCGAGGTCTTGTAGCGCATTGTTGAAGGCCGCACTCAGCACATGGTTGAGAGTTCTTCCCTGCCCATGTTGCTCTGGCGTTTCTACTCTCACAGCCACCAGGAGGGGTTCCTATGTTCACTTCCTGTAAGCAATGGTGGGACTGCAGAATTTAGTACAGGACAAAGGATGTCACACTGGGGCTTTATCTTCATTTGCCCAACAAATGCCGTGATTTCCAGGGAGGGCGCAAGGACAGGTCTTATAAATTGCCATTTCTATGATAGTGGTCTCTCCAGAGTTCCCAAAAATGATTTAACTGTAACATCTTCATTGCGTTTGTGTACCAAGAAAAATGTAATGTATATTAAGTATAGAAGCTTAAATCAGCTCACACTCAAGGATTGCGATCATTTACTTCTTAGAACGGCCATCTTAAAGTCAGGCCAAGGAACACAAGATTTTAGTGAATTTGATTTAATGAGGTGCTTCTCATTTGTTGCATATAAAGGAAGTTGACGAGTGTAGGCTGGCGATCTGTATCTGATTTATGTATTTCAAATGTCAGGTAATGCCATTTGGATTGGGCAGGGCTCCTGCTGTTTTGTAGCCATCTTCACGTTTTATTTTAAAGGCACTCAAGGTTTCCTTGGATTTACAAAGGAGTGTCCTCCTTAATTCATCAAAAGTTTTACAGAGATAACCAGTGACATTACTTGTGGTTTTGAAAAAGAAAATAAATGTGAAGAGAGGTTTTTGCTTGGACAATGAAGCTGAAACAGATTTTAGTACAAATACATGTTTTCTCATCCGCTATTCTTATATCAAACTGAAAATGTAAAGACGTTTTTGTGGAAACGGACCAGTTTAAAAGAGACGTTGGGGTACTTCTGCTATAAAAACGAAAAGATGACTGATAAGACTATCTGGGGCCATATTATGTATTGGGGCTCACTTTCCCTGTGTGCGCCCGGCGCACCTTAAAACAGGTGCGTTGGGCGCAAATAGAGAAAGTGCCCCTATTGCATAGAATGCGCTGCCCCCAGGGCAGCAGCGACCTCGTGCTGCCCTGGGGGGGCAGCACCTTCAGTGAAATACCGAGTGGCTTTGAAGCAGCCGCTTCATGTTTTACTGTGCCGGCGGCAACCCGCCGGCACTTTGAAGGGTGATTAGAGATTTCCTTGCAGGCGGGTGCAGTCAGTGTCTGGGGGGTGCACAGGGCCCCCTTTACCCACCTCCAGAGGGCTGCTCTCAGGAGACGTACTGGCAGTGCACCACCTTTTAGGGATGCATTATTACCGATTCGGTAAATACCGATTCATAAATACCGATATTTACCCACATACTATTTACCGATTCATAAATACCGAATCGGTAAAATTCGGTATTTATGAATCGGTAAATAGTATGTTACCTACATATGGCCCTTGCTCCCTTAATTTTCATCTGATTCTTTGCCCACCTGCTACTATTTTTCTCCCTGATTATTGCTTCTAGCAGTTGCAGGTTCTATTGTATTCCTCATCAGGATTTTCTGCTTGGCTCTATTCTCTTCCTTGATGTCTGGGGAAATGTGGTGCCTTGCTAACCACTTCAAGTTTTAAGTCTCATCTTTAATCAAAATCAGCAAGATTGCCTCGGAGGTTTTTATCCTTTCAATATGTGTTTCCTCCTAACTGGTAACCTCTTACGGAGACACCCCATTTGTTTTACTCATTTTACATATTTATTTTTATTTTTCATAAACCTCATCAACTTTATATGCTTTTTATGAACAAACAACATTGTTTTTCGCATATATATGTAATAAATATATATATATATAATTTCACTGCGACGTGCATGTTGTAGGATTACACATCATTTATGCTGGTCCTTCCCTTTGTTTATTGTTCCCCTGATCTCCTTATCATGCTCTCTATTTTTTCCCCCAGAAAGGTGCCATCAATAATATATTCACAAATTCCTTTGCCCCTTCCATGGTGAAGCTCACACGTGCTGTTGCTTATGCAAAAACATACAAGTCAATAATAATTACCAGTCAGTTAGCTGCTCAGCAACCCCTGGGCTGTTTTACATAAGTTCTGTACTATACATCACTGGACTTGGGGAGGCCATTTGGGGTATAATGGCCCTGTAATTCCGGGCCACTAATCTGCCACTGGTCACACACCTCCCTTCATAAAAGGGCCGTAACACAATCCTGACTCAGATCGCCGTGGATTAACGATGCTTTTGCCAGTTTGTAATTATTCGATGATTCACTTTGTTATTGATGAATTGTTAAACCCATCTCGAGGCCGCCATGCCCGCTCTTGCAGGACATTCTTTACCGCTTAGTTATGTTTCTCCTCTCATGCCCTCTTCGCCTGTGGCCCCCTGCCTGTACCTCCATGCCCCTGCCTCTTCACCCTGACATCTACTCCACGTGCTGCTTACTTTCACCCCCTCGTCCTCCGAGCAGCTTGTGATGTCTTGCCCGCGATAGGGTGGCCAGGCGTCCCGGATCTGTCGGGACGGTCCCGGGTTTCCAACACTTGCCCCTGCAGATTTCGGTAAAATTCGCTCCTGATTTTTTGAGAGGGTAAACTGAAAACAGTAAGAGGTACTTTTGTAGGTGTTCCCGAGCAGGGCTAGTTAGCAGCTGTTATGAGTAAGCAATTTAATTAACAGGTAGGAGGCTTGTTTTAAAAATTAAATGTTATTTATTTTTTTATTGCCTCTTCTGTGTTTCTATGTTAATGAGTGCGGTCATTCTTTGCCAGTTTTTGATGAAAAACCCCTGTCCTTCCTCTATTTTCGCGAAATGTCAAGGTTTTTGGGTCGCAGGATCTGGTCACCCTAGCCTGTGAACCTCTTCTTAGCTTGTTGCCACATGTGCTAAGTGAGGCCATGTTAAACCTGCTCATCCCGCAAACAGAAATGTGTCCCGTTTGGTTGAGTGACTTGTGCCCTGCGGCTATCACGTGGTACTTTTTATGTATATCTTACTGAGTCTGGAAAAAACATTTTACTACACAGTCACCAAAACGATCACCTTGGCCTCGTGTAGATTTTGAGCTGCGTTTTAACTGCTGAAGCCTTGACCAGCTTCCAGGGTCACGTTTCATCCAAATCTCATAGTGCCTATATAGGCAACCCTCCCCACCTTTGCAGAACCTAACATGCACTTGGAATAAGTAATCACACAACTCAATTTTGTTGGGAAAAGTTTGCTGCAGGTTTATTCCATACAAAAGTATGCCAACATGGTGGGTTAACTTACTGGCGATCCAAGGTCAGGCAGGGGTGACTGACCTACGCTGCCCTGCCCGCCTGAAGAGCCAAATTGCGCTGTGGCCAAACCAATCGGTGCTATCAGTTGTGAGGGGATTCCCCCCTTGAATACCGTGAACCACCGCTTCACCACTTTACTCACGCTCTTTTAAGGGTGGAGCATTGCAAGGCAAGCCCCCATTTGCTCTGGCTTACAACCGCCCGAAGGTCTAGCGGGGCCCGATTATTTTTCCTCCAGGGTCCTGCTGTAAAGACTCCTGGGGTTTGGCACAGCACCCTTATTGTGCTCTTGAAGGGGTACCCTTCCGTACTCTTCCACCTCCGGATCGCCCTGTAGCTCTACCTGCAACACAGATGAAAACATTAAACAGTCCTACTTAGCCGTGCTTACCAGCCGACACACTGGGTATGCGGTAGGGTGGGAGACGGCGTGTCCAGAGCCACAGAGGGCACCAGATGGGCCGGGGCAGGTATAAATACCTCGTCCCTACCCTCTGCACGCTTGTAGTGACGCGGCTGGTGCGCCGGGCTGGGGGACTCCTCCCCAGGGTCCCATCAACTAGAGGGGTGGCGTTGTGCCTAATGTGGCACTAAGGTGGCTTCCCTTTTGAGGTGGCCCACTGTGTGAGCAGTGGACAGCCTCAAAATGTCTGCCAACTTCACGGGCAGCCATTTTAGCCAGAGTTTTTCCTACATTTATTTAAGGGGGCAACACAAGAATGGGTCTGGGGATATTCTAGAACCCATTTGGGTCTGGACTCTGTTGAGTGTGGGGTCCGAATCGTGATGTTTCCTTTTTAAAAATGGGGCAAGTTACCATTATAAGGGATCAGGATGAGATTGGAGGAGTCTGGGTGACTGGGAGTGGCCAAGACATGGCAGACGTGGTAGTTTGCAGGTGGTCTCACAGTGTCATCCCACCTCAGGGGACATAATGGTGATAAATAAGGTGCAGACATTCTCATATTTAGGTGTACCAAACTGTTATTCAGAAATGGAAAAAAAAATCTTGTGAGGTATGTGCAGCAAAATTATAAACAAAGAATGAGCATGATGCTGTGACAGCCATTTTGAACAAGATGGCGTTGAGGTCTGGTTAGCATATGCCAGGAAAACACATTTTTACGTGTTGCAGCAAGTTTGTTTCAACTGCATTAGCTCCATGTCAGTATACACATATGAATTTGAGTGTAGATTCATTGCTCAGTACACTATAAATAATGTACACTTTGAATAAAATGCATAAATGCATCATCAGGAATACAGCCAAAGCAAGAGAAGTAAATATTCCAGTGCATTAGTATCATATGCTAGTATGTTTCACACACAGAGGTTCTGAAAGTTACATTTCTCTAATGGATGGAGAACAAAATCTGGCTTCAGGTTTTGAATGAGTCTGAAAATGTTTTTATTAATAAGAGACAAAAACCAGAGGAAATGGAGGAAGGCAATCTCTCCACCACTAGGTGGAGTGCACATTTATACCTTAATACATAATTTTGTAGAATGTATCCATGCTCAAGAAGCTTTGCTACAATAATGACTAGATGCATGGGGGAGCATATGAGAACGAGAGAAGGCAGTATTCCAAAGTATATAACATAAAAACACACGTCTACAGAAGCAGGCGTTTTTATAATGTCTCGGGAGACCCTTTTGTTGTGGATCAGAGAAGGGAGCTTCAGATTAACAAGATAAGGGTGGTCAAGAAAAGATAGAAGTTATAGGTTCCAATAATACTGCAGTATACAAAGCACTTCACTGTAACTTGTCATACATAAGGAATACGTACAATGGTGGCTCCTCCGCTAAGGCGGAGTAGCGTCGCCCCATTGTACTCAGAGCAGTGCAAAAGGAAAAATAAAGTGATAATAACAGAAGTTACTATCATTTTATTTTTAGTATCTTCCAGCCAGGTTAGAGCGGGCTGGACAGGGCACCTGTGACGTCAAGGTAGAAGTGGTTGCTGCTGCATGAAGTGCGCATGATGGTTTGGCCGGCCAAACAGTCCTGCACACTTTGAATGTTCTACACTGGACTGTAATACACTAGGGTGACCAACTGGCATTGGTGCAAATTCAGGACGGTGAGTGTAAATATTCCGGACAAAGGGTCAAAATTCAGGACACAAATTCAGGACAGGAGGTCAAAATTCAGGACAAAACTTCAGGACAATAGGTAAGTTTTACAGACCCATCAGAGGAGGTCGCGCAATAGTATATAAGTAAGCCCAGCCATATCCAAACATATTCAACCATTTGCAAACCTATCCATCATGTATCCTTCCATCTATCATTTCACTCATCCATCCCTTCATCCATCCTTTCACTCATCCATCCATTAGCCATCCATCCACCCTTTCACCCTATCCATCCAGCCATTTACCCTTTCACCCATCCAGCCATCCTTTCACTTACTCATCCATCCACCCAGTCACTCATCCTTCCACCCATCCACCCTTTCAGTCATCCATCCATCCTCCCTTTCTCTCTCCATCGACCCTTTCACTTAGCCATCCTTCCTTCCATCCATCCACCCACCCATCTACTCATCCACTCATGACTTCATCCATTGACCCTATCACTCATCCATCCTTTCTCTCATCCATTTATCCTTTCACTCCTTCACTCATCTATTCATCCTTTTGTCCACCTACCCTCCCTTTCACTCACTCATCCATCCTTACATCCACCCTTTCAATCATCCGTCCATCCATTCAGCCTTGCACTTATCAATTAATCAATCCATCCATCATTTCACTCATCCATCCACCCACTCACTCATCATCCACCTTTTCACTCATCCATCCTTTCACTCATCCATCCACCCTTTTACCCATCCAGCTTCCCTTCCACCCATACATCCAGCTATTTACCTTTTCTCTCATCCATCCTTCCACTCACTCATCAATCCATCCATCCATCCTCTCTCATTCTCCATCTATTCAATCTTTCATTCACCCATTCACCCTTTCACGAATTTATCCAGCCATCCACCCATTCCTTCACTTACTCACTCGCCCACCTTTTCATATTAATTTTGAGCTGAGCCTTTTTGAGAAGAGGCCCATCAAGAACTTCACCCTCGCTGTAGGAGCCATTCCAGGACTGGGACAGAAGCCACCCAGGGCGGAGACAGGATCCACCACAGGGGGGACAGGAGCCATCACAGGCGGGGGGGGGCAGGAGCCAGCACATGGGGGGACAGGAGCCATCACAGGAGGGGAACAGGATCCACCAGGGTGGGCACAGGGGTGGGCATGCAGTATTCTAGTATCATCTTGCCCCCTCCAGGGTGGGGTAGGGCTCCTCACCCCCTCCTGGACAGGACATCGAGAAGACAGGTTCTCTTTCCAAAATGTTAGTTTTGTCATCCCCCACTGTGATGTACAGTACTTAAAGGAGATACTCCAAGAGAACTGATTTAACTGATTGTTCTCCATACTTTGTTAATCAGTGTGGGTGTGATTGTGCCATTTCTTTATTTTATTACATTATAGACTGCATGTTTGAAGAACCGAGGTTTGCTTACAATTTAGTGACAGCAATTAAGCTCTGTGAAGAGAACCACCTGCTGCCTCGGTGTAATCAGGGCCGGTTCTACGATTTTTGGGGCCGTGGGCAGAAAGGGAATGTGTGAGGCCCCTCTAAATTGCAGAGACATGACGCATTCAGGGCTGTTTGCATCTGAATAGATGCCCCTGCGCCTGAAGCTGCAGCCCTTCCCTCTCAGTCACCTTCAAGCACCTCTTAACAGCTCATCAAGGGCTGAAGGTGTGAGGGTTGCCATCCCGCTGTGCCTCTCCAATGCTGCCGGGTATCTGAGCTTTGGTGCTGCATCGGAGTCTGTTACACGCGACCTCAACAGCATCGGAGTCAAGCAGGGAGGTGGGTGGAAGCTGTGCCGGCTTTAGGGTGGTGCGATCGGTGCCGGGTTAAAATTACGGACAAATGGCGTCCGTTAAAGAATTCTTCACGGACAACGGACAGACGGCCAAAATTACGGACTGTCCGTGAAATTTACGGACGGTTGGTCACCCTATAATACACAGGCTGGGTGCAGAACATGCACAGGCTGTCAGTCCTCGTCTGAGAGCCAAACCACTGCACTCAGACCAATCACAAGGCTGATGTCATGGTGACAGCAGCGTCTTGATTGGCTTAGGTGACACTGGGTGCTGCCGGGAGCCAGCAGAAAATCGAGGACGAAGAAGAGACTGCGGCTGGTTACCAGCGACGAGCAGGTAAGTCTTTTTTTTCTTTCTAACCCCTTCCACCCGCCACTATTATCTACAAGCCACCACTGAATATGTACAAATAATTTGTGCAGTAAGTATCACCATGAGTAGCAGCCATGAGTTTGGAGATGGAGGTGCATCAGATTGCTGATAATTTGTCAACTGGATACTCAATTTTTGATACTGCAACTGTCCATCACAAATTAAAGGTTACATCTCCCCTGAGGTGTCGGCATAGTAGCTCCCACAACGGAAAAATATCCTGGCAATCCTGTCCAGAAGTACTTGATTGAACTCCTCAGTGCAAGGGTATCCTGGCAGTGCTCCCCAGAGGTGTCTGCACACCGGTCCCCAGAGGCAGCGTGTCCTGGCAGTGCTCCCCAGAGGTGTCTGCACACCGGTCCCCAGAGGCAGCGTGTCCTGGCAGTGCTCCCCAGAGGTGTCTGCACACCGGTCCCCAGAGGCAGCGTGTCCTGGCAGTGCTCCCCAGAGCTGTCTGCACACGAGTCCCCAGAGGCAGCGTGTCCTGGCAGTGCTCCCCAGGGGTGTCTGCACACGAGTCCACAGAGGCAGTGTGTCATGGCAATGCTACCCAGAAGAGTCTGCACACGAGTCCCCAGAGGCAGCGTGTCATGGCAGTACTCCCCAGAGCTGTCTGCACACGAGTTCCCAGAGGCAGCGTTTCATGGCAGTACTCCCCAGAGCTGTCTGCACACGAGTCCCCAGAGGCAGCGTGTCCTGGCAGTGCCCCCCATGGGTGTCTGCACACGAGTCCCCAGAGGCAGTGTGTCATGGCAATGCTACCCAGAGCTGTCTGCACACGAGTTCCCAGAGGCAGCGTGTCCTGGCAGTGCTCCCCAGAGGTGTCTGCACACGAGTCCCTAGAGGCAGCGTGTGATGGCAGTGCTTCCCAGAGCTGTCTGCACACGAGTCCCCAGAGGCAGCATGTCCTGGCAGTGCTCCCCAGAGGTGTCTGCACATAAGTCCCCAGAGGCAGCGTGTCATGGCAGTGCTCCCCAGAGCTGTCTGCACACGAGTCCCCAGAGGCAGCGTGTCATGGCAGTGCTCCCCAGAGCTGTCTGCACACGAGTCCCCAGAGGCAGCGTGTCCTGGTAGTGCTCCCCAGAGCTGTCTGCACACGAGTCCCCAGAGGCAGCGTGTCCTGGCAGTGCTCCCCAGAGCTGTCTGCACAGTCCCCAGAGGCAGCGTGTCATGGCAGTGCTCCCCAGTGGTGTCTGCACACGAGTCCCCAGAGGCAGCGTTTCATGGCAGTGCTCCCCAGAGCTGTCTGCACACGAGTCCCCAGAGGCAGCGTGTCATGGCAGTGCTCCCAGGGGTGTCTGCACACGAGTCCCCAGAGGCAGCGTTTCATGGAAGTGCTCCCCAGGGGTGTCTGCACACGAGTCCCCAGAGGCAGTGTTTCACGGCAATGCTCCCCAGAGGTGTCTGCACAGGAGTCCCCAGAGGCAGCGTGTGATAGCAGTGCTCCCCAGAGCTGTCTGCACACGAGTCCACAGAGGCAGCGTGTCCTGGCAGTGCTCCCCAGAGGTGTCTGCACACGAGTCCTCAGAGGCAGAGTGTGATGGCAGTGCTCCCCAGAGGTGTCTGCACACGAGTCCCCAGAGGCAACGTGTGATGGCAGTGCTCCCCAGAGGTGTCTGCACACGAGTCCCCAGAGGCAGCGTGTCCTGGCAGTGCTCCCCAGAGGTGTCTGCACACGAGTCCCCAGAGGCAGCGTGTGATGGCAGTGCTTCCCAGAGCTGTCTGCACACGAGTCCCCAGAGGCAGCGTGTCATGGCAGTGCTCCCCAGAGCTGTCTGCACAGTCCCCAGAGGCAGCGTGTCATGTCAGTGCTCCCCAGAGCTGTCTGCACACGAGTCCCCAGAGGCAGCGTGTCCTGGCAGTGCTCCCCAGAGCTGTCTGCACAGTCCCCAGAGGCAGCGTGTCATGGCAGTGGTCCCCAGAGGTGTCTGCACACGAGTCCCCAGAGGCAGCGTGTCCTGGCAGTGCTCCCCAGAGCTGTCTGCACAGTCCCCAGAGGCAGCGTGTCATGGCAGTGGTCCCCAGAGGTGTCTGCACACGAGTCCCCAGAGGCAGCGTGTCCTGGCAGTGCTCCCCAGAGCTGTCTGCACAGTCCCCAGAGGCAGCGTGTCATGGCAGTGGTCCCCAGAGGTGTCTGCACACGAGTCCCCAGAGGCAGTGTGTCATGGCAGTGCTCCCCAGAGGTGTCTGCACACGAGTCCCCAGAGGCAGCGTGTCATGGCAGTGCTCCCCAGAGGTGTCTGCACACGAGTCCCCAGAGGCAGCGTGTCATGGCAGTGCTCCCCAGAGGTGTCTGCACACGAGTCCCCAGAGGCAGCGTTTCATGGCAGTGCTCCCCAAAGCTGTGTGCACACGAGTCCCCAGAGGCAGCGTGTCATGGTAGTGCTCCCCAGAGGTGTCTGCACACGAGTCCCCAGAGGCAGCGTGTCCTGGCAGTGCTCCCCAGAGGTGTCTGCACACGAGTCCCCAGAGGCAGCGTGTCATGGCAGTGCTCCCCAGAGGTGTCTGGACACAAGTCCCCAGAGGCAGTGTGTCCTGGCAGTGCTCCCCAGAGGTGTCTGCACACGAGTCCCCAGAGGCAACGTGTGATGGCAGTGCTCCCCAGAGGTGTCTGCACACGAGTCCCCAGAGGCAGCGTGTCCTGGCAGTGATCCCCAGAGGTGTCTGCACACGAGTCCCCAGAGGCAGCGTGTGATGGCAGTGCTTCCCAGAGCTGTCTGCACACGAGTCCCCAGAGGCAGCGTGTCATGGCAGTGCTCCCCAGAGCTGTCTGCACAGTCCCCAGAGGCAGCGTGTCATGTCAGTGCTCCCCAGAGCTGTCTGCACACGAGTCCCCAGAGGCAGCGTGTCCTGGCAGTGCTCCCCAGAGCTGTCTGCACAGTCCCCAGAGGCAGCGTGTCATGGCAGTGGTCCCCAGAGGTGTCTGCACACGAGTCCCCAGAGGCAGCGTGTCCTGGCAGTGCTCCCCAGAGCTGTCTGCACAGTCCCCAGAGGCAGCGTGTCATGGCAGTGGTCCCCAGAGGTGTCTGCACACGAGTCCCCAGAGGCAGCGTGTCCTGGCAGTGCTCCCCAGAGCTGTCTGCACAGTCCCCAGAGGCAGCGTGTCATGGCAGTGGTCCCCAGAGGTGTCTGCACACGAGTCCCCAGAGGCAGTGTGTCATGGCAGTGCTCCCCAGAGGTGTCTGCACACGAGTCCCCAGAGGCAGCGTGTCATGGCAGTGCTCCCCAGAGGTGTCTGCACACGAGTCCCCAGAGGCAGCGTGTCATGGCAGTGCTCCCCAGAGGTGTCTGCACACGAGTCCCCAGAGGCAGCGTTTCATGGCAGTGCTCCCCAGAGCTGTGTGCACACGAGTCCCCAGAGGCAGCGTGTCATGGTAGTGCTCCCCAGAGGTGTCTGCACACGAGTCCCCAGAGGCAGCGTGTCCTGGCAGTGCTCCCCAGAGGTGTCTGCACACGAGTCCCCAGAGGCAGCGTGTCATGGCAGTGCTCCCCAGAGGTGTCTGGACACGAGTCCCCAGAGGCAGCGTGTCATGGCAGTGCTCCCAGAGGTGTCTGCACACGAGTCCCCAGAGGCAGCGTGTCATGGCAGTGCTCCCCAGAGGTGTCTGCACACGAGTCCCCAGAGGCAGCGTGTCCTGGCAGTGCTCCCCAGAGGTGTCTGCACACGAGTCCCCAGAGGCAGCGTGTCATGGCAGTGCTCCCCAGAGGTGTCTGCACACGAGCCTCCACAGCTGAAGGGTATCCTGACAATGTTCACTAGAAGAGTCTGCACACAGGCCTCTACCATGGTGGAAAGGTGTCTTGGCAATGCTCCCAAAGGGGTCTGCAAACAGGACCCCTCAGTGGAAGGGTAACATGGAGCAGTACCTCAGAGATGTTCCCCAGAGGTGTCTGCGCTCATGATTCCCCAGGGTCAGGGTATCCTGACAATGCTCGCCAGAGGGGTCTGCACACAGAACTGCACAATGGAATGCTATCCTGTAAATATACCTCAAAGCTGTTCCCCAGATGTTTGCAGACATGACTTCACAGTGGAGGGGTATCCCGGCGGTGCTCCCCAGAGATTTCTGCACACATGACTCCACAATGGGAGTTTATCTTGGCACTGCTCTTCCAGGTGTCTCTACACAGGACGACACAGTGGGAATGTATTCTGACAATGCTCTCCGGAGATCTGTGCACATCGCAGTGGGAAGATTCTGTTTGGGTGAAAGACGCTTCAAAATGCAAATGTCTTTCTAATTTTTACTCTCCCTCCTTTCACAGTTAGGAATGCGTGCCAAAAGTCCCCCCTGCACCTGCTGCCACCGCCCACACTCCTGCAGTGACTCACAGCGCATAGCATGTCTTCTGTAATCATCAGCTGTCTGTAAGAAACTCTACAAGGCCATTACCGGCTTCTTGGCAGCACTGGATGCCAACACTCCGGGGGGCACAAGATGGCACGTCTCCTCGGCGTTGGGCACAGCGGAGCGAAGCTGCATGGTGCCAGAACGCGCCGGGCCTGGCATGAGGTTGCTGCAGGTGCCATTCCACCCGCCATGTCGAATGCATTATTTTGCGTGACAATTCTATTGCATCCTCTACATTGACCTCAACTCTACACTGCCCTTGTAGGTGTAAAGGCGAAATACAATAGTTAATAAGATTAGGTAGACAGGGCGAATTTAATAATAGTACTATTATACCTACAATGACGAGGTGGTAGGCGAAGTACTGGGTACAATCCAATTGTAAGTTGCTATTTTTGACCTACATCCCTGTGCACAGCATCAGAACTCAGGATACTGAAGTACTTTTGGGTCAGTTTGCCTAAAGGTGCACCTGGGGAGACTCAATATGTCTGGGATGCTGCCTTTATCCTATTTTTACATAATAAACAATCATTGGCTTGTCACCATAACAATCTCAGACCTACTTTGTCGGCATCAGCTTTCCAGCAAGGCATCCACCAAGTATACGGTAATAAAATTACAAATATGTACAAAATTACAGCTGTCAAAACAGCATACAATACCTCTTAATGGAACCTAATAAGAATTGCCATAGAGCAATTCTTCTACATTAATCTACAAGATTCAGTGTAACAACAAACCTACCTACAGGCTTTATCACAGAGTAAAACAATCCACCATTGAAAGCCTATATATATATAACAGCTATGGAATCTGACATAAGTTTTTCTGGCGAACGGATAAAGCCTACAGCCTTTAACACTGGCTTGCCACTCTAAGCAAGACAGGCCTACCGGAATGCACAACAGGCCTCGCAAGAATCATCACAGTGACAATCTTCTACTCCCAGGATTTGTCAGAGTTGGAGATCAACACCAAAACCCTTGCCTAGAAGGGTAATCTGTGAGATTATATGTAACAAAATATCCGCCTAGAGTCTGTAACATTGTACTCCTGTTAAAGGCCTATTGGCTTTAGCAAATGCTTTTCACAATAAATCCAGGCCTATAGCCTTTGTTACAGCTTTTCATAATATTACATCTGGATTTATGGCGACTGGAATAACTTTTCCCAGCACACCAATTAGGCCTATAGCTGTTACTGTTGGCTTGTCATCATCACCAATTTAGGTCTACTGTAGTGGGCATAAGTTTTTCCTGAAGGCAATCATTATGCATACCATCATAAAATTGCAAATACATGCAAAATTAGAGTTGGCAAAGCAAATGCTATCTTTCCTAAAAGGGCCTAACAAGGATTTTTACAGATCAAATCTATAGCCACGCTGTGTCACATGGTGTACCAACACCAAAACCCTCGTACTCATCTCTGAGATTCAATGTAACAGAATCCTTCTCTGCAGGCGTTCATGCAGAGTTATAACAACCCACTCTTAAATGGACTGATGACAACATATGCTTTTCACAATAAATTTGTCAGACCTACTGTCTTTATCGTAACTTTTCATAGCAATCAGACCTGTATCCATTATCATTGGCTTGTCACCAGGACCAACTCATACCTACTATGTTGGGCATATGCTTTCCCCCAAGACATATGTAAGCCTACAGTAATTACATTTCAAATATGTACCAAATTACAGTTGTCCAAACATAATAAACTCCCTCCTATTGACGGTTACCCTTGTGCACATTTTCTTTCACCGCAGTGTTTTTTAGGTGGGCCACTAATCAAATCCTTGACTGCAATGGTAATTTGTGATATTTCATGTACCAAAATACTTTCCTACAAGATTTACCACAGTGCAATAACAACTATCGTTAAAAACCTAGTCCTGTATTTATAAAGGCTCTTCCTTGCGACACGCAAGGCAATGCAAGGCTAGGCAAAGGCTTTAGTAATATTTACTAAGGCATGCATGGCCTGATGTGCGTGGCCTTGCGTGGCTTTGTGTAAACAAACGTAATGTAAAGCAAGACAGCTGCTTGCGCTCTGTTACATTACATTTTAACTTAAGAGGCGGAGCATGGGCGTTCCCATGCTTTCACCCAGAGATTTTGGTGCATTCCCAGATTTACAAGGACTAGTAAACCACGCAATCCCTCAAAATGCTGTGTCTTTACAAGGGATGAATGCATCAAAATGCTACGCCTTCCCAAGGGACGACTGCATCAAAATGCTACGCCTTCCCAAGGGACGGCTGCATCAAAATGCTACGCCTTCCCAAGGGACGGCTGCATCAAAATGCTACGCCTTCCCAAGGGACGACTGCATCAAAATGCTACGCATTCCCAAGGGACGACTGCATCAAAATGCTACGCCTTCCCAAGGGACGACTGCATCAAAATGCTACGCCTTCCCAAGGGACGGCTGCATCAAAATGCTACGCCTTCCCAAGGGACGGCTGCATCAAAATGCTACGCATTCCCAAGGGACGACTGCATCAAAATGCTACGCCTTCCCAAGGGACGACTGCATCAAAATGCTACGCCTTCCCAAGGGACGACTGCATCAAAATGCTACGCCTTCCCAAGGGACGACTGCATCAAAATGCGACGCCTTCCCAAGGGACGTGTAACACTGAGAAATATTTTTATTTCTCCTTGTTGTTACCTCTTTCCATTTGTGCTGCAATTTTGCAGCACACATGGAACCCTTTCCCCACAAGTAACACTGCTCTGGTTTATGGAACAAAGGACTTGCTCATTGTCAGGCTCTACAAACCTTTTATAGTTCAATGGGGAAAAACATTTTAACCATTTACTAAATATTATAAATCAAAGACCCCCACTTCACTTTCTTACTGCACTTGAATACATCTCTATATCTTATTGGTGGTTTTTAGCTTGATATGAAGGCAATATTTTACATACTTTTTTAGTTCGAACGCTTCGTTTCCCATCCAGGCTCGTAGATTGTAGTTGGGCCTATGAAACATTTGTGTGGGGACTTGGAAACTGTAATCCGATGGGGCTATATAGATCAACAGGCACCAGTTGCTTTACTAAGGGCTCTGCTGGTTTCCTACTTTGCAACAGATTTGGTTAAAGGAATTTCTTTTATTAGGAACTTCAATATTGCCTCTGCTATTGTTAACTGTAGCAAGAATTTCTTAAGGAATTGTTCCCCTGGTCACCTACGTAATTTCTTTAAGATTCATAGTAAGAAACTCACCCTCAGCCGAGATAGTAGTAGTTTCACAACATTTAAAACTGTCTGGAAAATATATTGCTGAGAGTAATTTTGGATCTGTACAACCCTATTTTTGCTACGAAATGTCTCATAATGTGAAGAATATAATTCTGCTTGTGCATATTGGTACACTTTCTCTTAATACTCTGAAAACTAAATGGACAGGTGACCAGCAGATTTCAGGTATATGCGATCGAAATAATCTGGTTTTGCAGGATCTATTCCATGTATTCCATCTTTGTCTTATTTTGAGTGATATTAGAAACAGTTTTGTAAATCCTTTAATAGAAGATTTTAACTTATTAACTCGTGATGAATGGTTTCACATGTATTGCTCATCCTCCCTGCCTCCAGATATGCTATATGATATTCAAATGTTTTATGGGATTTTTGCACATGTTCTAAAATGTGTATAAATAGTTGCTGAGAACATGGTTTGGTTGAAAGATGATGTTCACAGAAGTACTATTGTAGAGGATATTAGAAATTGTCTCATTTTACAAATAGCGATTTTTAATCTATTACCCCCCTTGATGAATTATGGACATTATCTTTTATCTCTACTATTCCTTGATATAGTATAGTATTTTTGCTTTTTTGTTTTATTAATAAGCATTTTAAAAACGTATGGACTGCTGTTTTGTGTGCATTCAAGATGGAAGGTGCTTCTGTGTATAAATGTACCATTGCATTTAAAACTCTTTTTTTATATTTTGCTGTTGACCTTAGTAGAGGTTATTATCAAGTGTTAATAAAATTGATTGAAATGATTGTAAATACAGAGCATTTCTGCTCTCTCCCTTTCACGCAAAGCAGCGCAGTAACTTTGCTTGTTGCCCTGCGTTGCATGAAAGTTTTGTAAATGGGCTCCCTATTGTCTTTAACACATGCTTGTCACAATAAGTAAATCAGGCATACTGACTTTTTCTTAAACTTTCATAATAAACTGATCACACCTATGGAATTTGGCATAACTATTTCCAAATGAACCAATATAGCCTTTACCATTAACCTGACTGCATAAACAACATAGACCTGTTCAAATGCATATATGGCAACCACCATGAGTACAAGTATAAAAGTATACATATGTAGAAACATATACAACTCCTCTCAACAGGGCATAACAAGACTCATCACAATGACAATCCCAGTGTTTGTCAGAATGTGTGGCCAACACCCTGACCCAGTATAGTGATCAGTGTGACTAAATGTACCAAAATATCTCTGTGACAATGTGATAATAAATTACTGTTAAAGATCAACTGTCATAGCAAATGATTTCACGATAAATAAACTAGGCCTACTGGCTTTGCTATAACTTTCCATAATAAGAAGATCATACCTGCGGCATCGATCATAACTTTTCCATGTGCACCAATCAAGCCTGTAGCCTTTCACAATACCCAACTCAGGCCTACTGTTTTCTACTGTAGGCGTTCCCACAGGGTAACGATTAGGCACACAGTCAACAATTACAAAGAAATGCAAAACTACAGTTGACTAAACTAAATATTATCTCTCTTTAGAGGACCTAACAAGGATTCTCACAGAGTAAATCTTCTATGTCCATTGTTTGTCACAGGGCAGGACCAATAACGAAACCCTTGCATGCTACAGTCATCTGTGAGACTCCATGTACCAAAATTCTTCTCTGCAGGCTTCCATATAGAAAGTTAGCAATCCTCTCTTCAATGGATTGGTGTTAACATATGCTTTTTGCAAGAAATATGCGCTGCCTATAGCCTTTGTCGTAACATTGCATAATAAATAGATCAAGACTATTGACATGATCATTAGCTTGCCACCAATACTTACTCTGTTCTGCTTTTTTGAGGATAAGCTATTCCACAAGCCAAAAAATGCACAAGCAACCTTTTCAGTGGAAGCACACAACTTTGGCCCAATCAAACACTATACTCAGAGGAACCAACGTGTGGGTGGAGACTAAGCCCCTCTCTCAGTAGTCCTCTGAAAGCTCTTTTTTCGTTAATCATATAAGGTCATAACACAGCTGTGCTGTCAAGCCTGACCGAACACAGCCCTGCTGTATTGAGCATAAACTTTCACACATGGCAATCAGAGACAAACAACCACCATCATTATCTAATTAAGTAGATGCTGTTTAATAGCAGTAGCATTTATCTGACCTTAATGGGCAAGCAGCATCCATTAAAGTAGCATGTGTGTGCCTGAAAGGTCAAAAACTGTAGCTTTGCTGGATAACGAGCCTGGCTCAAGCAGCTGGACAAACACATGATTACAGCTGGTTGGGGTTAAGCACTCTATCTGTGGAAGGGCACAGCTTTTGTCAAACCAATCTGTTTAACCAACATCTGGGCGGAGCCACAGCACTTCTCTACAGAACTCCTGAAATCTATTTTGTTATCACATAAAGTCTGCAGACAGCTGTGCTATCAAGTCAGACCTAAAAAAAGTAAGCATTCTGGAAATGTGAATGCAGGGAAGAGGGCTGCTGTCTCTTATAGCCCTCCATCCCTTTCATTTGCAGCCCCTTTGGTGGATTTTGTGAGCAGACTTGTGCTTCATGAATATTTATGAGGCAGGAGTTTTTCAAATTGAATCACATGACCCCTTTGCACTAAGGCAGATTGGTTTAGCAGCAGTAGTGAAAAAGGAAGGCTGAGTCACAAAGCAGTTGGTGTGCAAAAAAACACTGAATGCTTTGTGACCTGTCCTGTACAGTTCATCAACCCTTGTATTACCACCCCAAGAGTAGAGAAAGTGCTTTTATTCCAGCGAACATGTGGTTCTCAAAGAAGTGCCTAGGAGAAAATCTAGTTGGACTAGATGCTTGGGAGTAAAAGCAGTATGTTTTTCACAGATAGGTTTGATTAGGCATGGAATTGTCTTCCAGCAGGACTGGTGAGATGACTTCAAACAAGCATTTGCATTGCAATAGGTCTAGCATTTGGGAGAGTTTAAGCTATTGGCATTGTAAATGACAATGCCTTTTATTTATCTGTTTTGATAATTAACACATAAATAAAAGGCATTTTCATTTACAGTGCCAATAGCTCAAACTCTCATAAATTCGAGACCTATTTCATTTCAAAGAAGCGGCCGCCATTCGGCTGCTTGGAATGTGAAAACGCGCATGGCGCGCTGAATGTTGCAGGAAAGCATGTTGTGCCTGCAGTAGGAGAAACTCATTAAAGAAAATAGTGCTTACAAACTAAATAAGACATACCGTGTAACAACAGAAGTAAAAAGGCCAGTCCTCATAGGAGATTACAAATGAAGACAAGGCGGTACTAAGGAGGCACTAACAAGCCTATTAACGAATCAGAAGCCAGCATTTACGAAGAACAATGACACAAGCCAATGACAAATAAGGGCAGAGAGAGGGCGGAGCTTCAAGTCCATACTCTAATACAGCACGCCTCGCAGAGCAGCGCATGCACTGCCCAGGCTTGACCTAAAAATTGGTAATAACAACTAGGAACAGGAATATTGATATAATCCTAGGATTGAAGCAGACACCCAGTTGAAGGCTGCCTAGTGTTTATAGTATAGGTGGACTCGTCATTGAACGTAGTCATCTAGCTGCGTTACAGGCACCATGGCCAGTCCACGCTGTTTTAGGGTCACTACAATTTATTTGATGTCCATGTCCAGAAGATAGATACAGGTGAACTGCAGCCCAAAGATCTCCAAACTTGTGAACATTGAGACCTCCAATTAGTGCTTCCATATATTAGGACATCTAATTGAGCAGGGGGTTCATATTCTCTGAAGCAGGATGAGTAGAAGTGTCTTTATACAAATAGTTAATGTCTTGGCACTTTAGGGCATATTGACAAGGGCATATCACCACTGGAACGTCACTTTTAAGCGTGACGTGCATAGCCTAGGACCCCCGCAGTTGTTTACTAAGGGCCGCGTTGTCACAAACAGACCTAGGGACCACCTACATTTGGGAAAGGTGCATAGCCCGCACCGAAGGAGGACAGACTGCAGAGGGCAGTCCCTGGGACAGAAAAGCGACCAACTGCCCCCAGCTGAGTTTGAAACCATTATAGTTATCCCTAAAGATGTCTGCCAAGCGCTCCAAGGAGAGAATCCTCCACAACTGAGCGTGCCACAGTGATACCGCTGGGGTTTCTGTTTTCTTCCATGCAGCTGCTACAGTGAGCTTAGCAGCCCCGAGGCACGTCCCCATTATCGCCTTGTCGGCCTTAGTTTGATATTCTAAAGTGGGATCCCTTACACCCAGAAGAGCGAAGTCTATGGTAGTAGGAACAGGGTACCCCAGCTTATCCTTGATGTGAGATAGGATCTCATCCCAAAAAGGCCTAATACTCGGGTAATCCCACCATATGTGCCGAAAATCTCCCTGAAGCCCGCATCCGCGCCAGCAGAGATCCGAGGCCCGAGGGAAGATCTGATGGATCTTGGTAGGGTACAGATACCAATCGTGTAGTGTCTTGTAGTGCGCTTCCCTAAGGGCCATAGATTTGTTGTGTTTGGCAATGTCTCTCCAGACGTGTTTCCATTCTACCTCAGACAGGTCCCTGCCCAATACTCGCCCCCAGAATGTCATGAATCGAGCCTGCGGAGAATGTAGGATGTTCAAGAGCATGTTATAGAGTGCGGAAATGGTGCCTTTCATGGTACCTGCCTTGGAGATCACCAACTGCTCCATGGGTGTAAGAGCCCTAGTGGCCGCCTCTCTAATGCGTGGGGACGTAGCCCATTGTTTAAGTTGAAGATAATGGTAATATTCACTCGAGGGGAGTGCAAATTCCCTCTTACAACTGTTGAACGTTAAAACCTCATCGTTATGGAACAAGTCAGACAATGTGAGACACCCTCCCTCCTTCCAGCCGTCGAAAGGGCCCTCGTGGAGCGTCGGCGGGAATGCCGGAGTGAAATGAATAGGAGTATAAGGGGATGGCAATGAGGTCCAGCCCTCCCTCCGTGTGAGTCGGTCCCAGATGGTCAGGGTTGTGCGAGTGGGGGTGCTAATATAAGCATTGGGGGGTAGATCGCCCCTCGGCTTCCAGAGGATATCCCAGATGGATCGTTCCACCACAGAGCGGTCCATATGGAGCCAGTGTTTCTCTGACTCCCTCGCCGACCATTCCATTACCACCCTTAGTTGAGCGGCTTGTTAGAATAAATTAAAATCAGGTAAAGCCGTCCACCCCTATCCCTCGGGCATCTAAGCATGTGATGGGGCAGGCGCGCCCGCCCCCCCTGCCAGATAAAGTTAGTGATCAACGAGCGGAGACACGGCATGAGAGATCGCTCAAGATCGATGGATAGGGCTTGGAACAAGTATAAACATTTAGGCAGTACTGACATTTTAACTGCGTTGATCCTCCCGAGCCACGAAATGTACAGGAGAGACCACCGTTTAAGGTCCTGCTGAAGCTGCGTCACCAAAGGCGGGTAATTAGCTTTGTAGAGGTTGCCTAACTTGGCCGTAAGGTGAACTCCCAAATAGAGTGAAGAGCGTTTGGCCCATTGAAAGGCTGTCTGGAGTCTCAATCTGTTCGCTTACGCAGAAGGGAGGGTAAGGTTAAGTATTGAGGATTTAGATTAGCTTTACCTTAAACTCCGCCACCCGCTCGAACCGACGTAATTCTCCTTGCACCGCCTGTCATCAGCAAAGAGAGATAGCTTGTGCTCGTACCCGCTAAAGGGAATGCCTCGGATACTGTCATTGGAACGAAGCCTGACTGCCAGGGGTTCAATACTGAGGGCGAATAAAAGGGGGGACAAAGGGTACCCCTGTCGGGTGCCTCTGCTCAGGGCAAAGGGGGAGGACGGACAACCGTTGACCATGACTCAGGAAGTTGGGAGGTGGCAGTTGGCCTGTACCATATTGAGGAAGGGAGCTCCAAACCCAAACTTCTGCATAGTTAAAAAGAGGAAAGCGTAATCCACCCTATCAAAGGCCTTCTCCGCATCCAAGCCCACTAAAATCGCAGGAATGTTAAACTTGGAGGCCTTCTCGATCAAATGAATGGTGCGTCTGATGTTGTTGTGCGTTTGCCTTCCCTTTATAAACCCAGATTGGTCAGGATGTATTAATTCTGGCATCAGGTGTTCAAGTCTCGCTGCTAGGATTGTGGAATATAATTTGGCGTCAAGGTTTAGGAGGGCAATGGGCCTATATGAGCTGCAGAGGTGTGGGTCCTTTCCGGGTTTGGGGATCACCGTGATCACAGCTTCAGCCATAGAATCCGAAACACGTGCGTCTGATGCTATTGCCTGGAATAGAGTTGTGAGATGGGGGGCTAGCTCGGAGGCAAAACATTAAAAAAATTGAGCCATGAGGCCGTCGGGTCCGGGGGCTTTATGTAATTTGAGCCTGGAGATAGCGTCCCGTACCTCTTCCGAAGAGATAGTGGAATCTAAAATGTCGGCCGCCGAGCGGGAAAGCTGCGGAAGCGTAACCTCGTCCAGAAATTGTTGTTGTAATACCATATAAGGAGTAGTGCCTTGATATAGCTGACCATAAAAATCTCCAAAAATCGAGCCTTAGCGGTGTCGGAGTGTGTGAGTTGTCCCCGTTGATCCCGTATCCCCCCAATAAAGTCCCGTTCCCTCTTTACTCTAAGTTGACGTACCAAGTGAGTGCCCACCTTATCGCCCTGTGCATAGGATGATTGGCGTAGTTTTAACAATGTGATCTCCGCTCCATTTGCATAAATGGATCGGAGTTTACCCAGGAGGGCAGTGAGTTGTTGCTGTAGGGCGCGTGTTGGCGTAGCTTTGTGTGCCCGTTCCGCAATATCCAATTCCCCCTCAAGAGCCTCCCTCTCCTTCGTCCTTTGTTTGTTGAGGATCGAGTTGAGTTGGATGCACTTCCCTCTCAGTACTGCCTTGAAGGCATCCCAATTGTTCTGCGGGGATGTGTCCTGGGGAGTGTTGTGGGCAAAGAAGTCTACAATGGCAGCCCTTAGCTCCTCCCTGAAAACTGCATCCCGAATAAGAGCTGAAGGGAAGTACCACCTAGGAGGTCCTTTAGTAGGACCAGTCCAGCTGAGGCCCAAGGTGATCAAGCTATGGTCTGAAATGGAGATCGGTAGTATCTGTGCTGCCTGGAGAGCCCCCAACAAGGATTGGCTGACGAAGAAGTAGTCTATTCAGGAGTATGACTGATGTACGTGGGAGAAGTGTGTATAATCCTTTGTGGTAGGGTGAAGGAAACACCAGGCGTCACATAAGCCAAGGGTAGATAATTTCTGTCTAACCCCTTCAGAAAAGGTGTTAGTAGCCGCCCTGTGAGCGCAGGTACTGTCGAGGGTCCCATGCCAAGCTAAGTTGAAATCCCCCATAAGTATAATGGGCCCTTCCGCGAACCCCCCTATCTGGTCAAGAGCGGTGGAGAGAAACTTAGACTGACCTGAGTTAGGTGCGTATATTGAGATGAATGTGCAAAGCGTGCCCCTCAGCCTCCCCTTAACCATCAACATCCTCGACTCACGATCTGTCTTGACAGCGTCAGGTTGAGACTTCCTTGTGCTGTGGAAAAGTAAGGCGACCCCATTGTGTTTAGTGGTGGTGGACGAGGTATAGATTACCGGGTATGCTATGTGGCGGAGCCTAGTGACCTCACCTCGTTTGAGATGTGTCTCCTGCAGTGCCACTACTTCAAATTTGCGGTCCGTTATATATATATATTTTTTTTTTTATTTTTTTTTTTGAAACCGTTTATTGCAATCTCAAATATATACAAGTATGGGCCTACAACCTTCCGGCCGGCCGCTAGAGTGACAGGAGCATATGGGTCCGTGATATATTTCCAGATTTTCTGACGTTTCTGCGGGGAGTTCAATCCTTTAACATTCCAAGAAGCTACGTTAACCATCAGACAAGGAACACTCTCCACCCCCCCATGCGGGCCCGCATGACCCGTCCACACATTCCCGGCCACTCTCAGTATAGCACAGGGTACCACTCCCCAGTCCGCACCACCACCCTCCATCACCCCGACCACGTTGAGACGAGCTAGGTGTCCAGAAAAATTAAAAAGCATACCCCCAGAATCACCACCGGGACCCCCCTCCATAAACCCCCCCCCAACTTCCCCAAAGACTGGTGACCCGAGGACCAACGGATCCTCGGCTCGCACTTCAAAAGCCATAGGAGGAATAGTGGGTAGCACGGTCAAGGCCCGCACCCCCCGATTGCAAAGTCATATAAACTAGTGAGCAGTACTTTACTGAGTGGGAGAAAATAAAAACCTCAGTGTCTATAGTGTCCCAATCAGGAATCAAGCGCTGCCAGTGCGGCCCCCCTCAGTTCCCGGATGACAGCATCTGACAGCGCTGTCACCCCCTGGTTAGGTAATCAAGCATCTATACATCTGGGGGTCACGCAGCAAAATGGAGACGGGGTCCCCCAAGAGAAAATGACCACGTTTCAGCGGTTCTTTGTGACCTTGTGCCAAGATCCGGAGCTTCTCCTGGGTGTTACCGCCTCAGCCGAGACACCCAAGGTAGGGGAGTCCTCCGTTAAAGGTAACCCCAAGATGCGGAGGCCGTCAAAGAGCTCAATGACATGGTGTGTCTTGTTTCCATAATCAAAAGTAAGGCCGAAGGGGAATGTCCAGCGATAGCGAATGTGATCCTCTTGCAGTTTTGTGGAGATCGGTCGCAGTGTTTGCCGGCGGTCCAAGGTCGCGGGGGCAAGATCTTGGTAGAGAGAGCATCTGTTGTCTTGAAAGGACACGTCTTTCTTTTTCCTGGCAGCAGACAAGATGGCTTCCTTCACTTTGAAAGAGTGGAGTTTGACCAAGACATCTCTCGGATGCTTACGGCCCCCGCCTGTAATGTGCCCACACGATGGGCCCTGTCCAACTTGATTTTCAGGTGCTGCGGGGAGAGGATTTCTGCAAAGAGGCCCGTCACAAATGCCTCCAGATCAGGCCCCTTCGCCCCCTCTTCCAAATCCCGGATCCGAATGTTCTCCCTTCGAGTTCTGTTCTCCAGGTCTTCCGCCTTAAGTATGACTTGCTGAAGCTGGGCTTGATGCGCTTGCTGCGAATCTTGTACTTTGGAAGTAGCCGTCACCAGGTCCTGCGTCTGTCCCTCCACCTCCAGTACGCGAGTACCCACCGCGTCTACATCCTGCCGAAGGGTGGTGAGCTTCTCGGTGAGGTCAGCTTTTAATTGGTCCACCGAGGACCGTAGGTCTTGTTTGGTCTCAAAACACAGCTCAGCTTTGAAGTCACGAAGGGTGGCCACCAGGTCGTCTCATGTGAGCGCCATATTCTGCAGTGGTGCGGTATCCGCTGAGGTGAGAGCCTTCTCAGGTGCCTTAAAGTACCGGGAGACTTTGTTGGTGTTTTTCTTGGGCGGCATAAGGTCACCACCCCGCTCCCATGTGATCAAAATCACCAGGGTTCTCCAGACCTTGCCAGAAGTAATCACGACGAAAGGCCAGATCGTGACATGTGCTCCCCCCTCGCGGTGGGGTCGAAAACCCGCCGCCTACAGCTCTCCGGTATTCTCTTGAGGGTCAGGGAGTGGGGGCCCCGCCCTGCTGAAGGCTTCTAAGGGATTCCCCTCCAAAGCGCAGTCCGCCGTGTCCTCTCACTGTAGCTGGATGTATGGCTCGTTATCAAGGCCCGGACTGCCTAGCCGTCGTTGGTGCCTGTCTCTGTCACGCCGCCATCTTGAGGTCAGGCACAGCCCTCGTGGAGCGTTTTTCCCCCAGGTCTTTAAATGCGCTGAATCGCTCCTGTTGCAAATGCGGGGGCCCAGGCCGCTCCACTATTTCACTTCTGAGAGCCCCCCTGCTGCCACTCCCCACTCAGCACAGCGTTCCCGCCGCTACACTGACACCGCGGGACCCGTGAAATGGCACCAGTGCAGGACCGCTGGCACTCACTGAGCTTGGAGTGCTGGTTGCGTAGCTCCGCAGGGTCAAGGCACCGCTCCGGCGCAGGGGAGATCCATCTGCGGCACCCTCCAGCAATCGCGACAGGCCGCAGGATTCCCGATTTGGCCCCCTACACCATTCCACGGCGGGCAATGGACCTCATTAACTCAGCCTCAGAGGCGCGATCTCGAAGTCCTGCATCTACCCTCTCGATTCCTGCAGTCCACCCAGCTCATGGAAGACCTCGGACACCCAGTGGGTGAGTAGCTCGTTCACCAGGCTGCTGGAAAGCGCATATTACAATCGGTGGGGTCCGGAGCTGAGTCGGTTCACAACCGCTCCGCCATCTTACTTGGCCACGGCCCCATTTTTGTTTTTTTCTATGTGTGCAGCAGAATTTTCTATGTGTGCAGCATTCTGCAGCACACATAACAGTAACATATCACCATTAGTGATTGTTTATGTGCGGGAATGGACACCTTCCTGCACATAAACAAAAATTCCCTGCAGTGCAGGCACCCTTGCACTTCAGTGCAAGGGTGCCTGCATTGGCGCTAGCAGCTAATTTTAGTGCCAGAGCTAGGGGTAACAGAGTGGTGCGCTGTATTGTTGTAAATATAGAGCATGCCTGCGTTTTGGAAATGTCAGAGCATGGTGCTGCCAAATTTGGTGCAGCTCCGCCTCCCAACATTTTCTTGTACCTCTGCCCCTTTGTCCTAAAAACATTTAGACAAAAGCATTACACAAGGAGGGAAAAATGTGTGATTCATTAGGAAATCCTGTGAATTATACCTAGTGATAGGCTGTATTATTATGTTTTCTGATATGATGGTGCCACTAAAAGGGCAGTTTTACAGACAATTACACATAGTTCATGAGTATCATTGTATTGGGATAATAGTAGACACTCAGTTATACTGGAAGTCCCTGATGTCAGATAAAAAACTTGCTTAAACATAGATCTAAACCTGTTCAACTGAATGTGTGGCGGCCCACTGTACCTCTAAACGGGCAAATGTGGCAAAATGAATACCTATGATGTGTTATGGTACCCTCATTTGGTGGGGTGGAATGGGCCCACAATTTGGATTTAAATGAGTGCTTGCTGCGGATTTTACCCTGATACAAATCATCAGATCAGAATTAGCTCTAAGATCTGCTTTGAGGTGTGCAAATGCGAGCAACAATTTCATGTTGGTAGGATGCGCAAAAGGCAGCTCCTGGCATGTTATGGTGAAGATTTGTCAGAACATGTAACATTGAGATGCTTCTCCTAGGTGTGGGAGAGCTGATCTACAAGTAGAATCTCTGAAATGGTCTCTCTTATTTCCAAGCTTTCTCGAGAAAGTCCTTTAAGTCAGGACTTAGAAGCCTGATGATCGTAGACTGGAGTAAACTTACTACCCAGGCTCTTCTCAGCTCCGTAAAGTCTTGTCATGTATACCTGCACTTCATTCATGTGTGTTCACGTGAAAAATATGTACATGTAATCATTATGTGTATGTAGCAGATCTAGCCTTATGGGGCCTAATATAGTGCCCTGCAGACCCTGCAGCGCAGGAGGGCTCCCAGCCTCCATGGAGACCATAACATTTCATGGGGCTCCCTAGTCAGCCAAATGCCAATGCATATCTTCTAGATACAGGAGACTTGGGGGGGGGGGCCCTCATCACGTTCTGCGGGGCGGCATCTATTTGTGTTATGCCACTGTCAAGCCTATTTTCTCAAGAGCCGGTGTTCAGGCTTAAAGGATCTCATCTGCAAGAAAATTACACAGCGCTTTAAGCCATTTAGCTGCTCTGTGCAGCTTCATCTTCAAAGCGCAGGGATGAGTCTTATTAACAACAATACAACGCATCTCTGTGCTTTCCCCTGCACTGGCGCACAATTCGCCGCCATTCACCACCGCAGGCACCCTTGCGTCATTTTACAAGGGTACCTGCGCTGCTGGGATGATTGTTTTTGTGCAGGAAGGGACACTTTCTTGCACAAAAACAATAATTAATGAGTGAAAGGTGCCCATATTTTCAAGGCCATGAAATGTCACGCAGGGTGACTTGACATAGCCTTGTAAATACGGGCAAGCCCATTGCGCTGCCGGTGCATCAACAAAAAGTGAAGCACATGCGGCGCAATGGGCTTGTAAATAAGCCCATAGTGTCTGGTGGAAGTGGATGTCATTGTTTCCTATCCTGGAGCAACACAGAATAAACGTAATCCCTCCTTGGATGAACCATGTCTCGCCACTCTGCCTGACATAGACAGGAAAAAATAAGAGTCATACGCTGTAGAGGAAGTGAAAATGAAGCCACAACCATTCTGGGCTTTTGAAGAGTGCAAAGTCGAAGGAGGGGCTAGGGGAGTGTGCAAAGTTAAGGAAGCATTGCAGAGCAGAGGAGGAGTGGCAGAAATGAAGACCATGGAAGAAAAGCGCTGATTATGCTAGAATGCACACCTGTCTTCTTCCTAGCATTTAGCGCCGATGGTAAAAGTGGTGGAGGGGAAGAAACATTTCACAACAAGGGGGTCGATTCCAATCCTGGAAAAAGGCTGTACGAATCGTTGTACGGAGCGTTTTCTCCATACGACTCGTACCCGGTAAACTTTCCGTACAACCTAGGAAGTACGATTCGTACAAAAGACCATACAGGTAAAAAAAAACTACGAATCGGATCCGGAACAGCCTGTACGCGACATCCGTACGTATTTAAGCACCGGTTTCTGGCCCAGCAAGAACGATTCGTCCCTACGGCACTCCGTACGGCTCTTTTCTTACGGGAGCCAAAAACAGCCGTAAAAGCAGAGTCCCCAGGGGTACGAGTTGTATAGGTATACACCCCCGTGCATTGTGTATGCACGGTGTGTAACCCCAGTGCGTATGTACGGTGCATACCCCCAGTGCGTATGTACGGTGCATGCCCCCAGTGCGTATGTACGGTGCGTACATACGCAATGTTGTTGTAAGGTGCGTACATATGCAGGGGGGGGCCTGTACGACTTGCACCCCGGGAACAAGTTTTCTCGGGATACGAGTCGTACAAAGTTCGCTTCTTAGCGGGTAAAGGCATTCCCCATGTACGGGACGTTTTTCGTACGAATCGTAAATCAGAAAACCGGTCCGGATCGTACTAGTACGGTTGGACTGCATTTTTACGATTCGTACAGAAAAGTGTCCGGGTCCGTCTCGTACAACTTTTCCCGATCCAATTCGTACGGATCGGGCCGATCCGTATGTATTTTTCCCGTACGAATCGTACTTCACGGGTCGGACGGGACTTGTACGATTCGTACGGAAAAAATTACGGGTACGAGTCATATGGGAAAAAAAAAATACAGGATCGGAATCGACCCCAAGATGTTAATATCATACCTGAAAGTACCACAGACTCCGACTTTGGGTTTGTCAATTTATTATAAGGCCAAAAATAATAGGATGTATACACATCGTAAAATTAGCATATATAGATATAGAAAAATCAATACAGAGCCGATTCTACGAATATAAGTAATTCGGCATAACAAGAATACAATTGTAAATTCGAGGATTAAGATACAACTCAGGATGGAAGCAGAATCTAAATCTCTTTTCATTAGAAATAAAACAAATCTGTCCCTACACTATACTAAAAAGAGACTCTACCCAACTACCCTTCCATCTAATCCCAAAGGTGTCAGCACGTGTTGACTTCCTGAGAAGTACTCACGTCAAATGGGTTAAAGTGCTTAAGGTTAGGAGCTAGTTCTAAGATGCTCCTTTCTCTCGAAAGCTAGCAGAAGTCTGGGGTCTCTGTCCCTGCGCATCATACAATATAGAATTCGATTTTCTGATTCATCTTGGTAAAAATTTCCATATCCACTTTTTCTATACGGGGAGGTTCATGCTCTGTTAATTAAAGTTCTTTGTTCACCAAGTCGACCTTGGTTCCCAGACCAGCCAGACATGAGAGACATCCTCCCTTCTCGCTTCAACTGTCTTCAAAGCATTCCTTGTATCTTTGCCAATCTGAAAATAACGAGTTGGCATTCCGATACCTGCAGTAGGATGAGAACACTGCTATTTCTTGAAAACAACATGAATTTAATTCTTTATTTCTTGAGAAGCCAAGGAGGTGCAAAACAATTACGGTTTCAGGCCTAGTGACTCGGGCAAGTTAAACTAGACTTTGTTACATTGTGTGTTTATAAGACTGTCCTGTTCTCAGTATATGCAGTCATAACGACAATACATAATCATAATATAACATTTCATTACAATGAATGCTACTGAATACATGTTAATGATCATAAGACACTGCAAACAATAGGAATATGTGAAGGTGCCATACCATACCATGAGTATAGTGCACCCATGCAAAATAGAGTGCTGAAAGCGCTCTATCAGCGCAGAGCAGAGTAGAGGAGGAGGAATGAGAGAAAAGAAAACCATATGAATAGAAAGTGGGGAAGAAGGAATGGTGGAGATAAAAACCATTGCAGGGAGTATGGAGAGTCAGATCAGAGCAGAAAAGAAGGCATGTCTGTGAAGTGAATCACTCAGCGCTTTCCAAACCAGCATCCGTTTGCAGAGTGAAACAGCCACACATACACTAATCCTTTGTGCCAGTGCTCGCTTGACGCAAAGTGGAACATGCTATTTACTATCCTATGCAAAAGGTGTTTTGTGCTGGGAAGGTCCACTTCTCACAGCACAAAGCGTGCTTTGCACCACTGTGCATCAAGGGGCATTAGTGAAGAAGATAAGTGCAAAGAAACTATACTCTAGTCTGAGATTTGCATCAAAAACCCCTACTTGAAGCAGGCTTAAATAAGGAAGCAAGGGAAAATGTGTTATTTTCTCAAAAAAGACTGCCATATTGCATGTGTCCTGCAGTACACAGCACACATCCAATTCGTGGGAACTGTCTGGGTTTCTCTATACACAGGGATTTCCTCTAGGGGTGTGCCCGTAGCACAAATCCTTCGCTAGACAGCGCACACTCACTACTTCAGGGAGTGTACCACGCAGGGTAGCCTTGTTTGGGAAAAACCAGTGGCATAGCAAGGGGAGTGGGGTGGACTACCCCGGGTGGCACAAGTTTTGGGGGCGGCGGCCTCCTTCCACTCTTACCTCCCGTCTCAGGCGGCAATTCTCCCCTCCCACTCTACAAAGCAGCCGTCGCAGGGCGGAAATACAGTCGCCCTAATCTAGACAGCACCCCCCTTGTATCTTCAATGCTGCCACAAACGGAGGCACTGCCAAGGGCGCCCAAGGGGCTAGCTATGCCACTGGGAACAACTGCAAGGGGATAAAACCAGCAGCAGACCATTCTTAAGTAGATATGCCTCTGCCCGGTGTTTCCCCATTGAACAATGTACCCAGCAAATTTGGATGCTGCTAAGCATTGCATGAAAAATGTATAAATATGGCCCCCTGTGGCCATCAACCATAGTCTCGGCAGGAGGCCGTGATACGAAGCAAGTATTCAGTGTTTTTTGGGCCAAGTGTCATTAATGTGAATAAAGAACAGAGAGACAAGAATTGGGCACAAGTTCATGAGGGTTGCCACGAATCACTGACAGAATATCGAAGGTCAGAATATCGACCTACAGAAATATCGACGCAAGAATATCGACGTCAAGAATATTGACATCCTATCTACATTATGGTAAGTACAAAAATATCGGCGGAAAAATATCGATGTCAAAAATATCGTTGTTACAAATATCGTTTTTTATTTAAGTTAAAAAAAGAATGTAAAATAAAGTAAATAATACATATAATTAAAATAAACATAGTTAAAAATATTTCAAAATGTTTAAAAATTATAAGTAATATATATATAGGGGTCGATTCCGATCCTGTAAAAAGGACCTACGAATCGTCTCTGTACGACTCGCACCCGGTAAACTGTCCCTACAACCTAGGAAATACGATTTGTACAGAAAGCCTATTTCCGTACGAATCGTACAAAAGACCGTACATGGAAAAAATACCTATGATTCTGATCCAGAACAGCTTGTACGCGACGTCCGGACGTATTCAGGCAGCGGTTTCCGGCCCAGCAAGTACGAATCGTCCCTACGTCACTCCTTACGGCCCTTTTTTTTACGGGAGTCAAACACAGCCGGAAAAGCAGAGTTCGACGCGAATCGCTATGCAACAGTGCCCCGGTACGCGACGTACACGCCATGAACCCCATCGTACGTGTCATCCTGGTCCTCTTGGCCTACGACCTGGTGCACCGCAGCCGACGCACACGCCGCAGAAGGTGAGAACAACACCCAGGGGCCGGGGGGGTGAGGGGCAGGAAACATACCCCATACACAAACCCAAACTTATAATATGGAGGCTATACATTACCACCAGGCTGTGGTCACTTGGGGGGGCTTGTCCAGCAGCACCTGCGTACCGCAACAACGGAAGTGGACGCGTACCCCTCGTACCCCTACGGCACCATGACAATAGTGGTACGGACCGTACCCACACATGAATGCGTGGGTACGGTGCGTACCACACGTACCCCTGCGGCAACATGACAACTCAGGTACGGACCATACCCACGCATGAATGTGTGGGTACGGTGCGTACCACACGTACCCCTACGGCACCATGACAACAGTGGTACGGACCGTACCCATGCATGAATGCGTGGGTACGGTGCATACCACACGTACCCCTACGGCACCATGACAACTCAGGTACGGACCATACCCACGCATGAATTCGTGGGTACGGTGCATACCACACGTACCTCTACGGCACCATTACAACAGTGGGACAGACCGTACCCACGCATTCATGCGTGGGTACGGTGCATACCCCGCCATCGCTTATGTACGGTGCGAACACCCCCATCGCTATGTACGGTGCGTACACCCCCATTGCTATGTACGGTGCGTACACCCCCATTGCTATGTACGGTGTGTACCCCGCCATCGCTTATGTACGGTGCGAACACCCCCATCGCTATGTACGGTGCGTACACCCCCATTGCTATGTACGGTGCGTACACCACCATCGCTTATGTACTAGTACGGTCGGACTGCATTTTTACGATTCGTACGGAAAGTGTCTGGGTACGTCTCGTACAACTTTTCCCGATCTGATTCGTATGGATAGGGCTGATCCTTATGTACTTTTTCCCGTACGAATCGTACTTCACGGGTCGGACGTGACTTGTACGATTCGTACGGAATAAAATACGGATACGAGTTGTTCGGGAAAAGAAATTACAGGATCGGAATCGGCCCCAATATGTATTAGTTATTATTTTTAAATGTTTAATATTTTTAACTATATTCCTTTTAATTATATGTATTATTTCCTGAATTTTACATTATTATTAAAACATTTAAAAAAACTATAGTAATTAATAAAAAAAATGGGTATTGATAATTATTTTTTGGGTTAATTAATGATTAATTGGTTATGATTTTTAATTAAATATTATTTATTGTTGGTTAAAAAATAAAAGTTAATGAATTATTAACTGGTTATTAATGTTTATTAAATAATATCTATTGGTATTGATAATTACTTTTTTTAACTAATTATTACTTGTTTTTACCCTTTATTAAATATTATTTATTGGTATTGATAATTAATTTATTGTTAATCCTTATTAATTGCAAATTAGTTTTTTATTAATTGAAAATTAAATTAATTGTGTGAAATGTTATGTGGAGTGTGTAGTGTGTTTATTGGGGAAGAGGGTGGGAAGTATTTAATATTATTAAAGTAATTATTAATTTTGATATATTTGTAGTTTTTATTTTATTTATTGTTAAGTTATTAATAAATCATTATTTAATGACAATATTTCTTTGATTTATAAGTATGTTATTGTTAACACCTACGCAATACAACGCTTTCCCTACTGTTGCCCTCTCTGGAGGGGGAATAGTAATTTTTACCCCTGCGCTATCCAGCGCTTTCCCTACTGTTGCACTCTCTGGAGTGGGAATAGTAATTTTTACCCCTACGGTATCCAGCGCTTTACCTGCTGTTGCACTCTCTGGAGTGGGAACAGTAATTTTACCCCTATGCTATCCAGCGCTTTCCCTACTGTTGCACTCTCTGGAGTGGGAATAGTAATTTTTACCCCTACGTTATCCAACGCTTTCCATACAGTTGCACTGTGTGGAGTAAGTATATATATTAAATTATATGTATATGTTTCATTTATTTTAACATTATTGGGGCCGATTCCAAATCCGGCCGCAAAACGTACCGACCGACACGGACCCGGAACGGAGACCGACCGGCACGGACCTGCGCCGTACGACCCGTGCAGTACGATGCAACATGTGTGAATTACAACCGACACGTACGGAATACAAGCCGTACGACCGAGCCGTAGAGAAAACCGTGATTCGCCCGGAAAACGGACGCGATTAGCACTGACCGACACGCAGAAGGAATGAACCCGACCGACACGTACCCGCGATGTCCGATCCACGCAGTACGATGCAATGCGTGTAAAACCAGGCCGACTCGCACGGAGCCCAAGCCGCATGACCGACACGCACAGTAAACAGGGACCTGAAGCAATAGAGATCTCCGCGTATGACGCGTATGAAACACAGAAGAAAGTCAGCGTGAAAGACCCAGAGAAGCCCGCGCGAGCCAACATCAGCGTCCGTCTCGGTCAGAAGAACATCTCCTTCATGCCTAGAAAACCCAAAGGAAAACATACAAAAAAAGACCAAACAAGCAATGACAAAGTCAATAAATATAAAAAAATAAATAAACAAAGACACACCCACAACTGCACCCATATAAAGAACACCAATCACTACCATGATCCTTTGCAAATTGAATACAACAGCCAGCAGATAACACCATCACACAGCAACCACAGACACACTCACAACTCACCCATCACACAACTTTCACACCATTAGCACCTCACCAAAAGCACTCACACATACACCTAGCAAAACCGACACCCACCCACCCTCACTTGCACCCTCACACACACAAATCACTCACCACCACCACCCATCACCATGCCCCCAAAGAAGAATCCAAAGTTCACAGATAGTGAGTTAGAAGTGCTGGTAGACGAGATCATCAGAGTAGAGCCACATTTGTTTGGTAAATTGGTCCAAAGAACCCCATGTCACAGAAAATAAAGATGTGGGCAAGGATTGTGGACAAGGTGAACGCACAAGCACCAACGTTGCGCACAAAGATTGATATCCAGAACAGGTGGTATGACGTGCGCAGGAGGGTCAAGAAACTCATCGAGAAAGATCATGCCCTAAGTCAGCGCACTGGTGGTGGCCCTCCTGCCAAACCAGTGTACTTCAGGCCTAGGGAGGAGAAGGTGCGGGACATCCTACCACCAGAGAGTGTCCATGGTCTAGCAGACATACCAGAGCCTGGTGAGTACACAACCAAAATACTCAATATTGTGTGGCAAGGGGACAGTGAAATCATGCACCGTTAGCAAAGCCACAGTAACCAATAGATAATCATCCCAAGATGTGTATGCTAGTCAGACAAACACAATACCTGCCATCTCATACTGACTTGTAACTGTGTCATGACATGTACGAATCTAACAACAAATAGAGCAAGGAAGTGGCACAAAGCTAAATAAACACTGTCAGACAGTTTGCCAACACAAACACACAACCTCACAGTGCAGCTGACTGACGGGAAGGAATAGTGGGTATGCAGGTGAAGTAAGTGTATCCAAAAGCATGATGCGGTTTGCAGTCACAGATAATGCCCCCCCCCTACCAATTGGCCCATCAAGATCTCTCTGAACCATGCCCACATCACAGGAAGTGGAAAATGACTGACAAGTTGGCTGACACTGGGTCCTGCTGTGGGGAGCACAAGGCCCTGGTTGGGGTTGTGCGCAAATCAGAAGCAGGACACCACTGCCTGACATCCTGAAAGACAACTTGCACGCCCTCCAATGGAAGCATGTTTCATGGTGGGATGTCTGGCCGGGTGGGAAGGAGGACTGACAGCTCTGACCATACTTACCAGAATGTGTAGACACACACACCCCTCAACACAAACTCCACACAACTCACCGGGTAGAATGCATTGACTCACACTGTGGTGAAATATCACCCAAAGATACACCGCACTGGGTGCTGCTGTGTAAAGCACAGGGGCTCTCTTTGGACCTGTAGCATAACAAACACCAGGAATTTAGAGTCAGCAATCTTACCTTTGCTGTCACACCCCCTCACAGGGAAGCAGAGTCAAAAGGAAGGACGTATGGGCATGCTGGGAAGGTGGGTGTAGCCAAAAGCATGATGGGAGTTGCAATCACAGACATTCCCTACCTACCCACATGGCCCAGCAAGCTCACACTGAACCATGCTCACCTCATAGGAGTGGGAATGGACTGACAAGATGTCTGACACTTGGCTCTGTTGTGGGAGCAGAAGGCCATGCTGGGAACTGGGCAACAACAAACACCAGGACTGCACTGACTGATATCCTGAAAGTTAACCTGCACAAACTGCAATGGTGGCACGCTTCATGATGGGATAACTGGCCTGGGGGAGAAGGAGGTCCTGACTTGAAAACAAATAACACCGATGCTGGCCATACACACACCTTCTCTGCTAAAACACATTGCACATGTGGTACCAGTCACTCACAAAGTAAATGCCCGGGCAAGATGGCTGATATATGGGCCTGAGAAATGATGTGGCTGCAAATGAGACATATGAACTGGCCAACCCAAACACATTTGCACACACAGCCATTGCAACCGTATGTCCAAAGTCACTGTCTGGGGATGCAGTGTCCAGGGGTGCCTCCTGACCTGGCTGTGGAGGTGTGTCTTGCAGATGACAAGTGTGGAGAGCCATATATAGTACATTGCACAAAACACACAGGAACTCACATATACATCATTGACAGGGGACATCTGACAGTGAATGGACGGACACACCAATATAGCCGACACCATAGCATAGTCTCATTCACACTTGGTGCTGTTGTGAGCTGCATTCCACTCCTACATCGTGCAGCAACATATGCATCCTTCACACAACACACCACTCACTGACATAGACACTGTAGACACAAGGTCTAACCTGGACTGCATTGGAGGAGACATGCTACTCACAGCAGCCAAACCGCAACACACACACCACCGGCTCTAACTGTCATGAGCATTGAAAAGCCAGAGTGCTTCCTTGCCCAATCCATGTCACCATGGAGAACATTGACAAGTCAAATCACATATGCATGTACAAAACTCAGCACCAGACTCATTAACGATGGTGACATCATCACTTGTATGAAATGAGATGGGAACTAGGAACACTGTAAAAAAACACTTTCTCCCAAGAGATCACAGGCATACTGGACTGTGACCATGTCGTACCAATACACCACTGTGACACACAAAGACTAGCAAAATCTGCTACCACACATGCCCCAATCTAACAACATATCCTCAGTGGAATTACACGTATGTCCTTGTTAAAGGTCAAATATGTACAGGGATGACACACCTGTGTCAGCAACGTGATGGCACTGGAGTAGTAATGGCCATGTACAGCCAAATCTATACATGAGCTGGTCATGCACACACTTCGACATGCACATTGAAATGTTTCATGTTGGCTAGGCAATGTGCCACAACAATATCAATCTCTGTCCGTGACAACTTTGAACAAAGCAGTGTACAGGCACGCATCCTAACGTACAGTAGAAAATGTCATGTATGTGATCCATTGATGCCTGTAGAAACATAACTTACATTGTGTGTCTCTTCCAAACACAGGTGGTACTGGTGGACCCTCAGCTCTCTGGTGTGGATCCGTCTCTATCCTCTTCGGATGACGACGAGCAACCTGGCACCTCCGGTGTGAGTCATCATGCAGCACCAGCAGTACCAACATCTGCACCCCCTGTACCCACGCCTCCAGCATCTGGCAACAGACAGGGCACCCCCGCCAACACGGACAGACCAAGGCCACAGAACACCAACAGCACAGGGACACAGGACCCCCTGCAAGCTACGGACAACACCACCAGCAACAACACCCAAGGGGGCCCAGTGTCACCTGTGCGTGCCGCCGTAGGTCCTGTCCGTGTGTATAGGAGTGCTGGGAAGGGTGGTAGTCAAAGGACGTGCCTTGCAGAGGGGTCTGGACTGCATGATGACCCCCAACTGGCACGCATAATAGATGCGTACCAGGATAGTACCGGAGGATTCGGCCAGGTAGTGGGGATCCTCAAGGACATTCAACAGGAGCAGGCTGCCCATCATACCCCCATGGAGGCAAAGTGGGATGCACTTACTGCGGTGCATCGGGACATACTCCAATGCCTCCGCCAGATAAGCACCAACATGTCCACACCTCCCTGTGTGGCCACAACATCTGTTGCCGCACCATCTGCCAGTGCTACAGGGAGGCAGGATGACTCTGGCAGAGAGTCCCCTGCACCGCAGAGGCCTGCACCTGAGGATCCCCCCCGAAGAAGAAGAGAGGTCATCCGAAAAAGGACAAGTGAGACGCAGATGTCCATGCACATCCCCCAGGGCCTCTAAACCGGTTCTGGACAATGTTCTTTGTGCGCAAACCGTTCACCTTGTCGTATCTAACACAACTCGCCTGCATGACAAGGAGGGTTCATGTTGGTCCAATGTAGCAGATGACTGTGGACTTTACTCTGGACTTTTCAGCTACCAACACTTCCAACTCTACTGTGAACTTTGGATTCAAAACCCAATGTACAGCACACACCATCCTGTGCACTAACCTCACACATGTTTGTAAATAAACTCACCAGTACACTATACTTGCCTCTGTTGTGATTCCAACTTGTCATGTGTCATGGAGAGGTTGATCTGCTAAACAACACAGTGCATGCTAAATACTACAACAATGTGATCATCGTTATGTGAGTCATGGTGATGTGACAAATGTGAGGGAGACACACCACTATGGCACCACAACACATACTTACCATGTCCCTGTAACTGATCCCACACAATGATGTTGACCTGAAATACATTGAATGCACAGACACCATACCTATCCACAGTCAGTGTTAACAATCCCACAGGTGAGGTAAGCAAATGTCAGTCAAATGTGGGTAGACAGACAACGCACATAACAAAGCGTAGCACAGGTTCATTACACATCAGCAACATGTTTATTCCACAATAGTTGCAAGGTAATTCTATGTTACAGTGGACACGCGGTCACAAAGTGTCGGAGAATTGAAGTCCAGGGGTGTGTGGTACATCACTTGATGGGAATTGACTACTCCCACACTGGGGTTTGATTCTGGGTGTTGGGGGTCAGTGTTGACCAAACAATAGGCAAAGTACCCTGGAAAGGACAGACACAAGACACAGTTAAAAGCACAGCAGAACAGGAGAGAAATGCAATACACATGCACAAAACATGTAAAAAGAAACCTACACAGAAACAAGTTGCCAGTTCGACACTATTGTGGAGTACAGACCAACTGAAAGGACACATCACTGCATCCAGTCAAGTGGCACACAGACACACTCATACAGCAACAGAGCAGCCCCAACACATTTCCGGCTAACTCAATACATTGACATAACAACCCTGTAAACTCACATTCAGGTGAAGAAGTTGTTGATGAACTGTGTGCGGACGTCACCCTCATCATCATCATCACTGGCATCGTGGCCCAGGCCTGGATCCTCCACAGGTGGCGGAGGTAGGTCATCGTCATCCTGGATTAGAGGTAACTTCTTCCGCACTGCCATGTTGTGTAGCATGCAGCATACAAGGATAATTTTGCACACCTTGGCAGGGTCATATGGGAGGGCACCTCCGGTCTTGTCCAGGCAGCAGAAGCGGCTTTTCAGGAGACCAAATGTCCGCTCAATCACCCTCCTGGTCCGACCATGTGCCTCATTGTAGCGCATCTCGGCTGGTATCACAGGGTTCCTGAAGGGTGTCAGCAACCACGGCATGTTGGGGTATCCCGAGTCACCTACATACAATCAATTGAACAATTAGCTGAGTTTTGAAAGAGGGTGGAATACAACATTGCCAAACACACACAATGGTAAACAGTCAGTACACACCAACAAGCCAGGCATGCTGTTCTGGCATCTGTGACATCAGCGTTGCAATGCAACTACTCCTCATGATGTAGGCCTCGTGCGCAGAACCGGGGAAACATGCACACACATGTGATACACATGTCTGCAAGACATAGCACCAGAGCATTGATGGAGTGGAAATGTTTCCTGTTCCGGTATGCCTGCTCATGTGCCTGTGGTGATACCAGGGCCACATGTGTACCATCAATAGATCCCCTCCAAGACATCGCGTAGCACACGACTGAATATAGTTTGCGGCATACCACCAGCAGTAGCCACAGTGCACTGGAAGGCACCAGTAGCAAAGAAGTGCAGGGCTGCCATCACCTTCACCTCTGGGGTCAGTGCTGTAGGGTATGTCCGGCCAGGTAGCAGATGTGGCACCAACTGCTCCGCCAACTCCTCAATCAGTGGCCTGGTGAAGCGGTGCCTTTGGATGCAGTCGCATTCCTCCATGGTTTCAAGGTCTGGGAACGGTCTATGGACAGCTGGTGCCCTGCAGTACAGAGATGAACAAAGGAAGATTGCCGATTCATCCACCCATGTAGCAAAATATCACATGATACATCATGACAATACACAATGTACTGAGGTGTGTGCTGTTGGGTATGGACACATATGTCACCTACATGCCCATAACCTCACATCTCAAGTCCACATGTCTACATAAGTTCCATGTAGTGCAATGGCCAATCATTGGGCTGTGTCACAGTACCTATGTACTGATGTCACGTTACAAACATACACCACAGTGACAATTGAGGCCTGATGTCTCCCAGGCATCACAGCTCTTTGACATGCAGATACCGGGGGTCCCTGAATTGCCACATGGACACTGGCATGACATGGCGTATCATGTACACGCCACAAGACAACTATGAGTCCCACAGGTAGTGGCCACCGTTGTCTCTGCAGGCCCTACATGTACGTCTCGTAAACACACACACACCATCAATGTTGATGCACAAACCACATGGATGTGAGACTGTCTCCCATTGAGCACATTTGATCAGCCACATCTGAGACGCAACATGCACACAGACTGTGGGTGCACATCAGAATTGGGGCTATAGGTCTCACTGTGACGTACATACCATCACCCCCAGGACTCAGGGTGTAAGTGACATGTTCTAAAATATATCCAACCTGCAACTGTGTCCATGACTCATGACCATAACTGTACAGTTGCACATCACAGTGGTAATGTGCACAACACACAAAGGATTCTGTCCCCATGAACACGTGCACAGCCTGGGAGTGGCTGCACAAAAGTGCCACACAACAATCCAAATGTTGCCCCCCCAAAACACACAGGTAATGCAGCCTTACATGCCATGGGACACAGTGTGGCACATGCTGTAGTGTGGTAGGTGTGCACCTGAGCCCCTGGCAAGTAATTGTGTGTGGAAGCCGTCAAAAAGTCACAGCAATGTCAACCGACGTGGGTGACTTCTACAGGGACGCATTGCACAGTTCAGGACCGAGCCGTGCGTACGCTTAGCCATTGACTGCAATGAGAACCGATGCGGGTGACTATCATGAATACGCGTCGTGCAAGCATGGACCGAGCCGTGCGTACGCTTAGCCATTGACTGCAATGAGAACCGTTGCGGGTGACTATCATGCATACGCGTCGCGCAAGCATGGACCGAGCCCTGTGCACGCCTTGGCCATTGAATCGTATGGAGACGGGTGAGTGTGTATTTTCAAACTACGCGTTGTACAGTCAGTTGACCGAGCCGTGCGCACCCATTGGCTCTGGACTGTCATGGAGACGGATGCGGATTCAAAACTTGTACGAGTTGTGCGCTCGAAATTCAGTTGGATGCCTACAACAATGTCTCAATTACTAGGGTTTTATAAGGGTGAAGATTTGAACGATGCGGAAGACGTGTACGAGTCATACAATTCCATGGATTGGCCAGATTCATAGAATGCAACCGTGTTGGACCTATCACTTGGGACACACGGCACAGATTCTGCCTCTGCAGCCCAGATATAAGGCTGGCTGGCCCCCAGGGAGCTCACTTGCCTGCACTACATGCTACTGGACCACATCTCTACTACCACTGCTGCTGTCTCTGTATCCTTTGGCTACTGCTATGGCACGTACTCTGGAGAGGTCCCCAGCCTTCACTGAGGAGGAGAACCAGGCCCTGCTGGACGGGCTCTTTCCACAGTACAGCAAGCTGTATGGGAAACCAGAGGAGCAGGTGAGTGTGCATTCCACTGCCTTCCTAATTGTGCATGTTGTCTGACTAGCAGTGTGTACACCAGTGGCAAGCGTACTCACTGAGTACTTTCATCCTCCAAAGTGTGTAGGTACATGTAATTAACAGGTGTTCTGCAGCTAAAGTGCATATGTGCAAGCTTAAACTTCCCAGGCAATGTTAACATGTCAGACATGCAGGGCATTTGTCCATTTCCATGGGTGCACTACCCGTGTAACTCATTTTCCTTTGTGATGACGATATGTATATCCAACTGTGTGCAGCACAAATATGGGGCATGTGTGTTAATGGACTTTTAACTTTGTCATCCTCACAGGTTGATGCCCACCAGAAGCAGGAGATCTGGCTGACCATCGCCCGGGCAGTTCGATCAGTGGGGGTCTACAAGCGCCGGATCCGCAACTGCCAGAAGAGGTGACATGACCTTCGGGGTTGGACCCGGAGGATCGCAAGGGTCCAGCTGAAGCTGTCGCCTCCTCGCAGGAGGGGCGGACACTGGACCCTGACCCACCCACATACTCAGGATTCTGGTGGTGGTCTTCCCGGACCTGGATGGGCAGCTGAAGGCCAGACAGCAGCAAGGAGGGGGTACGTCCATGCCTAATCTGTGTACTATGTCTGAAATGCTATTTGCAGTCTTTTAGCCTGGTCACACTTCCACACTACGTGGGTCTTGTAGTCCAGGACTCATGTCCCTCAAGTGTGTGATGCACCCTCCTCATCTGATCCACAGGTGTGGACCCTACAGTCTGTGGCTTGTGTCACTAGGGCACTGTGTCCCTGCAGTCAGCTATGCTTCAGGTTCCGGACAGCATCTGTTACCGTGACTCTGTTGTGTTTTTCATGGGTGGGTCAATTGTTTACACAATGCCTGAGATCTGACATGTGATCTGTGTGTACCCTTGATATGTGTCCCAATTGCTGGTCTGACTCGCCACATGTGCCTGGGGTATTTCAAACACACCCATGCAGCAGGGGACTCCAAATTTTGGGCCTCAGGAGTATGTATATCAAGTGTGTCACACTTGCTTAGCCACCTGACTTCTGTCCAGGGCTATACACTGTTTCACGTAGACCTGGGCAGCCATGTCTACTCAAGGGCATTTAGAAACACTCTGTAATCCCACTCCTGTGTATCAACTTACAGGTTGTGCTTAGTGACATGTGCCTTCAGGTGTCTGCCTCTGTGTCATTGTGGTGTGGCTTCCTTTTCTGGACAACTGGGGTGTTCATGAGTTTGAGGGTCAGCAGGACATCTGAGATGTGACTATAAGAGACAAGACCTGTGTGACATATAGGTGTGTGATCACTTGACAGTGAACAATGGTGTATGCAACTGTGAACTTCAGGCAGCTGTGTTTCATGCACAGCAGACTGTGATGTGCTCATGTACAGGGAGTTGTGTTCGCAGAGACTCATATGTCTGTTTTGTATGATGTGGGGTCATCTGGGTGCGGGATATGTTGTTTGCAGAGGAGGGACAAGTGCACTTGTCAGCTGCAGAGTTTGCTTTACCCATGACCTATGATTGTGACACAGTGCATACTGTTGTTGTCTGGATGCCCTGCCCCTGTGACAGAAGATAGTGATGACTGACTTTCCAGGCATGCCAGTGCCATGACATTTAACTTGCTATGAGTGATCCTGCATTGGGGTCAAATGTGCTCCATGCACCCCATGGTGGCATTGACTGAGACATGAGAACATCATAGTGTGTGTTGCTGGTAAGCATCACAAGCATGTGAAATGAGACTCTGGCCATCCCTTCATCCTGACACCTGTACTGAGTCAGTGGCAAGAGATGTGATGTGTGTATAGTGACATACTCCTACATGTTCACTTGCATATCCAACACATGTGTAGGTGGTGCATGTCTGCACATTGGGGTATTAGCATCCAACATGCAACAGACATATGGGTGCAAGTCCAGGAGGGATATGAGTGCCATGGTTGATGGTGAGACTGACAATTGGCTTATTCTAAACAGTGTGAGTACTTTGAGCATTGTTCAGCTGATGATGCCAGGGCTTGCTCTGTGATGTGCTGTACTCACTGTGGTGTGTGCGGTCAGGGCAAGTGACTGATGTTGTTCTTTTTTTCCTAATTCTATCAAGATAGATCCACGGCCACAGGAGGGGATAGCTCCACGGACCAGGAGGAGCCACAGAGCCTGACTGGGACAGAAGGCGAGGAGTTGGAGGGACCCAGTGGCACAGAGGGCGAGTGGAGCCACACCGAGGAGTCCTCAGCACCATCCACCGCAGCTGAGGGCCACAGCAGCTCGGAAGATGACTCCCTTGTGGAGGCGGGTGTCAGCAGCCACCAAACCCCAACTAGTGAGGCTGTCCCCGCCACCACCATCACCACCTTCCCATCGGCTCCCTTCCCAGAGGTCCGTGGAGGCTCCCGTGTTCGGGAGAATGTCTCCTTTGTGCCAGGCACCGCACCCCCTGCCCCTGTGTCCCCTGCTGCCCTGAGTGTGGAGTCTGTGGACTTGCTTAGACAGATCCGTGTAGGGCAGACATCAATGCTGAGTGTCCTCCATGCACACACCAGTCTGTTGACACAACTGATGTCGTTCATGGAGAGCATTTCATCGGGCATGTCTGCCCTACAGAGGACCAATCAGTCTGTGGCCTCCTCCCTGACGGCAGCAGTGTCCCTCCTCCAACAGTCCCACACACCTCCTACCCCTGCCCCACCCATGATTCCTAGCACCCTACCTGTCCCAAGCACACACACAACAGCACATTCACCCAAACCCACAGACACGGGCAGCACACAAACACCCAAACCAAGGTCTAGACGTGCACACAAGCAACTTCAGGGGACTGATACCACACTCACAGGGGATGGTTTGCAAACACACACACAGTCATCCACAACCACTCCACAGTCCTCCGATACCTCTCCCTCCAAGACCCTTCCCTTGCCTCACCTGCAACCCCATCTCCCAAGAAGCTCTTCCTCTGTGACCTTGGCCTCTTCCCCACCGACCCAGCAGATCCAGCTTACAAGGGGAAGAGGAAGTCCCCACACACAGAGGGGAGTGCCCCTCACACCCGGACACCCTCCCCCAGGTGCAGTCAGACTGAGGCCCCCGCCCGCAAGTCCCCCCGGAGCCGGAAGAGCAAGACCCCACCCCCGCCTCCGCCCCGCAGCTCCACAACAAAGTGTCCGTCCTCCATACCCCAGGCCACCACTCCACATGTTCCCCCGCCACACCCTGCCCCAGGTTCCCCCACCCACAGATATACCATCCCCAAAATTCTCAGGCCCTCCCCCTACCAGTTGCTCTTCCACCCCCACCACTCCCGGTCAGACAGTTTGTGCCACTGATATGGGGACCGTGTCCCCCCCCTCTGTCCTGCCGACCTCATCTGAACCCCATTCCGCTCCCATTGAGTTAGGCACTGCAGTGGAGTCCACAACCACCCTGTCTGACTTGGGCACTGCAGTGGGAACCCAGTCCACTCCATCTGACCTGCCCACTGTAGTTGTGCCGGCACCCACCCCATCTGATTTGTGCCCCACAGTTGTGACTGCACCCACTACTTCAGTCAGCTCCACCGCAGTTGCCAGTGACTCTCCTGCATCCACCACCCCTTCACTGCCTCCTTCTGCTGAGCCCTGATCCTGTCCCTGCGGTGCCTGGCCTGCCCCAATGTATGCCCCTCCGAGGGGATGTCCCCTGTCCTTACCAGTGCAGGCAAGCAACATGTGACAGTTGTCACTCAAATAAAATTGTTGACATTTGGATATGGACTGGCCATTGGCCCTTGTTTTGAAAGGACATTTGCATTGAAATTTGGCTGAATAAAGCAACTGTATTTATCCTTGTGTATTTGATTTAGCTGTACATTATTTTGATGATGTTTACAATGATCTTGCAGTTCTAATGCTGGATTTCCAATGTTGAAGACTGAGGTGTTGATGTGAGGTACTCCATGTGGGCCATGAGATATGTATCCTATTCTGGTCGGTACCCATGTCATCCTTTGCAGCTAACTGCGTGTGTCATGATGAACAATTTGTGAACATCTCTGTAAACATTTCATTTTAATGGTCACATCTGTGGCTTGCACACATGCACATATGATGTGCTTCCTATTGTCCAATTTGTCTATTTCCCTGACTGTGGGCGCATCTCCACTGGACATGCAGGTGTGGGCATCATTGGTGTAGGAACAACTGGGTCCTCTGTGCAACTTGCTGGACATATTTATTGAGTATGTGCAGATGACTTAAGGGACACTCCCGTACCCGGGCTGTTGTGACCAGAGCCTTCCTTGTGTGGTGACTGATGGCTGACTGACCAAGTATTCTGCTGAGATGACTGAGACCTGCTGGGACTTTGTTTGGCACAGCTGAGCTTCCACAGGAGTTGAGTCCCCTCAAGTAAGTGTGTTGTTCCGTGACATTGCCAGGGGCCCATGGTGTGTGTTGTGTGAGCATGTGTGTGTGTCCACATCCCTTTTCATACACAGGCAGTGTTCCCTTGATATGTTCCTTTTGTTGATACTTGCTGAGTTGTACTGTGTTCATCCCAGATCTGGGCTACCAGATGTGTGGGTGCATGACACACTACTGTTAATTGGTGTTTCATCATTGGGATTTGTCAGTTCTGAGTGGTGATGATGTGGCCAGACCCAGATGGGACACAGTCAGGGGTCCCCAAGGCACTTCTTTGTTCGCAATATCATGTAGTTGTCCCTAGGTGGTACCTTTCAGTGATTGAGACATGTGTATGTGTGTGTGACTGCTCCCACTCGTCCGGTTCAGGGCTGCAATGTTGGCAGGTGTCAGCATGTGTGCCTTGTGGTTCTCCTTGGCTTCTGCATTGTCCTGTGACTGTGTCAGGGATTCCGAAGCTTATGGGAGCTTTGATGTCATGGCCATGTACCGCATACTGTGAAGTATGTCTGTCATTCACTAGTGTTGTAGACTGTCCTTGTGTGATGAGTCTGTGCACCTTAGTTCCTCGCAACATTACTCTGTCATGGGTGCATGTGCAATGTCACCTGTCCATGTGGGCTTCACAGATGCACATTGGTGTAGTTCAGGGTCTGTGGTGTTGAGGGTGGACAGGTGTGAATGTTCGCATGGATGGGCACCTATCTCCCGTTTGTCCCTGGATGATGGGTCATGCTGAGTGATTTGTGTTTGTGTAGGTCTGATGTACGTTTGTGGCACAGGACACATGTCTGGGTTTCACAGTCTGTACGACATCTACCTTTGTCATCACAGTGGACGTATCATGCATGCTTGTGTCACCCCAATGTCTGGTCCCTGGGGGTAGTGCTGTTGTGTGTCAGTCTCTTGCTGTGCTAGTTGCTATTCATTCCAGCTTGTGTCACATGTGTCTGTTGTGCTCCCTCTCATCTCACAATGCCTGATTGCCCACTAAGGGGGACCCAAGAATGGGTTACTTTTGTATGGCACTGTGTCCACATCTGTCTCACTGTGGTTCAGCCCCCCTCATGTGTTGTGTAGTTGCCTGTGGATACTGAGACACACACACACGTTGTGTCAGATGTGCAGTGTGAGGTCGCCTGTTTGTGTTTGTGCATCTGCACCAGTGCATTGGTATTGCTGTTGGGGCCCATTGTCTGGATGTTGTTTTTGTGATTTTCCCTGCTGTCCCTGTGAGTCATATCACATCATTCTGCACATTCATCCTAGTTGTTAGGTCCCATTGCTGCCATGAAATGGGAGTTTGTGGCCTGGCACCTTCAGTCTACACAGGATGTTTTGATTTGTGTGTCTATTTTCGAGTTGTATGTATGCTTTGTGATGTTGTACACTGTGTGCAATGTCAGCCCCCATGGGTGGTGCTTGTCTGCACATGGCCGAGAGTATGTTAGGCTTTCACAGCCCTGTTAGCCTCACCACATCTCTGTGGGTATGGGACACAACCACTATTTTGCCACAAAAGTGTTTCATGTGTTGGGAGCAGGAATCATACATGCTGTTTGGAATTTGCAGCTTTGACCATGATGACACTTACCTTTTGGTCACTGTGATGAGGGGGGGTTTAGATCCCATCCCCACAATGCTCAACATTTGCTGCAGTTTGGAAGCCCACACTTAACTTTTGTTCTGTACAGTGAGGGGGTGTTAGTGCACATTGACACAGTGCTATTGTGATGCTTGCCTTGTGTAGGCCACACTCAGTTTTTGGTCACGCATGTGATGGTAGTTACATTGTATGTTCGAAGTCATAATCACTGTTGTCGGCATTTGTCACAGACTACACACTGTTGGCATGATGTTAGGGGGGATGTATTTTGCTGACATACCTGATGTTGGTGTATGATGGATGTGTGGTGCATCACCCATCCTATGGGTGGGGGTGGCAGAAGTGATGGGCAACAGGTCCCCTATGGGTGGGGTTGGCAGTAGTGATGGGCAACAGGTCAGCTATGGGTGGGGGTGGCAAGAGTGCTGGGCAACATAAGCCCTATGGGTGGGGGTGGCAGGAGTGATGGGCAACAGGTCCCCTATGGGTGGGGGTGGCAGGAGTGATGGGCAACAGGTCCCCTATGGGTGGGGGTGGCAGGGGTGATGGGCAACAGGTCCCCTATGAGTGGGGGTGGCAGTAGTGATGGGCAACATAAGCTCTATGAGTGGGGGTGGCAGGAGTGCTGGGCAACATAGTCCCTATGGGTGGGGTGGCAGGAGTGATGGGCAAAAGGTTCCCTATGGGTGGGGGTGGCAGGGGTGATCGGCAACAGGTCCCCTATGAGTGGAGGTGGCAGTAGTGATGGGCAACATAAGCCCTATGAGTGGGGTTGGCGGGAGTGCTGGGCAACATAGTCCCTATGGGTGGGGGTGGCAGGAGTGATGGGCAACAGGTCCCCTATAGATGGATTGGCAGGGGTGATGGGCAACAGGTCCCCTATGAGTGGAGGTGGCAGTAGTGATGGCCAACATAAGCCCTATGAGTGGGGGTGGCAGGAGTGATGGGCAACATAAGCCCTATGGGTGGGGATGGCAGTAGTGATGGGCAACATAAGCCCTATGGATGGGGGCAGCAGTAGTGATAGGCAACATAAGTCCTATGAGTGGGGGTGGCAGTAGTGATGGACAACATAAGCCCTATGGGTGGGGGTGGTAGTAGTGATGGGCAACATAAGCCCTATGGTGGGGGTGGCAGGAGTGATGGGCAACATACCCCCTATGAGTGGTGGTGGTAGTGGTGCTGGGCATGCAACCCCTATGGTGGCATGTTGCTAGTGGCCAGGATATGGGTCCTCTGGGTGTGTGTGACATTTGGCGGGTACGTGTCGTTTGTTTGTGTGGTGGGTGTCTGACTTACCGTCTGCGCCGTCCACGTCTGTTCCTGATCCGGTCATAGATGTACAGTACTGGTATGACCTGCGCGATGGGATTCATGATGTGTTCGTCTCGTACATGCTGCTTGTTGCTCCGTCTCGTACCCGTTGCTAGCTGGTCCGTCTCGTAGCCGTGGACTGTGCTCTGGCGCGAATTGTACCTGATATGCTTCTTTTACGGATACTGTGACGTGCTATACGTAGCGAGCCGTCCGGTGCGTATGATTTGCGCATCGTACTTGCCCGGCCGGAAACTGCTGTGGATACTGCTTCCGGGCGACTCGGTTCGGCGTTCGGAGGTACGGCTCAGACGGAAAATGAAGCTTGAAGCACAGCCTACGTGTCGGTCGGATTTGTGTCAGTTATGCACATCGTACTTCATCGCCCGGACGGACCGGCTCCAGGTACGAGTCGGTCGCAAGGTAAGGCTACGAACAGCTCTCGGAGAGCTGTCCGACCCGGATCGGAATCGACCCCTATATGTATTAGTTATTTTTTTTAAATGTTTTAATATTTTTAACTATTTTTCTTTAAATTATATGTATGATTTACTTAGTTTTCCATTATTAGTGAAACATTTTTAAAAAACGATCTTTTCAACATCGATATTTTTGACAACGATATTTTTTTTCTCGATATTTTTGTACTTACCATTATGTAGATTGGACTTCGATATTTTTGACTTCGATATTTTTGTGTCGATATTTTTGTAGGTCGATTTTCTGTCTGTCTATATTCTGTCAGACATTCTGTACAGGGCTAATAACTACGTAGTTGATGCCTTCATCTTCATTCAGGGCCAATGTTGGGACTTACAGCAACCCTTGCTTGACAATATGCACTCACGAAGCCCCTTATCGACCTAGACAACGGGACAGTTCTCAGTCTGTTGTTTATTCTCATGGAATTCAAATTGTATCTGTCCAATGCAGACCTCACCTACACTGCTTGGTAGTCTGAAATACCTGTCCCATCTACACCCCTTGTGGATGAAATGAAAATAAGATTTCTAAAGCACTCTACTATACTAAGGTGTCTAGGCACTAAACTCAACGAAAAGGCAGCCACAAAGACACAGAGGGAGTAAAGATAGAGATGTTATGGTTTAAAAAGCCAGGTTTTGAGGGCTTTCTTGAAAGCAAGCAGTTGAGTCTCTTTCATGAGGTTGAGGGGAGGGAGTTCTGTAGTCTGATGGTACAGGTTACAAAGCTCCTCCCACCCCAAGAAGATTTTTACAAATTTAGGGACTACTAGTTTGAAGGCCGCGGCAGAGCGGAGGGATCTAGGTGGGATATACCAGTGAAAGCTTTGTCTGAGATATTCGAGGCCTATGCTGTGGAGTGCCTCAAAGGCGATACAGAGAGCCTTGAAATCAATGATCTTATTGACAGGAAGCCAACGGAGGTGAGTCAGTGCGGAGGACACCGGCTTGTGTTTGGGAATACGAAAAAGAAGGCAAGCAGCATCATTTTGTAGAATCTGTATTTTGTTAAGTCATCTTTTCTGAATGTTTGTAAAAAAGGCGTTACAGTAATTGATTTTTGAAAGAATGAGTGCCGAAATCACAGTTTTCGGTAAATCCCACGGAATAAACAGGAGGAATATTCTGAGAAGCTTCATGCTATGAAAGGAAACTGAAGTGGTGGAGTTAATGTGGCCCTCAAAAGATAATTTACTATCAAAGACAATCCCTAAATTCTTGACCTTGGCAGCTGAGGTGGGAAGCGATCCAAGTAAGTTCCTGTGACCACCAGCTTGGGGACCAGAAAGCTGCCTTGGTGCCAAACAGCAAAACCTCAGTTTTGCTAGAGTTAAGCTTCAAACAGTTATGGGACATCCATTTGCTAACCTGGAGCATGCAATTATGGAATTATGATATGGAGTGGCGATGTCTTTTGGATCACTTGCTACTAACACCACCACCATGTGCCAGAGACACATCTTCAAGCCATTTGTCATGAACAATGACTCCATCTTTACCCAGTAATCCATGCTCTACAGGAGCAGCCAGCTCAAACTTCCTCAAAATCCACGGTTTCAGGCAAACAAGGGCATCTAGTCTTTTCTATAGAGACCTGAGCAGCACGTGCTCTTGAGTTAACCGAACGCCGATTTAAGAAACATTCTGGAAACAAATCTCTTGGTAGACTTTCTTCCCATCAAATGCACTCTTTCCTAAGCCGTCTACCACCGCAACACACTTACGCCCATGAGCTTCTCATGGAGCAAGAACATGATCAATCTCCCTGATATCAAATTAAGAGCTTACCGCAAAGTATGTTAAGGATTCTCCTCTCCTATAGATTTCTCATGACATACTGGGACTGGAGATGAATTGAATGGATAAATTCTGGTTAAGATGTCCTACTTTAGGGGCCTCATTATGAAAAGTTTTGCAACGTTGCGTGAAAACAGCGATGCAACACTTTTCAGTGCGTCCTCCTTGCGACACTATGGTTGAGCCATATTTACTGTACGGAGCTCCATGTCACAAGGATTTACAGATACGTCAATATTCCTGATGTATCTGTAGGCGCCAAAGTGGCGCATTGCTGTGGGTGTATCTAAAAACAAACGCAACTCCAGCACTGTATCCTTTCACATGAGGCAAGCCCCATGTGGAAGGGCCTGTGTCAGTCTTATGCCTGCTGTGAGGCCGGCGTAAGATTTTGACGCAGTGGCGTCCTAGAAGTGTTGCAGTGAAATCTCAAAGATTTCACTGCAACACTTCTACAACCCTTTATTGCGGGGGAACGCCCACCCTGCATAAATTATACCTGATGCAGGTATAATGTAGTGCAGGGCTTTACAAAGTGACACATCTACTTAGATACATCACTTTGTAAATATGGGGGCATTTTTTACGCCGTTGCAGCATCACAAAAAGTGACACAATGGCGGCGCAAAGGGCTCATAAATAAGCCCCTATATTACTAAATGCAGATAACCTGACTGGCCAAGCTAGCCCCTCCTCGTACAAGTCAGGTAACAGAAATCGTACTCATTGACACATGGGGATGTTATGTTACGTTATGTCATGTAATGCTGTAGCGATTTACATAGCCCCGTATTGCCATTAGAATTACCTCACTGTTGCCATGGTGAGTGAAATTCACCAGGGCACATGCAGCACACCTTCAAGGAACCACATATACCAGGAACGTCATGTGATCTTCCCTCTCACAACATGACAGCAGAACCTCGCCAGAAATTCTACTTTCTGGCGCCCAGTACTTGTGTTTTCTCGAATGTTCGGACACATTTCAAAGATGACGATCATTGCTATATGTCGCTACAAAAAAACTGAAACGGAAAGAAAGGTTAACCATAACTTCAAATAAAACGGAAACTTTATAAATACATTGAATTAAATCAGGTCTCTTTTTACATGAACATTTTTGGGGGGAGTTTTATTTAGCACGTGTTTGACCCGAGAGGGTCAGAGCGATTTACGTGAGCACCAGTTGCGTTACATAAGGACACATACATTCTTTTTAGGCACAGGGAGATTAACTGATTTGCCCAGGAGCACGGTTGTCGAGGCTCTAACCCTGTTTCCCTGATTTGAAGTCGACCGGTCTAGCCCTTATGCTACACCCTCTCCCCTTGTTAGTATGTACAGCAGCGGCTTCTTGTGCACAAGCATCAGTCTCTTTGTGATCGTAGCAGGTTGATATTCGAACCGTGTGCGGATTCCAGAAATGTTGGCACAGTATCAGGTAAACACCCCTTATCTGCCATAGAGGCCGGATGATGTAGGCAAGATGTCTTGTTAGCATCGCCCGGGGGTGCTGGTAAACATGTTTACTTCAGCAGCAATCGCGCACTTTTTTATAAACCGCGGATGAAATGTACATACCAGCTAATTCCACTCATCTGACCTGTCCTAACAGCTCTCGAGAGGACAGCAGGAAAAATGTGCAATCCAAGACATTCTGAAGTACGAAAATAAACAATGCGCCAGGGTACGGAATTTGCTCAGGTGCCAGGCTATTTTTGTATCAAATTTTGCCTCAAAAACCAATGCAAAAACTACGGGTCTTATTTAAGAAGGCCTGCAACACTCTTACGCCGCCATTGAGCCACTTTTTGTGATGCTGCAGTGGCGAAAATACTGCACCATATTTACAAAGTGCAGCATCTAAGCGGATGCGTCACTTTGTAAACTCCTGCGCTATATTATACCTGCGTCAGGTATAATGTATGTGGGGTGGGCGTTCACCCGCAATAAAGGGTCGAGATTTCACTGTGACACTTCTAGGATGTTACTGCCTTACTGCAGGCGTAAGACTGACACAGGCCCTTTCACAGGGGGCTTGCCCCATATGAAAGGACACATTGCTGGAATTGCGTTTGTTTCAGACACACCCCAGCTTTGTGCCACTTTTGCGCCTATAGATACGTCAGAAATACTGACGTATCTGTACCTCCTTGAGACATGGAGCGCCGTACATTAAATACAGCGCATGCATCCTGTCGTAAGGAAGGCGTAGGGAAAACTGATGCATTGCTGTTTTCATGCAACAATTCGTCAGTTTTCATAAATGAGGCCCTACATTTGTGAGGAATGATGAGTGTAAAAGTTGAATTAATACTGTTTTACAAAAATGACACGGAGGCCACTCATCACATCTAGGAAGTGCATACTTTTTGTTGGTTAGAAGTTTTGTAAAGCGGGGACACGACCCAGGGGTTGGCAGAGTGCTTCACAGATAAGGCGTTCTATAGAGTATCTCGCATAAAATACAGTAGTGATGAATAGTAGGATTATATGAAGAAACAATGATGTACACTGAATAGACTATGCATGTTGGAAACCTATAAAATGTGATCAGAAATAAGTTGCGATAACCATTCTGAAAAAGGATCTCAGAGAAATATAAAGCTTTCATGGTTGGAAGTGTTTCTGAAAACATATTGTCGGGACAAGTCTAGGAGAAAGGCAGGATGCAAATGGAGAATAAAAAACGGAGGCTTGGCTGACAGTGCTTAATCTGTAAATTAATAAGTACAGGTGCCCACATTTTTTTCTCAGAAGCACACAGATGGCGCAGGCGCATGCTGGGATTGCCAAATCCCAAGGCAGCATAGTCTTGATTTCACGGAGTGCCTCTTTCTTCCAACACCAGACACTCCTTGACACTTTATTTTACTCTTGCAAGTTCTTTTTCATCCCTGCTTTCTCTCGCTGTTTTTCCTTCCTCTTCTTCTCCTACTTTCCTACTTTCTGACTTTTGTGTTTTTCTCTCTCTTGTTGTGGGTCATAGTCTGATAAGGAAAATAAAGTGCCAGCCCCCAAAAATGAGTGGCGGAGGCCTCACCTGCAACCACTGGCACTGGGCTGGCAGGCTCCAAAGGGATGTTGTTTGATACTGAATTGTGCTGTAGTTGCAAATATACAGCATTTAATTCCTCTGATGATGTGACAATGTCATTTGTGGGGAGTGCTTGGTTGTAAAGAAAGAGGGGTGAGACCGCATCATTCATTTATTGTTGTTTGGCCTGACTATGCCAGTCTCTGGAGTATCCACCCAAGAGTGACAGTAGCAGTCCACAGCAGGCACAGGATACAGACAGCCATGGCTGACGCTCTGTACGATCCTGGAGGGAGAGGAGCACGAACCACAGGCGTTGACAGCATACTGCTCATGACTGTATGTAATCTGAAGGGTCCAGCCAGAAGCAACGAGGATTAACCTTCAGATATCACAGGAAAAAACTGCCAAATTAAGGGCCTTATTTATGAAAAGTGATGCATCGCTATGTGAAAACAGCGATCCGTCATTTTTCATTGCACCCTCCTTACGACATGATGGATGCGTCATATTTACTGTATGACGCATCATGTCAAAAGGAATGACAGATACGTAAGTTTTACTAACGTATCTGTCGGCGCAAAAATGACGCTTTGCTGGAGTTGTGTCGGAAGCGTGACGCAACTCCAGCAATGCAGGGGGGAGGGCTATGAATATCTCACTGCGCCACCCATATGCTTGCCATGAGGCAGGCGTAAGGTTTTGACGAATTTGCGTCCTAGAAGTGGTGCAGTGAAATCTCATAGATTTCACTGTGTCACTTCTGCAAGGCTTACTTGCGTGGGAACGCCCCCCTGCATACATTATACCTGACGCAGGTATAACGTAGCGCAGAGGTTTACAAAGTGACGCATCTGCTTAGATGCGTCACTTTGTAAATATGGTGCAGCAGAGGGCATCTTTTACGAAGCCGATGCGCCACAAAACTGTCACAAGGCCTCATGAATAAGGCCCTAAGTTCACTTAGGGTCTTCTGACAAGTGATAGCGGAGCAGCCCAAGGAGCGCTCTTGGTTACAGGTAGCCAGATAGAAGGTCTAGTGGGCCCTCCCAGGGGTGTGAGAAGCAGGACTCATCGGCATGCACTGTTTATGCACCGTAAGCGGGAATGCCGTATAGAAGTTATCCAGGAGTGATAGAAGAGCAGGCCCGGGCCTAAGTGCCTAATTTGAAAACAAGCATTGGCAAAACCAATAGGCCTCGCCTATGTGAAACCTATTCACTTTGTCAATGCCTTTTATCCATGTTTTACGGTGGCGTGGCTGTGCGGTATGGCTTAGAGTGAAGTACAGCACTGGTGCCGCTTCATAAAGCTTTTATTGTGGGCCGGGCAAGCAAGGATGGGAGAAGGTGGGGTACAGGCAAGAAGGGTGATGGGCAGAGGCGGAGGGGGAAGAAGCAATAGTACCTTAATCACAGCATGAGCAGTGGATGGACACTGATCAAGTTGAAGCCACTTGCGCTTGTTATAAAAGGCATTGTGTCCCGTCCCGTCAGAGGTAGTGCTGCGATTGATGACAGGAACTTGGTAGAAACCTTCTGTGATCAAGCTCAGGATAGGCAAGGACTTGCTGCAGTGCACCAGCTTTCTCAAACCAACTCTGCCATAAAGATCTTAGCTCAACCGGTCTTCCCTTCCCCAACAGTATTTTCATAAATATAAATGTATTTAATTCAAAGGTCGAGGTTGTGCAGAGTGTCCCCACAGGTATTATAAACAAAGAAATTACATCGCAAGGTAATGTCAAAGAATAGATTGCGCTTTATTAAACAAGCGTTGGCAAGGCCAATAGGTCTCGCCTATGCAAGATCTTTTGGCTTTGCCAATGTTTTTTTTGTCATGTTGCACAGCAGCAGAGGTTGGAAGTGTTCCGGAAACAAATATTTTAATACGGTAAAAAAGAAATCAGATCAAAACAAATGCACTAGGTAATGCCATGTCCACACATTGTTGTCTGTGCGCTGTCTAGTTTTAATAGTAAATCTGTATGTCCGTGCAAATGTAATGGTCATTTCAATTCAAAATGTGTTGTGACAGTGGCCTATTACACCATGCATAATTCACTCTATGCCACTTCACTTTACAACACTTGACTCCACTTGCTTGCCACCCTACGCCCCTCCACCCTACAACACTTCACTGCACTCTACTCTATGCCACTCTACATCACTCCACTCCACAGCAATCTATGTCACTCCACTCTTGGCCACCTATGACATTCTACACCAGTTCTACTCTACGCCACTCTACTCCATGCCACCCTACTCCACTCAACTCATTCTAAGCCACTCCACTCAATGGCACTCCATTCTACACCACCCCACTCTACATCACTCCACTCTATGACACACTACTCTACTCCACCTCCAATCCACTCTACTCCACTCTACAACACTCTACTCCACTACACGCAAATTCACTTTATGATACTCTACTCCACTCACTGCCCCTCCACTCTACAAAGTCTAGGCCACTCTACTTCATTCTACAACACTCCACTCTACAACCCTCCACTCTATCCCACTTCACTCTACTCCACTTATCTCTACAACACTCTATGCCACTCCATGACGCTCTAATCCACGCCACTCTACGCTAGTCCACTTCACGCCACTTCACTCTATGCCACTCTACTCCACTCCACTCTAAGACACTCCACTCTATGACACTCCAGTCTGTTACACTCTATGCCACTACACTCTACACACTCTATGCCACTCTATGACGCACTATGTCACTCTATGACACTCAACACTACTACACTACACACCACTTTATTCCACTGTATGACACGCCATGCTACGCCACTCCACTCTATGACATGTTACTCCATGCGACACTACCCCACTCCTCTCTACGGCACTCCAATCTATGCCACTCCACTCTACCCCACTCTATGACCCTTTACTTCACTCTACAACACTTTACTCCACTTTATGCTACACCATTCTATAACACTCCACTTTGTGCCCTCAACTTTACATCATTCCACACTTTGACACTACTCCAATCCATTCCACCCTACTCCACGCTAGGTCACTCCACTCTACGACTCTACTCTACTTTACGACACTCCACTCTATGACATTAACACTCTATGATACCCCACTACGACTATGAAATCTATGCACCTCCACGTCATTCCACTCTATGCCACTTTACCCCATTCTAAGCCACCCCACTCTACTATATGACAATTTACTTCAACCTACGCCCCTCCACTCTACGCCCATCTTCTCTATGCCCATCCACTCTATGCCCTTCCACTTTACGACACTCCATGTCCCTACACTCTATGGCCCTCCACTCTATGACACTCCAATCTATGACACTCTATGCCCCTCCACTCTTTGTCCCTCCACTCTAGACCCCTCCACTCTATGACCCTTTGCTCTATGACACGTCTGTCTATGCCCCTCAACTCTATGCCCCTCCACTCTACACCCCTCCACTCTAAAACACTTCAATCTAACACACTCCACACCCCTCTACTCTACGCTCCTTCATTCTACACCCCTCCATTCTATGCCCCTCCACTCTACTCCTCTCTATGACACTCTAAAACACTCCACGCTACTCTGAGCCACTCCACTCTGTACAACTCTACTCTACTCCACTCCACTCCATGCCATTCTACTCTATTCCACAACACTTTACTCCACCCTACGACACATTACTTTGCTCTATGCTGCGAGTTATGTAATGTGGACTGGATTAATTAAATATGGTTAAAACTGATGTGGTCTGCAGTTGTATGCTATGAAATGGGGTTGTGTTTTATAGTGTGTTCTAGTGTTTTGTGTGCATTTGTAGAACTGTGGAATGGGGTTTTATAGTGTTGTGTGAAATAGTAAACTGAGGTGTGAAGCCGAGTTATGGTCTGGCATGGTATAGTGTAGATTGCAATAGAGTAAAGTAGTGTTGGATAATGTGATGGGGTGTGGTATGGAATGGTTGTGTATGGTGTGTAATGCTGCCATGCAATGTGGTCTATCGTGGGGTGGGATGTTATAGTGCAGTATGATGCTATTTTGTATAGTATTCTAGTATGGTCAAATGTCTTGTTATGTGGTGTGCTATGTTGTTGTGTTTTAAGATGCACATGGTGTAACTGGAGGTTGTTTAGTCTGTTATGGGGTGAAGTGATGCGTAAAGTTATAAGTCAAAACACCTCCTTGATTGATTTAGAATAAGAATAGTCAGAGTACTTTGATAAGTGCAGGTTGTTATTTTATTTATTCAAACATGAAAAGTTCTGTCTCTTCCTGTGTTTTTTATTAGTTTATTATTTCTTTCTTCACGTTTAGAGCCAAGTGAACAGCCGACACGTGTTTCACCCAGAGGCTCAGAGTTGGGCCAGGGCTTTTTCAAGGCTGAAAGAAGATATTAGTGAAGCAATGTTAAATAGATCTAGCTCAGGATCTCAATATCATCCAGTTGCACCCAATGGTATGTGAATAGAGTGAACATAATCTACAAAAAAGAGTAGTGACACTATAGAAGTGCTTAGAAAAGGATGTGAAGAAATCGAAAGTACTCCCATTTATCGAGTAAGAGAAAGAATTATTTGCTCAGTTTCAAAAACAGTAGAGATACTGAGTGATAATTTTATTTTTATTTATATTGCAGTCTGCATGTAGAGCCAAGGACAATTTCAAAAGAAAAGCAACCTTTGCGACAGATTAGTATTTGTTGAAATGCTTTTAAGATCAGATTATATTAGTACATGCTTTCAGCTCCAACGGGATAACTAAATCCCACCCGTGGTCATGCTGTTTTGTTCATGCTTCAGTATAGCTGATGCAAAAATGTATGACACATTTATCATGTCAAATATGTACCTGGTTATTCAAAAGTCGTGGCACAATATTTTAGCTTAACGTTTCGTTTTTCATAATTGCTTCACAAAGGGCAATAATCTAGACAAAAGTGAGCAGAGAGAAAGGACAGGTATAGATGTCAAACGAGTTAGTCAAAAAGTATACATTTAGTTTGTTATGCCAATGATATCAAAGCGGAGGAAAAAAGGGACCAAGATGGCAATATGTTTACGGTCCGTTCTGTTCCAAGCCGAAAGAGGTATTCACTAAACGGAGCCTCTGGGTGAAACACGTGTCGGCTGTTCACTTTGCTCTAAACGTGAAGAAAGAAATAATATAATAATAAAAAAGACAGGAAGAAACAGAACTTTTCATGTTTGAATAAATAAAATAATAACCTGTACTTATCAAAGTACTCTGACTATTCTTATTCTAAATCAATCAAGGACTTATAACTTTACGCATGTACTCTGTCTGAGACCATAGAGGTCCAGTGTCTCGAGTCAATCTCCGTAAGCAATAAGTAATATATATACTGGGCAATTCTCTCTGGAACCGGGATCCTTGGACCTTAGCAACCTTGCACATGGGGTGAAGTGATGTACATGGCTCATTTAACAGAGCATGCATTCGAAAATTGCTTCTACCTTTTTCAAGGTAGTCTCCTCCTGTTGTGTGTGTCCATGTGTGTGCTTTATTTGTAATTTCCTAGTGGAATTTCATTTTTAGGTCGAGGGACCGTCCGGTCTCCCGAAGGCAGAACCGGAAGTCCGGAGATCTTATGTTTCTTAGAGTGGCTATTCATCCCGCCTCTCTTTTTGCCTCTCCTCCATTGGCTGGCTTCCTAAACGGAGGCCAGCCATTGGAGGAGAGAGCCGTCCCTCCAAATAGGCTCCGTCTTTTTCAGATTCGGGGGCGTGTTCCGTGCTGTTCTTTCCACTTTTTAGCCGCGCCCTTTTTTAGGCGTGTTTTTCTCTCGTCCTACCAATGGCAAGAGGAGAGAAAAAGAAACACGCCCCAGAATCTGAAACCGCAGCTGCGTTTCTCCGAGGCATTTCTGCTTCGCCTCGGAGAAAGGCGGCGGTGTGTGTTTTCTTTCTATAGATGCTCGCTTATCTCCCTGCCTTTCTGTCCTGAGGATCGTCTTGCTGTTGTGCGTCGAGGGCATGGCGAAACTATGCCTCAGGTAAGCCATTTTGTCTGTTTGTTTGTCTCGTATGCCCCTGATCATCGTCTTGCTGTTTTGATGCAATTTTTCAGTGTTTGTACTAATGTGTCTTTTTTTGGGGACTTTGTAGGTGTGCCCCGTGTTCTGGCATCTACGTTCTGCTCCTGAGGGTCGTCTTGCTGTTGTGCGTCGAGGGTATAGCGAAACTATGCTCCAGGTAAGCCATTTTGTTTGTTTGTTTGTCTAGTATGCCCCTGATCATCGTCTTGCTCTTGGGATGCAATTTCTCCATGCCTTTCTGTCCTGAGTATCGTCTTGCTGTTGTGCGTCGAGGGCATGGCGAAACTATGCTCCAGGTAAGCCATTTTGTCTGTTTGTTTGTCTCGTATGCCCCTGATCATCGTCTTGCTGTTTTGATGCAATTTTTCAGTGTTTGTACTAATGTGTCTTTTTTTGGGGACTTTGTAGGTGTGCCCCGTGCCCTGGCGTCTACGTTCTGCTCCTGAGGGTTGTCTTGCTGTTGTGCGTCGAGGGCATGGCAAAACTATGCTCCAGGTAAGCCATTTTGTTTGTTTGTTTGTCTAGTATGCCCCTGATCATCGTCTTGCTCTTGGGATGCAATTTCTCCCTGCCTTCCTGTCCTGAGGATCGTCTTGCTGTTGTGCGTCGAGGGCATGGCGAAACTGTGCTTCAGGTAAGCCATTTTGTCTGTTTGTTTGTCTCGTATGCCCCTGATCATCGTCTTGCTGTTTTGATGCAATTTTTCAGTGTTTGTACTAATGTGTCTTTTTTTGGGGACTTTGTAGGTGTGCCCCGTGTTCTGGCGTCTACGTTCTTCTCCTGAGGGTCGTCTTGCTGTTGTGCGTCGAGGGCATGGCGAAACTATGCTCCAGGTAAGCCATTTTGTTTGTTTGTTTGTCTAGTATGCCCCTGATCATCGTCTTGCTCTTGGGATGCAATTTTTCAGTGTTTGTACTAATGTCTTTTTTTTGGGACTTTGTAGGTGGGCCCTGTGTCGTGGCGCCTACGTTCTGCTCCTGAGGGTCGTCTTGCTATTCTACGTCGTGGACATTAGTACACAATAATATAGGTAATGCATTTTGTCAGATTTTGTATTAATGTGTATTTTTTTTTTTTTTAATTTGTAGGTGTGCCCCGTGTCCTGGCGTTTACATTGTGCTCCTGAGGATCGTGTTGCTGTTGTGCGTCGAGGGCATGGCGAAACTATGCTCCAGGTAAGCCATTTTGTCTGTTTGTTTGTATCGTATGCCCCTGATCATCGTCTTGCTCTTGGGATGCAATATTTCAGTGTTTGTACTAATGTGTCTTTTTTTGTGGACTTTGTAGGTGTGCCCTGTGTCGTGGCGTCTACGTTCTGCTCCTGAGGGTCGTCTTGCTGTTCTGCGTCGTGGACATTAGTACACAATAATATAGGTAATGCATTTTTTCAGATTTTGTATTCATGTGTATTTTTTTTTTTTAATTTGTAGGTGTGCCCCGTGTCCTGGCGTTTACGTTGTGCTCCTGAGGATCGTCTTGCTGTTGTGCGTCGAGGGCATGGCGAAACTATGCTCCAGGTAAGCCATTTTGTCTGTTTGTTTGTATCGTTTGCCCCTGATCATCGTTTTGCTCTTGGGATGCAATTTTTCAGTGTTTGTACTAATGTGTCTTTTTTTTTGGACTTTGTAGGTGTGCCCTGTGTCGTGGCGTCTACGTTCTGCTCCTGAGGGTTGTCTTGCTGTTCTGCGTCGTGGACATTAGTACACAATAATATAGGTAATGCATTTTGTCATTTTTATTAATGTGTATTTGAATTTTTAAATTTGTAGGTGTGCCCCGTGTCCTGGCATCTACGTTCTGCTCCTGAGGATCGTCTTGCTGTTGTGCGTCGAGGGCATGGCGAAACTATGCTCCAGGTAAGCCATTTTTTGTGTGTTTGGTCGTCTCGTCTGCCCCTGATGATCGTCTTGCTCTTGTGCGTCGCGGACATTAGTATACAATCTTATAGGTAATGCAATTTTGTCTGCTCTTGGACTAATATGTATTTTTCACTTTGCAGGTGTGCCCTCTGTCTTGGCGTCTTCGTTCCTGCATTGACAGCTTTGCCCGTCGTGAATGGACAGCTTTGCGTTTACAGGTAACCCTTTTTGACTTTTAGTTGTGTCCGCCATTTCTTTTTTTGTCGCATCTTATAGTGAGGATCGTCTTGCTCTTGTGCGTAAGCGATTTTTCCATAGTATTCTTTTAATGTTCCATTTTTTTTTAATTTAAGATGTTTATGTGGTGCTGTCACTTGTGACTTATGTCGTGCTGTGACTTCGAGAATATACGTCCGTCTACCACGACATTCAGGTAAGTTCTTTGTTTAAAAAATAAAAATAGATAGAGTTTGTAGTTTGTTATATTTTATCATGTTTTTTCTGTTCTTAAAAAATATTTAGCGTTAAAAAAAAAAATATCCTTAACATTTTTTAGAATTGTTTCGATATTTGTCGAATGTGCTTTTCACTGCTTTTTATGATTTGGAGACGTCAGGGTGGGGCACGTATTTTAAGTGAACGGCAGTTGGGGATATCTTCACGGAAGGTATACAAGTAAGTCCGACATTTTGTTATCTTAGTTAGAATGCTTTTTGCTTCTAATGTCATCGATTTTTGATTTGAACAGTTTTTTTCGTTTGTGTGTACTTTCCTTGATAGTTCCCAACTTCACCGGCTCGTCGGCCATTGACTGCTTTGCATGGTAACTTCTCTTTGAATGCAGGTAACTTTTTTTTCTTTTTTCTGTGTCCGCCATTTCTGTGTTCGTATCGTGTGCTCCTGAGGATCATCTTGCTCTTGTGCGTCGAGGACATTAGGAAACAGTATTCTAGGTAAGCCATTTTGTCTGATTTTGTACTAATGTGTTATTTTTTGGTGACTTTGCTGGTGTCTTGGCGTCTTCGTTCCAGCATGGACCGCTTTGCCCGTCGTGAATGGACAGCTTTGCGTTTACAGGTAACTCATTTTGACTTTTAGTTGTGTCCGCCATTTCTTTGTTTGTCGCATCTTATTGTGAGGATCGTCTTGCTGTTGTGCCTAAGCTATTTAGCCTTTATATTCTTTTAATGTGCCTTTTCTTTTCTATTTCAGATGTGTATCTGGTTCTTTGATTTGGAGAAATTACGTCCGTCTACCGCGACATTCAGGTAAGTTCTTTCTTTAAAAAATAAAACTAGATAGAGTTTGTGGTTTGTTATATTTTATAATGTAGTAATAATATAGGTAATGCATTTTGTCAGATTTTGTATTAATGTGTATTTTTATTTTTAAATTTGTAGGTGTGCCCCGTGTCCTGGCGTCTACGTTCTGCTCCTGAGGATCGTCTTGCTGTTTTGCGTCGAGGGCATGGCGAAACTATGCTCCAGGTAAGCCATTTTTTGTCTGTTTGGTCGTCTCGTCTGCCCCTGATGATCGTCTTGCTCTTGTGCGTCGCGGACATTAGTATACAATCTTATAGGTAATGCAATTTTGTCTGCTTTTGGACTAATATGTATTTTTCACTTTGCAGGTGTGCCCTCTGTCTTGGCGTCTTCGTTCCTGCAATGACAGCTTTGCCCGTCGTGAATGGACAGCTTTGCGTTTACAGGTAACCCATTTTGACTTTTAGTTGTGTCCGCCATTTCTTTTTTTGTCGCCTCTTATAGTGAGGATCGTCTTGCTCTTGTGCGTAAGCGATTTTTCCGTAGTATTCTTTTAATGTTCCATTTTTTTTTTATTTAAGATGTTTATGTGGTGCTGTCACTTGTGACTTATGTCATGCTGTGACTTCGAGAATAGACGTCTGTCTACCGCGACATTCAGGTAAGTTCTTTGTTTAAAAAATAAAAATAGATAGAGTTTGTAGTTTGTTATATTTTATCATGTTTTTTCTGTTCTTAAAAAATATTTAGCGTTAAAAAAAAAAATATATCCTTAACATTTTTTAGAATTGTTTCGATATTTGTCGAATGTGCTTTTTGCTGCTTTTCATGATTTGGAGACGTCAGGGTGGGGCACGTATTTTAAGTGAACAGCAGTTGGGGATATCTTCACGGAAGGTATACAAGTAAGTCCGACATTTTGTTATCTTAGTTAGAATGCTTTTTGCTTCTAATGTCAATGATTTTTCATTTAAACAGTTTTTTTCGTTTGTGTGTACTTTCCTTGATAGTTCCCAACTTCACCGTCTCGTCGGCCATTGACTGCTTCGCATGGTAACTTCTCTTTGAATGCAGGTAACTTTTTTTTCTTTTTTCTGTGTCCGCTATTTCTGTGTTCGTATCGTGTGCTCCTGAGGATCATCTTGCTCTTGTGCGTCGAGGACATTAGGAAACAGTATTCTAGGTAAGCCATTTTGTCTGATTTTGTACTAATGTGTTAATTTTTGGTGACTTTGCTGGTGTGCCCTCTGTCTTGGCGTCTTCGTTTCTGCATGGGCCGCTTTGCCCGTCGTGAATGGACAGCTTTGCGTTTACAGGTAACTCATTTTGACGTTTAGTTGTGTCCGCCATTTCTTTGTTTGTCGCGTCTTATTGTGAGGATCGTCTTGCTGTTGTGCCTAAGCTATTTTGCCTTTATATTCTTTTAATGTGCCTTTTGTTTTCTATTTCAGATGTGTATCTGGTTCTTTAACTTGGAGAAATTACGTCCGTCTACCGTGACATTCAGGTAAGTTCTTTCTTTAAAAAATAAAACTAGATAGAGTTTGTGGTTTGTTATATTTTATAATGTTTTTTCTGTTATTAAATATTATGTAGCGGTTAAAAAAAAAATATCCTTAACATTTTGTAGAATTGTTTCGATATTTGTCGAATGTGCTTTTCGCTGCCTTTCATGATTTGGATACGTCAGGGTGGGGCACGTATTTCAGGTAAACGGCAGTTGGGGATATCTTCACGGAAGGTATACAAGTAAGTGCGACATTGGGTTATTTTATTTAGGATGTTTTTTGCTTCTAATGTCATTTATTTATTTTTTACACTGGTTTCTTCGTTTTTGTGTACCTTACGTGTTATTTCCCAACTTCACCGTCTGGTCGGCCATAGACTGCTTTTCCCGGTAACTTCTCTCTGATTGCAGGTAACTTTGTTTTTGTTTTCTGTGTCCGCCATTTCTGTGTTCATATTGTGTGCTCCTGAGGATCATCTTGCTCTTGTGCGTCGTTGATGTTGTTTTTGCCCTTCTTCTCAGGCTCGTGTTCCGATTGTGTCGCGTTTGTCACCTCTTACAGGCTCGTGCCCATCTCGTGTTTCCTGGGTTCACCGTATGCTGTTTGTCAAAGTCAGGTAAAACATCTTGTGTATTTTCCTACTTTATATTATTTTTATGTCTTCTTTGTACAGATAGGCCATATCGTGTCATGTCTGTGCAGCAAAATGTTCAAGGTAAGCTATATTGTGTATTATTTGTACTTTTCTAAGATTGCATTTAACTGCACGTTTTCATTTTTTTTTTTACAGCCAGACGACTTGGAGCCACGTTGCTTGCAGACGACGAACACCAGGCTTTGTTATTCAAGATAGGCAGAACTCGCACATCAGCACTAACGATTCTAACAAGTCACAACCTCCACAATCCTTTCATTCGTAGCGACAGCCTCCTATCTCCAATTTACATACGGCCAGACAACAACATCCTCAACAACATCTCACCTACATGCTCTTTTAAAGTGCAAAATGTTTTCTCTTTTGTTATTTAATTGAGTAACCGGCATTTTTTGTCTTTTCCAGTATTTAAAGGAGCGAAGCAACAGTTGGAAACACTTCTTGAAGAGAGCCCAGCAGGTATACTTCGAGACAGCGGACCTATACTTCGTTGAAAAACAAGTAAGTAACTTAATCCATAGCGAAATTAAATAGCCTCTTGCATTAGCGTGTTTTCATTAATTTGTACTTTTTGGCTGTGCTTTCTGTACTTATATTGTTTTTTAAACTTTGCTAATTACTTCGCTGTAAAAAAAACTATTTTAAAATGTGGCGCATTTACATTCCTTCCTTGTACACTTTTTTGGCTCATGTTTACTTTGCACCCCATTGGGTAAAAATGTTGTTTCTTTCCGTGCACTTTACACAGAGAATTATTTATTCTTAGTAGCGATTCTTACATGCCCATTTTTCTGTTTTTTGATACGCACATACCAAACAGTAACAGTATGTAAAGTTTATATTTTAATTGTGTCGCATATCCATTTTAGCGAGTTAAAGTATGCCTTCTTAGTGTTATTTTTCTTCCATACTGTGAATATTTTTAAAGTAACTTTCCAACACGCTGTACAGTGATGCATATTAATAGCATGCTTCCCTACTGTAAAGTATGTGTGTTTAATTTTTTACTAAGTCAAACTTAATAGAAGACAAAAAATTATTACGTCCGTGCTTTAGTATTAAATTACATACATCGTGCGCAACGCTAACTTAACGTCTTCTTTTTCATATTACTTGCCGCCATTAATGTTAGCGCCATTTCACTCAATAGCACAGTACCCCCCCCCAACGCACTGCAACACTGTCCGTTTGCAATTGTCAGCCTAAAACTGTGTTATAATGTGGACTTTTTGAAAGCTGGGCTGCTCCTGCTTTTAAAAAAAATGATTCTATGTATTTTTCAATCACGTTTCTTTAACATATGGAAAGTTTAGCTGTGTAAATATAGCGCTACTAAAGTATATTGTTAAATGTGGTGCATTTACATAGCTTCCTTTTACACATTTTTCGATCATGTTTACTTTACAGACGATTGTGTAAATATGTTGTTTATTTGCGTCCACTTTACACACCATTTTGTTTTTTTAGCAGCGCTTCTTACGTGCACAGATTTCTAGGTTTTGAAACGTAGATATTAAACAGTAACAGTACGTAGACTTTATATTTTAATTGTTCTGCATTTAAAATTTACCGACTTTTAAGCATGCCACCTTAAAGTGTTCCTTATTATGGTTCTGTTGGAATTACCGCGCAAATAAGTTGTACCGTGATTCAGAGTAATAGCAGCCTTTTTGACTTTAAAGTATATATACCTAATTTTTTGGTCTTATGTGCAACTCAAAAGTAGGAAAAAATATATTATACACGTGCTGCTGTACCAAATTAGATGCAATGTGCACGACTATTAATTACAAGCTTCGTTTTCCCATTACTAGCTGCCATTATTGGTAGCGGCATTTCACTCCATAGCACAGCCACCACCATCCACTGCAACACTATGTTTGTTTGCAATTGTCACCGAAAAAATTGACGTTATGCAGGGTATTGAGATACTGGCCTGCTCCTGTTTTTGTTTAAATTGAGACTTTTTTTTAGCTCACGTTTCTTTTACATCCGTGAATATTAGCTGGGTAAATAGAGCAATATCAAAGTAAATTAGAAAATGTGGCGCATTTACAAAACTTCATTTAACACCTTTTTTGGTCAAGTTTACTTTACAGTCCATTGCGTACATATTTTGTTTATTTGCGTGCACTTTTCACAGAGAATTCGTTATTTTTTGCAGCGAACAGTACGTAGACGTTATACTTCGGAATTTATAATCATGCCTTCTGAAATTGCTTTTTGTAACTTATTGTCAATTTGGTGTCATTACTTCGGGAACACGCTGTACTGTTATTGCTGATTAATAGCTGGCTTGCCTACTTTTAATTGCGTGTAAATTATTTTTAGATATTATATGCCACTTACAAGTAGGGCAAAATGTATTATACGCGTGCTGTATTATTAAATAAGACACATCATGCATGACGATACGTTAAAATCTTACTTTTCTCATTAATAGCCTCCATTAATGTTAGCGCCATGTCATTGCACAACACACCTCCCCCCTCCACCCATTGCCATAATGCTGAGTAATGGCAGGCCAGGCTGTATTTGTAATATGTTGTTTATTTTCGTGCACTTTTCACAGAGATTTATTTAATTTGAGCAGCGCTTTTAACGTGCACAGATTTCTAGGTTCTTATACATACATACCAAACAGGAACAGTACGAAGACTTTAAATTTTAATTGTGCTGCTCCTCTACATCTAGCCCTCTACATCTAGCCATCTACACCTAGCCCTCTACACCTAGCCCTCTACACATAGCACTCTACACCTAGCCCTCTACACACACGCACTTTACGCCTCATTCTCTAGCACATACACACTACTACTGTCTCTTTAACATTCTTACTAACATACATTAATTAGCACACACTTTCTCTAACACACTCTTAACACACTACACTCTTTAAGAATAATTGCTACAAGATGCTTTCTAAGAAGCACTCTCTAAAACACGCTATATAACACATCTTCTCTGTATTACCATATCTGTATTACCCTCTCTGTATTATCCTCTCTGTATTACCCTCTTTGTATGACTCTCTCTGTATTACTCTTTTGTAATATGCTCTCTGTAATAGGGTCTCTGTATTACGCTCTCTGTATGACGCTCTGTATGATGCTCTCTGTACTATACTCTCTGTACCACTCTTGTGAGCATAGTGCATAAAGAGTAGTGCAAAAAGCATGGATTATAGTGCATGGACTGCAGCATTCATAACAGGAAAAGCAGTACATGCATGACAGGCAAAGCAGTCCATGCATGACAGTAGATGGAGACGCCAGGACACAGAGCACACCTACAAAGTCCCCAAAAAAATACACATTAGTACAAAATCAGACAAAATGCATTACCTATAAGATTGTGTACTAATGTCCGCAATGCACAAGAGCAAAACGATCATCACGGGCAGACGAGACAAACAAATAGACAAAATGACTTACCTGTAAGATAGTTTCCTCATGTCCTCGACGCACAAGAGCAAGACGATCCTTAAGAGCAGACAATACAAACACAAAAATGGCGGACACAGAAAAAAAACAATGAGTTACCTTTATACGCAACGCTGTCCATTCACGACGGGCAAAGCGGGCCAGGAATGTGCATAATGCAAAGTGTGTACTGTAACATAAGTTGTTAATAGTTGTTTGGTGAGAATGTGAGTGCATGTGAGTACTTGGATATGAACTCCAATTTATTTACCCGGCAAAATGGCTTATCTCTAATCTGCAAACAGCAGCATACATACCGGGAAAAGTAGTCCATGCACAACGCTGTACAGAAGAAAAGGCAAAAAACATAGTGTGTAATGCATAGAGCATGGTCCAGAGAGGTCAATGCACCAAACCTAATGCAGATCATGGTGTAGAGAACATAATTCAGAGTGTGTACTGCAACATAAGTTGCTAATAGCTGTTAGTGAGAAAGTGAGTGCATGTGAGAACTTGTATGTTTACTCCAATTGGGTTACATACGTATAGCATACATACCAAAATAAGCAATGCATGCACAATAATGCATGAAGACAATATGGGCCAGCATAGTGTAAAGAACAAAACAGTCAAAATGACTTACCTCTATAATGCAAATAGCAGCATACATAACGGTCAAAACAGTCTATGCACAATGCTGCACAGAAACAAGGCAAGGACCATGGTACATAGAGCATACTGCAGAGAGCCTAATACAATAAGCCTATTGCAAAGAGCCCAGTCTACAGACTGCAGTACAGACAGTATATAGTGCACTATAAGTTGACAATACATTATTATGCAAATGTAACTACAAGTAACTATTAAACTGCTATTCTGTTACACTAGTAAGTTACTTACATAAGGCACTTAACTGTTTCACAACTTTTTCCTTTCGATATCTACTTTAACATATTAATACTGAATATTTATACATCTATTAATACTCTCTACTCTTTACATCCACTTTTTCCATTCACTCTTTCAACACATGCACTCTATACATACACTCTTTACACATGCACAACACATGCGCTCTCTATACAAGCTCTCTAAACATACTCTCTACACACGTCCTCCACACACATGCCCTCTCTACACACATGTCCTCTCTACACACATGTCCTCTCTACACATATGCACTCTACACCTAGCCCTCTATACCTAGCCCTCTACACCTAGCCCTCTACACCTAGCCCTCTACACCTAGCCCTCTACACACAGCCCTCTACACACACGCCCTCTACACACACACCCTCTACACACACGTCCTCTACACACACGCCCTCTACATACACACCCTTTACACACACGCCCTCTACACACACACCCTGTACACACACACCCTGTAAACATGTACTTTACAAACACTCTTTAAACATGCACTCTACAAACACTCTGTAAGACATGCTTTCTAAATAATGCTCTCTAAGGAACACTGTAAAACACACTGTATTACACATGTTCTCTGTATTACCCTCTCTGTATTAGCCTCTCTGTATTGCCCTCTCTGTATTACCCTCTCTGTATTACTCTCTCTGTATTACTCTAATAAGCTCTCTGTATTATGCTCTCTATATTACTCTCTCTATTACTCTCTATGTATTACGTTCTCTGTATTACGCTGTCTGTATTACGCTCTCTGTATTACGCTCTCTGTATTACGCTCTCTGTATTACGCTCTCTGTATTACGCTCTCTGTATTACACTCTCTGTACCACACTCTCTGCACCACACTTGTGAGCATGGTGCACAGAGCGTAGTGCAGAAAGCGTAGTGCAGAAAGCATAGTGCAGAGAGCATGGTGCAGAGAGCATGGTGCAGAGAACATGATGCAGAAAGCATGATGCAGAAAGCATAGTGCAAAGAGCATGGCACAAAGATCGTGATACTAAGAGCGTGGTACAGAGTGCATGGTGCAGAGAGCGTGGTGCACTATAAGTTGACAATAGCTAATGATGATAAAGTGAGTGCAGGTGAGAACCAATCTGCAAACTCCTATTGGGTCACTTACGTGAGGCATTGTCAACTTCTTCAATACTTTTTACTTTGCATTGTCAATTTCTTCACTACTTTTTACTTTCTCTACCAAGGATTACCTTATTAATAATACATCCTTATAACTCTAATAATACTCCCTAATACAAACATTAACTACAGATTCTTTACATACACACTTTACATCCAGATTTTACAGTCATCCACTTTTACTATTCACTCTTACAACACATGCACTCTATAGATACACTCTTTACACATGCAAAAGTTCAACACATGTTCTCTCTACACATGCTCTCTACACACGCTCTCTACACACATAGTCTCTGTACACATGCTCTCTAAAAGCTCTCTCTCCACACATGCCCTCTACACACATGTTCTATACACACACATCCATCCACACACGCTCTGTACACACACACCTTATACACACATATACTCTACACACACAGCCTGTACACACACGTATTCTACACACACATCCTGTACACATGCAATTTATAAACACACTCTTTAAAAATACACTGTTTATACACACAAACTATACACACTCTGTACACACACATACATACTCTAAACACACTCTACAAATACTTTCTAAAACATGCTTTCTAAATAACGCTCTCTAAGGAACGCTCTCTAAAAAACACTGTATTACACATGTTGTTGATTACCCTCTCTCTATTACCCTCTCTGGATTACCCTCTCTATATTACTCTAACTATATTACTATTTGTAAACACTCTCTATAATATGCTCTTTGTAATACGCTCTCTGGATTACTCAACATCTTTTACTCTACATCTACGCTCTCTGTATTACGCTCATACATGACACACCTACACTTTACACACACTCCACATACAGAAACACTTTAATACATGCTCTCTATGATAATCTCTACAACACGCTCTCTACAAAACACTCTCTACAACATGCTCTCTAAGACATGCTCTCTAAAAAATACTCCCTAACACACACTCTCTAATACATGCTCTCTAAAACGCACACACTATCTATTACACGCATTACTACTCAATCTCCAGCACACACACACTACTACTGTCTCTAACATTATCACTAACACACAATATTTAGCACACACTTTATCTAACACACACTCTTAATATACTCTCTTTAACACACACAAACACATTCTAGTACACACGCACTGTAACATACACTTACACATTTTCTGTATCACATATCTATATACACTCTATCTTCTTCACTCTCATTCACTTTATTATTCACCTCCTACTATTTCACAAAACTTTTTGCCAAAAGCTCCTACTGAAAAAGTAAACATGCATGCACAATAAAAAATTTATACTTTCACGTTGATAGGAAAATAAGCATGCAAGTAACAGCAGATATGGAAATCCTACAATATTATTTACCTGGAGCATTGCCAACATTTCAGATCACTTTTATAACTTACTATTTCTCTATTATAAAAATAATAACATACTGTATAACTCTACTAGTAATACTATACTAGTCTTAACAATAAGTTACTTCTAACCCATTGCTACACATATTTTATTACACACTCTTTAACATACTGTTTACCACACATAGTCTGCTTCGACACAAAGTCTACACACACACTATCTATACACACTACACTCTGTCTTCACCCAAACTCTCTTTACACATTACTGTACACAACACTATTTACTACTCTCTACTACACAAACTTTAATACATACTTATCTACATTCTATAGTAATACTCCACTACATTATTACCACTTGCTCAACAATACAACTTCTCTATTAAACACTTTAATTTACTAATAGTTTTTTTCCGTATAATGCTAAAGTTTAGTTTATACCATTATGTTACCTCATTATTAATGTTTGTTTTCCTTTTTCATAGGTTGACAATTCTTTCAAACAACATCACACGGTGCTAAGTCCTTGACAAAACAACATCGAGGTAGAAGTACATAACTATTATGTTTAGCTAAGTACTTGTAACAACAGTGTTTGCAAAACATCTGTATAGTATACATATAAAAAACTGATTATAACTCACTTCCTCTCTCTCTATAATTATATTTACACACACACATATATATATATATATATTATATATATATATATATATATATATATATATATATATATATATATATACCAATAGCCATATAGCTATATATATCATAAACTATAGATCCAAAAACACCTAGTGGTATAATAGAAACAATTCTTAATAAATATCTAGTAAATATCTTAATATAACATATTTATATATACCTGGAAAAAAAACATATATATATATATATATATATATATATATATATATATATATATATATATATATATATATTTTTTTTTTTAATATCGTACTAATGGATAGGAAGCTATATCAAAAGGAAGCATGGCGACAACTCTCAGATAAAGAATGTTACAACATTGTGACTCGGTCAACATATGAGCAGAGTATAACCAACTTCCATATGATTTTGAAGAAATGGCATGACAAAGGGATTTTAAGAGACACAGATTACAAATTTATTTTGTGCGAAGCACCAGAAATTCCCACCTTTTATCACTTGCCAAAGGTGCACAAGTGTCATAGAAATCCACCAGGGAGACCGATAGTATCCTCTCTGAATAGCCTATTGGAAAATGTATCCATTTATATTGACTGCTTTCTAAATCCATTAGTCCGGGACTTGAGCTCTTATATCAAAGATACAAAGGATTTTCTACGTGCAATCTCGAACATTCAATGGGAACAGGACATGTGGCTTGTGACCTTAGACGTCACTAGCTTGTATACAAGTATTGAACATCATAAGGGACTGAAGGCAATTGAGTTCTTTCTAAAAAAACGACATGCAAAGTATTATGAGCATAATGCAATGATTATGGAATTTGCAGAATTTTGTTTGAAAAATAATATTTTCATGTTTGCAGGAGAATTGTACCATCAACAGCAGGGGACTGCAATGGGCACGTGCTTCGCCCCCAGCTATGCGAATTTATTCGTAGGCTGGTGGGAGAAGCACGTGGCCTGGGCAGGGGAGAATGAGAAATGGCTAGACAAAATTGCATTATGGGTCCGTTACATAGATGACCTCTTCATTATATGGAAGGGGACACATGAGGAGGTGAATCTCTATGTGGCGGCCCTAAACAAAAATGATTGCAACTTAAAGTTCACTGAATGCATCAGTAAGACCCAGGTACCCTATCTAGACTTAACAGTCTATATTGAAGACAATAAGATCCAGACAACACTATATCGGAAACCTACAGCGGGAAACAGCACACTGCATGCAAAGAGTTTCCATCCGAGTAGTGTTATAGAGGGGGTCCCGTATGGGGAACTTGTCAGAATAAGGAGAAATTGTACCATTGACAAGGATTTCATCAAAGCTAAAAATGAAGCATTCAGTAGGTTGAGAAAAAGAGGGTACAAGGAAAGAATACTGAACAGGGCGGAGAAGAAAGGGGAACATCTGATAAGACAGGAGTTGGTAATGGGAGAACGTAAGTCCCGGAACACAGATAACAGCAATGTAGTGAGGATGATAACCGAATATTCGGCTCAGTCACCAGAAGTCGTACAGATTTTCCGGAGAAATTGGAAAATATTAAAAACAGATGTAGTTATAGGGACACATATCCCGAAGACCCCACAGATAACATATAGGAAAGGACCTGCCCTGAAAGATCACCTCGTAAGGAGCCATTTCCCCAAAAACCCCAAGAGAAAGGATCAAATAACAGGGTTTTTCCCGTGCATGAACTGTAAGGCGTGCAAAAATGGAACTAAGGTGAAAGAGTTCTCGATTCCAGGCAGAACCACGAAAAGAAAAATTAACAAACTAATGAATTGTAACACCGAATTTGCTGTATACTGCCTGTCCTGTCCCTGTGAATTAAAGTATGTAGGGAGTACTATTCATCCCGCCAAAAAGAGAATTTTGGAGCACATGCGTGCTATAAAAAATCATGATGTTAACTATCCTGTGGCACGCCACTTTAAGGGGTTTCACAAGTCCAATCCGAACCTTTTAAGGTTCTTTTGCCTGGACCATATCCCAAAAGATGAGAGGGGTGGGGACAGAACTAAGAAACTTAGAAGACTCGAATCGAGATACATATTGGAGATGCAAACTAAAAGCCCCTCTGGTTTGAATAACGAGGAAGAGCTCTGGGTACACATTACATAAGTAATCAGAAAGCAGTAAACAATTACGGAATCGGTATCACCCTAATTTCTTCTCTGTGAAAGGTTTGGCAGGGAACTGAGGGGATGGAATAGGGGAGACATCAATTAACAGAGAGAGGTGCTTAGACTATAGGGGTTATAAATAAAGAATATTTAGTAGCCATGATAGTAACCTCTGTTTGCGTATGCCCATTCAGGGCTGAAATCCTAAGTATATTTAAGATGTATTTCATGAATTACAATGAACATCTAATGTAAATATGTATCATAAACTATGTAAATACAACGAATTCTAGATGATTTCATAACACGTTACAAGATGTCTGCCTTCAAAGAGATTTTGTAGAATGAGATTCCCTCCTCTATTTCTATGATATGTAAAAAGTGATCCCCTCTCTCGATGTCGATGAAACTTTATTGTTTTATTTAAAATGACGAAGAAATGTAAACCTTACCGACATTGACAAAGGCGTGTAGCCGAAACACGTCTGTCGGGTGTTTTGTGTTCTGTTGCCGAATAAACCTTAAAGATATTCCCATGGAGTGCGCCTCATTCATGATCCGAGATAGGATCAACGACCAGGAATATGTATATATATATATATGTATATAATCTAATTGGGATGAATTACTTCCTTATCTGTATTTTAGAAATAACATTATTTAAAACAATTATTATGGTGATACTAAATTGCATTATGCAGATCAGTAGGTTAAATCTAACGACCTATACGCCATATATGTTTTTACAATGAGCATCTGTTTATTTATATTTTTTAAACAAAATTTCCCCATTTGTATAGCTATATATATCATAAACTATAGATCCAAAAACACCTAGTGGTATAATAGAAACAATTCTTAATAAATATCTAGTAAATATCTTAATATAACATATTTATATATACCTGGAAAAAAAACCTCTAGATATATATATATATATATATATATATATATATATATATATATATATATATATATATATATATATATATATATATATATATATATATATATATATATGTATATAATCTAATTGGGATGAATTACTTCCTTATCTGTATTTTAGAAATAACATTATTTAAAACAAATATTATGGTGTGATACTAAATTGCATTATGCAGATCAGTAGGTTAAATCTAACGACCTATACGCCATATATGTTTTTACAATGAGCATCTGTTTATTTATATTTTTTAAACAAAATTTCCCCATTTGTAACAATGCAGCTGTAAACAGTATTAAGCTGGAAATACGATGTATTCATACAGTAATTACAAATGCGAGGGGTAAAGCTCTGTGAAGACAGACTAGCATTGTACATGTTGCGTGATTGTCTATTTCTATGATTTATCCCTTGTTGCACATGTGATTCACCCAAGCGAATATAATTGGTAGACCCGTTGTGTTGTGCATCATGTGACCAAGGCCTGTGACGGGCTGAAACGCGTAATGGCGGCGGTGGTGTCTCTTATATTTAAATAAATTATTGGATTCTTTCACTGCACCTTGGGTCTGCTTCCGTTTTTTGAGGACACCTCTTCAGTTTGTGAGACAGAGTTTTCATATATATATATATATATATATTCACTGAAAAAACCATAGGTTTCACACATGTTATAGTTAGCTGGACATTTTACTGATAAAAAACCAATGAAATTCCCCCGTTATAGTTACTGCAGGCAACTATAACTCACGCGACCGCAATCCTCTGCTGATGCTAATACTGTATTTAGACACTTATTTGCCCATGTCTTCTTCCATTACATTTTAGCTTTACATATATTACAAATATTTTTTTTTCATAAAGACACATATGTCATCAGCAGAAGATTGCGGTCGCGTGAGTTATAGTTGCCTGCAGTAACTATAACGGGGGAATTTAATTGGTTTTTTATCAGTAAAATGTCCACCTAACTATAACATGTGTGAAACCTATGGTTTTTTCAGTGAATTTGCAAGGTTTTTTAAATGCTAAGTTATTTTACGCCATGCGTGGCGTGCGCGCCCAGTTAACGCAGTTCGTTCCGTGCGCGCACGGTGCGCTTCGCGCACCGTGCGCGCACAGTGAGCACGGGGTGCGCTTCGCGCACCGCGCGCCCACTTTACGCAGTTAGTGCCGTGCACGCACAGAGGTCACGCGGTGCGCTGCGCGCACCGCGTGCCCACGTTAAGCGGGATGGGCCATGTACGCACGATGCGCTTCGCGCACCGTGCGCACATGGGGGACATATTTTGTGCATCTTTGTGAAATGTATTCTTCGGGCACCATTTGCACACGGGGTGGGGAGAATGTGGATAGTTTTTTTTTTTATAATTTTTTACCTTGCGCGTACGGTAAGCGTAATCGGCGATTTTCCGAAAAAAAAATTCTTTTTTTTTTTGGGCTTGGGGGTGGTTTGGGGACCCCTGTATCAATGCTGGGTGGTTAGGATCTCATGAAACTGCCTCTTTACATATATTTGGGGTACGTTTTTGCTGCCCAACTCAGGAAGCGAGAGAGAAAATGGCGGCCGCCGCTTCCTGGTTTCGACCGACTCGAATGTTTACTAAGATCTAAGAGCCAATCAGAATCGCGCTCGCGCACGCCACCGTACGCGTACGGTAAGCTTACGGTAAGCGCACCGTAAGCTGCCACAGATATATATATTGATTTAAAGGCTATTTTCTCAGAATCTACTGAACAGATTTACACCAAACCTACAAAAGGCACTTCCTTGACCTGGGGACTACCTCTCTGCCAAATTTCATTAAATTCTGTTCAGCCGTTCGGGCTGTAGCCCTGTCTAAAGGTCCTATGGAAAAATGCATGGGAAAAACGCGTTTTGGGACCCCCCTTTTATCTCAGCCCCCGCTTGACGAATCCCCCGGAGACTTTCAGGGTAGGAGCGTAGCGTAGCGCCCCATTAGTTTTGAAAATTTCGCGAGGATTCGTCGACCGGCGCCAAAGTTATTCCAAATAGAATGTTGCGGTTTTCCTATGGAAACAGGGTCCTAACTATAACTACCTACTGGTGACCGCCAGTAGGTAATATATATATATATATATATATATATATATATATATATATATATATATATATATTACCTACTGGCGGTCGCCAGTAGGTAGTTATAGTTAGGACCACGTTTCCATAGGAAATCCGCAACATTCTATTTTGAATAACTTTGGCGCCGGTTGACGAATCCTCGTGAATTTTTCAAAATAGCTGGGGCGCTACGCTCCGCTCCTACCCTGAAAGTCTCGGGGGGATTCGTCAAGCGGGGGCTGAGATAAAAGGGGGGTCCCAAAACGCGTTTTTCCCATGCATTTTTCCATAGGACCTTTAGACACAGCTACAGCCCGAACGGCTGAACAGAATTACTAGAAATTTGGCAGAGAGGTAGTCCTCAGGTCAAGGAAGTGCCTTTTGTAGGTTTGGTGTAAATCTGTTCAGTAGATTCTGAGAAAATAGCCTTTAAATCAATATATATATCTGAGCCAGCTTACGGTGCGCTTACCGTACGCGTACGGTGACGTGCGCGAGCGCGATTCTGATTGGCTGTTAGATCTTAGTAAACATTCGAATCGGTCGAAACCAGGAAGCGGCGGCCGCCATTTTCTCTCTCGCACTCAGTGTGGATTACAAAACAAAGGGCAAAAACATGTAAAGGAGCTGTTTAGCCAGCTCAAAAGCACCTAACCATGTAGAGGGAGTCCCCAAAGATCCCCCAAGGCCAAAAACGCACTTTTAATTTTTTCGTTAATTTCGCCGATTACGCTTACCGTACGCGTACGGTAAAAAATTATTGAAAAAAAAAAAATTATCCAGACCCTCCCCACCCCGTGTTCAAATGGTGCCCGAAGGGCACCATTTGTGCATGGCTTATCAACACTTAAAAAAAATAAAATGTAACCTTTCACAACGAAGCGCATCATATGTCCTCCATGTGCGCACGGTGCGCGAAGCGCATCGTGCGTACATACGCGCACCGCGTGCCCACCGTGCGTGCACGGCACTAACTGCGTAAAGTGGGCGCGCGGTGCGCGAAGCGCACCGCGTGCTCACTGTGCGCGCACGGTGCACGCACGGAACGAACTGCGTTAAGTGGGCGCGCACGCCACGAATGGCGTAAAGTAACTTAGCATTTAAAAAACCGTACAAATTCACTGAAAAAACCATAGGTTTCACACACGTTATAGTTAGGAATTAGCATTTAAAAAACCTTGCAAATTCACTGAAAAAACCATAGGTTTCACACATGTTATAGTTAGCGGAAATTTTACTGATAAAAAACCAATGAAATTCCCCCGTTATAGTTAGTGCAGGAAACTATAACTCACGCGACCGCAATCTTCTGCTGATGACATATGTGTCTTTATGAAAAAAAAATATTTGTAATATATGTATAGCTAAAAATTTATGGAAGAAGACATGGGCAAATAAGTCTCTAAATACAGTATTAGCATCAGCAGAGGATTGCGGTCGCGTGAGTTATAGTTTCCTGCACTAACTATAACGGGGGAATTTCATTGGTTTTTTATCAGTAAAATTTCCGCTAACTATAACATGTGTGAAACCTATGGTTTTTTCAGTGAATATATATATATATATATATATCCCAAAAAATAGGGATAAATAGACTTCTATACTAATATCTAGTGTACGATTATAACCTACACAATATAGTTTTTGGACGACAATTTTATAGCAAACTTACTGTAGTAATAAATATGGAAAGGGTACTGCAGGCAGGTTATCATCAGGGTAATATTAGATTTTCTGGTAATTCAAGAGGGAACCAATGTTTGCCAAATAGCACCTTTGCAATTATACACAACTATTGCAAACTTGCAAATACATGGACCATAGAAGATTTACATTACATTATGGACTTAGGTGATACTTTATATAAAGATATGCATTCTATTAATAAACAGCAGCTTATGCACCCAGACGAATTACCTAATTTTATACAACACAATAAATTGATCTATGCACTTAAACTTAAAGAACCTTCATATGGAGACATATTAACACATTTTGACCCATCTTCCCCAAATATGCAAACAGTATTAAAAGCTGCGCTAGATTTGCATTCTGGTGTGTTTCTTTGCATGGATATTTATGTTATATCCATTGTAAATAATAACAATTCCTATTATGTATTTGATTCACATAGCCGCGATAACACAGGAATGCCTCACCCAAATGGCACATGTATTACTATACAAATGGCATTTTATGAACTTATAGACTACATTACAAAACTTGCACAAAGTCTTAAGTGCCCCAATCTTAATTGTGTAGCATATGAATTGACTCCTATAGATATCAGTACAATTAAAAAAGAATCGCTACAAAAACTAATACTGACTAATGAAAAAAATAGGGATACAGTACCACCTAAAAATATTTATGTGCATTCTACTGAGGCATGTAGCAATTTTTTTACACACGCATTTCAAACACGTATACAAGCAGCCAAAAACCTCATTCAGATATCTAAAAACAGCCTTTTGTCAAATTTAGAACAGCCATCAACATCATTAGATAATACTATTAGTACTACAACATATCCAGGTATACTTTTTACTCCTACAACAACACCTAAAACACTGTCTACAACTAATAGCAGTAACATAAGTATACCACAATGTAATAGTACACCACAGAATAGTACTACTGCTAACACATATGCAGATATAGTTAAGAAAACACTGACGCACAATAGCATAAACATAAATTCCAAACAACATACAACATCAGGAAGTAATTTACATACCAACACATATACAGATAATAGCCATCATACAGATATCCGTATTAATGAAAGTAATACATTAAAAGTCCCAGAAAGTATGCCCAATAGCACATTGCCAAAAAAAGTAACAAACACTGGCAATATCAACATCAATGCTAATATTTTAACACAAGCTCCACAACAAACACATACTTTAAATATAACACAAAAACAGCCAAAGGAGACCAATATTAATAACCTATCACCAAATTCACAATCTCTAACTAATAGTGTATTTGCTATTATCCATAACTACTGTAAACTGTAAACCAGCATCTACTTGGAATAGTTTAGATTTGCATAACATTATGGATCTTGGAGATGCTTTATATACAGAAATGCACGTGCTAAATACAGATAATTGTGAACAACAAAATTTACCAAATTACATATGGCACAATCGCATAATATATTCTATAAAGCTCACAAAAGGCTTTGAAAGCAAAGTAACTGTAAAAGAACTACTTAAAAATGCCAAATTTCTTTCAACATTAACTCCAACAATTAATGTAGAAAATGGTGCAATAATAGGTATAGAAAAATATGCAATTTCTGTATTTAAAACTATTGATGCGTATTTTATATTTGATTCGCATAGCCAAGATAAAAATACAATACCTCATCCTAATGGAACATGTATTGCTGTACGAATTGAAACTGTTGATGGGCTGATAGATTACATTAGAAAGTTAGTTAATAAAGAAAAACTAACACATTCACAGAATGTTACTTTACAATTGAAAATTAAAATAATCACAATTACGCAAGCATCACTTAAGTCAACGCTAAAAAACCACAGCAAAGGTAAAATAAAGTCTAAAAAAAACTTATATGTCCATACCAGAAAGATAACTTCTAGTGCATTAACCCATATGCCAACAACAGACGTACAAGTAGAAGATGCAAGTGTAAGCACAGTAAACAGCAATAACTAAGCTATTTTACATCCTAATGTAACAAATAGCAATACCAATGTGGTAACAGACACATTTACACATAATGATGAATTACAAAGTAGTAGATTAGAAGTTCAATCAATCAATCAATCAATATGAACTTTATTCGGAAAAAAACGATATATCCATAAAAGTACAGAATAAAATAACATCCAAAAATAGATAAAAACACAGAGATATACACAATTTAAAAAGATCGATTAGTCAGGGTGCATAGAGTTACCTATACGCATCACTGTTTTTAAGAATGATCCAACTCTTAAACATAGCTCATCATCAATTATAGCTAGGACCGTCTCATAAGCCAACTTGTAATCAATAATATGTCGAGTTTTAAAATATGGGATCAGGAATTTTTTAGTGGGGGCTGAGTAATAACTACAGAAGAACATGAAGTGTAACATTGACTGCTTTTGGGTATTATTACAAGGACACAGTAATAAATCAAGATTGTGTGTAAACCTGATGGGAAATGACAGCAGATATTTCATGGTATCTGTCCTTAGCCTGAAGAATAAACCCCTTTCCCAATGACTAATTGGTTTAAGGAGATATCTAGGCATAGCAGGGGACATTTCTATCTGCATATATCTACCAACTGAGGTTTTGTTATACTCAGTCGATACTCGTGCTTCTTTATATGAAGCATAGAGAGTTTTTTCCAATAATTTAATGTTAATAGAGCTGTGTTGCGAGGGGTTTAAAAAGAGATGTTCCATATTCAGGCTACTTAAGCTTTTCCGGACCCCTGCCAGCCATGGTATATCCATCCCTTTATCACATTTTAAACAATCTTGAATTATCTCCCTTGTCAAATGTGCAGCCGGGTTCTTCCAGATTCTTAGCAGAAACAAGGTTGGGCGAGCCTTAATAAAGTCCTCAACGTATGGTAGACAGAGTTCTCTGTGGACAGCAAACGTTGAGGCAAAGAAAGGTGCGCCCAAAATCTTGCGACAGAATCTGTTTTCTTCACGCTGGATAGGCGTGCTGACTGTATTCCCCCAAACCTCTGCCCCATATGTTACAGTTGGTATGCATTGCAATCTATACATTTTAATAATGGAAGACACTACCTCTATATTCCTCGGCTTGGGTAGCCGAAGTATAGTGTTGATAGAATTAATAAACTTTCGTTTGCAATAGGCTATATGATTATTCCATAATCCATTTGATGCAAATGTCAAGCCAAGATACGGGAAAGTGCAAGTGCTCAATAATTGATTAGAGTTTATGACAATTGTGGGGTTAGAATATTTCTTAGACCCACACGGCATTAAAAAGGATGTTTTAAAATTTGTACACAAATCCAAAGTTGCCATGAACTTAACAAAGTCCTGGACCAGGGCGCGTAAAGCTTTAGGAGTGCGCCCCATTAAAACTGCATCGTCTGCATATAACAATGCAGGAATTTTATTACCACCAATCATGGGGACGTCTTTGGTTGAGATCAGCAAAGATTTAGTTAGATCATTGATATATAGAATAAATAGGAGGGGGGCCAGTACACAACCTTGTCTGACCCCTCTACCTACTTCAATGGCTTTGGAGATCTCACCGTTCATGCTATTGCGCACCCTAGCTTTTAGGTCTCTGTGCAAGTATGCCAAAAAAGAGACTAACGAATCATCTAGCCCAAGATCCAACAGAATTTGCCACAAGCGTGATCTATTTACAAAATCGAAGGCCTATGTAAGATCCATAAATGCTAGGTACACAGGGACTTTTTTGGCTACATTATATTTGCCAATAATCAGATTAAGATTAAGGCACTGTTCCACAGTGCCAACCTTACTCCTGAATCCCAGCTGGCAAGGATGTAACACCTTAAATTCCTCGGCCCATAAATTAATCTTGTTGAACAACACCCTTCCCAAGATTTTTAGGGTGTTGTCGATCAAAGATATTGGCCTGTAGCAACTCGGGTTTGATCGATCACCCTTCTTAAAGATTGAAACTATAGTGCTACAGGACCAAGTTTCAGGGATAGATGAATTTGTTAGATTATTAAAAACGTTCGTAAGTAATGGTGCCGAAAACTCGGAATGACTCTTAATGAAGTCGATCGGAAGACCGTCTGGGCCGGGGGCTTTACCTCCCAGACTTTGACTAATGGCTACTTCGACTTCAGGTAATTCAATCTCAATATTGTTAGTATATATAAACTCCCTAGGTTCCCAAGTAATAGGGGTGGCATAGATTTTACTGAAATGAGCCTCCCAAGATTCACTTGAAATATTACAGCTAATTGCTGTGGATTTATTTCCCACAAGTTTCATGTCTTTAACTGCTTTCCAAAATTCTTTACCATTTTTTAGTTCATTTGCGCGCACAAGTTTAGTCCAGTGATCATTAGTGATCTCCTCCTTCCTGCGTGCGATAGCCTTCTTGTAATTACTTCTCAGTGTTGACACAAGAAAACTATCTCTAGGTTTAGTTACAAGTGCCTTTCTTAATGCTCTGTTGGCCGCAGAACAATCTGCGTTAAACCACCCAAACCACCCTGGGTCCAAATTTGTGTTCTTAATTGGCTTGGACAGTATATTTTTAATACCGGAGCAGAGTTCTGAGAAAGCATAGACTACCTCTGTATTACATTCTTTGTATGTCAGACAGGATTTTCTGATGAAATTTGATCATTGTTTGAAACAATGCATCATTATCAATACCACGCCACACAAGTCGGAGATTATCAGATGATGGCGTTAAGTCACTAGCCCCCTGTAAGCTTTCAAACGTTGGGCGGCGTGTAAAACTTAGAATGGTGCTAATAGGGTTATGGTCACCTTGTATTGTTGAAATTACCTCTGCCTTTAACACATGGTTTGCAAGGGAAGCAATTACAAAAATATAGTCAATAGTGGAGGTTGCACCACGACTTCTATAAGTTGGTACGATACATCCATCAATGGCTGCAATTTCCATGATGTCTAGAAAATTTTCCGAGCTTAGGTGATTCATTAGCTGCTCACCTCTCTTACATAACGGACTAATAGTGTTAGGCCAAATAGCAGAATTAATGCCTCTAGGGAGTTTAACATTAAAATCACCACCTAAACATATACCTCTGTTTGGGGCACCACAATCTTTTACTAATTTTGATATAAAATCAAACAACTTAGAAAAGTTCATATTGGGAAAAATGTTATGCCCCCCGGGTATAAAGGGATGCTTGAAAGGAATCGCTATTTGTATGCACAACCCTAGTGCGACCACCTGCCTTGATGTTAATCCAAGTTGAAAGGCCACCAACGGGCCTTCCTGATAAAGGGATGGGGGACAGAATATTAAAACATTCAAAACCCTCCATAGACAAATCCTGGGTGGCCCAGGTCTCTTGGAACATTACGATATCCTGACCACTTATTAACTCCTTCCAATCTGGTAAATTTAACTTAGATGCCAAACCAGCGACATTCCAACTCAAAATTTTGAGTGTCGAGTCAACTTCCACTGTGATCGGTATTTCCTGTTTACTAGCCTGAATACATTTATCAGTCAATACTGATGCTGATACAACACTCAATGTTTCACTCGTTAGTGGAGTTGGCAGTCAATCTTGACAATCCAAATCCGATAGCGGTGTAAATCTGTTGGTAGTCGAGATGAAGTTATGCGGGTTAGGAAAAAGAGCTTCAAATGTTGGTTTATAGAAGTAGCCCAAAGGTAAAGCCCATATACCAGTGCTATGATTAGTTTCCTCCCTCTGCGGCGATAGAATAGCTTTCGCCACTGAATGCCTGCGGAAATTAATAATTATACAATCCCCTTCAATAGTTTTGGGAGATGTTCCAAGCCAGCCCACACGCCGTACCATAATGATGTTTTCAATTAAGGATGGCCTGAATCGCTTATGCTTGGATAGCCAATTGACGCATTTACAGCGTAATTGCTCCCCAGATTCTTTCTGGTCTTTCCTTAAAAAAAGGACGCCAGATAAAACCACGACATATGGGCAGGCCTCCGGGGGTAGATCTAACACCACATTGTTTCCTTCGGTAAGAATCTTAGGAATTGAATCAGTGACTGCATTATGTCGAATATTAGCTGTACTATCACTGCTGTGTTGGGGGATAGGAGCATTAGAAGGGATTAACAAGTTATTTATTAGGTTAACATTATTAGTCCCAGTAGTTTGTTCCAAAGGGCTTTTTACCTCCATGGTTCCCTTCTTATCTAGACATGAACGAATCTTATTGCATGTCATACAATCAATAGATCTCAGATTTGTAATAGAAGGAGCAGGGATATTTTGATGATCAGTGGAGATATTAATAATGGATTCATTTTGAGCCGGCTGTCTGACATTTATGGGGGTAGGGAACTTAAGGGCAACTTGGGGAGCAATATCCGTTATCTGAGCTGCAGGCTGTGAATTTGAAATAAACTGAGCATCAGAAATACAATCTTTCACTGCGGACAGGAAGTTATTGAGTAAAGGTTTTACACAGTCAGTAATTAAACCAATCAAGTTATTAATATCAATAGCTCTAGTGCAATTGTCACTATCCGTAATGATAGGAAGCAAGAAATCAGTCTCAGTCTGAGTTCCAATTGAACAGAGATATGGTTTGGATAATGGAACATGCGCAGTCAATGGATCATGCACTAAAGCCTCCACAGATGTTTGGTTAGTAGATGAACGGATCCATGAATTTAAAGTTGTGCGGGTGGAGCTTGGGCGAATTGGTTGTTTTCTTTTCGCACAAGTTGACTTTCCAGGTTTCCTCTTGCGTTTTGCCCCTAAGAGCGGGGGATTAGGTATTGCAAGGTTTAATTCTGGTGAGTCTGATGTAATAATCTTGCGAACCTCTTCACATGCCGAAACAGGGGCATTGGGGATGCGTGTGATTAAGTCAGTAGTACCAGTAGTCAATCCAGAGGATAACATAGATTGTCCTAAGCCGAGAGATAGGCGCCTCTCAGTGAGCTCAATCTCATTGCTTACAATACTAACAGCTCTTTCTAGCATATTCTCAATACTCGTTGTGGCTGATTTTGTAACAGATGGGATAGTGCGTTTCCCCATTATTAGTCTGGTGATACTGAGACAAAATGACACGAAATGTTGTGGATTGGGGGAAATAGCTTTCGCTCACCTGGTTGATATGCGCAGCAGTAACCAGACCGAAAGAGGGGTGGCCCAGCCCAGTCTCCTCCGGGCGATGACGGGCAAGGACGAGCCCGCCCTTGGCCCGGGCTTCGCCCAGGCGCCGCCCGCGCGCGTCCCGCGCAGAGGTGTCTTCCTGGCGCTTTAGTAGCGCTCGTGTGGCTGTGGCTCCTCCCTCACTGGCAGAGGGTATCTGGGACAGGTAGTCCCCTCCTGCAGCAACAGCGTGTGTGTCATTCAGCGCGTCCCGCGCAGCGGTGTCTTCCTGGCGCTTTAGTAGCGCTCGTGTGGCTGTGGTTCCTCCCTCACTGGCAATGGGTATCGGGGACAGGTAGTCCCCTCCTGCAGCAACAGCGTGTGTGTCATTCAGCGCGTCCCGCACGGCGGTGTCTTCCTGGCGCTTTAGTAGCACTCGTGTGGCTGTGGCTCCTCCCTCACTGGCAAAGGGTATCTGGGACAGGTAGTCCCCTCCTGCAGCAACAGCGTGTGTGTCATTCAGCTAAATAAAAGAAAAAGAAAGCGTACGCAAGAACAAGATAATACACATAGCACAGATATTAATAAAAGGTTACAAACAACAAATAGCATAATTACTAACTTTCAGGCACAAATAACCTATGGTCCAGAGTATGCTTGCACAATTTGCAATCAATTGTGGCATAAGCAAAATTTGCTAAAAACGAACAATATTAGAAAGAACAAAAAAATCATAACATGTAACATTAGTAAACTACAAACAGATGAGATATGTAAAACATGTTATAGCTATATTACTAAACAAAAAATACCACCTTGTTCTATTTATAATAAGATGTAATTTCCAGATATCCCAGCAGCCTTACACTTGCATAATTTAGAAGAAAGATTAGTAGCACCAAGAATGCCTTTTGTACAAATTAGAACACTACCACGTGGGTTCCAAAAATGTCTCTCAGGTGCAGTAGTTAATGTACCTGCAGATGTTATGACAACTGTTACTGTTTTACCAAGGCAAATCAATGATAACATGACCATTTCCATTAAATTAAAAAGAAAATGAAGTTATAAATCTTATACCCATTTTGAAAATGTTCGGCCAAATAAAGTAAAACATGCTGCTCTATATCTAGCAACTACTAGCAGTATGTTCAAAGAATATGGAGTTACCATTAATCCAGATTGGGAATATACAATGCCAAATATACCACCTTGTAATGACACTTCAGATACAAATAATACATCAGAATCTGAAGACAACATTGCCGCAGGGAATTTAGATACTATGCTAACTAATGAAACAATAACTACAGAAAACATAAATATTTTAAATTTAGCACCTGCAGAACATAACACACCAAGAGGTCTATATGAAGATTTAGATTCTGAATATTTAGCTTTCCCTACAATATTTTGTGGAGAGCGAAGACCAACTAATAAAGAAAGGCATGTACCAATACATTATAGCACAATATGTCAATGGGAATTAAGAAGTAATGATCAAAGAGTAGCAAAGTCTATAACAAATGTTTTCTTTAAATTGGCTAAATTACGTATCAAACAAATACATAGCAAAATATACATCTCACTTAGAAAATACTTTAATAATGGGAAGATTATAACTGCCAAAGACATAAAAGAAAAATTAAACAGTATTCTCCAATATGATGAAGGGTACAAAATACTAAAAACTATACGTAGTTCACCACCATACTGGGAGCAATGCAAAAAAGACCTATTTGCTATGATAAGACAATTGGGAATACCAACTTTTTTTTTAACTTTATCAGCTGCAGAAACAAAATGGTATCATTTAATTAATATATTATTACGTACTGAAAAAAAAAAGAATGTACAAAAGAAGAATTTGCCAATATGTCATGGGAAACAAAATGTTCATTAATACAACAAAATCCAATTACATGTGCAAGGCATTTTGATTTCCAAGTTAGAAAGCTATTTAATTGTATTTTATTACATGAAAGTAACCCAATTGGCAAAATTTTAGATTACTTTTATAGAGTAGAATTCCAACAACGGGGATCACCACATATACATGCTATCATATGGATAGAGAATGCCCCACAATATGAAAATTCTGAGCTCAATGAAGTTATTACTTTTATAAATAAGTATATAACATGTGCAAACACACAAGATCCAAATATAGAGCCTTTCATACCCCTCCAAAGGCATGGGCATACCAAAAATTGCCGGATCAAGCATAAAAGAACATGCAAATATCAGTACCCAAAATATCCGATGCCAGAAACTTATATATTAGAACAATTAGAACTAGACAAAACTAATCATGAACTCCTTCAACAAATTGAACTAATACATCTAACTATGAACACACAAGACTTCCAAAGTTATACTTTTGATGAGTTCTTAAATACAATGCAACTAGATTTGAAACAGTATCTTTTATGTATACAGTCAATAATAGGGAAAAAAACATTTTTCTCAAAAGAACACCAGCTGAATGCTTTATAAATAACTACAATACTACAATTTTACAAGCGTGGCAAGCAAATATAGATATACAATACATCTTAGATGCATATGCATGTGCTGTATATATAGTTTCATATATTAGTAAATCTCAACGTGGGATGAGCAGAATAATTGCACAAGCTGCAAAAGAAGTATATCACAATCCTAGTATAAAAGATCAACTTAAGCATATAGGTAACAAATTCTTAAACTGTACAGAAATAAGTGCACAAGAAGCCGCCTATCTTATACTTCAAATTCCATTACGGAAAAGTTCTCGCTCTTTTGTATTCATCAATACAAGCCCACCAGAAAAGCGTACATACTTATTAAAAGATATAGAGACTATTAATTTATTGCCAGATACTTCTCATAAAATACAATTTGACAATCTTATAGTAAAGTACAGCAAACGGCCTGAAGAATTAGATACCTGTACATTAGCTGACTATGCATCTAGGAATGATGAAAAAAAAAAAAGAAAGGGAAAAAAAGAAACAGACCATGACAATTTCCTCGCTGAAAATAACTTTTATAGCTCAGATGAGGAAGAACTTGAAATTAATATACAAGAAGAAATATTAGAAACTGACTATATAAAACGCAAAAACCCAAAAATAATTCGCTATTGTAGATTTAACAAAAAGAATGACTCTGAAAATTACTATAGAGAATTGCTAATGCTTTATTATCCGTGGAGAGTTGAACATCTAATAATTGGCCACAAAGAAACATATTATGAACGGTATCTAGAAATTAAAAGCACTGTTGACTTTCATCATAATAGATATAATAAAACACTAAAAGACAATGAAACAGAAAACATTACATTAGAACCATTGATTCTACCCCAAACAGATATAGATACAGAAAACAACATATATCCTCAAATTCCAGTTAATGAACAATTACTATATGACTTATCATTCGATTTAGGAATTAGAAGTACAAGTATTGAAGAAGCACTAACCAATAATTTAATACCAAATGAACAGTATGACAACATAATGCAAAATCTTACAAATGAACAACTTAACTTTATATATCATCACTTAAATTGGATTAAAAAAAAGAAGAACCCTGCTACACATTTTGTACAGGTGGTGCAGGAGTAGGTAAAAGCTTCCTTATTACAGCGCTTTACCAAACATTACTACGATACTACAATACTAGAGCAGGAGAAAATCCTGACAACATATGTGTACTGCTTACAGCTCCTACAGGCAAAGCAGCACATAATATTCATGGTAAAACACTACATAGTACCTTTAAAATCCCAGTTTCACAAACACTAACTCATAAATCACTAACTCATGAGAAAAGGAGTACACTACAAAACGAGTTAATGCATCTTAAATTGCTAATAATTGATGAGATATCAATGGTAGGAGCTAATTTATTTAATTTCATACATAATAGATTACAAGAAATAAAAATGTCTAATCTCCCATTTGGTGGAATATCTATATTAGCAATTGGAGATTTTTATCAATTAAAGCCAGTTTTTGACACGTACATATTTGAAAACCCTAGGCATTCATACAGACCAGTAAGTACTAATCTATGGCAAGAACATTTTAAGTTATTTGAGTTAACAAAAATTATGAGACAGCTAAATGACTTGCCGTTTGCTGAACTGCTAAACAGATTAAGAGAAGGGAACCAAAATGATGCAGATAGAATACAGATACAAACACGAGAATTAGAACCACCAATAAGCATTAGCAAAACTATACCTTATATAATGCCAACAAACAAAGAAGTTGATAACATTAATAGTGACGTTTTATTACAACACATAATGAACTATCCTGTCTACACAGCAACAGCCATAGATACAGTAGCAGCTGACTTGACTGAAATAGTTAAAAAGAAAATACTAGCTCAGTTACCTACAAACGCGACTAAAACAATGGGCCTGCCATTTATAGTACATATTGCCTTAAAATTAAGATATGATATAACTTCCAATATGAATGTTAATGACGGTTTAACAAATGGTGCTACAGGTATAGTTGAATTTGTAGAAACAATAAATAACAACCCTACTGTAATATGGATTAATTTTGATAAAGAAAATGTTGGTAAAAGTACGAGGCTAGAAAATAAACACATGTATACAACTAACATTTTGCCTCATTGGACACCAATACTTGCTATAACACGACACTTTCAATTTACACAAAAATTTATAACAATTATACGCAAACAATTCCCCCTACGCCAATCATCTGCACGTACTATACACAGAACACAAGGAGAAACAATTGAACCACTTTACATACATTTTAACAATAGCAAAGTACATCATATGCATTATGTAGCTTTAAGCAGAGCCAAATCATTAGCTAACATCTATATTAAAAACTTTCAGCAAGACAAAATAGTTGTACATTCAAAAGTACATGAAGAAATGGCCAGATTAAGGAGAGATATACAATTGCAAATATCAGTCCCTCAATTATTTACCTATAACGAACTGTGTAATATAATTGCACATAATATACGATCACTGCAAAAAAACTTACACAGCACTGAAATCAGACACAAATATAATGAATGCTGATATTCTATGCTTAACTGAAACAAACACTACTAGAACATCAGATAGCAATACTTTCTGAATAGAACAGTACCATCTTTTAATATTTGATAAATTCCACCATCACATAACTAAGCATGGAATAGCAATTTACTACCGTACAAATATTGACTTACTGCCAATATATGAAACACAACACGAAATTGATATTCTACATTTTACTCTACATCTTAAGAATTGCAACTACTTATTTGTAATGCTATACAAACCTCCACATGTACATATACAAACACTTTTCCAAATTTTAAGTAGCATATTAAACTTTTACCCTGATTATAACTACATAATAATGGGTGACTTCAACATAGATTTAACACAACAAACACAAAACACAGCACTACTATTACAATATATGCTAAACGAGTTTCAATGTCAACAAAAAATAACACAATATACAACACACTACAAGTCAACATTAGATCATATCTATACTAATGGACACTTAACGAACTATGGCATATTAGAGTCATATTATAGTGATCACAAAGCCTTATGGGTAGCAATTTAATAAGCATGTTGTATATATGTGTGTATAGGTGGCTTAGTATCTTTATGTGTCTGGCTTACTATGTGTGTTAGGTGACTCTGTATGTGTGTAAGTCAGTGTCTTTGTATGTGTATGTCTGTAGCTCTGTATATGTGTGTTGAGAAGTGTGGCTCAATGATTAGAGCGGCAGACCCTGATGCAGAGATCTAGCCCGGGACCAGGGTTCAATTCCCCGCCTCGGCAGGTCTTGGGCTCCAAAATTCCACAGACCTGATAATTCTCGCATCGGTGCCTGTTCCAATCATGGAGTCCCACTCTGAAACTCTGGGCAATAGCTTGCTTAATCTCCACAACGGCACCCACAACGCTAAGGGTGCCTGGCCTCCACCTTGATGGTGCCCAGGAGTGGACGCCTCACAGGGAAAGCCAGGATGGGTTCCACAGCGGTATTCGTACAAGCACCTTGAGACCCTTGTGGGTGAGTAGTGCGCTATACAAATATTAATTTAAATTTACATAGCTCTCTGTGTGTATGGCTGTCTCAGTATGTGTGGCTCTGTATGTGTGTCTGAGTGATACACTTTGTGTGTGTGTGGCTCTGTCTGTGTGGGTCTGTATGTATATGTGTGTGGTTGGTCTTATTTAAGCATACATTAAGTCACACAGGTAAGTAATACAGTTAGGCCCTAGGGGCCACGCAAACTATATACTAAAGAAGTGGTATAAGGACCACTGTCACGGAAATAGGATAGGCCTAGGCCTAGGGAATCGCTGGGGCTACACTACACTAGCAACAGTTAGGAAGTGGGAGGCCCACGGGATTCAGGTGCAGAGTGGAAACACTCACGCGTAATGCGTAAAAGTCGATAGAATTACTAGCAGTTAGAAATTAACAGTTTAAGGACACTTCTGAAGCAGCTAGAGAGTCGATACTCGGAAACTAGACCCTAGGATAGTCACTACCCTTGTGAGCACCGAAGTACCCAAGTTACCTAGCCCACGGGCTGCGGGTGCATAGGTGTGAACTTGCGTCGGGTTTCGTCGTGGACTTCTATGGATGCCTGAAGGAAAGTTGCTGACAGGCAGTCAGTGAAGAGTGTCCGGTGGATCCCAAGGCTGGGATCAAGAAGAGAGGATACCTGCAAGCAGAAGGGACAGAGTCAAGGTCACTAGCCAGTGACCACGTGGAACCAGGAAGGAACCAGGCGATGTCGTGAAGATTGCAGGTGAAAGGTGAAGCTTGTTGCTGCAGCCACGGGTACCAGGAGATGTCGAGGACGACCAGGAACAGGAGGCGAGCTGTCCCACGAAGGCTCTTGCTGTCGGCGGCGACGAAGTCGAACTAGGACTCACCAAGCCTTGGCAAGCGGAACCCACGAAGAACGGAGGACTTGCTTCTGGTGCAGACCAGGAAGGTCTGGGGTTCTTCTCTTTTGCAAAGAAGCGGGAGCCAGTCTGGAGGAGCCAAACCAGCAGTGAAGATTTCAAGGTGTGTCGTCACAAAGGCCGCTAGCCAACGGGCAAGCAACCGGACAGACGCGGCAAGCAGGAAAATGCAGAAGGGCCCCACGCAGGACTCGTGGAGTGTGGGGGGCTGATCTTCGGTGCAGATGGTGCTTGGGGTTGGGGCTTCTCAATCCCCGGTGCACAACTTCGAGGGTGCCTCAGAAGCTGCGCTGGAAGATACTCGCCACTTTTCCCAGGTAGCCGGTCCCACGTCTCTCGTCGCCTCCACGGATCTCAGCTCGGTTGTGGATGTGGATCAGGGTCGGAGAAGTCTGGAAGTCAAGGCTCTGGTCAGGCTCTGCAGTCCGTCCCTCGTAGAACTTCAGCAAAGCAAAGGGTAGTCTCTTGATGGTACCTGTTTGCACAGGGTAGCCACTCCTTGGCCACAAGGGAGATTCTTCAGTCTTCTTCTTTCGTCGAATGTCGAAGGTCCAGAGTTTCTGTTCAAGTTACAGGTTCAGGATAATCTAATCTCCTGGGGCCCAGCTACCACTCTTATACTAATCTGGGGGGCTGGGTTGCCTGCTAGGTCACGCCTTATCGGTGGGACCTGGGAGGGGGGTGGTTACACCCCCTTCCCTTTGTCCAGTTTCGCGCCAGGACTGGGGGCTGGAGTGCCCCAGCACCGGTTTGAACTGGACTATGCATGGAGCACCTTGTGGGCCCCAGGCAGTGTCTCGTTTCATTCATCCCTCCTTGCCCCAATACACTAAGGCCTGTCTGGGGTGGTGCTCGCACCTCCCAAGGCAGGAAACCTATTGTCCAAGCCTCCCTTGCCGGGATCACTCCCAGCAGCAGGAGGTCAGACTTGTGTCGTGGCAGCAGCATCCATTTTGTGATGCTGGGGCTCTGGTTAACTTTAACCGGGTAAGTAGGTTACAACATGTCTTCTCCCTCTAGAAGGGAGGGATAATATCCTCATCCCCAGAAAAGTGTTAGACACCTTACACGACAAGTTTTGATAAAGCCAAACCATAGTTACCATAACCGTTTAAGATTATAAGGCACTTTAAGAGTATATGGTAGGCTATATCATAGAACAGGTATAAGGAAATGGTTCCGAAAGCTGCAGACAGGCTCAGCTCATGCTAGAGCACCATCTCACATGTTACCAAGCACTCTGCCTCCAGGATTGTTAAGGCCTGCCATAGGAGTGGCTGATAGGTACACATGTGTCTATATGTAAGTTAGGTATAGGAATACTACACCTAAGCAAGGAGTGATTACACGACCTTGCCCCAGCTGAGTGATCAGCCAGTTGTGTCATAATGGAAGGCCAGGCCAGGGGTGGCATAATACATGCTGCAGCCCCTGGTAGGCCTAGGGTACACCTATGCCCTGGGTACCTAAGGTACACTGTACAGGGGCCAATAAGGTGATCCTATCCAAATGGGTTATGCACCTAAAGTACATAGTATCAATTTAGAGAGAGAACAGCAGGGCTGTGGGTCTGATTAGCAGGCCCACAGCCACATCTAAGTCGAAAACCAGTAAAGCAAAAGCAAAAGGTGGGGGTGAACATAGAAAGCAGACCCTACTCTCCTACACAACCCCCCCCCCCCCCCCAAACTTAGGGACATTAAACTAACCTTGACCAGTTGAGTCTTCATGTTCTAAGTGGAAATATCTGGAGAGTCCATCTGCATTGGCATGGTCAGTCCCAGGTCTATGTTCCACTGTGAAGTCCATCCCATGTAGGGAAACGGACCACCTAAGAAGTTTGGGATTTTCACCCTTCATCTGATTTAGCCATAAGAGGGGCTTATGGTCTGTCTGAATCTTGAAGTGAGTGCCAAACAAGTATGGCCTCAGCTTCTTCAGGGCTCAAACCACAGCAAAGGCCTCCCTCTCAATAGCTGACCAACGTTTCTCTCTAGGGGTCAGCCTTCTACTTATAAAAGCAATGGGCTGGTCTTGACCATCTATATTAAGTTGTGAAAGAACAGCTCCCACACCTAACTCAGAAGCATCTGTCTGGACAATGAACTCTTTGGAGTAGTCTGGACTTTTCAGAATAGGTGCACTGCACATGGCCTGTTTCAGGTCATCAAATGCTTTTTGACAGCTTACTGTCCATTGAACTTTCTTTGGCATTTTCTTGGAGGTCAAGTCATTAAGTGGTGTCACAATGGACCCATAGTTCTTAACAAACTTTCTGTAGTACCCAGTCAGGCCCAAGAAAGCTCTGACCTGAGTCTGGGTAGTTGGAGGAGTCCAGTCCTTTATGGTCTGGATCTTGCTCTCCAGTGGTTGAACCTGACCCCCACCAACTAGGTGGCCCAGGTATACAACCTTGCTCTGCCCTATCTGGCACTTAGTGGCCTTGATAGTGAGGCCTGCCTTTTGCAGGGCCTCTAAAACATTCCTCAGGTGGACCAGGTGATCCTCCCAGGTGGAGCTAAAGACAGCAATATCATCAAGATAAGCTGCACAATAATCATCCAACCCAGTAAGGACTTGATTCACCAACCTTTGGAAAGTGGCAGGTGCATTCTTCAAACCAAAGGGCATTACCACAAATTGATAATGTCCTCCTGGGGTCGAGAAAGCAGTTTTGGCCTTTGCATTCTCAGCTAGTCTGATTTGCCAGGAGCCTGCTGTCAGGTCAAATGTGCTCAAAAACTTAGCAGCTGCCAGTCTGTCAATGAGCTCATCTGCCCTAGGTATTGGGTGGGCATCTGTCCTAGTGACAGCATTGAGACCTCTGTAATCCACGCAAAACCTCATCTCTCTCTTACCATCTTGGGTGTGAGGTTTTGGCACAAGGACTACAGGACTAGCCCAAGGGCTCTCTGAAGGTTCAATGACTCCCAGCTCCAACATCTTTTGTACCTCAACTTTTATGCAGTCCCTGACATGGTCAGGTTGCCTGTAGATTTTACTCTTCACAGGCAGACTGTCACCAGTGTCCACCTCATGGGTGCACCAGTTTGTCTGACTTGGGGTCAGAGAGAACATATGTCTTTAGGATTGCAGAACTTGTCTGCAGTCCTGTTGCTGATGGACAGTGAGGCTGTCAGAAAAGACCACACCATCAACTGAGCCATCATCAGGGTTCTGAGTCAACAGGTCTGGGAGAGGGTCACTCTCTTCCTCCTGCCCCTCATCTGTAGCCATGAGTAAGCCCATGTCTGCCCTGTCAACATATGCCTTCAATCTGTTGACATGAAGCACCCTATGGGGCCTTCTGGGAGTCCCAAGGTCCACCAAGTAGGTGACTTCTCCCTTTTTCTCAACAATAGTGTGAGGTCCAGACCATTTGTCTTGGAGTGCTGCTGGGGCCACAAGCTCCAACAGCCACACTTTCTGCCCTGGCTGGTAAACAGTCAGTACAGCCTTTTGGTCATGCCAAGCTTTTTGGAGTTCTTGGCTTGCCTCAAGGTTTTTAGAAGCCTTCTTCATATACTCTGCCATCCTGGAGCGGAGACCAAGTACATAATCCACTATATCAAGTTTGGGTTGTCTGAGAGATCTCTCCCATCCTTCCCTTACTAAACATAAGGGTCGTCTTACAGGATGCCCAAACAAAAGCTCAAAAGGGCTGTAGCCAACCCCCTTTTGTGGGACCTCTCTGTAAGCAAACAGAAGGCAGGGTAAAAGGATGTCCCATCTTCGCCTAAGCTTGCCTGGTAACCCTTTTATCATTCCCTTTAGGGTCTTGTTGAATCTCTCAACAAGCCCATTGCACTGTGGGTGATAGGGTGTGGTGAACTTGTAGTTCACACCACACTCCTTCCACATTGCAGTCAAGTACCCTGACATGAAGTTGGCACCTCTGTCAGAAATGACCTCCTTTGGAAAGCCCACTCTGGAGAATACTCCAAGCAGGGCCCTTGCCACAACAGGAGCTGTTGTGGTCCTCAGGGGAATAGCTTCTGGATACCTGGTGGCATGGTCCACTATCACAGTATAAATCTGTGCCCAGATGCTGTTTGTGGGTCCATTGGTCCTACAATATCTATGCCCACTCTTTCAAAGGGAACCCCCACCACAGGTAGTGGTATGAGGGGGGCCTTTGTGGTGCCACCTGATTTGCCACTGGCTTGGCAGGTGACACAGGAGCGACAAAACTCCTTGGTATCTTCTGACATATGGGGCCAGTGAAAGTGAGGGACAAGCCTGTCCCAAGTCTTGTTCTGGCCTAAGTGTCCTGCAAGGGGAATATCATGGGCCAAGGTAAGAAGGAAGCCTCTGAACTTCAGTGGTATGACCAACCTCCTGGATGCACCAGGCTTGGGGTCTCTAGCCTCTGAATACAGTAGCCCTTCATCCCAATACACTCTATGGGTACATTGAGCATTCCCTGCAGCCTCAGCAGCAGCCTGCTGTCTGAGGGGTTCAAGAGAGGGGCAGTCTAAATGAGCCTGCCTCAGATCTGCCCTTGAAGGTCCCCCTGTCCCAAGAAACTCAACCTGATCAGGTTCAAGTTCTTCCAGGACAGTTCCTTCAGGGCTCTCAGAATCATCCTCCTGGGAGGGCTGATCCACCACCTGAGGCAGGGGGGAAGGCACAGCCTTAACCCTACTGCTCTTTCTCTTGGGTTGTGACTGGTCCATAGTTTCAGGATCCAGCACTTGTTCACTGGTGCACTTTTTGGCCTGTGACCTGGTCACAGCAAGGACATGTGCATCTATCCCCAGCATTTCTGCATGGGTCCTATACTCCACTTCAGACCAAACTGAAGTTTCAAGATCATTGCCCAGTAAACACTCTACAGGAAGGTCTGAACTAACAACAACTTTCTTGAGGCCAGTTACCCCTCCCCAGGAGAAGTTAACAATAGCCACACTATGGGAGGTAGTGGCATTGCTAGCGTTGGTCACTAGGTAATTCTCACCTAGTATGATCTGTCCAGGGTCCACAAAGGCAGGTGTCACCATTGTGACACTAGCCCCAGTGTCCCTGTAGGCCTGAGCCATTCTTTGGTTGATAAAAGGAGTCTGTCTGTACTTGCCCAGGTTACTGGGGCCTACAGTAGAGGACAAAGCTAAGTCCCCATCACAGATCAGAACAGCCTGAGTAGGTATTCTGACTAGGCCAGAATCCTCCTCAGTTCCCAGGGTTAACCCTACTACACCCTTTTGCTGGGAACCACCACTTACAGCTGGACTAGGGGGTACAGTTGCCTTAGGGGCAATGGTGGCTGGGGGCTTATCCTTTTTGGTGCACTCACTAAACCAATGTGAGTTGGACTTACAATAGTTGCACCATGGTTTCTTTTGGCCATCTTTCTTTTTATCCTTTTTAGGACCACCCTCCCCCTGAGCCTTTTGGGGGCCTGGTGAAGACTTCTGGTCTTTTTGTTTCTGATCATTACCCTTCTGGTCTGCCTTTTTCTGATCACCGCCCTGGTTCTGGTTTTTCTGCTTAACTCTAGTCCTGACCCATCTATCTGCCTTCTTTCCCAATTCTTGGGGAGAAGTCAGATCAGAATCAATCAGGTGGTGATGCAGTAGCTGGTTTTGACAGTTGTTAAGTATTTGTTCTCTCATGATCAAATTATACAATCCTGTATAGTCCTTAACCTTACTTCCCACTAGCCAGCCTTCCAGAGCCTTAGTGGCACAATCTACAAAGTCAGTCCAGTCCTGAGTCTGTGTCTTCTGGGTATCCCTGAACAACAACCTGTATTGTTCAGTGGTTAGGCCAAACCCATCAATTAGAGCACTCTTCAGGACAGTGTAATTGTCTGCATCCTCATGACTAACTGCGAGGAGCTTGTCTCTACCCTTCTCAGAGAAGGAGAGCCACAAGATAGCTGCCCACTGACTTTGGAGTACCTGCTGTACGTTGCAAGCTCTCTCCAAAGCAGTTATCCATTTGTGGATGTCATCCCCACACTTGTAGGGAGGGACAATCTTGCTCAGGTTTCTATTATCATAGTGCCTGTCTCTATCCTTAGGGATATTGCTGCCACCATTGGGTTCTGACCCACTTAACTTTTGCTCTCTAGCCAGAGCAAGCTTCTCCTTGGCAAGGGCAAGTTCTTCCCTCTGAATCCTCAGATTAGCTTCCCTCATTCTGGCTTCATGCTCCTTTCTCTCAGGGGAAGTCATTCCCCTGTGAGAAGAGGCATTAGAGATGCTAGAGACATGGGAGTGGATGGATTCCCTTGAAGGGGATCTGTCTCTCCTGCTTCTCTGGTTAAGCCCACTTGGGGGTCTGTATGGGGGGACCCCATGCAAACTCCCATGTAAGCTTAGGTTAGCCTGGCTAAGTCTTCCTACTTGGCCCTGGCTGTCTACCTCTTCATCTGAAGTCCCATCTGACTCATCTGTGGTGGGTAGACCCTCCTTTGTACCTAGGGTACTGGCCTGTGAGGCCCTAGGAGTATCATACTCCTCTAGGAGTTGTACTAGCTGAAGGAGGGTAGGGTTTGCACCCTGTTTTAACTTTCTGAAGGTACACAATTGTCTCATCTCCTGAAAAGTTAGGGTATCATATCTAGAGGGGGTCTTTTTCAGACCTGCCCCTCCTGAGAGAGCATCTACTTGATCTCCTCCCAGAGACATGATCTAGTGAGGGTGTGGTGTGTGCACCTACCTACACTAGTTGTTTCTACTAAACCTCTCTGGTAGTTGTAGTCAGGGTGTGTTACTCCCTTCAACCTACAACCACTAAGTCCAGTAGGACTTAAGTATTATAATCTATGTTATATGTACCTAACCAATATCTGTGTGATCTTTCAATTTAGTATCTCAAGATGACAATGGTATTACAACAGCAAGCTCAGATCCCAACCGCTGCTCACCAATGTGAGAAGTTGGCCTGATGTATGATGTCACTAGTTCTAGTGGACACCTTATATCAGTCCAAACAACCCTTGTGGTGATTGGTTGTAAAGTCAACCTTATAGACCAGCTATCCTAGTGGTAGCATGGACAAGAGCAGTCTTAGGCTAAACTCTGAATGGCATGTGAAGCCAGCTGTGATACCATATATAATCCCTTGAATACCAAATGAAAGGACACCACAACAGATATATATATAAAATAAAGTGTATTTATTCTAGTCAAACCCTCAGCCCTCTTTATGAGATTAGAGGTAAGTACAACACAGTCTTATTTAAGCATACATTAAGTCACACAGGTAAGTAATACAGTTAGGCCCTAGGGGCCACGCAAACCATATACTAAAGAAGTGGTATAAGGACCACTGTCACGGAAATAGGATAGGCCTAGGCCTAGGGAATCGCTGGGGCTACACTACACTAGCAACAGTTAGGAAGTGGGAGGCCCACGGGATTCAGGTGCAGAGTGGAAACACTCACGCGTAATGCGTAAAAGTCGATAGAATTACTAACAGTTAGAAATTAACAGTTTAAGGACACTTCTGAAGCAGCTAGAGAGTCGAGACTCGGAAACTAGACCCTAGGATAGTCACTACCCTTGTGTGCACCGAAGTACCCAAGTTACCTAGCCCACGGGCTGCGGGTGCATAGGTGTGAACTTGCGTCGGGTTTCGTCGTGGACTTCTATGGATGCCTGAAGGAAAGTTGCTGACAGGCAGTCAGTGAAGAGTGTCCGGTGGATCCCAAGGCTGGGATCAAGAAGAGAGGATACCTGCAAGCAGAAGGGACAGAGTCAAGGTCACTAGCCAGTGACCACGTGGAACCAGGAAGGAACCAGGCGATGTCGTGAAGATTGCAGGTGAAAGGTGAAGCTTGTTGCTGCAGCCACGGGTACCAGGAGACCTCGAGGACAACCAGGACCAGGAGGCGAGCTGTCCCACGAAGGCTCTTGCTGTCGGCGGCGTCGAAGTCGAACTAGGACTCACCAATCCTTGGCAAGCGGAACCCACGAAGAACGGAGGACTTGCTTCTGGTGCAGACCAGGAAAGTCTGGGGTGCTTCTCTTTTGCAAAGAAGCGGGAGCCAGTCTGGAGGAGCCAAACCAGCAGTGAAGATTTCAAGGTGTGTCGTCACAAAGGCCGCTAGCCAACGGGCAAGCAACCGGACAGACGCGGCAAGCAGGAAAATGCAGAAGGGCCCCACGCAGGACTCGTGGAGTGTGGGGGGCTGATCTTCGGTGCAGATGGTGCTTGGGATTGGGGCTTCTCAATCCCCGGTGCACAACTTCGAGGGTGCCTCAGAAGCTGCGCTGGAAGATACTCGCCACTTTTCCCAGGTAGCCGGTCCCACGTCTCTCGTCGCCTCCACAGATCTCAGCTCGGCTGTGGATGTGGATCAGGGTCGGAGAAGTCTGGAAGTCAAGACTCTTTTCAGGCTCTGCAGTCGGTCCCTCGTAGAACTTCAGCAAAGCAAAGGGTAGTCTCTTGATGGTGCCTGTTTGCACAGGGTAGCCACTCCTTGGCCACAAGGGAGATTCTTCAGTCTTCTTCTTTCGTCGAATGTCGAAGGTCCAGAGTTTCTGTTCAAGTTGCAGGTTCAGGATAATCTAATCTCCTGGGGCCCAGCTACCACTCTTATACTAATCTGGGGGGCTGGGTTGCCTGCTAGGTCACGCCTTATGGGTGGGACCTGGGAGGGGGGTGGTTACACCCCCTTCCCTTTGTCCAGTTTCGCGCCAGGACTGGGGGCTGGAGTGCCCCAGCACCGGTTTGAACTGGACTATGCATGGAGCACCTTGTGTGCCCCAGGCAGTGTCTCGTTTCATTCATCCCTCCCTGCCCCAATACACTAAGGCCTGTCTGGGGTGGTGCTTGCACCTCCCAAGGCAGGAAACCTATTGTCCAAGCCTCCCTTGCCGGGATCACTCCCAGCAGCAGGAGGTCAGACTTGTGTCGTGGCAGCAGCATCCATTTTGTGATGCTGGGGCTCTGGTTAACTTTAACCGGGTAAGTAGGTTACAACATGTCTTCTCTCTTTAGAAGGGAGGGATAATATCCTCATCCCCAGAAATGGGATGGGGGTATTATTCCAAAGTGTTAGACACCTTACACGACATGTTTTGATAAAGCCAAACCATAGTTACCATAACCGTTTAAGATTATAAGGCACTTTAAGAGTATATGGTAGGCTATATCATAGAACAGCTATAAGGACATGGTTCCGAAAGCTGCAGACAGGCTCAGCTCATGCTAGAGCACCATCTCACATGTTACCAAGCACTCTGCCTCCAGGATTGTTAAGGCCTGCCATAGGAGTGGCTGATAGGTACACATGTGTCTATATGTAAGTTAGGTATAGGAATACTACACCTAAGCAAGGAGTGATTACACGACCTTGCCCCAGCTGAGTGATCAGCCAGTTGTGTCATAATGGAAGGCCAGGCCAGGGGTGGCATAATACATGCTGCAGCCCCTGGTAGGCCTAGGGTACACCTATGCCCTGGGTACCTAAGGTACACTGTACAGGGGCCAATAAGGTGATCCTATCCAAATGGGTTATGCACCTAAAGTACATAGTATCAATTTAGAGAGAGAACAGCAGGGCTGTGGGTCTGATTAGCAGGCCCACAGCCACATCTAAGTCGAAAACCAGTAAAGCAAAAGCAAAAAGTGGGGGTGAACATAGAAAGCAGACCCTACTCTCCTACAACTGCCTCACTCTCTCAATCTCTCTATCACACTAAATAACTTACACTCTCACTTTCACTAACTCACTCTCTCATTACCTCACAACATCACTCTCTGTTTCTATCTCACTACCTCACAACATTACTCATCCTCACTACATCACTCTTTCAATACCTCACTCTCTCTGTCTCTCACTACCTCACTCTCGTATCTACCTCACTCTCTCTCACTACATAACTCTCTCAAATTAATACGCATGTTGTATAATTTAATATGTTAGTTTGGGATAAAATAAAACATTTCAACAGTTGTATCCAAAATGTATACTCACAATTTATTCTCATTTCAGATGATTTCTATACAAGAAATTAAGATGGGGAAACGAGGAGAGCAAACCGTTTCAAAGGGCCATAAGAGCAAATATTGTAACATGTTCTCAAAAAACACACTACCGAAATGCGAAGCAAGCAAACAAAATCTTGTACCACCTTGCACTAGCAGATGAAAGTGGTTCTATTAAAGCCACATGCTATAACGATGATTTTTACAATCAAACCAAACAAGGACATGGAATTATTATAAGGAATTTCCTGGCCAAGAACAATGTTGTTCTATTAACCAAACATACAAAAATATCAAGGATGCTACCTTTAACGCTTCCAAGTAAAATCCTACAAGAAGCAAAAAACATACTAGAGCCAACAGCTCCACCAATATCACCTATTAAAACAATAAGAGAAACCAAATTACGGACATTAATGACCATATCGGGGACAATATCCGAGGTATTTATATAAGTACAATATCGAGTTACAAAGTTAAGAAACATTTAACAGAAACTATTCAATACTCGCACACTCTTCAAAACACTCTCAGCAAAAAAATATCTCAGGACAACACTCTCTATGCACACCACTCTCTTCCCCACACCACACTCTTCCCCACACCACACTCTTCCCCACACCACTCTCTTCCCCACACCACTCTCTTCCCCACACCACTCTCTTCCCCACACAACTCTCTTCCCCACAATAGCTCTCCAACACAATCACTCTCCAACACACTCTCTCTCCTACACACTTGCTCTCCAACACTCTTACAAAAAAAATATGCACCACACTCTCGCATCACAAAACTCTATTAAACACTCTCTCTTCAAACACTCTCTCTGCACCACACTCTTTCTTCACAACTCTCTATTCCCCACACTCTCTCTAAACCACACTGTCTTCAGCACATTCTCTCTCCACCACACTCTCTTTACAACACACTCTCTACACATCACTCTATGCACCTCACTCTGTCTGCACCGCACTCTGTCTGCACCGCACTCTGTCTGCACCGCACTCTGTCTGCTATACTGACACTATATGTACAAAAAAATAAATGATACTATTTGCTTTATATTTTACAGGAAGAAGAAACTAAAAACATTTTTGTGGCAGGACAAGAAACAAAATTAAAATCTATTACAGTTATTGACACAACAGACTCTGTTAAAATCACATTGTGGAGAAATGCGACGGAATTCCCAATCACACTTGGAACTTATGTCAAAATGACACACTTGACCGTCCACGAATTTAATAATCAAAAAATGTTAAATACTACTCACAATACACATATAGAAGTAAGTACAAAAAAAAAATATTTATGTACCTGTGTGGCTCAATGTGTGGCTTTGTGTGTGTGTAGCTCAATGTATGCATGGGTGCCTCTGTGTGTGTTTTTCGGTGTCTCTATATGTGTATGGGTAACTCTCTATGTATATGTGAATGCCTCAGTATGTATGTTTGGTGGCTCTGTATGTGTATATGGGTGACTGTGTATGGCTCTGTATCTGTATGGCTCGGTATATGTGTGTGAGTAACTCTGTATGTGTATATGGGTGCCTCAATGACATAGTGTATGTCTACATCTATGTGACTAGGTCTATATGTCTATGTGGTTGATTCACTCTCTAAAACTACGTCACTATCTCTCTACCTCTCTCTCTCACTATGTATAAATGTGAATGCCTCATAATGTATGTTGGGTGGCTTTGTATTTGTATGTGGGAGACTTTGTATGTGTGTGGCTCTGTATCTTTATGGCTCTGTATATGTGTGTGAGTAGCTCTGTATATGTGTATGGGTGCCTCTGTATGTGTAGATAAATGACATTGTGTATGTCTACATCTATGTGACTAGGTCTATATGTCTATTAAGTAGATTCTCTCTCTAAAGCTAACTCACTATCTCTCTACCTCTCTCTCACTACCTCAATCTCTCACTACCTCTCTCTCTCTCTCTCTCTCTCTCTCTCTCTCACTATCTCAATCACTCTCTCTCACTAACTCACTCTCTCTCTCTACCTAACTCTATCTACATCACTACACCACTATCTCTATATCACAACATCACTATCTCACTACTTCACTAACCCTCTCTCTCAATACATCATTACATCACTATCTCTCACTACCTCACTCTCTCACAACCTCACTATCTATCTCACTACCTCACTCTCTATGTCACTACGTCACAACTTCACTCTCTATCTATCTCACTACCTCACTCTCTATCTCACTACCTCACTCTATTTCTTTCTATCTCACTCCTTCACTCTCTCACTTTCACTACCTCACTCGAAATAATCAATCAATCAATCAATCATGGAATTTATATCGCGCACTACTCACCCGGAAGGGTCTCAAGGCGCTTGGGGGAGGGGGTCTGCTACTGCTCGAACAGCCAGGTCTTGAGCTGTTTCCTGAAGGCGAGGTGGTCCTGGGTCAGCTGCAGGTGGACGGGCAGGGAGTTCCATGTCTTAGCCGCCAGGTAGGAGAAGGATCTTCCTCCGGCGGTGGCTCTCTGGATGCGAGGGACGACGGCGAGGGCGAGGTTCGCGGATCGTAGCTGTCGGGTGGGCGTGTAGAAGGTCAGGCGGTCGCTGAGGTACCTTAGGCCCAGGTCGTGGAGGGATTTGTGTGCGTGGGTGAGGAGTCTGAACGTGATCCTCTTGTTGACAGGGAGCCAGTGCAGGTCTCTCAGGTGGCTCGAGATGTGGCTGCGTCGGGGGGCATCCAGGATGAGACGGGCGGAGGCGTTCTGGATACGCTGAAGTCTTTTCTGAAGCTTGGCTGTTGTACCGGCGTAGAGGGTGTTTCCGTAGTCTAGTCTGCTGGTGACGAGGGCCTGGGTGACAGTCTTCCTGGTCTCGGTCGGGATCCATCTGAAGATCTTGCGGAGCATGCGGAGGTTGTGGAAGCAAGATGAGGAGACGGCGTTGACTTGTCTGGTCATCGATAGAGAGGAGTCCAGGATGACGCCCAAGTTGCGTGCGTGGTCCGTTGGCTTGGGTGCGGTGCCCAGGGCCGGGGGCCACCAGGAGTCGTCCCATGCGGAGGGCGACGGTCCCAGGATGAGGACTTCTGTCTTGTCCGTGTTCAACTTCAGGCGGCTGATGTTCATCCATTCGGCGACATCTTTCATCCCTTCGTGTAGGTCGGCTTTGGCGGTGTCGGGGTCTCTGGTGAGGGAGAGAATCAGCTGGGTGTCATTGGCGTAGGAAATGATGTTGAGGTTGTGTTGGCGTGCGATGGCAGCGAGGGGTTTCATGTAGATGTTGAAGAGAGTGGGGCTGAGCGATGATCCTTGCGGGACGCCACAGATGACTTCGGTGGCCTCAGAGCGGAACGGAGGGAGGCGTACTCTCTGTGTTTTGCCGGAGAGGTATGAGATGATCCATTCCAGAGCAATCCCCTGGATGCCGGTGTCGTTGAGGCGTTGGACTAGGGTGCGGTGGCAGACAGTGTCAAATGCTGCGGAGAGGTCAAGGAGGATGAGTGCCGCTGTTTCACCTTTGTCGAGCAGGGCTCGGATGTCGTCGGTGGCTGCGATGAGGGCGGTCTCGGTGCTGTGGTTGGCTCTGAATCCGGATTGCGATGGGTCGAGGGATCCGTTCGTCTCGAGGAAGGCGGCCAGCTGCTTGTTGACGACCTTCTCGATGACTTTGGCAGGGAATGGAAGGAGCGAGATTGGGCGAAAGTTCTTGAGGTCAGTCGGGTCCGCTGTTGGTTTCTTCAGTAGTGCGCTGAGCTCGGCGTGCTTCCAGCTCTCCGGGAAGGTGGCTGTGTCGAAGGAGGCGTTGATGATGTCTCGGAGGTGGGGTGCGATGGTAGAGGCGGCCTTGTTGAAGACATGGTGGGGGCATGGGTCGGTCGGAGATCCGGAGTGGATGGTGTTCATTATGCGTGTCGTGTCTTCGGGGGTCACTTTGGTCCATGTCTGGAGGATAGCGGCGGGGTGCGTAGGTTCGGTCGATGGGTGCGGGGGTGGAGCGCCGAAACTGTTGTGGATGTCGGCGATCTTGCGGTGGAAGTACGAGGCGAGGGAGTCGCAGAGGTCCTGCGAGGGAGTGATGTCGTTGTTGCCGGTGCTGGGGTTGGAGAACTCCTTGACGATGTTGAAGAGCTCCTTGCTGTCATGGGCGTTCTTGTCCAGTCGTTCCTTCAAAGATTTCTTCTTGGTTGTGCGGATGAGCTGGTGATGTCTGCGGGTGGCGAGTTTGAGGGCGGTCATGTTGTCGGTGGTCTTGTCGAGGAGCCAGGCCTTCTCGAGGGTGCGGCAGGCCTTCTTGGAGTCCTTGAGTTCGTCGTGAACCAGGGGGCCTTCTTGCTTCTGGGCCTGGTGAGTGGGTTCTTCAGTGGGGCGAGGTCGTTGGCACAGGAGGTCAGCCATTGCGTGAGGTCGAGGGCTGCTGTGTTAGGGTCCGTTGTCCTGACCGGTGGGTTCTGGCTGAGGGAGGTGGTGAGCTGGTCGACGGTGAATAAACATCACTCACTCTCTCTAACTCACTCTCTCTCTCAATAAATATCTCTAAATCAATACTCCACTCTATTTATCTCACTACCTCACTATCTTACAACATTTCTCTCTCAAAACATCACTACATCACTCTATCAATACCTCACTCTCTATCTCAATACCTAACAACTTCACTGTCTCCCTCTAACAAAGTACCTCACTCTCTCTCTATCTCACTACCTCACTCTCTCTCTTTATATCTATCACTTTCTATGTCACTTAACATCTATACTACTCCAATAACTAAGTATAATGAAAATGCACACTATATGCCTCTATTAACAATTATGTTTTACTTTGCAGATAATAGAACCACCTTTGGAAAAAAATACTATTACAATATATGGAATTGAAAATACCACGCAGGAAAAAAGTACCATAACGGTACAAATACAAGACACTGACCTTTTTAAATCCATGGACATCGAAAATACTATTGTAATGGATTACCTCAATATACCAACAGACATAGAAGACTTTGCAGAAGCTCTCATGCAGCACTTGCCAAAAACTTTACATGTTATATTTAGAAATGGATGCATTCTAGAAATAGTCGCTTAATCTTACAAAAACATCATTAGAACATAACACATATGTAAACTTTAAATAATGTTTACCAATGTATATAATAATTCTAATTAATAAAAGCTATTAAACACTTTTCATTACTCATTATTTACAAGAAATAAAAATGTATTTCTTCTTCAAAACTATAAATGCATATATACATATATATGCATAAACTCAAACAGTATAAATACATATTACCAAATATGTATACATTACGTGCAAAGAGGAGACCTTAAAAACAAACTAACAAATATTACACACTCTACTGCTAACTATCTACTTTTTACTGCTTAGCTGTGGGTGTATGAATAGCTCTGTATGTGAGTCTATAGCTCTATGTGTGTGTAAAAGTGTAGCTTTATATTTGTCACTCTATATTGCACTATGTGAATGTATATACATCTGTGTGTACACATGTGTCTGTGTAAATTGCTTTATGGCTAAGTGTCGCTATTTAGAAGTAGCTCTGTCTGTGTGTACCTAAGTTTAGGCGGGATATATGTGTGTGGCTTTGTGTGTAACTCTGTGGCACGCTGTGTGTGTGGCTCTGTATGTGTTGGTGGCTCTGTGTGGCTCACTATATGTAAGTCTGTGTATGTCTGTGTGGTTCTATGTGTGTAGCTGTGCGTGTGTGTGGCTCAGTGTATATGTAGCTCAAAAAGTGCTTAGGTGCCTCTGTGTGTGTATAGATGGCTCAGTATCTTTCTGTGGCTAGCTCGGTATGTGTTAGGTGACTCTATGTGTCTAGCTAGCTCTGTATGTGTAAGTCAGTGGCTCTGTATGTGGATATCTGTAGCTCTGAATATTTGGGTGGATAGCTCTCTATCTGTGTCTGGCTGACTTTGTAGGTGTGGCTCTGTATGTATGTCTGGGGGATACACTTTGTATGTGTGTGGCTCTGTGTGGGTGGTTCTGCATGTGTGTGGGGTTGGCTCTCTCACTACGTCACTCTCTCTCCCTAACTCTCTCTCTCACTATCTCACTATCTCTCACTACCTCACTATCTCTCACTATACTACTCTCTCTCTTACTAACTCTCTAGCTCACTCTCTAACTCACTACTCAACTCTCTCTTTCTCACAGCAACACAATATCACTACCACAGTAACTATCTCTCACTCTAACACACTACTTAGAAACTTCACTCTCTCTCTATCTCACTACCTCACTTTCTATCACTACATCACGATCTATTTCTATCTCACTCTCACTACCTCACTATATCACAACACACTCTCTCAAAACTTCACTACATCACTCTCTCACTACCTCACAAATTCACTCTCTCTAACTCACTAATTCACTCTCTATCTCACTACCTCACTCTCTCTCTCAAATACACTAAGTCACTTACACTCACTCTTTCACTACCTCACTCTATCTCACTACTTCACTACATCACTCTCTGTTTCTATCTTAATACCTCACATCCCTCACTACCTCACTCTCTTTCACTACCTCAATCTTTCTCTATCTCACAACATCACTCACTGTTTCTATCTCACCACGTCAGAAAATACCTCACTCACTAACTCACTCTTTCACTACCTCACTCTCTATCTACCTCACTCTCTCTCACTACCTCACTCTCTATTTCAATACCTCACTCTCTCTCTCACTACCTCACTCTCTCTCTGCTAATGCAATAGGTATCACATATGCAAAAAAAAAAAAATGCCAATAGAAATGACAATGCCATTTATTTAGGGGTATAAAAATCATAAAAAAATTATGAGCAATACCAATAGCTCTACCTAGAATATTGCCGAGACCATTGCATTGTAAATGCTTGTTAATTTATCCAGTGTGTCACTATCTCCATGTGCATGTAACTCCTTTTTCTTTGCTTCCTGACGGTGTCTGTCTAATATCATGTCTTTCATTTCACTGTCCATGTTTTCTCTTTGTGTGTCGTCCAACAGTGTGGGTCTACTGCTTTGATGTCCAGATGCGAATATCATTGGCGGCCATTACGGATCCTAGGTAGGGGCCGGGGACAGGGGCGAGCGAGTGGGGGGTAGGACGCAGGAGAGGCAGGCAGGAAAAAAATAAAAATAAAAATTTACTTTCTAGCCACTTTCTCACCACGTCTCTCCTCCGTAGTCCTTCCTTGCCAACCCGAACAACAGGAAGCACACCCAGGCTCCCAGTCAGCCAATCACTATGCTGCCTTACCAGCATTGTGATTGGTTTGAGCTCCATGTTTCAGCGCTCAGATGCTGACCGGGAGCCTGGGCATGTTTTCCGTGCAGGCTTTAATGCAGTCTGCATGGAGATCATGTGAAGTGTACAAGACTGTTTTGGGCAGCCCGAGAGGGCTAGCCAAGCAGTCAATGGGTACTTAGGAGGGTGCTACTACACCTCCCCTGCCCCCACCCCTCACGCAAAGCTGCAGAAGTAGGAGAAAATAAAATGATAACGAGAGTTATTATCATTGTATTATCTCTTTATTTCACTGCTAAACAAGCATTTGCAATGCAATAGGTCTCGCATTTACGCGAGTTTGAGCTATTGACATTGTAAATGACTATGCCTTTTATTTAGGTTTTGAAAACAAAAATAAAAGCCATTATCATTTGCAATGTCAATAGCTCAAACTCGCGTAAATGCGAGACCTATTGCATTGCAAATGCTTGTTTACTATTTTTAGTAGAAGGTTTTAAACGTATGTAGGACTTTGTGTTGGGATTGTTTTGGGTCTGGGTAGGGAGAATTTGAAACATTGAAATTGTATAATCTACACATAGTAGTGGCGGAAGGACACAGCTGTGCATTGTTGTTTAGGTTACTAAAATTGTCGTTTTTTCTCTTTTTTTTTTAATAAGAAATAGAAATGTGTGTAATATTTCCATACGAATATATTTCTTCGAAATAGTTTTGTTGAATCTGAAAAGCGGGGCTGGTTGGGGCTGCTGTTAGGAATGTTCCCCAGTGAGTGGGCTGTGGCCTGGTCGGTATTTCCTGTTGTTCACCTTTCTTTTGTGGTGGGGGGGAAGTGTTGTTATGGCACTCGCCAAGCTCAAGCATTTTATTGAGGGGGGGGAACCTCTCCTCTCTTTAGATGTAGCCCCGTCCCGCTGTGTTGTGCAAGCCGCGCACTTTGCAATTCTGCCTGCTTCGCTTGCTGCGGACCCTCTGTGTGCTCTTGTGCAACCAGTTGCGCTTTATTGTTTTACTGAACTTACAGGGGTCGCTGGCGCTGGATGCCCACGTCACTCCTTTCAACATTTCTGAGAGTAGTGAGTACCCGAGGCCGGCTGGGGGTGGGGATATGTGTGGGGTGGTGGTGAGGGGGGGGGCGAGCTGACTGGGAAGAGAGGAAGCAGCAGGCGAGCAAGGGTAGTGGGGTACGGTGGGCAGCCCAGTGCCCCTCGACCTTCAGATTGGAACTGTGTGCCCGACATGAGGGGGTTACTCGACCTACCATGCCCTGTAAAGGGGGAGGGAGTGGACTGGCGGTACTGCCCTCATTGACGAACCTTCTCTGGCTCACGAGGCCCCGAGACCCTTTGCATCCACTGAGACCCCTCAGTCCTACTGCCAGAGCTCCCTCTCAGACCCCCCCCCCCACAGACCACCGGGGTCCGCCCCCCTCCCGCTCCAAGGGAAGCTCAGAGCATGGCCGCAGTTTGTGGTGAAGCAGCATATAACATCACAGGTGATGTGAGGGGTGGGCAGGCTGATTCCAGGTGCGAGGGGATAGGTAGGCAGGCTGGCTCCATGTGCGTGGGGATGGGTGGTATGCTGGTTCGAGATGCGAGTGGGTGGTAGGCAGGCTTCCTTAGTGGGGTGGACAGATTGTGATGGGCAGGCTCCCTCTAGCTGTGAGCAGGTAACAACAAGGTTTGTTGTGAGGGGGAGTTGGACTGACTGTGTTCCTGTAGGAAGGGTGGGCAGGCCGGCTTCCATCTGTTGTGTTGAAAGCTCTGGTAGAGACCCCTCCCGGTGGTCAAGTAGCGCTTTGACCTCACGGAGATCCCAGCATCCTCACCCGCCTGCCCCAGAATGCAAACCCCCACCCTGTGAAGGAACTCACTTGGTTCGTGTCGGAAGAGACCCTCCTGAGATTCCAGCCTCTGCTATGGGGGGTGGTGTGTGTGTGTGGGAGGGGGCGCGCGCAGGACTCTCTAAGAGAGGTCGCAAGACGGTTAAACAAGAGGCGACGCTAGGACCGAAAGGCTCTGCGCATGCTCACATCGCACAAGCGCTCGCCATGACGTATTTGCTCGGCTTCTGCCAAAAGGTTTCTTGTCTTTATGGGGCCATGTGTTTAGCCCCATAAAGATAAGAAACCTTTTGCGACGAACGCAAAGCAGGCAAGGCCGTCCAAATGGGACGGCTCAGAAAGCCAAGCAAATACGTCACCGACACCTCTTTTCCAATGGCTGGCCACCGTTTAGCATAAACGGTGACGCCAGCCAATGGAAAAGAGGGGTGGGGCTTAATGCCCCTTACAGAAAATACGCGCTAGGCGAGACCTAAAAACAGTGGGGCGACGCTCCTCCTCCTTAGCGGAGGAGCCGCCACATTAATTAGAGTACTAGTAGGTGTGTTGTCTGAAGACTGCATTGCATCAGTGAGAAGAGAGTCAAGAAACTTGACGAATGGAATCTACCTGTAGCAGGGGAAGTCGAGGTGGCAGCCTGGTCCCTGCTGTGTGTAGGCCGCCTTCCCTTGTGTCCCCGAAATAACCACACATTTACACTAGAGTGCTGGTACGGGCAGAAGACCACTTGTGGTCCACGATCCTTTATTTTATAGCCTCTGGCCACGCCTGGCCACGGGATGTCAAAGGTGTACATTCGGGTGATGGGTTACCATGGGAGGGTCTTGTGTAGCTCACTACACTACCTTCTTGGAAGTGACGCCCAGGATACCTGCCAGCCATATAATTGGCTGCTTTAAAGGGAATGATGTTGGGGTACTTCGTTGCTGCATCCTACCCTTCTCTCCTATCTGGATTCTTCGTCCTGCTGGGAGGCTCTTCTATCAGAAGGGGCTCACAAAGGATTCTCGGTGATGGAAAACAGTTGCAGGATGAGAGACTATACTGCCTTCCAGGGAGAAATAGTGGCCTTCATGCACTTTTGTCCTTAGCTCTTTTGTCTCTCGGGTTCACCAAGGACAATCAGCCTTCATTTGGCGCATAAAAGGGCCTCACGATAGTCCTGCTTTTGAAAAACAGGTAGTGACAGGGGTGCATGGAGAGGCAGACCACCTTCAGACGCCATCAGGACACAATTCAAGCTCAGGAGAATGGTGGCGGGGTCATTCTAAGTCTTGTCGAGGGAGCATAATGCGTAGTGAAACGTCCCTTGTAGCAGTCATCTAATGCATGCTGTGACACAATACATTTTACTATTTAACCAGAAGGCTTCAAACAAAGGGAGAACCCTGAACCCAGTTATTAAAGAATTTTGATGAAGCAGAAATGGGAAAAGATTTTTACTTTTCAGTGGATGGTGCCTTTAACCCTTTTCCTGGACTTGCAAGACTGGGGGCATATGAACTTGTGTCCAAAGGAATTTGCTCTGTTAAACTATGGGACTTACAACATAGGGGCTAGAACTTCACCAGTGCTAATTTGCAAACGGTGCCTTGGATGCCCCCAGAGATGAGCTATGAAAACTTGAAAAGGCTGCACAAAGCAAGGGCAAAGTCTTGTGAAAGTCTTTAGTGGACTTTGAAGACGGTAGCCATGTCACCCCAGGCCATATGACAATGATGGACAATGGGAAATCTTAGGGTAGACTTTAATTCAGGAAACCTTTTTCACAATGTTTCATGCACCTCAAAGTGGTCGTCAAGTGACCGCGATGCTCAGTAGGCAGCAGGAGTGACTGCTGGTAGTGTGAAGTGGTGTGGTAGGGGGAGGGGGGCACAAAAAAAGGAGAAATACAAAATAAATAGAACTGCACTTACCGACGGATGGCGCCGTCCTCATGATCCTCTCGTCCATGCCAGGAACCTGGTGCACACTGCGCAGGCTCCCAGCTCCCAATCCCAGCACTGCTCACATGCTGGGAATGCCAGCATGTGAGCAGCGCTGGGATTGGCCTGAGCACCTCGGTTGGGTGTTCAGACTTGGACTGGGAGCCTGTGTTGGTTTCTCCACCCAGCTGTACAACACAGCTAAGTGGAGAATGGCTAAGTGCGCATGATGGTTTGGTCGGCCCCCTAGGGCCGTCCAAATCATCATGCGCATTTAGCAGTGCCCACCACTCCCCCCTCCTCCCTGGTGCTGCAGCTGCAGCATCACTGTAGCTGTCCCGGCCCCTCCCTCAGCTCGGCTGGCAGGACGCAAAATAAAACGATAATATAAACATTTTATTATCATTCTATTTGTCCTTGCCTCTGCTGGCTTTCAGCAGAGGGGCGATGCTCCTCCGCCATAACGGAGGTGCCGCCACTGGACTAGGCAGCACTCAACCAGATTGTGGGAGAAGGAAAGGATGAGGCTGAAGCACGGACAGGAGTATGAATGTCAACTTGTGGTTGTAGCCACTGCCCCTGACTATCCGTTGGTGCAGCATTCCCCCCTTTAATCTCACAGGTCTTAAAACCAGTAGCAGGAATAGACATTAAACATGACAGGAAGAACCCTGTTTGTTTTCTGCAATTTCCATTCCATGTCCTTCTACAGCCCCTCAGAGGGTGTGTGGTGTCCTAGTTGGAGAGTCAACCCACATCCATGGATAGTGAGAGATGGGGGGAGGAGGACAGAGGCATCACTGCCCTGGATGCTTGTGGGTACCAACTCAAGCTTAGGTAGCATGGAGGGAGACATGGAAGGGTTCTGAACATGGGACACTGTTGGAGTGTGTTTCAGAGTGCTTGACAATGTATCAGTTATGTGTGGTTGCCAAATGGAAACTGTTGGAGGGCGGCGTTAGCCTTCTTGGCTTAACGCAGTGCTCTGACAGTTTCCTAGTAAATATGCTATACACACAAAAGAGAGGTAGGAATATTAAATATCACACTTATTAAGTTTAAGTGGCATGTGCTAGATGCAAACAAACTGCCAGTAATAAAGCATAGTAGCAGATATACCCGAGCTAGTTTTAGATATCACATTCTGCACATTTAATTTCTTGATCCCTTTAATTTCATGTTTGTATTGTCTTCCCCTTCCTCTTGCTCCACCCCAGGCATTGGTCTGTGCAGGGGTGTCAGTTAGCAAGCCCTATGATGAAGCATGCCACAACTTGTGTGTGAGGGCAGTTTTTCTCAATTAACACATGCCACTTAAACTTAATAAGTGTGATATGTAATGCCCCTACCTCTCTTTTGTGTGTATATAGTTATTTGTGGAGGTCAGGGTAGGAATTTGTCCTCTCCCCCCTTCTTTATGTGTGTTTGACTCCTAGAAAATATTCTCCATAGTGTCAAATAGAAATAAATTCAACCTGTAGCCATAGATAAAGAACACTGAAGGCAGACAGATGCTAGAAGTATTATTTACTGACAGTTGAGAACGAGGGATACATAGAGAGATACTCTTCGAGGGTACTAGATAGTGAGTGCACCATCAGGAGTATGATGTTGATAGCTCAGTGCCCAGACAGCGTCTGATGATCGATCTCTAAAGACACCCTAAGAACGTCCTAAGAATCCTAAGACAGAACACTATAACGTCACAGAGGCAAAACAAAAGAAGAGCCATGTCTAACTAGAAGAAATCAAGTTTCAACAGATGCGCGTCATTCAACAAAAAAACATGAAGCATACTCTCCCATCTGAACAGGTCACAACTCAAAACAACAATTCAATCCAGAACAGTCAGAACACTCTTGTGCGACAGCAAGCCAACTCTGACAGGCAGCTGTACCCACCACAATACTTTGACGAGGCAGAAACCTCAGTGGCCTAAACACAAGTAGAGAGCAGCCCTCCCTCCAAAGTATTATCCTTTGAATATATAACAACCACGCCTCCTTCCATTGGCAGCCAGTCAGATAATTGCAGTGCAAACCTCCACCACCAGGATGGAGACTGCACCCAAGTGTCCAGCCTTGTATACCCCAGACTATTGACCAAAGTAGAGCAGCAGCATATTTACACACTGTGAATAAGCAACACAATGACAAGCCAAACAGTGAAAAGAAATTAAGTGCCCCAATAATAGAACCATCACCAACAATAAAAACACTCCTCAGAAACTTTGTCCAAAATGCACACCAACCAAGGCACTCCTCTACAACATTCCAACATATAATTCCACTATGGTATGCACAACATGTCTCCAGATCATACAACTTTGCCAAAACTAGACACCAGCACACCATATCCAGATAGACCATATCAGCACTGCAGAACTAAACACAGACACATTCCATAAAACATGCAAAGAATACTCAGAAGACACACAAGAAAATATCCTGAAATATTACAAAAAATTCACAGCTGCTCCAGAGAGTAGGAACACCTGTGCGCCTACTACGAAGAATAAGGTAATCTTTGTGAATGCAGCAAATCGACTGAAGGTTGGAATCGGGGGCCTCCATCGAGGTAACACCCCAGAGAACCACAGCAGTTCCAGTGCTCCCAGGTATGGCCAAAACACAGTGAGGGTACACATACTGTAAATCCCGGTGTGCAAGTGTGCCAAGTGCATTTGCCCGCAAGCACATAGGGCAGCTTCTGGAGGTACAGGGATTGTGGTCAGAATGCGGGCTTGGGAGACCTCCCGTTGTCTCTCCTGGTTGCCCACTGGAAATTCAATGCCACAGTATTTCTCCCCACTGGCGGTGAAGATCAGTGAAACGTGGGTTCCTGCAGCGAGGAGCACAGCAAGTTTCTTTGGGACCACTCGGAAAATCAATGAAAGTGGGTTCATTATGTCCACTCAGATGTGAGGCCGCACTTTCAGGCAGCCTCTTGGGGCAGTGATGGTAGCTCTGCCGTATGGCACCCACACTGAGGCACAGATGTAGTGCAGCACTACCCATGTGCTGGAGGGAGGGTTGCAACAGTCTCCCACACAAGGCTCTTGACTGCACTCTGGAGAAATGGTGAGCGGGTTGACCCTGCGGTTGTGCTTTAGACATGCTGGCAGGCTGCGGACCTCGTGTGATAGAGCTTGCTAGCAGCGGGCTTAAGCCATTTTAGGCAGGCTGAACTGAACAAAGAAAACTCACAGTTGTAAAATGCAAATACCGTCAAATGCCACCCGAAACATGATGCGCAGCATCTGTGAAGTGGGCGCCGTGCTTATACACAAGCTGACCATTATAAACTAATGGGGTAACCCAATCACTGTTCGTGGACCTGAGTCCTGTATGATAAAGAACAACAATTGGTCCTTGTACTCTTTTTGTTATCAAATTTGTTTAACTTCCCTATATCTAATCGTACAAATATGTTCTAACTTATGTTTCGGATACTATGAATAAAATAGACAACTTTGTTTGAAACAGTGGGTATCTATACTTCTCTTTTCATAAGGTGCATTGTACATTGACTATTATATGCTGAATATGTTTCTGCATGCAAACTAAAAAGTTAAACATTTTTGATAACAAAAAGAGTCCAAGGATACACAAGCTGAGGCAAACAATAAAAAAATAGTGCACACAAAGGCACATAAATAAAAAAAAGAGTAATCTCCTGGTAGGGTGCAATACACCAAAAGGCGGGACTAAATAAGTAGACTGACCAAACAAAAGCAGGCATTTATGGAGGGCACGAACAGGAATGAATGGAAAAGATGGGAGGTGCTTCAGGCCCCCAGTCTGGATACAGCATGCCTCGCAGAGCAGCGCCTGCACTGCCTAGGCTCGGCCTAAAACAAAAGTGCACTCACAAGGACAGTTTGAGGAATCTGCCCTGTATGTAAAAGGAAGTTGTACTGATTAAAAGAAAAATGTACAGAGCAAACACACAAATGCATACGCTCCTTTTGGTTGTTTGAAAATAAATAAATATACCGCCATAAGAAATAAACGGGCAATGTTGTAACTCAGAATGTGGGCAACAGGCACTTACAAGAACTGTTTAAAGCTAAAGAAAAAAGTAGCTCCCACAAGAGAAGCAGTGGAAGGACACAAATACTTGGGCCATGCCATGCGAGGGTTCAGCAGACAAAAAGAATGTCAACCATAGAAGCAGACATAATGGAGTGACAATGAAGCCAACAAATGGTAAGCAATGGGCAGTCTGTACGCCCAATGATAGTGTACAAAATATATCTAAAAGACAGTGTACGCACTGTCTAGGTGAGACATAAAAAGGACCTGAAGCAGTCCATACAGATAAGGAGGAGGATTCCAGTGCCAAACCTGAAATTTGCTTCTATGTTGCATCTTGCCTCCAAATCTGTGCAGCCCCTTTTCTCTTCTGGTACGCTGGCCACACACAGCATTGAGCAAAGGGAGTGCTACCTTTACAGGAGAAAAATACCCACCATTTGTTTTGTTTTTTTCTAGAATATGCAAGGCCTTGATGTGATGCTAAATAGGATGTATTTATTTGTAACATAATTTTTCTGTCTTTGTTTACCTAAATTATTGGTCATGGATTTTTAATGCAGCTATAGAACACTTTTAAAAGTGCTTTCTATTTATATTTGATGTCTGAAGTATGCACAGATGAGGGTTAACATTTCTGGCTTTAGGTGATTTTGCTTTTTTTGTACCAGCCGGGACACTAAAATACTATTGGGGGTGCCTGTAGAAAACCAGTCATGTGTTAATCCTAAGCAAAGGCAAAACACAAAGTCACTGGGACAGTCTAAAAAGACTAGATTATGTAAAGAGGAAGTCTCCCATTGCACATGTCAGGCAACCATGTGAATTATAAGGCCCGAGAGCGATGGGGGTTGGAATGGAGAGTGTCCCTCTGCACAGCAAAGAAACACATTTAAAGAGGAACAGGCATTGTCAATGCCAATAGGTCGGGCTTCTAAATGCACTGTTTAAGCCAGACCTAAAACTCCAAGTAGGTTTATGACTGCCCTCGTCCCATATGTGCTGCTGCCAGAGAAAAACATCATAAATTATTTAGTTATCTAAGACACTTTAATAGAATTACAGTGTTGCGTGTGTGCCTCTGAAAGTTCTACCTCGGAAAGCTGGACAAAAAAACAAAATGATCACAGCTGTGTGAAGGGAAAGCAATTTTTTGTGGAAGTACACAACTTCTGCCCAATCGAAACATGTACTGCTGGCTCCCAAACACTCCAGTGGAACCAAAGCCCCTCTCTGGTGATGCTCACATAATTGTCTGGCAACCGCTGCGCTGGCAAGCCAGACCATACCAAGCATTGGCAATGCCAATAGGTCTGGCTTTAAAGGGATTTTGTATGATAATGTGAAGCGTTACATATAAATAGCATAGCAATGGATCTGGATTTGTGTGGAAACAAAGAACTGTAGAATAAAATTGGGTAAGGTTGAAAAATCAGTTGACAGTTGCACTTTCAAGCCAGACGTCAACGTCCATGTAGGTTAATGATTGCCCTCCTGCCACCTGCAATACTGTACCAGACAAAAATCCCATAAATTAACCAGTTAACTAATAGCATTGCAGTCATGTGTGTGACCCTGAAAGTTCAACCTCAGGCAGCTGAATAAATAAACAAAATGATCACAGCTGTGTGGAGGGCACACACTTTTTTTTGTGGAGGCACACAACTTCTGTCCAATCAGAACATATACTTCTTGCTACTGGCTCTCAACATGTGGGCACAGTGGCGTACCAAGAGGGGCATGGGGGGAGGGCGGTCCGCCACTGGTGGCACAAGTTTTGGGGGCGGCAGACCACCCCCCCCGCTCTCACCTGCGGTCGTCGTGGGGCGGCAAACGCCCCAACTGCCACGGACAACAAAAGGTCTAGCTACACCACTGTGTGGCGGAGACAGAGACCCTCATTAGTGATGCTCACATAAGTGAGTTCAGCACAGGAACCCCACTTGTGGGCAGTAAGACTAGAACCCGCTCATACCAGATACGCACACACTGAACTACCATAGAACATACACATCACATCATCATGCTACTTACGTGGCTCATAAACACGCTACACATGCAGCACGTGAACTGAAACAGCCTCATCATATTGTGAAAAATACACACCAGCATAACTACCTTCATCCATTTCAACACAATAATAAACACTAAAGTATGTGACTTTTTAAATAAATAAAGGTTTCTTTGCGGATAGGGATGCCATAAGTAAATACCAAAAGGAAATTGTTTCCTCATGAATAAACATTTACTGTAACACTAGACTATGAAAAGGTAAAATACATAAACAAGAAGCCACATCCTGCTCAACCTCTCATGGCTTCTCATTGTGCAACCTTCTAACTTAAAAAAAATCCATGTATGCGTAGATATTCTAAAATGAGCTTACAAAATAGTGGAGGTGCCAAATAATTCCTTCACAAACTAGCTATCACTTCGCTTTTTCCCTCTGTATCTTTAAGTTACTTGTATCTATATCAGCATAATGTAAAAATAGTTTGGGCCTGACAGCAAGCAAGAAACAGCATACATTTTCAAACAAAATACATTTTCCTTAACTGGTCCTTCGTCTGTGGATTGGAATACTAACATAAAAGTCTTTTCATCTCATATCTAATGATAGAACTTACTGCAGTGCTTTGGTAGGCCAAGAACCCTTTGCTGTATTACCATATTATCACCATCATAGAGTCTGTCCTCCAAAATCATACCTTGGACCTAAAGGTAGCAACCTCAAACTTACAGAAAACAAATACACACCACAAAGCACCATCCTCAAAATCCATCCCGATGAAGGGAACTACAGGGGCTACGAAGCAGCGAAGTGTGCACTGGCTAAATGCAATTGCAGAATTACGGTGCTCCAAATGTGGGACCTTCCTTCGTCTCCACATGCCTGCATGCACATTCGCTACTGGTGCACTCAAGGGTGAGCTTGTGCACAAACAGGTTTTCCAAGCGGAGGACATGCGCCAGTGCTTAATTTGTAAAATATTCAGTGCCAGGGCTCTGACCAGGAGGCCACTGCAGCTTGCACCACCCATCGCCCCTGCCATCTCTGCCAAAACAACTACTGACCATCTATCTCGCATGTGAATGCGACAGTTCAGATTATTCCACGTCCCCAAAGCTAAAGGAATGGCTGGTGAGGCAGGTATTAGTAATTTTTTTATGTATATTGTTTTCCTAAACAACTGTTATACTGCTCATCTCTAAATTACATGAGCAGCGCCACCTTGTGGCAGACTGCCCTAAGAGTGGTCTTGAGAATTAGGAAACCAATTAAGTGCCGGTGCTCAGCACCGGAAAGCTCCGGTTCAAATTAAGCACTGACATGTGCACTTAGGGCCCGATTTATTAACCTTTCACGCAACGCATTGCAGGGAGGCAACTTGCTATGATGAGTTGTGTGAAAGGGGGAGAGCAGAAATGTGTCATATCTACTAAGATATGGTGCGCTTCTACACTCTAGTAGTGTGTGCGCACTTTAGGCAGCCTAGAGCCAATGCAGGCATCCTAACACAACAGTGCAAGGTTGCCCGCAGCAAAAGGAGAATTGTAGTTGTGCACAAAGGGATACCTTCTAACACGAAACCAATCTCTCAAGGTATTTTCCTTGCAGCACACATAGGAAGAGGAAATAACGAGGAGAAAAAAGATTTTTCTCCTCGTTCTTCCATCTTCTGGGTGGTATAGCGATTTCAGGCTATCTCAGATATACACACCTTTCTAAATCTGAGATTGTGTGAAATCCATGGGTGGATGTTCGAATGCCCATGCTCCACCCATGGAACGCCTCCCAGAATGATATGTAACGCAGTGCAGTACAAGTCACTGCTTTGCGTTACATTTTTTTATGAAGCCACGCAAGGTGGCTTAAATCGTCCCGTGTGTGGCTTTGTAAATATGTAGTAGAATTAGCGTTGTGACTGTGTCATAAATGTGGCACTACCATGATGCAAAATGTTAGTAAATCTGGCCCTTTCTTTGCACGTGTACGACCAACAGTCGGGAAATTTTCAAATTGTGCAGCTCCTTAAGTAACATGAGCAGTAGCAAAGGCAATAGGTCTCACCTTTCAAGGGTGATGCCCGACCACTCAGTGGCGGTGCGTCCATTGGGGGCGTTGGGGCGTTGAAATACCTGCTTGTTGGGTGCGTGCATTGGATAACAAAATGCGTACTGCGGCTCTGTATTCACAAATGTGGTCTTTTGAAACCATTCTGCTTTCGTTTTGTAATGATAAAAGCAATGGGCATTAGGTCAGCTCCGTTACTCTCACACGTTCCTTTCTGCACCCTCGTTCCCTGATGTCACTGTTTCCTTCTCTTTCTATTCCCCGGTTAACTGACTTTTCTCTCTTGCTCTGGGGGTGAAGGCCGATGATGAGAAATACGCCCCGGACCGGACACCGGACCTTAAAAGAGTGACAGCGCTAAGTGCCCACCACCTGCAATCACCGGTACATATTAGGCGCTATAGTAGAGTCTAGAGATAGTTCATCCGATTGTTGTGTGAGATGTGCTCTGTCGTAACTACTTGTCATTTGCTATGACGGGGGAATGGAGGTGCGGAGACAAAGAAAGAGACGAGGTAGGAAGGGATACTGAGATGTAGGGAGGGATAGCAAGCAAGATGGATGTGACAGCAACAAGATCGGAAGAGATAGCAAGATAGAAAGAGGAAGCAAGATAGGGAGAGAGGAGAGCATGGGGGGTTGTGAGACAATGGAAGGGGCAACAAGAGACAGTCACCGGGCAGTGTCAGCAGCACCCAGCCAGTGACAGAGGAGGGGAGATGCTGAGATAGCGAAAGAGATATGGTAGGAAGGGATACTTAGATGATGGGAAAGTGAGAGTGTCACTGGAAGAGAGTGACGCCGATAGAGCAGCTTGCAAGTACTTACAGGTGAAGGTGGTGAATTCTGGGAGAGAGATAGGTAAAGAGAAAAGTGACAGTTCACAGAGGCACTTTTACAATTGCTTTATTAACCTTCCTGCTTTCTCAAATTTTCTTGAAAATGCACCAATTTTCTTCTCTTTTTTCAAAATTTTCACGTGAAGAGAATCGCAATGAACGCCCCCCCCCCCTTATGGTGGTTCGGGTTCGCTCGCAACGCTCGCTCGCAACGGTGCAGTATACCAATCATTTTATGCCTCACCACTTCCAAAGTCACCAGCCGCCCCTGCGACCACTTGGACTTTGCCAAAGCTTTTTGCTGATATGGAAGTGCTTTGGAAAAAAGAAAAAAAAATGCTTGTTTACTGATAAGGAAGAGCATCGTCAAAAAACTAAAAACACCTGCAGCGTAATGTCGTATATGCGTTTTGTAACTAACAATTTACCGTTCCAACGTGGCGGATGCCAATATTGGAGCTGCAAATTAAAAAAATTAAGTGCAAAACTCCATCAAAGGCGAAGGGGTGGCCAAGCAACAAATTGCAACATACATGTTACAAAGCAGACATTAGGCTGTGTGTGTGTGTGGTTTTATACACTGTGGTACTGCAGTTTTCGTAAACAATGCAGTGTTTTTCTAGTCTGCAACTGCTGAGAAGTTTAAAATTGGAACTTGCCAGATGCAGCAGAAATAGGCTAGGCAGGAATTTGTGAAGAGGTGTTGCAGTGACGACACTATGGATGAAGATTGTTTGTTTCTTTTTTATCCACCAGACAGAGGAGCAGAGTCACTTGAGGGGTACAGGTATGAAGAGATGTGACAGAATGCAATGCTGTTATTGCATTCTGTCACATCTTCTTCCAAACACTGTCTGTATACCTCTGCCTCCCCCCCCCGTCCTCTCTGTCTGGTGGAGAAAAAAAACACAATCTTCACCCACACAGTGCAGTCACCGCAATACCGTTTTAAAAGTTCAAAAGCAATTGCAGAGTAAAAAGAACGCTGCACCATTCTCCTTGAACACTGCATTAGCACAGTGCACAAAAGCAGGTAAACACCGTTTTATGGGCCAGATGTGAAAACACTTTACCAGTAGCAAACGGCCCGTCGGGCCGTTTCCGACAGGTTGTTGCAGGGATTCTGCTTTTGCACAGAACTATGCGCAGGAGACCAGGACCTCAGAGAATTGTGGTCTACCAGAAAACTCCCCTCAGAACCCAGAACCCCTTATCCGACTAGCTTAGTATCCCATTCGTTAACCTAGATCTAGCTAGGTGGTCCCAATGTATAGACAAACCAGAACAAGCGACTTAGATATTTCTCAGGAGTGGTGGGAATCCGAAATACCTGTTCGTACTTATTTATTAGTCCACAACGGAATAATACAGACACGGTATAGTTTAAAGAGTTTATTTTATAAACCTCGCGTCCTAAGATGCAGTACTTTGACTAACACTAGCAGACTAACAGTACAGATCAGAATCATGAGCATTATTACAATACCATATAGAATGAAAGGAGCAATCATACTATTAATGACAGGGGTATACGGCCACATTCCTTTCACTATAATCTAATACATTATTATTATTAGACTATTAGAAGGTCTCTTAGGCTAACAGGGGGGACCCCATACCGTATAGATCAGCTTAGTAGAATCACATCAAAGGATCAGCTCTCACAGCATGCATCAGCTCTTCTTGTTCGAATGAATGTAAAACCAAACTGTTCTGCAATATTAAAGACGCTTGTCCTTCAAACATTGGCAGCTGTATGCATGATATGTCTAACAAGTGTCTACGATCAATCTAAACACAACACTCTGTACCTTCTAGTGACCCAGACGCGTTCTTTGCATGATGTACAGACCAAGGGCACATTTCACGGTTAAGAATGTATAACAACCGTTTGTTATTCTGTAAGGCAAAGTCGAGTCAGCATTTTACAAAATGAATAACACATAACAACAGTGTCGTGTGCAGCGCAGCAGAAACAACAAGTTTGCTTGTTAACTATGATCTCGGTTATGCTAACTTAGTGGGGTAAATAGGGCGTGGCTTAGTCCATCTCACACCCCCCCATGATCGGAGCACTAACCAATAGGGATACATTTATCAAGAACGCAGAGTTCAAGTGATTTAGAACGGACTCAAGGGCATATAAGGTAAGTGTAAAGTCAGAGAATAAAAAAAAATGTTTGTTTAAAAAATGAAAAAATGATGTGATAAAAGGTAAGCAAAATTTCCGTAGAAATTTAACAATTCTGGATGCAAGCTGCATTGACAATGTCAATCAGTCAATCCATGAAGGTATATGCACCGTAAGTTGCGACTGCTTCCAAGAGAAAATCATTGGAGCGTCCCGCAAAAGTATCAGCCATCCAGTTGAGCAAGTGAAAGGAACATACATGTTCGTCAATTATCCGAGCATCCAGCACCATGATAGGACAACTGTCAGTCTCCTCAATATAACTCCTTTCAAGGAAATCAATAGCTGCCTCTCCGATATCCCAGTTTCCACGGACTCCGTGTGCCGCACCCAAAGCCATAAACGCGACACTAGAACAATCGAATTCATGAGCCACTAAGGGACACATTAGTTTATCAAAATCCGGGTCAGGCGACGCCAAGTTTGACAGGCACAAGTCCAGAGCCCATTGGAAGGGACAATCTAGGCAATGAAAAACAGGTTGCACACACGTAAAAAAGGGAAACCGGAAAGACAATCCATACTTGACGCTTAATACCGCCAGTGGTAAGGTGCCGTAGAAATCAAGCATCCGGCTACGAAGATGGAGCAAGCGCAGCATTCTGTCTTGCAGCTCCCGGTGTGCAGCCATAGCGAAGAGCGCAAATCAACAAGAGGATCCCAGCCACCAAAGCGAGGAGCAAGGGGAACCCTCCGAAGACACTCGAAAAAATAGAATGTAAAAATGCGGGGATCACACCAAAAACAGTCTGGAAAGATGTCACGAGGCCGGAGCACACAATTTTAAAAAAATGAACAAGGCCAGTCGTAGACGAAGCATTAAAGATAGTTTGAATCAAGGTTCCAAAATGGAGGGGGAGGTCGGTATTTAAAAGAGCTTGTACCTCAGTGCGTGTGTTAGCAACATTAAGAAGAAATGTTTCACGGGATGAAGTTAACGCAACCTCTTTTTTAGACAAAAGAGCCCTTATTCTGCTCATCCTATTGAACTCTGCGTTCAAGGTTGGAATCGCTGGCCAGATGGATATATCGAGTCGGCCTTGCGGGGGTGGGAAAAGGACGTTATTACAGCAAACTACTTTTTGTGAAACAGTCACTATGTAAGGAATACCCACTAGCATCCCACAGCAAGCTTCACTATTTAAAAGCAAATAACTACCATTGGCAAGCAGCTTAAAAGAAGACGTTATAACTGGCATTGGAATCCCCTTTAGGACACAAGCTAAATTAGGAGCGTGTATATTGCAAGCGCCATGTAATTGTATATGTCTGCAAACAACAGAGTGATCAGGAGCGGAACTGCATTCTTCACCTTTTAAGTAAACTTCCTTGCCATCCCTCACGCATCTGTAAGTGAACGGAAGTGACCAAACTTCATGCAGAAACGCATCACTGAGTTGTTCGTATCTGCCGATAGCATAATGTTTCATGCACGAACTAAACTTGAACAAACTGAACGGTAAAGTTACTAATCCGTGAACTAACCACACGGCTGAATTTAACTCAGCTACAGAAAAAGTTAAAGGTTCTAATTTTTCAATGTGCAGCAATGCATAAGTAGCATCTTTCATGGACATGAACTGCTGTTTGTCAGTCAAATTAAACGGAAGGAACAACGATGAAATATTCATGTAATCCCAAGGGACTTTCCCTGCCTTTAACGTTTGCAATGTCCATGCAAACTGCATAATTGAACGCAATTGATTTTGACCATGATACAACACAGATACATCATCTTGCACAATGTCTACGACAGAAGAAACAATATTATCTAATGTATAAATTCTAGAAGACAACGTATTAATACTATTATCTATCACAGGTTCCGAAGCTGTGTCCTGACCATCTGAGGCATATCTCGCTGAGATAGCAGCAACTTTCTTTTTCTGAAATGGTGGACCTGGTCTGGCAGCGTCTTCCTGCTTGCCTTTACCGTCAGTCTGGCGGGGCTGGTCTCGACTTTGAGTGCCCCGTCCTCTTCCACGCTCTCCACCACCAGAGTGCGATGTCGATGTTTCCTGTGAAGAACGAGGAGAGCGTTGTTCAGAAACCTGAAACCCATCAGGTGACTTAATATGAGTACAATCGCGCAAATCATAAGTGCGTTCACTATACGACTGAACTGGTGAGGCAGGACGAGAAACCTTTTTCTGTTGCTGCTTCTCTTGTTTTTTGGCTCGCCAACTTTGTTTAGGAAAGTTGGGTTTTTCGTCTTTTGTAGACGAACTCACCTTAGTTTGTTGTACTACTTCTGGAATTTTGATGGTGGGTTTCACACCTAAGGCACTACGTCCAACCATCCTGTAGGCTTTCGCAATAATTTTTGCGAACTGCCGAGGCTTGTCTTCATCAGCCAGAAGCTCCAGCATATTGCCAACTTGGAACTGCATGGCATCTCCTTTGAGGTTGCCCATTACCATGGAACAAACCACATCGAAACTGTCGACAAGCCTCATTCCCAACTCAATAGCTGCCTCCGCACCATGACTTTCTTGAACTTTCTTGATGACGGAGGGTAGTACAGCCATAGACGGAGTGCAGTAGCACTTCGAATATGTCGCAGCAAAGATCTTGCCCCAATTGTCACAATCAACAAGCTCAGGGACCAGGTCTTTCGGCAAAGTAATGGTGAGTATCCTGTGTTTATCAACAGGTGTAGTGTTTGGAAACACGGCTTCTAATTGATCAAATTTTTCCGCAAGCCAGTAAGGAAATTCATCCTTACTGAGGGGGCGCTTGCCGACTACCGCGTTAACCATAACAGGGCTAATCACCACCGCGTGATGGTGATCCGCCCCGTGTCCAGCAGCCGCAGGTGTACCCACCTGAACTGTGCGTGACACATACTGCACTAAAGCCCTATGGACCGTAATCAGGGCAGTGTGTAGTGTTCTTAAATCACCCACTCCCACCGTCAGGTAGCGTGGGTGTGGAGTATATCCGGCCAGTACCGGCCATGTAGCCCCTGCAATTGACAACGGGCCCATTCTCGCCGATACGACCTCATGGGGGAGGGCGCCATTAAACCAAATTGTATGCTGCCAGGCAGTAATAAGAATTTCCAGAGTTCGATATGGGGCATAAGCCGCAGGTACAGCTGAGGCTGTATATTCGTGGAACAAATTATCGTCTGTATCCACCTCCGCAAAGGTCACCCATGAGTAAAACAACTCATACGGGTAGGTGATATCAGCACTGACCACAAAGACTACGGACATCCCGTCATCAGGTACCCCATACGCCCTCAGATGAGCGCGCAGAGGAACCCTACTATGAGCGGGAATATTAACCGCCATAAGGACCCCTTAAAGAAGAACAACGATTTAACACAGTAGCACTTGGGCTCAAAAAATTATAACCTTTTTAATTTTCAAGCTTGATAGAACCTTTAGTCTAAACCTAGGTAGGTTAAACCGTCACTCAAGTTTTCCGGAAACGAGAGTGAGGGTTGTTGTGGACTAAAACTAGCACTACTAAAGCGTCTCAGATGTTAAGACCAAACATTAGGTGCGCCATGTTGCAGGGATTCTGCTTTTGCACAGAACTATGCGCAGGAGACCAGGACCTCAGAGAATTGTGGTGTACCAGAAAACTCCCCTCAGAACCCAGAACCCCTTATCCGACTAGCTTAGTATCCCATTTGTTAACCTAGATCTAGCTAGGTGGTCCCAATGTATAGACAAACCAGAACAAGCGACTTAGATATTTCTCAGGAGTGGTGGGAATCCGAAATACCTGTTCGTACTTATTTATTAGTCCACAACGGAATAATACAGACACGGTATAGTTTAAAGAGTTTATTTTATAAACCTCACGTCCTAAGATGCAGTACTTTGGCTAACACTAGCAGACTAACAGTACAGATCAGAATCATGAGCATTATTACAATACCATATAGAATGAAAGGAGCAATCATACTATTAATGACAGTGGTATACGGCCACACTCCTTTCACTATAATCTATGCATTATTATTATTAGACTATTAGAAGGTCTCTTAGGCTAACAGGGGGGACCCCATACCGTATAGATCAGCTTAGTAGAATCACATTAAAGGATCAACTCTCACAGCATGTATCAGCTCTTCTTGTTCAAATGAATGTAAAACCAAACTGTTCTGCAATATTAAAGACGCTTGTCCTTCAAACATTGGCAGCTGTATGCATGATATGTCTAACAAGTGTCTACGATCAATCTAAACACAACACTCTGTACCTTCTAGTGACCCAGACACGTTCTTTGCATGATGTACAGACCAAGGGCACATTTCACCGTTAAGAATGTATAACAACCGTTTGTTATTCTGCAAGGCAAAGTCGAGTCAGCATTTTACAAAATGAATAACACATAACAACAGTGTCGTGTGCAGCGCAGCAGAAACAACAAGCTTGCTTGTTAACTATTATCTCGGTTATGCTAACTTAGTGTTGTAAATAGGGCGTGGCTTAGTCCATCTCACAAGGTAAAATGCATTTTGCCATGTACACAAGGCAAAATAACTCTCGGTAACTTGTTATCGGTTCGCCTTTTGCTTTTGCGATTTGGTATTAGGAAGGAGCGTGTTTAGGGCGTCCCTGCCTAATAGCACTGGCATGGATGAATGTTTTGTGACCGGGAATGCGGTCGCAAAACATTTGCAGTTACCACCAACTTCAAGTGGTGGCATCCCATTTGCCAACGGGAAGGACTCCCCAAGGGACCCCCTTCTCCTTTGTGAATGTGGGTGCCAACATTTTTTAAGAGCAAGCAGTGGTCCCACGGACCACTGCCTATTCTTAAAAAGTGAAAGGTAGCTTTGCATTTTTATTTTTGTAATGCAGCCCATTTTCCTTAAAGGAAAATGGGCTGCATTACAAAAAAAATATAGCTTTTAAGAAAAAAGCAATCACAGACATGGTGATCGGCTGACCCCAGCAGGCCACCATCCTTGTGATTGTAGCAATTCATAATGGGGTGCAAATTGTGACCTGCTGCATGAATATTGATGGGGCAGGTCTATTTGCGACCCACTGCGAATCGCTAACATTCGCTATTAGGAAATCGCAAACATGTGATTTTATACATCTGGCCGAATGTCTTCTTTGCCGAGCCGGATCCTCATCTATTTAATCATTACTGGGTACATCCCCAGCACATTGGGCCTTCATCAGCCTGGCCATCTCCCTGGACACAGCCACCCCCGCTGTGCGTCAGTTCGGCTGGCCGTCTCCCCAGATCAGACCCTTCATTATCAGAGACCTCTAATCCAGATGATGCAGGCACTGGTGGGGCACATACCAATGCTCCTCTTTCTTCTCTCCAAGGCCTTTCCTTCTTACAGGGCGCACTGCAGTCTTTCCTGACACTTCTCTCCTGTTGGACCTTCCAGTCACTGCATTCTTCTGAAACTTGTCAACGGTGCAGCAAGGTCACTGAAATACTTGCAGTTACAAGAGACTTGTATTTATAGGTTCTATTGGTCAGTCCTTAAGAAGGAGCATGGCATGTCATATGAGGATGTGTGATGTATTGCTAGACGGAAGTCACAGAGGGTCTGCAGCAAGGAGTGTAATGCGTTAGTGTGGACCGTGCCGTAGGGCAATGGGCACCATACTAGGGTGTGCGATGTGCACACGGACTAGTGTCAGAGGGTCTCCAGCAGGTGGTTACACTGGTTCTGGAGGTGCAGAGAGTGTGTGTTTGATATGTCAGAGATTTGGAGAGGTTCTGGTTTTTCCTGCCCTACACTTTGTGAAGGGGGGGCGGGGTGGCATGTCCATTTGAGGCTGCATTCCAGAGCATAACTGCTAAGTCCTACTCATTAGATACCACCATTTTGAGGGTATCTCCAAATCTTTGCGCCAATCGGAGACCATAAGACTGTCGGCTCTTTGGACACAGCCATGCCCAGCCTCACCACCCTTTGAAGACAGTCATGCAGGCAAGCCATACCTTTCAGAGAAAATCTTGCAGATCATGCCGGTCCTTTGAAGAAGGCTCAGCGAGTATTTATTTCTATTAGACATTACCCTGCATGGCATACCCGAGAAGCTTTATGCCCATTATAGACTGCAACTCAGGGTGTCTCCACGAAGCTCTTTGCCTCTTGGAAACCTACAGACAGATTTTACTCATGAAATTTCCTGTATGTAGGAGACAGACCTGCAGAGCATAGTGGTTGCCCACTGTAACCCACTGTGCATAATTCCACAGTGGCGGCTGGTAGGAAACGAAGGTGGTGAGGCGGGGGGGTATGGAGGGGGTGAGTCAAAAAAAGGAAACTATTTTTTTTAAAACACTTACCTTTTGAAGACCACTTTCTCTCCTCTGTTGCTCCTCTTCCTGGCGAGTCCCAGAAGGATTAAGGACACAGCCTTCCAGAATCCCCTAGGCCAATCACAATGCTGCAATGCGGCGTTGTGATTGGTCTGAGCGCCATAGTTCGGCGCTCAGACAGGGGGTGGGAGACTGTGCATTGCAGCCTGGTGGGGAACCTGCAAAGTGTGCATGACTGGCGAGCCAAGACGGCTGGCCAAACAGTCTCGTGCACTGAGAGTGTGCCACCACTCCTTCCCCTGTGATACCAGTCAAGCCCTGCCCCACCCTAACCCAGCCCGCAGCTACAAAAAATAAATTGATAATAACAAACTTTTTCCTTTTTTTCACTGCTCTGAAGGCAGTAGGACACCCCTCCTCCATCTTAGCGGAGGAGCCACCCCTGTAATTCCCACCCTTACAGAGAGACAGATAATGACTGTCCTTTGGGCAGAGGATGCCTTTTCAATAGACACTGATGTACATTGCAGGCCAGAAGAGCTTAGCTGTGTTAGAGACTATTAGGTAGCAAGGCTCGGTGAAGGCATCTGCCCGCTGAGACAGAAAGGCCGACTTATCAGTCAGTTTAGAGGGTGCCAAGAAGACCTGCATTTCCATTTGAGATAAACATGTAAAGTATAACCGCCCAGAGTCCACCAAGCACTGTGCACTGGCAAGTTTACCAGTCAGTCAAGGGTATATCTTAAGGGAGGGTGTTTTGGTTGTGACACCCCACAATTAAATGCATTCTTTGCTTGGCAGTTGAGTCTGGGGTTCTGATGTCCGTTCTGCTATATCTGTGCTGATTTTTCCTTGTTTCCCTGGTTTGTTCTAACTTGTTATTTTTTGAGATCGGGAAATTAATATGTATAGTGATCACTTTACCCAAAAAGTAGTAATCTGCACATACAGAAGTGCCCCTTGAATGGGTGCAAATGTTCTACATTTTAGAATTCACGAACATTGGCAGTAGTAGGATTGGAAAGAAGAGCCACTCTCAGGTTTCAAGGCATACTACTTCAATAAAACACCCAAAAGGTGATGAGACGAATGCTTGCAAATAGTGGCAATCACTCGAGGAAGCATTCCAACCCATTGTTTTTCACCTACTGTGCCACTGTAGACAGAGGCCCACCTAATGCAAACCAGTACTGATACTGCTCCTTATGGGAGCAGTCCATCCTGAACCATGGTCATCTCCTCCTTCACCCTGCTGCTCACTGCATTTTTAGTTTTGAATTTGAGATTCCCTCTCCTGAATCTCACTAAGCTACGCCCCTGTTTGCCAGTTGGAGAATAGAGTGCAAAATATGGGAACACTATGTTCCACCCTTTGCAGACTCAACAACAAAATAGGCTTGTGCCATAACCCCTGCCTTAAAGAGAATGCTTGTGAAAATTCCAAACCCCGGGATCGTGTCATACAACTGTGCCTGCTCACTAAAGACTATCATTCAGATTGCCACAGTACACTAGTGCCCGTAATACTGAAGAAAGTGACCCGTTTAGGGCCACCCGGGTCATCACTGACCACCTCTCAGCCTTCCATACCAAATGAAGAGTCAGTGAGGCAGTGGAGAATATACACTAATAGCTGTTTAGTCGTATACACTCAGAGCGGAGCCCCGTATGTACAGTCTCTGGGAGTGCCTCAGAGGGAACTGAAGATGAGCAAGCATACAAATACATTATGTACATTTCACGATAGTGGAATTTTCCAGGCAGATGCAGCTGGACAGTAAAATACAAAACAAAAGCTTCTGCTCTCGAAACCCAGCACAGTCCAAGGTCGTTGCACCCTGAGCTGCGATACCACTGCCAGACAGGTGGGAGAGGGCCTCTATCTAGTGGGAAAGCTCAGCAAAGGGCATTTCTCAGAAATAGCAAAGGATTAGTTTCGATTATCGTTGAAATGGAGTCTAAACAGAAAATGGTGCAGAGAATGCTAACTTATACAGGTCACTGCGTAAGCATTAACAGGCCTAATCTAACAATACAGAGCATGCCGCCAAGTGCCATGCTGAGAGTGCCCAAGCAATATGTCCTGCCGTGCAAAGAACCCCAGATGTAAGTCGACTACCACCCGAACCCCAACTCCCCGCCCCTCCCTCCCACCCTTAGGGCCATATTTACAATATTTTGGCATATGACAGCGCCACAAGACTTCTAGCTGTGCTGCCCTACGTCAAAAGGAAAGGGCAGGAAGGTGCTGTAGCTACAAGATACAGAGCATTCCTGTTCTTTCTGACGGCGCGCAAACTGCAGTCAAGTGCCAACGCAGGCACCCTTGCGCCATAGTGCAAGGGTGTCTGTGTGGTTGGCAAGCTATTTTTTGTGCAGGAAGGGACACCTTCTAGCACAAAAACAATCAAAGGAGGTGTTTTCTTGTTTTATGTGTGCTGCAGAATGCAGCACACATGGAAAGAGGAAAAAACGAGAAGTGTAAACATTTCTCCTCGTTACATCTGCTTTGGGAAGGCGTTAGTTTTGGGGCTGCCCCAGATTTAATCTAAGTTGTAAATCTGGGGCAGTGGGGAATGCACCTTCCATTCAAAGTAAGGCATTGCCTTACTCCATATTTATTAGGCCACGAAAAGCCACGCAGGGTGGCTTTGTAAATATGTGCCAGCCGACTGCGCCTCCGGAGCATCACAAAAGTGATGCGCCGGCGGCGTAAAAGTGCTGCAGGGGCATTGTAAATATGCTGCTGAGTTTAGCTTTTAGTCCTGGATTCTGAATCCTTTGTCTGGCCCTCTTGGATTTACAAAGTATTGTATAATATTGCAGTATTTATATAGTGCTTACTATTCCTTTCTGGGGCACTGAAGTGCTTGTCTACATGGGTCGCATTCTACACTGTGTCGGGTGTGTGGATTTAAAAGGATGTTGTCTTTATTTTGATCCTATGTGGGAAGTGTTTTCATGTCAAGCTTGATGACCACCAAGGTGCAGCTATCATGTTATGTGATGCACTGCACAGCAGTGTGGCGGATGATGAAGTGTGAGAGACAGACACGCAGTTATATGGTTTATAGTATGCTGGTAGCTTTGAACAGCTCTTCAGGTCCCTTTATGGTATTTCTTGATATAGTCTGCTTAGATGGTTACTGTACTGGGTTGTCCAATGTGGGATTTTCAGTATATTTGTGGTTCTGGAATTGCATAGTTGGAGGGAGAGAGAAGTGGAGAGATCAGTTGGGATGGGCATTTTTATTATCATCATGTATATGAGTGTCTTTATGAGATGTAAAGAAGCGGTCAGATTGTATAAATACTTTAGACCTGCAGTGGTGGACTATATGAAAGTCCTCCTAATTATCCAGCAATGTGTGACACATCTCTTCAGTTATTTCATGCCTGTTCATTTGGTGCTATTCTTTTTTTGGCTGTACAGTGCTGGTGATGGGCAACCATCATAGCAGATATGTCACATGTGAATATTTTAGGTATAAGTTACAATTTGCTGCTGACCGCTGCATGTTATGGCCATAACTGTTATACAAGCAAGAACATAACTCTACCATGGCAAACCATAGGCTAGCCCTTCTTAGCTTACCTGCATTTCAAAACAGTTTGCTGGTTAAGTTGTTTCCATTTCGTGGGATGCAAGCTGAAGATTGCGCTTGAGGTTGTGTTTTCTGGGCTCTGTTGCCAGGGTGTGGATGTTCAGTTATTTAGAAAATAGCCATGTTTTCAACTGTCTCCAGAAGTGTATATGTTCCTGGATTCTTCTAATGGTGGCTGGTAGTGAGTTCCAGAGCTTGACGCCTTGTACAGAGAAAGCAGTGCTTCTATGGATTTCTTATGGTAAGGTGGTATAGTGATAAGTGGTGCAATTTGGTTTGTATTGCTTGAACTTAATTTATAGGTATAGGAGTCATTTTCCTTGGGATGCTCTATGGACAATGCAGAGTGCCTTGAACATCGCCCTTCTGGATATAACTAGGACTGGGGTCATGTGTTCACTTGGGTGAAGGGGGGGGGGGGAGAAGCCATGCGGGTGTGCCAAGGTGTAGGCTGCTGGCATAGTCAACTTTGGAGATTAAGAGTGCTAGGATAGCTTGAAGTTTATGTTGGTGGGCAAAGTATGGGAAATGCAAAGGAGTGCTTTCCTTGTGTAGAAGGCATTTTTGTGACATTAATATGCGGTGTCAAGGATAAGTCTGCAGACATGTTAATCCTAAATTTCTAACTTCTCTTGAAATGTTTGGAGGGGCTTCAAGTTCCATAGGCCATATGGATGTAGGCCGCAGGTCATAATCTCGGTCTCTGAGGTATTGAGCTTTAGATGGTTATTCATCATCCATTTGTTTATGGCACGAATGTAGTCGTCAAGTTGTGAATTGTCGAGGTCAGCGAGCTATCCATTTTAAAAACGATTTGAGTGCCATGGTCCTCAGTTGTAACAGGTGAGGTTGTATGATATTATCAGATTTGGTGAGTGGGTTAGGTAGATGTTGAATAAAAGGGGGGATATGGACCCTTGAGGAATGCCACAGTATTGTGTGTGAGGAGGTGATGTGAAAGGTGATAGGCACACTACACTTTGTCTGTCTGTGAAATAAGAAGCAATCGGTTTTAGAGCATTTTTACAAATTTCGAGATTGTGGAGTCTCTGTAGCATAAGGTGGAGGACAGTGTCAAATGCAGCTGATACATCCAGATCATATAAGAGTTTTTGAGGTCAGGTGGGAATGAATCTAGTTCCAGGAGCTTACTGAGTCAGCATCTGGCAACCTCGGCTGCACAGGTTGAGTGACAGATATCATTAACGATTTTTGGTGGTGCTGGGTCAGAATCTGATCCTGATGGTCTTGCTGCAATGATACTGAGGAAATCTTTTTGTGATAGGTTATTAAAGGTAGGGATTGAAGGATGGTTATTGTTGTCTCTTTCTAAGGTGGATAGGCCAAATGTTGTTTTGGTGTTGTCTGCATTCTCCTTAAGAAAACGTACACTCTTTTTTATCTTCAAATTCAATTCATTTGAGTTTTTGTCACAGAAGTCTTGTGATAGAGGCATTTCTGTGTTTTGCCTCTCTGGATTTGTATTTCTGTTCCATTTTGGGTCAATAAGTTATGGCTCTCCTTAAATGTATCCTTGCTCGTCAAACATGCTGGCTCTGATAACTTAATACATGTATGCCTCCTATACTTTATCATAAGGGTTTTTAATGCATTATTTAGGTGGAGAATATCTCCCATTATCAGTCAGGTCAGGCCTATATCTGGGGTCCATCATATTCAAACTCATGGTATAAGGGGTGCTTACTTCATTTTGCCCTCCAGGTAAATTAGTACTACCTCTAGATAAAAAAGGGCACTGTAACAAGGCGCTATTTAGCATCCAATTTCTGCCCTACAGCCTTTGTTCTCTACTAGCTTCATCAGGCATGGTCTGAAATTCCTCTCTCTCCAATTTCTGTCATTCAACATTCCTGTTGATGACTTCCTTATGAAACTATTGCCGATCCTAGCATATAAGTTCTTGGGATTCAAGAGGAAAGGGCAGGCTATTTTAGATGAGTCTGTACAGCACAGTTCTAGCATCTGTGTGGTACCACAGCACTTTCAGAATCTGAGTCCTTTGAGTGTCTGTGGATTTTGTTGAATGGAGTTGAGATTGGGTGTTGACATAGTATATAGTTTTGTTTCCTATAGTTTAGAGGAGAGTGATATTGGATAGAGGACAGAAAGGTTAGAACAGACTAATACAGTCGGGACTGGCACAGATTCTACCAGGCAACCCTCTTCAGACCAATAAAAAACAGACAAGTTTAGTATGTGTATGCCTGAGATGAGCATGTTTGTCCCCATCTACAAAAAGTGATGCTGAGCTTACGGAAGTCATTTTGGCCACACTGTACTCACATTGGCCTCTGAATCCTCCCTTTCTTGGCTCGTGGATCTCAGCTGAGTGCCATCCTTTATTAATTCCTCTGAGCTTGCGTCATGAGTTCTGCGCCTTCATTCTCTAACACGGAACTTCGCTACTGATGTACTCAGTAGAACACTCCAGTGCCAGATTGCATTTTTTTTAAAAAAATTAACACTGTATTTAACTTTTTCAACAGTAAAGGAGGCCTGGAATCATGCATGCTGGATTCTAAATCTAAATAGCTTGCAGCTGGTAAATTGGTAACCCTTAGCTCGTATTAAATCTTGTGGCAGTACCTGGGGAGCCCATCATTCTCTTCAATTAGCATGGCATTTCGACCATTTCTTGTCCATCCCTCTTTTTAAAAAAAAAGTTTTTATTTTGATTTTTAAGCAGGGAGAAAACAGGAATTAAATTATGATGAACAGGATTCAATTCATCTTATCGTAGCCGCTTGCTTAAAAACAGCACAACAATACAGAATGAATCGCTCCCCCTTTTCTATGAGGGGAAGACGAGAAAGAGAAAAAGAAAAAGGCAATACACTAATTCCTTTAATTTACAGTAGGGTACATCAACTTAATTCGCACATTATTTCCTGACATTCAGAAAATCCTAATGAATCCCAATGAATACTCCATAGGAAGTTAAAGAGAGGCATAGTAGGGACCCTCATCAGGGCTGTCCGATCTCTCCTGTTCTTTTTGCAAATGTTATCGAACCGGTAGCTCTATCCTTTCACCAAGATCCACATATTGAACCCCCGTTCTCGATGCTCTCGAGCTTAAATTATTTGCTGATGACTTGATCCTCTACTTGAATGCAGAGGAATACACTATCAAAAGACCATGTGATAGAATTCAAGCTCTTTCAGAGCTGGGGGGGTATAGAATAAACCGGTCGAAATCAGACATTTAGCTATTTAACACCTCTGTCTCCATATTACCTGATGAAATGCAACAACAGGTGCAAGTCACACATCCTATCAGGTACCTGATCTCTATCAACTTAACTCTTTACAAATACTGGCAAAAGCTCAGATCCCACTTTCCCAATGGCAGCTAAATCGCATCACAATCACTGGGTGAGGAATAGCTTTAATTAAAATGATGATCTTACTTCTTTTTCTTTTCATTTTCTCTAATATGATTATTAAAGTTCCCCAGAATTTCTTTTTAGAAATTGACCAGATGCTGCGGCATTTGATATGGTCAGGCAAAAAAACCTCGGAACAAGTTAGAAACCCTACAATTATCAGTCGAAGATGGTGACCTAGCAACCCCACATTTGAAGAAGTATTTCCAAGCTTTTTTTTTTAGATTGATGTGTGAGGGCAGAAGCCTCTCAAAATCTCAAGAATGACTTCTAGCTTAACCTTATATTAAAAGAAGCAAATAATATCAAGCGTTTCCCCTTCCTTAAAGTTCCCAAGCTCCCACAGCGGTGTTGGTATAAATTTCCCTTGGTAGCAGCCTGGAGATACAATCAACTGAAGGAAGTCTACGATATACTTTCCTTCCCTCATAAAACAATAAAACAGCCAACTCCCGGCCCAAAGCGAAAAAGTTCACCCCAGCTGCACGGGGGTTATCTATTATTTTATTTTTATTTGTGACTCAATTTAAAATTCAATCACGAGCCTGAGTCTTCCAAACGGCGACAGCAAACTAGGGAAGTAGATTAATTAGTCGTATTTCCAATTAACAGCAGCAGAGTGAGGGATGTTTCCGTCGTGACTCATTCTCGCGCACGCAGGTCTTTTTTTTAACTGCGAAGTTAAAAATGAGGAACGAAAAAGAGAAGGGCAAATGCAATCCATGTTTTCATCATCGTGAAATCTCTCGCAGAATGTCCCCACAGGGCCGCCAAGCAATATGATGTCCAAGGGGCTGCCAATTTAGGAGAGTGACAACGAGAAAATCAAACGAGAACATATCCCTTGGATCCTGCGCCATGTTAGATAAGGAAGACAAGTGTAGGATGTGTTAAATCCCAAACACCATGTTGTGATCCAGAATATGATAGGACAGTCACCATTCAGTATGGAACACTGTGCTGGGATCCAGGATCATACAAAGAGCGGGTGGGGGCGGGGCAGGTGTGTGCTATTCAATATGGAACACTGTGCTGGGATCCACTGTCTTACAAAGAATAGTGGGAGGGGGTCAGGGGGTGAAGCGCTATTCAGTATGAAACACTTTGCTGGGATCCAGGATCTTACAAAGAGCGGGGGACAGGCGCTATTCAGTATAGAACATTGTGCTGGGGTCCAGGATCTTACAATGAGCGGGGGGGGGGGGGCAGGTGTGTGCTATTCAATATGCAACACTGTGCTGGGATCCACTGTCTTACAAAGAACAGTGGGAGGGGGTCAGGGGGTGAGGCGCTATTCAGTATGAAACACTGTGCTGGGATCCAGGATCTTACAAAGAGCGGGGGACAGGCGCTATTCAATATGGAACACTGTGCTAAGATCCACTGTTTATAAAGAGCAGTGGGAGGGGGTGAGGGGGTGAGGCGCTCTTCAGTATGGAACACTGTGCTGGGATCTAGGATCTTACAAAGAGCAATAGGGGGGGGGCAGGTCCTATTCAGTATGGAACACTGCTCTGAGTCCTGGGATCCAGAGTCTTACAAAGAGCAGCAGTGGTGGGGGGGGGGGGGGAATTCAGGCGCTATTAATTAGGGAACACTGTGCTGGGGCCCAGGGTTTTGCAAAGAGCAGTGGGGTGAGGGGTGGGTCAGGCGCTATTCAGTATGGAACAATGTGTCTGGATCAAGGATCTTACAAAAAGCAGTTGGGGGGGGGGCAGGCGCTATGCAGTATGAACACTGTGCTGGGATCCAGGGACTTCCAAAGAGCAGTGGGAGGGAGGCAGGCGCTATTCAGTGTTGAACATGGTGCTGGGAACTAGGCGAGGCTGTCACCATTCGAAACATTGTGCCGGAATGTGGGATCCTGCATGGAGCTAATTTGGACAGCAGGCATTCCATTCACGCAGGGAGTATTTGATCTAGGATGCTGCTTGGAGACATTTTAGAAATTCCGTTTTGGAGTCCAGGGAGGGAGCCTTTCATCCAGACCTGTGCTTTAAGTGGGCAGGTGCTGTCCAGTACTTAGTACCTGCACTTCTTTAGTTTGGAGGGGAGAGTGCTTGCACACCTGAAATACATTACAATGGAGCAAACATGTACTCTAAATAGTCCCTGCACTTCTATATTTCCATTTAAAGCACTGATCCTGACTCCGTGATATGATTCAATACCGTACACGGAGATTAGCAGTAGGGACAGCTACCGGATGGGGGAGGTGAGGCGGGCGGTAGAGGAAGGTAACAAAAGAAAAGACTTACCTTTAACGGGGGCCTGCCGTCTCTCCTCCATCCTCCATCTTTGTTCTCTTCATCTTCCTGTCCTGGCCAGCAGCAGGAAGCACCCGGACAGACAGGCTCCCCCTGCAATGCAGCATTGTGATTGGTCTGAGCGCTGTGGATCGGCGCTCAAACTGAAACAGGAAGCCTGTGCATGTTCCTGATCAGGCTGTGCAATACAGCCGGGTAGGAACATGCAAAGTGCGCATGAACTGTTTGGTCGGCCCAAGAGGGCCGACCAAACAGTTTATACGCACTTTGGGAGTGCACGCCACTCCTTCCTTGCTATACGGAAAAGAAAATGTTAATACTGATACGTTATTATTATTTTATTTTTCCTTTTGAGCAGTGGGGCGACGCTCCACCACCCTAGCCGAGGAGCCACCACTGGAGATCAGTTTAGCTGACAGCATCCAATCCACAGCACAGACTATAAACCAGGTTGTGAAAGGGGGGGGGGGCAGATCATGTTCAGACTGACGCACCACATTGAGATCGATCTAGGCACATAAACGTAGGAAAACCACACCGTTAACATTACATCTAGAATAGATTGCTATGAGTCAGGTTTCCATAAATGTGATGTCCCTTTTTTCTGTCCATCAGTGGCAGCAAAAACCTGAAAATGAGAGAAAAAAAATAATGATCCCACAAACCCTGGGAGTGTATTATTGATCATTCGTTTTTTCGTTTTTCAAAAGCAAACTCCCACTTTGGAGAGTTTGTTTTTGAAAAACAAAAATTGCTAAAAGTTTGGTGGCCATCCGTAAAACCGACGGCGGCCGTCCACCAAACTTTTCGAACCTTGAAAAGAACTTGCTGTGACAGTGTTCCTTTCAACATACAGACATGACCGCTGTGCTGGCAGTCATCTTTATGTTTGGTAGATGGTAGTCTGTCAGTGTTCATGGGGGTAATGTCCTCTGCCACCCTGACTGTCCTTAGTCCCTCAATCTCTAAATCAGCTTCAAAATAACTAAAATCAACCACCAGACATAGTTCTACAGGTACTGGTCCTGGTAATATTGTTTTTTTTTTGCTGAGCGGGATGGAGGCACGTTTATTTATGCTGGTGTAAGGACAATCATTACAATGTATATATTGGCTCAGGATGACAATAGTACTCTGTGTAGGGTACATTTACTCATTTCATATAGATCTCTATGAGACCAGGAAACAGCACACAATGCAATACACTGCTCTGTATATAGACTTATTTTAATTAACACGTGTACTGCATTTTCAATAACTTTTGATAGTGCATGGTGTTTCACTGCGTAACAGTATCTTTCATTCAATGTTTTATTCAGAACTATGTGTCCGATATTCAAACAGATAAATTACAAATGGTGAGTGCTAACTCCACACCTACCTTTGACTATGCTTTTCAAAAAAAGATCCTGTTTGAGAAGACATCACAATATTGGTCACAAAACATTGACACATACCATTACAAATTACAGTTAGAAGGAGGAAACGCAGCTTTCACGACCCCTCCTAATTAGGAAGTGAAATGATTCATAAAACCCCTTTCCGGCCTGCAAAACGGGTTCAGGACAAAGCCAGACGCCATTTTACTGTCACAGACCTTGTCACTTGTGATTGTGAGAATCACAGGCTTGGCAGCTCCAAAATGGTTTCAGATCATCAGGTCCTTTCTGACAGTGCACGGGGATACTGACTGCTGGAATCCTGACTGCATAGCATTGATAAGTGGAGCGAAAGGGGCGGGGCCCTGTTAAAGGGAGCCACGCCCTCTCGCTCATTTCCTCGTGGTGTACTAGTTAACGCTGAACCCTTCAGGCAAGAAAGGCCTGGAGCGCGCGGAAGTGGTTAACCCGGCCTGCTGTGCAACGATTTTCACTTGGCTTTTAACAAGGCTGAAAATGGCTCCATTAATCATGGTTAAAGGGGGGCTGCTGGGTGGGGGTGGTGCCTGGAGGAAGTGTGCTGGTGGTAGTAAGAAGCAAGGATGCAGGCTGCCTAAAACTGACGCACGAGAATGCAGACTCTGCAACAAACGAATCTAACATGACCGTTTCGAGTTTTGAAACGAGAGAGAGGCGTGAAATTACTTCAGAAGTATCCAGAAAGTGGAGGGAGGGCCGGTTCTGACTGCAGAGGTGTGGTTCCAGATCAAGGGTTGTTCCAATATGACTGGTCTAGGGACTAAGGGGGAGATTTACTAAGATTTCACGCCGTGTTTGCCTCACAAAAGTGGGGCAAATCGGCGCAAAATCTTTTTTTCCAATTCACTTTCCAGCGCTAAACTTGTTGGAATTAACCTGAAAGTAACGCGAGGCAGGCTGCTTTGCATCACTTTGCGCCGAGGGGGCATCCTTGGGTGGTGCATGGGCGCTAAACCCAATTTACTAAACAAAGTAGACAAGGGTTCATCGTCAGAAAACTGCACCCTTTTAAAGTGGGTGCAAGGAAGGCGAAATGCTTTCATTTCTCCTTCCTTTTCCGACTTTGTACGTGTGCTGCACTGTACAGCACACAAAGTCGAAAAAGGGTTCCCTTACAGTACAAAACCTATGCTAGACTCACGGAGACACACTTGCACTACGACGCAAAGGTGTCTCTGTGGCACACGGCAGCTGATTTCAGTGCTGGCGTGAGGGAGAGGGGAGGAGAGTGCCATATTTCTGTAAATGTGGTGCTCTCCTGCTCTCTCCTTCTCACACAGCGCAGCGCAGCATTTACTGCTGCTGCACTTGCGCTGCGTGAGAACGTAGTAAATCTAGCCCTAAATGTGACTGGCCTGGTCTAGGATCGAGGTGAGCCTTGAATGTTATTAAATAATACAGATGGTGGTGCATGCAGGGAGCGTTGGGGCAACATCAATCACACTGAATTCACATAACAAAGCCAATAGTTTTGTGCAGTCCTGGTTTACACAACCAACACAAGTGTTTTGTAGGCATTAGCTGTCAACATATTGAAAGTATGATAGTCCACTCATCATGAAATGCTGCTACAACTTAAATATCACATTTTGTTTTTGTAGTTTTTTTATAGCACAAACTCAACCCGACGGTATTGGAGCGTTTACAGGAACACCAGTTATGCTACACAAGGATACATTCATTTTGTAGGAGGCACGGGGAGATTAAGTGATTTGCCCAGAATCACAGGATGTTGATCTGACGTCGAGACTAGAACCTGGTTCCCCAGTTCCAAAGTCGGCCGCCCTGACCGCTACACCACCCCCCCCCCCCCCCCCCCATTGAAAAATACTAGGCTGGCTGCAGGAGTAGGGTCTTATACATGGGTGGATACAACTTGGAACCTGGAAAATATGGATACCCTAGGATGCCATATTTAATAGGTGCAGTAAATATCTCCCATTTCGAGTTTCTCACATCTAAACTTGGCATAACATAGGACTTGGGTATTTAGCGCACCAAAATCCTCTTGTTTTGCCTTCCTACCACGCATTTACGCCTGAAATGTTTTGCCAGTTTTCAGCTGGTGAAACATGTCAGGTGAAACAGCTGGGATGCAATAATTACCACACAACTGAGAATTGCAATCCTTGTGGAATCCCCCGTTTGCTGAGGGTTGAAATTCACACTTGAACTCATATTCAGAGCCAGTGTTGGACTGGGACAGAAACAAGTTCCCGGCACCATATTAAAAGTGACCCCTGTTAGCGTAACAAGTACCTGAAAAACTGGACCATATTTGTAAATCAGGTCATTTTGAAACTTGTAAAGACAAGTTTTATGTACTTTGCAAGTTATCAGGAGACTGTATGCATTTGTGGTGTCTGCAGGCAATGTGGTAATGTCAGAGAATTCAACAATAACAAGCATTGGCAAAACCAGAAAGCCTCACCTATGCAAGAGCTATTGGCTTTGCTAATGTGTTTAATCCATGTTGACACCAGCATGGCTGAAAGTTACTGGTGTAGAGGAAATGGACACCAGCATGGCTGAAAGTTAGTGGTGTAGAGGAGACTGGCATAGAGCGGAGTGGTGTAGATTGGAGTAGCGAAGAGTGGAGTAGAGTGGCAAAGAGTGGAGTAAAGTGATGTTTTGTGGAACGGAGGGGTATGGAGTGGAATAAAGTGTCATAAATTTGAGTGTCATAAATTGGAGTGGTGTAGAGTAGTCTTGAGGAGAGGATTAGAGTTGTAGAGTCGTAGAGTGGAGTAGAGTCATAGAGTGGCGTGACCTACAGTGAAGTGGCATGGCCAGGGCTGGCTTTAGTGCTGGTGGCGCACTGTGCGACAATCTTTCTTGCCCCCCCATATGACCTCCTTTTCGGATTCCCAAACTACCACCCGTAAAAAGTGCCCCTCATCTCTCCATAACTGCTTTCTCAAATATATTTCATTTATTTTAAAGGATGGCTTTACTATTCCACTCAGCTATCCACATAAAATACAGATCTCATCTTTGCAGCAGGCATATCAGCCCTCTGCACTACTTTATGGGAAGTCAAAACTTCTCTCTCTCTCGCTAGCAGAAACATTAATCACCAGAATTATCATGACATTTATATTGCTGCCTGAAAGCTGGGTGCACAAGGAACTCTGCAGCAGGTGCTTTACAATCATATGTTATTGCTGAACACAGCACCCCCTAATGTCAGTGCCCCCTACCAGGTCATGCCCCAGTGCGGCCGCACTGGTCGCACCACCCTAAAGCCGGCCCTGGACATGGCCTACAGTAAAGTGGCATATAGTGAAGTAGAGTGTCATAGAGTAGAGTGGAGAAAAGTGGAGTAGAGTGTCACAGAGTGGAGTGTCGCATGGTGGAGTAGAGTAAAGTGGAGTAAAGTAGAGTGTCAGAGTGGAGGGTGTGTAGTGGAGGGGCGGAGAGTGGAGTAAAGAGTCATAGAGTGGAGTGGAGTGCCGTATAGTGGAATAGAGTGGAGCGGTACAGCGTAGAGTGGAGTAAAATGTTGTGGAGTGGAGTGTTGTAGAGTAGTGTAAAGTGCCATGGAGTGTCACAGAGTGGAGTGTCGTAGAGTGGCCTAGTGTGAAGTGCTATAGAATGACGTGGAGTGTTGTGTCATGGAGGAGAGTGTCGTAGAGTGGAGTGGCTTAAAGTGGAGGAGCATGGAGTTGGACAGAGTGTTGTAGAGTGGAGTGGTGTAGAGTGGAGAAGCCTAGTGTAGAGTTTGCATGGTGTAGTAGCACACTGCCATTATAGACACCACATTTTCAATTGAAATGACAATTACATTTGCACATACAGTTCTACTGATAACACTATACATCTCACAAACAGTAGTGTGGAAATGGCATCACCTAGTGTGCTGATTTGATTTGACCATATTAAAATGTTTGTGTCCACCACACTTCCGAAAGACAAACAAATTTGCTTCATTTGTGTATTTGTAATTCTGATATACTCTTGAATATTTTCACACTACGTTTACAGACATTTACATTTTGTTGTGTGATAGAAAAAAACATTTCTTTTCCAATACCCGAGAAAATTGTCACATAAATCCTCTCACTTTGAAGTCAGAGAAAGAAAAGTAAACACCAAGCTCCCTCAGAAGACAGAGCCTGACATTTGACCTCTGACTTTGAAGCACAGCAAATATGACAAGATAGGAACAACATTTAATGACCTGTTTACAGAAAAATAGGACTTGTGGAAGAATACAAGGAGTGATGGTAAACAAGTTTTGCTCCACGTGAGAGACAAAGACATACTGGAGAGACTTAACCAAATAAAGCCAGCAAATAGAACGCCAGAAAAAAATGAGTTACAAACCGCAAAGCCAATGATAAGCAATGGGTGTAATGCATTCCCGGGGAAGCTTTCAGAATGCCCACGAGAAGTCTTTTTGCAACCAGACAGTTCTGCTGTCTGGTCGGCTGCGACCTAAAAAAACAGCCCAATCGACCATAAAACAGTGCCACTAACAGCCATAAATCTGCCCATACACTGATCTGTCAGAGCAGCCCTTTAGACACTGCCTGGCTGCCCTATACGCCAGTCTGACCCTGCTCGGAGCCTCATTAACAAAGTGGTAATTTTTTTGGTAAAAATATGGGCACAATGAGGCCGTAATTTGAATCATGGTAACTCCAGCGAAATGAATGGAGGGAATATTAGTACTGTGTGGTTCCCTCCTAACAGAGCTTCTCCTGGAGATAAACATAGACCAAAGTAACTAGTGGCTTTGCCCAATCACTCTAACCTCTGCATTGACCGATTAAACTTCGTTTTTTGTGGCTTCATGTAGCGCTGCCCACGTTGTTGTCTCCATCAGAGCACTTTATATGTTGCATATAAAATAAAAAACATTGGCTTACCAAAGCTATACAACTCGTAATATATGGCCGAAAGAATTTAGCCAGTTGAAAATTATAAATGGCTTAGAAACAATCATAGAGTTGTGAGAAACTCTATCAGAGCTGCACCACTTTTCAAAGAGTTCAAATACATAGGAATAGTAAATGTTCAACGAAGCAATGAAGCAGTTGTGTAAAGAACTCGTTTTTTTCTTCTTTATTAATTCATTCTTTAAAGACAAACAGCCAATGCGTTTCGTCCTTCAGCACAGGACTTGTTCGGGGCATTGGAGATTCTATATAGACCAATAGGTGTCAATGAAAGTGGTAGTAACCTTGAGCATACATATGATTTGGCAAAGGTGACAATCGCACCAATGCATGGAGCTCTTCTGTTGAGGTGAACGGATTATCCAAATAAATAAGGAGAATAGAAGATCAAAGTGTGCATCCAAAATCTTTGTATGTATTAAAGATAGGCAACAGTTATTATGGAACGCGTGGTATGATAGCCACAATGGTGTCCTGTTTTTTGCAGTCGGCGCTCCCTTGGAAATATCCAGAGCTTGGCAAGTATACTTAGTGATAAGAAGTGTCGCGCCGCATGTTGTTCGGTGTGATCCTGCCGCCATACAACTCCAACTTGTGTATAATCATAGCATTGTGTTAGGTTATGTGAGGAGGTCATAAGATGAATTTGGGGGCATTATGGAATCAGATTATTCAGATTCTTTTAAATCCTAGGTTGAAAGAATGGTACGAGGGTGCTGTCCTCAATTCTGCAAGGGTGTTGTTCATATTCTTGGCGCTGCACCAGAGAACATTGGCAGAGTGTTTTTTGTTTGTTGAATTTTGGAATTTCTAGCTTCAGCAATTCCTAGTTTCTTGAATTTCCATTTTAACTGGGGCACAGTTAGTCCAGGTGGAAGGTGAAAGGCAGGCAGGGAGGCAATCAGAGCAGGGAGGTAATGCCAGAAGATGATGAGGGGATGGAAAGAAAAGACATGGAAGGAGGAAAGAGGAAGAAGAAAGATAGGGACAGGAAGAAAGCAAAATCAAGAAAATAGAATGAGTGGGGTGGATTGAAGGGAAGAGAGAAGAGGTGAGTAAAAGAATGACCAGGAAAAGAGAGTAAGTGTTTGTTATGGGAAGAGATGGGAAGAACAGTGTAGATCGAAAGAGAGGAAGCAGGAGTGTTAGGTGTTAGTAGTATAATACTAGACAAAGGAGAGAGAGAAAGCAGTAATATAGATAATAAATATAAGCACAGTTTAAGGATAGATGGAAACAGAATGGGAGTGATGAAGGTATGAAAGGGAGTAGGGGATTGATTAGAGACACACATAAGGGGAAAGAGAAGGCTAGATTCAAAGGAAGATTGGGAAAGAGAGGTAAAAAGAGTGGAGAGGAAGTGGTAGAGAGAGTAGAGATTGTGAGCAAGAGATCGATAGAACCAGAAAGAAAGGTAATGAGTAAATGTCTTATAAGGAGTAATAAACATACAGACGGGATGACATCATTTATCGACAGATTCACTGACGGATGATGCACTACTGAAAATCGAGGCTATGAATACCGACATACAAGAATATCATGGGCAAAAGAGCAAAATATTGAAAGGTAAGTGCATATAGAGGGAGTAAAGATTTACTTTTCCCAACTCCACATGCAGATTCCTTGACGCTATACATATATCATCAAGGTACATATACGTGGAGTTAGGTATAGAAAATGTATACATAACTTTCTATATTTTAGATTCGATATTTTGTCCTCAACATTCTTATACCTCGATATTCAATCTTAGATATTCAGGATGCACAATCTGTGAGATAGATAAGCAGGTGGACCAAAATATGCCTGTAGGAAGGTGGAATCAGACTGCATGGTTACCCCCACTTTTTGCCTGGTGTTTTGCTGGTTTTCGACTTAGTTTGACTGGGATCCTGCTAATCAGGACCCCAGTCTATCTGCTTTCTCCCTAAATTGGTTGTTCATGTACTTTAGGTACACTCCAGATTGGATTCTGGGGTATCCTTATAAGTTCCTAGTATATGGTATACTATGTACCTAGGGCATTGGTACCCTAGGGACCTCTCAGGAGCTGCAGCATGTATTATGCCTCCTCTGGGAGACCATTCAAAATGACACCACAGGTCTGCTACAGCAGCCTGTGTAAGGTGGTGCATGCACCCCTTACTTAGATATAGGCTCACTATATCTATCCTTATCACTGTACATATAAACCTATCAGTTACCCCTATGGCAGGCCTTATCAATCCTGAAGGCAGGGTGCTGGGTTTTATGCGATAGGATGCCCATGCATGAACAGAGCCCCTCTGCAGCCTTCGGAACCTCTATTCCGGGGTTGTTTGAGATGCAGCCAAACCATATATACTTAAGTGCATTATAACCTCGCGGCAAATGCTAACTTTAAAACGGCTGCATGGAAACATGTTGTGTTTGGTGTCAAACACTTTGGAATCATACCTCCACACCAGTAACTGGTGTGGGTGGTATGATTCCACCCTACTAGAGGGAGAAATATGACAGCACCGGTACACCCGGTACCAGCTTTACAGACCATGGATTCACAAAATTGATGCTGCCAGCCACAGGCACAAGTCTGCCCTCCTGCTGCTGGATGAAATTCTGGCAGGGGACGGCTGGACTATAGGTCATTCGTCTACTGAGCCCCTGGTCACCCTGAAGTGACCCAGACTCTGTCCCCTCTGCTTTCAGGTTCTTCTCAGCTCCGATCCGGGCTTGGATCACAACAGACACTTTTCATCTTCCCGGCAGCAGCACTTTGCAGCATCACGCCATTGAAAACTACGAAGATTCCCGACATCCCTTGACACCTATGCACACGGCTTCCCTGGGTTAAGTAACTCCGGTGCTGACATGGGTGCTGGCCTTAGAACCTTCTATGTTTGAAAGGGTTTGCTCAAAGTCCTCTCCTAAGTGTCCTTAATCTTTAAAATTCCAACTGCGACTTTCCCATAGGATTGTACGGAGCCCGTGCCTGTGTTCTTACACTGCACACATCCCCCATGGGTCCCCTGTGTCACTACCTTGGGTGGTTCCTTGGGGTTCCAGAGTTTCTACGTTCTCTATGCAAGTCATGGTTTTTATACCACTTTCTTAGTATATGGTTTGGTCTCCCCCTGGAGCCCACTGTGTATTGTGCTATTTACTGTCAGTCTATCAATCAATACATTTATAGAGCGCGCTACTCACCCGTGAGGGTCTCAAGGCGCTGAGCGGAGGGGGAGGGGTGCTGCTACTGCTCGAAAAGCCAGGTCTTGAGGTGTTTCCAGAAGGTGAGATGGTCCTGGGTCAGTCGTAGGTCTAATATTGTGTATCTCGTTCTCTAATCTCATAAAGAGGTTAGTAGAGAGCGTTTAGTAATAAATACATATAATTTATATATACCTTGTGTGGTTCTCCTTTCATTTGGTCATTCAGGTGGTTATAATCTGGTAAACCAAGCTGCTTTACATTCCTTCGAGACTTAGCCTGAATGCTGCTCTCCATAGCTACCACTAGGATAGCTTTCAATAAAGGTTGTCTTTAACCTAATCATCAATAAGGGTCGTTTGGACTGGTGCAAGGTGCCCACTATAACTAGCGGACAGCATAGTAAAGTCGACAGATGATGACGAGGGAAAATAACATTAAAAAAAAGAAAAACACTTACCATGCGCTCGCCGCATTGCCTAGTCGGTGTTGCGGTGATCGCAATATAAGTGGTTTTCTTTTATTTTAGGCCTGGGCGAAAATTTCGTTCCGTTCGCGGAAATTGCGATAATTTGACATTTTCGCGTTCCGCGGAGAGCGCGAAAATGTCAAAATTTCCGGTTTCCGCAGCTTGGCGATAATTTGTTTCTTGCTCGCGCTATAAATTAATACATTCTCGCACTCGCGCGATCGCCTTACCTGAATCCCTGCGTTCGCCGACAAGTTTTCTTGATCCGGTCGCGTTCTCCATGAGATGTTGTATTGTTTTTAGCCATTTGCGCTGTCTCGCGACAGTTCGCGCCCGCAGTGACGTCATGCGTCGCGCGATCACGTCTTTCTTCTCGCGATCATGCACCGCGAGACAACTCAAAACAAGATGGCCGCGCCCGCAAGCAACCACATGGGTAAGTTGGCGACCCGCAACCATGCAGAAAATCTCGCAAACATGCCGGAAATAAACTTCCGCATCTTCGCGATATTTCCGCTTGTTTGCGATAATTTTAAACATTTTCGCGATAATTTGCGAAAGTTAATTTTGCAAATTCCGCCCACCCCTATTTATTTTCCCTCGTCGTCGTCTGTCGAATTCACCCCGAGGGAAAATAACATTTAAAAAAAAAGAAAAACGCGTACCCTGCACTCACCGCATCGCCTAGTCGGAGATGCGGTGATCGCAATGTAAGTGGTTTTCTTTTATTTTCCCTCGTCGTCGTCTGTCGAATTCACCCCCGAGGGAAAATAACATTTTTAAAAAAGAATAACACGTACCTTGCGCTCACCGCATCGCCGAGTTGGCGATGCAGTGAGTGCAAGGAATGTGGTTTCTTTTTTTATTTCATGTATTTTCCCTCATCGTCTGTTGACATCACCCACCATCCCCTGCCCCGCCCCACTCCACCCCACTCCGCCCCACTGCTCTTACCTGCATCGGCCACAACTGGTGAAAGACATACATCACATTTTTCTTTAGTCCTTTTCACTTCCTTCCATGTTAGCATTAGCCTGGTATTGTGCTGTCCACTGCTAAAAACAATGCATAATGAAAATGAAGAGCGATTCTTAAAGACTGAACGGTGGCTGTATGATTTATATGTGAAACACTTTGTAATTTCTCACGAACGCGGATCATTATCTTGGGATTTTTTAGGTTTTATATTTGGGTGTTTAGAACCATGAACCCTTATTTGTAAGTTAAAGCAATGCCTCACTAGACATACTTAACCATAGGTTCTTAGGTCGTGGATTTTCTGAACAGTGAATGCCATATTTTGTCTTTGTTTAAGTAAGATGTATCTCTAGCACTGTTTATTTTGGGCAAACTTGCGCAATCCTTAAATGATGTGACAGAAAAATTAATTGCTTTTTTTCTCCAATTGGTTTTCGTTCATTGATTTAGACTTCCAGCAGCGGCGTAGCAGCGGTTGCCAGCACCCGCGGCAACATTTTAAAGGAAAGTATTGCGCCCCCTAACCCGTGGACCGTTAGCTCAGGAAATGCTAACGGTCCACGGGTTAGGGGGGCTCAATACATTCTTTTAAAATATTGTGCCCTGGACAACCGCCCCCTCTGGACCACCCCCATGCTACGCCACTGACTTCCAGTCCATTTCTTACAGAGAGGTAATGTAATTCATCCTTGTGGGTTTTTTTAGGCATTTTTCTAGCCTTAAAGTAATTTTTACATTTTCCAAAAAATCAAATCCCACATATCATTGAACAACTCTTTTAGGGATTCTACGATTAATTTATCTCTGACATGTGGTACTCATTAAGATCCCTCAAATACCTCTTGAGGGGTTGAAATGTGGTTGACGCTACTTTCTTGGTTTGCCCCTGACATTCATAGACAAAGTATGACTTTGAGAAAGTAATCCATTCTTTCTAATCCAATTTGGACTGCACAATGCAAACTGGCAATCAATGAACATTCCCACCCTTTTTGTGGCAATTCCACATAATTGTGTGGCATCAATTTTACACTTGCCACTTACCTGAGCACTGTGGTGTCTTCACTGTTTCGCATGTTGCACCCTTTGCCTGCAAATTGTTATACACGATTTGATATTACATTTCTTCCAATTAAATCCACAAAACTTATCTTTCATTGCACATTATATTTTTCAGCTGGCTTATAAAATTCTTGTGTAGCAACTATTGTACATGTGGTTATGTGGGCTCATGTGAAAAAACACCAAATGTCTCAATGACAGCCAAATGTTAAAGTGTATCAGGAAACACCCCCTCTCCTTTTCAGGTCGAGCCTAGGCAGCGCATGTGCTGCCTCTCGACATGGGGTAATCTGCTCTAGTGACTTCAACCACGCCCATCACTTTTGATTGGCTCCATTTCCTGCTGTGCATAAATCAGTGCTTGTGATAGGTGCATCTGTTCTATTTGTCCCGCCTTGTGGTGGTTTGTTCCCTCCCATAGCAACTGCCCCGATTACACATGTCCCTCCCCTTATCGGCATATATGTGGTTTGGTGCACTATTTTCTCTATCCACCTCCCGCTCCCTTGCTGCCTTCCGGTATTTGCAGGCACGGTCATTTGCTCCGCCTTCTGCCTCTTGGGCACTGAGAGCAGTTATTTGTTCTGGCTTTCAATCTTTGTTTTGTTCTGCACAGCTCCCTCACCTCCATTTCTTTCCTTTGACAACATTCTGGAGTTTTTTGGGCAGCGTAGCACACTGCACTTTATCTTTAAGCATGGCAGTTGCTTTTATTTGGTTCCGCGCGGTGTGCCCACCTTTATTTACTTTGGTAACATGAATTTAGCTGCCCGGCTCACGCTGCTACCGAAAGACAACAATCCTACCACTATTTACCGCATTCCGTTGTCCGTTCCAAACTGCCTGGCAGTGGAAGCCACCAACTTAAACACGCATTTGAAATGCAATAGGTCTCGCATGTATGCGAGTTTGAGCTATTGGCATTAACCCCTTCAGTGCCCGCCCCTTTCCCCGCCCTGTGCCGGCCGTTGCATTAGCGGGCGGGGTCTATGACGAGCTGGACTCGTCATGGGCACAGCGCAACCGCGGCCCATGACGAGTCCAGCTCGTCATGGGCACTGAAGGGGTTAAAAATGACAATGCCTTTTATTTATGTTTTGGTTTTTAAAACATAAATAAAAGGCTTGTTATTTATTGAAAATGGGGGTCGGACCCGCCAACCGACTACCACCTGTTTGTGGGTGCATTTGCACATATGGCGGCTGCCACTGCCACATTCCAAACATGGCAGGGAGAAGAGACAGCCATGTGAAGCAGGGGGCAGACTGCAAGGGAAGAGGTACAGTCTGATGAAAGGTCGTGACCTTCTGCAAGACAGTCAGCTGTATGCAGATCTGTGCTGCGGGCGACAGATGAGACTGGGAGGCACGGTGGTGATATAGAGACATCATGATGACAAAGACAGAAGTCACATGATGCATACCCTAAAGAGTTTTTAGAGAGACACCTGGGTAGAACACGACCGTCACTGGAGATGTGTGACTCGGAGATCAGGGAACGGTGCACAACCTTGATGCGAAAAAATTGCTTTGGAGGAGAAACTGGTATGGGAAATAGACTGCACTTCAGAACACACATGGATCTGGGGCAAAGGGGCCTTAACAAGGGGGGAGTAACAACTCAGAATACAAGCATTGGCATAGCCAATAGGTCTCGCCTTTGGGACCTTATAAGTGTTTAGTTATCCAGCACAATATCCTTGGTGCAACAACATCAAGTGTTGCATGGCTAAACACTTATAAGGTCCCAAAATATGAGACCTATTGGCTATGCCAATGCTTGTTAGAGACGCAGGAGGGTCTAAACCTTTACCTAGCAGTTTTGGAGCATTCCCAGAGCAATCTCTGGTTGGCTTGCTACCAGCCTCAAATAAAACTAGATTGAGGAAGACTCCATTCCCACACAACTGCCAGTTGGTTTTCGGGAAGTGTCAAGTGAAAGTTAAATGGACTCGGTTTTCTGTATCCATTCTATTAGCTAGTGCTGCCTGCAGTACTTTGCACTCTGGGGACACTTGGTGGGATAGAAATAGAGCAAAGTAAAAAGTTTTGGCTAATGGGCTTCCAGAAGACACACAGGTGGCTCTGGAGTGCAGCTTAAATATGTGCCCAAGCCACGCCTCCCTGCCAAATGCTCTCTTTCAGCCTCAGAGAAAAGGAGTGCCATTTAGAATAGAACCACAAGGTTGCACATTGACCTGTGCCACCGAGAGAGAACATATTACAGCCATGAAGGACACAAATATATTCCAGTGATGCAATTCATTTGTTTGGTATATACTCAGATATCGTATGAAAGGTGCATAAATAACACTGTGCAATGAAAAGTTGCTGCATTCACAAAAAGAGTGACTAGACACTGCGTTTTTTTGTTGTAATTGTTTTGGGGGGGGTATCCGTATCTTTTTTTTTTTTTGGTGTTGTGAGTGGGGCTATAAAATGTAGAAAATAAATGGTGAAACGCATATTCTGCCCAAGACTTTGATCCACACATTGCTTGAGGTTCAGTTGTCCTAACAATGCCTCTTATCAGATGTTGGTGTTTCGTCCCCAATGTATAACTCAGGATATCATCATCGGGACCACAAACAATACTAAAAGCATCTGAAGCCACTGAAAAACAAAGCGGAGAAAGAAAAGACAATACCGAAACGGGGGTTTGAAAAGATGTCCAAAATGTTTAAATTGACTAACTCTCATTCCTCTGAAAGGTCTAAAAATATGTTGTGAAAATGGCTGCATTGACTAAAAGGTATGTAACGAGTTAAAAAAAAATGCCAACCCTCTCACCCCCACCCCGAAAAAGCCCAAGAGATGCAAATGTGGCAATAATGCTACTAAAAATACTAGAGGCTTACCTTAAATTAATGTCTGTGAGAAATGTGTGGGCAGATTCCACTGGTTGCAGAAAAAAAAGGAATCGACAACGATTCTTGAAAGCTGGATGCAATCAAAATGTATGTTCTAATCACCATCGTAAAGGTTACATGTGGAAAAGGAGAAATATAAGTGGAGCACAAAACACTTAGTCAAAAATTCCTCCACTATCTGCTCTAGGTGACTGTGACGCTAGGTGGCAAAGTCGTTCTATGACTTAGTAACAAGCAAATGCAGCAGGACCGAGAAAAGGCCGCTGTAAAGCTTTTTCACTTACGATAGGTAGATGAAACAAGACAAGCCCGGATTCGAAAGTGGTGCTGGCGCGCACGCCGCGGCAAAAGTGAAAGCACATAAAAGCACATATGTTTACAATTAAGGCGAGACGCGACGGGGGAGGGGTGGATGGGCGTTCAGAAAGCACGCGTGCACGCGCTCTTGAACGCAAGCTTGAGGCCAGCAAAAAGCCTCTGGTAGCGATTTCTGAAGCCCCTTACTAAAAGTCGAGCAAGCAGCGCATGCGCTGCTCTAGGCTCGACCTAAAAAAGCAATATCAGAAGACAGAAACGCAAGAAGGAATGCAAGGAGACATCTGGGTTAAAGAAAGCAGTTAACCTCTTGGTAGGGCACCGCCGTGGGGATACGGGCATTTGTGTAACACACACAAGGGAGTCAAATATCTACATATACCCGCCGCGCTCCGTTTTAAAGTAAAAAAAAAACAAAAAACAGAGCGCGGTGTCCCTGAAGCGGGCACCACACTCAGTATGATAGCTAAAAGAAAAAGAAAAAAATGAACCAGAGCACGGTGTCCCAGAAGTGGACGCCGCGCTCCACATTAAAGTTTAATAAACGTAAACTTTAAAATGATCGCGGTGTCCCTAAAGCAGGCGCTGCGGTCATTATGCAAATACCAAAAAAGCAGCCGCCATTGTCCCCAGTGCCAATAAACAAAATAGTGCACACCCACTTCATAAGGCTGACCGTGTAACGAGTGAAGTAAAAGGTCCAGTCGTTATTGGTGGTAACAAATGGAGACAATGTGGTACCAAGAAGGGACTAAAAAGCCTATTTATCAATCAGAAGCCAACATTTAAGAAGGACAATGACACAAAGCCAATGACAAATATGGGTGGAGAGTGGACGAGGCTTTCACAGCATACCCTACTACAGCATGCCTCGCAGAGGGAGCAGCGCATGGTGAATGGTGAATTTCAGTGTTCACCATATACTGCTCTGTAACCACTTACTGCTACAGAAGACAAAGAAAAAGTTCACATTTACTCAGACTTTTTTTCATTATTTAAAAATATTGGGATTGGGGAAACTTAGAAACGTGCAGAGTGACTGCAATACTCAAATATTGACTGGACCAATTGCAAGGTGGGTACACAAAAGTAATAGATGGCATCCAGTTTTAACCACGGAAGTACAGCAATTGACATCTAATCTCAGTTTTACAACTGCACCTACTATGATGGAAATTAGCACTTTTATAGCTAGGCAGCTCCAACAATACGGTGTCATTTCTCTTTCAACTTTCAAGCGCTAAGCCTGCCATCAGGATCTCTTTCACAACAGTTGCGATTTAGGGAGTTAGTTGGAAATAGTGGAACCAGGAGGCATAATATTTAATCCCGGCATCTCCACTGGGAATGGTATGCTATTGAGCAATCACTTTTTAATGTATGCCTGTGCTTCCTTTTTGTCAAGATAGGGGTTATTTAGATTAGAACTTTTTAAGACTAGTAAGCATGTAGATAAAACAAAAAAAATCTGGACAGGTTATTACTGTGAGGTGAACAGTGGTTTATTGACCAAAAGGCAATGTGGTGGTACATATATATTGTCATAATGCATAATGTTTGCAGTAAGTAGTAGTGTGTCGCTGGCTCAGGTCTCCTTCTGTAGCAAATTGTTCAAGCTTGGGCAAATAATTTATTTCACTGTGCCTCTGTAACGGGCTTAATGGACAAAATATAAACCAAAGGCATATTTCCTGTACATGACCCCAGCATGGTTTTAAATCACACATTCAGGGCTGTTTTACAGCAGGTGGTGGCATTCTCTATTTGCATTACTACAGTTGAATATTCTCCTGAAGCTGCATTGTGCAGGATCCCGGAGATCAGATTCAAGTTCTAGAATCACCCCCTACAACTTGGCGTGATCACCGGTCTCGTGCCACAACAATCCTCTAATGCTGCAGGTTTTCCCTCTTGGCCACTGATAAGCACCTGTTTTAAAGTTTATAAAGCAATGGAAATAGTGTGAGTTGCATAGTCTTGCAGACTATTCAAGGTGCCCTGCCTGGCAGCTCCAATCCTTCCCCTCTTGCTTCACCTGTGAATGCCAAAAAGTTGGACAAATGGCATCCTGCAGCCTTAGACTAACAAAAAAGAGATTGGCACTGAAGCTGGAATTCAAAATAACAAGTTTATTAATCACTCATGAGTGGGACTACATCAATACAACACCCTCAGGCGCTGTAGGGGGTAGTACATGGAATACAGAAACCATGGGCCTTTTATACACAGTTTGTTGCAGAGTAAGCATGTAGTTACAAATAGAAGGTACAGGCCTACACAGGAATAGCTATAGACTAACATGAGCAGAAGGATATCACTTAGTCAGCAAAGTGGGAGGGGAAACAGAACTGCTCACATCAGTAGGATATGATAGACAGTTACATTCTCAAACAGGTGCATTCTAGCAGCTATAGGCCTTTCTGAGCTCATACATTGCTCTGGCTCAGTACAGAAGAAGTTAACTAAGGTTGATGACTCAAGCAGAATAGAAAAGCAGGCAACAGTGAAGACGGCAGAATCACAAGGCTAACAAAATGGATGCTGCAAACAAGATGGCTTCAGCTCATGCTAACAGCAATTCTTTTCAATTTCCACAGGTGCACTTAAGATGAGTGCTACCTTCCTGTGCCTCTCCATCCTTTTGCCTCCTGCTGCTCTTCTCCTCAGTCTCCTTCCGTGTGCCTCACGCTGCTCTTCTCAGTCTCCTGTCGTGTGCCTCATGCTGGTCTCCTCCTCAGTTTCCTTCCTTGTGCCTCATGCTGCTCTTCGCCTCACTCACCTTCCTTCTGCCTCACGCCGCTCTTCTCCTCAGTCTCCCTCATTGTGCCTCATGCTGCTCTTCTCCTCACTCTCCTTCCTTGTGCCTCATGCTGCTCTTCTCCTCCTCACTCTTCTTCCTTGTGCCTCAAGCTGCTCTTCTCATCACTCTCCCTCCTTGTGCCTCATGCTGCACTTCTTCTCCTCACTCCCTTTCCGTAGGCCTCACGCCGCGCTTCATCTTTAAGTATTGCAGCCGTGCCTTTCTTTTATTCAGTGCAGCACCACTTCAGCACTAGCGCAGCACCATATCAGTACAGGACCACCTCCGCATCAGTGTACCACCACCAGCGCAGCCCCCACCTCAGCAACAGCGCAGTACCACCTTTGCATCAGTGCAGCATCACCTCAGCACTGCACCAACTCAGGATCATCCAGCACTACCTAAGCACCAGTGCAGCTTCACCACCTCAACATCACTCATCGCCACCTGAGTATCATTCAGAATCACCTAAGCATCATCTCTGCACCAGCACACCACCACCTCAGCATCAGTCAGCACCACCGCAGTCTGTCCTTGGAATCTGGCATCTGTTGATTCTACTCTAGTGTCCGTCCGCTACTCGCAATTCAGGTTCAATTTCCCAAGCTCCACTCTCCGGTTGTCTTCTTGGGTATATGTAAGGTAACAAAAAATGGTTATAACACTTTTATTTGAACTTTTCAACATGCTGCACAGCAGCCACAATGCCTTACAACATAGCTCAAAATCATTGGCAAAGCCAATAGATCTGGCTATACACTTATGAGGTCCTAACGGCGAGACCTATTGGCTCTGCCAATGCTTGTTCAGTATTGACGTGATTGCCCTGGTTCTTAGGCATGCAAGGTACCACAGTTTGTAGCTGCAGCACCAGGAAGAGCAACCACACATACAGAAAACAGCAGACCGATCATCCTTAGTGCAAGCCACATACAGATACCGTCATCAAGAGAATATAAACAACCCCTGCATCATCTTCGAGGGGACATTGCCAAGAGCTTGAAGAAGAACATTAAGAAGAAAGAACAAGAAAAGTGAAAAAGTTCAGGAGTGGAATTGGATACCTTTGAGGGAGCAACGCGAATGTAAAAAGGATGCAAAGGCAGAAGGTATCACAGGCTCCTCTGCCCAGCAGCATGCCTATGTTACTGTTAATCTACCTCACTGCCTTAGCTTTCATGATGCTGCAACCAAACTTATTATAACTGACCAAGTAAGGCCCACTGAAGAAGGAAGTAGGTCCTATCCAATACCTGGGGCCACTGGAAATATGCGGCAGGGGAGAGGCAAATTTTGAGGCAGGGTCGAGTAAATAATGCAGCAAGAAAAGGCAAATTATGAAGCTATATGTGGCAGATTTTGTGAAACTATAACTTCATTACTTTGTCCTTTGTACACTTGTTAGGATTGTCTGGTCTATGGTTGTATCTCATTAGTACCAGTTTAACAGCCAAATACAGCAATAAGCAATAGAAATGTGACCAGTCAACCTTTGCAAAAGGCCTTCCACTGCACGGCAACATGTGTCACTTCATTATTAACTTTTTAGCTGTTTGAGCTAGAAACATTTTTTTTGTTAAAATCTGCCGATTATCCATTTGAGGATGAAATATATGGCAAATGCGGCTAATCCATAATCATGCAAAAATCGCAACGGCCGCACAATTGCATTATTCCAGTGGCCATGCCTATACCTCCCTATACCCCCATGAGCAGAGCAATCATTTTGTGGCCTCGTTTTATAGCACAGGCTTACCTTGGATGGCATTATAGGTGGACCATATGGTACCTATCCTAGGTTGATTGGAGTGGGGTGGCAGACTTGACTGAAATGGGGGTGATTGACATTAAGCTGACATCATTTGCCAAGAGCAGCACTGGTGTTTTTATCACACTCATTTCTATATTTACGTTTGCAGAGAATGGTCAATAAGTGTGATGAGTTATTGTCTTGAAAAAAGATTTGTGCTCCAAAAATGCAGGAGTAATTGCTTCATGTTTGTGAGATACTGTTCGGCATTAGAGAGGATCAGTGCTTCATGTAGGGACCTAGCACTGAGCTTGTGGCGCTGGGTTTAGAAATAACTTATGGATCTAAAAGCAGAGTTCCTTGTGTTGTCATCAGTTTTCAGGCAACCATAAAAATGTCTAGCTGGCGCTGGTAATTAATGTTCCTGCTAGAGCAAGATCACAGTTTTGCCTAGGGGCACTTTTGACTCATCACAAAGTAGCGCAGAGGGTTATTGTGCCTGCTGCAAAGAACATGTAGCATGCAGATCACAGAATTGTATTTTATCTAGCTAGATCAGTGGGTTACTGCTTTTTACGGAGAGATGCTTTTGTTATTTGCAGTTCATAAATTGCAATCCTAACATAGCACAGTGTCCTATGCACATTCATCAAAGAGCTGCATACAAACTGCATGGGAGTGGTTAGGACATCGTGTTTTTCCTCAGTCTTTCATTATGCTAATGTTGCTAGAAAGGGTTTGTTTGGCTAGAAATCCATTCTTATTAGTAAAGCCAGCCCTAACTACTTTGATACGTTTTAAATCCTAAACGTGTTGCTTCTCCTGACCAAACACTCTTAAAATATACTGCCTACTAGTATCGATTACGTGATTCCTACACCTGGTAATCCTCATTGTTTTATGTAACATTTCCTATACACTGATATACACACCTATGATTCATTGCCTCTTTAACCCCTTCAGCGCTGCGCGGATTCCCCCGCGGTGCTGAAGGGTTCTAGCGCGGGCGTGGTCATGACGGAACGGTTCCGTCATGAGCACAGCTCAACCGATGCTCATGACGGAACCGTTCCGTCATGAGCATCGAAGGGGTTAAAATGTGTGTGCAATGCAGTGGTTAATTTGGTATAATGTGTGTACAATGCAGTGGTTAATTTGTAAAAAAAAAGAAGAGCCAGTGCTCTTGTCAGGAGCCAGCTTTGACCAGCCATTTCTCCTGTTAGCGTTGCCTGACACAGAACCAAGAAGCCCGGCAAGTGGGGTGGGGATGTGGCATAATGGCCAGAGCTGCCGAAGTCAGAGCTGGGAACCAGGTTCGAGTCTCGGTGTCGGCTCAACATCTTGTGATTCTGGGCGAATCACTTAATCTCCCTGTGCCCACCAAAAATAAACATGTCCTTAACTGGTGCTCAAGTGCTGGTGTTGATGATTAAGTGCCGGTGCTGAGCACTGGAAACCACCAGCTGAAATTAAGCACTGATGTAAAGTGTCCTGACACCCTGCGCTGTTATTAGCAGTGCTATAAAACAAATGAAATGCATGTGGGAGAGGGGCCCTGGAGAGATGAGGGCCACTGTTGGAAAGTGGTAGTGAGGGAATCCGTGGAGAAGTTGGTCATGGAGGGAGCCAAAATAGATTGTCGCACCGGGCGCCACCAGCACTAAAGCTGGCCCTGCTGGCACTTTTACAAATTAGGTTCTACACACAAGCAGGGTAACCGGGAGGATGAAAACTGAAACGAGGCAGAAAGAAGGCTGTAGTGAGAGAGAGAGAGATTGACACTCATAACCCCACCCTCCTATCACTGTGGCACAGATAGAGGGGGGCACAGAAGCAAGGGGGGCTGGTACCAGGAAGAGAGGAAGCACAGGCAGGCTGAGAACTGTGACCAAGAGCTACGTAATATCCTCTTTGGGAGGTCACATCCTCAGTACCGTGCAGTTCTGGAGGTCACCTAAAGAGTACAGAGTCCAGTTCTGGGGCGATTGAATGTGAAATGGTATGAATGAATCGATGAATTAACAAGACTTGAATGTTAAATATTTGTGTAAGTAAATCGGTGAATGTATCGATAAATGAGTTTATGCGCGTAATGTGGCGGGTGGGCGAGTGTATGTGGGGATGGATTGATAAATGAATCGTCTGTGAATGATGAATGGATGTGAATGCTATTTTTCATGCTTTATGCTGTGTTGATCCCCAGGTTTCTATTTTAGGAATGTGTTCCGTCCTGGCCCCCATCCCAGGCAAGAGATGGGATTGCTTTCCAGGAAGGAAGGAGGGTGCATATAACAAGTTGCTTAATAGTTAAACATGGTTTAAAATAAACATCACTTGATATACATGCACCGTCACAGGTGCCTTCGCATTTCAACACTTTGGAGCAGGCAAGGAATTGGAGACCCTTCACCCAGCATGACCAGTGCTCATCGCAAAAGGCGCCATCATGTGCTTCCTCAGCAGTTCTGTACTGTTTAGCAAGCGGGCAGAAGTGGCGCGGTAGAACATGGTGATGCAACTTGTCACTGAATCCATCGCCTTCTTCTTCCATCCTCACTGCAACCCATTGACCCCTAGTGACTGCGCCACCAGATGCCAGAAGAAAAAAGCATTGGTAAAGCCAATAGGTCTCGTCTTTGAAATGCCTTAGGGGGCCTTTTTACTTTCCCAGTGCATGTTGCCGATGGTGACTAGCATCGGCAAAAAAAAACAAAAAAACTGGTTGCTAAAGCTGAACTGCGTTGTGGAAAATCCAGTCCCAATGTCGGGAGGCATGCACACACATGTGTCATGATGAAGTGGCAATTTTGACTTTTGGCCCCAGTGTGATGATGCATGCACATGCATACATAATAACATGGCGGACATTTTGGCTTTTTTAAATTTACCTTTTCAAGATGGTGGACACCCATTTTAGAGAAGCAACTTAAAAAGATAAATACATAAAAAAGTGTGCGAAAGTGGATTTAAAACAAGCATTGGCATAGTCAATAGGTCTCGCCTTTGGGACCTTATGTGTTTAGCCAGAACTTTTGGCTCTGCTGTAGAGCATTGTGTCTGCTGTGCATCATGTTGAAAAGTTATAATAAAAAGTGTTAGGCATTGTTGTTACCTTTATACAAAGCAAGACGACATCATATACAACTGAACAACCTGATTAAAAAAAGATTTTAACAGAAAGCATGTCTTCTAGTTTTTTTTTGTACTTGCACTGCTGGCAACTTCTTCCTGTCAGTTCTCATGCTTGTTTGTTATAACTTTTTTGTTTTGGGGGAGCGGGACATAAATAACGGGGGAGTGGAGTTTGTAAAGCAGTAATTTAATTAGATCACGAGCAGCAGACGGACACTAGGGGAGAATCAACAGATGCCAGATTCCGAGGGCAGACTGACGTGATGCTTAGGTGATGTTTAGGTGATGCTTAGGTGGTGCACTGATGCAAAATGGTGGTGGTGAGTGATGTTTGGTGCTATGGTGGTGCCACTATATGGTGTGGATTGGATGTACGTTGTGGATTGTGGAGTTGTGTAGTTGAAATATGTTGTTTGGTGTGTAACTATGTGTTGTGTATTAGAAATGTGTGGAGTTGAATTGTGTGGCCTGGAACTGTGGTGTTGAGTGAAATTATGCTTAGTGAAATTGGGTCATGGTGTGGAGTGCATTAATGTTAATTGGTGGTATGTGGCATAGAGTGCATTTATGTGGAGAGTATTTATGTTGCATTGAGTAGAGTCCAATCATGTGGCGTGTAATTATGTGGCACTGAGTGGTATTATGTGGAGTGTATTTATGTTGCATTGAGTAGTGTGTAATTATGTGGCGTGCAATTATGTGGTACTGAGTGGTATGTGGAGTGTATTTTCATTGCATTGAGTAGAGTGCAATTATGTGATGTGTAACTATGTGGTACTGAGTGGTATTATGCGGAGTGTATTTATGTTGCATTGAGTACAGTGTAATTATGTGGTGTGTAATTATGTGGCACTGAGTGGTATTATGTGGAGTGTATTTATGTTGCATTGAGTAGAGTGTAATTATGTGGCGTCTAATTATGTGGCTCGGTGTTATTATGTGGAGTGGATTTATATTGCATTGAATAGAGCGTAATTTAGTGATGTGTAATTATGTGGCACTGAGTGGTATTATGTGCAGTGTATGTTGCATTCAGTATTGTGTAATTATGTAGCGTGTAATTAAGTGGCACTGGGTGGTATTATGTGGAGTGTATTTATGTTGTATTGAGTAGAGTGTAATTATGCGGCGTGTAATTATGTGGCACTGAGGGGTATTATGTTGAGTGTATTTATGTTGCATTGAGTAGAGTATAAATATGTGGCGTGTAATTATGTGGTACTGAGTGGTATGTGGAGTTTATTTATGTTGCATTGAGTAGAGTGTAATTATGTGGCGTGTAACTATGTCGCACTGAGTGGTATTTTGTGGAGTGTACTTATGTTGCATTGAGTAGAGTGTAATTTTGTGGCGTGTAATTATGTTGCACAGTAGTATTATGTGGAGTGTATTTACGTTGCATTGAATAGAGTGTAATTATGTGATGTGTAATTATGTGGGATTGAGTGGTATTATGTTGTGTGTATGTATGTTGCATTGAGTATAGTGTAAATATGTGGTGTGTAACTATGTGGCACTGAGTGGTATTATATGGAGTGTATTTATGTTGCATTGAGTAAGGTGTAATTAGGTGACGTGTAATTATGTGGCACTGAGTGGTATTATGTGGAGTGTATTTATGTTGCATTGAGTAGAGTGTAATGATGTGGCTTGTAATTATGTGGTACGGATTGGTATTATGTGGAGTGCATGTTGCATTGAGTGCAGTGTAATTATGTGACATTTAATTATGTTGTATTCAGTGGTATTATGTTAAGTGTATTCATGTTGCATTGAGTAGAGTGTTAATAAGTGGTGTGTAATTATGTGGCACTGAGTGGTATTATATGGAGTCTATTTATGTTGCATTGAGTAGTGTAATTATGTGGCGTGTAATTATGTGGCACTGAGTGGTATTATGTGGAGTGTAATTATGTTGCATTGAGTAGAGTGTAATTATGTGGCTTGTAATTATGTGGTACTGAGTGGTATGTGGGGTGTATTTATGTTATATTGAGTAGAGTATAATTATGTTGCGTGTAACTATGTCACCCTGAGTGGTATTATGTGGAGTGTATTTATGTTGCATTGAAAAGAGTATAATTATGTGGCGTGTAATTATGTGGTACTGAGTGGTATTATTTGGAGTGTATTTATGTTGCATTGAGTATAGTGTAATTATGTGGCGTGTTATTACTTGGCACTGAGTGGTATGATGTGGAGTGTATTTGTGTTGCATTGAATAGAGTGTAATTGTAATGTGTGATTATGTGGTACTGAGTGGTATTATGTGGAGTGCATTTATGCTGCATTGAGTAGAGTGTAATTTTGTGGTGTGTAATTATGTGGTACTGAGTGGTATTATGTGGAGTGTATTTATATTCCATTTAGTAGAGTGTAATTATGTGGCGTGTTATTACGTGGCACTGAGTGGTATTATGTGGAGTGTATTTATGTTGCATTGAGTAGAGTGTAAATATGTGGCGTGAAATTATGTAGTACTGAGTGGTATTACGTGGAGTGTATTTATTTTGCATTGAGTATAGTAATTATGTGGTGTGTAATTATGTGGCTCTGCTTGGTATTATATGGAGTGTATTTATGTTGCATTGAATAGAGTGTAATTGTGACGTGTGATTATGTGGTACTGAGTGGTATTATGTGGAGTGTATTTATGTTGCATTGAGTAATGTGTAATTGCGTGGTGTGTAATTATGTGGTACTGAGTGGTATTATGTGGAGTTTATTTATGTTGCATTGAGTAGGGTGTAATTATATGGCGTGTAGTTAAGTGGTACTGAGTGGCATGATGTGGAGTGTATTTATATTGCATTGAGTATACTGTAGTTATGTGGCGTGTAATTACTTGGCACTGAGTGCTATTATGTGGAGTGTATTTATGTTGCATTGAATAGAGTGTAATTGTAATGTGTGATTATGGGGTATTGAGTGGTATTATGTGGAGTGTATTTATGCTGCATTGAGTAGAGTGTAATTACGTGGTGTGTAATTATGTGGTACTGAGTGGTATTCTGTGGAGTGTATTTATATTCCATTTAGTAGAGTGTAATTATGTGGTGTGTTATTACATGGCACTGAGTGATATTATGTGGAGTGTATTTATGTTGCATTGAGTAGAGTGTAATTATGTGGCGTGTAATTATGTAGTACTGAGTAGTATTATGTGGAGTGTATTTATTTTGCATTGAGTATAGTAATTATGTGGTGTGTAATTATGTGGCTCCGCTTGGTATTACGTGGGGTGTATTTATGTTGCATTGAATAGAGTGTAATTGTGACGTGTGATTATGTGGTACTGAGTGGTATTATGTGGAGTGTATTTATGTTGCATTGAGTAGAGTGTAATTATGTGGCATCTAATTATGTGGCTCGGTGTTATTATGTGGAGTGGATTTATATTGCATTGAATAGAGCGTAATTTAGTGATGTGTAATTATGTGGCACTGAGTGGTATTATGTGCAGTGTATGTTGCATTGAGTAATGTATAATTACGTGGTGTGTAATTATGTGGTACTGAGTGGTGTTATGTGGAGTTTATTTATGTTGCATTGAGTAGGGTGGAATTATATTGCGTGTAGTTAAGTGGTACTGAGTGGTATGATGTGGAGTGTATTTATATTGGGGGACCCTTCCTGCAAAGAAGCGCTGTTCCTGTGTTGTTGCTGTCTGGCCACTTCGCCACGCGAAGCCCCCGCTTCGCGGGTGCCGCTCGTAGGCTTAGACTCTCTCTGGGGAACAACCTTTCTGCCTCCCTTCACGTGCTTTGAGCACCAACGCGCCCCTTGCAAGCTGTCATCTGGTCAACAGGGGTAGAGGCGGGACTGCGAGGACCAGCATTCCTAGCGGCGTGGATCGGCCGCAGCTGGTCCTCTTCCCGCCCCCTCCTCCTCCTCTTTAAAATCTGTGTGGAGTGAGTGAGCCTTGGGACCCTTCCTGCAAAGAAGCGCTGTTTCTGTGTTGCTGCTGTCTGGCCACTTCGCCACGCCTCGCGGCCCCCGCTTCGCGGGTGCCGCTTGTAGGCTTAGACTCTCTCTGGGGAACAACCTTTCTGCCTCCCTTCACGTGCTTTGAGCACCAACGCGCCCCTTGCAAGCTGTCATCTGGTCAACAGGGGTAGAGGCGGGACTGCGAGGACCAGCATTCCTAGCGGCGTGGATCGGCCGCAGCTGGTCCTCTTCCCGCCCCCTCCTCCTCCTCTTTAAAATCTGTGTGGAGTGAGTGAGCCTTGGGACCCTTCCTGCAAAGAAGCGCTGTTCCTGTGTTGTTGCTGTCTGGCCACTTCGCCACGCCTCGCGGCCCCCGCTTCGCGGGAGCCGCTCGTAGGCTTAGACTCTCTCTGGGGAACAACCTTTCTGCCTCCCTTCACGTGCTTTGAGCACCAACGCGCCCCTTGCAAGCTGTCATCTGGTCAACAGGGGTAGAGGCGGGACTGCGAGGACCAGCATTCCTAGCGGCGTGGATCGGCCGCAGCTGGTCCTCTTCCCGCCCCCTCCTCCTCCTCTTTAAAATCTGTGTGGAGTGAGTGAGCCTTGGGACCCTTCCTGCAAAGAAGCGCTGTTTCTGTGTTGTTGCTGTCTGGCCACTTCGCCACGCCTCGCGGCCCCCGCTTCGCGGGAGCCGCTTGTAGGCTTAGACTCTCTCTGGGGAACAACCTTTCTGCCTCCCTTCACGTGCTTTGAGCACCAACGCGCCCCTTGCAAGCTGTCATCTGGTCAACAGGGGTAGAGGCGGGATTGCGAGGACCAGCATTCCTAGCGGCGTGGATCGGCCGCAGCTGGTCCTCTTCCCGCCCCTTCCTCTTGTTTTTCCTTCATAGCTTGTGTGGACAACGCGCACGCGGGACGCGCGCGGGGCAACGGCCGGGGCGAAGACCGGGCTAAGAGCGGGCCGTTTGAGGCCGTTCGAGGACGGCAGAGGACGGCCCAGGCCCATCCCCCTTATTGCTCCTAACCTGCTTGTTATTGTATCATCGTGCTGAGACAGGTTAGCTTAAACTGAAGCTCCCTAGTTAGTAAGTCGAATGACGACCCTGATCTCATCGTAAGCACCATGAGTACTAGGATGACACGTAGCAAAGCCTCCAAAGGTGGTCCACAAATCTGTGGCCCTATGGACGACTTCATCACCCGCACAAATATAGCCATCGATGAAGAAATATCTAAACTTCAAACCCGGGTATCCCTAGAATTGGTAGCTGCACGTAGGCTGTCCGAGGTAATTGCCCTCTCGAAAAAATCATCCCTAGGACATATAGCCTCTGCTGTCACTCCAGCACGCCCTGCCCGCCCAAATAGTATTACCACCCAGGTTGATTTACACCAGCCCCCGATTACTTCCACCCTCACTCCGCCCTTAGAACAATCACGCATTACAGAAGAGCTAAGTTTCGCTGCACCTTCTCACGCCCAGACCCCCACCCTTAATCCCCTTTCCCAAGCATTCCCAACTACTTCCCGTGTTAGTGGTGCACAACCCAAAAGAAAACGCCAATTACGCTCAGCCTACTCTCGTAAAAAGGCAAAGGTCGCAGTCTCCCACCAGCTCACAATGACCAACACTCAGGCACGTAATGCTTTACCTGAGGGTTCCTTGAGCACACAGTCAGTATGCCAAAGTATGGGAGAGGGTCCAGCCAACACCACCCCAGTAGACGAGGGGGCGCAGGTACAAGACCAGGGAAGGAATGATAAGGAATTTATAGATCAAGTCTGGGAAACATTAAAAAAACTTCTCTCACCACTCGACTTAAGATTGTCTAGGATAGAAAACAATCTACTCGAGATGGAGAAGAGCATTATTGCTCTGGCCACTCTTGGCCTGAGAAGTCTCGAAAACCAGGGCGTGTCCTTATCTGACCCACTTTCGCCAGCCCCTGTTTTGCAAGCTGAGCAGCACCCCCCACCAGTACCTGTTGCTGTAAGGCCTGTTCCTAAGCCGAGGACTGTGGCTGTGGATCAAGTTTCCATAACCGCTAAACCTCAGGCTACCAAACCGCAGATTCCCACACGGAACTCTAAGCCTGGAAAAGTAAATCCAAACCTGGTAGCATCCGCCAGACCCCAGCCTGCCGAAACCCAGGGTCCTCGTCCAAAAGAAAATTTTAGAGGAGGCTATATAGACCTTCCACCAGAGGCCAATGACTATGTGGTCGTGTTGACAGGCGTCCCTGTGATTGGCACTGACCAACACGAAAACCACTGGTCATTGAAAAATAAAACTATGCACTGGCTTAACGTCAACAGACCGATTCCCAATGGCAAAAGAAGCCGAGTAATGATGGTCCGTAGAATACCCTGGGTGGGCCCAACCAAGAAATCTAAGCAAGGGGACTGTGTAGTTGTAACTTTTGAAGACCCACATACGGCGCACCATATCTGTTCCTGGCCAACTAGTGAAGATTCTTTAGTCATACCAAGGCCGCTATCCTATTTTTACCCCCCACGCCAATTGCATACCCAAGCGGATAACTGGTCCTTGGTGCAGCACCACCCATGGAACACCCATCCCATGAGGCAAAAGAATACTCTTTTACACTGGAATGGCCTTTCAACCTACAATAGATTTGGAGGCCTGGAGGAGGTCGATTGACTTTCTATGTTCCCAGCATGCCCACAACTAGAAAAAGCATTGTCTCCACATGTTATAGACATAATTGGAAATCCAACCAACGGCCCTCCAACTAGCCAAGCCGGGCTTCTGACTCTCTTGCCCCGGGCCATGGAATCGATCAAAATGGCCATTTTAGATTGCAAAAGAGTGGAAACGAGGCCAGACAGCCCCTGTTCGATCCCCCCTCCTCCAGTACAATCTAATCCAATGGAGATCGACCTGCCTGATAGAGTTGCCTCCCCAGGCGATTCTTCACTGAGGGTCTTAAGCTGGAATGTGGCTGGCCTTGCACGTAACTTTGATAACCCGGAATGGAACACTTTCCTGGCACCCTATGACATTTGCTTGCTACAGGAAACATGGTGCCAGGAACCTAGGCATAGAGTGGGGTTTTCGACCTTCCATGTTCCGGCTGTATGTCACCAAGGTTCTAAAGGACGCCCATCCGGTGGTCTTCTCATCTGGATCAACATAGCACTAGACCTCAGTGTTTCTCAAAGGACCACCGAAACACCTGACCTTCAATGGCTAACAGTGCACTACAAAGGGGGAAGGAAACTAGAACTATTTAATCTCTACTTAAGGGGCATTAGGAACGGAGGATCTCTAAACTCTTTAGGCTTAAGTAACTACCTGTCTGCCTGTGACGCCGACTCTCTCGTCCTGCTGGCAGGCGATTTTAATTGCTGTATTGAGCCTTTAGCCAAAGAAGATATTCTGGATACCAACGAGGAGGATAACAGGAGGGGCATCCCTATTTTGAACCTCGAACCGATCCCTAAATGGACACAAAAGGCGATCGATATAAATGCTCTTTGCATGGAGCATAACTTGAGAGCAACGAATGGGCGTTCTAAATCAGATCCCATGGGTGCCCATACATACAATAGGACGGGCCACTCATCCAGAATTGACTTTGTTATGCTCAACTATAACCTCTGGCCATATCATCAAGACATGGAGGTTATAGAGACCTGTGACAGCGACCACAACCCTCTCGCTTTAACCATTTCTGTCCCCTGGCAAACTGGGTCTCAAGAAGCTACTAATCAGTTATGGAAAGCTTCACATGAGATTCTTCCCTCAAACTGTGGCAGACGTCTTAAATGGGCAAGAGTCTCAGCGGATGAGGCTAGGATGTCACAAGCTGAAACCATCTTACTAGAGGCTGAATCTAGGCTTGATAGCACGAATAGCGATAGCAAGATGTTTTTATCGTTATTTACGGAGACTGTAACGGCACTAAGTGGGCTGTTCATCATTCCCAAACCCAGCTCCAGAACTGCTTCAAAGGGGGCCCTGAGAACAAGTGAAAAGTGGTTCACAGCCAAGTGTCGACTTGCTAAGGGTGATCTTGTTGCTGCAGTAAAAGGAAAAGACCAAGCTACCATCAGGTCTGCAAGGAAACTTTATAGGAAAACTGTGACTGAGGCCAAGCGGACATATGATTTCAACTTTTGGCGTGACCTAACGGAGGCGAGCACAAGGAAAGATGCTAAGGGGTTCTGGGACTTGCTAAGATCAAGAGACAAGCCCATTGATCAACAACTGACTTGTAATATCCCTGGTGTTGCCTGGTTTGCCCACTTTTCGAAATTGTATTCGGCTCAGATAGGGCCTCCGCAACCAGACCCGCTCCCAAGGCTCAGTTCCACAGATCTCCCACCAAATGAAGTCCTATTTACCACCTTGGAAGTAGAGAAGGCAATCAGGTGTATTGTTTCTAACAAAGCGGCAGGACCTGATGGGATCCCGGGCGACTTGATAAAAAATAATCCCCCATTTTGGAGCAGATTAATTGCTGCTCTTCTTAATGAGGTTATGTTGGGGGGGTCTTTCCCTGACTCTTGGAGGGGCGCTGAAGTAGTCCCCATTTTCAAGAAGGGTAGCAGGGAAGACCCAGCCAATTACCGCCCCATCAGTTTGCTGGATTCGACGCAAAAGGTAGCGGGGAAAGTGGTATTGGGCAGGATTCTGGAGTGGGTGGATGAAAATCAGATATTGTCTGATTTCCAAGCGGGTTTTAGATCAGGGACAGGCACCGTCGAGCAGACATTCCGCCTTTTAATGCTCTATTGGAAGGTAGTGGTGCTAGGAGGGGGCAGCTTATACTTAGTCTTCATAGACTTAAAAACAGCCTTCGACCTGGTTCCAAGAGCATTATTGTGGAAGGTCCTTGACGAGTTAGGTCTACCTCCCTATTTGTTGGCCTTGCTGATAAAATTCCATGAAAACAACTTTGCCCAAATCAGATGGGGTGCCCAGGGAGAAAAAACCCCGTGTATTCCAGTAGACAGGGGCGTCCGCCAGGGGTGTGTGCTTGCCCCCACTCTGTTTTCGCTTTACGTCAATGGAGTGGTGGAGCACCTTCTTCAACATCCTGCAGATGCACCATCCCTGGCTGGAAGGAAAATCCCGACGCTCCTGTTTGCGGACGACACCCTCCTGATTTCGAAATCACCTGCAGGCATACAGTCACTACTTTCCAGCTTCAAGGCCTTCTGTGACACCAAGGGACTGGCCATAAATATTGGCAAGACCAAATTTCTTCTCCTCAACCCCCCTAAGAAATCTGTTAAACCCCCCACTCTAGACTCTGTCACATTAGAACGGGTCAAAGAATTTGACTATCTAGGCATACGTCTTTGTGATAGTATGAGCTGGAAGGCCCATCACCAAAAAGTGTTTCTAACCCATAAGAGGGTTGTTGGTGCTTTACTTAAAGAGCAGCGTGCTTCCTCCATAAAACCTATTGGGGCACTTCTTGATATTTATAGGGGTAGGGTTGTGAGTGCAGCACTGTATGGCGCAGAACTTTGAGGTACCCAGAGAGTGGATACTTTGGCCCACCTAGAAAATAAATTTCACAAAGATCTGATGAGGCTACCCCAGAGCACCCCCACAATCCCCCTCTTGCTGGACGCAGGTACCCGTCCAATCTGCGAGCAAGCTAAATTACGCCCCTTACTACTATGGTCTAGAATTTGGAACGTCCCCGAACTCCACAGCTATGCAGACGCCCTAAAAGATGTACTGTCCTTACCTGGCTGGCATAAGATCGCCTGGCTCAGAGAGGTCAAGAGGGCATTATACAAGCTCGGTCTGGGAGCTGCGTGGGAAAATAAAACAGCACCTCCTAAACAAGAACTGAAGAAGGCTTACTGGTCTTGGGTGGATAACGAGAGACTTGGTAAATCAAATCACCCAAGATCTGTTGCCAACTTCTTGATGGTTAAAGATATCCCCTCCAGAGAACCATATTTGGACTTGATTCACAGTTCACATGATAGGGCATTATATTTCAAATTCAGGGTTGGGGTCTTACTTTTATGTCAGTTTACCTCTACCTGGAAACCACCACTGCAAACTGTACCCTATTGCCCATTCTGCGAGCTAAAAATCGAATCTGTCGCACACTTTCTATTTGAGTGTCGAGTCTATATGGCCCCTAGACGGAGGTGGTTGAAGCCTCTTTGTAGGAGCCTGGGAACTCGCTCACATCTGGAAGCTATAAGAATACTGCTCTCAGATACAAGACCCTTTTTTGCCATTTGTTTGGCTAAATTCCTAGGCTGGGCTTGGCGCATAAGATCTGCTAAACAACTGACGATACAGTAAAGTGTCCCTTTTTCATTTTTCATAAATTTTAAGATTATCCCGTGTAAATATGAAATGTTTTTAATGGTAATATGAATTGTAAATTGCTTTGTTTCGACCATTGTTTTATGCTGTCATGTTTTGCTTTTATGATATGTTTCTATATCGAAATAAAGCTTTACTACCTACCTATTTATATTGCATTGAGTATACTGTAATTATGTGGCGTGTTATTACTTGGCACTGAGTGGTATTATGTGGAGTGTATTTATGTTGCATTGAATAGAGTGTAATTGTAATGTGTGATTATGTGGTACTGAGTGGTATTATGTGGAGTGTATTTATGCTGCATTGAGTAGAGTGTAATTACGTGGTGTGTAATTATGTGGTACTGAGTGGTATTATGTGGAGTGTATTTATATTCCATTTAGTAGAGTGTAATTATGTGGCGTGTTATTACGTGGCACTGAGTGGTATTATGTGGAGTGTATTTATGCTGCATTGAGTAGAGTGTAATTACGTGGTGTGTAATTATGTGGTACTGAGTGGTATTATGTGGAGTGTATTTATATTCAATTTAGTAGAGTGTAATTATGTGGCGTGTTATTACGTGGCACTGAGTGGTATTATGTGGAGTGTATTTATGTTGCATTGAGTAGAGTGTAATTATGTGGCGTGTAATTGTGTAGTACTGAGTGGTATAATGTGGAGTGTATTTATATTGCATTGAGTATAGTGTTATTATGTGGCGTGTTATTACATTGCACTGAGTGGTATTATGTGGATCGTATTTATGTTGCATTGAGTAGAGTGTAATTATGTGACATGTAATTATGTGGTACTGAGCTGTATTATGTGGAGTGTATTTTTATTGCATTGAGTAGAGTGTAAGTATGTGGGGTGTAATTATGTGGTACTGAGTGGTATGTGGAGTGTATTTATGTTGCATTGAGTAGAGTGTAGTTATGTGACATGTAATTATGTGGTGCTGAGTGGTATTATGTGGAGTGTATGTTGCATTGAGTGCAGCGTAAATATGTAGCATATAATTATGTGGCACAGTGGTATTATGTTGTGTGTATTCATGTTGCATTGAGTATAGTGTAAATATATGGTGTGTAATTATGTGGCACTGAGTGGTATTATCTGGAGTGTATTTATGTTGTATTGAGTAGAGTGTAATGATGTGGCTTGTAATTATGTGGTAATGATTGGTATTACGTGGAGTGCGTGTTGCATTGAGTGCAGTGTAATTATGTGGCATTTAATTATGTTGTATTGAGTGGTATTATGTTAAGTGTATTTATGTGTAAATATATGGCGTGTAATTATGTGGCACTGAGTGGTATTATGTGGAGTGTAATTATGTTGCATTGAGTAGAGTGTAATTATGTGGCTTGTAATTATGTGGTACTGAGTGGTATGTGGAGTGTATTTATGTTGTATTGAGTAGAGTATAATTGTGTGGCGTGTAACTATGTCACACTGAGTGGTATTATGTAGAGTGTATTTATGTTGCATTGAGAAGAGTAATTATGTGGAGTGTAATTATGTGGCACAGTGTTATTATGTGGAGTGTATTTATGTTGCATTGAATAGAGTGCAATTATGTGGCGTGTAATTATGTGGTACTGAGTGGTATTATGTGGAGTGTATTTATGTTGCATTGAGTAGAGTGTAATTATGTGGCGTATAATTATGTGGCACAGTGTTATTATGTGGAGTGGATTTATGTTGTATTGAATAAAGTGTAATTATGTGACGTCTAAATATGTGGTACTGAGTGGTATTATGTGGAGTGTATGTTGCATTGAGGGCAGTGTAAATATGTAGCATATAATTATGTGGCACAGTCGTATTATGTGGAGTGTATTTGTGTTGCATTGAATAGAGTGTAATTATGTGATGTGTAATTATGTGGTACTGAGTGGTATTATGTTGTGTGTATTTATGTTGCATTTATTATAGTGTAAATATGTGGTGTGTAATTATGTGGCACTGAGTGGTATTATATGGAGTTTATTTATGTTGCATTGAGTAAGGTGTAATTATGTGGCACTGAGTGGTATTATGTGGAGTGTATTTATGTTATATTGAGTAGAGCGTAATGATGTGGCTTGTAATTATGTGGTACTGATTGGTATTATGTGGAGTGCATGTTGCATTGAGTGCAGTGTAATTATGTGGCATTTAATTATGTTGTATTGAGTGGTATTATGTTAAGTGTATTTATGTTGCATTGAGTAGAGTGTAAATATATGGCGTGTAATTATGTGGCACTGAGTGGTATTATATGGAGTCTATTTATTTTGCATTGAGTAGTGTAATTATGTGGTGTGTAATTATGTGTTACTGAGTGGCATTATGCGGAGTGTAATTATGTTGTATTGAGTAGAGTGTAATTATGTGGCTTGTAATTATGTGGTACTGAGTGGTATGTGGGGTGTATTTATGTTATATTGAGTAGAGTATAATTATGTGGCATTTAACTATGTCACACTGAGTGGTATTATGTGGAGTGTATTTATGTTGCATTGAGAAGAGTAATTATGTGGAGTGTAATTATGTGGCACAGTGTTATTATGTGGAGTGTATTTATGTTGCATGGAATAGACTGGAATTATGTGGCGTGTAATTATGTGGAACTGAGTGGTATTATTTGGAGTGTGTTTATGTTGCATTGGGTAGAGTAATTATGTGGCGTGTAATTATGTAGCACTGCTTGGTATTATGTGGAGTGTATTTATGTTGCATTGAATAGAGTGTAATTGTGACGTTTTATTATGTGGTACTGAGTGGTATTAGGTGGAGTGTATTTATGTTGCATTGAGTAATGTGTAATTACGTGGTGTGTAATTATGTGGTGCTGAGTGTTATTCTGTGCATTGTATTTATATTGCATTGAGTAGAGTGTAATTATGTGGCGTGTTATTACGAGGCACTGAGTGGTATTATGTGGAGTTTATTTATGTTGTATTGAGTACAGTGTAATTATATGGCATGTAGTTGTGTGGTACTGAGTGGTATTATGTGGAGTGTATTTATGTTGCATTAAGTAGAGCCTAATTGTGTGGTGTGTAATTATGTGGTACTCAGTGGTATTATGTGTATGTGGAGTGCATTTATATTCCATTTAGTAGAGTGTAGTTATGTGGCGTGTTATTACGTGGCACTGAGTGGCATTATGTGGAGTGCATTTATGTTGCATTGAGTAGAGTGTAATTATGCGGCGCGTAATTATGTAGTATTGAGTGGTATTAGTTGGAGTGTATTTATTTTGCATTGAGTATAGTGTAATTATGTGGCATGTTCTTACGTGGCACTGAGTGGTATTATGTGGAGTGTATTTATGTTGCATTGAGTAGAGTGTAAATATGTGGCGTGTAATTATGTAGTACTGAGTGGTATTACGTGGAGTGTATTTATTTTGCATTGAGTATAGTAATTATGTGGTGTGTAATTATGTGGCTCTGCTTGGTATTATATGGAGTGTATTTATGTTGCATTGAATAGAGTGTAATTGTGACGTGTGATTATGGGGTACTGAGTGGTATTATGTGGAGTGTATTTATGTTGCATTAAGTAATGTGTAATTGCGTGGTGTGTAATTATGTGGTACTGAGTGGTATTATGTGGAGTTTATTTATGTTGCATTGAGTAGGGTGTAATTATATGGCGTGTAGTTAAGTGGTACTGAGTGGCATGATGTGGAGTGTATTTATATTGCATTGAGTATACTGTAGTTATGTGGCGTGTAATTACTTGGCACTGAGTGCTATTATGTGGAGTGTATTTATGTTGCATTGAATAGAGTGTAATTGTAATGTGTGATTATGGGGTATTGAGTGTTATTATGTGGAGTGTATTTATGCTGCATTGAATAGAGTATAATTACGTGGTGTGTAATTATGTGGTACGGAGTGGTATTATGTGGAGTGTATTAATATTCCATTTAGTAGAGTGTAATTATGTGGTGTGTTATTACATGGCACTGAGTGGTATTATGTGGAGTGTATTTATGTTGCATTGAGTAGAGTGTAATTATGTGGCGTGTAATTATGTAGTACTGAGTAGTATTATGTGGAGTGTATTTATTTTGCATTGAGTATAGTAATTATGTGGTGTGTAATTATGTGGCTCCGCTTGGTATTACGTGGGGTGTATTTATGTTGCATTGAATAGAGTGTAATTGTGACGTGTGATTATGTGGTACTGAGTGGTATTATGTGGAGTGTATTTATGTTGCATTGAGTAATGTATAATTACGTGGTGTGTAATTATGTGGTACTGAGTGGTGTTATGTGGAGTTTATTTATGTTGCATTGAGTAGGGTGGAATTATATGGCGTGTAGTTAAGTGGTACTGAGTGGTATGATGTGGAGTGTATTTATATTGCATTGAGTATACTGTAATTATGTGGCGTGTTATTACTTGGCACTGAGTGGTATTATGTGGAGTGTATTTATGTTGCATTGAATAGAGTGTAATTGTAATGTGTGATTATGTGGTACTGAGTGGTATTATGTGGAGTGTATTTATGCTGCATTGAGTAGAGTGTAATTACATGGTGTGTAATTATGTGGTACTGAGTGGTATTATGTGGAGTGTATTTATATTCCATTTAGTAGAATGTAATTATGTGGCGTGTTATTACGTGGCACTAAGTGGTATTATGTGGAGTGTATTTATGTTGCATTGAGTAGAGTGTAATTATGTGGCGTGTAATTGTGTAGTACTGAGTGGTATAATGTGGAGTGTATTTATATTGCATGGAGTATAGTGTTATTATGTGGCGTGTTATTACATAGCACTGAGTGGTATTATGTGGATCGTATTTATGTTGCATTGAGTAGAGTGTAATTATGTGACATGTAATTATGTGGTACTGAGCTGTATTATGTGGAGTGTATTTTTATTGCATTGAGTAGAGTGTAAGTATGTGGGGTGTAATTATGTGGTACTGAGTGGTATGTGGAGTGTATTTATGTTGCATTGAGTAGAGTGTAGTTATGTGACATGTAATTATGTGGTGCTGAGTGGTATTATGTGGAGTATATGTTGCATTGAGTGCAGCGTAAATATGTAGCATATAATTATGTGGCACAGTGGTATTATGTTGTGTGTATTCGTGTTGCATTGAGTATAGTGTAAATATATGGTGTGTAATTATGTGGCACTGAGTGGTATTATCTGGAGTGTATTTATGTTGTATTGAGTAGAGTGTAATGATGTGGCTTGTAATTATGTGGTACTGATTGGTATTACGTGGAGTGCGTGTTGCATTGAGTGCAGTGTAATTATGTGGCATTTAATTATGTTGTATTGAGTGGTATTATGTTAAGTGCATTTATGTGTAAATATATGGCGTGTAATTATGTGGCACTGAGTGGTATTATGTGGAGTGTAATTATGTTGCATTGAGTAGAGTGTAATTATGTGGCTTGTAATTATGTGGTACTGAGTGGTATGTGGTGTAGTGTATTTATGTTGTATTGAGTAGAGTATAATTATGTGGCGTGTAACTATGTCACACTGAGTGGTATTATGTAGAGTGTATTTATGTTGCATTGAGAAGAGTAATTATGTGGAGTGTAATTATGTGGCACAGTGTTATTATGTGGAGTGTATTTATGTTGCATTGAATAGAGTGTAATTATGTGGTACTGAGTGGTATTATGTGGAGCGTATTTATGTTGCATTGAGTAGAGTGTAATTATGTGGCGTATAATTATGTGGCACAGTGTTATTATGTGGAGTGGATTTATGTTGTATTGAATAAAGTGTAATTATATGACGTCTAAATATGTGGTACTGAGTGGTATTATGTGGAGTGTATGTTGCATTGAGGGCAGTGTAAATATGTAGCATATAATTATGTGGCACAGTCGTATTATGTGGAGTGTATTTGTGTTGCATTGAATAGAGTGTAATTATGTGATGTGTAATTATGTGGTACTGAGTGGTATTATGTTGTGTGTATTTATGTTGCATTTATTATAGTGTAAATATGTGGTGTGTAATTATGTGGCACTGAGTGGTATTATATGGAGTTTATTTATGTTGCATTGAGTAAGGTGTAATTATGTGGCACTGAGTGGTATTATGTGGAGTGTATTTATGTTATATTGAGTAGAGCGTAATGATGTGGCTTGTAATTATGTGGTACTGATTGGTATTATGTGGAGTGCATGTTGCATTGAGTGCAGTGTAATTATGTGGCATTTAATTATGTTGTATTGAGTGGTGTTATGTTAAGTGTATTTATGTTGCATTGAGTAGAGTGTAAATATATGGCGTGTAATTATGTGGCACTGAGTGGTATTATATGGAGTCTATTTATGTTGCATTGAGTAGTGTAATTATGTGGTGTGTAATGTGTTACTGAGTGGTATTATGCGGAGTGTAATTATGTTGTATTGAGTAGAGTGTAATTATGTGGCTTGTAATTATGTGGTACTGAGTGGTATGTGGGGTGTATTTATGTTATATTGAGTAGAGTATAATTATGTGGCATTTAACTATGTCACACTGAGTGGTATTATGTGGAGTGTATTTATGTTGCATTGAGAAGAGTAATTATGTGGCACAGTGTTATTATGTGGAGTGTATTTATGTTGCATGGAATAGACTGGAATTATGTGGCGTGTAATTATGTGGAACTGAGTGGTATTATTTGGAGTGTGTTTATGTTGCATTGGGTAGAGTAATTATGTGGTGTGTAATTATGTAGCACTGCTTGGTATTATGTGGAGTGTATTTATGTTGCATTGAATAGAGTGTAATTGTGACGTTTTATTATGTGGTACTGAGTGGTATTAGGTGGAGTGTATTTATGTTGCATTGAGTAATGTGTAATTACGTGGTGTGTAATTATGTGGTGCTGAGTGTTATTCTGTGCATTGTATTTATATTGCATTGAGTAGAGTGTAATTATGTGGCGTGTTATTACGAGGCACTGAGTGGTATTATGTGGAGTTTATTTATGTTGTATTGAGTAGAGTGTAATTATATGGCATGTAGTTGTGTGGTACTGAGTGGTATTATGTGGAGTGTATTTATGTTGCATTAAGTAGAGCCTAATTGTGTGGTGTGTAATTATGTGGTACTCAGTGGTATTATGTGTATGTGGAGTGCATTTATATTCCATTTAGTAGAGTGTAATTATGTGGCGTGTTATTACGTGGCACTGAGTGGCATTATGTGGAGTGCATTTATGTTGCATTGAGTTGAGTGTAATTATGTGACGTGTAATTATATGGTACTGAGTGGTATTATGTGGAGTGTATTTATGTTGCATTGAGTAGAGTGTAATTATGTGACGTGTAATTATGTGGTACTGAGTGGTATGTGGAGTGTATTTATGTTGCATTGACTAGAGTGTAATTATGTGGACATGTAATTATGTGGTGCTGAGTGGTATTATGTGGGGTGCATTTATATTGCATTGAGCAGAGTATAATTATGTGGCACTGAGTGGTATTATGTGGAGTGTGTTCATGTTGCATTGAGTAGAGTGTAATTATGTGGCATATAATTATGTGGCACAGTGTTATTATGTGGAGTGGATTTATGTTGCATTGAATAGAGTGTAATTATGTGACGTGTAATTATGTGGTACCTAGTGGTATTATGTGAAGTGTATGTTGCATTCAGTAGAGTTTAATTATGTGGAGTGTAATTATGTGGCACTGAGTGGTATTATTTGAAGTGTATGTTGCATTGAGTGCAGTGTAATTATGTAGCATATAATTATGTGGCACTGAGTGGTATTATGTGGAGTGTACTTATGTTGCATTGAGTAGAGTGTAATTATGTGCCGTGTAACTATGTCGCACTGAGTGGTATTTTGTGGTGTGTATTTATGTTGCCTTGAGTAGAGTGTAATTTTGTGGTATGTGATTATTGTGGCACGGTGGTATTATGAGGAGTGTAGTTATGTTGCATTGAATAGAGTGTAATTATGTGATGTGTAATTATGTGCTACTGAGTGGTATTATGTTGTGTGTATTTATGTTGCATTGAGTATAGTGTAAATATGTGGTGTGTGATTATGTGGCACTGAGTCATATTATATGAAGTCTATTTATGTTGCATTGAGTAGTGTAATTATGTGGCGAGTAAATATGTGGCACTGAGTGGTATTATGTGGAATGTAATTATGTTGCATTGAGTAGAGTAATTATGTGGAGTGTAATTATGTGGCACAGTGTTATTATGTGGAGTGTATTTATGTTGCATTGAGTAGAGTGTAATTATATGGCGTGTAGTTATGTGGTACTGAGTGGTATTATTTAGAGTGTATTTATGCTACATTGAGTAGAGTAATTATGTGTTGTGTAATTATGTGGCACTGCTTGGTATTATGTGGAGTGTATTTATGTTGCATTGAATAGAGTGTTATTGTTATGTGTGATTATGTGGTACTGAGTGGTATTATATGGAGTGTATTTATGTTGCATTTAGTAGAGTGTAATTACGTGGTGTGTAATTATGTGTTACTGAGTGGTATTATGTGGAGTGTATTTATAGTGCATTGATTAGAGTGTAATTATGTGGCGTGTTATTTCGTGGCACTGAGTGGTATTATGTGGAGTTTATTTATGTTGCATTGAGTAGAGTGGTATTATGTGGAGTGCATGTTGCATAGAGTGCAGTGTAATTATGGTGCATATAATTATGTGGTATTGAGTGTAAATATGTGTTGTGTAATTATGTGGCACTGAGTGGTATTATATGGATTGTATTTATGTTGCATTGAGTGCAGTGTAATTATGTTACATATAATTATGTGGCACTGAGTGGTATTATGTGGAGTGTATTTATGTTGCATTGAGTAGAGTGTAATAATGTGGCATGGAATTATCTGGCACTGAGTGGTATTACGTGGAGTGTTTTTATGTTGCATTGAGTACAGTTATTATGTGGCACTAAATTATATTATGTGGAGTGTTTTATGTTCCATTGATTCGAGTGTAATTATGTGGCACTGAGTGGCATCACGTGGAGTGTTTTGTGTTGTGTCCCCCAGCAGTCCTAACACACAGTCTAGCCAGAGCTGTGTGTTCCCCCCAATCAGGCACCGAGGTACAGCCTGTCCAAACCTGTGTGCCTCTCTCTACACGCAGCAGGCATCGAGGCACGATCTGCCCACCAATGTGTGTGTCCCCAATAGGCACAAAAACACCGTCTACTCAGAGGAGTGTCCCCCCCCCACCCCCTCCCCCTCCGAAGGCACTAAAACACAATTTGTTCAGGGCTATGTGTGTCACAGATTACCCAGTGCCCTGTGTGACCCACACAAGATACCGGGCGGGGCCCATCCTGTCCAGAGCTGTGTGTCTCCAGCAGGCACAAAAACACAGTCTTGCTTAGAGCTCTGCATGTCCCTCAACAGGCGCCAATACACAATCTACTCAGAGAAGTGTGTGTGTCCCAGCAGGCTACGAGACACTGTCGGCCTGAAGCTGTGCTGTTACCCAGCAGGCACTGAAATACGGTACGCATAGAGCTGTCTGTGTCACCAGGAGTCCCCACACAAGCTGTGTGTCTCCCCCCAGTATTCACAAACGCCCTCTCTATTGTACTTTATGAAAGTAGAATTGTAAATTCCAAGCGTTCCGCCACGTTCCACCATAGTTCGACACGTCTTCCGTCTCCTTCTTTTAACATGCTCTTCTTTTCTTCGAAGTGTTTTTCTTCGCGTTTTTCCTTTGCAGGATTCAGGAAAACCGAAATGTGCAAACTAACGACTACAGACATGCAGAGATACACATACACAAAACGACTGTAACACTAAACACACAAAAATCAACACGCAGAAAAAAGACACACGAATGTACTCTAATACACAGTCACAGGCACCAACATGCGGGTATACAGTAACGAACACCTACATACAGAAGCACTTGAACATTATCTAAAACATACACACACAAGCTATCACCTACAGACACACACGCACACACGCAGAAATGCAAAAGCGTGCAAAAACACTGTTGAGGAAAACTCAGGCTTACAAGCACACCCACACACCACTCAAAGAAACCCCCAAGTAAAGCTGACAGGCACAAGCAAACACACGTGCGCTGTCACACGAAAAACGTAACACGCGGAAACCTTAACAAGCATGTGCGCACACACCACCCCAAAAACGTGAGCGCTAAAATCTAGCCAAGGGATATTAAAGGGGTAGCAGCATGCAGTGGGGGGCAAGAAAAAATGTGCTCTCCCTCACAGTGCTAAATTCAAAAGAAACAAGAATTATCAAGGCCAATAGGTCTTGCTTTACGGTGCCACATGTACACACAGGCATTCATAAATGCTGTTTACGCGTATTGCATTCACAGATGCTTTTTATCACATTAAAGACAGCCTTATTGCCTTAGTCAATGCAAAAAAAATTGGCAAAAAGGAATGCGTTTTTTATAGAATGCAAATAGGGAATAAATAATCAAATGCGACATGATCGAGTGCGCATTTCAAAGTCAAATAGTCTCTTGTGCATTCAAATGATAACCATTCTTGAAGGCAGAATGATACACCGAGTGCTCATCTGGTGGAATCGAAAGCCATACTATGTATATATTTTTTTTAAACACAACAGCTGTGCTGTCAATCCACACCTAAAAAGTAGTTAAAAGAATGTAAGCAATGTAAATATAAAAGTCATCCAATCAAAAGGATGGTAAAAAAGCTATTCTTCACGGGAGTGCAAATGCAGGAAGAGGAAGGAAGCCATTGAAAAAGAAGCAAGATTATGAGACTGACAGAAAGGCCAACCAATGAAATGCAATGGGCTGCCCCAAAACCCATTATAAGTATGGGGGAGTTGGGGAGAGGATGGGGGAGTTGGGGAGAGGATGGGGAAGTTAGGATGTAGCCTAACGGCAAGGGCAGCTTACATCAAATCTGGGGAACCAGGTTCGAGTCTCGACAGTGACGTTCAATATCCTGTGATTGTGGGCAAATCACTTAATCGCCTCTTCCTAACAAAAATGAATGTGTCCTTATGTAACGCAACTGGTGCATATGTAGAGCGCTCTGATATCCGATACCTTCGGGTCAAGTTCATGCTATATAAAACTCTGACAAAAAAAAGAGTATTGGTAGTGTACACAATAATGGCTTCATTTACAAGCCCCTTGCACCGCCTCTGTGTCACCTTTTATTTTTTGAGGCAGTGATGCCACAAGCAGTGTGCCACACTGCTCCTTGTCTACAAACTAACGCATTGGTTACAATGCGTCAGTTTGTAGAGGCCGGCGTCACAGTATACCTGCGTGAGGTATAATGTATGCAGGGTAGTCGTCCCCACGTATAAAGCCACGTAGAAGTGACGCAGTGAAATTTACATTTCACTGCATGAATCTACAACTTGACTGCGTCAAAATCCTTATGCCTGCTCAGACCAGACGTAAGGGCTCACGCAATGCTTTCGCAATGGGACACGCCTATGTGTTCTGACTCATTGCTGGAGTTGCGTCAGTTTTACAACCAACTCCAGCATTGCGTCACTTTTGCGCCAACAGATGGGTCCGAATTTCTGCAGCATCTGTTAATCCTCACGCCATGTAACCCTGTATTATAAATACAGCGCATCCATGGCGTTGCAAGGGCATTTGACGCAGGCGCACAGTTTCTTGTAAATGAGCCCCTAAGTCTTTTTAAACAACAGAAAACTGTTGCTAATATATGTTTTGGGATTTTGCACATGGGCCATTCAGATGAAATTGACCATAGGCACTTGGGCTAATGGCTGCTGAGTCACCTCGGGTGGAGGGCGCAGTGCCGGCTCTGAAGTGCCCCAGTGAAGGCCTGCCCTCGGGGGAAGCCAAGTCAGCAGCGGAAATTACTTCATTTCCTGCTGATATCAGCTGCCTGATTCAGCCACATTCCTTCCTCTTTTTCGGTCAGTCTTAAATCACTTTTTATGATAACTAGAAAAAATGGGCTATGTTGTTTGCCATCGCTGTGGCTTTTTTGGCTAGTCTCTGTATTTACTCCTTGAGCAGTCACAGCAGAGTCACAGCCGCTTTGCACATAGAGGTGAGCTAAAGGCCTTCTTGGTGAGAATACATCCTACTGCTATGACTTATTCCATTATACAAGGTTTCAAAGACTTTTTTAGACCTACTGGATGAAAGAAACAGAAAAGAAAATAATTATTCCTTTTTCAGATTTCTTTTATTTTTTTAATTTCTTCTTGCATTTGATCGAATTTCTACCATATAGATGGTGTAGAATGTCAGCATCAGTGGGTCTTGATTCGGGCACTTCTCTGAAAGGCTTGTTGGCCTGGGGCAGAGGGTGTCACATATCAGACCGGCTGCTTATAGATTGATGTGGCTAGGGTAAAATCACAGTAAAGAACGCCAAAGGAGAGCTTATTGGCTTCAAGGAGTCCGTGCCAGAATATTAAGAGAATATCTAGATACAGAATTTGCTCGAAAAGCCTCACTTAGCGCCTGGGTCAACCAAAATTTCAGCTTTCTGCTATGCATGGGTACCCACGCACATTTTCCCAAGGGCCAAAATATTTGGTATCAGGTGTGACTAAAGGCTGCATTGATGTCAGTGGGGTGGCGGAGGGGGGCTGTATAAGATTGGTGTACGGGGGCGAAGCATGTTCATTATGTGGCTGAATTGTACAATGTTAAACCAGGAAACCTGAAATCATTCCCGGCTTCCCCACTTGACCAAATTGTGTGACCCAAGGCAATTGTTTTATTTCACTTTTCCTCCTTTTTCTTCACTATGACATATCAGAGGCCCTTGAAGTACATTACTTCAGGATGTGCACTGTATGAAACCCTCTGCTGTGTTTGATTTAATAAACTACAATCTTGTCCATGTATTATAGCAATTGAGGTGACCCAAAGGGTGCACAAGCAACTGACTTGCCTCGTAGCTCACCATTGGCACTGTTATGAGAGTGGTCGCAGGAATGATTCTAAAATCATGTTTGAAAACTATCACTTTTAAAAAATACTTCTCAATGCTATGATATGATCTGATATACTAACGTGGAAAGTTTCAGCAGGTTAATGAAATACACGTTTTCATTTTAAAGAGACTTTACCATATTTTAACAGGTTTGTTGCAAGATGTCCTTAAAAATTAAGGTGTTTCTAAAGGCAAGTGGTGCAAGACACCCTAGTTACTTCCATTCTTTAAATTCAAATTAACCTGTAAATAAATGCTTGCTTATTTATTTAACATTTTTTAAATGTTAGTACTGAGTGGAGTAAGCAGCTACCCATTGCTGCTGTTGATCAGGGGGCGCATGTAAAGGTTAGAAGGGCCGCATGCGGCCCCCGGGCCGTACTTTGAGTATCACTGCTCTAATATAACTTCTATTTCCTCTCAACCAATGACACTATCGCCTTTACAAAACCTCTCACCTCGTCCTGAAACGTCTGTCCAAAAACCTTTTTTGCTCCATCTCCTCTGAGGACCCAACAAGCTCACCTAACCACCTTGGAGAGTTTTACCAGGACTACAGCGTCATCCCTGTGGCGTAACATGGATATCATGGGCCCTATTGAAAGCAAGGAAAATGCCCTGCAGTTGCTCATAAAAATAAAGATATACTTGGGGTGGAATGGACCAATCACACCCCTGGACCTCAGTGTCACTGCGCCTATTGCACTGATGATAGGTGCACCTCTGTTTAGCAGCCTCCAAGTTCCCCATGCTACATGTCATTCAAAGGAAACCTCCATCTTCCTCTAATCACATTCTTTCCGTTAATGCCCTCCACCCTATCCCTTCCCCTCATTCTCGCTCTCCCTCTACTGTCGCTCACTCCTCCGTACCCGTTTCCTCCCTTCTGTCCTGACATCCATCTTTCTGGCCCCTTTCTTTTCCTCTTCCCTTGACCCTTCTGCTTATCCCTACCTCCTTTCTCTCACTCAATGATCCTTAATCCTTTCACCGTTCTTCTGTCATTTCCTTTCCTCCTCCTCTTTGTATCTCCTGCCTACTCATTTTCTTTCATACCTTTTCTCTCGTCAATTTCTCCCTTATCTTCTCCTCCATAGGTGCCCCTTACCTTTGACCCTGCCCAAAGGGTAAGGACAAAGCCCGTCCCCCAGGTGGATTCTGTGATTTAAATAAACTCTGAAAGGGCGACTATTGTAGTTATAGGGCGGGGTCTTCATGCAAGAGGCTAGAGACATTCCTTAGGAAGTAAGTTTTTTATTTAATCTGAGGCCCTTAGGTTATAACAACAGCGGGTGGGTTCTGTCTGGGCTACACCCGTCCCGCCCCGCCACTGTCCCTTTCTCCTAGCTCCCCCTCTTCTCCAAAGACCAACATTCTATTATATCACTCACTCTCAGCATTCCAGACACCAGCTCAGACATACATGGAATAGGGACACACAGGATACTAAAGCAGCCTCTAAAAAGGATAGAACAGGTCCTGGTCCCACTGCACCTGTTGCACCACTGGTAGCTATGCCTCAGAGCCAACCCAAGTAAGCAGTAATCAGTAAGTAGCCCGATGACATTGGCTATGGCAAAAAAAACCACTCAATCCTAATGTAAAACAGCTAAAATGGCACCATTGAGAAAATGCTATGGTAAATGACAATCTGGTGTCATAATAGCATCCATAAGCTCTGCAATTTGCCACATCTTGTTTCTTCCAAAAGCAAGATATCTGGCACTTCGTCCTGAGAAACATCACAACACAACCATTGATCAAGACACACCCAAAAAATAAACCACTAAAGCAGGCAACAGAAGGATAGAGGCTACAGTATATTCAAAGTATATGAAGGCACACAAGTCATTCTGAGATATGGTTATCATCCCAGCCATCTAAGCAAAAAAAAAGCAGGTTTCATCACTCGGATGCTCCAACAATGCAAGCAACACACACATGAAATTCACATTACAGAGCGATCATTAAAAAGATTTTTTAAATGTAGTTCTCTCACCTTGCATTTACACCATTTCCAGCAAAGGCGATTTTCATCATCATCTCTATATTTAAACACCATACGCTTTGCTCCAGCAAATCACTTCCCTCTCAAATTCTCTGTGATGGACTTCCCACTCAATTCACAGAATAAAACTGATAGAGCGCCATGAGATTTTGAAAATTGTCGGGGTGCATAATAATCGTGCATAGCCCGCATCCGCATATATATTCGTATACTTTTTGTGTTTCATTAACAGATGATCATTAGAAGAGTAACATGCAATAATAAATATCGTGAGTGTAATGTTTGAAATGTATTTCGTGTTAGTTGAAAGAGTAAAATGCCTTTTAAATGTAATTGTTTATTGAAAGTGCCTAACGAATTCGGTCATGTGTAATGTAATGCATTAGATTTAAACGTGCACCATGTTAAGTTGCACTCGTAGGAATGATTACTTATGTAGCCAGTGTAATGGAAAATAGTTCTTATAAATGTAATGTTTATTAATGTGTGTAGTTTTAATGTGTAAAGGCCTAATGGAACATTCATATATTGCTATGAGAAGGCCTATTCGCATTTCTTAACTTAGCTGAATTGTGCAGGCCGAGATGTATTTTCCCTGGGAGAGATCTCATTTAGAAATTCAGTTGGGATGGTGTGCATGCATAGATTTTGGTTTCTCAGGCTTCTGCTGCAGGTGCATGGACATCGTCCTCGTTAGCTCAACTAACCTTTTGTTTTAGAAGTTGGGTACGAAGGGGGATAGTTACAATATTCTACAGGAACGCAGATAAGGTTGGGCCAATACTTTCTGCGCTGGAAGGGCCTGGGATCCAAGGATACATGGACCGTTGCTGGACAAGATGCAGGTTTCGGTGGAAAACTACCACCTGAAGGTGTCCACCCAGAGGAGGTGTTCTGGAGGCATGTCTTTCATGATGCGCATTTTGTATTAGGGACAGTGCCCCGAGGGAAGAGTCAGGAGATGAGACAGTGAGGCGTTAGAAGGCAGGTTAGAAGGGAGCAGTGCAGAGAGCCAGGGGTAGAGAGATGAGAGAAGGTAAAGAACAGGGAAAGAGACTTAGAATTAGTTTGGAAACTTTGGTTATCGACTTTTAACGTGGATGCACTTCTTAGGAAGTCTTCACGAGCTGACACCTTTTCTTGACTTTGCCTGGGAAATGCTAAGCAGGGATGCCATCTTAGTGTTAGTGTAGGGACAGACTAATTGGTTCTTTGTAGCCTAATGAAGACTGACTTAGATATTGGACCAATCATCGCAAGCTTAATCTTTTTGGAATTCATTATCCTTTTTATGCTTCATCGAATTAGGTTGTTGCGTAGACTAAACTTTGTATTAGTGCCCATGTATTTCTTGAACCTCGTCATGAGGAGTTTGTATATTCAATTATTTTTGGCTTTGTAATAAATCCCCTAATACTTAATTCGGAGTCAGTGATTCTTCAGAGATGGTATTGATTGGCTATTGGGGTTGTTTAGATTAATTGGTTTCTCCCCTTTACACTCCTCAGCAGATAACAAGATCCAGCCGACCTGAGGATTCTTACGAATGGTAATAGATGGTAAGATAAGATAAGAATCCGGCGTTATCAAGCCAAAGAGCTACACACCCTTACCCGCTGATAGGTTCCAGGAAACAATAAGCTCCCTGAACCAATCGAGCAGACCCAAATAACTGAAAGAAGCTCACTTGGTATTTTCCCCCTTTTGTGTGACCAAATCTTTGAAAGAACTAGTAGCAGATAGCTAAAATTCCGGATCACCAACTGACCCCTGCCACTGGCTTCTTTCAAGGAGATCCTGTCTAATAGCCTAGCACAGAAGCAGTGCAAATTATTACAGCAAAGTTGCTTACTACGGCTATCATACCAATGAAGAATTTACTTCCCAAGGAATGTCTCTATCCTCTTGCATGAAGACCCTGTCCTCTAACTACAGCAGCTGCCCATTCAGAGTTTATTTCAATCACAGAACCTGCCTGGGGATGCCCTTTATCCTTACCCTTTGGGCAGGGTCGAAGGTAAGGGGCCCAGATGGGGAATAAGATATGGGAGAAATTGAAAAGAGAAAAGGTATGACAGAAAATGAGTGGCTAGAAGATACAAAGAGGAGGAGGAAAGGAAATGACAGAATGGAAGAAAGGATTAAGGATCATTGAGTAAAAAAAGGAGGTGGGGATACCAGTTGATATGCTGTTTTATCAAACTGCTTCTGAAGAAACCCGGTCTGGATGAAAATAACCTTGCAAACTACATACAATTGGATCCTATTGATCTAAAATAATAGAAAAGGTAGTCTAAGTACAAATGTGAGACTTTATAGAAAAAACAACATTCTCATAGACACCCAGACTGGTTTTCATCATTTCAGAGGGACAGAATCTATCCTGCTCTCTACAATGGATGAACTCAGAACAGAAGTGTTTGCTAATGACGCTGTCTTGCTCCTACTAGACCTCTCTGCTGCTTTCAACCTCCACTCAGCACTATTGATCTCAGTGGGGAATGTGCACATCCAGGAGAAAGCCTTGGAAATGATTGCTTCCTTCCAACCGGAGCCTCATCATCGTATTCCCACAATTCACATCCAAACACGAACTCTTGGACTTTGCCGTTGCCCAGGACTCAATAATGTCTGGCCCCCCTTTTCAGCACATACTTTAGCCCTCTGCCTGGATTGGTTCAGTCCTTTAGTCAGTCATGTTACAACTATGCAGATGACACCCATATTATAATTATCGAAGTTAAGAACCCAAGGGACACCACACATCGAGATTAAGACCATGCATGATTGCAGTGAAAGAGTGGATGGCTGCCAACCACCTGAAACTCAACCAAGACAAAACTGAAATATTTAGAAGAGAACTGTAGCCACCTACACAAGAAATAGCAGCCTGGACTTCAGACCTAGGAGAATTGCCCCCACAAACAAACTAAATAAATAGTCTAGGAGTCTTTTTAGCGCCAGATCTTAAGCTGGAACTGCAAACAGACACTGTAGTAAAATCCTCAACAAACATACTTAGAATCTCAAAATAGATGATACTCTACCTAGACTTCCCCCACAAACGCTTGCACCCTTTTGCATTGACTAAGCAAACACTTTGTAACTAGAAGACTAGAAATTTCTCCTAACCAAACTACTGAGGGTCTAAATTTCAGGGGCCATACTACTTATACACCTGAACTTTTGAGGCCACATCATCTCAGCTCTTGTGACCTTGCAATAGGTCCCAGTGTCTCGGGGGATGGCATTTAAAGCACTCTGCATAATACATTGATGACTGTATGAATTCGGACCAACATTTTTACGGCAAAACATTCAGATTTACTACAACAGAAAAACCCTCTGATCCAACATAGTCATACAGCTGAAAGTACCACTTTTCAACAAAATCCAATTTGCTGGGCGTTCTTTCTCTTTCCAAGCCAGCATGTTTTGGAACTCCCTGGCCCTGCCCTCACAGGCAAGGCTGCCAGATAACCACCTTTCCTTTTGGAAAGCCAAAAAAATGGCTCTTTGCATTTTTGTCCCTAAGTGGCACCTAAGCAACTTCAAGAACACACCCATCAACCACGAAATGATTAACCCACGGTACAAAACAGGACAATACTTCTTCCGGACAGGATCTCTACTCCTATCCAGGAAAATAAAGCGGCATGAAGCACGATCTATCTCCCTCACATACCATTTAAATATGTGAAAACATAAAGACAGCTCCACAACTGCCTTGACATGACCAGACTAGGTGTCATGTCCTCATGCACCTCACCTAACTCTTCCTACAAAGGACATACTGGACCCACACACCTTTATAACTAAACATGCAGGTCCACCTGTAATTGCTCTGAACAGTTAGAGGGCCATGATGCCACACTAGTCCAGTTGCACAAAATAAAGGCATAACATAACATAAAATAACGTGTGTCTCTAAAAGGCTGGTTCAGGCAGGTCTGGGTACTGTTTGGATGTGTCTTTGTAAGCCTATGGGGAGAACAATCACATATGAGCCTTTCAGAGGCACCAGCTGATTTGAGACATTTCCATATATGTCAATCAGGGGAGGCCAGGGATAGCAGCAGAAGCACTGGCAACCCCTAGATTGCTTTTGGTACCGCTGACCCTGGTCATTCTAGTCCTGGATTTTGGTTAAGAGGACAGCAAAGGGAAAAGAAGGTAAACAAGGCTCCTTGCTCTGGCCTCAGCAGAAAACAGAAAGCTGTTGAATCCTTAAGTGTGGGACAGTGGACCAGAGCAGCCTGGGAACAGGCTTGAGTGGAGGAGGAGTCCAGCTGTCATACAGAGCAGAGGCCCATCTAGCTGAAAGGAACACAAGCATCAGTCATGGCCAGCCAAATTGCTGAAAAAACACCTGCAGGGAGGAAAGGAAAGCTCAGATTTGGGGGGAAGCAGGAGTTAGAGATACTCACAGAGAAGTGCTGTAAGCACCATGATGTCCTATTTGGGAGGGCATCAATGACTGTGCCAGAGTCACAAAAAGAAATCTGGCAGGAACTTCATGCAGAAAGGAATGCGATTGAAGTCAGCCTACGCGTCATAGACAAAATCCACAAGAGATGTTGTGATCTAAGATCACAAATCAAGGAAAACGTGGCCCATCGACTGATGGACTCCTGGGGAACAGGTGGCAGCCCACCCACCGTATCATCACCCACTGCACCAGAGACCATGGTGGAGACCGCACTGGAGCGGGGGGCTGTCGTGGGTATCGGGGACCTTGACGATTTATCACCAGGACCCTCAAAAAGGAAGTGTCACATATTAATGTTTTACACACCTCACACCAAAAAATCCATGCCCACACCCACATAGCCCAGCAGCATGCATCAGACAGTTGTACTCAAAATGACAAGTTTCTTGCCAGTAAATTGCATTATGGGTGCACTACACATCATATAGGTGATGAAAATGGATCTTGTTTGTCCCACAGATCCACCTCAGGTACACAGTGTGGACCCCAGTTTGGCAGAGTGGACGATGCCAACATGGCAGCAGAGGAACCGATCCCCATAGACAGTCCAGGCAGCACCTGCCTATTCCAAAGGTGCTCTGTATCCGTGTCAGCAAAGGCTGCAGCAACAGAGGACAATGATGTCCCTCTGCCTCAAAGTCCCATCACACAGCCAATTGTGAGCCAACATGAGTGTGTCGCAGGGCGCGGTTGCAAAAGGCGTTGTAAGGCATGTGATGCTGGTGAGGATGATGGCAGCACTCAATTGTTTCTTAGCCTTGAGGCATATCTGCTCCAGACTCAATGCCTGCAAAACAAGCAGTTGCAAATAATTAATAGGAACGTGCATCACATGCAGCAGAGCATTACTGTGGGCTTCAATAGTATAGTGACACATCTGGCCACAATGAGTACCAACGTACTGAGCCTCACCACTGCCATAAAGGACTTATGCCAAGAAATGGTGGCCGATCGTGCCCATCAGAAGTGTCATGATCACAGTGCTGCTGCAAGAATGGACCAGGTAAGTTGATCCATAGGTTGTTTGGCCACTTCCACAACATGCCTGTCCAGACGAGCTGAGTTGGCATATTTCAGTAGTGATGTGGCCAGGGAACTAGGGCAGATAACATCAGCTGTTGAACTGCTACAGACCTCTCAGGTAGCAAGACGCATTGGAGATACCCCTCAGGATAGTGAGGAGATATCTAGTGTGAGCAGCGTATCTGCACTGATGCCCGTGCCCTGTGCCATATCAGTAGCTGCAACCCTGTTGCAGACCAAGCAGGGACAGGGCATGGTGGAAGTAGCCGAAAGGTAGTATGATGGATACATGTACGGAGTTTGGCATGTACATGTGACTATTTGTGTCTGGTGATATAATCAACAATCTGTTTTTTTCTCATGCCACTTGCTACTCATATACCTCATTATTTGCGTGATAGAAGAGTAGCCTGACATTAAAAGTTGCTTACGTTTTCAGTTTTGGCTATACGTACATCATTTAAATGAGCGCAATGTTGCTCATAACTTACCTTGCAAAGTAATGTGTTGCTATGTGATCCAGTTGGAGACTCCCCTCTACTGCTATGCTACTGTCTCCAGGCTGTTGTAGAGGGGCTTCTGGCTCTTCATCTTCTGAATCTGTGTCATCCACATTGAGGTGTAGGCCACGCCTGGTTGCGATGTTGTGTAAGATGGCACAGGTTGCCCCTATTTTGCAGGCTATCACCGGAGCATCCTGGAGTGCTCCTCCACTTTTGTGAAGGCATCGGAATCTTGATTTTAGGATCTGAAGGTCCTTTCAATGACAGCTCTGATGCATCGATGAGCAATGTTATAATGCCTCTCATTATGTTCTGCGGGGCTAGGTATGGGGTCAAAATCCATGATCTCGACACATATGCACTGTCACCTGGCAGAAAAAATTGTAAGTGTGAGCATAGCAGGACCTGATAATAGACAGACACATATAGGTCCTTAATGTTACAGCTACACATTACCTAGTAAATATGCATCATCAAACTCCCCACGTTCCAGGCATTGGTGTACTCCACTGTGCCTGAAGATGTATGCGTCATGGGTGCTTACTGTATTTTTTGACACTATATCTGTGATGACATTATGGGCATCGCATACCACATGTATGTTGAGGGAATGGGTACTTTTTCTATTTCAGAACAGATATTCGAGATGTGCAGGAGAACAGATGTGAACATGTATCCCATCTACTCACCCTAATACAAAGGGGAAGTTGTCTGTCCTGTAAATGTTCAGTTTTGTGTTGTGTATTTCCTTCCTGGAAAGGTATATGTAGTTGCTCAATCTTAAATATTTATTAAAATGCCTCTATATTATCTTGCCCAAATTTCTAATAAGAAAGTGGTAAACACTCTTAACATATAAGCTACGCCATTTGTAACATCAAGAGCAGATTGTTTAACTGAGACGGCAATCAGCTCCTTGGCAGAACAATGCCAAGGAGCAGTCCTAATGTCTCAGGAACTGTCTATCACTGAAGAACTAAGAACAACTACATAGGGTCTGAATTAGAAATGACATTGATGGAAAATAACTTGAAAAGTTGAAAGACAAACCCAAATCTGCAACTGCACAGACTCGACTGACAATATGCACAAGGAGTACACAAGCTATAGATCAGTATCCTGCCAGCTCTGAGAGAAATAAACTGGTGTGAATTATTTGCATGACACACACTTGCATCTGTCAGGGTTTGTGCATGAAATAACCACTCTCTAGTATTTAAAATGAACTGAGGAAGCAATTTCAATTTCTACCATCATGGCTTTCTTAGTAAGCAGGACAAAAACAGGCAGACCAACGAGGCTGAGGATGAAAACTGCTTGGATGCTTCAGAACATTGATGCAGATGTCTGCCTGTTTGTATTTATCATGTCTGTAGTGTTAATAATTCTAATTACAAGATTTAAGGTACACATATTACAGACAAGTGTAAACACATTATAAATAACACATTGTGTAGAATAAATACAAACCATATTAGCAAGTACCTAGAGACAAAGTCTAAATTATTATAGTTGGTGAAGCAACGGAAAAAGTGCAAATACTTTCGAAGTGCATAATAAAACAATCACCAGTACAGCAATATACAAATCTCAAGTGTGTTTGATAAAACAATCCCCTTTTCTTCTTGCATCAAGGTGAAAATACTTTCAAAGTGCATGATAAAACAAATCCAGCAGTATGCAAAAATGAAGCAAGATAATCAAACAATTTCCCCTTTGGTTTGTGCATGAAGGCACAAATATTTCAAAGCGAGTTGTCAAACAAAAATAGGTGCAACAGATTACAGAAATAAAACCAGTTCAATTAAACTAGGGCCCTTTGGTTTATGCATGAAGGTGCACATATTTCAAAGGGACTGTTAAAACAGTAACAAGTACAGCAGGCGGCAGCATACAAACATAAATCCTGTTTAGTCAACCTATGCCCCTTTGGTTTGTGCATAATGATGCCAATATTTCAAAGGGACTAGTACCACAATATCAAGTTCATCAGCATAAAATTCCAACCCTTGTGCAAACAATTCCCCTTTTCAAGGCACAAATATTTCAAAGTAACTGGTGAAACAATAACAAGTTCAGCAGCATAAAAATCAAACCATTTTAAGCAAACAATTCCCCTTTTGAAGTCACAAATATTTCAAAGTGACTAATGAAACAACAACAAGTTCAGCAGCATAAAAATCATACCAGTTGTGATGAAAAAACTTAATTGTTTAGTTTTGCTTGCTCACATAAAAGTGGTGGATTTAAGAGAATCCGAGATGCATGGGGCGCTCAGTCTGCATAGGAAAGTCAGAATAATACAGACATGTTTACCAATTTGAAGGAGAGATCCAACAATACCCACACCTTAACATCAGAAAATATATCTTGATGAGCATTTCCTTCAGGGACACCTCAAATACTATGAATTGTCAAAGAGTAAAAGTATCACACTGCAGATTATTGCTTTGACAAGGAGTAGAGCCATCCATGGATAACCTCTATGACGTAGTGCTTTACAAACAAGCATTGGTGTAGCCAATATGTCTCGCCTTTGGGAACTTATAAGTCTTTAGCCATGCAACAATTGCATAATTAAATACTTATAAGGTCCCAAAAGCGAGACCTATTGGCTATGCCAAGCGGCCGTGCGGCCGCGTAAGTGAAAGTGATCGCGATTGCGATCAAACATCAAAGCGGCCGTGCGGCAGCGAACGTGAAAGTAATCGCAGTAAAGCACGGTGCGCGCGCCCGCGCACATGAACTGTAGCTCTAGGCTGACCTGGTAGCACTTTTTGGAGCCCTCTCAAAAAGTCTCGCCTGACCCAGCGCATGCTGGGTCAGGCGAGACCGAAACTCAGCAATGAAATAAATACTAACACATAACTTTATGTACGGTTTCAAGAAAACATTGTAAGAAAACTTTATATGGCTGCAGCGGGTGGGCGAGCTCACAATGCAGAGGCATTAAAAAGAAAAGTGTGAGTGGTCTGCCAAACAACACACAGCAACAGCAGCCCTGAGATACACCTCTACCTGCTGGTTTTATTTGTGACAAGACTGAACATCACGGACAGCACCACTAAAATACAAAAAGCCGCAAAGAGTGAATACACTTATGGCCCACACACTGCATCTTTAGACAAAGAACACCCAGTGTACACAAAACGACCAGGCCACAGATCAGAGACACTTTCCACAATGCTGTAGTAGGGTGATACACAGAGAACCTCACACAGCACCACAAAAAACATAGGCAAAGTCCAAAGCACTTTTTGGAAGGCCGGGATGGGCAACCCAAAATCCTGCACCGCAAAAGCATTACACACTTTATCCTGTTGAGCTGATATGCCCAATAAACACCATCCGCAGCCAGGACACAAGTTAGGGACGCAATGTTCTGCCTTTAACAAGACAGGCCAGACGAAGCACAATGTCTTAAATGCCTGCAGTACACTCTATAAGCCTTTATGCCCCTGTACCAAAACCAGCCCGGAAAGGAGGCTCTCTCCACACTCTGTTCCCCTTGTACACAGTTCCATTTAGAAACCTGACGCCTAATACAGGAGTTGAGCTGACCCTAGATATGGACGTCACTATCCTTCAGTTGTATGTATTCAGGTTGTGACAGTTGTATTCACTCACTGCTATCCTTCATTCAGTAGCAATATTAGTGTCAAGCTGTTGAAAGTTTGACCCCCTAAGTTCTGAAAGAACGCCCCCTACCCCCCAGTATCCAGAATTAAATTTAAACTGGCCTGCACTACTTTCGAACCCATGCATTTCGCACAACCTGACTGCTCACACTCCAGCTTGAAAATGTCAAGGGGAAGAAAGCACCCAAAGAGCAATGACGTAGTTAGACAGGAGTTTAGAATGTACCAAACGCCCAATCTTTATCAAGCACATTTTCTTCCATCCCCGCCCTCATTTGTTTCCTTCTACCACTCCCACTTGCTTTATCGTGCCTTCTCTCTGGTAATTCCACCCTGCCTTCAATCTCATTTTCCAACTATAATCCATTGTCCATCTTTGACTTTCACTGTGCCATGCCTTCTCTTGTGCATCACCTTTTCCTCTCCCCCACCCCACCAAAACGTACCTTCCCCCATCCCACCAGCTTTAAAACAACCTGATTCTGTCTACAATGGTTTTCACTGACCACTCTGAGCAGTGGCAGGGCCAGGCGCAGAGTAGAGGTTGGTTCCGTGCGGTCGTGCAGATTCCAATCCACTGTGTGGTGCGCACATGACCCACCCTCCTGTGCCCCAACCTGAAGACCATGATGCATGCTCGTCACCATGCATCAGCGGTGGGGCATGTATACCTTGCACAAATGTGAACATGCGACACTGCATGAGTACGTGGCTGGGCAAGCTGCCCAATCTTCATCTCCAGTCCCAGGGGCATATTAAATTAATAGTGGCCTGCCACTCGACCCATGGTCATGTACAGCATTGGATTGGTAACAAGGGCACTCGGGCAATGCCCGAGGGGCCGGTATCCGATTTCCTGCTGTGGGCTGCTTTTTTGAGCAGCCTGGGGGGCCGATTTGGGCAGTTTATGTGTTGTTTGATGCCGCCAGCGGTCCAGTGGGTGCCTGAGTGGCAATTCTGGAGGTAGATGGGCGTCCATTACCTCACTTTTATTAATGGCAGAGGTGTCACTCCCTTTCTCTCGCTGGGCCGTCCCATTAATATATGCATATTGAGCGGGGCAGGGGGCCTGAGGAAAAGTGGCCTTACTTGTTTTCAGGTTTGTTTCACCAGTGTCAACTAATCCGTGCGTTTTTTTAAACCCACCCCCTCCTTTTTTTTATAACATTTAGCAAAAACAGTGTTTTGCGGAAAGGCAATATGCAAATGTGGGCCACTTTTTTTTTAGCGTGCCCGGGCCGATTTATAATCCCAATCCAGCCGTGGTCATGTACATGCAGCAAGTGCAGTGCACGGGAGGGGCTGCAACAAATTAAAAAGCACCGAGACTGTGCATGGAGCTTCAGTTCTCGTGACAGTGTCAGTGATACTGCTGCTAATAATAATATTTAAACAAATTGGCCCCGCCCCGTCGGTGTCATCCCCCAACTCAGTCCGAGGATCAGAGGCTATGCTTTCAAATCAGTCTCAGAGCCAGTTTATATATTTATGGTGAGGGGCCACCGTGGCTGTAGGAAGGTGGAATCTGACTGCATGGTTACCCCCACTTTTTGCCTGGTGTTTTGCTGGTTTTCGACTTAGTTTGACTGGGATCCTGCTAATCAGGACCCCGCCTATCTGCTTTCGCCCTAAATTGGATTGCATGTACTTTAGGTACACCACAGATTGGATTCTGGGGTACCCTTATAAGTCCCTAATATATGGTATCCTATATACCCAGGGCATAGGTACCCCAGAGGCCTCTCAGGGGCTGTAGCATGTATTATGCCACCCCTGGGAGACTAATCAAAATGACACAACAGGTCTGCTACAGCAGCCTGTGTAAGGTGGTGTATGCACCCCTTACTTAGATATAGGTTCCCTATATCTATCCAAATCCCTGCACATATAAACCTATCAGTCACCCCTATAGCAGGCCTTTTCAATCCTGAAGGCAGGGCGCTGGGTTTTATGTGATAGGGTGACCATGCATGAGCAGAGCCCCTCTGCAGCTTTCGGAACCTTTATTCTGGGGTTGTTTGTGATGCAGCCAAACCATATACTCTTAAGTGCATTATAACCTCGCTGTAAATGCTAACTTTGGAATGGCTGCATGGAAACATGTTGTGTTTGGTGTCAAACACCTTGGAATCATACCTCCCTGCCATTAACTGGTGGGGGAGGTATGATTCCAACCTACTAGAGAGAGAAACATGAGAGCACCAGTACACCCGGTACCAGCTTCACAGACCCTGGCATAACAAAATGGATGCTGCCAGCCACAGACACGAGTCTGCCCTCCTACTGCTGGACGAAACTCCGGCAGGGGGCGGCTGGACAATAGGTTTCCTGTCACAGGTAGGTGTGACCACCTCCCAGACAGGCTTTAGTGTATTGGGTCTGGGTGGGTCCACTCCAAGAGTGCTTCGATGTCTGCACTGGGGGCACATTTGGTGACCCTGTACATAGTCTAGCTCAAACCGGTTGCAGGGGCTACCAGCCCCTGCTCTGGCGTGAAACTGGACAAAGGACATGGGTGTAGCCACCCTTCTGTGCTGACCCTCCCATAGGTGGGTCCCCAGAGTTTGTCCCACCCCTTCCTTGGTTACAAAGTAGGAACCCCTGGCTACAGGACTTTAGATTTAGCTGGACGAAACTCTGCTATAGAATCCCAGAACTTCAACTATCTACACGACGTTTGATGACCGAAGAATCTCCCTTGGAGTAAAGGAGTTACCTCCCTGCAAAGCAGGCACCAAAGACGCATCTGTCCGGTTTGCAACTATGCAGCTCCTAAAGGACTCCGAAGACTTTGCAACACATGAGGTGGGTTTCCAAGCTTCCCCGAGGCCAATCCGTGCTTTCAGCAAACCTGAGATCCAAAGCCCTCGTGGGAACTGTGCAACCCGAACCCCTGGACACCGTGCAAATTTGCAGCAGCATATGCTTTTTGACAATCCCTGAGGCTGTGCTTTGGGCTACTTGTAGTCCAGACCCGAGCAGTAATTCCACAGAAGATTACTGGCATACACTCCTCGGGTGTCCCGTGGGCTGGTATTTAGTGATTCTTCTTGATGTCCCTTCGCGATCCCTTGTCCGTCGACTTGTGGATCCCTGAGAAGGGTACTTTAACTTTCAACGGGCTTACCTGGTTGATCCAGAAATGCCCTGACTCTCCATCGCTTGAGGAGTCCACAGGACCTTGCTGGTCCACACCGAAGTCGTTTTACTCTCACCATTTGGGTTGCCGTTGCCAAGGCTTGTTGGTCTCCAATCCGGACACCGCCCCCCCCAGCACTCGACATCCTTCGTGGGACAGCTTGCCTGTGGACTGTGGTCATCGTTAACGTCTCCTGGTCCCCGTGGCAGTAGAGTCAAGCTTCACCACTTCGCACCTGAAACACCCGAAATTGGTGGGCATTGGTCTACTGTGCCCCTGGTCACCCTGAAGTGACCCAGACTCTGTCCCCTCTGTTTTCAGGTTCTTCACATCTCTGATCCAGGCTTGGATCACACCGGACACTTTTACTCTTCACGGCAGCAGCACTTTGCTGCAACTCTCCATTGAAAACGACGAAGATTCCCGACACCATTTGACACCTGTGCACCCGGCTTCCCTGGGTTAGGTAACACGAGTACTCCGGTGCTCACGTGGGTGCTGGCCTTAGAACCTTCTAAGTTTGAAAGGGTTTGCTCCAAGTCCTCTCCTAAGTGTCCTTAATCTTTAAAATTCCAACCGTGACTTTCCCATAGGATTGTACGGAGCTCGTGGCTGTGTTCTCACACTGCACGCGTCCCCCGTGGGTCCCCTGTGTCACTACCTTGGGTGGTTCCTTGGGGTCCCAGCGATTGTACGTGCTCTAGACACTGTGTCTAGTCAAGTTGTAGTTCTTATACCACTTTCTTAACATATGGCTTGTTCTCCCCCTGGGGCCCATTGTATATTGTGCTATTTACTCTCGTTTTAGAATTGTAATAGTGTGTGCCTTGCTCTCTAATCTCATAAAGAGGTTAGTAGAGAGTGTTTAGTAATAAATACATATATTTTATATATATACCTTGTGTGGTTCTCCTTTCATTTGGTCATTCAGGAGGTTATAATCTGGTAAACCAAGCTGCTTTACATTCTTTCGAGACTTAGCCTGAAGGCTGCTCTCCATAGCTGCCACTAGTATAGCTTTCAATAAAGGTTGTCTTTAACCTAAGGGTTGTTTGGACTGGAGCAAGGTGCACACTATAACTAGTGGACAGCATATACCAGGCCAACTTCTCACACTGGTCTCCCCCCCCCCTGCCAACCACATAACCCGGACATGTTGTTATGCCAGTGCTAAGAGCACTGCGCTGTATTTCTCATATATTTCCTCCTCCGTCTATTGGAATATGGTGAGCATGATTCTGTGGATCCTCCCCTACTCCTCCTCCTCCTTTGCTGGGCAGCCAGGAATCACCTCGCTATCGCAATCACATGAAGTGCAGCCCTTGTGGAAAACCCTGATGCATTCTGGGGCTGCTTTTATAATTTGAAGCTACTTACCACCTGAATAGAATCAGTGCTAAATTGCATGTGCAAATGGGAATTTTTGCGAACAGTCGCAACTTGCGACTCACTTGTACATACAGTTTGCGACTCGCAAATAGCAATTTTATATTTGCGAATCGCAGAAAAGACAGACTCGCAAATTGGTTGCATCGCTATTTTGGGATACTGAATGGTGGTTGTACATACCGAAAGGCCATTTTTTCAGTCGCAAATAGGTTTGCGACCAATTTTCCACTCGCAAAATGTTTGTACATGTGGCCCTATGTGATTTGGCCAGAATCACAGGATGTTGAGCCGATGCCAAGACTCAAACCCAGTTTCCCAGTTCTGAAGTTGGCAGATCTGGCCGTTTCTTGCATCTTCTGAATGGAAATAAAGACCTACTTATGTAAGGCATTCGCTTGAAAGAAAATTGCTTTTATTGTGTGTGCTTACTGCATCACACTGTATCGATAGTAAACCTTGGCACTGTTTGGGTACCAAGTATATGAACAGAATCTTAACTATCCAGTTACCTTTAGTAGTACCCACAGGAGACTAGCTGTAAACAGTACCCAATACAGATTTTGCCCAGTAACCACTGACTCCCCCGCCGACCAGTAGAAACTTCCATAGGAGGAAAAGGTAGGTCAGCTAACCTAGTTTAGAGCTGTGATTTAGAGAATGCAGGCAGCTCTCAGCAATAAGAATGTAATGCTAGGCCACAGCCCTATCTTGCTGGGATTCAGAGTTCTTACAGGCAGAATATGCAAAGATCTTAGCAATAGGCACATTAGGAGATGTATGGCCTGATGTACCCAGGGGCGGCTCCGACACTAGGGTGGAGGAGCGTCGCCCCACAGTGCGAGAAGCAGAAACATAAAATGGTAATAACAGAAGGGTTTGGTTGAGGATATGCTCTAGGGCAGGGGAGGAGTGGCTTGCCCACTGCTGAGGGCACTGGCTGTTTGGTCGGCCCTGTGGGACCGCTCAAACCAGTCATGCGCACTCTGCCCTTTCTCCATGTAGGCTGCAATGCAGCCTACATGGAGAAAATGGCCTCCCCATAGGCGCATGGCTGGGCGCCGTCCCAACCAATCACAACGCTGCCATTGCAGCGTAGTGATTAGCTTAGGGGAGGGTAGGGAGTCTGTCTGCTTCCTGTTCCTGTGACAGCAGGAGAGCAGGTCAGGAGCAGAGACGACGCGGGACCTAGGAAGGTACATTTATTTGATTTTTCAAATGAACACCCCCCCCCGGCAACCCCACACTCTCTGCCCCCCACCCAAACCCCTCCCAACCCCCCCCTCCCCCCCCCACTCGATCCACACCCGCAAGTCATGCCAGCTGCGACTGGATGTACCAATATCCATTTGTAAACCAGTGTGGTTTACAAACAAACTGGTTTGCAAATGGTGGTGCATTTTGCGATGTGACCGATATATACTAATAGGTCACTTTGCAAACTACTCAATTGCAGGTAATTGGTGCCTAATATTGATTAGGAAGGTTACAATTTAATCCCCCTGTGAGTGGCTGTGAATGCAGGGGTGGAGACCCGAAAGGGACAGCCCACTTCCATCCTTGCATCTGCATTCCCAAATGGGAAGAATTTTCTTTAAAAGCAGCTCCATTAAAGAGACAAATGATACTTTAAAAAAGTTTTCAATTTGGGAAGACATCATTGGGTGCAGCCATTTGTCTTTTACCCCAGTACCTGCTTCTCCCAAAGCCTCTGTAATGATTCCTTAAAGATGAAACTGTCCCTTCAAATAGGGATATTGTTTCTAATAGCCTGTGTTGCGATGCAGTTCCAGTGTTGAGGTACCGCCTGGGTGTACAGTTATAGGGTGCAGGCACCAACTACGGTCGTGCTTTGCAGAGCAGGAAGGCGATAGTAAAGAGGTTAGAACGCCCCTGCGACTGGTTGGTGGCTGGTATGTGGGCCCATAGCCCCAACTAGTCCGTTTTAATGGTGTGTGTCCAGAGAAGGTGATCTTTGACCCCTTCTTGCCCTGATGAATTTGCCACAAATTTAATTGGCAATGAAACATGTTGGCCGTCATTACCAAGGTATGCAACATGCTGTGTTTTTAAGTAGTGGGATAGACTCCTAACCAGAATAAAACAATTATTTGAGAGTCTATATACCATCACTATTTTTTACTGTCTTTGTCTGCACAGTTTATGCGTTTCTCTGTTTTCTACACTACACCGTCTTGTGTTATGTGTTTTTTCACTGGACACTGCATACTTTTTTCTTGAGAGAGAGTTGCCGATGATGAAATAAACGTGGGCAAGCTGGTGAGAACCAACCAGTAGCTCCTCTGGTGGTGCGCACGTGAGGCACTCTCTCTATCTCTACACATTTTTTCACCTCTTTATCATCGAGGGTTTCTGTAGAGTGTATATCTTTGTGTGGACTGACTTCACATTCTCTTTCATTCTTACTTTTCTTACCTACTCAATTTTTAATTTTGTAGCATTCTGGATGGGTTGTCTCCATATAATATAATATAAATGAGTGTTGGTGGTTTGTGATAAAGCACACTTCCTCCTCCTATTCCAGAACAAAAATAAATTTATGCTACAGTGTGCCAGTACTTTTTGTGTTGAAACTATTGCGATGCAGCTAGCCTTAAATTTACACCGGCCTAGAGGAAGAGCCTTTGTCATTCCTTCCAGGACCAGCTAGAAACTTTAAAAATCGGTGGGGCATGGCGCACCGTAAAACTCACAGACATATTGCCTGTTGCCCTTCCCAATGACGTTGAGCAGGAACAGAAGGTTGTTTACTTCCTACTTCCTGCTTCCTGCTAATCATGGAGCTGATTGGTTGGAGCAGGCTAACCCAGCGCTCAATTTGATGCTTGGGGTTTGTGACTGCAATCCCTTGGCTGTTTTACAGCACTAGGATTACAGGTCTTGAAGTGTGCATGACAGATTGGCAGGCAGGCATGCATGACAGATTGGCCAGCTGTGCCGGCCAATATGTCATGCGCACGTGAAGTTGTCATCCTGAAATATGCAGAAATCTGTCTGCCCCGTCCCCATATCACACTAGTGCTAGCGCGGAGTAATAAAATTAATAAATACAGTATTTGTAAAGCGCGAACAGCTACCCGAAGGCATCCCGGTGCTGGGGGCCGTCGGGAAGATTAAGCAAGCTACTGCCCAGAGTCACATGGTGCTGGGCTGACCTGCCGCCAGTGATCGAACCGTGAGCCCCAGATTCCAGCGTCAGTTGCCATGGCCGCGGCGCCATACCTCTTCCACCTGGTATGGTAATGAACATTTTATTATTCTGGGCGGGGCGCCGCCCGCCTCAACGGAGGAGCCGCCACTGATTCCTTTCCACTGGGATGATGTGGTTGAACTTTTTTGAGCCCTTGATGGGAGGTGCCATGTCTTAGAGGATGCCTTTAAAAAGGAAGCCGGAGTGGTGTCAAGTAGGCCATCGAGCAAAGCTTTGCGTCGTCCCAGGTGTAAAAGGGCCAGGACTGCATCCTTGTTCTGAAATCAGTTTCTGGAAGGAAAGGTTTCACTTGTTCAAGGAGGGAGAGCTGGTACCAGGCTGTCTTCGTTTTCTAGTATTGCGATCCATAAAAAATTGAAATAGACACAAATAAGTAGTTAGTGCGCACCTGCCCTTTGAGTCTACACCACACCTCTAAACTTTGAGCAATTCCATAAACGTATATGTCAAAATACTACTTGAGCAAGACTACATGCATCCAGTTACAGAAGAAACCGATCACATGACATCCTGATTTCTGAGTATTTTGGTAACCACTGAAACTGACACTTGTATTTATTATTGGGAACTTTGTTTCCTTTTAAGAAACTGTTTGGTACCCACTTCCAAACATTTCCTAAGGGAACTTTGTCTCCTGTATTCCTGTTCTGCCTCTTGTGGGGGCTGCATTTGTTGCATCTGTTTGTTGCTTTTTGAGAGTGGCAGGGCAGGCCCTGAAAGGCTTGGAGGGGTGGAGGGGTGGAGGGAAGGGCAGAGGGGTCATTCTTACCCAGGCTTTTTAATGGCCTCTAACTTGTGCTGCATCATTTAGTTATAGATTTTAAAGCAAAGCAACTCTATTTTTTCATGACGTGACGAGGCAGCTAACTAGGTTAACAAGCATTTGCAATGCAATAGGTCTCACATTTACGCGAGACCCATTGCATTGTAAATGGTAGGCGTCACGGACAACGGGAGGGACGAAGGCACAGACAACGGGAGGGAGGGTGGGCGGGGGTGAGAAGGCACGGACAACGGGGGGCGCGTGGGCGGGGGGAGAAGGCACGGGCAACGGGAGGGAGGGGGGTAGTAAAGAAGACACCAAAACATGTCAGTGCCTGCAGTAGGAGAGCCTCATTAAAGAAAATAGTGCTCACAGTCTAAGTAACATGTACCGTGTAACAACTGAAGTAACGGGGTCAGTCGCCATGGGAGGTGACAAATGAGGAGGAGGCGGTACTAAGGAGGGACGAATCAGAAGCCAGCATTTAGGACAATGACACAAGCCAATGGCAAATATGGGCAGAGAGTGGGCGGGGCTTCTATTCACTACTCCTCTACAATAAGTCTCGCAGCTCATGCGCGCTGGCTCTAGGCTCGACCTAAAAAGCCATGTTTTCTCTGTCCCTACAGGACTCTTTTTTTTAAACTTTGAAGCCGATCCTGTCCAATGAAGGGCCCCGCTTCAGTTTGTTGACCATAGTCTCACAAAAATATCTGAGATGCCAGAGCAATGGAGACACTTGTTAGATGAGTTCAGAGATTTTCTGGGTCATATACAGTTCTATTTCATTCTTCAGTAAGCAATTGTGCTAATACACGAGAGATGGATTGAGGAGCACTTTGGGTTGCATTTTCCATTTCAGTTTTATGATATAGTGTTCATGATACATGTGAGTGGGGTTACATATCTTTTCTGAGTGCACATTGCATATCATTTCCTTGCTTTTTGAGTGGCTGCGTTAGCAGACTAAGGGGAATATTTCTGAGAGGTTTGCATCACGTTCACAATGCAACGTGGGACATGAGTAACCCAACGCAGCGCAAATAGCAGCGTTGTGTTACTCTGCGCAAGGGAGGGGTTTCATGGGCAACGCGTGGGGGTTACCACACAACTCCCATGATTTTTTATGCATTACCAGATTTACAAGACCTTGTAAACGTGGGAATGTGCCAGAAAGACATGCCTCCCCGGGAGAGGCATAACAAGGAGAAATATCTTTATTTCTCCTCTTTGCTTCCTCATTCCATGTGGGCTGCAGAATGCAGCGCACATAAGGAAAATACCTCTCAGTATTGTTTTTGTGCAGAGAGGTGCCCCTTCCTGCACAAAAATAATCCTGCATGTAACACAGCCATCCTTGCGCCATGGTGCACTGGGGCCTGCATTGGCGCTAGGCAGCCCATTGTGTGCCAGCACAGGGGGAAAAGTCTGTGTTGTATACGTTAATTACGGCGCATTCCTGCCACTTGCCAGTGAAGCAGTGCAGAAATGTGACTTGCTGCGCTGCTCTGCGCCACTTTGTCAAAATTTGCCCCTAAGTCCTTGAATGATTAATCTTTAAAGGTACTAGGGCCAGTGCTTAATTTATAAACTAATAAGTGCTGAGGTCCAAAGTTTTTCTCAGAGACGCTCAGCTGCCCAGACGAGTGTTAGGACTTCCGAATACCAACGCTGGGTTGGTCCTAATTCCACCTCCTGTCTCTTTTTTCCAACACTACACACTCCCTGCCTCTTTATTTCACTCTTGCACCACCACTGCACTCTATGACACTCTACTCTACTCCACTGTACTCTACGGCACTCTATTTCACTCTGTGCCATTCAATTCTACACCACTCCACTCTATGCCATTGTAATCTGTCCTGTGCCACTCCACTCTATTCTACACCACTGCACTCTACACCACTTTAATCCCACCAATTCACTCAAAGGCACTCAATGCCAATATACTATGCATCACTACATTGTACGTCAATATACTCTACTCTACAACCCCCTACTCTATGCCACTGCACTCTACATCATTCTATTCTACCCCATTGCACTCTACGTCGCTTTACACTGCACCATTCTACGCCACTGTACTCAACACCAATGAATCATATGCTTCTGTACTGTACAGCACTTCACTCTACTCCACTTTACTCTGCAGCACTCTCTGCCACTGAACTCTACGCCACTCTACTCTGCGCCACTCTACTCTACGCAACTGCACTTTATACCACTGCACTCTACTCTGCACCACTCTACTCTATCCCACTCTACTATTCACAACTTCACTCTTCGCCACTGCACTCCACAATACTCCAGTCTAGGCCTCTCCACTCTGCTCTGCACTACTTCACTCTAGGCGACTCTGCTCTGCAACACTGCACTCTCTGCCACTGTACCCTATGCCACTACTTTATACCACTGCACTCTACCCTGCACAATTTCACTCTTTGCCACATCACTCTACTCTGAAACAATGTACTCTAAGGCACTGCACTCTATGCCACTCTACTCCACTCTGCACTACTCCACTCTACGCCACTGCAATCTATGGTGCACCACTATATTCTGCACCACTCCACTCTACACCACTGCGCACTACGCCACTACGTTATGCCACTGCACTCTACCCTGCCACCCTTCACTAGACCCTACACCACTCCACTCTATCCCAATTCACTACTCTACTCTGAAACAATCTTCTCTATGCCACTGCACTCTATGCCAATCCCCTCTACGCCTCTCTAATCTAGTCTGCACCACTGCACTCAATGACACTGTACTCTACGCCATTGCACTTTACGCAACTTCACACTACTCTGAAACAATCTACTCTATGCCACTGCACTCTATGGCACTCTATTCCACTCTGCGCCATTCAATTCTACACCACTGAACTCTATACCACTTTACTCAAAACCGTCACACTCAACGCCACGGCACTCTATGCCAATCTACTATGCATCCCTACACTGTACCTCACTATACTGCACTCTACGACACTCTACTCTGCAAGACTGCACTATCCACCACTGCGCTCTATGCCACTGCACTCTACTCTGCACCACTCAACTCTACACCACTCTACTGCATTCTACGCCACTGCACTCTATGCCACTCTATTCTGCATCACTCCACCCTATGCCACTCTCATCTATTCTGTATCACTGCATTCCCCACCACTGCACTCTACACCAATGCACTCTACTCTACACTGCTGCACTCTATCCTGCACAGCTGCAGTCTAGCCTTCACCACTCCCCTCTATGCCACTTCACTCTACTCTGAAACAATCTACTCTACACCACTTCACTCTACACCACTCTACTCCACTGTTTGCCACCCCACTCTACACCATTGCACTCTACGCCACTGCATTCTAATCTGCACCATTCTACTCTATGCCACTGCACTCTACGCCACTCTACTCTAAGCCACTGCACCCTACACTACTCTACACCACTTTACTCAAACCCAATGCACTCTACTCCAATCTACTCTGCACTACTGTACTTTATGCCACTTCATTCTAGGGAACTGTACTCCACTCTACAACTCTACACTCTACGAGTCTACACTCCACGATACTCCACTCTATTGTGCTCTCCTCCATTAATATCTGCTCCATTGTGAAACTCTACTCCACTCTATGCAATCCACTTTACATCACTGTACTCTACTCTATGACACTACTCCACTCTGCATACTCTATGCAACTCTCTCTATTCCACTCAACGCAACTTTACTCGAATCTACTCTGTGACACTCTAATTTACTCTACTTCACTCTACTACTCCACTCTATGCTGCTCCACTCTGTCACTTCACTGTACGCCGCTGCATGCCACCTGACTCTACAACACTCTATTCCACTCTATGCCATTCCACCCTCCTACACTATTCCACTCTATGTCTCCACTCTACGACAATCTACTCCCCTCGACTCCACTCTAAAATACTCTACTCTACTCTATGCAACACCCTCTATGCCACTCCACTCTGATCTTCACACTCCACAACACTAATTGCCACTCCACTTTACTCCACTCTGACACTCAAATCCACTCTACGCCACGCAGCTCTACTCTACTTTACGCCCTTCCACTCTACAACACTCTACTCATTCCACAACACTCCCCAACACTCTACACCACTGCACTCTATGCCCGTCCATGACACTCCATTTCACTCCTCTCCTCTCCACGCCACTCAACTCTACGCTACACCAATTCATGACACTCTATGTCACTCCATAATACTCCACTGTATTCCACTTCATGACACTGCACTCCACGCCACTCTCCTTTCCCCCACTAACTTTTAGCCATGCTGAACAGCAGCCACGTTTTTATACAGCATGGCTAAAACATATTGTCAAAGCCAATAGCTCGTGTATAGGTAAGACCTATTGGCTTTGCCAATGCTTGCTCTTCCAGCCACTACAGCATAAAGCCTACAGCAATCGGGCAGCCCCGTTCAGGTACTGGCTAGCTTCCCTCTGCGGGACGATTCTCTGCTCTTGCATACGGGGGAAACATCTTCACATAAAGCAGTTCCCTTCAGTGCCAGGGCGCACTATGAAAATGTCTGCTTTTTGAGACTAGAAAAACTATGCTTGCTTTTTTCCAATTCTTTTTTTTAAAAAAAATATGTGTGAGGGCCAAACTGCTTCAACACCAATGTTTTATGAAAAACCACGTCAAAACAATGGAAGCACTGACAAAACCAAGAGGCTGACAGCCAACACCAGACCGATGGCTTTTCCAGTGCTTGTTTTGTTGCAGATAGACCAATGTACAGCACCTTATCTTACTCCAGGTGAGTTGACTGGAGCGCCGAGGTGCTCCCGAGTCTGAAGTGTCTGAACTTAGCGCTTTGATTGAGAAAGTGTCTCCGAAGGTAGAGGTGAATGGGACAGATTCGTTCAGCGCGTCCATTCACATATTCCCACGCCGAAACCCGTCCTGATACCCGCATCTTCTGTAAGGGAATCACAGTTTGCGGTCCCGGCCTTTGCCGCCCCGCGGCGCGGCCGCGCTGAAGAGAGGGGGGCGAGTCTGCCACCTACAAAACTCATGCTGCCAGGGACTGATCGCCCCCCCCCCACCCCTTGCTACGCCACTGCCCCCTACTGTGCCCAACAAAAGACGCGGAAGCCAATCAGTCCCAACCTGGCCTGAGGACATCCTCCAGGGAAAGCAGCGGGCTCCCTGCCCTTCTGACTGGACCCGAGATTCACCAGGGTGGGCTGGGCTTGAATTAAAGGAGCTTGTCTATCCATTCTGTTGTGAATGAATTAGGTGAGGGGGGGGGGGGGGGGGCGGCTGCCCTTCCTCGCCTCCCCGAGGGGTACAATTCATTTTACACACGGTATCTTTGTAACCCCCTCCCCCGTGCTGGGCTCCACAGGCTCCGGCCCCCTGACTCACCGCACCGCGCGCCAAGGGGCTGAATCAGGGCTGGAGCCTGGAATGGAACTGCAGCTTTCCAAGTGCCTGGCGGCTGAGACGGGTCGCGGAAGCCTGGGGCAGCCCCCCAACCCCCTTTCTCTACCTCACTCTCTCTTCGAGCACCATGCTGCTTGTTTCTACCTCTGTCTTCTTGCTTCGTCCACTGCGCTATCATTCACCGTTCTTTCTCCCCCTTATTTTAGTCCCTCGTGCGCTTGCTATTTTCCATTTCATGTTATTATTCTGTCATCCTATCTCTCCCCTTTCATTTCCCCCTTATTTATTCGTTTTTGTTTTCCCATTCTCCCGCTCTTCCTTCCTGCATACCCCCTGCTGTAGTATTAGTTTGTTCGAACTCCTCGAATTTTTCATTATTTTGGCTCAGCTCGCGCTTTCTTCCACTCCTCTTACCCCTCCATCGGATTTTTCTTCCCCTCTTTGCCTTAGTCTGGTCTCGCTCCCGCTCCGAAATCCCGTCTTTCCTTCTTCCTCGCCACTCTCTGCCTCTTACGCCCCTTATTCAGCGTCCCTTCACACACCTCACCCTGAGTCATGTTTTATTCTGTGTTGATTCCAATGGGCCTATTCACCAAAGCACCCTCTTTGGAGATTCGAAAACCGGAGGTATGGCTCCCTGGTGTTTTATACTCAGGGATTACAGACAGGCACATGCATCATGCTAGGATTTTGCGAGTCTTTAATTGGGAATATTAAGGATTCGCAATTAAGGACTTGCAAAATCCTATGCATGTAGGAATCGCTATAATAATAGCGATTCCTACACATTCCTTATTTGCGACTCGCAAATAGCGAGTCGCAAATAAGGAATAGCTTCCCATTCATTCCTATGGGCCTAGGAATGAATGGGAAATTGCAAGCGCAATTTGCGAGTACCAATTGGTACTCGCAAATTGCTCATGCAATTTCAAGGGTGCAAGGGTGTCAAAAGGACACCCTGTTGCACCCCTGAAATTGATCTGTGCACAAATGTTGCACACACACATGTCCCAAGGACATGTGTGTGTAACCTATAACTTTGAAAAATGCACTTTAGTGCATTTTTCAAAGTTTTTGCAAATTACCATGAAGTTCAACTTCATGGAAATTTGCGCCTCCTAGAAGCGAAATCGCTACTTCAAAGGGGTTCTTGCATTACATTTAAGGAATCGCAAAATGCGATTCCTTAAATGCAATCGTAATTTGAGAACTCGCAATTAATTGCGAATTCTCAAATTGCGAGGGCCTTGACCCTTGATGCATCACAAAAGCTAATTTTGCAATGGCAAACGGCCGATTTTTGCAAATCACCCCGTTTGCGATCGCAAAAAGCTTTGATGCATGTGCCAGCTAGAGCATTGGAATTCTGCTGCTTCTGCATTTTCTACATAATTATACATTTACCACACTTGCCACACTTGCCACGGAATCCACCATTTTCTGCACAATTGTATTTAAATGGAAAATTGGGAAATAATGCAGCCACAGTATGTGCTGCATTATGCCTCATAAGTAGCTTTTCCTTGCCATATAATTTTGTCAACTCTACCACATATTCGGTCCTTCATTATCGCATATTTCTATAATGCATTCGAGAAAATGTAGTCAATTGTTTTTTCTATTAATATAATACATTTTACTGCTTGCAGTGTAATGGCCCTGAATATACTGTTCTCTTTCCGTGAATACACCCACATACCCCTTTCTTCTTGCGCCACATGCATCTCTTCACTGCCCATGTCTCAGTCTTCCATTGTTTTGCTACACCCTCTGTCCCCACACCTTTCCTCTTTCCCCCTACCCGTTGCTCCCCCCACCTCTTATCCATCCATTTCTTGCCTGTCACCTCCATTGCTCCCCTAGCCCATTCCATGGCCTTGGTTTGAAATTTGCGCCCCTCACAGAGCGCTTCACCAGGCTCCCTCGAAGGCAGTGTAGGATTCGTGCATCAAGTGCCAAGCCTGAGCTAGGGCAGGGGGGTGACATCTCATGCCAGCCCAAATGAATGAGATGTTAATGTGAACCCCATCAGTATTGAAAACAGCAACAGCACCATTGCAGACTTCACCACGCCACTCATCCTCGATTCAACCAACTACAATTTCCTCAGGGGTCACAACTTCCACCTGGAAGACCAGTCAGACCACAACTCGAGAACACTCCTCAAAGACCTTGGAAACCTGGGCCTCACCCAATGAGTTAAAGACCTACTCACTTTGCCAGGCACCTCCTGGACCCCATTTCCAATTCATTCAGCAAAGTCCAAGTTGAAGAACCCGCCCCTGTCAATTGGACTGACCACAACCTCGTCAAATTCAGCATTCCCATCCAGGTCCACCACCACCAGATTAGCCCGCCACATCTAGTACAACATCCTGGGCAGAGGATGGAACACCGCTCTCAACCCCCATCCACCCAAACAAAGCAGCAATCTCAACAAAGCCATCAAGACTTTCAACAATTGGGTCATCGCCAGTGCAGATGTCCTGCTCCCCCAACACAATGACACGACAAGATCTCCAGATCCCAAACCAGTTGGTTAATGGAAGAACTCAGGCTGAATAACCATCACTACAAACAACTGAAGCGCAGGTGGAGATTGAGGAATGACAACATGGATGGGGCACATTCAAATTAGCCCTGAGACAATACCACAAAATGATCCGGACCACTAACTGCACCACCCAGGCAGACGAATCATCACCAGCAAGGACATCTTCATCATCATGAAGGCCTTCACCTCAATTACTGCAACCCCCAACTCAACCACCATCTTGCAGGACCTCTTCAACGACCCCTCCTTATATTTCAACAACAGATCACCACCTTCTACAGCAACTTCAACCTGCAACCAGACTCAACAGACCTCACCAATTGGCTCCTGACCTCGTCCGTGGAGCCAACTTTAACCTCATGCCCAACCCCGGGCGAAACTGCCTCCACCATGAAGTCCATCCACACAGGGGCCCTTTGGACCCGTGCCCCCACCAACCTTACTCCAATGGACTTCCCATCAGCACCATGCTCACACCCATCCTCAACAGGTCCACCTCCTCAGCGACCTTTCCAGATGATTGGAAACATGTTACAGTCCTTTCCTTGCCGAAGAAACCCTTGGCTGACCCCTCTTCGCTCACTTACTACTCTTCCTCATGGACCCCTCTGCAGCATTTGACACGGTCTCCCACCCCATCCTTATCCAACGCCTGCTCCACATAGGGATCCATGGACCCATGCGCCACGAGACCCAGTCAGTGAGCCTAGCACCTATCACCCTGGAGGTCCGGTGTCCTGCAAGGCTCCTCCATGAGCCCGACGCTTTTCAACACTTGCAGCATCATCTGCTTTCACAACATCAATGTGCTCTTCTTTGCTGACGACGTGCAACTCATCCTCTCCCTCATGGACAAGACGCCTAGCACGTGAAACAAGTTCACATCATGAATGATCAGAATCGCCACCTGGGTGAAATCCAACTGTCTGTAGCTGAACACCGACAAGACGGAAGTTGTGATCTTTGGGAAAAAAAACCTCACTGTGGGACTCCAGCTGGCAGATAGAACTAGAATCCCCGCCCGCTACCACTGCTCACACTTTGAAGCTCAGGATCACCGTTGGCTCCAAACTCAACATGTCCGCCCAAGTCAATGCTGTCACCGCCTCATGCGTCCACACCGTGAAGAGGCTAAGGCAGATTTCCAAGTGGCTCCCGATCGACACCTGGAAAACCATCACATACGCCCTCCTCACCAGCAAGCTGTCTATGGAAACACACTCTACGCAGGGCGGTATCAACAAGCAACTCATCATGAGGCTGCAGACCATTCGGAACTCAGCAGCTAAAATCACTCTCAACCAGCCACGGTGTGCACACATCTCACCTCAACTCAAGCACCTTCACCGGCTTCCAGTACACAAGCAAGCGCATTTCAAACTCCTTTCCCACCGACTCAAAGCACTGCATAACTTAGGCCCTGCATATCTCAACAAGCGCATCCACTTTCACAAACACTCCAGACACCTCTGCTCAGCCGGACTCCTATTTTCATACATCCCACACATATGGAAAACCAGAGCTGGTGGCCGAGCCTTCCCCTCCATCGCTCCAAAAGCACGGAACGACCTGCCACCACATACCTAAACTTCTTCCTAACTTCTTGAATTTCTCATGAAGCTTAAGACCTACGTCTTTGGGGAACCTGACTAAGTGTAGGCCTTGCTAGACACTCACCTGCTAGCGCCTGGATGCCCTGCTGGGTGACAGAGCGCTGTACAAAGCACCATAACATAGGATAATATAACATAACTTGCTGTGAATAAGCAAACAGATCTAAAACAAACGGGATAGTAAAGGGCGTAATTCGGGCCCCTGCAGCCCCTGTGGCTCAGTGGGGACTCCGCAAGGCCACAGGAGACCCCCATTCCGCCCAAGGTCTATGAATATCTGTGAGATATTGGCGTCTGAGGAGCCCCTTGTGCAGTGCTTTGAATGGAAATATAGAAGCGCAGGTACTCACTAATTGGAGTACCTATTGGTTTGCTCCTGAAAAGTGCTGGTACTCTCCTATTAGCAGTGCTGGGAAGTGCTGGTTCTCACTAATTGAAGTACCCATTGGTTTGCTCCTGAAAAGTGCTGGTACTCTCCTATTAGCAGTGTTGGGAAGTGCTGGTACTCACTAATTGGAGTAACCGTTGGTTTGTACTCTCCTATTACACGCATTGCAGCAGTGCTGGGAAGAGCAGGTACTCACTAATTGAAGTATCCCTTGGTTTGTACTCTCTTATTACACGAATTACAGCAGTGCTGGGAAGTGCAGGTACTCATCAATTGGGCTACCCGTTGGTTTGTACTCTCTTATTACACAAATTGCAACAGTGTTCGGAAGTGCAGGTACTCACTAATTGGAGTACCCGTTGGTTTGCTCCTGAAAAGTGCCCATACTCTCCTATTACACGAATTGCAACAGTACTGGGAAGTGCAGGTACTCACTAATTGGAGATCCCGTTTGTTTTCACTCCTCTATTACACGAATTGCAGCAGTGCAGGTACTCACTAATTGGAGTACGCGTTGGTTTTCACTCCTCTATTACACGAATTGCAGCAGTGCTGGGAAGTGCAGGTACTCTCCCTTTCAAATCAAAGAAGAGCGGGTACTCAGTACCGGACAGTACCACTACCTGTCCATTTAAAGCACTGTCCTCATCACATTCTGCAGGGGGGCGCCATCAGTTTGAATTGCCCCACTGGGGTGGTGTGTGCTTTATTTCACTCAATGTATTGCCTTGTAAATTATCACTTTATCGTTATAATTTGGCTTACACTGAGCGCACGCACGTTGGTCCTCCTGCCCCACACACAGTTACCACGTTTCATCTTGAGTACTTTACCCCCACCCGTTCCCTTTTAATGTATCCGGTCCTCCATGACACCCCTGCCCTGCCAGCCCCCTTCACCCCAACGTTGGTGATAGGGGCGCCTGTCCATTCGCCCTCTCACTGCCCCCTGTGCCTGCCGGTGCACGGAGCGCTGTGCGCCTGACTCAGGGGTGGAGGAGGGGGCAGGGCGCTGTGACTCACACACGATTGACTGCTACAGGATGGGAAGCAACGGCTCCTTAAAGCGATGAGAGCAGCTGAGTGCGGCAGTCTATACTGGCCGGGGCTGGGGAGCAGAGCGCCTCGAGAGCAGCGCCAACAAACAACTCAGAGCACTGCAGCCCCCAGCTCAGGAGAGGCATCTCCACCTCAGGGACAGCGCCTCCGTCCAGGGCAGGAGGACCGCAGCCCCAGCTCAGGAGAGGCATCTCCACCTCAGGGACAGCGCCTCCGTCCAGGGCAGGAGGACCGCAGCCCCAGCTCAGGGGAGACACCTCTAGCTCAGGAGCGGCGCTTCCTTCCAGCATCGGAGAACCGCGGCTCCAGCTCACGGGAGACACCTCAGGAGCAGTGCCTTCTCCCCAGGAGCACCACAGCTCGGGTGAAACACCTCAAGCTGAGGAGCAGAACTCGGAAGCCCTGCACGAAAGAAATACTCTACGCCAGAAGAACCTCCACCCAGTCCAGGAGCACCACACCCTCAGCTCGGGGGGCACAGCCTCTCTACCCCTCAGCCCAGGATCAGAGCCGCCACCTCACATTTCCGGGGCACAGCCCTCCACCCGTCAGCTCTGGAGCATCCAGCGCCGCACCTCAGGCTTAGGCGCTAAGCACTGAACCCCCCTTTTGGGAGCAGAACCCCTAACCTTAGCTGAGGTGAAGAGCTGATTACCGCGCCCTAGCCGAGGAGCCACGCGCGGGGACCCTAATCTGCTTCTCCTTTTAGGAGCCATGCTGTGCCTCTGGACCCTCCTGGGGCTCTGGGGGGTCTTCGGTAAGTAGTACTCACCCATTTACATTGTATCTCTTATTTGTGTCTTGTGGAGACACTCACTGTAAAATGCAGGAGGCGGGTGAGCTGCACGTGGCTAAGAGGGTTCCATTGGTGCAGTAAGGATGCTGTGTGAAGGCGCGTCAGTGAGCTATAGAGAGCTGGCAAGCTCCAGTGACTTTTAGTGACCATCAAGACGAATGGGGTATGAAAGGTGGAGAGAGAGACGGAGTGGAAGAGAGAGTGAGATACACGTGGAGAAGAGAGAGCACGCGCGCGTAAGAAGAAGGAAAAGAACAAGCAAGCAGCAATTCAGTGCAAAGAGATGAGAGGGCAAAGTGAAAGAAAGGCGAACTGAGGACAAAAGAAATTCAGAGGAAGGAGGTTGGGGGTGGCAACAAAAAGAAAGCTCGAGAAATAGAGGAGCGACAAAAAGAAATAAAACGAAAATCAAACACGGGTTCTTTGCCAATGAGTTTTTTGGACAGTATTACGGGGGTATAAGCCGTGAAAGGGACAACTCCCTTGAGCGCTGGCCCTTGGGGGTCTGGGACAGCCTCTCTCATAAAGCACTGCTGGTAATCTTTCTTGGGTGGGCGGGGGGGGGGGGGGGGGGGGAGGCGGGCATTGAGCTTAAATTTCCATTTTAATGATATTATACAAAAAAAGAAAGGCAAGATATTAGAGTACCGTACCACCAGTATGAATGTTTGAGTCATATGTGCCGGTCTCGTGTCTCCGAGTATTACTTTTTCTATAAATCGATGTTTTATTAAGAAAAAACACAAAAAACGCGCCTTGCTTCGCTTCGTTCTTTGACGGAAGGGCTTTGTTTTATGGCGAGGCATTGTGAACCCTGCATTTGGAGGGGAAATGCAAGCTAGAGGTGTGGACTCTGCAGTTCTTTGGGCAAGGCGAGTAACCTTTGAACTTCACCCTTGAATCAGATTTCAGACACTGCTCTTTCTTGCCTATAGGGCTCAGGCGAGCTCATTTTGAGATGGAATATCCCGTGAATAGAGGATTTTTGGGGGGAAGTTGGACTGTAATTGAATATGCGCCCCTATATTTAGTTGTTCAATGTTGGCGCTTGGATGGACGATCCATTCCATGTCTTCAGGATAACCAATCACTCTGACCTAGAGAAACTCCAGAAAATACATCTCAGGCGACTATGCAGAAAGCCTGGCATGTGCAAGCACCATGGTTGGGCAATCCAGAGTCGTAACATAACATGTTGTAAAGCGCACGTTCACCTAATACTACCAGATGTTTATCGTGCTCCACCAAACACACATGACCCATGAGTAGCGTGAAAGGCCAATTTTATTAGGACATGGCTGCATATCATTGAGTTTAATTCATCAATAACATCAACGTTGTGAACTAAGGCACAATCCAATCGCCCGAACATCACACGGCCTCTCACGCCAACTTCCATTCCCCAAACATCATACCTCGCTCCATCCTTCCCTGCTCCGAACCTCACATTCTTGCCTTCTTCCTAATCTCCCAAAACACCCTCCCCTGAGCTCACTCAGCACCCGACAGGGTACAGCCACAGCTTTTGCTCCTGTGCTCTGCTCTTCTCCCCCCCCCCCTCCTCCCCCGAGGGTGTGGAAGAGAGCCCGCATGTAACTCTCCACCCCCCAAGTCTTCCGCTTACTAACCCTGCAACCTGTCCTAACTTAGGCACAACAACGCTGTAACAAAAAACAAGTCCCCGATTCCCTCACCGCTTCAACATGTAGGGTGGGTGAGTGGACGGACAGACTTGGAACTAAAAACCAAAAGCCTTCCCCGGTGATGCACAGGGCTGGAAGAGGCAGACCACCCCTTCCGGACCCTTATCTGCAAATTCCCAGGCCTGCTCCTTCCTCCTCAACCCACCTATCCCCACCTATGTCCTGCTTGGGGCACAAATACCCCTGGGGAAAGACTAGTCTGTGACATACTTTTCCCTGGGGGCCATCATTTTGACCCAACGGTACTCATTTAATCGATCACAGCAGGATGAAAGGCTGAGTGGACCCGCCAGGATTCGAACCTGACACAAGAGGCGGAACACAGGCCCCTGCACACAGTGGATGCATTAGTCCCCTGTGGCAGGTACCCAGTCACAGTGTTCTATACTCCTGTTTCAGAAGTTTTGCTGTTTCTTAAAGAGTTTTACATTGTTAGTGGAGTACATGTGTCACTTGATATAGTAGTATGTCCGTTTCAGTTTGGAGTCCATGGAAGTAGGCCACAGATATATCTCAACATATTCTTTATTGAAGGTACAGGTTGTTCTTTGTGTTTTATCCCCATTGAGGTTCAATCAGTTTTGATGGTCCTGATGTGGCTGTTACGCCTGTCAGAATGGGCTGATGGACTCCATGAGGCTTTGAAGATGATGTGTTTGTGAACTGGATCTGTGTGGATGTCAGTTTCCAGGGTTGTGAGTAGGTCGTAAGGTGGTTCCTGTAGATGGTAAACAAAATCGGTGGAAGTGCTTAAATCTCCCCATTATGAGTCAACAACAACGTTTGCTTTGGAAGTAGGAAAACCTTTTCTGGCTTTTCTCTGGTCCCAATAATTTCCTTAATATGGTGGAAACTTCAGATAGTCTCAGTGCCGGAATGGTCATTTCTACCACCCGGCATTTCCCCCGGGGGGTGTAGTCTTTGGAGGTCCCGTACGTGGCCCATCCTGTCTGATAATCCACCACACCTCCATTCATCCGCTGGGAGCCTCTGCATTGTTGTATGCACTCTGTCTGACGGCCTCGGTGCCTCACAATTCTGTGTCTAGACACACCTGTTAAGAATACTTTTTCTCCCTTCTCAGGAACAGAAGCCCCATTTTCTGAGTATTTGATCTACCCATAGGAGCAGGGGCCCTGGACCTTCTAAACTAGCTCCGAGTGCCTCCCTCCCCTCTGTCCACCAGAGAGGAAATACATTGAAACGTGAATCTCCACATCGCCACCTTCATGCATATGTCTATTATTATTCGTTTCCCCTCTATACCATTCCCAATGTTTGAGTTCCTTTATGATCTCAATTTGTCTTGTGTCTCCTCATTTCCACAGCCACTCCGTGTGCATCTAATCATTAGCGCATTCATCCTGTGTAAACCCTTACTATGCCATCCACTTTGTGCGGATATCTCATTACCACGTTCACCCTATGCTATTCTCCTTATTTATTCTTTATGATTCTCCTAATTACTTTGTGGGAATCAAATCTTATTATTGTTCACTGGGTGGAGCTCCTGACTCCCCGAATTGAACCTGTATATCCCCTCATTACTCTCATTCACTGTGTACTCCTCACTCCTGCTTGTGTCTCTCTTGGTTGACTCTTCACTTTTTTAATCTCCTCCTTACTCTTGTTACTCTTTATAAATCTGCTCATTACTCCATTCGCGCGAGTTACCTACTTGCCACATCCCCCCTCTTGGAATGCAGTTATTCTTTCTCTGTCCTTCTTCTCATGCCTCTTTTTGTTCCATTTAATTATCATTCTATTGTTCGTTAATCAAAGATAACAACATTGCAGGCCTCTGCGGAGGTCATGAAAATTCATTTATACAAACAGTTCTCCAGTAATTATAATTGTTTTAAAACATTGTTCAAATGGTACCAATTTGACAGAGCAATGAAGCGTGCTGTCCCTGCCCCATGCCCCCTCCCTAAATTAACCTTGACTCTAAATATACATTGTTCTTTTGTGCAGAAAAGAAGACAGTTGCAGCTTGTGCTTTGATTCTATCTTCTAAGAACTAAGATTTCATAAAATTGCGATTCTGCATAGCGGAAAAAAGGCAAACAAAAATTTAGGGGCTTATTTATAAGCCCCTTGCGCCACCCTTACGTCACTTTTCCATGTTAAAAACAAGCATTTGCAATGCAATAGGTCTCGCATTTATGTGAGTTTAAGCTATTGGCATTGCCAATGACAATGCCTTTTATTTATGTTCTAAAAAGGAAAACAAATAAATGGCATTGTCATTTACAAAACCAATAGCTCAAACTCGCATAAATGCGAGACCTATTGCATTGCAAATGCTTGTTTAATGTAGCATCAATGTGATGAAAGCACTTGACAGACCACACAATACGTTGGAAAACAGTAACATTTAACTAGGGAGTTTTAACCACTGTTTCGTGTGACATGAAGACGAGTGATAGACTGTTGTTGCATGTCTGAGGTACATCTGGCATGTAATGAAGTGGAGTGGATGGCAAAAAGAAATGAAATACAAACACTATTTGTTTGGCCTGCCTAGCATATGTTTCAAAGGCTTTATGTCGATTTCTATCATTAACCCCCTTATAAACCAGCACCTACCGCAAACCTGTTGATATACGATTAGTGAGGCGAGATCTTGCAGGGTATATGTCTGCTGATCACATAGTGACAGACCTCAAGTGTGCGACACACGGACAGGCCACTTTCAAAGCCTGGTGAACAGTTTCAGTGGAACATACAAGGAGCGCTACTTCAGTCCTACCTTCGGTCAACAGGTACCATTTGCTGAGACAGTGAGTTGCAAATACGTCTTACAGCCTGTAGAGCTGTCATGAGAAGATAAACCCCCTTACTACCAATCAAAGCAGCTTGGACACGCTGTGCAGCCATCTCAAGTTAGCATTAAACGGGGCACTTCCCTTTGCACTCTGGTACATGTAGTTTTGAGTTTGCAAAAAAAGCCGGTCAAGTGCTGGAGTGTGAGGGGAAAACTGAAGGACAACTTGAGAATTCCTAATATTGTTGAAATGTAAGTTGCCAATGATGGCACATAAATGACCCAGCTGCACAATGGCCGCTATATAAACAGAACCTGTTAAAAATGTAGAGAACAGGAATGTGCAATGCAGTTTGAGTAAGTAAAAGAAACACATAATCCAGTGAGCAATGCTCAGTGCTGCAGCCTTTCTGAGAAGCCCTCTTGCAAACTGCTCATGACAAGAAAATGAAAGGACTTCGAAGGGACCCCGCGGGCTGCGCACATGAGAAGCTGGCAGCCTGGCCTGATCTGTGCATCACTTTCTTTGGTACATTTCAAATACAATATAAAACATTTCCATCAAGTCAAAGCCCTCACAAGCAGCTCCTGCAGCACACGTGAAGGGGAGCAGCGACCCTTCTTGTTCTTTCCATGGCAGCGCTGCTTCATTTATTCACAAGGAGTCACCACGACTCTAGGGCAGGACCGGGGGTCGGATGATGCTTACCTATCTAGGCTGCATGTCTGTGGGAGGGTACAGGGCTGCACTGGAAGATTCTGTGAGTAGAGCCCATCAGTCATGTCATGGAGGCATTCCTCTTTGTGCTGTCTGTTCTTCATGAACTGGAATCGTTGAAATAAAAACTTTACAGAAACACAGATTACAATAACCTGAAATCCCTTGGTTCAGCAGCCAATGAAGACAGTGTAACACGAACAAGCACTGGCAAAGAAAATAGCTATGGTGTTTACTCTCAGCCTTTTGGCTTTTGTTGCTTCCGTGTGAAATGGATCCAAAATAAAAAGAAGAAGCCCACGAGTGGTGCGCACGCGCCACTGCAAGCCATGTGCTTTCAATTATCCCGCCCGTGTCTGGGCACGATAATTGAAACCACATGGCCTATTGGTGTCTATTACGTGCACCAAGCACGTAATAGACACCAATAGGCCATGGGCGGAGCAATGCACCAGCCTTTGGCCAATTGCGTGCAGTCTTTCATAAAAAGACGCACGCAAAGGCCAATCGGGTAGCACAAAAGTAATAACACACGCACAAGCGTGTACAAGTCCAGGCTCCGTTTCGGAACCCCCGGACAAAAGGACTCTCGCTGCGCGAGTAATTCTGCGCACTGCATCGCTAGGCGCGAGATCTAATGACGTAAAAGTGGCGCAAGGGGCTTGTAAATCTGCCCCTTGGTTTTAACCGTGGGGGTTTCAGCATGGGAAGAAAAAATGCATCTGCGGACAATGAGATTTTCAAATCTTTCCCTAGTTGACAAAAGTACTCTTGATACCTCAGCCTGGGTGGCAGAGTATTCCAGGGATGTGTGGCAAGACTACTAACGACTTTCCTCTGAATTTAATTTCTTTGGCATATGTTGACTATGTTGGATGATCCCCTATTCTTTGTTGGATGGCTTGGCGAAGCCAATGATCAGAGGTACTTTGGGGCCGCATTGATGTGATACTTTATGCATATGGCCTAATATCTTAAATTTGATCCTGTGTCGGATTAGGAACTAATCAGAATTCATAAGTGCAGGTGTGGTAGGTACGAATTTTTTAAGTTCAAGGCAGGTTCTTGCTACTTTTTACTGCGATTTTGTAGGCCTGCATGGATGCCGTTGTTGTCATAGTCTAGGTGCAGTAGCATCAAGTCTTGTTGGCTCGATACTGTGAGTTGATATTAGAAAAGATTAGGTGTGCAGATGCAGACCGAGGAGCAGTGGCGCACCTAGATCTATTGCCGCCCGGGGCGATCCCGGAGTTTTCTGCCCAGTGCAGGTAAGGGGGAGGAGGGGGTGTTGGGTGTGGCGGGTCGACAGGCTACTTGTCCGGGGGGGGGGGGGGGGGGGGGATGCCGCCTTCAAAAAGAGCGCCACTCGGGGCGGACCCCCCAGCTACACCACTGTCTAGGAGATCTGCCACATTTCGCTGGCCAACAGAGGACTTTAATTTGTCCACTGCTTCAAGCCCCAACTAGCTACATGCTATGTCCTCTATTGACATCTCCCAAGGACAATTAGATATGGGATGATAATAACAAAGGCCATCCCAGAAGATCTCTGGTCCTTGTCTCCCTCCAGCCTATGGTCTGCTGATGACCATGAACTTTAAACAAGATATTTCAGAATGGACAGCACAGTGCACTAATCAGCTAAGTGGACTATGAATTAAGAAATACCATAAAGGGGCCTGCAGAGCCACTTAATGCTAGCAACCGAAATCCATAAACTGCGGGCATGTGCCTCACGGCTCTTCATCCATCACACTGCTAAGCGCTGCGTCCCACTGCACCTTGGTGCTCAAATGCAAAAAGAACAATTGATGGACAGAATGCAGAACAATGTCATACATTCAACCAGGTACAGGAATCTGGGCCTAAAGCCATCGTTTTTTTGCTCGCCATGCCATTCCAGTTTGGACCGAGCCATATGCAAATCAGTCTTGACCCTGCGCCCAATGGGAACAGTCCAGCCCGAACTGCCAAGCCAGGTCCTCCCTGGACTAGAAGCAAGCATCCTAGGGCCGGTCCGGGCTTTCAGATCTCATCAGCCAGGATAGCTTGACCTCGGTGGCATGGAGAGCATGGGACCCACGTCTGGGCATACCTGTCCCACTCGGGGTGACAAATGCAAAAAGAACAGTTGATGGACAGAATGCAGAACAATGTCATACATTCACCCCAGTACCGAGATCTGGCCCTAAATCGATCGTTTTTTTGCTCACCATCCCATTCCAGTTTGGACCCAGCCATATGCAAATCAGTCTTGACTCTGTGCCCAATGGGAACAGTCCAGCCCGAACTGCCAGACCAGGTCCTCCCTGGACTGGAAGCAAGCATCCTAGGATCGGTGCTGGGCTTTCAGCCCTCATCAGCCAGGATATCTTGACTCCATTGGCATGGAGAGCACGGCACCCACGACTGGGCATACCCGTCCCACTCAGGGTGACAAGTACAAAAAGCACAATTGTTGGACAGAATGCAGAACAATGTCAAACATTCACCCCGTACAGAGATCTGGGCCCAGGATGCATGTTTCCGGTCCAGGGAAGACATGGCTTGGCAGTTCGGATTGGACTGTTCCCATGAGGCACAGGGTCAAGACTGATTTGCATATAGCTGTGTCTGAACTGGGGTGGCGAAGTGAGCTAAAGAATGATGATGGATTCAACCTAGATCTGTTAATGGTCGTGAGTGTCTGAAAAGTTTCAGTGCTCCGTCCATCTTCTTCTTGTGTTGGGTTTGTTCGCCCTAAGTTGACAGGGTATGCCCAGATGTGGGTCCCTTGCTCACTTTGCCACTGGATTCAAGCTAGCCTGGCTGATGAGGGCTATTAACCCGAAACCGGTTCCAAGATGCATGTTTCCGGTCCAGGGAAGACATGGCTTGGCAGTTCGGGCTGGACTGTTACCACGAGGCACAGAGTCAAGACTGACTTGCATATAGCTGAGTCTGAACTGGGGTGCCAAAGTGAGCTAAAGAACAATGATGGATTCAACCCAGATCTGTGACTGGAGGTGAGTGTCTGAAAAGTTTCAGCGCTCCATCCATCATCTCCTTGTGTTTGCTTTGTGCACCTCAGTGGTCATCACGCATGACACTGACAAACTTCCTACATAGGATCAAAACAAACACAAGATCCTTACAACCACACACCCTTATCAGTGTAGCGTGCTACTCCTTTAGGTAAGCTCTCCTACGCCCTACATAGGAGTAGTAAGTGCTGTATACATGTTACAATACAACATAACACAAAGATGGCCCCATGTGTATGTAGTTTGCACAAAAAGGGGTACCCCTAATCACGTTTCCTAAATTAGGGTCTACATAATACATGTGAAAAAACATTTAGGAAACATAATGGAAAAGTGGACTCTCAAATGTAAGAATATGCAACCACCCAAAAATTATTCCATTTCAAAAATCAATTTTTATTATTTTTTCTTTCATTCTTTTATCTATTTATATTCTTTTTTTTTAAATATATAAAAAACTAGGAATACAATTATAAAGAATTCCAAATTATACTTTCACATATATTCCCATCACATGATTTTATGACCTAATGCCAATCTGTGTATTCCAGGCATACTTATACATTCATACTTGTCTGTCTAGTATCACTGGTTTCATCAGAATTATAGTTTTTCCATATATGTACTATTTTTGTTAAAATGCACTTAATATATCCACTAACTAGTTGATCAGTTGAATCAAAAAAATGTAATCCAAGAATTTGATATAACTCCTTTCGATTCTTTTTTTATATACAGACAGTATAATGAATTCTAAACATTGTCACACTTTTTAGCATCTGAAAATACATAAGATGAGTAAGGGTATGCACATATGCCATGGCTAAGATTGTGGGCAAAAAAACATTCATCTTTGAATGTTTTTTATTATACTATTAGCAAAAACTACAAAAAGGTGTGCATGCACGCATGTGAGCCAACCTTACCGTGGTTTTTGGTAAAGCATAACAAAAACTATTACAAGCTGGCAGCTCATTTATCTGCACATGTGTTGATAACCATCTTTGAGTGTTTTTTGTTAAACATTGCCAAAAGCCATTCAAAGCAAACAAGCATTGGCAACCCTATTAGCTTTGTGAAATTTTGCTCATATCAAACTTCTCTGTCATCATGCAGTGAGTCTTCTCTCGCTTTTCCCTCCCTTATTATTTCGCCTTCTCTCTAACTCACCCTCTTTATTTTTCTCAGCCTACTCATTCCTTCTATCCATTATCCTTCTCTCACTGCCACTTTTCATTTACACTCTTTCTTTTCCCCATTTCTCTTTTTCCTCTGCCCACACTTTCTGTCACCTTTCCTTTCTCCCTTCTTCTTGCACCCTTCCTCTGTTTACTCTATCTCGGTTCTTCCCTCCTTCTCTTGCTGTTTCCTGGTCTCTCCGCCTTCGCCCGGTCCCTGTCACCCATATCTCACTCAAAGGTAAGCATTGGTGGAGTTTGCTGAGTTCCGCTTAGCGGAACACTGCAAAGTGACAAAAACCTGTGCCGCGCTACGCGGAGTTCCGTGAGCGGTGGAGTGCGTTAGAGTCATACCGTTCACTGTGCTTTTGAGAACCGGGTGTTTGTCCTGCGCTGTAAAATCATTGCAAACAGCAGCATGCTCAATGCCACATGGTGCAGCTTTCTTCCTGCTGCTCGAGTAGATTTTCTACTCGGGTGGCAGCTTTCTCAACGCGAACGGAAGGTTTCTCAATGCAGTTGTCGTAACCTGCTGCGGCCACTTGCATTGAGAAATCCGACCACTTGCGTTGAGAAATCATGCCAGGAGGTTAATTTTTCTCGCTCGCCAATTAGACCTTGGCGAGTGCAAGCAGGGAAAAATCTCACCAGGAGGTGGATTTTCCTTGCTCACACTCGCCAACTTGAGGTTAACGAGGCCAAGCGAGGAAATAAAATCTGCTGCGCTTTGCGGAGCTGAGGTTTTGGGAACTCTGCGTACCCTGCGGAGTGCGGGAGACTCCGCAAACTCCCCGAACGGAGTGGAGTTCTCCAACCAGGGTTACTCAAAGGACACAGCTACAGCTCAGTTACAGATTCTCCTGGTGCACAAGGACCCACCTGGCTGTTCCTTGGCACCCATGGCTCTCTCCTCAAGGACTGCTGCCTGACAGGCTTCTGTGGGGCGTCTGTGGACATGTGCCACATGTTGTCAGCAGATAATGGACTGGGTTAAGTACGTGGTGGCGGTGCTTCCACTGGTATATTTTCATCCATATTTCTGCCTTCCTCCAGAAATCTGAAGATCTTTCATTAACACCTATTCTGAATTCGCCACCAGATTCGAACAGTAATAATAATAATAATGTAGACATCTCTAGATTTCAAAGCCCCCAGTGGGATCCATTCTGATTTGAATCTCTGATATCCCTTTCTGGGAACAGAGAGGAGCAGCAGTTACAAAGACACGGGACCTTAAAGGTAAATCCTGAGACCGCATTGGGGGTGCGGCTTTGCAGACAGGCAGGAGAAGTTCACAAGCTCCACCCCCTCCACCACACACACACTTGTCTTTCTGTCTGTCCTACTTCGAAGTTCAATGTCCTGCTTTGTTCGCCCTAAGTTGGCAGGGTATGTCCAGACGTGGGTCCCTTGCTCACTTTGCCACTGGATTCAAGCTAGCCTAGCTGATGAGGGGTGTTACCCCGAAACCGATACCAGGATGCTTGTTTCCGGTTCAGGGAAGACCTGCCTTGGCAGTTCGACCTGGAATTTTCCCATGTGGAATAGGGTCAAGACTGATTTGCATGTGGCTGGGTCTGAACTGAGGTGCCGAAGTGAGCTAAAGAACGAAATGAGCTAAAGAATGATGATGGATTCAACCCAGATCTGTGACTGGGGGTGAGTGTCTGAAAAGTTTCAGCGCTCCATCCATCATCTCCTTGTGTTTGCTTTGTCATCGAGAAAATGAGATCATCCCAGACAATATGTAATTAAAATAATTTTATGTTTTAAAGTGTATGTGCCTGTGGACTTTGATTCATGGATTGGCCTCGACTCAGGAGGTCAAGCTGTGGAATCCTAGGAGGGTTTAGACGGATTACTTACACCGGTGTAAACAGATCCAGGGTGGAATCAATGTGGATTAAGTGTCCCCTGTTTGATATAGTGCTGACCTTGCACCTGTGAGGAGCGAGGCGCTTTGCAGAAACCCAGTTATTGTACGGTGGGGGAGCTCGAACTTGAGGGGAAGTTAAGCAGAGAAGAGTCTGCGTGTCTGCTTCATGAGAGAACTGGTTACAGAAAGCAGCTTCGAATGGGACTGGGCTAGGGAATTAGCGCACTGTTCTCTTGGTTTTACTGTTTTAATATTAAACACTTCTGCCTATGCACAATATGTCATTTGCAAGAACCACAGAATGTTTTAGTCTATAAACAAAGAGTAGGGCCCGGTTCTGGGGTTGTGTCATTGTATCTATAATGTAATTTATGTATCTGGTCTGGGAGGGCAGGCTACATCTTCTGAAATGTCAGACAGAGGGGAGGATGCGAGGCATGAGGTCATAATGGAGAGAGGATGTAATGAATGGTGTCACAATGAAGAGAGGCTGTGAAGGATGAGGGCACAATCGAGGGAGGATGAGAGAAATTATACCACAAAGGATAGAGGCAGCGAGGGATGATGTCTCAATGGAGAGATGCTGTGAAGGATGACGTCACAATCAAGAGAGGATGAGAGAAATGATACCACAAAGGAGAGAGGCAGCGAGAGGTGATGTCACAATGGAGACATGATGCGAGGGATGATGTCACAATGGAGAGATGCTGTGAAGGATGACGTCAGAATAGAGAGAGGATGAGAGAAATTATATCACAAAGGAGTGATGCAGCGAGGGATGATGTCACAATGGAGGGATGCTGTGAAGGATGATGTCACAATCGAGAGAGGATGAGATAAATTATACCACAAAGGAGAGAGGCAGCGAGGGATGATGTCACAATGGAGAGATGCTGTGAAGGATGACGTCAGAATAGAGAGAGGATGAGAGAAATTATATCACAAAGGAGAGAGGCAGCGAGGGATGATGTCACAATGAAGAGATGCTGTGAAGGATGACGTCACAATCGAGAGAGGATGAGATAAATGATACCACAAAGGAGAGAGGCAGCGAGAGGTGATGTCACAATGGAGACAGGATGCGATGGATGATGTCACAATGGAGAGATGCTGTGAAGGATGACGTCACAATCGAGAGAGGATGAGAGTAATTATACCACAAAGGAGAGGCAGTGAGAGGTGATGTCACAATGAAGACAGGATGCGAGAGCTGCTGCCACAATGGACAGAGGAGGTAAAGGATGTCGTCATAATGGAGAGTCAGCATCAGAGGCGGAAGTGAGAGGGAACGAATAGAAATAGAGTTCCACTATTTTTAATATACTATGGAGCAGTTACACCTAATTTTCTAACCATATTTACGGTTCTAGTCCTTTGGCTTAGTTGTTGCAGCGTTTCACATTTTTGCTCTAGAATAGATTTAAACTTGATGTTCTTTTCGTGGTTAATTGTTTCACTTGGGTTCCTGCTCACCATGGCCACGGCACTCTTAAGAACATCTTAGTGCTGATTTCCGTTCCCCTGGAAGAAGGCGTGGCCACTGGAGTGATTTCCGAGTGACCCCATGAAGCTAGTGAGGGTGTATGATGGAGTGGCCCTTGCATTATCAGCACAAGGAGTTATTAAGTCACATGGAGTGTGGTGTCACGGTACGGATCTATGCAGCAATGTGATGTCACAGGCATTACAGTCTAGTTGTAGGGAGCGATTGCGATGTCTCTAGTACAGTAGATTACATGTAGTTCACCTTCACTAAAAGGCTGCGCATAAATCCGCTTTTGTTTCTAACTGATAAGTTGGCAAGTGCTAACTTCTTGAGCATGGAAGTAAGGAAGTAGAATAATTATTTTAAGAAAAATCTCGCTTTACCCCTCCTAGCCACCCTAGAGCGTGAGCACTCTGGTCGCCAAACCGTCTGCTTCTAGGCACCCGGCAGCCTGATCTGCAGTTTTCTTTGAAGTTTTATATAGCGCCAACACGACCCGTAGGTATTGGAGCGCTTTACATGAGCATCAGTTACAAATAATGGCACATTTATTTTGCAGTGTCAAGGCACATACTGCTGGACTGCGGAGAGGGGGGGGGGGAGGGGGGGAGGGTGAAGCTTCTGTTTGATACGTTCAGGTGCTGTTAGTTGGAGGGACTGAGTCATGTGAGTCACTTCCTCAGATCACACAGCGCGCAGGGGGCTGAGTCAGCACCCGTTTTGAGAAGAATCCGGGCCCTGCTCTTTATCTGGCACTGAGTGAGGAGTGAGCATCAGCCGCTCCAGGGCTGCTGTCATTTGGGAGGGCCCCAGAGCCTCCAATCAGAGAGCTTCCCACCAAGGGCACGAAAAGGGACCCTTGGCAGACCTCGCTTCTCCTGCTCGAAACCATATCTGCCGTCATTCCCGTGACATCAATTACCAGGGAAAAGCGATATGTTTTTTAAAAGACCTTTTGGGATTGATGCGTCATTGCTCACGTTTTCAGCGAGTCTTGACCGCGGGTTCTACCAACCTCACAGGTCAGCAGAGAATACTGTGCAACTTTGCGAGTCATCGGGAAAGCATTTTGTATCTGGTGTTTTATTAATCAAAAACACATTTTTCTACTTGCCAAAATCAGTGTGAAAGTTCGTCTCTGCTATACCGATTAGCATGGAAGCCCAGCTGAACCCTATGACTAAACGTGCTGCGCGTTTCCACGAAGCATTTCTCGCATAAAAGTAATGCTGAATTACTTATGTGATCTACAAGTTAACCGACGACAGTCTCTCTATATATCTCACAAATCCATTGTGAAGCACTTCTCTGTCGGCACTTTATGTGAAGCACATCTCTGTCAGCACTTTATAATCACTCAGGTCAACGGAAGCCTAATGTTCTATCATCCAAGTCAAACCGGATGCACTTGTTCACCACAAAAAAGAACATATTCTGCAACATAAGGATGTGATGTTCCAAGTCAATGGATCAGCACTTTTTCAACTCACAAGTCAATGAAGAAGCACGTCACCCCTTTAAAGGCAAATGCAGATGTGCTTTTTACAGTACAATTTCACAGTAGCATCAATTTTATACCTTGCAGATGCACTTTTCTACTGTGACAAGCAACGAAGAGGCAATAGAGAAGCACGTTTCTCATCTACTTGTCAACAGAGATTCCTTATTATACCTTACAACCAGGGGAACCATTTTGTACCAGAGAAGCACTTTCCAGCCTTACAAGAGAGAATCCCTTTCTACCTTTGCATAGCAAGTTTACTTCTAGAGCACACATTCCCACTCTAGCGGATCACTAGGCGCTAGAATTTTTACTGAAATCAGTCTTAAGACTACTCAATTTATTGACACCTGAAGACCTCAGACTGGCTGAGTTTGACCGCTCAGGATTCCAACAAAAAAAAGGTAAAAATGATTCTAATGAATAGATTACTGGAATAGTCTTTCGGAGCGACAGGGCGCAAGTGACGTCTCAATGCCAGCAACCTCTAGATTGGTCAGAGGTACCTCGCTTGCTGGAGAGTCCTCGAACGCTCTGCTCCTCTGGGTACGTGGTTCTGAATAGTTTCAGAGCAGCAGCTAATACCCACCATGAGGTAGCTAGAGCTACGATGACTACGGAAGTTTATATTATAATTATATTTGTTGCAGCAGCCCAATGCGGCTCTTTACTCGAGAGGTATCCGTGTCTTTACCTTTCATCTTGTTTCATTCAACCCTATGTACAGCGCTCTGATACCCCTGGATCATGTGCGCGCTTTATAAAACACTCTAAATAAAATAAACGAACTACCTTTGGGTCAATCACGGATCCCAGCACTGGAAATATCAGTCCACCAGAACAAAGAGAGGACTTTTCTACCTCTGAGGCCAATGGAGAAAACTCTTCTAATGAACAAGTTTATGCCCTAAGATAATGCCCCTATGTTCTATTGATAACACATTATGTCTAATTGACTATATACCAGCCTACTACTCCGATACGGTGTATGATTTCTACATTGTTGATTCGCTGTAGACAGCAGTCTTACTATGCTATGTTCATATATACGACAAGTTCCTGGGGGCATCTTATCAATGACGGCGTTAAAATTATCGCCGGTTTAGCGCCAGCAAACTGCCGCTAAAGCGGCGATAACGGGCTTGATAATATGCCCATGCAAATTCCAATAGAAGCCCATGTTCACACCAGAACATGGGCTTCTAGGGGAATTCTCTGCGGCATATTATCAAGCCCGTTATCGCCGCTTTAGTGGCAGTTTGCTGGCGCTAAACCGGCGATAATTTTAACGCCGTTCTTGATAATATGCCCCCTCTTCTTACAACTATATCCTGCCTTCCTCTACTGTTAAGTGCTCTGATACCCTCAAGGGTCACGTTCGCGCTATGCAAAACTTTATAAATAAATAAAAAAACGGAGAGGTACTTTTATACTGTGTTGAATTTATTATCAACAGTTGCAACAGCAGTGTAACGGAACCGCTTATAGATTATGTGGTGTGAAGAAGGTGTCTATTCAGAACTCCTCTGCTAAAAGAGATGTTTCTTCACTCGTAAGATGAGGTACTGCGCCTGCTACTGAGGTCTGCATGGGGTTACTGGGAGGTGTTGGGTGTGAATCTATGCAAGGCAGGCTCGGCCTTTGATTTTTGGATTTACTCAAATTTGAGTAACGCTGCGTGAAAATCTACAGCTGTGTTTTGCATGAAGGTTAGAAAATTGCACATCACCTTATTCACAAAGAATAGTATGCCACTGATGACATCGTCAGTGCTTGTGATGGAAAAGCTGTTTGTGTGTGATAAGCATTGTGCTACAGAGCAATTTGGGCTGGACTGTTCCCACTGGAGCAGGGTCAGACTGAGTTACATATGGCTGGGTCCAAACTGAGGTGGCATACTGTGCAAAATAAGGATGGACTGGGATGCGGCCCGAGTGATTACCAGTGGCTGAGATTAATTCAAGCATTCCTTCCATCACTGTTTTGTATATTTATTGTGCCGCCCTAAATGGTACAGGTATGCCCAGATATGGGCCCCATGCACACTGTGACACTGGACCCAAACAGTACTCGACTGATGAGCCCATAACTAGGGTGAAACCGGTCCTGGTTCGCTTGTGTTCCGGTTCAGGGAGGACAAGGCTTGTCAGTTCGGGCTGGCCTGTTCCAATGGAGGGGGTCAATCTATTCATGTGCATATAACTGGGTCCAAACTGGGGTGGCATGATGTGCAAAGTAAGGCCCAAGTGCAGCTGAAATTAATTTAGGCATTCCCTCTAGCACTGTTTTGTATACTTTCAGATCAATGGCAAGCAAGCCGTGTCTTCCATGAGATTTGTACTCCAGGGCCACCCTAGAGTATGGATATATATGCACAGGCAAACACCCTTACCTAATTTGTGAAATATTTGCACAGAAGGTGCTCGTGGGAATATCACATGATATCCCACTTGCCCATTGTTTGTGGGTGGTGCCATTTAGATCTAGTTTTTACTCAAATTCATTTAGTAGATCTGGCTTTGTGTGGACTTCAAGGGATGTTTGCACTGTTTCTGTCCCATTTTTAGACTTGGCTTTTTTAGCGGGTTTACCCCCAGACTTTTTGCTTCTTGGCCTCCTGTTTTTGACCCTATCTTCAGCACTGCAGTAGCCCCGGACAGAACTACCGGCCCTTAAGGAACTGCATTTTAAAGTCACAGTTGCAAAGTGGCTATTTTTGATTACTGTATGTTGGTCTTTTATCATTTTTGGTCTTCTTTGCACAGGTAAATATTGGTTATTTTTCTAAAACTGGTGTGGTGTCCTTTGTAGTGTTTTCACTGTATTGCTGTTGGTTATGTTCAAATGCTTTTCACACTGTCTCTGAGATAAGCCTGACTGCTTGTGCCAAGCTACCAAGTGGGTGAGCAGGGGTTATTTCAGTAGTGTACCCCCCTTATCCTGACAAGAAGGAAGGGTCCCTATTAGGGTCCCTATTTGGACAATGGTGCAAACCATTGCCAACTAGAGACCTCCTTTTCTAACAACCATGCACCTATTTTTCATTCTTGATCAGGTTTTAACGCTACATGATGCGAAGCCCTTTGGCCTTGTGCTCAGGTTATCTTTTCAGTGCAAAGTATATTTTGTGTGGAACAGCTGACAGAGGCTGCTCTTCCCACCACTTCCAACAAGCACTCCTTAAAACACACTGTAAATCTGGGTGTACGTTCTGATAATTAACAAAAAATGTACCAGGGACTTTATCATTAGTAAGCGTCTATCTTATTTCCTGTTATTGTCTTGGTTAATAAAAGCGCCTATTACTTTAGTGCCAAGAGCAACTCAATTTGCGCTATGTATTAAATGACATTATTATCGTACAAAAACGTTTCTGTTCAGCGAAGAAATACGGAAAATCAAGGGGCCTTCTAATCTGTGAATCAGGGGTACACATATGTTGAAAAGTGGATAAAATGGATCTGAGACAAAGTATGTTTCTTTTTCTAATATGTTATATTGTGTGTCTAAAAGTGTTGTGTCCCCCCTCCGTCCTTTGACTCGCTTGTAAGTGGAAAATGTACCGTGAAATCACTGTGTGACAGTGAGTAAAGTGGAACATTATAGGAAGTCTTCTGCCTTTCATCAGTAATACAGACTGATTCATCTGTCTTTTTTCCAGAACTTTCGTCCAGCCAGCCGGAGCCTCTTGCGCATGTGCGGCAGTATGAGACGGTGGTGCCAGTACGTGTGGACACAGGACGCAGCAGGAGGGAGGCTCCCTCTGAACAGGTAGGTAACCACAAAACTATCACACTGTGCACTAGGGTTTCCAGACACCTATCAGACTCCTCACTGGTGACCAGTGTGTCCTGACATCTCCAAGTGACCAATTCCTGTGGCGCCTCACAGCACACTAGTGCTTAGAAAAAATGGCCATTGACTGACCTCTAAGTCCCGTCACTGAGTTCCAGCACTTCCCGACACCTAGCAGTGGCTGCCCCCTTAGACACTGTGCTGAACCAAGGGACTGCAAGCTCTCATGAGTGACCAAAGCATGACACATCTCAATGTAAATCAGCCCTTCCAGAAACTAGTAGTGACTGTGCTCTGAGGCACCTCACAGTGCATCAACACTTCCAGGCACGTAGCAGTGGCTGACTGTAGAGAAACCTCACAGAAGAAAACTAATCGTAACCGCTCAATAAAACAGGCATGTTAGACCTGGTAGTCTTAGGGTGGTCTTCCCCCAAATTTTTTGCCTGCTTACCTCGTATTTTTGCTGATTTGTTTTGTTGGCCTTCAGACTCTGAGCATTTTACTACTGATGACCAGTGCTAAAGTGCATGTGCTTTTCCTCTAAACATGGTAACATTGTTGTATACACAATTGGCATATTTAATTTACTGGTAAGTCCCTTGTAAAGTGGTATAACATATATGCAGGGCCTGTAAATTAAATGATACTAGTTGGCCTGCAGCACAAGTAGCCCTTTAAACATGTCACAGACCGGCCACTACAGAGTCTGTGTGTGCATTTTTACACTTCGACTTGGCATTTAAAACCCTTTTTCAAGCCTTAAACTCCCCTTTTATTGCACATAAGTCACCACTAAGGTAGGCCCTAGGTCGCCCCTAGGACAGGGTGCTGTGTGAATAAAAGGTAGGTCATGTACTTTTGAGTTTTACATGTCCTGGTAGTGAAAAACACCTACAAAATCTTTCACTACTGTGAGGCCTGCTCCTCTCAAAGGTTAACATTGGGAATTCCTTGGTATACTTTTAAGCTTTAATTTCTGATTAGAAATTAGTAGCTGTGTTGTGTTTTATATCTTTTTAAAAAAAAAACATTTTTTCAGAGTTTTATATAGCGCGAACTAGACCCGAATCCAATCAGGTATCAGAGCGCTTTACAGAGCACCAGTTACGTCACACATTCATTATTTTTTAGGCACAGGGAGATTAAGTGATTTGCCCAGAATCACAGGATGTTCAGCGTCATTACCGAGACTCGAACCCAGTTCCCCAGGTCTGAGGTCGAGCGCCCTAGCCATTAGGCCAACTCCTCTCAGAGGTTAACATTGGGAATTCCTTGGTACACTTTTAAGCTTTAATTTCTGATTGCAATCCTCTTTGGGATGGTAATGACAAATCCTCTTTACTGGTAAAGTTGGACTTAACATTACTATTGTAGTAAAGCCACATTTAGAAAGTGGACATTTCTCTGCTCTTACAGCTCTGTGTGCCTGCAGCCTGTCTCCAATACATGTCTGGGGTGGGTGACAATTACACTTGGTGTATTCCCTCTAGACAGCCACAGAACACTGGAAGAGTATGTGTGTCTGAGTACTCATATGTATTTTAATGCCTCTTCCAGGGCAGGGAGGGAGGGAGGAAGGGTCTGGCACTTACACCTAAATAGGGAGTACCCTGTCCCCACACAAAGGGCTGATTACACCCTACTGATAGTCTGGAGCTATGGCTGAGAAGAAAGTACCTCTGTGCACTTCAAAGGCCCTTCTTTGAGGTTACCCCCACTTCAAAATCACAACTGGGTATAAGTACTGGGCCTCTGACCCCACCAAATCAGACACTTCTGGATATGGAACTGAACTCTGTCAGAAGAACTGCTGTGCTGTATCAAGGACGGACACTCTGCTAGACTGATGATCTGGAAGACCTGCTTTTTTCTCTGTGCTGCCCAGCTGCCTGCTACTCTCTGTCCCTGCTGAGGAAGAGCTGGACTCTGCCTTGCAACTGAAATGATCTCCAAGGGCTTGGTCGCTTGCCTCTTGTTGCTTGAGACTCTGGGCTATCAAAGTGTCTACCCCTGCTCCTGGCCTGGTTCCTTGGAAGTGGACCCAAAAATTGCACCAGAGTAATCGACTCATCTCCAGTGTACATGTAGCAAAACCAGCCCATTGACCCTGTTGCGGGAGTAGAACCGGTACATCGCACTCGCAACCACCACATCGCATCTGGAACCACTGCTTCGAGATCAATGAAAAGATTAAAGCATACCCCCTTCAGCGTGGATTAACCCTGCATATCGCCTTCAGAACCAGCTCTTGGCTCAACAGCCCTGATACATCGCTGCCACTGTGTGAAGAAAATCGATGCATCGCCTTCACTGCGGGCTCAACATCGACGCATTGCTCGTTTGCACCCAGCATCTCACTGTTGCGACCAGGGTCAAGGTACTGTTCACCGGGCCTGCGTGGCTCTCGTCGCCCGTTTGTGCTCCATTGCAGTTGGCCTGAACTGTTGACTTTGCCCTGGTCCAGTGGAACTAGATAACCCCCCATTGGCACTTATTGCTTCTAAGCACTAGAACTCTTTGTATTCTTTAAAAATTCTCATCTCGAATTCTACTTATTGGATTGTTGTAGTTTTGGTCTTGGTTTATTTATAAAAATGATTGTCTAATTTTCTAAACCAGTGTGGAGTTTATTTGTGGTGTTTTCATTGTGTTACTGTGTATGTGTGTTGCACAAATAATTTACACATTGCCTCTTTAGATTAGCCTGACTACTCTGTAACAAGCTACCAGAGGGTGAGCACAGGTAATCTTCTAGTGGGCGTCTGACTTACCCTGACTTGGATTGTGGTTCTTCTTGGGCAGGGTGCATACCTCTGCCAACTAGAAAACCAAGTTCTAACAATGCACAATAGAGCAGTTTTACCTCTAGGGACTTCTCAGTGACTTAAACGCTTCCCAGTTCCCAGCTCTTTATCATAGCTATGAATGAACGACTCCTGATCACCTCATTGCGCACCAGAGCCTCACGTGTGCTAGGTCTTCCACGCACCAATCAGTGACTAGGCCATAAGACAAATCAACATGCACAAGGACTTTCAGACATAAATCCTTGAACGATACCTCAGACACATCATGGTGATCAGGTTTTTGAGACCCTCCTCAGTGACTGCCTCCTAAAATCACTTGTGTGACAAATCTTTCAGTGACCAACTCATGAGACGTCTTGCTTGTGCTCCAGGATATTATTGTGCACCAGGGACTCACTGTGCATCATGGGGTTCAGACTCCTTACAGCGACTGACCCCTGAGCTACCTCACTGTGCACTAGGGCTTATGCCACCCATCAATGCAAATCCCTGTCTGAAGCAACACTGCTGTAGCAGTATCTTTCCGCCTCTAGCCCCTCTTGTCCGTGCTTCTAGCAACTTTTCCCATCTGTAGCATTTTGCACACCTCCGTTTAGCAGCCCATGGGTGCAACAGGCGTGCATGTAGCATCTTGTGTAGGCCTGGGCGAAAATTTCGTTCAGTTCGCGGAAATTGCGATAATTTGACATTTTCGCGTTCCGCGGAGAGCGCGAAAATGTCAAAATTTCCGGTTTCTGCAGCTTGGCGATAATTTGTTTCTTGCTCGCGCTGTAAAATAATACATTCTCGCGCACGCGCGATCGCCTTACCTGAATCCCTGCATTCGCCGACAAGTTTTCTTGATCCGGTCGCGTTCTCCATGAGATGTTGTATTGTTTTTAGCCATTTGCGCTGTCTCGCGACAGTTTGCGCCCGCAGTGACGTCATGCATCGCGCGATCACGTCTTTCTTCTCGCGATCATGCACCGCGAGACAACTCAAAACAAGCAACCACATGGGTAAGTTGGCGACCCGCAACCATGCAGAAAATCTCGCGAACATGCAGGAAAAAAACTTCCGCATCTTCGTGATATTTCCCCTTGTTTGCGATAATTTTAAACATTTTCGCGATACTTTGCGAAAGTTAATTTCGCATATTCCCTCCACCCCTAATCTTGTGCCATGGCCTGTAATAGGCCCTACACTTTCTGCAGCAGTTTGAAGCTTGTGACAGCATTAGCTACCTGCCTGGCACAGCCTCTGCCCTGTCCGCCTGTAGCATCGTGTGCTCCTGCCTGTAGCAACCCCTGTCTGTCTGTATCATCTTGTGCTGTTGCCTGTGGCAGCCCCAGCTTTGTAGTATTTTGCGCTCCTGCCTGTGGCAACCCCTGCCTGTCTCTAGCATCTTGTGCTGCTGCCTGTGGCCGCTCCTGTCTGGCTGTAGTCTCTTGTACTTCTACCTGTACCAGTCTCTTTCCCGTCTGACTATAGCATCTTGTGTCCCTGCCTTTGGCTGCCCCGCTCCTATCTTGTAGCTGCCCTTGCCCAGATAACTACAGCATCTACAGTAGCATCTAGTGCTCCTGTCTGGAAGGAGACCCTGCCCCATCCGTCTGACAGTAGCTCTAGAGCTCCTGTCCGGAAGGAGACCCTGCCCCATCCGTCTGACAGTAGCTCTAGAGCTCCTGTCCAAAAGGAGACCCTGCCCCATCCGTCTGACAGTAGCTCTAGTGCTCCTGTCTGGAAGGAGACCCTGCCCCATCCGTCTGACAGTAGCTCTAGTGCTCCTGTCCGGAAGGAGACCCTGCCCCATCCGTCTGACAGTAGCTCTAGAGCTCCTGTCCGGAAGGAGACCCTGCCCCATCCGTCTGACAGTAGCTCTAGTGCTCCTGTCTGGAAGGAGACCCTGCCCCATCCGTCTGACAGTAGCTCTAGAGCTCCTGTCCGGAAGGAGACCCTGCCCCATCCGTCTGACAGTAGCTCTAGAGCTCCTGTCCGGAAGGAGACCCTGCCCCATCCGTCTGACAGTAGCTCTAGTGCTCCTGTCTGGAAGGAGACCCTGCCCCATCCGTCTGACAGTAGCTCTAGAGCTCCTGTCCGGAAGGAGACCCTGCCCCATCCGTCTGACAGTAGCATCTAGTGCTCCTGTCCTGTAAGAGACCCTGCCCCATCCGTCTGACAGTAGCTCTAGTGCTCCTGTCTGGAAGGAGACCCTGCCCCATCCGTCTGACAGTAGCTCTAGTGTTCCTGTCCTGTGGGAGACCCTGCCCCATCCGTCTGACAGTAGCATCTAGTGTTCCTGTCCTGTGGGAGACCCTGCCCCATCCGTCTGACAGTAGCATCTAGTGTTCCTGTGCTGTGGGAGACCCTGCCCCATCCGTCTAACAGTAGCTCTAGTGCTCCTGTCCTGTGGGAGACCCTGCCTGACTGTGGCATTTTGTGCTTCTTCCTGTAGCAGTCCCTCTCCCTGTCTGACTGTAGGATTTTGTGCCGCTGCCTTTAGCAGCCCCTATCCCTGCCTAAATGTAGCATACTATGTCCCTGCCTCTGGCAGCCCTTGACCCTACGTGATTGTAGCATCTTGTGCTCCTGTTCTGTAGCAGACCCATCCCTTCTGACTGTAGTATCTAGCGATCCTGGATTTAACAGCCGGAGTCTGTCTGTATCACCTTGTGCCCCTGTCGCTGTCTGACTGTAGCGTCTTGTGCTTCTGCCTATTGCAGTCCCTGTCCTGTCTGACTGTACCATTGTGTGCTTTTGCCTGTGGCTAGTCTGTCCCTGTCTGACTGTAGCATCTTCTGCTTTTGGCTGTAGTAGCCCCTGTCCCTGTCTGAATGTAGCATCTTGTGCTTCTGTCTGTAGCAGCCCCTGTCCCCGTCTGACTATAGCATCTTTTGCCTGTAGCAGCTCCTGTCGCTGTCTGACTGTAGCGTCTTGTGCTTCTGCCTATGGCAGCCCCTGCCCCATCTGACTGCAGCATCTTGTGCTTCTTCCTGTGGCAACCCCTGCCTGTCTCTAGCATCTTGTGCTGCTGCCTGTGGCCGCTCCTGTCTGGCTGTAGCCTCTTGTGCTTCTACCTGTACCAGTCCTTTTCCCGTCTGACTGTAGTATCTTGTGTCCCTGCCTGTGGCAGCCCTTGACCCTACGTGATTGTAGCCTCTTGTGCTCCTGTTCTGAAGCAGCCCCTGTTCTGACTGTAGTACTTAGCGATCCTGGATGTAGCAGCCACAGTCAGACTGTTTCACCTTGTGCCCCTAGACCTGTCTGACTGTAGCATCTTGTGTCCTTGCCTGTGGCAGCCCCTGACCCTACGTGATTGTAGCATCTTGTGCTCCTGTTCTGTGGCAGCCCCTGTTCTGACTGTATCACCTTGTGCCCCTATCCCTGTCTGACTGTAGCATCTTCTGCTTGTAGCAGCTCCTGTCCTTGTCTGGCTGTAGCCTCTTGTGCTTCTACCTGTACCAGTCCTTTTCCCGTCTGACTGCAGTTCCTTGTGTCCCTGCCTGTGGCAGCCCTTGACCCTACATTATTGTAGCATCTTGTGCTCCTGTTCTGTAGCAGCCCCTGTTCTGACTGTTTCACCTTGTGCCCCTGTCGCTGTCTGACTGTAGCGTCTTGTGCTTCTGCCTATTGCAGTCCCTGTCCTGTCTGACTGTAGCATTGTGTGCTTCTGCCTGTGGCTAGTCTGTCCCTGTCTGACTGTAGCATCTAGCTGTCTTGACTGTAGCAGCCCCTGTCTGTCTGCATCATCTTGTGCTCCTGCCTGCAGCAGCCCCTGTCCCTCTCTGACTGTAGCATCTTCTGCTTTTGCCTGTAGCATCTCCTGTCCCTGTCTGAATGTAGCATCTTGTGCTTCTGCCTATGGCAGCCCCTGCCCCATCCGGCTGCAGCATTGTGTGCTTCTGCCTGTAGCCAGTCCGTCCCTGCCTGACTGTAGCATCTTGTGCTTCTGCCTGTAGCCAGCCCATCCCTGTTTGACTGTAGCATCTAGTGCTCCTGGATGTAGCAGCCCCTGTCCGTCTGTATCATTTTGTGCCCCTGTGTGACTGTAGCATATTTTGCCTGTAGCGGCTTCTGTCCATATCTGACTGCAGCATTGCGTGCTTCTGCCTGTGGCTAGCCCATGCCTGGGGGACTGTAGCATCTAGCGCTCTTGACTGTGGCAGCCCCATGTCCGTCTGTATCATCTTGTGCTCCTGCCTGCAGCAGCCCCTGTCCCTGTCTGACTGTAGCATCTTTTGCCTGTAGCAGCCCCTGTCGCTGTCTGACTGCAGCATCTTGTGCTTCTGCCTGTGGCTAGCTCGTCCGTGTCTATATCATCTTGTGCTTCTGCCAGTGGCAGCCTCTGCCCTGTAGCATCTTGGCTCCTGCCTGTAGCAACCCCTGCCTGTCTGTACCATCTTGTGCTGCTGCCTGTGGTCGCTCCTGTCTGGCTGTAGCCTCTTGTGCTTCTACCTGTACCAGTCCTTTTCCCGTCTGACTGCAGTTCCTTGTGTCCCTGCCTGTGGCAGCCCTTGACCCTACATTATTGTAGCATCTTGTGCTCCTGTTCTGTAGCAGCCCCTGTTCTGACTGTATCACCTTGTGCCCCTATCCCTGTCAGACTGTAGCTTGTTTTGCCTGTAGCAGCTCCTGTCCTTGTCCGACTGTAGCGTCTTGTGCTTCTGCCTATGGCAGCCCCTGCCCCGTCCGGCTGCATTATTGTCTGCTTCTGCCTGTGGCCAGCCCATCCCTGTCTGTACCATCTTGTGCTGCTGCCTGTGGCCGCTCCTGTCTGGCTGTAGCCTCTTGTGCTTCTACCTGTACCAGTCCTTTTCCCGTCAGACTGTAGTTTCTTGTGTCCCTGCCTGTGGCAGCCCTTGACCCTACGTGATTGTAGCCTCTTGTGCTCCTGTTCTGAAGCAGCCCCTGTTCTGACTGTAGTACTTAGCGATCCTGGATGTAGCAGCCACAGTCAGACTGTTTCACCTTGTGCCCCTGTCGCTGTCTGACTGTAGCGTCTTGTGCTTCTGCCTATGGCAGTTCCTGCCCCGTCTGACTGCAGCATTGTGTGCGTCTGCCTGTAGCCAGCCCGTCCCTGTCTGATTGCAGCATCTAGTGTTTCTGACTGTGGCAGCCCCTGTCTGACTGTATCAGCTTGTGGCAGTTGCATCCATTGTGTGTAACTCCTGTCACGAGCCCCCCTTCGTACAGCTGCTTCACATCACAATACCAGTTTTAGCCACTGATAGCCATTTCCTGTAACAGGCCTCTTTGTACAACTCCCTTGTTAGAATTAGTTGTTCGCTTAGTTAAAAACAAACAGCTCGCGAATATGAACAACCCCACAAGCTCGTAGACAAGCACATTAACACTGTTGCACATCCCAAAATACTTTAATTCTAGGCTTCTGTAAGGAATTGGAATCCCACCCATCCAGGAGCTGCATCGTCAGTGGCACAGTGTCTTTATTGGTGCACAGCACTGCACTGCACCCTGGGAATCCACTAACAAAAGCCAAACGAATATAACATGCTCAGTGGTGCCCAAGACGTCTGCACGGGCACAAAATGGTCCATCCCTGGGCACAGCCTGCCATGCCTCTTGAAATCTGATTGGAGAACATCTGTGGGAGCATGTCAGAATTCCTGAAATCTGGGGCCAGATTTAGCAACACTTGGCGCAACGCAGCAAGACAACTTTCTGTGCTGCGTCAAATGGAGAGAGCATGCCTGTGCCATAATTACTAACATATACGTTGCCTTTCTGCTCGCTGCAGTGGCACACTTGGGACTGCCAAGGGCCGGCGCAGGCACCCGTGCGCCATGGTGCCAGGGTACCTGCATTACAGCCAGGCTTGTCAGCATCAGTATTGAAAAGCGTCTGTATGTGTGTGGTGCTTCGAGCAGCTGCTTCACCCGGTGACATCTCTGTAGAATCCTCTCTACGTAGGGCATATATCCCTGCTGTAGGTAGCAGTCCGTGCCTGCAGCAGCCCCTCTCACGCTGATACCAGTTTCACCTGCAGCATCACTTGTGCATAGCAGCCTCTTAATTTGAGCCGGTGGTTTCCGGAGCTTGGCACCGGCACTTTATTGTCAACACCGGCACTTATGGCAACCGGCCACACAGTGGTGCTGTCAGTCGATTCAGAGACAAGCACAACATCTGCTTAATAATTCAGCACACAATAAGAATGACTTAATGCCAACCATCCAGGCTTTGGGTGCCTGGAATTGTCACACCTTTAAGTCTGTGATGATTAGTAGTGTTTTGGTGCTGTCTCTGGCAGGGGCACCGGGTGGCGCAAGCTGCAGTGACCTGTAACGAGGCCCCTGCCACTTTAAAAAAACAATTTTTACACAAATTAAGCACTATCCTTCCTGTCTGTAGCAGTCCATTTCCTCCTTTGTCTCTAGCACTTCCGGCCTCCTATGTTGGAACCAGGCGCACAACACCCATTGCGCTCGAAGGGCTCCAGCCCCCTCCCCCCCCCTCCCCCCGCCCTTGTCGTGTGTTTCAGCCCGAGCTGAGACAACTTCCTGGGCACACACACAGCCGCACCCGAGTACTTCACAGGTCTATAAAAGACCATTTTCTTGCTAACGAGGTTTTGTTGTGTTTTCACCCCTTCTTAGAGCCCCTGCATCTCCACTCTGCATATTGCTGGAAGAAACGTACCCCCCACCCTCCCCTGAAATGTGGCTCTAGTAGTCTAGTTGCGCCTCTGGTCAGAACCAATACATCTGTTTGTCTGTAGGACACTGTGAGCAGCAGCCCCCCCCCCCCCCCCTTGTCTGTAGTGTTCCCCATAGCTGATTGTCTGCAGCAACCTTTGTTTGCTTGTAGACGCCCATGCCTGTTTATGTGAAGCAGACCTTGGCCGTTTGCCTGTAGCAGCCCCTGTCTGTGTGTAGCTTCTGCCTGCCTGCCTCAGTCCTAGCCATGTCTGAGCTCTGTGCTATGCTGTAAATTAAATAAACTGCTGACGCGCTGTCTGACACATGACATCACTTCTTATAAATGCTGTGTTTTCGGAAAGCAGGACACTTCGCTTCCCATGGAATGGAGCTAGCTGCCGGAAGCGACATTTTCATCAGCTGATCCTTATTTCCACCTCCGGCCTTTAACCCGGGGTCCTGGCCTGTAACCCCAGAACGACCCCAGCCTGTCTGTAGCATGTCCAACAATAACAAAGCAGTTTCCACCCAGCCAGATTCAGCCACGTTATTGTTGACACCCCCTGGTCCACAGGAATAACTGGGGGCGACCAGGGTCGATCTCCCCCACTTGCCTCTACTCGACCACTAGAGACCACCATGACTACAATTTTTTTAAAGGGACCACCGCTGTGAAGTCAGACCGCCCAGTGTGTTCTGGACTGACGGCCATTAACTCCACAGCCCCGACCTGTTGGCCCTGTCTTCCCTCCTCACCAGCCTTCGTTAATAGACACTGGCGCCACATTGCGTGGGTTCAAAGGGCCCGGGACCGAGAAATAATTCTTGTTATTGGGCCCAAGAGCCAGACCAGAACCTTTGCTTGCGCATCGTTTGCCCTCATCTGACCCGCCCAAGGCTGAAAACGGAAGCAGAGATGAGACGAGCCCCTGGGCTCTGAGCTGAGCTGGAGGCGAAGGCACGAAGCTGAGCAGCTAGCCAATTTCACTATGAATGCAAAGTGCAGCCACCCAGATGAAAGGGGAGGATGTGATAAGTGTATGACATGACTTCTTGTGAGGAAGTGACATCACTGTGGTTTGTCCAAGCTCACCTGTTTCTTAGAACGTGTTCCCTCTTTCAGGGAAGTGTGGCTTGGCGGCCCAGCTCTGGTTTGCTGATATGTTGTTCGCGTCTGAGGGCAAGTGGCCATCCCTGGATCTGGTCCATGGAGCGATAGCCACATGGCTCAGAGTATCCAGTGGGCCTCTGCCAGCATCTGTATTCGATTGAGTTGCTATAAGAATATTTTCTTAGCCCCAGTATGTATTTCGAGGAAATGACTCCCCCCATCATGGTAGGCCAAGTGGGGTCTGTGTATCAAAACCAGATAGAAAAAAAAGTTTGAGGAGAGTTGGCAAGGGAGCAATACTCCATCCAGCCAGGGTAGCACTCCTCGGAGGCAGGCTGACTTAACAGGCACATTGGGGGATTAGTTAATAGGCTAATGCCTCTGAGAGGCCATGGGGGCTACATGCCCACCTTACCTGTGTCTGCCTCAGCACTAGCCCTACAGGCTATTCAAAGTCTCTAGCCTCTAAATTCATCCCTTGTGGTCCTGTCCTTTCTCCGAGCTCGGTGGCATGCCCTCAGTAGGGGTGGGCGGAACTCGCGGAGTTTTACTCTGCAGAATTACACGGAGTGACTTAAAAACTCAGCGAGATTCAACGGAGTTTCACGGGCGTAATTCGGCACGCCATACTGCTCGCGCTGGTTTTTACCGCCAGGCGCTTGTTCCGTGCTGTAAAATCAGCGCAAACAGCACCACGTGGTACGCCAGAAGTCACTGCTTCTTTCTTCCACTTGAGTAGATTTTTTACTCAAGCAGCAGCTTTCTCAACATGAACGGTCGCGACCCGCCATGACAACCGGCCTTGAGTAATCTCGCCGGGAGGCGTTCTAGCACCCAAAAATCACGCCCCCTGTCAAATTCTCACTCACTAACTTAACGGCTGCAAGTCGTGCGCAAGAATAAACTCCACCACGTAGCAATTGGCAGAGTTTTGTCAGCACTCCGCATTTCAAGCGGAACACGGAGTGGGCAAAACTCTGCAAACTCGGCTGGCGTAGCAGAATTATTAGCCCGCCATTAATGCCCTGTTCTGCTGGGGTCCAGGTTTGCCCTCTCAAGTCCCACACGCAGAGGAAGTGAGGGAGGCCTGTTGCTGCCTCGGTCACCCACACTCACCACATCCAGTCCAGGTTTCCTGCCTAAGCTTCTTCAATGGGAAGTGCTGGGCTGCAATAATCACTTATCAAAGTACAGAGAAATGAGCAGAGAGTATCTCCGAAGCTACTGAACCTGTCTCCACTGTCCTAAGACACTGGTGTCAAAACTGCACCCTGACAGGGGATGGATGGCATGGGAGCCAAGGAGGTCCGACCGCACTTTCACATGTACCAAGTGCAGAGGGGCTTGCAAGACATATGACTGAACCTGCCACAGCCCTACTGGCCTCTCGGAGGCCATAAGCTGTCGCGAGCCCCATAACTCCCCTCTCTCAAGGTTTCAAAATGCAGCCACTTCTGCAGATGTGTATCTGTTTGAAGGATGAGACATATTTTCTTCTTCATATAATGAACCTCTGACGCTCTCTCTCATTCTCTCTCCGCCTCCCTCTTTCTGTCTCCTTCTCTCTGTTCCTTTCTTTTGCTATACCTCTCTCTCTCTCATTCGCTCTCTCTCCCCCTCTTTCTGTCTCCTTCTCTCTGTTCCTTTCTTTTGCTATGCCTCTCTCTCTCTCATTCGCTCTCCCTCCCCCTCTTTCTGTTGCCTTCTCTCTGTTCCTTTCTTTTGCTATGCCTCTCTCTCATTCACTCTCTCTCTCCCTCTTTCTGTCTCCTTCTCTCCGTTCCTCTTTCTTTTGCTATGCCTCTCTCTCTCTCATTCGCTCTCTCTCCCTCTTTCTGTCTCCTTCTCTCTGTTCCTCTTTCATTTGCTATGCCTCTCTCTCTCTCTCATTCGCTCTCTCTCTCCCTCTTTCTGTCTCCTTCTCTCTGTTCCTCGTTCTTTTGCTATGCCTCCCTCTCTCTCATTCACTATCTCTCTCCCTCTTTCTGTCTCCTTCTCTCTGTTCCTTCCTTTTGCTATGCCTCTCTATCTCTCTCATGCACTCTCTCTCTCTCCCTCTTTCTGTCTCTTTCTCTCCGTTCCTCTTTCTTTTGCTATGCCTCTCTCTCTCATTCACTCTCTCTCTCCCTCTTTCTGTCTCCTTCTCTCCGTTCCTCTTTCTTTTGCTATGCCTCTCTCTCTCATTCACTCTCTCTCTCCCTCTTTCTGTCTCCTTCTCTCTGTTCCTTTCTTTTGCTATGCCTCTCTCTCTCATTCGCTCATTCTCTCATTACCTCTTCCTTTTTCTCTCGGATTTGCTTTCTGACTCTCTCACGCTTCTCTATCCCACTGTCTATTCCTCCCTTATCCACCCTTTCCCTCTTGTTCCCCCTTCTCTCCCTTTCTCTCTGTATTGTAATTTAATTCATGTAGCTCTTCTTACACCCAATGAGGCGCTGAAGCGTTTTTACTGATGCGCAGAATGCTCTGGAAGTGGAATGGGTAAAAGAGTGCGTCATACACCCTCTATGGGAGTGATCCATGCTGTGCTTCAGGACAGAGTCATGGTCGTCTCTTGGGGGCTCATTACGATAGCGGAGGGACTTCAGTACGTCCGCCATCGTGTCGGGGAGTGGGACTGCCTGCCTATAAGGCTGTGGTCTCACAGGAGGGATTATGATGCGACCGCCGCCGTGGCGGCCGCACTTGCCATCTTTACATTGCAGCAGGTGCTGCTGGCTGCATCTCCAGTTACAATGTAAATAAGGTACTGTTTACATCTCCCTGCACTATGTGGCAGGTACCTGCCACATGGTGCATGGAAATGGTGCCCCCCAAAGAACGTGCCCGGGCTGAAGGGGGGCCCGCTATGGGCCCCAAAGGTCCCTTTCCGCCAACTTGTTCATGGCGGGTTAACCGCCATGAACAGGCGGGCAGAAAGTGATATCATAATCGCGACCGCCGCCATGTTGGGCAATGCAGGTGCTCCGACAGGCGGTCGTAAAATGACCGCCTGTCGGAACCATGGCGGTCGGTGTTTCTGCCCACCCCATTTCCACCCGATATCGTAATCTGGCGGACGGAAACCGCAGTACGATGGCGGAGGGCCCGCCACTGACAGACTGTCGGTGGCGGACCTTCCGCTATCGTAAACAGGCCCTTAGTTTTGTCACCCCTCATAAGAGAAGAGGCCATTCAAGCTGTCATGAAGAGGTCAGGGAAACAGGCAACAACCATTTGATATTACAGTCTACGAAATAGGTTTGATACCTCGCCGTTTTTTTTTACCGACATGACCAATATTTTACTGTACAAAAATTGGGAAAAGCACTTAAAGGCGCCAGTTTTACCTCCTCTCCCTTATCAGAACATATTTGAAACAGTAAATACAAGAAGAAAGGTGAAAAAAAATGTGCTCTGGGGCTGCTTCAATGATTCCTGGCTGATTACTAAAGTAAACAAAGACTGGAAGGCTCTGTTAGGAATAGAGAGGTTTTTAATAACGTTCTATTTTATCTAAGTAGGAATGGATAGTGCAAAAAGTTCAGTGCAGGGAGTGATGGAAGTGCCTGAACTCGAAGGCCCTGCCTTTTAGCTTGTGTGTCAGAATATAGTCTAAAATAACAAAAATCATAGCCAAAATACCATCGAACAAAAGTAAGTTTATATTGGTAAATACATATTACTAAGTAAAGATTTGCTATTCTTAACTCCACTTCCACTTACCTTGAACATGAGCATATCGCCAGGGTACATATATGTGAAGTTAAGTACAGTAAACCTATGCTTACCCATATATTCTTACCTTATTGCTATTTTCGTCGTTGCTGTTTTGGTTATGGTTTTTTTGTAGTATCAAGTACACGACATACTTGTACCATTCCACTTTTTAAAAAGCGATGCAGTATTTTTATTTACGACAATCCAGTCTCCACCCAGGATTCTCCTATTTTGTCTACTCGGATGTGGTACTTGATGCCGGTGTCGGGCACCTCTTTCTCGCAGGCAAAACTGAAATTAAGGCTTACTAGGACTCCCGACACTTGGAATGAGGGCCTCTCCTCAACCTAGGCTCTACAGTCCTGAGAGACTGGTCTCCCCCACACTCCTCAGTGGGCACATCCATTGGGCCTAAGGGATATGCATACCTGTGCAGTGGCTCTCACCACAGTTTGCAGAAGGGACACATCATTTTTTTTTCTTATGCCGCTGAAGGCTGGAATATAATTTTAAAGCTCTCATGTGTTTCTTGCAGGAGTCCCAAGGCAGATACCCAGATGTCGTGCAGTACACTGTCCGCGCCGAGGAGCGACACTACACCCTGCATCTGGAAAAGAACAAGTGAGACCTGCTCTGCATCTGACAAAACATGGCATGACATGCTGAGTGATTCATAACAGAAATCTCGTGGTGAACTGAAGGTCATAGACTCCTAGGAGCAGATGTAACAAGCATTTTCCCATGCGCAAACGGCCCGATTCGCAGAAGCAGCCCGTTTGCGAACGGGAAAATGCCTTTTGGGATGTATCATCCCAAAAGGCAATTGCAAAATAGGGAATCACAATTTTTGGGATGTATATCATTACAACGCGGGTTTTTACCACGCGTGCAGTTACATCGCATGCGTTACAACGCATGCGATGTTACAACGCTATGCCATTACAACGCAAGTCTTTACATCGACTTGCGCTAGATGGCGTGCTAACATTAAAAAAGTGTAATTTACTATTCCAACTCCAGTCCACTTAACAGTAGGGAAGGTGTTGGGATAGTAAACTACACTATTTGCAATGTTAGCACGCCATCTAGCGCAAGTCGATGTAAAGACTTGCGTTGTAATGGCATAGCGTTGTAACATCGCATGCGTTGAAACGCATGCGATGTAACTGCACTGCGTGGTAAAAACCGCATTGTAATGGCTGTTCCCCCAATTTTTGCGATGACCTATTTTGCTAACTCATTTAAAGAATCGCAATTTGCGATTCTCTAATTGTAATGCAGAAGCACTTTTTAAATTGCGACCCTGCTTTAAGGAATCGCAATTTACCACCAACTTCAAGTTGGTGGTAAATTGCGAATCCTTAGAAAAATGCAAAATTTTGCCATTTTCTAAGTGCCATGTGGCGCACATACATGCCCACAGGGCATGTATGTGCGCCACATGTGCACATATGCATATTTCATGTGTGCAACAGGGTGTCCTTTTGGCACCCTTCCACCCTTGAAATTGCATGCGCAATTTGGGAGTACCTATTGGGTACTCACAAATTTCTCATGCAATTCCCATTCATTCCTAGGTGGCTTTAGTCCCATAGGAATGAATGTGAAGGCATTCCTCAATAGTGAATCACAATTTGCGACTCGCTATTAAGCAATATGTAGGAATCGCAAAATATTTGCAGAAACCTACATACATTGCATTTTGCAAGTCTATAGTAGCGAATCGGTAAAATTCGCTATTATAGACTCGCAAAATGAACTCTTGATACATGTGGCCCCTTGTTTGTTTAAAGTTACCACCATCCCAAATATCTCCATCGGCTTCAAAATCGTCCTCTGTGATGCTTTATCGATTTCTCATGTAAGACAAGTGTTCCCAAGTCATGAACCCAGTCCTCTACTTGAGGTCTACTAAAAAATTTCTATATATATCAGTGTTAGGAGGGATTAGTTGTTTGAGCCATGGTTAGCGGAATGACTTTCTCTTACAAAAGTTAGTTATCCAAAAGATGTCTATAATGGTTCCCATCAAGAGTAAGATTGTTTAAGGTTTTTTAGTAAAATGTAAAGAGGAGAATACAACCCAGCGGAGCGGAACGCCACTCTTTGTCATTCTCCTCTAAGGTCTTGCCTTGTTGACATTAAGTCGAATGCTTGTTGGAGTCAAAGATGTAGATGAAAGACTTACTCCCACCAGGGCTCTTGTACTTTGCAATGCAATATAGCACTGCAGATGCTGGACTTTAGAATGATGAGTAAATTGGTGCTATCTTTTGCGCCATGCTATCGTCTCATGGAAAACTTCACTAAATGTATGCCTTGATGTACAGAATGCTACTGCTAAAGAATTTAGGGGGATCTTTAGGGATATCATTTTGGGTGGTCTTTCGAGTAGAGTCATTAGACTTAGGCTTGAAAGTTTTCCAGCGAGTTATGTTATTTCACAAATACAAAATAACTTCTCAAATGCATCAATGGGCTTGGTAGATGATGGACAAGCAGCAAAGAGAAGGGAAGTTACATGTACATGTTTTGGTCCGGTGACAGTTTGAAGAATTATTAGTCAGATATTTTCCAAAGAATCCCTCTCATAATATAATTACATCCTGAAAACCCCCCTGTGGTGATTGGTCAGCACAATGACACATTGATTCTGATAATCTGTTGGACCTGTAAAAAAGTTCTTGCACTGAGCTGTTTTGATGGCCAAGAAAGTTATACTGCGATTGTTAACATCTGTGAAATAGGGCATATTTCAAGGAATTGAGAACGTCTTCTTTCCTGGCTCCTTCTCCTAGCAATTATATTCAAGTGGACTAATCAGGCGCAAATGGGGCTTGGAGCGGGAGGATTATCATCACTTGTGATGTAGACGGCTGAGCTTCATCAGACACTACATTTGCCCGGACCTTGGTCGGAAACTCTCTGCGGATCTCATGGTCGATATACCTGATGACCATCCCTTCGTGCCATTCATCACCTCGTGGCCCTGCTCACGCCAGTCATGTCAGCAATTTGCTGGTGGGCCTTGACCCCTTCCAACATTCTTGGTCACTCTGGACCACAGCCAAAGCCTATCGGTGGCAGTCTCGTCACATTCTGATGAACACCAGAGGGGCACCAAGGCATGAACCGGAGGAGTCAGCGGGAGCGGGGCAGGCAGAGAAGTTGACCGAATAGGAGCGGAAGCCTCGCGCCTGTATGTATGTCAGTGCTTCTCTTAAAGCTTGCGCTTACAAAAGCCAGTGGTGCTAGTGGAGTTATCTGTGCAGTGCTTAGCCTCGCTGTGCCTCATGAGGTCTATCACTGATTTTAGATTAGGGATATATCCTCCAAAAGTCACAAGTAAACTAACTACTCACTGCTCTACTCTGCGCTGAGGAAAACAAATCTAACTTTAGGCCCACCAGAGGCCTGAGCACTGCAAACGTGCTCTGCCCGTTTCCAAAAGGGTGTTTAATCAAAACTTGCGCCATCTTTAAGAGGGCACTTCCAGGTCACATAGACCCCCAAGAATGCAGCAGCTCCAACAGAACGTCTTGGAAGCGAGAAATCTTGTGTCCTCTGCAACCCCGTCTATCAGTCAGTGCACGAGGAATCCCAAACGCTGACTCCCTGTCCCTACCCTCAAGCCTGGGAGCTGGGCTGAGATTCTCACACAGGCTTTCAGCTGATGGGTAAATCGGCACAGTGAAGGGGGAAGCAGAGAGGAAGGGATGGTAACATCTAAAGATTCTATTCTGTACTATCAACAATGTAGATCTTACATGTATGAACACAAATCATGCTCACAAGTGTTGGAGAATGAGCCATTGTCTGTTGTCAGCGGGGTCTCTAACTACTACCCCTCGCATCTTTTGTAGGGGGCTGCTGGGGAAGAACTACACTGAATTCTACTACTCGGAGAACGGTACCGAGGTGAGGGAGCAGCCGGAGCTGAAGGTAAGCGATGGGCGGTCCCCCCAAGAGGAGCGGCATTTCCGGGCTCCTCATGGAGGTGGTACGCTTGGGCCCAAGGGGCTGGAGTATCGGGCAGGATTGGATGTGGTGCCAAAGAGTATTGGGGCCTTGAGCCAGTAATACTGGGGTGAGCTCATCTTGGTGCCAGTGAGTAGGGGGATGACTCACACTTTCATACAGGGGGGAGCCCAACCTCTTGTCATTGAGTATAGAGCCCATGACGCGGTTGTCAAGCGAGTTCAGCAGGGTGTCAGTGTGGGGACGTTGAGGCTGTGATACTGTGAGACTATCAGATTGGCATTAGTGAGCGCGGACCCCATGAGGCTGTAGAACTTAAAGCTAAACTTTGATTCAACAACTCTGGGACCCATGACAGCTTATTACAGTAGAGCGACGCGCTTGGTGTCGGTGAGTAGCGGGCCCATGAAGGTGTAGTACTTGGAAATACTCAGGTCGGTGTCAGTGACTCAGGAGTCAATGAGGCTGTGGTGCTGGGGTGAGCTCGGATTGGCAGGCAGGGAGTGTGGGGTCCCTGAGGAAGCCATACTAGATAGAGCTCAGGCAGAGAGTCGGTCTGTTAAGTAGGAAACAATGAGATGTCATACTCAAGAAGGCTGAGTTTGGTCTCAGTGGTTGTGGAGCCTGTGAGGTTGGCGGGCGGGGGGCGTGTACTGTGTTGTCAGTTGATGTGGAGCCTGTGAGGGTTCAGTGTTGTAGAGCATATCGTAACATCAGCGAGCGTGGAGCCCATTGTGTTAATGGACTGTAGAGCATTGTGTGGCATTAGTGACTGTAGCGCCCATGAGGCTGTAGAGCTGGAGTCCTCAGTGTGATTTCAGTGAGACCCCAGGCGGATGCAGTAGCAATGGTTCCCAGGCATCCTGCTTGCATTACTGGGGGTGAGGGCTGGAGAGTGGCGTGTTGGATCATGGCATGATACAGATGATGAGGTCGAGTGATTGACAGTGCGAGAAGCACAGAGACAGATGAGGTTAGAGTGAGGAGATTGAAACGATGAGTTGGAGATGATGCAGTGAGCCTGACTGGATGGACTAATAGGGGTGGGCTGGGAGGGATGGACTAAGAGTGATGAGATGGGAGGGATGGGTCAAGAGTATGGGTATGAGAAGGATGGGCTAAGGGTGATGGGCTGGGAGGGATGGATTAAGAGTGATGAGATGGAAGGGATGGGCCAAGAGTATGGGTATGAAAAGGATGGGCTAAGGGTGATGGGCTGGGAGGGATGGATTAAGAGTGATGAGATGGGAGGGATGGGCCAAGAGTATGGGTATGAGAAGGATGGGCTAAGGGTGATGGGTTGGGAGGGATGGATTAAGAGTGATGAGATGGGAGGGATGGGCCAAGAGTATGGGTATGAGAAGGATGGGCTAAGGGTGATGGGCTGGGAGGGATGGATTAAGAGTGATGAGATGGAAGGGATGGGCCAAGAGTATGGGTATGAAAAGGATGGGCTAAGGGTGATGGGCTGGGAGGGATGGATTAAGAGTGATGAGATGGGAGGGATGGGCCAAGAGTATGGGTATGAGAAGGATGGGCTAAGGGTGATGGGTTGGGAGGGATGGATTAAGAGTGATGAGATGGGAGGGATGGGCCAAGAGTATGGGTATGAGAAGGATGGGCTAAGGGTGATGGGCTGGGAGGGATGGATTAAGAGTGATGAGATGGAAGGGATGGGCCAAGAGTATGGGTATGAAAAGGATGGGCTAAGGGTGATGGGCTGGGAGGGATGGATTAAGAGTGATGAGATGGGAGGGATGGGCCAAGAGTATGGGTATGAGAAGGATGGGCTAAGGGTGATGGGTTGGGAGGGATGGATTAAGAGTGATGAGATGGAAGGGATGGACCAAGAGTAATGGGCTGGGAGGAATGGGCTACGAGTGATGAAATAGTGATGGGCTGGGAAGGATGGATTGAGAGTGATGGACCAAGAGTGATGGGCTGGGAAGAGGAGTTGGAGGTGATGTCATAGGCCTGTGAAGATGGACAGGGAGGGATCCGAATAGTAGCTCAGCGAAATCCACTCACCCTTGCCACAGAGATGAATCATCTTCTCTGAGAAGAAAAGATGTCTCATTATCTCTGTTACTTTCGGTAAAGGGAAATTAGCTGCTGCTAATGCAATATTGTGTCGGTTGCTCAGCAACAAAAGAGCGGCTCAGTAGTAGTGGAAGGAACAAAAGAGAAGGTATGGAGGAAGGCTGGAGTGAGAAGAGGGATGGAACAGAAGGGGAGGGGGTGGGAAAGGGTGTAAAGAGAGAGGGGAGGCATGCAGCGAGAAGAGGGGGAAGGAACAGAAGGAAGCATGAAGCTAGGAGGGCTGGAGGATGCTAACACAGGGAAGGGAATGGCACGCAGGGAAGTGAAATAATGGGGGGAAGAATGAACATACGGGAGGAAGAGTTTAAAGACATAAGCAGAAGGAGGGAAGAAAGGGTCCTAGGTAAGCACATTGAATTAAAGAAATACGAAAGGACAAAGACAGATGGATGGATGGACAGACCGAGGGGATGGATGGATTCGTGAGATCCCATGCTGAGAAGCAATGCCCATTGCGGGATTAAGATCCAGAAGCAGTGAGCAGGACAGTGGCTCTTCTTCCTGGCACTGAGCATACAGTATGGTCATGGCCAGCAGTGGACCATACTGGGACTAGAGCATGAGTAGAAATAAAAAAAATACTTTCCTCTCTGTCTGACACCTGCTTCCACGAGCAGAAGGAGGAGAGTGAGGGTGGGGCGGGTGTAAAGCAAGGATTTAATGAGGTTTAAAAGCAGTAATAATGGAAGGTACTAATGCAAAGCAGAAGTGCCAAGAAATGGAGAGTGCCAAGTCGCAGAGTCTGAAGGGATGGAATGGGAACGAGGTGTAGATGAATGGGAAGGGAGCTGCTGTGAGAGAAGGATGCAAAGACCAAAGAAGAAGTGAAGATGCAAGGGGGGGGGGGCGGCAATGGAGGAAGCAACGGAAGGGCAAAGGAGCATGGGCGTCAATCCACCAACATACCAGGGGTAGCAGAAGTGACTTCACATGCCCTGCGACCTTTGCTTCCACTTACACATACACATGTATTCCCACATATATATACACACACACACACACTGTGCCTACACACACACACACTTTCACACATACACATACCCTCTCTTACATAAACACACTCAAACTACAAGCACACACACAACATACATACATTTTAAAGCATTTTTTTACGTACCTCAGCTGCTAGGCAAACTCATATTACAGCTATTTGTACTCCATTTTTTTTATTAAACTAATAGAAAATATTGTAATATCATTCACTGTTAGTTTAATTACATTTTTATTTAAAAACAAGGAGAACGTAGACCCCACTGACGTCCATCAGGACGAGCGTTTCTGTTCCTGGCACTGATTTTGCCACTGCTGATATTAGGGGTCCCAAAGGCAGTGCCAGGGGTCACAAGGGGCATGCTAGGGGTTGCTGCGACCCCTGGCGACACCTCCATTACGTCCATGCCAAAGAGGCAATAGAGGAGAGCGAAGAGCGAGAAACAGCAGCGGCCCGTGCAGGTAAGAGTGGTGTGGCCGGGTTGGGGGGATTCAACAGACGACCACTAATTTTCCCTCGTCGCGTCGCCATCTGTCGAAATCCTCCCTCACCCGGTACCCCCCGCCCTTTACAGCACGGACTGCAGCTGGAGCGAAAGAGGGCAGAAAGGAAGTGGCTAGACACCCCTGAAGCGTTCCTGTTCCTGCCCACCCCAACCCCTTTTGCCACCCGACGCTTTGCCGTTCCCTTGCTGCTCAGACCCTTCCTGCAAGCCTCACCAGGGCACCCTTCACCTCTCCACTGTAAACCTGCACTCATGGTGTATCCCCGCTTCCCCCCTGCTCTACCCACTGTAAAGGCTCCAACTTGCAAGCACCCGCCTGCTATATAAGCCACACTTGTAAGGGGGGTGGGGGGGCTATAGGGAAGGAAGTTAGTAAATAAACAGAATCTGGAGTGAGGTGGTGATGAAAGAGAGCGAGAGGATGAAAAAGCTGATAGATACAGCCGGATGAGGAAGCAGTTGAGGAATGGAGGTTGAGGGAAAGGGGAAGGGGAAGGTGTGATGCATAATGGAGGGAGTTGGAAAAAGGGACGTTACTGACTTTGCTCCAGCCCTACAGTGCCTCAGCTTTACCACCTTTCTGAAGCTTCAGCGTCTACCAATACATCTCGCCGCTCCCTTTCAGGTCCATGTCCTGCAGAAGGAGCTCCCACACTGTTTTCGATCAATTCTCTGAATAATTAGACGGCTCTTAGTGGTCAATTGGAGATCAATACCAGGCTTCTAGTTGAACCCTTGTGACCTGTAAAGAATAATGTAATTAGGAGGGGCACCTCTCTCAGGGCCATTATGGACATTGTTTCCAGTCCTGGACTTTTGTGTGATGCCCTAAACCCTTCTGGGAGTTGTAGTCCGGTTTTGCTTTCATTGCATTCATTAAACTAACACACCTGAAATCAATGATTTGTAGGTGAAAAGGTCAGGGCTGGAAACAGTGGCTGTAATGACTTGGAGAGAGGTGACTCCCTACTACGTTTCAAATGCCTTAGCTTTTTCTGCAAATCCCACTTACGCGAAACCCATCATCCCTCCAGGCTGACTCTTGATCGCTCAGAGATGGGAGGTGGTGAGAGCTAATTCTGCTGAGGCGGGATCCCTGAGCTGCTGAGCCTGAACAATGATGGAAGCTAGAATTCCACTTTCTTTCACACATTGTTGACTATATAGAATAATTACAGTGGTCTCCATTTCGAGTCGGCCAGTAACTGTAGGTGTAGATATGGCTGCGTTGGGTGGCGATCCCAGGTAGTATTGCCATCCCAATTACCAGCACTTCCGAGTTTATGGGCCAAGAATGGGCAATAACCTACTCAATCTGGCCAGTGTGCATTCTTGTTTTTAATTCCGGGCCTATTTCTTAGCAAATGTGCTCACAAGTACATTTGCTGTTAGTGGGTGCTTTAAAGCTCCTGGTATGACTCGGAATTGAGCATGTGATATCCCCAATGAGAATACCGCCTCGCCCGACGCAGAATGAATGGTTACATGTTTTAATTGTTTACAAACAGTGAACATCACAAAGGGAAAGGCAGTACATGGAACACCAAATATGTATGCTCAGGGATGCACAGGAAGCAAGGTAGCTTCTTATGGTAAGCAGCCGTGCTTAATTTGTAAAAAAAAAAAAAAATAGGTGCCAGGGCTTTCGTGAGGAGGCCACTGCAGCTTGCACCACACATTGCCCCTGCTATACTGCCAAAGATAGTAACAGCACATCTACTAACTATCACACTCCTGTAAGTGTGACAATTCGGACTATTAAAGGCTCCTAAAGCTATATGAATGGCTTGGAGGCAGGTAATAGTCATTTTTAATGTATATTGAATTAATAATTGACTGCTGTTGTGGTAATCTCAGACAGCGCCACCTGTGGCAAACTGTCACAAGCGCCAGTGTTGACAATTAAGTGCCGGTGCCAAGCACCGGAAACCACCGGCTCAAATTAAGCACTGGTAAGGAGGAGTTTCCATGATGTGCCATCCAAATTTGACACCACAGAAGGTAATGGTGCAGATAGTATGCTATCTGTCAATCCTCTCCTTCTCAATACGCTTTCTCCTGTCCTGAAACCAGAGGTTCGCAGTTTGACTTAAAATCACCACTGTCGAGTGCATTCCTCTGGGAAAAGAGACACGTGCCTACCCTCACTAAGAATGTTCGGTTATTTAATGCATCCGATAATTATTCGATACGTTAAATAAAACTAAACTTGTAAGCACCAAAATGCGCATGTTATGCCCCAAAAAGTATGATCAGGTGATATTTTTCGGACCCAATAAATTCCGACTCTGCGGAGTCAGATTTTATCAGGTGCGATAAATATCACACCATTTACTGTCCACACGTAATGAGGTCCTTAAAGTCTATGCAAAACAAGCTAAACAAGACAGTTGACTAAAATATAAAATATAGCTCCTCTGCACATTTTCTCAAAATGTATACATTTTTATGTGTTGAAGGAGGAAGCAAGTGACAGGAACCGAAATTTTAAGGCCCTCATTATGAGTGCCCGACTGGGAAGTCGATCCTTATCGCACCTTTTAAAATCAGATACCATAGGGTTCGGAAATTAAAAGGTGCATTGATTATCACCTATGACAAGCTGTGACCTTTAAAATGTGGCATAACATGCAGAATCAGTATTTAATATGTCTAATGCCTCAATTTTTGCCTTTTTACTGCATTTTTCACCTATACATTTTGGCAGGTTTGACTTACCATAATTTCATCATGGAAGCACTCGGAGTGCGATAATTATCACACAACTCATAATTCCGATCCCTGTGCAAACACGAGTTTGTAAAGGAATCGGAATTTAGCCCTGCATTTGTAATCAGGGCTTAAATAGTGGGTGTCAGAAGGTGCTTGGCTTTCTCTCAAAAGGAGTGCAAAAAGTCCTTGAAAATGTTACAACAAAGGAGCTTCCAGACATTGAGCTAGCTCATTTGAAAAATCTAGCTGTGCTATGTCAGGTATGAAAGTGAGGCTGTATGAGTCAGAAGTGAGATACCCTACGATTCTTGGGTTAACATAGGCAAGCAAAAGGGCTGCAAGCAAGCAACACGATGTTCAGTAAGTCAGCGGTGGCTTGTAGGTAACGGTGGCAGGGGGCGGGTTTGGGAGGGGGGTTAAAAAAAAAAGACCAACCTGCTCGTAGCCACAGCCTCTTCTTCTCCCTCGAAGTTCTGCTGTCTCCCGGCAGCACCCAGGGTCTCCTAAGCCAATCATGACACTGCTGTCACCATGACATAAACAGAGCACGATGTCTCTGGAGTGGGTGCCGTGCTCACCATTAAAGTAAAAACAAAAAATTGAAAAAGAGTGCAGTGTCCCTGAAGCAGGTGGTACGCTCCACATTATAGTTAAAATAAAAAGGAACCTGAGCGCTGTGTCCCTAAAGCGGGCGACGCACTCAGCATGCAGATTCACACACAAAAAAAAGGTGAAAGAACGTCACCATTGTGCCATGAGTGCTGTGGGGGTTGGGGCAGCCACTTTTAAAGTTAGAGCGGCATAGCGCTCTATATGAAAAGTTGCCGCCATTTTCCTGTGTGGACGTGCTGCAAATACATAAAAAAGCAGCCGCCATTGTCCCCATTTGTGAATAAATAAAATTGTGCTCATCCACTTATAACACAGACCGTGTAACAAGCCAAGTAAAAGGTCTAGTCGTTATGGGAGGTAACAAATGCAGACAAGGCGGTACCAAGGAGGGACTAACAAGCCTATTTACGAATCAGAAGCCAGCATTTACGAAGGACAATGACACAAGCCAATGACAAATATGGGTGGAGAGTGGGAAAGGCTTCCAGTGCATACTCCAATACAGCTTGCCTCGCAGAGTGAGCACTGCATGCGTGCTGCCCCTAGGTTCGACCTAAAAAGGAGAAATGCTTTTATTTCTCCTAACTTTTCCCTATTTGCATGTGTGCTGAAACTGTACAGCACACATCCGAAGTGGAAAACTTTTAAAAGTTTGTCTGACCATAGTATTTTGTACTGTAAGGGAACCCTTACAGTGCAAAATCTGTGCTAGACTCACACAGACACTTTTTCAATGTGGTGCAAAGATGTGCGCATGGTGCTCAACTCCCTGATTGTGCGCTGGTGCTAGGGAGAGAGGAGGAGAGTGCCATATTTCTGTACATATGACACTTTCCTGCTTTCTCCCTGTCACGCAATAAAGTACAGCAACTTTGGGTGCAGCGCTGTGCCTGCGTTCCATGACAGTTTTGTAAATCTGGGCATAGATGTCTCAAATACCTGGGGGCAGATTTACAAAGATTGACGCAACACAGTGCAACAAGACAACTTGTTGCAGCAAATGTAGAGGACAGAAATGAGCCACATCTACTAAGATGTGGCCCTCTCCTGCTCTAACTCTGCGCTGTTCCACTGAGTGCAGCATAGCGCTAATGCAGGCACCCTTGAGCCACGGTGCAAGGGTGCGTGTGTTTCAGGCAGGATTGATTTTTATACAGGAAGTGGCGCCTTCCTGCACATAAACAATCCTCTGAGGCATTTTCCTCTTTCTACGTGTGCTGCAGAATGCAGCTCACGTAGAAAGAGGAAAAAATTAGGAGAAATAAAGATATTTCTCCTCATTTTGTCTCACCTGGGAAGGTATAGCATTTTGACTCATTCCAAGGTTTACTAGTGTACGTAAATCTGGGAATGCTCCAAAAACCATGGGTGGATGCATGGGAACACCTCATGGAATGCCTTCCCAGCGCAGAGTAACACAAAGTAGTGACCTGCACAGCCTTGTGCAACTTCCAATTTACTATGCCACGCAGATCCATGCAAGGTGGCTCTGCATGGTAAAATAAAGCTGACTCAATGGCTTGCCTTGCTTGACACAAGGGCAATGCAAGCCTTTCATAAATCTAGCCCTCGTTATCTAGATGAAAACTGAAATCTGTGCCCTGTATTTCATTACCTATCTTTGTAAACGTTCTTCCCCTTTTCTCCTCCACCCTCTGAGCATATTCGTACCCATCAACTTCTCATGAATTGCACTTTTATTCTAGATATTTTGTGAAGTTTAACGTCACCTTCCAAGAGAAGGCTGAGGTAATCCCACCCAAAAATGGAAACCCTTGATTAAAAAGATTTTGTTCTCTCTCCTTTTGATAGTACCAGACTCTGCAAATTAAAAAAAAGAAGGTTGTTCTTAAAATAAATAAAAACCTAACCAGAATGTTTGGGGGTGTCAATGCCCATGATTATTGTGTACAAGTATATCGTAAAGACAAATGTATTAAAGCAGTATGTAGTCCAAAGCGTTCTGAACACGGAAGTGAGACCTAAAGTAACACCCCACGTCTTTGTTAACTGTAAGCAGTGAAAAGTAAAAATTAACGCGGACCTAGGGCCGGACTGGGAATGGAAAACCGGCCCTGGCAAACTGCTCGGCCGCAAAACACCCCCCCCTCCTCCCGGGGTGCAGCTTTGTGAGGGCCGGTTTCGGCCTATTTTGTTACAGGGGTCCGATATTGCCGACCTCCGGTGGCAAAATCGGCCACCCAGGGGCCCAAAACTGGCCCCCGCCCTAGCGGCCCACCGGTGAAACACCTGTTGCCCGCTACGGCCAGTCCGGCCCTCCATAGAAAATCCGATTTAGAGGTAAAATTTAAAGTTAGTCCAGTAGAAGGGTGCGGGCCGGTCTGTAAGCCTTCAGCTTGCTCAGGAGGCAGTCAGGGAGATGTGCATAGAAGGTTCCTCAGCTGACTTTTTACATTGGTTGCATTTAGAATTTAGTCTCAGAGAATGAGACAGACAGACAGCTGGGGACCAATATGTCTCTGCACGAACAGCCAAGTTTTAATGCAGCATTTCCACCGACAACTGTCAGCTACTCCCACTCAACCGTCTGCTTTACAAAGAAGTACTTCCCCTCCCCCCGAACATTTCCTTCACTCCAGGCCAGCTTTGAGTTTCAATTTACATCGATAAAGAGTAGAATTTTTAAGATTTGGGATTCTGAACATGGTAATTTAGAAATAAAAGCAAATTAAACTCAAACTATGCCACAAGGAAGAAAGCCTTTCCTACGCCTTCACTTTTAAATCCAAATCCACTGTGTGGCAACCCTGACTGGGCTCCACCAATGATTGATGAAGTCTGATGTCTTTTTACCTAGTAAATCTAATTAGCATTGATAATCCGCTTCCATAACATCTCTGCCTACAAAAACTATGGAAGCAAAAGACACAAAGATGATTGACGGAATGCAGAGAAAATCAAACATTCACCTCCAGTCAATAGATCTGGGTTAAATCCATCGTTCTTTTGCTCACCATGCCACCCCAGTTTAGACCCAGCCTTATGCAAATCATTCTTAACCATTTGCTTCATGGGAACAGTCCAGACTGCACTTCCAAGCCAGGTCCTCCCACGACCAGAAACAAGCATCCTGGAACCGGTTTCGGGGCATCACCCCTCATCAGCCAGGCTAGCTTGAATCTAGTGGCACATTGAGCCCGGGACCCGCGTCTGGGCATGCCTGGCGCACTTACGGCGAGAAAGCAACAGACACACAGATGATGGACTGAATGCAGAGAAAATCAAACATTCACCTCCAGCCAATAGATCTGGGTTAAATCCATCGTTCTTATGCTCACCATGCCACCCCAGTTTAGACCCAGCCTTATGCAAATGATTCTTAACCATTTGCTTCATGGGAACAGTCCAGACTGCACTTCCAAGCCAGGTCCTCTCACGACCAGAAACAAGTATCCTGGAACCGGTTTCGGGGCATCACCCCTCATCAGCCAGGCTAGCTTGAATCTAGTGGCACATTGAGCCCGGGACCCGCGTCTGGGCATGCCTGGCGCACTTACGGCGAGAAAGCAACAGACACACAGATGATGGACTGAATGCAGAGAAAATCAATCTTTCACCCCCAGTCAATAGATCTGGGTGAAATCCATCGTTCTTTTGCTCACCAAAAAGCCATGGGGCTGGTACTCCAGGCCACATGGAACTCTTGCCATCCAGTGCTCAACTTGTCTACAGGGTGAAGGGTTAGCGAGCAGTCAAGCTCCCAAGTCACAGGGTATACAAGTAACAAGTGCTTGCTAATAAAGTTAGAACCAGGAAGGCAGGTTTATGTTTTTGTACCTTTAAGTTGTGATGGGCCTTCAAGGCACAGCAAAAGGCCAAAGGATATCCACATTTAAATGCGAGCCTCCAGTCAAGCTTGGGTTCGTTTGTCAGTGAACATTGAGTCAGATAGAACCGGTGACCATAAGCACATTCACTTGAAACTAGAGAGACCACTGGATATTGATTTGGTGTCTGATGCTACTCTTTGGGGCCTTAGGTGAGTCTTCATGGCAAGACCCCTATAAAGTAAGCCTTGAACCTGTCCTTGCTGCCTAGATCATTTCAGATCAAAACATGAGAATCTTAGCGAAGGGACGGACAAGGTGGAGTCATACAAGGTTGCAATCAGCGCCTGCCTGTAGCGCTGTCAACCTTGACCAATGTTGGCTGTGATTGTGGATCTAGCGATCTCTGGATAATTGGCTTTGAATGAACAGCATGTCCAGAGTGATCTGGCCTCTCATTGGTTGCTTTTGCAGAAGGAGCTGGAGCTGTAGGACTAGATCACACAAAGTGCAGGGGTGGGGAGTGGTAGGAAGTTGCACCTATTTTATGCTTTGTCCACAGTTTATTTGCTGCTGACTATGTGGACCCATCGATAATACTGAGATTGTATGTGAGACTACCACAGATGATCAATTCCAATCAATGCACAATAAGGAAATTACCCACTTTTTAAAAATAAAATAGAATGTTCCGCTAGCTTGTATCTCACACTTCCCCTCCCATATGCCAAACACCTTCAGTTTCCTTCATAGTATAAAAAAGGTTTGTGACGCTATCTGAGTGGCTATGAATGCAGGGTTAGTGACATGTAGACAACCATCCTTGCGATTGCTTACCAAAACAGGAAACATTTTTTTAAGCAGACCTTGTCCATTAGAGGGCAGATGCTACATTTTATTAAAAAGATGTTTCACCCTTGGTAACAAAATGGGGGAACAGGCAGTGGTCCCTGGGACCACTGCCTTCTCCCCAAAGGCTGCCTAGCATCAGTGGCAGCTGGTGGATTTTGAATGTGGTGATGCATAACAGCCGTTCTTGACTTGCAAGGAGCAGGTGTGTGTGGCTGAATACAAGCTTGTCATGGCTATCCAGTGGCATAGCAAGCAGGCTGGACTGGGAACCCAAAGCAGCCCTGGCAGTGTTGACAGACCAGCCCCCCTGCTGCTTTTGTTACTGGGGGTCGATTTAGCCGCACCACTGCAAAACCGGTCCCCAGTAACAAAAACGGCCCCCAACCTTCCAGCCTCCCAAGGAAACGTCCAATCCCCGCTACAGCTAGTCTGGCCGTGATAGCAAGGGTGCCATTGACCCTATATCAGTCAAGGAAAATGAGTCCCCTCTACCTTGGATCTATGAAACAAAACACACACAGTTGGGATGCAGAATCCACCCCACACACCAAGGTCTCTTACATTGTTGACAACGACTTGTGGTTGCTGACTGCCGCATGGCCAGACAGAGTCCATGGTGTGCACCAACAAACCTGCAGTTAGGAAGATCTAAGATCTAAAATATTGCTGGTTTTATGTTATCTGAAGGGTCACTGGAATTATGCGTCAGGGAAGGACCCAATTATGTGGCAGGAAAAGGCAACTTATGTGATGTAATGCAGCACATTTGTGACAGTATTACCTATTTATTTTGTCATTTTTACACATTAACACTGTTCGGGCACAAATTTCACCTCATCAGTGCCAGTCCGACATCCAAATACATGAATAAGGTATTGAATATGTGAACTCTCTGGTCCTTTTTAGTTTATATATATGCCTGGAATTACAATTTTGGGGTTGAAGCAAATGAAAAAAATATATGAAATAAAATGTGAACAGCAATTCACATCCACAGTGCTCATATACATCTTTCCCCATTTATGTAGAGAATCATTTCCTTTTTGAAGAAATAATGTACACACCACATTCAACAGCATTTGCAAGTACGTTTTCAATCATACCCACACGACAATTTAATTAGTGACAGATATTATGAAAGAAAATATCATTGGTAGGCAGATCGGCTCTAACTAAAAAAATATAACACACCTGTTTCTTGTTGCAAAACAAAAATTTAACTCACTGCGACTTTGAAGAACTATAATCTGATGAAAGGAAGTAACAGGCAGTGACCACCAAGGCCTGGACTCCTGCTCAGGGCCCAACTGCAGGCAGACTGAAGCACACGCAGCTTGTAGCTCCTTACCGCATTGTGCGTGGATTTGCTGCACACCACATAATTTATCCCCACCAATGCTAAGGCTGCTCTCATGCTGGTTACTATAGTAAAGAGCATGAGAGAAGCCTTGTGATTGGCACGGGCATGGTAACAAAACGCTCCACTGGAGACTGAGGGTCTGCGATCATTGCACTCCACCAGGCATTGTATACAGCCCAACCTCTGAGATGTAAAGTACGCATGTCAGGCTGGCCGTTAAAAAGGCATCGTCAGATTGACATGCGTACTTCAAGTACACGGCAGAAACAGGCTTTCCTCATTGCAATAAACAATTATATCACGGCCACACCCCTCCTACACAATGCCTGGACCCCCACACTATACTGATTAAAGCTAAGATGACTACTGATAGACCCTGACGCTCAAAATTACACGTCAGTTTTGCGGACATGAGCGACTGGAACAACTCAATGGCATGTCACTTAGTTAACAGTTCATTTGGCTGAGAAGATACATATTTAAAATATGTGTGGCTATGGCGGATGAAGCGCCCGCTATTTGAAACAATTGTATATATTAGTACCAGTTGAAATTTTCTTTCTGTCTTACCCCCCCCCCCCCCCCTTTTTATTCCGTATCTTCTCTGTTTTATTATTTAGACAGAACATCAATTTATCACATATTGGATTTGTAACATACGGGTAATGACGCATTTGTAAAATGCCATGAATGCATTGTGATGAACACTATTGGAGGAGGGCTGGGAGCAGTTAAGCTGAGCCTGTAATATATAAACAATTGGAGTGCTAAAGCTGCCCTTCAATTAAAGCTACCATATTATTCTGGAGCCCACATTTAGAAAGAGTGAAACAAAATGTGTCAGAAAAATGAATTTATTCTTTTGTTTGATTGAATCAATATTTTAATAATCTAATTTATAGATCTTTAGAACCTTCCTGTTGCCAGAGGGGCTGAATTTTTAGAAAAAGTGATTAATAGAATATTTACATTACAACATTTATACATTCAATGCTAACATATCACAAACACATCTCATGCATTCACATCCATTCCTACTATCACACAGGCTTAATTCACGTTGAAAAACAGTTTTACAGTCAAAGGACCACAGAGTCAATTGTAAGAGCGCCAAATTTGACTACAAACAATTCTTAAATTTCAGTATTTTAGCCTCTTGTGGTCACGGTATAAGGTCTACGCGTTTCGAGACCCATAGATCATTGGGTCTCTCCTCAGGACCTTGTATCAGATGGAGACGGACGGGATTAGTTGTTGTGTGAGGTTGCTCAACCGACGCAAAATGCTTGTTTGTTTAGTAAAAACAGGAAGGGAGCGTGTTGGGCTGGACCTGGTTGAAAAACTTAGGTAGAAGTCTCTTATGGTTGATTTGAGTCTGGGCGTTAGGTGTGAGGACGCCGCTTTTCATCAGGAATGGTAATAGTCAACTCTGTCGAAGTCAGAGGATTTTCGAAGCGAGGTATCCGTTCGTTTCCGTGTTGATCTGCCGATTTCGTCTGTGGTCCTTTGACTGTAAAACTGTTTTTCAACGTGAATTAAGCCTGTGTGATAGTAGGAATGGATGTGAATGCATGAGATGTGTTTGTGATATGTTAGCATTGAATGTATAAATGTTGTAATGTAAATATTCTATTAATCACTTTTTCTAAAAATTCAGCCCCTCTGGCAACAGGAAGGTTCTAAAGATCTATAAATTAGATTATTAAAATATTGATTCAATCAAACAAAAGAATAAATTCATTTTTCTGACACATTTTGTTTCACTCTTTCTAAATGTGGGCTCCAGAATAATATGGTAGCTTTAATTGAAGGGCAGCTTTAGCACTCCAATTGTTTATATGAATGCATTGTGACGTAAGACGATATTCTGTAAATGGAGATATATAATATGCATACGGGCTGTTATGTATTGTTCAAAAATTCAAATAATAACAATAAAAACAAATTTAAACAAAAAAAATTTGAGCTAAGATGAATTAAGGTAATTTGAAGAAGCGGGTCACCGCTCCTACACCCCTGATGGGAGAGCAGCCCCTGCCTAACATGATTCTCAAAGAGAAATATGTCCCCCAGGGATTGCTTCCCTTTGAAGAATCAAAGGCCACCCCCTTTGAAGTGTTCATGTCTGGCCAATGGATTCAAACTGCAGTTGACAAAGCAAAGCATACATTCCATTGCGATTCCAAAATAGGAGATGGATGCCCATTCATACCCCCGATTTGTGAATTGTAATGGGTCACAAAAACCCTTTTTGCGAGTTGGAAAAAATGTTCCATCCCGTAAAAGGAATTTTGCACATTTCAAAACACTCTTTTGTGGTCACCCCCCTTGTGCTGTTTCTGACTGCAAAGGTGTTTTGTACATCTATCCCTGAATCTAGAATGAGATGTCACAAGAGCTCTGGAAGTCTTCCTGCAGAAGCCATATTTAGCCCAGAAAACTAGCAAGAAAGGGGTGAGGCATGGCAGGATAGTCTGTACGACTGAAGAAGGGAGCGTAGTCTGGAACAAACAGTGATTTGGGACTGTATCCACCAGAGACTTCTGGCGTTATGCCAATTACCTGGCACCTTAGTGCTTTGTGCAGACATCTACCAGCAATAACTTTTCAGCCAGTGAAGGTTCTCCAGTAAGGCATTTCGTTCCCAAACCCAGTAATGTGGGTGGGTGGTTTGGAAGTTGTGGGTTATGCTCGTGGATTTGTTCCATTAGGAGGTGTGGGTCTTGTGACCTTACAACCTAACCAGTATGAATGCCAATCATTTAGTGTCATGTGTAATGTGATCTGCAGTTCCCTGACTATTTGAGCTTCTGATTTGTTGTTTTTCTAAACTGATGTAAAAAACCCTAGTGACATGTATCTCTTTGCTGCAGGATCACTGCTTCTATCATGGGTCTGTGCTTGGAATTGAAGGTTCCTCTGTCAGCATCAGCACCTGCTCAGGACTCAGGTACGGTTCCTCTCCCTGTAACTAATTCCTGCCTTTACTACCTGAACCCTTCTCCTACCCCTACTCCCTAGCTCCTTCTTATCTTCTCTTCCTGCTCCTTATCTCTTGTCATGTCTCCCTTGTCTTTCAAATGTGCCTACTCTTGCTACCCTCAATCCTTGCACCATCCATGCACTGTTACATTTCTCAGTAAGCTGCACTCTAGGCGGCTGCTTTCAGAGTTGAACGGACTGCAATTATTAAGTTCTGAAGGGACCATGGCACCATTCTTGCTGCAGTCCCATGTCAGCTCCAACATGGTTGACTGGCCAGCTTGCTACTCTTACTCGAAGTAGCACAGGTAGCTTGTAGCTCCAATGGTTGGAAAACAGGCATGCTGTAAAACAATGCAGGTTCAAGTGTGTAGTGTCCCACATTACAGCAGTGGAGTGTGCCCCAATAGGTGCAATTACAATGCCGGCCTTCTGATGAATGTCTAATAGTGGAGGAGGCGTCCCCCATTCTTTGCCATGGAGGCTGTAGTTTAGTATGACTAGGGTTCTACAGACCTTACAGAGGGACTAGTAGGGTACAATTGTTTGCCTGCTTGCATGGTCTGAATGTACACTATTGCCTTAGATTAGATTACCCTGAAGAAGACCCTAGACCTTCTTAGACTTATATAGTGGTCGACGCATGTTGGTAATTATAGATCATAGGACCAGCGATTTACTGTATTTCACTATATGACCGTTTTTTTGTGTGGTTTTAAATATACCAGTAGTGCTCGCTGAATAAAGAATTTCTTGAGTATACCCCTAGGTATATTTTATACTTTTTCTCACCCCCAAAAAACAGGGCCAAGTGTATTTATCCTGAGTATAGATTTATAAGAACTCCAAGGGATAGACTAGCTTCCCTCGGCCAGGGTGGCACTATTCCTGGACAAGTGTGTAGTGTGGCATGTCTGTCAGTAAGCGCAGCAGGAAAGCAGGGGCTAATGTAGAAGGCCTGTTTTACGTCCCAGTAGAAGATAAGTGAAAGTACTGTACTGGAGCAGAAGGACTCAGAGGCCTCACTGTACCTCTGCAGCAGCCTGCTAACCTACTAGCACTTCGGCCAATCTTGTTTAGGCAACTCCTTCTGCTGTAAGAGTGTGCATCTCCAGCCTGGCAGGCCCTGGTGGATTTTGTATCTCAGATCCTGAGATAAAGACATACATAACAGATCAGCTTGATTTCGTGTATTACAGTGTTTGCAGTAGATATATGCCCAGTGTGGTTCTGGCATGATATTGCCGCAGTACATACTTGGGCAATGTGGATTCTGGTATAATTGTCAATGGTGGTGTATAAACCGAGCAATATAGAAGCTTCCATTTCAGTAGTTCTTTATACATCAGGCCATTTTGTGTCTAGGATCATGATGGTGCTCTACGTACCAGAGTAATCTGGGGTATGGCATGCCAGTGATGATTTACATACTAGTGCAATGTAGAAACTGCAGTGGCAGGCAGGGCCTTCGAGAGCCTGGTGGACTGACCGCCCCACTTTAAATAAGGTGATAAGGCCTCTCTGTCTTTGAAATTATAAGAGTCTGTTTGGATCATCATGAATCTGATCTGATGAGACCAAAGCTAGTTTCATGCCCTAGCCTATACCTTGCAGCCTATGTTGCCCTATCAGCACACCCCCATATGCATTTCTTTGTTTGTGCTGCAAAGGACTCTACAGTGGCCACACGGTGACTCATTTCTTGCACTATATAAAACTGCAAATTAATACATTTTTCCAAATTATAATCAGTTCTATTGTGAAAACTGATGATGATAATTCTTTTATGAATCACTTTCACCAGGATTATAGTGGGTAGCGCATAACTTTTTTAATACGTTAGTTGCCCCAGGGGGCACAGCTGTGCCCCTTCTTGGATCCCAGGTTCACTGCGCCGTAGTGACCCACACTACACCTCACTGATGAGACATGATGTAGCTGAAAGGTGTCTAAGGTTGCTTTTGCTCCTGTTCACAAGGGACATGATCTAAGCAATTCTGGCTAAACTTCTTTTGAGGTGAGACTAAGGCTGATTTGCACATAGAAGTTATCTAATGGCAAAAGAGCTTAAAATTATGGAATGGAATGCTACCAGAGGCGCTCAGAAGGGCTGAGCTTGATTCCACACTATTACCTGTTTATTGTCTGGTTTAGCATCAAGTAGCGACACTATGTTGTCTTGACATTCAAATGCTTATGACTATCACCTCAACATTCTAGGCCCCAAAGTACATCACTGAATCATCTAAACATCAACATCTGAACATCATATGCGGACTTTTTGAATATCCACCCCTACCAGCAGTCACATGTTTTTGCTTCACTGATTGCTTTCTATACTCAAGACATGATCTAATCTCCATTCTTGCAAGCACGTTCGAGCACACTGGAGTCAGTCATACCTTGCACCCAGTTCCTAGTCTTCAGCCATGCTTAGTGTGGTCTGCGTGCGTAGCAAAGATGCAGACCATACTCTACACCCCCCAGAGCTACCGGCCCATCTCTCCCCTTCCCTTCGTAGCCAAAGTCACCGAGCGATTCGTCAACAACCAGCTGAACACCTTCATCGAAGAAAACGCCATACTCGACTCCTCCCAGTCCGGATTTCGCAGCAATCACAGCACCGAGACCGCCCTCCTCGCCACCACCGATGTCATCCGCATGCTACTTGACCAGGGCCACACTGTGGCCCTCATCCTACTAGACCTCTCCGCAGCCTGCGACACCGTCCCACTCCGCACGCTCGCAGTCAGACTCCACGACGCCGGTATACTAGGAACTGCCCTTGACTGGATCCGCTCCTTTCTCTCCTGCAAAACCCAAAGGATCAGACTCCCTCCCTTCCTCTCCGAACCCACAGAGATCAATTGTGGAGTACCCCAGGGATGCTCGCTCAGCCCCACGCTCTTCAACGTCTCCATGGGCCCCCCTCGCCGCCATGGTCAGTCAGCATGGGCTCAGCATAGTATCCTACGCCGACGACACCCAGCTCATCCTCTCCATCCCGAAAAATCCTGAAGACATCAGACTCTGCTTCCAGGTAGGAATGAAGGATGACGCAGCCTGGATGAACAACAGCTGCCTGATGCTCAACTCGGAAAAGACAGAGGTCCTCGTCCTTGGACCCTCCTCCACCGCCTGGGACAACACCTGGTGGCCTTCCACCCTCGGAAACCCACCCACTCCAACAGACCACGCCTGTGACTCCTAGACTCCTCCCTCAACATGACCCGCCAGATCAACGCCGTCGCCTCCACCTGCTTCAACTCCCGCCGCATCCTCTGCTAAGACCTTCAAGTGGATCCCTTCCGAATGCAGAAAGACTGTCACCCACCCACTAATAACCAGCATACTGGACTACGGCAACGCCGTCTATGCAGGAATCTACAGAACCTTGCTACACAAGCTCCAAACCATCCAGAACACCTCAGCCAGACTCGTCCACGGAACCCCACGTCATGAGCACATGACCCAGCACCTATGAGACCTCCACTGGCTCCCCGTTGAGAAGAGGGTAACCTTCAAGCTACTCACCCACGCCTACAAATCACTCCACAACATCGGACTCAAATACCTCAACGAGAGAGTATCCTTCCACGTAACCAAAAGGAACCTCCAGTCTGCTTACCTCGCCCTGGCAGAGACCCCACGCATCAGCAGAACCAAAGCAGGCGGAAGAGCCTTCTCCTACATCGCAGCAAAGGCCTGGAACGAGCTCCCAGTCAACATCAGAATCTCCCCTACTCTGCACGCCTTCAGGAAGTGCCTCAAGTCCTGGCTCTTCGACTGATCCGGAGCTGCACGCCCCCTCCTCCCCTATCCCCAGCGCCTTGAGACCCTCATGGGTGAGTAGCGCGCTCTATAAATCCCTGATTGATTGATTGATTGAGGACTTGGCCTTCAACTAACCCCAGTGGGCTGTTGGTGCGGCATGAGGCTTTTGGGTTTGTCTTCAGCCCTGTTCACCAGACACAGTATTTATGTTCTGGACGCAAGCATGGCCTTCCCAAAGTGGAGAAATATTGATTCTATATAAGGGTCCACTGAACTGAAATATCTTGTTGAACTGCAAGTATTTGTGTGAGCAGCAAACCTCTGGCCCTCATTATGAGTGGTCAGGTAAATAGGTCAGATTTTACCACCCCCGGAGTTACAGATATTGAGGGTAACAGTAACTTCGCATTGAGGAGAAATCCAGACCGTTAAAAATTGGACCCCAACGGTCAACCAAAAAATTTGAAACTGCAGATGGAATCAATAAGTCTGAGTCCAATTCCCCAGTTAATTCCTTATTATCCCCCACATGGTCATGCAGATATTTAGGTCCTATTCAGCAGCCAAAATCTCCAAGTGAAAGTAAAATGATCTGGGGGTGTTCTGACAGATCTCATAATCCAAATGGTGCTGGTAACAACGGAGGCTACACATAATGGGGGCCTATGTGTCAAATTAAAATTGTGTATGTATTCCATCCCTTCCATCAGCGCCTGCAGGCCATGTTTACTCGTGCTGTGGTATTGACTGCCAATCATCCACTGAATGTTCATCTGTGACTTCTGATCATGATTAAGGCTTCTGTTTTTCCGTTTTTACTGATTTTTACAGATAAATACAGACAGAAAACAATGTGTTTCCTGTCTGTATTTATTTTTAAATGTGGAAAAATACTGAAAATGGTGCTTCTTGTGAGAAACTCTCCATGCGGTCAACAGCTGAGCAGTCAGACATCATGGAGGGTTAAAATACAGGATGAGATTTCCTTAAATACAGGCATATGTTAACATATATTTGTAATATGATGCTAATATGTACCTGTGAATGTAGTCTTTTGTTATGCGTGGCTGCTTAGTTTACTAAAACGTAACAGGCATCCATGTTTGAGTGCACATCGAAGAGTTATATAAATGTGGATATATACCATTTTACAGCTACATATATTCATGAAACACTAAATAAATATGAATAAATACCAATAAGAAGCCCAAAAATAAATATGGATAAATACAGACGGAAATGTTAAAAAAATAAATACTATAAAACCAGTAGCCCTAATCATGATTAGGGCTCCCAGTTTTAAGGTATTTTTTTAAACATTTCCGTCTGTATTTATCTATATTTATCTTATTGGTATTTATCCATTTTTATTTTGTGTTTTCACAATAAATGGAATCGTAAAATGGTATATTTCCACATTTATTTAACTCTTAGACGTGCACTCATACATGGATGTCTGCCGCGTTTTAGAAAATTAAGCAGTCAAATAACACTATACAACAAAACACTACACCCACAGGTACATATTAGTGTTATACTACAAATATATGTTAATATATGCCTGTATTTAAGGAAATCTGATCCTATTTCATAACTCCCCATGCTGCCTATCTGCTCAGCTTGTGCCTGGAATTCACGAAAGACAGCATGGAGAGTCTTTCATAAAAAGCTAAATTTTCTGTATTTCTCCATTGTTTTCTGTCTGTATTTATCTGTAAAAATCAGTAAAAACGAAAAACTGGGAGCCTTAATCATGATTCATAACACATACCATGACTGGTCTAATAGAACCCATTGCATTGGGTCGATCTGCGTCACATTGGATGGGCTGATCAAGACGCAATTGAAATAAAATGTGTTCCTGATCCGCCCATGTTTGTGAGAACAGTGCCACTGGCATAAAGTGTTATTCTGTTTCATACCACTGCTAAATAGAACCAGCTTAAGGTTAGCCTGATTTGAGTGTACCTTTGGGCTGTTTGACAAGGTCATTTCTGGTATTCTCGGTTTACAATGTCCTTTACTGTGGGCGGTGGCCTTGGATTCCATGCTGCCAGCTCCTGAACCCAGAGAACCAGTGCGCGCTGTGTGGCTGCAAACTGCTCCCCAGTGCTTAATTTGTTAAAAAACATAAGTGCCAGGGCTCTTGTCAGGAGGCCACTGCATCTTGCACCACACATTGTCCCTGCCACCCCTGCCAATGATAGTAATAACACAACTGCTAACCATCACATTCCTATAAGTGTGATAATTCAGATTATTCCAGGCCCCCAAAACTGTAGGAATGGCGTGGGAGCAGATAATAGTATTTTTATAATGTATATTTAATTAATAATTAACTGTTGTTGTGGTCATCTCTAAAGTAGCCAAACATCGCCACTTTGTGGCAGACTGACAATTAAGTGCTGGTGCTGTGCACCGGAAACCACCTGCTCAAATTAAGCACTTCTGTTCCCTCTTGCTCTGGCCACAACGCGCGCCCTGCACAAACCTGGCTCATGCGAGAAACCTTCAAGCCAGGCCACAGCCCTCAAAAATGCTCCACGACCAGTTGGTATGCACCCAGAGCCTGCTATATATAGGCTGTGGCTGTGTTGAAATGAGGTGCAGCCTGTGGCAATCCTCTGCACCCCCTCGGCTTGGCCACAGTGGATGCTCAGCACACGCTGTGGTGATCCAGGCCTTCTCCACGAGCAGGCCCTGTACACCCAGAGCCTGCTGGGTAAGGCCTATGTTGAGAGGGCTCTGCTCAGTGTGTAGCCTGCAGCCATGCTCTGGGCCCATCCGCTGCACGTGACTAAGACTAGGCTCTGAATCAGCCCAATCCCTTTTTTAAGGAGAGAGAGGACCCTGAAAGTAGACTGCAAGTCCAGCCTTCTGTAGGCTATAAGCATATTCCACGAGTCTGCGGTAAGAGATAGATGTACAGTAATAGTCTGTGGAGCTGAGATGAGTCAAACACGAATGATGATTATTAGCTGTCACCAAAGGCAGAGGGAAGGGCTAATCACGCTATAGTTACACCTCTGTCCTCCTCCTGTTTCACCTCTCTTCCTCCCCCTTTCCACCTACCTCTTACTCTCAGCTTCGTGCCTGCCCCCTCTTTCCTTTCCCTCTCTTCCCTCTCCATAGATATGCCTGTGTTCTATCAGGGTATGCCTCAGTGTCTCATGTATTGTCTGCCACTAAGGCATCAATGGCTGTTTTAACCCTTTCACCGCCAGGGATTCTATGCATGTATATCCATTTTAAGATGTATTCCTAAGCCATAAGAAGATTGGAAGAACTTAGAGCTTTCTTTTGCTGTTGTCTATCTTAGAAGAAGCTGCATGCTCCGTGATTATGATTAAACCTTCTGGTTAGACGAGTGGTTCCCTCCCCTTAGTTCACCAAAAAAGCTGGGTCAGATCCACTTGTTTCCGGGCAGGTATGTCCCTCTCTTTGGTTCCCCGGCAGGGTCTGTGCATGTGTTCGATGTCAATGGATGCTTGAGTGAGTACTTATGTTAAGTGTGTCAGTGTCTACTATTTTCTCTGTATCTGATGGCCTCTCCACTTATATTTTTCTGCAGGGGGTTCTTTCAAACCGAGGCCCAAGCCTACCTGATTGAGCCCCTGTCTGCTGTGGATGGTGATCAGGGGGTCCACGCGGTATACAGATATGAACACCTGCGATTGAAACGTGCAACCTGTGGAGCCTCCAATGGTACCGTCTACGACTACGGGCCTCGAGCGGCAGCCATGATAAACCCCGTCCACTGGGTAAGGTATCGCCTGTTGCAAGGCATTCCTTGGTAAGATAGGGCTTCTACCAGAATGTAAAACCAATTCATCTTTGAGAACCCTGCCTGTGGGTCTTGTGGCCATCTTGTGGCCAACCACAATGACCTGCAAATCCCACTCCACACATGGGGATTATCCAGGTACTGCTGGGATCACCGATGGGAAAGCTGGCTTGTGAAGAGAACCTCTGATGGGGCTCCGTGGGGGTTCACCATGGTCATCACTCTTGCAAACAAAGTAAGGCCCTTGTAGTTAATCATTCCAGTAGCTAGTAGTGTAGATTATAAGAACAGGTTTATTCCGACTCAGTTACAGTTACAAGTAGAATGGTAAATATGCCCCACCGGGAGTGGCATCCTGCTGCTCAGCCCCACTCATTCCAACTGACACTCATACAAACCAGGCACTCATAAACATTCTATTGTTTCACATGCACACTGGCTGAGCAGCAGGATACTAAGAGATAACAGTGCCCAACATATCTCCTCCCTTCAGAAAACAAAAGAAAACAACAGTACGCAGGGTGGAAAAATACACATTCAATACTTCCTGTGGATATATGTAACCATTCTGTAATAGACCACACTCTAATCTCATCAATATATCCACTCGTTAAATTGCAAAGAAAGAACACATTGCATAAATTACTCATACACTCTATTCATCTTCTCCTTAACCTAGAGAACACCCGAGATATATAGCAGAATACATCGTATAAATATATCCACTCCTTAAATTATAAAAAAGGAACACATCACATAAATTATTCATACGAATCACACCTTTCAGGGCAAAGGAACTTACGCACTCCCACTACTACATACCTTGCAGGACAAAGGGACTAACGCACTCCCACCACTAATGCATACCTTGCAGGACAAAGGAAATTACACTCTCCCACTACTGTACATATTGCAGGACAAAAGAACTTACACACTCAACTACTGCATATCTTGCCGGACAAAGGAAGTGACGCTCACCCACTACTGCTCAATTTGCAGGACATAAGACTAACGCAGTCCCACTACTGCATAGCTTGCAGGGCACCACTACTGCATACCTTGCAGGACAAAGGAAGTTACGCTCTCCCACTATTGCACATAAAGGAAGTTACGCTCTCCCACTACTACACATAAAGGAAGTTACGCTCTCCCACTACTGCACATAAAGGAAGTTACGCTCTCCCACTACTGCACATAAAGGAAGTTACGCTCTCCCACTACTGCACATAAAGGAAGTTACGCTCTCCCACTACTGCACATAAAGGAAGTTACGCTCTCCCACTACTGCACATAAAGGAAGTGACGCTCACCCACTACTGCTCAATTTGCAGGAAATAAGACTAACGCAGTCCCACTACTGCATAGCTTGCAGGGCACCACTACTGCATACCTTGCAGGACAAAGGAAGTTACGCTCTCCCACTATTGCACATAAAGGAAGTTACGCTCTCCCACTACTGCACATAAAGGAAGTTACGCTCTCCCACTACTGCACATAAAGGAAGTTACGCTCTCCCACTACTGCACATAAAGGAAGTTACGCTCTCCCACTACTGCACATATTGCAGGACAATGGAACTAACACACTCCCCCTACTGCATACACGGGCACACATCAGACCCAACAGACTTCCACGCATAGGGAAACTACACAGACAAAATGAAATACACACCCCATACTGCATAAAACTCATGCACAAATCAGGGGTGCAATAATCACTATCGCAGACAACAGCCTGGCATTGCATAGATACTTAATATGGTATATGACAGTAATTTCCAATAACTGTCCAAATATATAGTGAGTGACCTCTCACCCGAGCCCACTGCCAAAACAGCACCGGTATACTAATTCACCTCTGTCCTAGGAAAAGTGCTGGTACCGACTACCAACGACGTAAGTAAGTAAATTTATTGTATAAGTTAATAAAAACCTTTACAAAAAGAAATCGCTCAAGGCGAAAGTTCATCAAAATAAAACTACAATTTCATCATTTATGCAGACCAACAATAAAAAGAGCTATGGGACAGTTTAGATTCACCCAGTATTTCCTGTTCAGCTGGCTTGTGCCGTGCTCCGACGGAGTATCTATTCATCTGATGAGCGTTGGGCGGTCCTTAGTCCCCCCTTAAAGCAGACTTAAACATGTAACATAAATACATGAATAAAATAGAGCCTATGGATTACATGTATATCTAAAAATAACAAGATTAGTAACATCGTATAGCGGCCTTGTAGTCAGATTTTATAATGGGGATGCTACAGGTCCGTAGCGTGTCAAGTGTCCAGTAGTTAACAAAAGATTATTTTAGATGTATTAAAAGGAAAGACTGCCAACGACATGAAAAGAAACTCTAGAAAGAAAAAAATGTTGCAGGTTCACAGGCAGCAAATAAACCAGCTCTAGTCATACGTAGATGCGCAGACAGACCTCAAACCTGCCCGTCTCATTATAGTGCTGTGCGCATCAGCACTTGTAACAACACTCCTCTTGCGGACGATCCCTCAAAAAATCCATGCCATTATCTGCCGCTGACTCCAGATCATTGGGCAAGCATAAACAGCATTGCTAGGATGCGGCACTAGAATCACCATGCCAGGAACGTCATACGCAGCCTCAGTAACCAATGTGCTTTGGATAGAGGAACACACTAACGTTGCAGCTGGATTGCGCCGACAGTGCTGCTTTCCGAATGGCCGCACACACGTTACAGCTGGATCTCCCAGCCGGATTACGCCCACGGTGATGCTTTCAGAACGGTTGCATACACATCACAGCAGGATCTTGCAGCAGCGATTTTGCTGTTGAAGGACCCGCGAGTGCGTCCTTCAAATTTCGATGGTACACAATCGGTTTGCAAATGCCCTTGCATACACTGGGGCTCAAAATTAACCCCAGAGTGCCTCCAGACTATTTCCACATTGGGACTCAATCATTGCGCCAGAGCACTATCCGAAATCATTCGCACGTAGTGTACAGCATCACTACAAATGTTTTAACAAATTACATCTCACCTTGATTTTGCCACGACCTTGGCTAGGATCGCTACAGCAGTCAACGCCAGTACAATGTAAATCCCTGTTCAAATAAGTGCACCACCACCTTGACTGCCAACAACCCCTTGGCAAATTAAACACAGTCATAATTAGCCAAAAAGGTGAGATCCTGAGCAGGCCAACTCCAATATTGTTGGCACCAAGGTCTTATGAAAATGTCCAATGTTGCATGCTGTCAGATTTCAAACCATTAAGTTTAAACACCCAAAACTTCAATTCTGTAGGCTGTCTGTTGTCATAGACTCCAGTGGGGCATCCAGGGCCTGCCAATCAGGCTTCTCTTCAGACTCCAATTAGCTTCTCTTGGTTTCTTGTGCAGTTTCTTAGTTCCTCACACGTGGTTCTTTTTCTCAATCGTCGCCACTCTTGTAAATTAAGTAAGGCCCTTGTAGGTAATCAGTCCAGTAGCCAGTAGTGTAGATTATAAGAACAGGTTTATTCAGACTCAGTTACAGTTACAAGTAGGATGATAAGTATGCCCCACCGGGAGCGGCATCCTGCTGCTCAGCCCCACTCATTCCATCTGACACTCATACAAACCAGGCACTGGTAAACATTCTATTACATCACATACAAACAGGCTGAGCAGCAGGGAACTAAGAGAGAACAGGATACAACAATCACCTCTTCTTATTTCAGTAATCTTTTGTACCTCAGACCGGAAGCTGTGTGAGATGGTCATACCACTGCTTATACAATTATTTTATTACCTGTCGCTGTTTGGAGAATTCACACCAGAGCAGAGAATTTCATCTTGTATAAAAGGGTCCATAGGTGCAGAGACAAACAAGCATACCAAGAAAAATGTGTTATAATATGACATGAACTTTGTGCCACATTCATATATTTATTGCACAATGGCGGTCACCACTGTGTGGTGATAGTTAGTAACGAGTTATCAGAGGAAATTGATTTTTTGGTTTGCCAATGACTTTGGCACTGTTTGAGGAATCATCAGAAAACTTTCCCCAGAAAAATTCATCCACCTTGGCTCTGTCCTGGAAAGTTTTGGGTGATCTGTCAAGAGGGGTCCGAGAAAAAGAGGGAGGGGCAAAAACGCAATTTGCCCATGCAATTTCCATAGAGATGTTTGAACAGTGCTACAGCCAAATCGACTGAATGGAATTACACCAAATTTGGCAGGAAGGTAGATCTTTACCCAGAAAGTGTGCGTTTTGTGAATTGTTGCCAGACCATTTAATAGTTTTTGAGAAAGTAAGGTTAAAAATGTATAGATATCTGGACAGTTGGGGATGTGGGATTCCCGCGGGAGTACCGCTTTCATGCAACTTAAAATAATAGGTGAATCTGATTAGGCGAGGTGGCTTTTTCTCCCATTTGCCTCCTCGCTCCCATGGGAGTGAAAAGCTCCAACAAGTCCTCTGGGAACTCACGCTCCATTTGGCTGGCTGCAACATGAAGAGAATTGTTGCGGCAACCAATACAGGACTTGGGGGCTTGATTTTTGGATAGGACATCATAAGTACTGCTTTTTTGATAGGCTGTCATTCCCATGAGTTAAGATTTTCTGAGTGTCATGCAATGCATTTGGCCTTTAGGGGCTTCTCATATGACCTGGGCCCCACCAATGATTTGATCCCAAGCTTACGTGTTCAGGTGTAGAATATGGAGTTCTTGCCTTGTCAGGTGTAGGTGTGAGACTCCCACACTGTTCCAGTATAGGCTGGAGTGATCTTGTGCACGTATAGGAAGGGAGTTATCTACGTGACCGGATAACAGAGTTTGTAATTTTATCTGCTTTCATGAACATTTATTTTCTTTTTCTTTCTGGCAATCTATATGTTGCAGACATAAGTACTAAAATGCGTGTCACGTGTTCTTTCCTCCCTACAGAGATCGTCCCCACTCCTGAGGGGAACCAGATTTGTGGAGCTCTTTCTGGTGGTGGACAATGCTGAGGTGAGCAATTCCTATTCTACACTCTAAAGAGTCAAGATACACATCCTAGCTTACCGGCAGAGGCATATATTTGCCCGCACTAATTTCAAGAAAGAGATCAGTTTGGCAACATTCAGGAGGTCTTTGGTGGTGTCTGGCAGTAACTGGGAGGAGGCCCTTCTTGCAAAGTAATGCTTCACCCTTTAAGGGCTTTCCTTTCATTGGTCAGCTGTCACTGACTCCTGCAAGTCTACAGAGTTCTATCACCAAAGAGAGTCTACTGTTCTCAGGAAATGTCTTCATGGTTAGAGAAAAAACTAATCTTGAAACAGTGTCTACCTTATGAATCGTGATTATGGCAGTGTTATTTTTGCCTTGTAAAAATTGATCTGTGAAGACTCTCTGCTCCTAACAGGTAGTAGAACAGTTTGCAGAGCCTTGACGCCTTTGTGTATTTGTTTGTGCTATATAAAAAATCATTCATTGATTCATTCAGTATCTATCCCAGGTGAATTGGATTATCGTTCTGCTCTGTAGTTCTGTGTGCTGGCCACTGTGAGCAGCATTTCCCTTCCAGCGGTAGTGCTGTGTTGAAGGCAGTATCATCAGAGTTTCCTTTTCAGCAGTATTTATGGTCGGACAGACTGGCTCAGTACTCTTTTTTCAGCTGCAGTTCGCATATCCGGCCAGTGGTGGCAGTGTTTCTTAGTCAGTTACAGGTCTCATATTTAATCAGTAGAGGCAGTATTCCCTCTTGTCTGCACTTGTCAGGTAAGAGGGAGTACAGCTTCTACAGTAAACTCCATTTAATTTGTACATTTGCTCTACAAACAATAGCTGCATCTGTCTCCTGCCGCCAGCAGGGAATGGCCGCTTTTTTTTTTAGCTGCAGCTTTCACCTCTGGAAGTTGGGAGGTATTTTTGTACCCTTTATTTGTGTATGGAATACAATCAGGATTTAATGTTCAATAGGGATTCAGGGGAGTCCAATTTCAGATATATCTGGGTGTCGTCTTATTACGTAGGGTGGAGTGGAACTCTGTGGCACACTGCACACGATGGGGGCGGGTTGGCAGAAAAATTGACAGTATTTCTCTAGGTGAGATCACCATGAGAGGAAAGAATGGCGCTACTTCAGTCCTCATTCTGTTATTTGAGAGCGCCCAGCCAGTGCTTAATTTGAGCCGGTGCTTTCCGGTGCTCAGCACCGGGACTTAATTGGTGTTCGGTGCTCGGCACCGGCACCTAATTGTCAACACTATACTTAAAACAGTCCACCACATGGTGGCACTGCACATGTTATTTGGAGATGAGCAGAACAACGGTGATTTAGGACTACAGATACATTAAAAGTGATAATACCTGCCTCTCCCACCATTCCTTTAGCTTTGGGAACCTGGAATACTCTGAACTGTCGCATTTACATGCGAGCGAGATGGTTAGTAGTTGTTTTGGCAGCGATGACAAGTGCTATGGGTGGTGCAAGCTGCAGTGGCCTCCTGGTCAGAGCCCTGGCACTTAATATTTTACAAATTAAGCACTGCGCCCAGCAGAATTAGATGGTCTACAATGTCCATAAGATGAGAAGACAGGGATGGTCTTCGTTTTAGGTGTGGCGGATATCATTGATCACAATTAATTTTGCAGATTCCTTACTGTGTCTGACCTGAAACTAGATTGAAACTTGCCCACAAGGGAGTTCTATCTGGATATGACTATTCAAGAGGAGGGTCCATTTTGAATAGAAGAAATGGCGAAGGGCCAACCATTGAGGAAGAAAGACTTGACAAGGTTTTTAGCAGTGGAAAGCGGTGTGGCTCATCAGAATAGGAAGAGGGCTTCATATCTGGGAACAGCGGGAGAAAGGTTGACAGCATATAGTAGGTTAATGTAATGCATAAATGTAACATAAAACCCTCCTTAAAATGTTGAAACTATTTTCTCAATGTGCTAATTCAAAATATTCTGATTCGGGGGACTTGAAATATATCTACTACCCCTAGGATCCCCAAACCTCTAAAATCCGGCCCTTAAGACCCCAAGATCTCTAAAATCGCTCTGGATTTATCTATTTGACTTAAGTCTCTGTCTCTCAACTTATCTTTCTCATTGATCTCTGGAAACTGTATTCGGTTATTCGCTATATCATCTGTCTTTGTCTCTTTCTCTTATTCTATCCCTCCGTGCACGTCTCTCTCTGTCTTTCTCTGCCTTTGTCTCTCTTTCTCCCTTTCTCTCTCTCTTTCCTCCAACCCACTGTCCCTTTTCTGCTTCACACTCCCATCTGTCTGTCTCTCTGTATCTTTCTGCTCACTCCTCTCTATGTCTCCCACCCTCTCTTATCTCTGTCTCTCTGTCAGTCCTTCTCTCTGTTTATCTTTTGCTCTCACAGTTACTCTATTTCTCTTCAGGTCTGTATGCTCTTTGTGTCCTTTTCTCATCTGTCTCGATTACCTACGGGTTGGCCTCCCTTCTATTTCCATGACTCTTTCACAGTTTAATTTATTCTCCTCCTTCTTCGACTCCAGCTCACTCTGCCCCCACTCTTGTTTTTCCTGTTAGTCATTCTGCGTGCATAGTTTGTCCTTCCATGATGCCGCAATCTTTCAACCACGAAATTTATGAGCAAACAAAACTCTTTAAGTGTCACTGAAATCCCTTTTGTTCTTGTTTGTACAGTACAGAAGATACAGGGATCTAATCACGATTCGGAACCGCATGCAGGAAATTGTGAACCACGTTGACAGGGTAAAGTGCCTGAGTATGTCTAACAGCATTAACACCACAAACGTTGTCGCATGCTCCAGAGGGGTAGAGTTTCATACGTTTTGTCGCGCATGCCACTGTATTGTATTTATTTCCATGATTGTAAGAAATCTATTAATGGAATCTTTGGGCCCGATTCACAGAACTAACTTAAGACAAAATCCTAAACTTACTACCATTTTTGTATTCACAGAAGGCACTTACTCATTTTGGTATTCACAGAAGACACTTACTCACTTCGGTATTCACAGAAGTTAGGAGTCCTAACTTTAGGACTCCTAAATGCCTTCTGTGAATACCGAAAGTCTTCAAATTAGGATTTTTCTCAGTTTAGGAGACCTAAAGTTAGGACTCCTAACTTTACTACTACTAAACTGAGAAAAATCCTAAATTTAAGGCTTTCGGTATTCACAGAAGGCATTTGGGAGTCCTAAAGTTAGGAGTCCTAACTTTACTACTACTAAATTGAGAAAAATCCTTATTTTAAGGCTTTCGGTATTCACAGAAGGCATTTAGGAGTCCTAAAGTTAGGAGTCCTAACTTTACTACTACTAAATTGAGAAAAATCCTTATTTTAAGGCTTTCGGTATTCACAGAAGGCATTTAGGAGTCCTAAAGTTAGGAGTCCTAACTATACTACTACTAAACTGAGAAAAATCCTAATTTTAAGGCTTTCTGTATTCACAGAAGGCATTTAGGAGTCCTAAAGTTAGGACTCCTAACTTCTGTGAATACCGAAATGAGTAAGTGCCTTCTGTGAATACCAAAACGAGTAAGTGCCTTCTGTGAATACCAAAATGGTAGTAAGTTTAGGATTTTGTCTTAAGTTAGTTCTGTGAATCGGGCCCTTTGTCTTTCATGTTTACGATTGTGATAACCACGACTATCTTGAAAACTGAAGTATCCTCTCTTTGTGGTGCAAGGGATGGTGGATTGTAATGATGAATGGAGTGATGGAAATCCCTTCTCTTCATTGCTGAAGGCAGTCATGAATGGTCCCTGGCTAGACATATGTATGCCTACTGCACACCCACACTGCTGCAGGCAAAGGATGCTGGCAGCTCATGGTCACAGGTTCAAGTCCCGGGGGCCCACTCAGTCTTTCATCCATCTGAGGTCGATAAAATGAGTACCACTGAGTTGCATAACAATACACATCTGTTATTCAGTGCCAAGATGCCTATGGGTGAACGTGCGCTTTACAAATACACGTTATGTTATGTTATTGTAGTAATTGTTATTAAGTGGTGAGTGGCTTGCCGCCGATCATGGTATACTCCCACTACAAGCACTCGAAGAAGAGTCGGCCATTTTTCTCGGTTGGGTTTTCATCAGGTGTACCGCAGTCTATATGTGAGGAGCCTATCTTACGATACATTAAGACCTGCATAGCCAAGAGAAGTTCAAAACTACTAATAAAATGCAAGGAGGCCAAAAGTACAAAACTGGCAATGTTGAATTTCATGTAACCAAAATTCAGGTAATATTGCCAGAGGGAATAGCTGGTACATCTTGTGAACACAGTCATGCCTCCTCCTGGATAATCTTTGTCTGGGAAGTTAAAGCTTTGGTGTGTAGGCCTAAAAGTGATTAACCTTGAAAAGGCATATTCTTCATGGCATGAGGTGGGAGAGCCCTATTTCAAGCAGGAAGATTGGATGTGGAATATTCTTTTCATGATTGCTTGCTCTGGGGCCTTTTCCTGGAACTTTAAAAATAGGTCTCAGTAGTTACTGAGCAGCATCTGTGATGGCTGCTGACGTGTACCCGATGGTGTCCAAGGGCCTCTGGTATTTATTGCACTTCACTTTGATAACCAAGTTACTCCCTTTGGTCACTTTACTCTCCAAAGAGAGCTAAATCGAAACAACAGGTATCACTGCATGACCTGAGTTCAGAATGGCACTCAGCAACAGTATGTCACTGTAGTCACACAAACAATACAATTCAATAGCCACAACGAGCTCTGTATTAAGAATGGGGAGTTATTTACACATAGGATATGTAGGTCGATTGATGATCAACAAAACAAACTAGAATGTTCTAGCACCTTCTATTGCTGCCATATGACCCTAAGTTGTTTTTAGATCTCAAATGGGCATCTGTGGAAAAGGCTTTTCCATGGAGTCGCATGAAACGAAAGGTGCGAGACAGTTTACTATGTTGTTTATCATGTATGATACACCTATTCTATGCTCACCTTTCACAGTGATTACAGTTGCAAGGGAGAACAACTCGACTAGCACGAGCCCAGCCAGCTAAAAAACTACCAAAGTGTCACAAAACACAAATTATTGCAGGAAGGTGTCCCTTCCTGCACAAAAATAATCATCTCTACAATGCAGACACCCATGCACCATGGCACAAGGGTGCCTGCGTTGGCGCAAGGCAGCCCATTGTGTGCCAGCGCAGGGGAAAAGCACAAAATGTGCTGTATCTCAGAGATACAGCGCATTCCTGCCCTTTTCTTTTGATGCAGGGCAGCGCAGCAAGATTCCTTGCACCGCTGCTCTGCGAATAAACCTTGTAAATGAGGCCCAAAATATTTTTGGGTGCGAAAAACCACCTCCCAAAATTGAACTATGCTTTCTATAGGACAGGACCCACCTGTCTCGACTAGCAACTGGGAAACTGGGATTTACGTTTGTGGTTTAACAACATCTTTAAAGAAAAATGGGATTGATTGACAAAGACATTTTCAGCCATAAACATATGTTTAAAAAATGATAATTCTAACAAAGGAAAGTGGGTAGAGTCTACACCATCCTTTTTCCCAATGTTTCACGCACGAGAGGGGCAAACACAAACCGTTCACAAAAATAAACAGTGATTTACAAGGTAGGTTGTTTAGGCTCATTGTGGGGGACCACTGTGATTTCCAGGCAGTTCCTGTCGAAGAAAGGGAGGACAAATATAGCCAGGGGATACAGATTGGGCCTCTCACAAGTCAGACACTATGGGCAAGGGTCGGCTATCTTCAGGCCGCTCTTGAAGTAGCAAACACACCAAGATGATGGACGGAGTACTGAAACTTTTCAGCCACTCACCCGAGTCAAGAGATCTAGGTTAATCCATCGTTCTTTTGCTCACTATGCCACCCCAGTTTGGACCCAGCGATATACATATCAGTCTTGACTCTGCTCCTCATGGGAACAGTCCAGCCTGAACTGCCAAACCAGGTCCTCCCTGAACCAGAAACAAGCATCCTGGGACCGGTTTCGGGGTATCACCCCATATCAGCCAGGTTTGCTTGAATCCAGTGGCAAAGTGAGCAAGGGACCCATGTCTAGGCATACCCTTGGCCACTTAGATCAAACATAGCAAACACAAGAAGATGATGGATGGAGTACTGAAACTTTCCAGCCACTGAACCCCAGTCAAGTAGTCGAAGTAGACCTGCCCAGACACTAAGCACAGTTCAGCTTGATCTTTAGTGTTCAGACAGGGCTCTGGACTGAACTTTATTTTCAGTCAAACACCAGAGGGGGTGAAACTGCTAGGGAGTTGCTGGGTTGTTGTGGATGCTTCACCAAGAAAATGGAAGTTAGAAGACCTTACCCTTCGCAGGGAACCAACATCTTGTGCTGCTTGCAAAGTGTCTACCATTCATACTGCACATAGTGTCCTTGCATGCCACATGTAAGCCTAAACACACACGACTCCATATATGCCAAGGGAACGAAAGGATCTCAAAGATAGGGGAATGAACATATTCTATATATTGAGAGATAAAATGTCCCACCCCTGAAAATGCCTATGCTACTTAGTACAATCACATGTCCCACCAACAGCCAATCTTTACATAATCTACCTCGAAATGGCAGAAGACACCCTCTACTCTGTGTGTAGTGGTGCACATGGGGTATATCTCCTCATCAGCAGTAACGTGCTTTGCTGATGGAACATTGAAAAACACAGAGCACCTTCAGTGGAATCACAAACTGACAGTACACTGAGAGACCCGCACAGTGCATCCTTGCTAAGTAAGCATGCTCGTCTCAACACTCGTTTCCACTTTGGGACGCGCCTCGATTTTGAGGTGCTTTTTATCGCCAGATCTCCTTTTTCACCAATTTTCACCACCCATGCGCAAGTACAAATGATCTCACTAAACTATTTGTTGAATTGTGTGGTGACCATTGCTCGTGCAGTGCATGCAGGTGTGGCACATATCCGGTTGTACAGATCCTGCAAGGCATTTCTGTTTGAGCCTAGTCTTACGCTAAAGAAAACTATGTAGTCGGTATAGGCATAATGAAAGAGAAAATTATATGAAGAATGGGTAGCCCAGTAAATACACACAAGATTATGCATACATATTAAAAAGAATGTAGAGGCATAGTTATGGACCCTCACGCCAAGCATGTACTACCACAATGTTAAAAGTGTAGCCGTTAATGTAGTAGCAATGTCTTTGACTTTCGTCTTGCAGTTCGAATACCGAAATTGAGGTAGAAACATCTTCGTTCCACAGAGATGTGATTATTATAGTAATTAATTAGATACTAACCTAAAGGAGGTATCCTTATCTGTCATAGGGAGTCAACAAGAACCATAATCAGCAGTAGTTGGTCTGTCTTTCTCACTGTGTAGATGTGATGATGTTGGGTGCTTTTATCTTCCTCGTGTGCAGATACAATAAGATCAAGGCCAACAAAGCCTTCACATCAACATCCTACAACCTCACCTCCCTTTTATGTTTAGCGTGCTTTACCATGTGGCCCCAACCTGTTTATTTTCTGTTCAGCTCTACCGAGCCCTCAACTTCCGCGTGGCCCTGATTGGCCTTGAAGTCTGGACCAGAGAAGATCCGATTGTGATCAGCTTCGATGCCGGCCCTACCCTGGACAACTTTCTGTCCTATCGCAAGAAGTATCTGCTACAGAAGAAGAAGCACGACAATGCACAACTGGTGACGTGAGTTTCCTACCTGTGGGGGTTCAACAAGTGTGATGCTGGATGACTTGGCTAAAGGGAAGAGGGTTACATTATGATATTGAGGATATGTGGGGTATACATCAGAGACAATTGGGTCAATACTAAAAAAAGGAGACATGCGCTTTGTGCCATTGACTCTACCGGCTGTTGAGGTACCCAGACTGTTGACCATTCACCTCCAAGAAATTGAAAGGGCACCTCTTCTGATCTTTCAACTACCACCTGTTCAGTTAAGGTAGTTGCTACCTAATTCACTGTACTGAATCCATATACGTCTCCTTACTCACTCAATAGGTGTTATCTAAAAGTGCACACACACACCACCCCCACACACGCACATGATCAACTGAGGTGCACAGAGATAAAGTAGATTTCCCAGTGTCACATGTGGCAAGTTTGGACCAGGAAGCTGTACTAAAAGCTTTCTGACTTGCCAGGGCTTTGTCACAATAACAACTAACAATAATAACGTTGCACAGATATGTGGCAGAGACGGTTCCTTTTCGAGTTTGTCCTACTTAAAAGGTCAGTCCTGTCTTCCTTTCCTCTAGAAGGAGCTCTGAGTCCTAGATGCTACTTGTAAAATGTGCTCTTACTAAATGTGAGCATGGGTCCTCGACATGTCCCTACTGGGAACATGCAGACAGTAATCAACTGTGCTGCAGGTCTGGAATGTGAGCCAGCAGGGGAACTCAACAGTTCCCCTCAAACAACCACTCTATTCGCAGGATTCCAGGTACAACACCGTATTATTGTAAACAAGCAGCCCCCCCCAAAAAAATAACAAGAGATCAGCATGAACCAGACTATGTGCACACCTTACTCCTTGCACCACTAAAGTGACGACCTCTAACCAGATTCTCTGAAAAGGATAAATGAAAGTAGTTAGCCCTACTCACCTTTTGACCATCTCAAAAAGAACAGCAACTCTCCTGGGATAGGTTAAGCGAGCTCATATAAAGAGGGCAAAACAGTTACACACCTAACCAGGGGTCATACTACACATTGTCATTGTTTGTGACGGGCACAAACAATGACAATTCGCCCTATTACGATGTATGTGCGGCCCCCATGGCAGCCGCAAACTCGCACTGCCCCCAGGGCAGCGCATTCATGTGAAAACATGAAGCGGCTGCTGGCAGCCGCTCCTTGTTTTCACAGTGCAGGCTGCAACCCGCCTGCACTTTTAAAGTGGATTAGAGTTCCGCTTGCAGGCAGAGGCGGTCAGTGACTGCACCCGCCTGCAAGGGGATGTCTGGGGGGTCCATAGGGCTGCTCTCAGGGGGCGCACTCAAGGCGCACTGTGAGTGCGCCTCCTGAGAGCTTCTTTGCCTCTGCGCCCGCGTCTGTAATATGTCGCGAGCGCAGAGGCAAAGGACTCCCCTCATTTGCATAGGGCACGCCCCTATGCAAATGAGGGACTGCCGGGTGAAGGTAGCGCTGGTGCTTTAAATGAGCCAGCGCTATTGGTGTAACTGAAGGGGATGCACAAGTGTCTGCGCCACCTTCTGTAATACCAAAGTGCCCCGGGGGGCGCGCAAAGCGGGCGCAAACATCCCAGGTCCTGAACGTGGTCCAGGAATGACTCAGACTTGTAACCAAGAAAAAGGCTGAGCTATCCCAGACTGGAAAACTAGTACCAAAAAAGACACACAAAAAACAGCAGCCTAATTGATGCCGATCAATGGAAGGCAAAAAGGCTGCACTCCCTTTCAGGTGATTCTCTGCTCCAACCATTTACTGACCGAAGGCAAATTTTTTCACAAATCTTAGCTGAATCCTGGATGCTACTTAGAAACTAAGAACTAATAACAACAAACTCACAATATTATTTACTGCCTCACTTATACGATTTAGGCAAACCAGTAACTGACAAGCAATCAGTCCAATTGCACATCGAGAACATTTTTTCAATAACTTCACAGAGAAGAGAGGGTCAGACGTACCTCCAGCCAACGAATACATCCTTCAGACACAACATCAGATGTCATCAGTCACTCTGATCCCTTCTGAGATAAACCAAGCAGATACCGAGACAACCAGACAATGTCCAAGTGCCTCACAAAGAGACATCGTTATTTACAGGCTTTTATTTTGCTATTTAGCTGCTACATTCTATCCCGTTAGACACAAAAGAACAGTTTTTGAACTGGTAGTAATGAATATAAAGTAATAGTTGCTTCTTCTTTTCCCTCTTCTTTTTCCTCTTTTTTCTTCCTTTTCTTCTTTTTTTCACCTTCTTCTTCTGTTCTTGGCCTTCCTATTACTTTATGCCATTGGGAACGTGTCCCTCCCAAGGACCAGTCTCTTAACTGAGATTCCACCTTCTGCCCACGGCCTCGCCTCATGCCCTAAACAATGCTTCTTTACCTTGATCATACCTCCTACATGAGCCCCACGACTCCTGATCATTTATCACTCATGCAACGGTCTTGTTGCCTTAGATCATACCTCCTACACTAGACCTCACCGCCTACCCTTGGTTATGCCCCGCCCTAGTCCAAACACATACATTAGATCACACCTGTTGTTCTTCACAACTCTTCTAGACCATGCTGTCTGTCCTACACCATGCCTGTTACACTAACCCACCTCTTCTCCACATGACTTACCTCTCACCTTCTACCCTGGAAGACATCTCCAGCCTTGGCACCATCTCCTGTCCTTAAGAACAAACCCTGTTGTAGGCCCTGCCTCTTATCCAATATCCAACATCCAATATCCAACTTATTCCTGCTAAGGCCCACTGCCTCCTTCTGTCCTCTCCTATCCATTTCTCTAAGCACAATCTTCTGTCCTTGGCTTAGCACCGTCTGTCCTAGGCTAGGGTATCTAACCCAGATCCCATCTCAAGATAGTAAATTCCTGCTGTAGTCAACACATGTTGCCCTGGGCCATTCCTTCTTCCCATTGTGAAGCACAACAGCACCAGCCCATCTGTCAGTGCATTACCTAGTTTGGCACATACCCATTAGTATGTTTTCCAGGAGGCCAAAGGCAAAGGCAATTTAAATAATGGTTTTGTTTGGACAAGGGTTTTTAATGCATTCTGTGTTTTTGTTTTCCCTAGCGGAGTGAATTTTTCTGGCTCAACGGTTGGGCTAGCAACAAAGTTAGCAATGTGCACTGGAGATTCGGGAGCTGTGAACCAGGTGAGAGCTTTGGAGGCAGTGTTTGTATGTGGACGCAGAGTCAATGTTGTTTAGAACAGACCTCCAAGCCAAGGGAGGGTATTGAACCTATGAAGATCCCCAGACACGGTCTGGTATGGGGCATCTTTCGATTTCCAGGCAGCATTTCATTGGCCTCTAGCTCTCTCTGAAATCAGAGTCGGGTTCTTGACCATTCCATCTCTCCTCTCAGAGACTAATCTACAGATCTACAGACAAGACTTGGCTTGGGCTTCTACATATCTTTGGGCAGTGTTCAGGAGACAGATGCAGAGGCTGGTAATAGGCTCTACAAACCACCTGACAGATTTGTTTGTGGAACACTATAATTAAACTCCTGGCAGATATTAGCATTGAACCTCCTCAGATCTCCATATAGAAGGCTGGCCTTACAGCTCTACAAACCTAGAGCTAAAGGACTGGATAACGCCACAGACAGTGAGCCGATCTGGCACATCTGCAGATCTCCGCACAAAAGTTGTTTATGATCTCTACAGATCTCTAAAGGAGAGCTGGTTGTGATTCTCTGTGGATCTCATGACAAAGCTGGTGTTGGACCTCTACAGATATCCAGAGAGAGGGCTAGCTTTTTTGCGCTGTAAACTTAGACACACCATCTAGAAGTCTTCAGATAATCGAGGATCAATTAAATCTGTGGCAAGGGGATTCCTTCGGTGCTGATGGAACATGCTGCCTCACAGACAGCTCTTTCATACAATGGGGATCCTTAACATTTGCCCTTTATAAGTAATAGGTTCTCTAGAACTCACTCAAGCTTTATTGCTCCTACTTCTCTGTACCATATCTATTTAAAAGCAGGTTCATTATTCTGTTCTTAATCAGTGAAAAGGCAGGTAAAATTCACAAAACGTAGGGTAGGTACTAGCATCTCAGTGGAGAGACGAAGGTGCCGGCATAGGGCCGGCCAGTGTGGTATGTAAGCAAAACTATATTGAGTCTAAGCCTCCACACTCAGTCTACACAACATAGGCACTTTGGGCATGCTCAAAGACTGCATTTTGTAGCATATAAAGTAGTAATACAGTAGTACTACTCGCAAACGACAAAATGCTATTTACAAACTTACGTAGGGAGACCTCCACCTTTCCCATCTTTTCTATGTGGAGATTTCTGCCAATGTGGTGGAGTCTCTGCACACGTAAGTATAAAATGTTGGTGTAAACGGGAGAGTGACCAGCTGGAGTTGTAGGAAAGCGGAGATTTTTACTACTACATGTCAGGGGTTTAGAGAAATGAATTGAGCGATAAAGGGTCAGGTAAAGTGTAGTTTAAGGAGGTACACAAACACCCACCAATAGAAGAGTGAAGCCATTGCTTTTCACAAACTACATTTCTAAAGTACTACAGTTCTAAAGTTCACAAAGCAGTAGTAATTATACTCCAGCTCAGCCTTGCAGTATGTCTACACCACACATGGCCTCTCAAATGGTGCTTCGAACACTCCTAAATATAATGGAAGCAGGGACTTAATATAACATCATAGGTTAGATTAAGAAATCAGGTTCAAATAATTTAATTACTTCGACTTTTAAACTCTATCTATCTATCTATCTATCTATCTATCTATCTAACTGTCTACATATATAGGTATATATCTATATATATATTTGTAAGATTTTAAAATGATACAAACTTGAGTTACATATTTTATTCTTTTAAACATTAATAGTTAACGTATTTAAAAAATGTTGAATTAAATGCTTAAACTTTCATTACAAATTAATTTACATTAATTACATTGACTAAATAGTGATTAAATATAAAAACGCTAGTGAGAGTAGTTGTATTGTGTTTAAAAAGGAAATATTAATTAAATAAATTATTTATGTTTCCATTATTTAGTAAACATTTATTGTGAAGATTTAATGTGCTCTAAAATTTTATTTTATTAGTTCCAGGATAAAAATACTTTTTATTGTTTTATGTTACATATATATTTTACATTAAAATATTCATATCCGGGGAGGAGCCAAGATGGCGACCGGGACGGCAGCGTAGGCTCCCGGCTCCGTGAACCTCCGCACCCCGCACAGATATCCTGCATGAGATCCTTAGCCTGCGCTATCTGCCCGTGTTGGTGAACGAGAGCGGCAACTGATCGTGTGACCCCGAAGTTTCTGGCAGCGGTACCGCCGGAGAAATGTCCGTCTGAAGTTTGCGGCCTGTGCAGCCCTGGAACCGGGACCTCGAGTGGACGCCATGGCCGGGCGGCAGTTCAACAACAGCGGCCTTTGGTGACTGGGTGGAGTCGGTCTACCGGAGCGGTGCGAATATCGGCCTACGTTTCGCCGTGGTCGTTCCTACCACTGAGAGTGGCGGAACGAGTGCGTGCCCGAGGTGGCAACTCCAAGACTCTCCGGTGATTGCCTCAGCCTTCGCCGGTGAGCTGCCCGGACGCCGCCCGTAACTCGCCCCGCTTCTTGCGGGCTGCTCCCGGATTTTCGCGGGCGCTGGTCCGTGGTGGGGATGACTGTGGCCCTTGACCACACACCGGACACATTATTTGCCTGCCCCCGGAACCCTGTTTCCAGTGACATGGAACCCGAGGCGTTTGTGCCTGAGTCCCGGTCCCGATCTGGGTTGGACCTACCCAGCGGCCATTTTGGTAGGACAGAGTCCACCATCCGGTACACTGGGTTGCAGCAGGATTGGGAGGGTGCGACTCTGAGGAGCGTAGCGGAGCGAGCGCCGGGAGCTGTACTGGGGTACGGTGACCTTCTCGAAGCTCTCGGTGCCCTTCATTCCACCTTGGTTCACGGCGCCTGGGTGTTGGGGAGTAAGCTCGATGGAGTGACATCAGCGTCGGAACAGTTGCGGCCTGCCTGTCCCCAGGTACGCTGGGACTTCTTACACTGCACACGGGAGGACAGTGTCGTGGCCGCCCCTGTGAATAGTGCACACCTGGACACTCCGGACAGTATACTAACGTGCGATCAGCTGGCTGTGGATCTGGTCTGTCCCGGAGGTTTTGGACCTGAGTGGGGGGTGGTGGCCTTGTCCCGTGCGCGGCCTCCGGCGACTCAGGCAATATCCAAGCAACGGCCGCCTGCTCTGGCTGATTCCGCCTTCCTGGACCTGGTGTGCAGTGTAAATCCTGGGGCAGCACTGGGAAAGACGACCCTCCATAGAGCTGACTGTGTCGATCTTCAGAGCCTTCTACCCTACCTGTGTGTGTCGCTTCCTGATCTTTATTGGTCGCCTCTCTTCCTTGTAACATTGGACATGGCACTGGGTCGATGGGTATGCATGGGTAGGTTTGCAAAGAGTGGCCAAGGATAAGGCTGATCCTTCAGAGGTGGTCATCTAATAGGCGGGCGGGCTCGGGAGTTGCGTGCTCTCACGGCATAACGGTTAGTGTACTAAGTGCGTAATGCTCCTTACTTTTCTTTGACAGGGTCGATTTTGTGTTGTTTATTGTATGCTTTGCGGGAAATATATGGTGCGGGAGGGAGAAGCCGGGGGCATGTTTTGCAGGCCCTCCTCCAGTTTATTAATACTCTCTCTACCCCCCCGTCTGGTGGGGGCTCTCTTCCTACTCCTTTTTCTCTGTTTCTTCTATATTTCGGGTCTGGTTACGGGGCGACAGGCACACTGCTGGGGGGGGGGGGCCGTACTCATCTGCAGAGGTGCAGGGTGGGGGGTTGGGGGAGGGGATTCTTTAGTCTTTAAACCCTTTTTTTCCATGGCCTCCTTTTCTTCTCTTATTCTTCTTTGTCTTTTTCTGGGATCAGCCTGGTAGAACTCCTTTGTTGTTAATCACTGCTGTTTCCTGAGTGCCATAATTTCCGTGGTGTTTCCTGGGTCTTAGGGCAGGGGGTTGCAGGCGCAAATGGCCGTGATATTTTTCCACATCCTGAACTTCCTGTTTCAGCGCCATTGCTTAGATAGACTGCTGTTTATTGTTTACGTTCATCATTCTGCCTGCCTTTTTTCGCTGCTGGGAAACTGTTTGGCACCTGATCCTTCCATCCTCTTCTATTATAAAATGTAAACCTTTATTATCCTGGTCTCCTACTTGGGCTGTTCAGAGATTGAGAGTATGCTCGCATCGAGATTCTGCTCCCCGAGGTGCTGACTGTGATATAATTGCTTTCTGTTATTCTGACTGTTTAGCGGCCGGCCCCGGGGGTTGTAGGCCCATACGTGTAATTGATTGAAATATCAATAAAGGTTTTTCACAAAAAAAAAAAAAAAAAAAATATTCATATCCATTAAAAAAAAAAAGTATTGATTTTCCCTATATTTTTCCAAGGGTAGATCTCCGCTATGGTGGCAGAGATCTCCTTCTATTATCGAAAGTTACTAGCAGTAACTTTATAGATGAAAATTCAGTCTTATGTGTCTCCACCCCCTGAACTGAGAAGGTGTAGAAATGTAAATCTTCAATTTGCTGTAAATCTACATTTGAAAAGGTGAATATTGAAAAACTATTGACTTTCACCTAGATGCGAGACTAACATTGCACTTGAGTGAATCTGCACGTGCACTTTTACCCTTGTGACTAGTGCCCATAGAGTGAGAATACAGCACGTCTATTTGAGGATGAAATAGAATGGGCATTCTCAAATGCTTTATTGTACATACAGTGTCTCAAGGGGGCATGGTGAATGTAGACAGAATGTTGACAAAGTATATAAAATACGCTCAAGTCCCTAACTTTGAGTCAACAAGTCGGAGAAAGGATCTTTCTGTGAAAAACAGAAATTTGATTTTGCTTCCTGCTGATTAGAACTGTGGCCGCCATGGTAAGCCATCATCAAACGCAGTACCATGCAGTCCACCCTCTCCTGGTACATACAGCTAAATGCTTCTTTTGGAACTTCATTAACGATGAGGCCTTGATGTCCTGCACTTTGATTATCATACAAAGGGATGAGTTTCTACGGGAGATTTTGGAATTGAGAGTACCCTTCAACGATGGGAACAGTACCTGCTGACTAATTTACTATGGTCGTCATCTCATAGCAGCCGGCTCCAGGTTGACACTTCTTTACCTGATCCTTTGGGTGAAACAAATACTTTGAAGTATCTAAAATGTCAGTCCCTGTGTAAATCTAAACAAGAGGTTCTTCTGTGTCAAAGAAGGACAGTGAGGAGGCTGCATTGTGCTTTAAGTTCTTGCAGAGAAGGAGCAGTGCCCCTCATCCAATTCATCTCCAGATGCCCCATTTTCACAGCGAATCATGATCTTTAAATGTCGTTTCCAGGTATGGTGCTTGGAAAATAAAATTAGGTCTGTTTGCCTCTTAGCGCTGGATTAAATGTACGACAAGTAATATACCACAGCAATACTAGACACTGATACTACCGATATCATGCCTTTACTGGGAGATTCTGAGGTTTAACACCTGGAATGGGGAATAACCCAGAGAAGCGATATTACATATGCTAACTTAAATAGTTACCTCTGTACCACCATTTTTCTGTCGCTTTGGAACTAACCAATGGCTTTAATTGTATATTGAATGCTCTGCAAAGTGGAATGCCTTTAAACATAATAACAAGAATCAACAAAGGCCTTTCTTTGATCACAACAGAAAATTGATTTCCCTGATGATTAAAAAAAAATATTTTACTTGTTAATAGTAGGAAAGAGCAATTCTTTTTCAAGGATGAAGATAGAATATGACTTGCTCGACTTGCACAAAGATTTGGCTTCGATATGATGGGCTCGTACTTAACTGGGATATTTTCAAACATAAAAGTCCAAATTCTTACAAAAATGGCGGGCAATTTTCATGAATAGAGGAAATTTCTTCCTGAGCCAGTATAAAAAGTGACTGATAATCTCTGTACCTCTTTCCCCAGGATCACAACGAGAGCCCCATTGGAGCAGCATCTACCATGGCTCACGAGATGGGGCACAACCTGGGCATGTCCCACGACGAAGATGTGCCCAACTGTGACTGTGCCATGCCCAGGGCAAATGGGGGCTGTGTCATGGCTCAGAGTGTGGGGTAAGGAGCTACTGCCAGGGTATTGCTGCAAGACCATCCACAGGCCAATGAAACCACTATCTTACAGAGATCAATGGAGGATGCATTTCCAAAGACGCATGAGAGTGAGCATGAGTGAATGTGAGTGAGCACTGAATGGAAAATCATTTCTATGAATGTGAATGTGTGTTGAGACTGAAGTTTCTTTGAAAATTCGTTTTTGGTAAAAACAACATCTTGTTTCTTAGGAGAGGAGTTGATTGTAAGGAATTTGGGGGCATGTTTATCAGGTGCATATTTATCAGTCTTACATGCAGCATAAAGCAGCAAGCCACCTTGCTGCGCTGCTCTGCGCTGCAGGGAAAGAGTAGGAAATCACCACATTTAAAATGATTCATCGCATTTCTGTCCTTTCCTAGTGCTGGCTCACTTTTGGCTGCTTAGGGCCAACGTAGGCAATCTTGCAACTTGTTGCAAGGGTGCCTGCATTGTATGCAGGATTGTTTTTGTGCAGGAAAGCCTTCCTGCACAAAAACAATCCTAAGAGGCATTTCCCTCTTACTATGTGTACTGCAGAATGCAGCACACTTAGATAGAGGAAAAACAAGGAGAAATGAAGATATTTCTCCTCATTACGTCTCACCTGGGGTGGCGTAGCATTTTGTCGCACACTCCCAAGTCTACCACTAATGGTAAATCTGGGAAAGCCCCAAAATCAATGGGTGGATGCGTGTGAACACCCACTCTCCACCCATGAAATGCCTCCCTGCGTCAGAGTAATTAGTGTACTTAAGAAAAGGGAATGTGTACCAAGAATATGATTTCTTAGTGACTGTGTGATGCAAGTGAGCTTTTCTAAGGCTGCAAGCAAGTGAAGTTGTGTCTCCTAAAATATGCATGCGCTAGAAAGTGGTGTCTTTCACAAGGTGCAAGAGTGAGGTTAAAATGCTGGCAGAGTTTTCGTCAACATGAGGTGATGTGGGAAGGTTTTTTGCTATAAGTACATTTTGTGTGTGTGGCTCGTCAAAGCACAGTCTAAGGCAACACTGTTTAACTTTATATCAGCTGAAGTCTTTTGACAAGTATAAAGCATAAATCAGGAACGTTTACATTTTAGAAGAGAAAATCCTCTAATTTAAAGTCCTCAAATTTTAATTAGGGATTAATTTTGCTGGTACCGCCATTCTCCACATTTCTCAATTACATCACCTTCTTGTGCATGCAGCCTCTGCCCAAAAAGATTTTGAGCTTTATGCAGGCTCTGTATAACAAACAGGTATGGAATATGTAGCAGTATTTTGACCTTTTTAGGCATCACCTACAGACAGCTAAACGTTTGTGTATAATACCAACACTTACAGTGTGCTATGTGTCAGCCCATTGCTTATCATTTGTTGACATTCTCGTCAACTGCATTTCTTTTCTTTTTTTCCCAACAGCTTTCCTTCCTCTTCTTGTGTATATCCCTCCCTGGGAGCACAGCTTCTTTACTATCCTTTGGATTGGATGGCTTGTATCCTTACACGGCTCACAACAGAGAACAACATTGTTCTTTTACTTTAAGCACTCCATGGGAGTGCATGTGTTTTCTTGCTCTCTCCACCACCTGCTGCCTCCACCCCATATTCGCACCCCACTCTCTCCATGTTTTCCTCCACCACTCCCAGCTCATCCCTGAAATCATTGCTACAGTTATATTTTTGCCAGGTTTGAATAAAGAACAAACTTTAATGGGTAGGTTTTCTTTTATCTCCTCCCTTCCACTTATGTATTTATGGCACTGAGGGAGTTGACGAATGCTGCCCAGAGTGCTCCAAACCACACTTTGTCATTACCTCCTCATCTGTATTCCTCGTCTTAATCCTTACTAATGAGACTTCTTTCTCAGGCATAGACCATATTCACTTCCCTAATAAAACAAAATCTGCTGATCTAGGCAATGGTCCATCAGAAACTCATCCCCAGTATATTTGTACAAATGAGGGTCAAACACCCTTCCAACTTTGGTTTTCTTTTGTCTCTGACCAGATCTCCTGCATTGCTAGCTAGTTCTTTGTTTTATTTATTTATTCTAAATGCTTGTTTGAGACTCTTTTTTAAAATAAATAAATACTGTAGCCAGTGAACCTTCTTTTTACATTTGGTAAGGGGACACATCTAGAAATAGCCGGGACGTCTTTTGGTATTTTATTTTAAGAATGCTGTCTTAGTGATGAGGTGTTACGGGTAGAGCGCGAATATGGGCCTCCCAAAGGGGAGGGCCTAGCTACCAGAGCCAGCGGATCTTGCTTGGTAGAAAAGGTGACCATATATCTTACACTGTCCAGTCTTAATTACAAGATTTTCAGGCCTTAGCAGAGGAGAGTCAGGAAAGTTCAGATTGTACTAAAGGACTTTTGGCAATGGAACAAGGCAGGTTCCCTGCGTACATTTCCTTTGATTTTTTTAGGCACTTTAGCCTCTACCTCAGCTACATCAGCGAGAAGACACATATGGATGTGCAGCTCAAATGTCTATGCCAAGTCACTTTCCAATTATTGTAGTTAAGTTATTTGGCACTGAGCTGGACGACTTGATTAAAAAATCTGCTGAGGATGGGACGTTGATGAATACAACACATCCAACTGATGAAAGTTGTTGGTTCCAAAACCGAACAGGTTTTGGATCCCAAAGAAAATCTAGAGGTTCTTTTCAACCCTTTTGTGGAAAGGTGTGTGGGGCTAGAAAGATCCTGTTCCAGCCATCAGGATCATCACCCATTTCCTATCTTTTTCAACAAAGGGAAAGTGTCAATCTCAGATTCTTGGGATGTTAGCATAATTCAAGAAGAATGCAGGATAGAATTTCAAGAAACACCAGAAGATTTTTTCACAGTAAGTCCCAATCCTCAGAATCCTCAAAAAAGAGCAGCAATTACACAGGGAAATCCAGACATTGTTGCAGAAGAACTCCAAAATTCCAGTGCCTCTGAAAGAGTGTGGAAAGGGATGCCATTCCATCATTTTTTGGTGTAAAAGCCTTCAGCACAATACAGACCAACCCTAGATCTCAAGAAACTGAATGCTTATCTCATGCGCCTATCCTGCAAGAGATTTCCTTTGATATGTAAAGGGGGCTATCTTGCCTCTTCACATCTGCTAGATTCATATCTACAGATTCCTGTGCATGCAGTTTAAGAAATGATTATGTGTCTGTGTTTGGGGGAGGCATTTCCAATTTAGAGATACAATATTTGGATTTTCCTTGTCCTCAGGGTTCTTTACAAAAGTCTTGGCTCCTCTGGATGGAAAATTTCAAGGTCAGGGTATAAGTTCATTTCCATGTCTATATGTAGATATATATATTTCTACAGCGTGAACATAGCCAAAAGGCAGCATAGCCTTTTGTCTAGGCAGAGCCTTTGCCTTTTATCTTTCGACAAGGGAGAAAGGGTATGAGGATAAATTGAGCAGGAGTTCTCCATCTTCATCCTCAATGAGTCTCAGTTGTCTCTTTATCATACATCAAATCATCCAGACGTTAATTCTTCCTGGACGGATATATTTGAATCAAACCAGAATGCGATGCTTCTCAGTGCTGCTCCCTTTTCCTATCACAGAATGCCTGTGCTCTGGCCAAAAGTTCTGATGTCTGTTTTCCACCCATCCCCATATTTTCCAAAGAACTGAGGATGTTATGCAGGGAACACCTCAGATTCTATTGGTTGACCCACATTGGCCTGGGACCTGGGTTTCCAGTAATTCTCAGGTTGGCAGAGATAGAGCTTTCTATTCCTTTGATCAACCCATCGCCTCTTTGTGTCCGTCTTCTTCCAGAGTTTCCCCTATTGAAGATCAAAATAAGGGTTTGGAAGTTGAAAGGCTGTGATTAATTGTTCAGAGGAGGTAGCCTGATCAATTCAAGCGTGTAGAAGACCGTTCACCTAAAATAAAATCCATAAATTGGAATAATTTTGAGCATTGGTGTGGGGCAAACTCATACCCCTTACAAGAATTTTAGACTTTCTTAGAGATATTTTTTTTAGGTTTGGCCTTTTCCACCTCACACAGTTAAATGGGTACCTATTAAGAAATTCAAAGAAAGATGAATAGATGAATCGAAAGTCTTGTAACTAGGTTGGTAAAAAGGTTTTCTAACTGGAGACCTGTAATTCATTCTCCCATTCCTGCTTGGGATTTACCATTAGGCCTCAAACGCTTACTGACCTCTGCATTAGAATACATTTTTCTAAAATTCTTAACTTTGAAGGTTTTTTTTTTTAGTTGCTATTACATCTGGAAGGTGATTAGGAGAAATTGGGCCTTTTTTGTTTGAGGATGCATACCTGACGTTTTTTCCAGATAAAATAGTGTTGAGGACCGGCTTTTCTATCTCAGGTAGCATATGCATTGCATTTAGATGAAGATATTGTGTTATCAGCTTCCCCCCCCCCCTTTCCACTTCACATAAAAAGCAACTTTTACATTTGTTAGATGTTCATAAAGCTTTATCTATTTATGTTTTCACAACTCAGAATTTAGAAGTGTACAATTTCTGTTTGTAACATATGGTACTCCGAATAAGGGACTTTGTCCATCTTCTTCTACACTGAGTAGGTGGTGGATCAATCAAACAGTGTCCTTGGTTTATGATTTAAATCATGTGATCCTATAAGAATCGGTTAAGGGTAGGTCAAAAAGAGGAGTATCTACCTCCTGGGCAGTATACATGGAGGGTATCTCTTAAAGATATTTGTAATGCTGCTGTCTGGGCCACACTAAATACCCTTGTATCTCTCAATATGGATTGCAAACAGGAGGGTTCAAATCAGCAGCATTTGTCCTAAGGTCTTTTCTGCAGTTTTGAATTGAGATGTTAAAATTATAAGTAAACCAGGTGGCGTGGCCTAAAATGCTAATTTTCCTGCATTCTTTTTTTTTTGTGAAAACTTTATTTTTCGTTTTAATACAAACAGTCAATTTGCACCCCCCTCCCCCGACATCAGAAATAAGCAGTACATACAGGTCCAAGCAGCAAGCATATACATATGTAGTACCTTGGAGTGAGGCAGGCCACCGGCCATAATGTGAGAGTATCCGGGACAGCCCCGCTCAGTGCCGCACAGGATCAACCTCGCCTTCATCACCTCCCCCCTCCCCCTCCGAAGATAGCGGGGAATACAGCTCCCCACTCGTTCCCTCCGACTCACTCTGTGGCGATTGCCCCTCCAATTTTCCTGCATTCTTAATAATTTAGCTGTGTGAAGGGAGGATAACCAGGATACATCCTCATTAGCAAGGACCGGTACAAGGAAGACATATGAGGAGGTAATGCTCCTATTACTTTCCTGTAATCTTCATTACTCTGAGTCGTAGTCTTCCTTGTAGCATTCCTCTTTACCCTCCCTCCTTTATACAGATTATATTTGCTTTTGTTGTTTTGATATAACTGGAAATGGAAGAAGGTTTGTCCTTCATTTGTATCAATGGGCTAGCGGTGGTATTTCTAAAGGACGATTGCCTAGACCAGCAGACATTGTGTTTTTTAAGAGGGTTATCATATTCTATGCATGAGGCAGAAGCCTCATTAGTAAGGACTGTGGCGAGGAAGACTATTACTCGAAGTAATGAACAATACCAGTAATTAATATGAGCATTTCTAAGATGTCATCATTACCCCCTTTAAAGGTACTCAGTTTACCAACCTTTTGCCTCATGTAGCACACATAATTGCCTGGAATAAAAAGTTTCTGCTTAGGCCACAAAGCAGTTAACCAGCGTCAACCAAGGACACCTTTGGTAATTCCTATCTGAATTGTAGGTCTTCCTTTTTGGATGAAAATTAAGTACAGAGATTGCCTACATGAAGACTGAACCTTCTCTCTACCCGTAGTTCCTGACATGTACATTCTCCTAAAATAAAGGCTTAAATCAAGGCTCAAAACTCTAGTCAAAGAAACAATGCACCAGAATTCTATTTTCAACACAACACAGAACATTTGTCTCACCGAAGTTGGTGTTGAGATGGAAAGAGGGAATGTGTGTTAGAATCAGAATTAATTGATTGACTCTCGTATGCACCTTATTTTTCTTGTCCGCTCTCTAGACAAAAGTACCCAAAGTTCTTCAGCAGCTGCAGCAGAGATGACCTTGTGAGCTTCCTGAGAAGTGACCAGCCCAGCTGCCTGATGAATGAGCCTGATGCTCAAGAGCTGTATGGTGGCCCAGTCTGTGGGAACCAGTTCCTGGAGAAGGGAGAAGATTGTGACTGTGGGACCTTGGAGGTGGGCATGGTCCTCATCACTAGCTGAAGAACCTTCCACATTAGTGGTATATAAAACCTGTGGGTGTGAAAAGAAGGTTGATTTATGTATGGAACATCTAGACCATCCAGGGCAACCCATATACCCTGTAGAAACACCATAAGGAGTAAGAGGCCAATATTATGCTTCTGCACAACCAGTGGCTCTGTAGTTGGCTCACTCATCAGGCTATACTTAACACGTAAGTGATGCTAGGCATCTGTTGACCAGGGAGATCGCTGGGGCCTCCACACATCCCAAAAACCCAATGGGATGGGTACAGTGCAATGGTACCCTTGGCACAGCCCATGACCAACCTTCAGTTATAAACAACGCAAAAAATAGATGAGGTTGAGTAGAACTACACAGTGGTACTCGCACGGCTGGTTATCTATGGAGGGCTACGTGTAAGGCTGTTCTAGCACACTGCAGCAATGTCACCATGCATACTCTGGAAGGCAGATTGAAGGAAACCAAATGCTAACAATACAGATCCGCCTTTTTCCATTCCAGCATTTTCTCACTCCTGGGCCAAAGATTTAAGCCCTCCCTAGCCCAACCTGCCACTCCTCTTCAACCCCACATTAGAACATCTTCCTAACTCAGTCGGTAATAGTTCTACGTGCCTTCCTCTACCTGTAGCCCCTTCCTAGCCGCGCTTGGATGCTCCCTGCCTATAGCCTTTTCAGTTTCTTGGCTACTGCTACACTGTTTAGCCTAAGAAAAACATAAACACTGGTGTCTTGAAAGATTAATTCTTCTATTCTTTCAAGAAAAGAAGACGCAATGTCTTCAGCAAGCCTTAAAGCAAAGCCAGCTGGTATACCGTCTTGAACTAACTAAAGGTAATGTCTCAACAGTGCATCAACTCCTGTATATGTGATCTGATATCTAACAGAAATGTGAAAGCATAATGTGAGGCACAGACAGTCCACCAAGCCTAACATTGGACTTGTCATTTCGTCCTTATTGTATGGTGATATAATATCGTCTGATGTAAATATCAAGTCCTAAATCCTGTTTTCAAAAATGTTGCCTCATTAGAGTTAATAATAGAAAATGTACTCCCAACGGCATATTACTTTTATAAATTATATTTAGAAGACAATATTTATGTTGGACAATATTTCTGACCGTGATATTCTGACATGTAACCCGTCCTTAGAGTAACTGAAATAAACATGGTTACCTTTGCATTAATATTTGTGGTGGAAACTCTGGCAGGACTCGAATGGGCTGTTCTCTAAGCTAAAACCAGGAAAGTGCACAACTAAACAAACATTTTGGTAGTTGTTTAGCCTTATATCCTCTCCCTAATGCGGAATCAATTTTCATAGCTGGTGCCAAATCAGGCGGAGATTGATGTTCATCTCATGTCTGGTTTGAGGTCTTTCAATAGAAAGTGTCATTAAAATCATCAGAGATAGTTTCCTGTGAGTGTCTGGTTCATGGTCAAACCAGGTGCCTTACAAGGAATCTAAGTAAAACCCCAATTCATAGTGAATACTGGGATTCCGGTTTACATTACACGGGTGCAGACTACAGACTTTTTGTCAAGTGTTTGGAATTATTAGGGATATTGCAGGTAAAAAACATTTCCTAACTTGAAGTAATACTGAAGATGTCAAACAGCTTATTAAAGATGTGCTTTCATTGGCAGGAATGCACGAATCCATGTTGCAACGCCACTACCTGCAAGTTAAAGAGTGGTGTAGAGTGCGCTCACGGAGACTGCTGTCACCAGTGTCAGGTGAGGAAAACCTGTGGGGTGCACGATTACGGCTGTCACAAGTGCTGTCACTAATGTGTCGTGAGAGGTCCACTTCATGCACAAGTATCGTGTTAGGGACCCAATTTGTGCAATCACCACTGTTCCCAGTTTTAGATGATGGGTGCATTGTACACTGATACTGCTGGTATAAGTATCAGGAAGTTTCAAGACATGGACAAAGTGGGCTCTGGCCCAGGGCTCCAGCCTTTCAGGGCCCCCCCTTGATTGGTCCAGCTCTGTTCTCCACACAGTCCTGCCCTGATGAACTTGAATGATTCTTAAACAAAGATTGTTTTAAATATTATTTTCCTTTCATTTATTTTAATACATGTGATGTATGGGAGTCTATTACAGACAGTTGGCAGAGATATGTTGTGTTTAGGTTGGTCGGTACCATGCTTAAAAAAGTTCATTTTAGAAGAAAACAGGATCTCACATAGGAGAAATGGCAGTGAGTCGCAGAGAATATTTGCAATAATAATCGTGAGCTGCTGCTAGATTACAATATTGAAAATACACATCTTAATCCCTGAATATAAGATCAAAACATATTTAGAATTTGGACCAGTGTGCCTGTGCAGTATCAGTGGCTTTGGCAAAAGAGGGCATGAAAAGCTGACATTAGATCATAAATTCAAAGCTGTTCAAAGCTGAACATGGACCTCCAAAATACATTTGGTCCTGAGCCCCTAAAATTCTTAAGATGCCATTGGGTAAAACTCTGCAGTAAAAGCTTTCCCTAGATTCTAAAGTGGTGCTGCACATGCAGTAGCAATGTGAGGACGCCCCGTACAAGAAAGAATGTACACAGCAACCCAACAATGCTGACTACCACCAGTTGTCATACTTCTGCCAGGCAATTGACCCTAGAAGATTCACAAGTGGTTTGATACAGCTATCCTGCCTCACCCATTAATCATCTAAATATTCACCCACAACTAATTAAAATTGAAACATTCACCTCATACAAAAACATACCTAGTCACACTGCTGGAAGCCCATCTTCACAAGCCGAATCAGATGCAGGTCTAAGATGTAAGTCTTATAAATCGTTCGGAAAATCAACTGTGGGCGGTTGTGAAACTAGACTGATGCCAGATTCTATTCTATTGAAATGTTAATAACATAAAGCAGACGATTTAGGTCCTGGTTTAGATCTCGGTGGATGGGCTACTTCATCACAGCGGTGACGGATAAGCTGTCCGCCGATATATAAGTCCCATTATGTCGGGATCACCATTGTGACGGAGTAACCTGTCCGCCTAGATCTAGATCAGGCCCTTAATTTCCTTTGCTCGGAAGCAGATGTGGTCTTTATCCTTACGAGCCCTTGCATGTGGTAGTTGTGTGCCTGCGTATCTCCGGAGCATAGGAGTTTCAAGGAGTTTCTGCTTTTGCCTGCAGATTCGAGCAGTGGGAGATATCTGCCGTCGCAGTCGTGGTGACTGTGACCTTCCAGAATACTGCAACGGGAGATCTGCAGAGTGCCCCGATGACTCCTTCCAGGAGAATGGCACGCCCTGCCGGGCTGGCACCGGCCACTGCTACAATGGAGCGTGCCCATCCCTTACACAGCGCTGCCAGAGCCTTTGGGGCACAGGTACTGTTAAGCCCACATCATGCAACAAAGTCGGCTACCAGCCAATTCCAGCTACTGGGTAAAATTATTTTTCGTTCGGCAGGTGCCCAGGTGGCTTCGGATTCCTGCTTCCAAAGTAATGTCCAGGGCTCCCGTGGCTTTAACTGTGGAAAGACTGAGAATGGCTACAGGGCTTGTAGTCGGAGGTAAATATTTGAAGAAATCCAGTCAGTGCTTTTTAGGAATAGTGTGAGGAGTATCATAGAAAATAGATTTTTGCATCCTAAAGCACTTCCCATGCACTGAAAAATTACCGTTTATCTGGCCTTTTGCAGTAATGCAGCACCACCATTAGGTGTCACCCCCAGACTACTGCCTTACCGCAAATTGCCGAAGCGCCAGTCCTTTTTCCTTTACAGATAGTGTGGTACATTAGTGGATGAGAAGGGCATGGCCAAAAGGGTAGAGGGATACTTGTGCCAGGCTTGTGTCTTCAGTGGGCTAGTAATGACAGAGTGGTTCACATGTCAGACTGGTGCCAGGCAGGATGGGGTAGGGTCAGTCAAATGTCAAGCACTGGCTAGGTCTGGCTGCACCTGACCAAGCCCTGCATGGCACTCACAGCGCTTTGCCAACTGGACATGCCACCACATACATACCAATAGTGTGACCACTCATTCCTTCTTCCTACGAACTTTGTCTGTCTCTAAGAGGGCTTGTGCAAACTCACTCCATATGTATATTACAATAAAGAAAACAATATGAAATTGATGAAGATCAATGCCAAATGATAACTTGATAAAAGAAGCTACATGTAAAGTTAACTCGAGCTCATCTGAACCCCACAGAAAGAATACATGGGGTGACAGTAGCTAGCAAAATGGTACAATGCCCAGAGGAGCCTCTCTGACCCGCTGAGAGATTGGGGGGTACATAGATGTATCTGGTTGGCACAGTTACACTAAACTGCCAGTGCAGATTACAAAGAGAGCCTCACTCAGTAACAAGCCTTTTTTTTAATTAATGGGGAAGGCTGTTTTCACATTGGGAAACAACCTGCCAGGGTGCCCCTGGGGTGGCTATGGGTTGGGAGGAGGCTAGGGAGAGCCAATGTCCCATTAGATGGTGTGTATATATTTAGGTGGTGCATGTTGGAAATATCAAATTGGTGGGTATACTCTCCAAGAGTAGTATCTGACCCACAATTCTTTGCTGAGGTCACAGCTGACATGCAAGACATAGGCTACGTCCCAATGATGTCTGTGGAGCTCCATTTTAAAAGGCCTGCTTTCTCTTTCATGCAGAGATGTTATGTGTGGCCAGCTCCACTGTATGAATGGAGAAGACCTTCCTACCACTCGCCAGAAATACTGGATCAGGCTGGGAAGCGGGACAGAGTGTAAGGTGGCCGAGCTGCCCGATGGCGAAACTGCGGGTTCTGATGACCCTGGGCTGGTGCCCACCGGAACCAAGTGCAATAAGGACATGGTAACGTGCTTTAGTCACCGAGGGGTAACGGGGGGTCACGTGACCGCCTGGGCACACTCAGCATCTAGAGGTTCACAACCCTCTCAGTGCCTGCCATGCCCTAAACTCCATCCCTTCTCTCTACAGGTGTGCTACGAGGGTCGGTGCCAGAGCCTCTCCGTGTATGGCGCCATGAACTGCTCAGCGAAATGCAACAATCGTGGGGTAAGTACACACCTGGGTTGAGCCATTGAACCTTAAGGGCCTAGTCCATGAGGATGGGTGGCGTACAACTACACACTGCAAAGAATTATGACCATATAAACTATTCACAAATCTCAAGGTATGTGCAAGACAAAGAATTCACAATTCCGGTAAATTTCTTGCCATACAACCTCGTCCCTCTTTGAGTTTTTGTTGCTTGTACCCCATTCCCTTACATGGTAGGTAGGTTGTGCTGGGTAACTTCACTTACACACGTAAATACGCCTGTCTATTGTATCACTACGGACAGATTCTCTGTATGGATACGGTTGGGTAAATCGTGAAATTCATATAATACCTTTTGAAATTGTATTTTTCCCTTATGAAAAATATTTTCAATTATATATCTAATTTCCCTACATTCGCCCCTGTATAAATGGGCCGCGAGGGTGCATTTCCCACACTTTCAAAAGTGGTCATGTCTGGTTTATTTGAGCCGGTGGTTTCCGGTGCTCGGCGCTGGCACTTAATTATCAATAATGGCACTTATGACAGTCCTCCACATGGTGGCGCTGTTTGTCTAATTGTGGGTTGAGCACAACAGTTGTTTAATAACTGAATAAAAAATAAAATGTCTAATAGATGCCGCCCAAGCCATTCTTATAGCTTTGGGTGTCTTAGAGTAGTCTGAATTGTCACACTTATAGTAGCGTGATGGTTAGAAGTTATGTTGGTACTGTCATTTGCAGCGCTGGCCGGGACAATGGGTGTTGCGAACTTGGTGCACTCCTGACAAGAACCCTGGCACTTATTATGTTTACAAATTTAACACTGAACTGCCTGGTTCATTTTAGTGTAAGTCTAGAAGTAAGGAAAGTAAGTCATGTGAAAACCTTACGACAACTTTACCTGCGCCTTGCAGTCTTAAAGTAAAAGCACTACGGGATTCTCGCCAATAACCATTTGTAGTAACCGGTTTACTCATCCCTGGAGTCTACATAAGCTACTTAGCAGGAAAACGCGTGATGGACAGAACCTTTAATATTTAGTAGTTGAACCTAGAGACGAGTAGTGGTGTAGTACCAGAAGAAGCATGAACATATTACATATTATGTATGGTTTACAGTATTTGAGCACACAGTGGCCAAGGGTTTGACTGTGAGACAATCAGAGGCTTTTGTTTGAAGACAGGTGTGTAGAAACGGAAAAGAGGATTCCTGCTCTTTGTTGACGTGCAGATGATAGGAGAACCAAAGGCGGATATGATGTCACTGAGGGAGCTGGCATTTCTGGGAAATAGGAAAGGATCAAGGATTGGGCCCTATGAAATGCCGACTACCATGGGCATGGGTGAGGCGTTTGCAGGGCACCAAGAAACACATCTGGTCATTGGCCAGCGTGGATGCACACAGCTCCAGTGTCATGCCATTATTGCCCAAGGTGGTGAGGCCCAAGTGTGGCGTGCCGAGGAGTGTGGGCGGTTGACATGTCTGAACTTGGAATTGACATGGTTGTCGCAGGCAGAGATGAGATGGCAGTCAATTAATCAGGATTTATAAATCGCAGCAAATCACCCATGGGGGTCTCAAGGAGCTGGAGAAAGCAATGAAAAACAAGACAGAAGCAGGAGGAAACACTCAGTTTAATGTAGGAGAGGAAGATGAAAGCAGTAAAAAATGAGGCAAAGGCAGGAGAAAGCACTCAATAAAGGGGGCAAAGGAAGGAGAAAGCAGTAAAAAGTAAGGCAAAAGCAGAAGAAAGTACTCAGAAAAATGAGCAGAAAGGAAGTAGAAAGCAGTAGAAAACAAGGGAAAAGCAGGAGATAACACTCAGAAAAAAAGGGGAGGAAGAAGAGCGGTGCAGCAGCATGGGAGACTTGGGCCTGGGGCTGCTCAGTGGGGTCGCGGTGTGGCCTCCATTAAGTAGGTCCTGGGGGTGGAGTTGAGGAAGAGCACGGTAGGTGCACCACCTGTAGGGTAATTTTAGGGGGGCCGGGCCATGGTGGACATTGATTTGAAGTAGTCTAGATAGAATTTAAAGAGGAGGCAGTGGTTAATGAGAATGGACTGGCAGGTTAGACTGCAGAGAGGACTAGTGGTTTAATGATCCGAGGGATAACAAGGGGTCTGTTCGTGTACGGGACATGTAGGCTAATTCGAGTACAGGTTCCATGGGGGAGTTGGCGTAAAGGAGTTAAGTGGAGCACTTTGTGGTGAGTACCTGAATTAGAAGGCGCTGCAAGGCCATAATAATGGCAATACAGCACTATTTAAATCTCTGTTAATGTCGCCCTTCGCTGCAGCCACGTAGGCTCATTTTCCGCCCGGGTAGCCCTGTCAATAAGGGTGACCAACCGTAAATTTCAAAGACCGTCCGTAATTTGGATCTCACGTCCGTTATCCTTAACAATCCCTTTTACGGACGCCTTTTGTCAGTAATTTTGGGCATTGGGGAGCAGATCTGTTCCCCTGCATGAAGCCTCAGTTCCCTGATGGGGCTCCTCGCCCTCTTCCTGTGAGCACAAGAGAAGCCCCACCTGCCCGTTGTCATTCTGTAAGCTGCTGATTGCCACATACAGAATGGCAATGGGCCAGTCTAGGCTCTTACAGCATGTCCTCTTCTAGCCTCGGTCTAGGGCAGGGCATTCTGTCAGATGGAAGAAATGTGCAAAACGCCAATGCTGCTAGGTGAGAATCCAGTTCATTCAAAGAAGGTGGTGAAACAAGTTAAAAAGAAGGGGCTAGAGTTCTTTCAGTCGCATCATTTTAGAAAAGGGCATTTTTAATATTATATTCAACGAAGCCATGGTTGCTGCATTTTTATTTTATGCAACTAACAACCATTGACAAAGCAAATAGTTCTGGCTTGTAGTAGGTGTAACATTACTTCTTGTGTTTTAAATCTGGATACAATGACAGAAGAGGCAAAATACCAGTACGGCAGCACATCATGCTAAGCACACATTTTTGGCTTAGGTGTTTTAAGCCACGCCCTTAATTACATCAAACACCCCCTTTGGAGAGACCTCCCCATTTTGTTCATCCTGCTTAAAGCCCTGGAAACAACACCATGTCACAGTCACCTCATGGCCTGGTACTGTACATCATGCATGACTCATGACTTCCACTTTTTCAGATTGCCTATGTGCAGGGACATAGTGAACCCTACCCCCCACCCCACCCCATGCTTTATGAACTACAGCAAGGGTGACATTCTTGATGGGCCTCTTCTGTCTGCAACTCTGCAGACAAAGGCTCAGCTCATGACTAATGTGAAAAGGTGAGCGAGTGAGTAAGTGAAGGGATGGGTGTATGGCTGGATCTATTAGTGAAAGGGTGAATGGATGAATGAAAGGGTGAATGGATAGATAATGAGAGAAATGATGGATGGATGGATGAGTGAGTGGAAGGTTGGATGAGAGAAAAGGTAAATGGATGTATGGGTGGAAGGGTAGATGGATTGGTAAATGGGCTGATGGATGAGTGAAAGGATGGATGGATGAGAGAAAGGGTGGCTGATGGGCGAGTGAATGGGTTGATGGATGAGTGAAATGATGGATGAATTGATGAATTGCTAAGTGAAAGGGTGAATGGATGGATGGATGAGTGAAAAGGTGGATGTAAGGATGGATGAGTGAGTGAAAGGGAGGGTAGACGGACAAAAGGATGGATAGATGAGTGAAGGAGTCACATGGAATTAGGCTTTAACCCCTTCCCTGCTCATGACGAAACCACTCCGTCATGAGCCACGGTTGCGCTGTGCTCATGACGGAGTGGTTCCATCATGCTGCGGCTGTTGGCCGCCGCTCCGCCCACGCGGCGCTAATTCCCCGCCTGTGCGGGCAATTAGCGCAGTGGGCGGAGACGTGACGGAACCACTCCGTCATGAGCACACCTCAACCGTGGCTCGTGATGGAGCGGTTCCGTCACGAGCACAGCGCCACCGCGCTGCCCCCAAACCCCCCCAGCGCCGCGGCGGAATTCCTGCCGCAGCGAAGGGGTTAAGATGCAGCCCTATTTAAATCTTGTTATCGCTGACTATGAAAGATTCTTGCTTGCATGTTTTAGGATTGATATCATTCACAAGTCACTTAGTTTCCCAGTCAGAAATGATTGGTCCAGACAGTTGACTACATGCCCATGTGATGAGTTGTCAGTACCATCCACCATGCATGTTTTATTTTTTTGTAACTTTTATCTAGTTCAGAGGAAAAGATGGATACTTCCGGTACTCAAATCACTTGGTTGGCGACAATGTCGTCCTGCAATTATGGTTATGCAATCCCTCGGGGAAGAACTAGTAATTTTATGTTTCGACGTTTTTAAATTCTGTCTTCTTTTGCAGAAAGACTATCCCCATGTAAGAACTTGAACTGTATAGTATAATTAATTGACTTCTCATATGCTGCTGTTCATCTAGTTTTTCTGGCTAATGTATTTCCTTTTAACATGTTATTTTAACTGTATTTTAATGTGCTTTTATGATTATTTTTATAAATAGCCGAACAAAGCTTGATTGATTTTATTTGATTTGTGTGAAGGAGTGAAAAGGTGGATGGATGAGAGAAAGGATGGATGGATGAGTGAAAGAATGGATGAGTGATAGGGTCAATGGATGGATTCATGAGTGGATGAATAGATGGATGGGTGGATGGATGGGAGGAAGGATGGCTAAGTGAAAGGGTCAATGGAGAGAGAAAGGGGGAGGATGGATAGATGACTCAAAAAGTGAATGGGTGGAAGGATGAGTGACTTGGTGGATGGATGAGTAAGTAAAAGGATGGCTGGATGGGTGAAAGGGTAAATGGCTGGATGGATGAGTGAATGGATGGATGAGTGGAAGAGTGGATGGATGAGTGTACGGATGGATAGGGTGAACGGGTGGATGGATGGATGAGTGAAAGTGTGGATGGAGGGATGGATGAGTGAAAGGATGGATGGGTTTGCAAATGGTTGAATATGTTTGGATATGGATGTGTTTACTTATATACTATTGCACAACCTCCTCTGATGTGTCCGTAAAACGTACCTCTCCCGAAGTTTTGTCCTGAATTTTGACCTCCTGTCCTGAATTTTTGTCCTGAATTTTGACCCGTTGTCCTGAATTTTTACACTCACCGTCCTAAATTTGCACCCATGCCAGTTGGTCACCCTACTGTCAATACCTCACCGGTCTGTTACATAAAATAAGCCCAGATGCATAAAGAGATCTCCCTTAGAGCCGAGTACACCAGAGAAAGCTGCATGAAACGTGAATCATGTAAACGTTTTTTATTAAAAAAGAAACGCGGCTTTGGTCTCTGTTTATGATGCTGGCGGGAGATCGCCCTGGTAGCTGCGCCTCAAATGGCGAAGAATGCTGACTGAGCCGGCCGCCGCCACAGGAACGCACTGTAATGTAAACTCCCAGATATGGCGCGTGGGGTATTGTGGAATGAGCCGTTGTTGCTCGAGCACAGGGTTAACCGAGGTCGCAGAATTTTGGAAATGGCGCCTACCTGACAAAGAGACGGACGAGCAGGGTCACAAGATGGAGCACCCTCTCAGCGCTAAAAGGCTCACAGGCCTCCTTTTAGTCAGTCATTTATTATACCCGTGCCTCAGAATGGCGGCAGGGTTGGGACAGAGACAGTCACATATCTAGCGCATCTCTCAAAGGTCGAAGTGTCGGGGAAGACTCATTGACACGTTACACTCGTATCTGGAATTCTGGTATGGCAATATAGAGCCAGCCACGTGTGCGGTTCGACTCAGTGTGGCAAGAGGGGGGTACGATTTAAGCCACATTTCTGGATTGCGTTTGTGGGGCAGGAAGAGATGTGAGGCACTTGTCTGGCTAAAAGGCATGGCTGGGAGGATAACTAAAGGGGCGAGATACACGACTGAACTTTGAAAAACGTCTTTATTCGTCTCCTAGCTCTCCTCACTGAGGTAATAACTATACACTGGCAACATTTTAAAGTAGCAAATGGTTCATACCAAGGCGCAATTAGGGTGCGTAGGAAGGGCTTATTAATAGAGATAACAGGGAAACAAGGTGGCAAGGAGTGGAACAATGACAGTTATTGTGATGACATCAAAATAAATGGAAGCTGTAGATTACAACAATAACGTGTGGGGCTCACCTGTGAAAGACGGTAGGGCTGGAGAAGGATCTCTCAAAGGCCAGACCCCTGGTTCTGAGAGGCCAGGCGTGCTAGTAAAGAGTCAGTCGCTTGTCACCTTCACCCCTAAAAGGCTGGTAGGGATTAAGATGAAGAGTGAGATGTATGACAAGTTCAACTATGAAAAGCGGGTGGGTCTGAGGCAGGGTCATTTACATGTCAGGGTAATATACGACAGGTGGTTAGAGCCTGGGAAATTGTAGTGACTCGTCAGGTTTGCCTTTATAAAGCAGATAGGGCTGGATATGAGTCACAGGCCACCCTGACTCGGCAATAAGGGTGCCTTTACTCCCACTACCCCATACCATCCTGTCTTCTTCTTGACCTTTCACCTTTCTCTTCCCAGGTGTGTACCTGGCCTTTCACCTTTCTGCTTTCTCTTCTCAGGTGTGTAATCACAAGCGTCAGTGCCACTGCGACCCCGGCTGGGCGCCACCGGACTGCGCCTGGAAGATGAGCGACAATGATACAGGTACCTGGATTCATGCTTAACACCAATAAAGTACTCATATATATATATATATACACACACACACACACACACATATTTTGTTTTTTTAGCTGAGATAACTTAAGGTTAAAGTGATGTAATAGTTAGGTGAATATATCAGTGACAACATTAACGCATCAGTGTGAGCAGAGAAACAGATCTCAAGTCCGCTCCCAGCTGGCGGGAGCATTTTTAAAGCTTCTGACCGCTGGGAGCAAATTTTGTGTTTGCTCCCTTCTGGTGGGAGATTCATAAATGCATCCACCAGGTGGTACCAAACACAAGGGGGTGGGCTCCCCGGGATACATCAATATAAAAAGTTAATCGCCTTTGAAGACTCAGGGAGAGGGGGCCACACAGACCCCTCCCCTTTTTTGGACACTTTAGCCCCTTGGGTGGGCTATCCGGGGCCTATTATGGCTCTGGGAGGGGGGCCTGTGGCCCGCTCCCCTTAATTATAGAGATTGGCCCCAGGGGCTGGGGTCCCCGGTGCCTTTGGAGGCTTGCGAGGAGAGGCGCGTGGCTCCCTACCCTTTTAGCAACATTTTGGCCATGGTAGGGGGCCACCCACCCCTCCCTGTTTGAAATGCAGTCCAGGGTGATAGCCTCCCCGGGGTCTATAATGACTTGGGGAGGGGGTCAAGCGCCCCAATCCCCTTAAACAATGCGTCCTCGGGCCACCAATAAATTGTCCACAATACCGCAGGTATCTCAAAGGATTGTAGCATAATTGCTGATTTTTGTGTATTTTGAATGCCCCCACCACCACCACGGGGCTATGGGGAACACAGTATCACTACCCTGCCTCCATATGGGGCATATTATCAAGGACGGCGTTAACATTATCGCCGGTTTAGCGGCAGAAAACTGCCGCTAAACCGGCGATAATGGGCTTGATAATATGCCCTGGAGAATTCCCATAGAAGCCCATGTTCACCCCAGAACATGGGCTTCTATGGGAATTCCATAGAGCATATTATCAAGCTCATTATCGCCGGTTTAGCGGCAGTTTTCTGCCGCTAAACCAGCGATAATTGTTAACGCCGTCCTTGATAATATGCCCCCAAGTTTTTTATTTTTTACTTCCGGACAGGGGACTAAGTCCCCGAATCCTGTAATGGCTGCCAGCCAAATTTTTCTGATGTTACTGGCAGCCAACCAGAGCGCTCACTCCTGTGGGAGTTCATTCCCATGGGAGCGAGATAGCCCAAGGGGTAAAAAGCTCCCTGGGCCAATCAGAGTGCTCTAATTTTAAACTGGCGCTCCCGCAAGACTCTCGCAAGCCTCTTGCGGACCCAAACATCCAGATACACAGTCACATTTAAACCATATTTCTCAAAAACTACTCAATGGATTTACACCAAATCACAAAGAGCACAATCAGCAGCCCAAGATCTAGCTTCATGCCAAATTGGGTGTAATTCCATTCAGCAGTTTTTGCAGTAGCGCTTCTTAAAGAAGTCTTTGAAAAATACATGGGGATTTTGCATTCTGAGAACCCCCTTTTGTCTTGGCCCCCGCATGACGGATCACGTCAAAACTTTACATACACACTATAGCCAAAAAGTAGCACCTGTTTTTTTACAGCTTCAGTAAGATTCATCAAACGGGGCAAAGTTATTAGCTGCATTTTCTATGGAAACGCTGACCTAACTATAACTACCCAGTGGCGACAGCAATAAACATGCATTCACATATTTATTCCTACAGTGCAACAGTCAAATTCCAATTTATTATTACAATAGTGTGAAATTCACTTGAAGAAAGCATTGTTTACTGCGTCACAGATTACCTGTTCCAATAGTTCTACACAGGAAAGCACCTCTCCTTATAGACACTAGGCATCTCCTATGTGCTTTTACCTTGCAGTTCCAATTTAACCCCCTGTATTCTGGTTTTGGTTATAAACATTTTTGTTAAAACAAATATACATGAAAATTGCCATGCGATAAACCATATATACAGATGCTTATGGAAAGGTGTTTCCTGACTTAATGCTTCACATCCCTTGAGTTGTGGGCCCTTTAAAAATGGTAATACAAAGCATATTATACTCTGCACATCTGCGTATATATGATTTGTGTCACAACATTGACTGTCTTAACTTTGACCACAATAACTTTGACACAAAGGGCCTTATTTATGAAGCCTTGAGTCACTTTTGAGCCGACGTTGCGTCACTTTTAGAGACGCAGCGGCAGCGTGAATAATACGCCACATGTTGCGCCATATTTACGAAGTGACGCATCAAGGCATACTAAGACATTGACATGCGTCACTTCGTAAACCCCTGCGCTACATTATACCTGCGTCAGGTATAATGTATGCAGGGTGGGCGTTCCACCCGCAAGAAAGGGTGGTAGGAGTGGCACAGTGAAATCTTTGAGATTTTGCTGCGCCACTTCTAGGACGCCAATGCATCAAAACCTTCACCTGCCTCATGGCAGGCGTAAGGGTGATGCAGGCCCTTTCACATGGGGCTTAACCCACGTGAAAGGAGCATTGCTGAAGTTGGGTCACGCTTCCGGCACAACTCCAGCAATGCGCCACTTTTGCGCGGACAGATACGTCAGTACTTAAGTGTGAAATAAATTACATTTCAATGCTGCTGTCTCCGGAAAAATTATTCAGTAGTCTTCCCTTTTGGAATCTCCAGTTAACCAGTTGCATATGGTTCTACTGGATCCTGTTGCTGGCATAAGAGGTCAGATTTACTAAGGTTTTGCGTCGGAGTTGCGTCACCTTTATGACACAATCCTGACGCAAAATCCTTTTTGCCATTTACTAAGCCATGAAAAGCCACACTTCTTGGCTGTGCATGATTTAGTAAATACAAAGGACTGCAAGGCAGCAATAGTGCTGTCTTGCGTCATTTTGCGTCAGGCAGTGGTTCCATGGATGGAGCATGGGTATTCCCATGCATCCACCCATGGATTTTGGTACATTCTCAGATTTACTAAAGCTACTAAACCTTGGAATACGTCGAACAGCTATGCCTTTCCGAAGCCTGCATAATGAGGGGAATATCTTGCTGCGTAGAAAAGTCCTGTTGATTCTAGGTGTGTCTTGGAAATGGTTATTGGTGTCTGAAGGTGGGTATTGGTTTCACTTGGTACTTTTATTTAACCAATAGAATTTTTCTAATGCAATGTCCCAAATGCCCGAATTTTAGTATGCACTGGTTGAACCTAGAAAACTAAACTCCCCCCCACCCCCAAGTTTTCCACAGGGATGACGTCGGACTAACCAATCAGTTTTCGTCTACAAGTAATTTGAGATTGTTAAGCGACATTTGATAGGACTCTGTAGGGGGCCAGTTGGTAAACAACAACATTATCGTACTTTGAGGACGACCCAAGATGGCAACACCTGGAGTAAGAAAGACCATGTTATGATGACTGGGAGCAATATTGGGTTGAGGTCAGCACCCTCCGGGATGGGCTATGCTTTCTAGAGGACTAGGGCTGAGGAAATGTACTCGTGATTTGCATTTTTAGTGATGTAAATAATTTCAAGGACCCAGTTTTGGAGCTAAATAAATAGAACATGGTGTAAAACCTGTATATCCGCTATTTACTGCAGAATTTCATCTTTAATTGACTAATTTAGTAGTGGCTTATGTTCCTGAGTAGAACAACATGCACATTGTGCGAAAACGCTGCCTAAGGGTTGGCAACACGGCAGCTACATAGAAATGAGCAAGGCAATCTCGGCACGTGCTATGAGTCCGGTGACAGGCCGTTGACGCAGACATGTGAATCAACAGGACTTTAATTTCTGTGAGAGAAATATTGGCATCCACAGGTCTCACATATTTGTATCCAATAGTGGCTTCTCCGCTAAGGTGGAGGAGCATCACCCCATTGCTTGTTGAGCAGTGCAAAATAAAAATAAAATGATAATACCAAAAAGTTATTATCACTTTATTTTTCTTAGCAGGACTCTGACTCCAGCCAGGTCGGGCGGGGCGGGGCTGGGCTCCCCCACGTCAGAGGGAGCAGAATGGGTTTACACCCCCTCCTTAAGGGCACATGACTGCTAGGTCGGCCCTCTGGGGCCGTCCAAACAGTAATGTGCACTTGCCATGTCCTCCACCCCAGTCGAGAACATGCCCAGCCTCCCAGTTACTGCCTGAGCGGCTGTTTCAGCCGCTCACACCAATCACAACGCTGCTCCTGCAGGATCATGATTGCCCTGTAAAGGCCAGGAGACTAGGTGCCTCCGGGGCTCTGCGAGGACTGTGGGAGAGACATGCAGTGGCAGCAAAGAAGGAAGTTATTTTTTTATTTTTGTATCATGCCACCCCCCTCGTGCCCCTCCATCCCCGTACAGAGGCAGCCACCACTGATTTTAGAAGGAGTAAGAGGGGCGTGATGCACTGAACTCAGAGATGCAATTTACTCACATGATGTATTGGTTGTCCATGCTGGCCTATTTATCACCTCTTTCTCTCCCTCGCCTCCCTTCTGGCAGGAAGTGCAGCCCTGACAGTGGTCGCGGTGCTGGCGTCCCTCATTCTTCTAGCCATTCTTGTCATCGGCGGGGTGGCGTACTATAAATGGAGCCAGAAGAAGGCCTCGCCGAAAAGGTAAGAAATTGTCACTTGTGACGTAGTGCTTCTGGGTCATTATCAGATAGTGCGCTCAAAGTGTCACTATATTGTTTTCACTCAAGAGAGCGGATGGATTAAAGCAGGTCCTTACAAAGCCCATGCAAAATTTGTGTTACGTAACATTTACAAAATCTTGTATTATGCAATTTCACATAATTTTTAGGTCTTGCCTGAAACAGCAAATGTACTTTATGCACCATGGATTCCAAGAGATTGTGTACGAAAGGGGCTTGCAGCCTGCCCATTGCTTAACCTTTGTTGCCTTCATTGTCACTCTTGTTTGCTGCCTTCTAATTGGTCAGCGCATGCTGGCTTCACTTCCTCTTCTTTCGGCAGTAGCATGGACCAAGTACTGATTTCTTTAGCTTGATTTTTGTTCTTCCACAGATTGCTCTGTAATTGAGGCCCTACTTTTATTTTTTCTTCTTCCCTGTCGTCCCTGTTGAACCTCTTGCCATTTGTAGCTATGTTTTACTAGGCCACACACTTCAAAGAATCACTTTTCTTCTTTGAAATGGATATTTATTGTGACAGAAGATGTATCTGTTTTTATTGTGATAACATATGTTATCTGCTTCCAAATGTATTTTCACTAACACATTGACATAGGTGCAATTGCTTTCTTTTTGCAATAGGATTTTTCTTTTTCACCCATGGGAAGATTCACTGATTTGCTCAGATCACAGGGGTTGTTGTGACGAGACCTAACAAGCACTGGCAGAGCCAATAGGTCTAACTTTTGAGAAGATTGACTCTGCCATTGACTTTTGTTAATGCTGTACAGCATGGGCATTGCCAACTTTGGAAATGACTTGTAGCCATGCTGTATAGTAGCATGGCTGCTGTGCAGTGAGGAAAAAAAAATAATAAAAAAACGGACTCTGATGTATCCAGTGCTAATGCATTAAAAAAAGCACATATCCCAGGGTGTATGGTAGCCCTTTTTTAATTTTGTTTTAGCACCACTGTAAAGCATCCACGCTGCTGTACAGCATGGCTACAAAACATTGGCAAAGCCAACCGCTTTCATAGTTGAGACCTGTTGGCTTTGCCAATGCTTGTTTTTCTTGTTGGAGACTGGTTTGAGCAGAAAATGTTTCCCGGAGAGACATTTTCTGCTTAGACCAGTCTCCTACTCGTACCTTATGCAGCCTTTTAACACGAGGCATGCCTGCTTGCGAAAAGTTGATGCAAAATACTGCCACACCACATTTCACACTATTCGCATAGTTCCATTAGTTTTCCTATTTTTTTTCTTTAAAGGAACCTAAATGTTCAGTGTAGGATGATTCAACAGTGTATCAGTGCAATTAAAGAAGCCATGCTATTTATTCATTAGCAGGTGATAGTGAATCTGTGGGTGCACCAAAACCCTCACACAGCTGGGTAACTGGGCGTTTCTAAACCGGATGGAGTCAGGGTCGGACTGGGACTAAAAAATAGGCCTGGGCAACAAAAGTGCCCTCCAATAGTAAAACAGATCGGTAAAAAAGTGGCCCACATTTGGAAGTCAGGCGATTTTTGAACTTGTTAAAATGCGATGTAGGGGAATTTTGCAATGAATGGGAGACAGGATGCGTTTGTGTTTGCTGCAGGAAATGCTGGTGGTAATATCAGGGAAAAAAAACAAAAAACGGCTGACCTGACCATTATACAGGCCCACAAACTGCTAAAAAAAATAGGCCCACACAATGATCTGTCATACCAACCCATTGGGCACTGCCACATCGCCCTTTAGGCTGGGCCGGCTTTAGAGCAGTGCGTCTAGCGCGGCCCACTGGGCGCTGACCTAGAGGGGGGGTGTTGACCTCAGGTGGGGGTGCTGTGTTTAGCAATAACTTACGATTTATCATTTAAAGACAGCTGATGCAGAGTTCCTTGTGAGTCCAGATTTCAGGCAGTAATAAAAATGCCAAGATAACTCGTGCTATTAATGTTACTGCTAGAGAGAGATCGGATTTTTGTCTAGTGGCAGCTGAGTGGGTTAGTGAAGCCAGCCTATACTTTGACAGCACTTTAAAATAAATGAAGTGTATGCTACAGAGGGGCTATTGAGAGACGAGGGGCCCGTTTGCCAGGTGGTAGTGAGGGAATCTGAGGAGTAGGAAGTCATGGAGGGGGCGGGGGGGGGGAAATAGATTGTCGCACCGAAGTGGAAACACGGAAAGTGAGTGAGTTAAAAAATGGACAGGAAGAGAAAAAACAACTTACACTTCAAGAAAGTTTTCTCTTGTGTACCGTGACAGACCCTGAAGTACTGAAATATTTCAATAGTACGCCCTCAGAACTGTCTCTAAAACCTGTGGTATTCCTTTATATATATATATTTGAAAGCGTGTGCATGAAAATATGTGGCTTGGCACCGTTATTTCTGCAAATCCCCATGGACAGTGGCGGGCTAGGTAACAAGGCTTTGCCACTCGAAGCAATGCGGGCCTAGTATGAACCATTGTACCGTGGCTGTTTTTGGTTCTCAGTGGTTTTCTTCATGGACTCTTGCAATTTGTGTGATCTTTTAAATGTGTTTGTGCTTTCTCTCTAAGTGAAACACCACTTATCAGTTCTTCTACCATATTATCGAAGTTTTAATGTCGCTCTGCACTTATATTGACTCCACAATAGCCACTTCCAATATGGATGTCGAGTTAGAACCGTGAACCTTTGCATCCCTCTCTGTGCTAATGTTGATATCTATACAGTCGATATGGTTGTGATGACATTTGTGAAGGTCGATATTATTGGCCTTGATACTGTGACATCCAACCATTAGTCAGTGGAATGTGCATTTAAGAGCGTTTTGAGGTACAGTGGCTGAAGGATGCTATTGCTGAGCAAAATGTCTTGAGTCAGGCCCTTGCTTCAATGTATGTGTGTGCGTGCGTGCGTGTGTGAGGTGAGAGGTGTGTGATCATTTGGTCCCACGTCATCTTACTTAAGTAAACCCACCGAATGTGCAACTTGTTGCAAATATCAAATCACAACCCATCCCATTGAAAACATCTGGTCAATTGATTACACCTCCGTACTTAACGCAAAAAAATAAGAATTTCACAGAATTCATAGTAAAACTGTTTTAACTGCTCCAGCCCTAATCCTTACATTAACCTCTGCCTATGGCCCAAAACATCCCCTAATTGAAGGGAACCTTATAATTTTGACTGAGTTGTACTTGTAACAAGAACGTTTTCCAACAAGATCTTTAAAACGGGTATTACTGGAACGATAAATGTGGTGTGATAAGAGGATACTGATTGGTCCTGACAAAGTCTACACAGTTGTGCTTTTTTTGTGGGGAACCAGTTCAATTACAAGCAGCAGTTATCTCACAAGAGTCAACTCTAGTGAGTTGAAAAAACAGAAAAAGCGTAGTTAGGAATATGGGCGATGGTAGATACCCTCAATGAGGTTTGTGCAGGGTTGCCCACCCTTGTGTTAAATATATGTGAGGAATGTGTGCCTCTCCTTTGGGCTCAGCCCCTATGGGAAAAATGACTGGGACCACTGAGGCAACATGCAGACGAGGGCTGGGAGTAACACTGACAAAATACTATACCTGTATTTTTCACAGTATGCAATTTGTGACTTAGAAATGTTACAGCAGGCAAACACATTTTTAAAGAGGGGTCCGGTGGGCTCAGTCCTACCCAAAGGCATAGGGTTGCTTGCGCAGGGTTGGGGCCTTGAGTGCATTTGACGGTGTGCTTGGAAGCCAGGCACAGAGAAGGGGCCTAGAGTGCTGGAAGGCCAAGCACAATTTGTAGGGCTTTAGGCCCCCTACAGTTGCCAGAATCCGAAAGACCCTAAGGGCAAATGAGGTAGATCCTGAGTTCCCCACTGTGACACTTTGGGCCAAGAATCCCAAAAATAAAGGTCTCACAGAGGTTACTGTTGATGGTGAAGCAACCTCTGTGGGTCAGACATGGTAGCTCCGAGGTTAGTAGGGCTGAAGATGGGATTCTGAAAGGAGGCCACCTCCAAACAATATTCTGCAGACAGTACAACAGCTCAGCTCTCCCCAAGACTGGATGGCCTGGCACGCCCTTGGTGTTACATTTAGTGGAAGCAGTAGGACATTTGACAGTTCTGTAGTCTCTGATGAGCTGCACTGGGTGCAGTAAATCTTCCAAAATCTTTTCCTGTTTGTGTTCCTCTGTCCACCTCAGGGTACCATAATGTATGACCGGTGCGACACTCACAGGGTCAGCGGCAGTTTAATGCCCTCTCGCCTTCTGCGCTCTCAAATGACACAGGAACTGGAGGTGGACATCCATCTTTGAGTGCTTTTTCCTCTATTTTTGCTGTGTCCTTCAGTTCCAGGATGAGCTAGCTTCCTGCAGAGGTGAGGCCGCTGACTTGGAACCGCTGACTCTTCGTGTTCCCGCGTCCTTACAGAGATGGTGATGATTCAAAACCGAACAGCCATTGTCAGCGAATTTGGGCGGTCGCGTTCTGATATACAGACCATCACCTTCACTCTCAACCCCACACAAAATCACTGCTGTGAAGTTTGAGAAAATTTGCTCACCCTAACTTCATGACATTTAAAAAATCTTTTGTATGAAATATTATTGCAAAAAAAAATTATGTAATAAAATCGCACAACTTTGTTGATATGCACAGTTAAGCAAAGTGCAAGAACGCTGTGACGTACAAAAGTTGAGCACTTTAATGAAATTAAAACAATTTATTAAGTGCAAACTTATGCCCGCAGGTGTCTTGGCGCTGAACAACGGGACAAGGAAGTACAGTTCTGGTCTCCTAATATTGTACACAAAGCCAGGTTTTCAGAGACTTTCTTAAAGCAGATAGGGAAGGAGCAGTTTTAAGTTCAGGGGGCATTCCATTCCAGGGTAGAGCTGTGGGCCTGAAGAACCATACTGGCAGCCAAATTGCAACCTCAAAAAACCTCTACCCCTCATGCAGCTCATCAGAGGCGATAGGCATCATTTAAAAAGCTTTATGCACTTGCACAAAGCACCTGGCTTCCCACAATGCACAGGCCACTACAGACAATGATGCAACTATACAACGTCACTGTCCTCCTGCAACCAGTTCGGTATTGACTGCATTTTGTGGGAAATTTAAAGGGGCTCGCTATTGACACTAAAATATATGGTCTTAACAAACTTGCTGGCACTTAATTGGCTAAAATATCAATTCAGATTGTGGATTACTGGTCACTGAATTACTAGGACAGACTTGACCATACTGGTACAATTACACTAGTAATCCAGAGAGGGATGTACCCAGTTATAGTACCTACCTGTAAAAGAGTGGTGCATGGGAATTAATGGAAAATGAAAACTGAGAAACCACATTGGAGGAAATCAAACCATGGAAAATCAATTTTAACGAAAGAGAATTTTAAGGAAATAAAATACATCGAAATTTGAAGGGAGCATTTTAAAAGAAAGATGTTTTTGGGAACAATCCAAAATTACATCGAGTTAGGTTGGAGTTTAGGGGTAGTGAGGGTTTTTTTGTGTTCAGGGAAGGGTGAAGTTTAAGGAAGATGTGGGGTTTTTAGGAGTCAGGAAAGGGTGGAGTTCAGGTGTAGAAAGGGGCGTTCTTTGGGTCCAGGGATAGGTGGAGTTCAGCGATAGTTAGGATTTGTTAGGGATCATAAATGGGTGGTGTCTGGCAGTGGTCAGGGTTTTTTAGGGTTTAGAGATTAGTAGAGTTTAGGGGTGGTAAGAGGCTTTTAGGGCACAGAAATGGGAAGGGAGGAGTTTAGTGGTAGTGAGGGTTCAGGGATGCGTGGAGTTTAGGGTGGTGAGGGGTTTTAAGGGATTAGGAATGGGTAGAGTTAATATGTAGAAAGGGATTTTTAGAGTTCAGGGATGGGTGGAGTTTATGTGTATAAGGAGCTTTTAGGATTTAAGGATGGGTACAGGGTCAAGGATTGGTGTAGTTTAGGTATAGTGACCGTTTTTTAGGCTTCAAGGATGGGTGGAGCTTATAGGTCAGGGATGGGTTGAGCTTATGTGTCTTAAGGTGTTTTATGGGGTTGGGTTGGATGGATGGTGTTCAAGGGTTGTGAGGGGGTCAGGGGAGGATGGTGTTTAGCAGTAGTGGGGGTTCACCTAAGCAGCACCCACAGCAACTGAGAATGTGAATGATAGAAATCTAAAGTAATGTATCTTGAAAAAAGCATTGAATTAAATACCTGGTAAAAATGTTTCTGAAACACCAGAAAGCATTGCATCTACACCTTTAAATAGGCATGCAATAGCCAATTTAAAAAACAAATCATGAATTGGTTCTAATGAAATGGTAAATGCCATTCTTCCTGCAAATTACAATTAAACAGTTTAGGAAAAGTGGTTTCTCAGTAATGGTATTCCATGAAGTAGTTTTTCTATGAAATCATATATTTCCGTAATATGGTCTGTTTCTGTTTTTCAAGTTATGGCTCTGGATGCACAGTCAGTTTATATAGGGTATTTTTCGTGTCATACTTTTTGTGCCTATACCTAACACTGCCTAGAGAAACTGACTGCTTAGCTTTACTACTGCAGGAGAAGCAGGTGCCCAAAAAGGGTAGCTCATACTGTTAATGAAAATAGCAAACAGTGCCCTCTTGATGTTAAGTAATGGATACTGCTTTGACCACACTCCGTGGTAGTTTGAGTTTTCAAGTGTTTTTTTGACCTTGGAAAAAGGAAATGCCAACTCCTCTCTGTTAAGAGCCGAACCTGTGATTTAAAGGTTACACACAATGGGCCTCATTATGACATCGGTCAAAACGCAACCGACAAGCCGTCGGTTGCGGTCGGACCGACATCTGGTCCTGCAGTTCGACCGCCGCATTATGATGCAGGGGTGGAGGGACTGACCGACGCTTCTGTTGGTCGGAATGTAATTCCAGACGATAAGGGTGGTGCTGCTCAGATTACCGCTGTAAGGATTACGATGTCCTTTCAGACAGCCTTTCAATGGAGGTCCGACCGCCATTGAAAGGCTGTTGGAAATGTATTTTGGAGGGCCCAAGCAGGGCCTCTGTCACACAGCGACCTCTGCTATGAGACCTGGGATGCCAACCCAAACATCCATACCCGCGTGCCAGACACTATATGGTGCCTGGCATACAGTGTATGAATGTTTGAAAACGTACATTTTACAAATGTGCCTTGTGCTGCGGCCCATTTTTGACTGCAGCACAAGCCGCAATGGAAAAACTGAGGTTTCCACCACCTAAAGGGTAGTCACAATATTGGCTTACCCAATCGTGATTGATGGCTGAGTACTCTTGCACAATGAGCACATCTACACATTAAGTAGCCACCTTTAGTACCAGGATTTACTGGTGCAATGAGTGTTTACACGTTAAAATATAAATATCTGCGGCAATGCTTCTTTTACTTGGACGAGGAACTAGTAGCACGACCAACTCTACTACTGGGCCAATCATATGTCTCCGTACAAAAAGCATTCAGCAACAAAAGAAGCATTGACAACACCAAAGGTTAGCACCTTTTGTTGATGCTTGGTATTGTGGGTACGAGAAAGCTACATTGCTTTCTTCTACCACTCACATTTGTGATAGCATCCTCCCTACATATCTTCCTGGATGCCAAATCAGAATTCCACAATTTTAAACATGTGTTACTTGTAACCAGGAGGGACACATTAGACAATGTAGCTAAACATGAAGAGAGAGGAAAGGTTGGCACCGAGAGATTGCGTGCCGTGTTAGTTAGGCTGGGTGCAAGGTGATGAAAATGGCCTGGAAAAAGACACGGCTTGAAAGAAAGCAATAAACGAGAAGCTATGAGCAAGCAAGAGGAGAAAGGGCTAGACTGAAAGAATGCGGGAATGCAAGTCCTTAACAGTTGTTACAGCAAACTCAGAACAAAACTTTGAATTACGACATGTGATAAAAAACAGACATGGGTGGGGCCCAGCTAGTACAAGAAACAAGCATAATCACCTTGCATATGACTTTTAAGACCCGAACAATGCACATCTGGCCTTGTTAAGGGTGGAAATGGGCAAGGCGCCGAGGTCACGGAAAAAAAGACAGAAACAGGCTTGGAGATAGTTACCAGACATAAAGAAACATGGTTATAAATAGCCAATGCCAGATGGCACAGTAAACTCACCAACAGCAGGCAGAAGATCCAAAAATACCCAAATAACACACAACTCCACTTAGAAACCACCATTTAGCACTGTTTTCAGTGTCTCAAAACCTGCCTCTCATTCAGAATTGAATGTCCAGTGCCCACCTAAAACACAGCCTTCCCCAGACAAAACTCCTCCTGTCCGCAAACAGCAACAAACAACCTCAAATCGAAGCCTGGCTCTCCGCTGTCATCCAGCGCAGCGTTACTAGGACTCATCCTTGACACTGACCATTCCTGCCAAGAAAGCATGAACAAGAAAGCTTAGTACCAGCTCTTCCTCCTAAAGACAGCGAAGTGCCCCTAACCTAAAACGTATTTCATGACAGTGCGAGCCCCGGTCCTTTCACACTTTGTGCTCTCACTAAACAACACACAGGTCCCGTCGAAAAATTGAAAACCAAAACGCGTAGGATGCTGCAGCACTGCACATTAAGGGCCTAAAGAAGCTCAACTACATCACCTAACCCTGCAGAAACTACATTAATCCTTCCTCTAAGCCAGTGTCATCTTCAAGAACAGCTGCATCAAATACAAGGTCACCAGATCATTATCCCTAGTAACCACCTGGAATTGTAGTACCCCTCAAACCATATCTGGTGCTATACCTGAAGCCAGGAGATCGCCAGACTACCAAATAAAAACTGCAAAAAAGAGGCCACCAGACGGCAAGCCTATTCAATCTATGCTCCGGGATCTAGAACAACATATCAGTCAGTATTAGAACTGCTCCAAACACCCTGCAGTTTAGAAACGATCTGAAGTCTTGCTGCTATAGTGAATGCCACCATCGACAATATACAAGGAACACACCCTTGATTATTCCACTTCATGTAAACAATCCTGAATCATACCCATCGTCTTGGGTCAATGTGCTGTGCTCCGCTACTCTGTAGCTAGGTGGACACTATACAAGTACCAGCACATGTATACACACTTACCTACATACATGCATAATACACTCATATATATATATCCATACATACAACAATGGGTTAAAACAAAACTGCAAGGGTCCAACTGGCACACAAGTCAGGAAATTCTAGCTACAAGTGTCACCCCAGAGAGACTTAGAATTTGGTACCATGCTAGGGACAGAGTAATGCTGGCTATAAAGTAAGCATGGATTAATTCTTCAAATTTAGAATGAGGGTTGCAGGTAAGAGGTACAGAGCTGCAGTTCATCAGCAAACATGTACAAGAGTTATGGTGATTAGAGAGCATAGGTACCTGAAAGACAGATGAAAGGATTACTAGCATAGACAAATCCTCATTTCACTTCTACTGTGGTTCAAAATGGCTTGTGAGAAGTGGCATTTGTGGTTGGCACTGCAGATCTTACATTGAGCCATAAGCTACTACAATGGTAGCACAAAGGTTACCAGGTGAAGAGTTAATGTAGCCAATATGGACAGTCAATAATATCTCTAAGCATGCAACGCCAGCTGTGGAGTGGTCTTCTACAAACAGAGATGTTCTGACTCTCCATAGTGGGTTCATCTGTGGTATGTCAAAGATGGTAAATAGCCAAAAACAATTCACATTGCTATGGACAGTTGAATGAATCATATCATAATCATAGCCCCATATTTCACTAATAGCTCTGTTCACTTTTCATATAGGTTAGGAAACATAGACAGACAGAAACACTAATGGACCCAAACATCTACACAATCAGAGCAAACAAATCTATTTAAATGTTGACGTAAGATAAACAGAAGTCATCAAAGAGGGCAACGCCTCTTGACTGCAGAGGAAGTTGTAGCCTCAATATAGTAACATGATAGATCAGTGTAAAGCTGTCCTGCAAAGCTTTGCTTCATTTCTCATGGGCAGGTCATAGCGAGTAAAAATTGATGATCATCTCTCCTCACCCAATTATGATGGGCCAAGGAGTCCCCCAGGGGTCCATCCTTGTCCCAACCCTATTCAACCTCTACATTGTGCCACTCAGAGTCATTCTTAAGAACTCGGGGATCTCTTATCAACAATTTGCAGATGAATCACAGCTGAATCCTAAAGGTCTCCTAACAAGACGATATCTTGCTGCTCACCACCACCCTAAACTCTGTGAGGACTGGGTAACCTCCCATAACCTACAGCTAACCACCTCTAAAACTAAATTTCTCCCCATCTCCTGGATGGACACACACAACATCCTCAACAGTAAGCCCAACATTGTCAACAATGCCACGTCTCTGGGAGTCATCCTAGACGAAAGGCTCAACCTACATTCTCAAATCAGCACCATGGCCAAAAACGCTCGCTATCAACTAAGTCTTCTGTGTGGAGTCCGCGGTTACATCCCAGAACAAGATCGTAGATCTCTTGCCCATACACTGGTACGCTTCAGATTAGGCTATTGTAACTCTCTCCTGACTTGTCTCCACAGGACCCATCTCACCCCCCACTCCTGAAAACGATTCTACACTTGGCAGTTCCATTTGTCTACGGGCCAAAAGAAATGACCAGATTAGTCCCATGCTGATCACTATCCAATGGTTGACAATAGAAACGAGGGTTATCTACAAGACTGACTGCATCACCCATAAAGCCCTGCACACATCTGCCCCCAGTTACCTGGGGGACAAACTCAAGCTATCAGGTGGCTCCAGACCATAGCAAAATGCCGAACCAATGCTCCTTGAACCCCCATCCTTTAAAAGAGAACAACTGATGGTAAAATCTTCTCAGAAAGTGCTACCAGAATCTGGAATTCGCTATTTTCCAAATGTGCACACAACTACCTCACTGACGACTTTCGAAACGGACCTGAAAGCCCTTCTCTTCCAATGGTATTTTAACTAAAACACTGTAATCGACGCCTGGCACAGACCTCTATACTACCTCAATCTTTTTAAGACTGTATACTACCTTAACCTTTCGACGGACACACATGCCTTTTGTACATTCTATATACCACATCAACTTTTTTACAGCTTTAGCACATTTTGTTTTATGTAATGCTTTATGTATTGTCATGTAATTAAATGTTTCTCCTGTAAAGCGCTCTAGCACCTTTAGGTAATGTCTGTGATATATAAATATTCATAAATAAGTACAAATAAATCAGTGTGAACTGAAGCATGAGAAAATGAATGGGAAGGTCAGGACTTAAAAACAGCATCAGAAGCAGTGTGGTGGGCATGCACCTTGGAATGCTGTCTAGTCCTAAAATACCAAATGCAGGTATGACAGAAAAGGGAAATCTGTGTACCTAAACACGTAATTGTTTTTGTCTTTCTCCATGCAGCTCAGCCTCAGGATTGTCTAACCCTCTGTTCCAAAGTGGAGGCAACAGGATCATTGCCAGACCAGACAATGGCTACCAGATTATCAGCCGGCCTCGACTGATTGCCACTACCTCCGACCTGCAGGACACAAAATCTGTCTCCATCAACATGCTTCCAAACCGGAGCCCGCCAGAGGTGAATGCTGGGGAAGACATTCCTGTGTCTGGGTGGGCTACTGGTTTCTCTCTCTCTATATCTCTCTCTTTTTATCTCTCTGTCTCTCTCGGTCTGTTGGGTGGGTTCCTGCCATCTCTATCCAGGTGGGCTCTGCCTCCTCTCTCTCTCATGGTGGATGGCTGCCCCCCACTCTTTCTGGGTGGGCTTCTGTCTTCTGCATCTGTTTCTCTCTGTGGACTTATTCCCTCTTGCAGTCTGTGAGCAGGGTCGGATTGGGATCACACTTAGGCCCGGGCACTCCCAAAAAAGTGGTCCGAATTCCATGATCATCCCTTTCATGGATCACCATCTGGTTAGTCTCACTCGAACCTGGCTGGTTATTTTTTGTTATAGTTTTGTATAGCATGAACACGGCCCAAAGGCAATGGAGACATGAGCACCAGTTACATTACACAAGATCAAATTCATTTTCATTTTCAGTATGGAGATTTAGTAATGTGCCCAGAATCAAAGGATGTTGAGCTGACACTGGGACTCAAACCTAGTTTCCACTCTGCAGCTCTGACCATAGCGCTACATTCAATTATATATATATATATATATATATATATATATATATATATATATATATATATATTTTAAAGTTTTATATAGCACGAACTAGACCCGGGGATATCAGGTATCAGAGTGCTTTACGAGAGCACCAGTTTTGTTACAGAAGGACACATTCATTTTTGTTAGGCACGGGGAGATTACGTGATTTGCCCAGAATCACAGGATGTTGAGCGTCGTTGCCGAGACTTGAACCCGGTTCCCCAGTTTTAAGGTCGACTGCTGTAGCCGTACAGCTACATCCTCTCTCCAAATATGTGCAACCCTCTCCTCTCCCCCAACAAGGCCTAAAAGACACTGGGGCTGAGGTGACAGCACCTGGCTGCTACAGAGGCCAATACTCTTACTTAATAATAATAATAATAATCCACATTTGTAAAGCGCGAACAATCACCCGTAAGGGTCTCTAGGCACTGGGGGCCGTCAGGAAGATTAAGCAAGCTATTGCCCAGAGTCACATGGTGCTGGGCTAATCTGTCGCCGGGGTTCGAACCGTGATCCCCAGATTCCAGAGTCAGTCGCCCTGGCCACGGGGCCACACCTCTGAACTACCCCTCCCCAGCCAATTATTGCGTCCGGGCATTTAGCTGGCAAGGAGGGGGCCAAAAAGTACATTGCTGCTGCTCAATGGGGGTGCGAGGGGGTTTAGGTGAGAATAGCCCAATATCACCTGCCCCCCTGCGAGGCCCTTGCATACAATACACCCTCCTTGCACTCCCCATGGTCTAAAAGTGATGGCCGGCGGGGGTATAACACTGCTTCTGGCAGCGCACGTGAGGCAGTGCGCCTAGGTGAGAATTACCCAGAGGCTTAAGCAACACTTGGACTCCAGCCTCAGTTTACAGCGGAGGGCTATGTGATGCTGGCGCCACATTAAAGTGGCCTGGCGAGGAGTGGGAAAGAAAGTCAGTCTCTTGGGCCGGCTTACAGAGGCCCAAACAAACGTCCCTAGGTGACCCTGAGGTACCGGCCGTGTGACCAATGCCCGATTGGCTGCCTTCCCAATCCGACCCTGTCTGTGGGCGGGCCAGTTATTCCCTGGGTGGTATCCTGCCTCCTCTATCTGGCTAAACCACGGCCTGTGTGTCTGCGGGTGGGTTCCTGCCTTTTCTCTCACTGGGTTTGTTCTTTAGATCGAAGTGTATGGATTTGCTGATTGGAAATGAAGAAAATTCATAATGTGAATGGTGTACAAGGTTGGGAAATATGGTAAGCAGTAGTTGCACAGTGAAAATATACAACAGTGGATGAAGTGGAAAGGTGGAGAGTCAGCGCACAAAGGTTTGTTCAAGCAATGCCCTAGAGGAATATCATTTATGTCTTTACTAGAGTGATCCCTCTGGGTTAATATCACTGGCACAGATTAAGAGTTTAGGGACATGGTCTGTCATTATTGAATGTCTACGTGTGGCCTTCTCGTACCCTGAGGCGGGTCTTGAGGATTTTGTTAAATTCTAATAGGGAGTTCAAAGATCTCAGAAGTAGCTACATACAGTGTGTTCCAGTGCATGGTTGCCAGCATTGTAAAGGCTCTTGAACTGCTATTCTGCACAGCATGGTTTGGGGTGGTCAGAAGGTTCATGGTAATTAACTTTGGAGAGCAGTTAGAAGAGAGGGGTAAATGTTAGGACGGTAGGATGTGACAGATAGTGGACTGGTTTAAAATCGAAGGTGAATGAATGCAGTTTATAAGCTACCAAGATGGCTGCTTTTATTTTAGGCTCATTGTGGCGGCTTCTTAACTTAGCCTGTTTCTCGATTCTGATGGTGCTTGGGGAACACAGGCTCTTGGGAGTTACCTATCCTATGTGGAAACTTCTGAGCTGTTACCGTGGCTGAGCACTAAGAACCCCCGGACCATCCCCTAGGATTAAATTGTATGGGAGCTAAAGCACCAGTGATGGCAACCTCTGACATGCTTGTTTTCTCTCTGGCTGTATCAAAACCTGTTGAGGTGTACCAGCACAGCCTGGAGACTATAGCCTGGAGACTGGAGGAAATTAATGAACTCTATGAGAGAAGCAGTACTGCAGGAAGACATTTTGGAGACCTGTGAGGAGAGGCTTGTGCCATAGGAAAATGATCTCACTGTCGGGCCTAATTCTCCATCTACATGTTGAGGTGCGGGCCTGTTCATGAAGGAACTGCAACTGCTGAGTTCCCATGACACTCCTAGGGTGATGGGTAATCTACTAGAGCAGCCCTGTCTACCTGGGTGACCTACTGCACCAGGTGATCAATGAGTGTGAATTTTAAATGACTAATGTGGCAGCCATCTTAGACAGATTCCTTACTTATACAGGTCTGCTGACAAAAGGAAGAAATACCCCAAAAAGGAGTTGCCGTCCTGTGTCCTGCAAGAACCATCAGGGATAGCTTCTTGAAAAGCTTTAAGTATAAGGGGACGTTAACTACTCAAGAGGCGAGAAGGCCTCTCCTACCTCTGTCAAGCACTCCACAGTGATCTAAGTGGGAATACTGATTATGTAGATAAGCTTATTGGGGCTGCCGAACCCAAGCTGCAATATTTGGCCGTGGAGTACTTGGAGTTGACAGGCCCTTGGGAAAATGAAATCAACCATTAGTGTCCTAGAGTGACACAAGGACAAAGATGAATCCTGAGCTAAGAAACTGAAGAAAGTCAAGAATTGTGTCGTACCATCAGGATTGATTCCTGAGAGGAAGTTCTGGATAATTTGTGGATGGTGTCAGAGAGCAGGAACTTGGGGTCCATGAGGATCTTTGCAGGCAGAGATGAAGAGGGTTCTTTGGACCTTCTCAGACTTAGATGATGTATCATATACCATGTTTTGATTCTCAGGGCTCACAGAATCCCATACAGTGATCAGGATCTGGAACAGTTGACACACAGGTGGTGGGGCTGGGGGGATGGCCCTGAGGAACTTATTCTCAGAGAAGCTTTCCAAGCTGCAAGGAGGTTACTTGTGGCAAGTGCTGTGGTTCCCAGTCTGAGTCTCGACACCTTGCAGAAGAAAAGGGCCCTACTGTCCCTGAAAAAACAACTGAAATTGTTAGGCATTACACCATGCTTGCGACCCTGCAAGGCAAAAAAAGAAAGGGATCACAAACAAGACAATTTGTGTTCATGGAGGAAATGCTGCTTGCTAGGATATATCTTATTTGGAGGGGGGGTGGTGAGGTATACCCCAGGCTATGTCTAGCTCTTGTCAATGTGATCTCCATGGTTATGAAATGGATTAAGGTCTCTATGCGCCTGTTCTGGATTTGTGAGTGGGGCTTTCATGGGGTGGGATACAAGAGTGGGAGCATGTGTCCATAGTTGTACCTTTTGCCATGAGATTCTTTGTTTTCTGTCTTTGCGCTTCCTCACTCCAGTCTGTATATGAAGGATAACTGTTATTTTGTACAGTGTTTTATATATTGTGTAGACCCAAAATGTAAAACATTCAATATTGTGTATTTTTTCTTTTACATAAGCTGTTTGGTGGTTATTGGGCCTGTTGTTGCTCATTTTGTTGTTTATCTCCCATGTGTTTTCTATCCATAAATGATTCTGAATACTTAAGAACAGGGTTGCGAATTTGAAGCGCACGCTTTTGCGAGCAGAGTCGTTGAGCGGGGGATGATAGCAGCAGGTCTTGGATGGGTTGAAGATGGTGCACCTGGCAAAGTGGATAACTTTGTTGAGATGAATGGAGCACTGTGGAAAGTCAACTGGGAGGTTATCAAAGAAGTCAACTACTTAATGGGTGATATTAGTGTTTGGCCGAGTGGAGGCAACAGTGCACTCAGATCTTTTGAGTGAGGGGATGTGGAAGCACGTGGCTATTGCAGAGTAAGTAATCAAAGTGTTGCTTATACAAGGCTCTCATATTGGACTTTGAATTTTCTAGTCAAGGGGATGCAGGTGACTTGCAGAAAGAAGCGTATGAAGGGTAGGGTAGTTGGGGTAGTACATTATCTGTGCTTGTGTGGAGTTGAGCCTGATGGAGAAGCCTTTAATTCGGGTCATTCTTTGACAGATGACTGGGGTCAATTCATGATTTGGCCTGAAGGTGGAGAGTGAAAGAGGAAATGATATTAGTGTCTGTAAATAGGTAATGTCAGACACAAAATAAAGAAAAGATGTCAGCCAGGCGGGTTACGTATTGAGATAAGATGGGAGGACGGAGTTTTGGTGGATCCCTACAGGATGTGCGGACAGTGTGAACTTTGTTGAGTGTCTGGTGACTTAAAAGGACAAACTACAGAGAAAAAAGATGAATAGGTGAGTGCTGATCCGACAAAGATTCCCGAAAGTAGAGTGGGGTGATAGGCGGAGAGGAGAGCTGCAGAGATAAACAGGACAATTAGAATGGAATGGAATGAAAATGAGTGACAGGATTTGGAGCTGATCAGGAATGACGTTGGAGACCTGGGTGAGGGCTCTTCTCAGATGAGTGGATTCAACAGAAACCTGACTGGGTAGGGCTGAGAAGACCGTGGATTCATAGGAAGTGGGTGAGTCACTCGATAAGAAGTCGGTGCAGGGTCTTAGAGAAGGAGACAAGGATAAAGGTGGACAGTCGCTGGATGAAATTGCGTTGGCTGCTTATCAGTTTATGGTTAGTCTTCTGCCTTAAAGCTTGATTGGTGGGCTCCAGCTTTTCTCGTAGTGGGTGGGAGCCTTTCTTAGCTGTCTTTTGAGTGAATCCAGTCTTATCTCTCTATGCATGAGCTTTTCTGGGTGTGCTTCTGCCTAATATATGTGGCTTCTATCAAATCTCTTAATGGGGAGGCCCTTTACTTACCTCTTTATGGGTAAGCTCTGGCTCTGCATATAACTTCAGGAAACATATTTAAAAAACGATCTTGTATATTTTGCAGGCAACTATTGTAAGTGGGCGCTCAGATAATATTTGTGTTTCGGAGCTGTACTAGTATGGTTACTAGATATTGCAACAGATTGATGCACTTGGCAGCACGCATCTATTGCAGCTCATAATTTCTCTCTAGGATGTGTATCATTGCCCAATGACAGACTATGTTTCTTTTGGTCTCTCCGAATAGCCTCCACGCGCTGTGACTCCAGCACACCAGAGATCTCCTATTGTCACTTCCAAACATGCACAGGTAGGAGGACATTTTGTTTGAAGGATATTTTGAATCTTTCAAGTTGCAGACTGTTGGCACACTCTCTCTTGGGTGGGGATGAGGGAGGCAAGAAGAGTGAAGGACAGGTGTGACTGTACACGAGATGATGCCCTTTTACAAGGTGACCAGGTCAGGGTTTTGTGCTTGAAAACAGATGTATAGCTGACAAATTTTAAGGTTGCGTATGTGTGGCATTTTCATATTTATTTCAATTGTGGCACTTTGAGTGACAGTTTATAACGCTTAGACAACAATATGAGGTCTATGTAATGGGATGCATTGCAGAAATGATTCTGTTTTGTGTGATTTAATAGTCCAGAATAGGCTTTGAAACATTTATAGAAAGCTGACTTCATCTTTTGTACATTGTTATCACTATGGAAACATTGCCAAGGGGACAGATGAGAGTGAGAGCCCTAACTTGCCCTTCTTAGGTCTCGCTGAGTCAGCGCGCATGCGCTGCTCGGAGAGACATTTAGTAGATGAGTTTTCAAAGTGCTGCTGGCTGGCCTAGCGCTTGCGTTCACGCGAGCGTGCACGCGCGCAGCCACCCGCCAGCAGTCTTTCACAGGTCATTAGAACCGTGATGACTTTCACTTTCACAAAAGTGAAGAAATAGAAAAAAACATCTATTTCTTTACTTTTGCTATAATCGCGGCACCCGCGCTTTACTTTTAATGTTCAAAGTAAAGCGCCGGTGCCGTGATGCTTGTTCTCGCGCGCGCGGCCAATGCTTGTTTTTCTTGAAGGAATGCCCCTTTCTCTGGCTTTCACGCTTGCACAGTCATAGCGTTTAAAGCTGCAGTATTTCTGTCTGATGTGCTATCACGCAGCTGCTAAGCAGTGCCCCCGGGGCATGTTTACTGTCTCACATTGAAGAATGAGGCTTCTCCCGCCACCTACCTCTTACAGTAACAGCTGTGTGAGGCCTGGGTCAGGCCTAAGCAGAGCCTGGCTAGCAGCACATCATCTGCTGGTAATTAGCAGTCTTTATCGGGCGCTTGGTAGCAGCGGGCGCCTTAATAAACATGCACACAGTGCATGAACATGACAATACCCCTCCTCTCCCCAGAGTCGCGTACTCACTGGAAGCTCTCAGAGGCGAGATGCAGGTAGGCAAGACATGTAACCAATGCCCTGATCAATAGCTCAGTGCGTCATGGACCCAGTGCAAGGAAGGAAATGGGCCCCTGACAGATATATAAATCACAGCAATGGACTGGGACACCTCTCGGCCCCAGTGCCACTGCACCTGCACTGCCAATTAAAGCTACGGCCCTATCCTCACCCTGGTACACCTACTTCCAGACGAGACCCTGCAGTCTGCTCCCACGTGACTCCCTGGCACCGACTTCAGTGCTTAATTGGTTTCCAGTGCTCAGCACCAGTACTTAATTGTCAACACCAGCAGTTATGACAGTCTGCCACATGGTGGTGCTGTTTTTCTAAGTTAGAGACGAGCACAACAACTGCTGTTTATTAATTAAATGCTTGCTGAAAATGATTACTACTTGCTTCCAAAGCCATACTTATCTCTTTTGGGGTCAGGAATAGTCAGAGTTGTCACAACTGTCAGGGAGTGTGATGGTTAGTAGCTGTGTTGTTACTGTAGTTGGCAGCGCTGGCAGGGGCAATGGGCAGTGCAGGAGGAAGCGGCTGGCGAGGGCCCTGGAACCTATTGTCTCTACAAATTAAGCAGTGTTGACACTGCACACTGGGGCAACCCCAGTGCCTCCCCCTTGATTCACCAGCAGTGGGTGAGGCCAGGCCCTCCTCTCTGCCCCACTACTCTCTCTTGCCTCTTAAACCAGTGAGGTCCTGCCCATCTGACCCTTTCTTCCACCAGGGGGTTCTCCTTTGCATGCACACAGGGGTGCTGCAAACATTGCCTTGTAATTGCTGTAGGTTTTGAAACACCGGGAACATGAAATGTCGTGGACGGATTCCCCTCAAAGGGATCACGGACATGAGAAGTGATGGTGTGTTTAGGGTGGTGTGATAACCCTGACAGCCCCCTGTGTCTTTCGTCACAGGCTTTGACAACATATATTAGCATGTACTAACATGATCTGGCGTGCCTTGTATGTCCTTGCTTGTATGAGTGTGCCCTTGTAGCACTAGATTTTCACTCCACTGTAAACTGAGAACACTCGCCATGGCATCTCGCTTTTTCTTGCTCAGTGTTTGCAGAATATTATCATATCTTTTGGGTGCGCGAACACTTACTATCTTGAGGGGGAACTTCCCACTTCTGCACCACTCTTTGGAGATCGCAGAAATGGCACAAATTTAGCGCCAAGCAGCAGCAGAAGGGCACGTTACAGAGAACGCTTTAGCTCAGGAGGGCCGTCTTAAAGGTGAGGTGCTGTACCCAGAGCAATTTACAGTTTGTGTTACACCTTTGTCATTTTATGTATATTCACAAGTCGAGATAACATGACATCTGACAATGTACACACAATCCCTTGGTTTTTGGTTTCATGATGAAACTGGAATTAGAACCCAGGCCTGCAAGTTCTAGGGTCACCCTGACTAAAATGTAATATGGTAAATGACAGCTATCCCTCATTTAAGGTAAGGACCGGAAGTCTGTGGAGCACTAAGGTGTTTATCTTTCACTGCTACTTTCTGACAGAACAAGCATTGGCATAGCCAATAGGTCTCGCCTTTGGGACCTTATAAGTTTTTAGCCATGCAACAGTTGCTGTTGTTGCAACAAGGCTATGTTGCTGCATAGCTAAATACTTATAAGGTCCCAAAAGCGAGACCTATTGGCTATGCCAATGCTTGTTTAAATTGCTGCTAAGTGGACAAATGTCATAAGTGACACAGTGAGTCCTACATTTTAGCACTTGCTATGCATTCTGGGACTTTATAAGATCAGTCACAGAAGGCGAATACCCCACCTACAAGTCCAAGGATACAAGCTCTTGGTTAAAGCAGCAGGACTGACCAAAATGTAAATCACTCACTGAATGGAATCACTTGGCATGTCTAGCACCTAAACTTTGGTCAATCCTATTGTGTACCTGAGATCCTTTGATAATGGGAGGATTTTAGACTAGAGAAGAGACAGTGAGTGACTGGAGAAGAGACAGTGAATGACTGTTCACTCAGTCCAAAATAAACGTGCACAGAGTTCAGGGCTATCGAGTATGCCAGATGCAGGCGTCATAAGACGATCCACTCCAGTTTTTTAGGTCGAGCCTGGGCAGCCCATGCGCTGCTCTGCGAGGCATGCTGTATTTGAGTATGGACTTGAAGCACCGCCCACTCTCATATTTTTCATTGGCTTGTATCATTGTCCTCTGTAAATGCTGGCTTCTGATTCGTTAATAGGCTTGTTAGTCCCTCCTTAGTACCGCCTTGTCTTCATTTATAACCTCCCACGAAGACTGGCCTTTTTACTTCAGTTTTTACAAGGTATATCTTATTTAGTCTGTAAGCACAATTTTCTTTAATGCGTTTCTCATAATACAGTCATGACTTACTTTCCTGCAACTTTCAGTGCGCCATGCGCGCTTTTACTTTCCAAGCAGCCCGGGACAATGGCGGCGAGGTCTCGCATTTACAAGATTTTGAGCTACTGGAATTGTAAATGACAATGCCTTTTATTTATGTGTTAATTATCAAAACAGGTAAATAAAAGGTATAGTTATTTACAATGCCAATAGCTTAAACTCTTGTAAATGCGAGACCTATTGCATTGCAAATGCTTGTTTTTGTTTGCCTTCTGCCACTGCAAAAAGCCTGGAATGGATGAGCTGCACAAGCATAGAACTCTAAAAAACTTGTGACCTCTGATGGTCAGCTGGAAAGCTGAACAAGTCCACGCTGAACTTCCAGAATATTTATTTTCTCACTCAGCCAGTGCTCTCAAGTGGCCCCCTACCTGTAGGATAGAAAACCTGTAAAAACCACAAGATAATCTCCGGCGACAGGGTTCACAGACAAAACAACTGCTCTCAATTGGTGTTAGATCTACCTTCACAAGAGTAATCCATCATTTATATGTGCCTTTTACTTCAGCATTCTAAAGAGAATGCTGAAATGGGGATGGACAGGGGCGCCCATCGATGTTAGCTGGCGTGCAAGAGCCAGCTGCTGCCCTCTACAGTGTAGGAACTACAACAGTGTCCCTCTCCCTGCACTAAAAAAAACTTACTTCAGATGCAAATGGGGCCTGAGCTGAGCAAGGCCCCATAGCCGTAACCATTGGAAACCACCTCTGGGGGGGTGTTTGAGCTTCAGATTTTCAGTCAATCACGATGGCATATCATGTTCATCATTATGTAGGAAGCAGTGCATGAGGGAGGCTTAAGGGCCAGTGGAAAGGGAAAGGAGTGTGGCTTGTGAGGGGTACTTCAAACACAGGGGCGTAGGACAGCGCCGCAAGGTTTCACACAGCGCTGCCCTATCCCAATGTGAAAGGGCAGGAATGCACCGTATTTATGAAATACGGTGCATTCCTGTCCTTCCCGCCTGCCCTGGTGCACAATTTGCTGCCTGGCACTAATGCAGGCACCCTTGCACAATGGTGCAAGGGTGTCTGCGTGCCATGCAGGGTTATTTTTTCCACAGGGAGGGGCACCTTCCTGCTCAAAAACAATCCCGAGAGGCATTTTCCTCTTCCTATGTGTGCTGCAGGATGCAGCACACGTGGAGGGATGTATGACGTTACAACGCATACTTTTACAACGCATGCACTTACAACGCAATTTTTACAACGCAACATCCACTACAACGCATTCCATTACATCGCATGACACTACAACGCATTTTTAAAAACTATCTTTACAACGCATTCCATTACATCGCATACCACCTTTACAACGCATACAATTACAACGCATAATATTACATTGCATTTAAGGTAAGTATTGGATAGTATAGGGGTAAAAATTACTATTCTAACTCCAGGGGGTGCAACAGTAGGCTAAGTGTTGGATAGTATAGGGGTAAAAATTACTATTCTAACTCCAGGGGGTGCAACAGTAGGGTAAGTGTTGGATAGTATAGGGGTAAAAATTACTATTCTAACTCCAGGGGGTGCAACAGTAGGGTAAGTGTTGGATAGTATAGGGGTAAAAATTACTATTCTAACTCCAGGGGGTGCAATAGGAGGGTAAGTGTTGGATAGTATAGGGGTAAAAATTACTATTCTAACTCCAGGGGGTGCAACAGTAGGGTAAGTGTTGGATAGTATAGGGGTAAAAATTACTATTCTAACTCCAGGGGGTGCAACAGTAGGGTAAGTGTTGGATAGTATAGGGGTACAAATTACTATTCTAACTCCAGGGGGTGCAATAGTAGGGTAAGTGTTGGATAGTATAGGGGTAAAAATTACTATTCTAACTCCAGGGGGTGCAACAGTAGGGTAAGTGTTGGATAGTATAGGGGTAAATATTACTATTCTAACTCCAGGGGGTGCAACAGTAGGGTAAATGTTGGATAGTATAGGGGTAAAAATGACTATTCTAACTCCAGGGGGTGCAACAGTAGGGTAAATGTTGGATAGTATAGGGGTAAAAATTACTATTCTAACTCCAGGGGGTGCAACAGTAGGGTAAATGTTGGATAGTATAGGGGTAAAAATTACTATTCTAACTCCAGGGGGTGCAACAGTAGGGTAAATGTTGGATAGTATAGGGGTAAAAATGACTATTCTAACTCCAGGGGGTGCAACAGTAGGGTAAATGTTGGATAGTATAGGGGTAAAAATTACTATTCTAACTCCAGGGGGCGCAACAGTAGGGTAAGTGTTGGATAGTATAGGGGTAAAAATTACTATTCTAACTCCAGGGGGTGCAACAGTAGGGTAAGTGTTGGATAGTATAGGGGTAAAAATTACTATTCTAACTCCAGGGGGTGCAACAGTAGGGTAAGTGTTGGATAGTGTAGTGTAATATTATGCGTTGTAATGGTATGCGTTGGAAAGGTAGTATGCGATGTAATGGAATGCGTTGTAAAGGTAGTTTTTAAACATGCGTTGTAGTGTCATGCGATGTAATGGAATGCGTTGTAGTGGATGTTGCGTTGTAAAAATTGCGTTGTAAGTGTAGTGCGTTGTAAAAGTTGCGTTGTAAAGGTTGTTCCCCCACGTGGAGAGAAGAAATAACGAGGAGAAATACAAATATTTCTTCTTGTTACACCTGCTCTGCGGAGGCATAAGGATTTGGCGCTGCCCCAGGTTTATGTGATTGGACCAGTGCCAAAATCTTTGGGTGCTGCGTGGGAAAAGCCATTGCAACGCCCATGGAGCGCCTCCTTGAGGCAGGGTAAGGCAAGGTGGCGATTTGCGCTGCTTTGTCTTACTCCATATCAATGAAGCCATACAAAGCTGTCAAAAAGTGTCAAAAAAAGTGACGCTTCAGCGGCACAAGCCTCTCATAGATAAGCCCCACAGTATTAAAATAACCATGTTTTAAGGCCTTCAAAACAGAGATGTGTGCATGTGTGTGTGTTATTGTCTGAGTGTTTTAAAATCCCAGGTGAAATCGAACAGACATCTTACCATACCCCCCTAAAAACTCCTGTACCCAACTATTTATTAAATAATATATTTATTATCGGGGGTGTAACACCCCAAACACCCCCTTGAAGCTAAGCCCCTGGGTCTCAAATCAACACTGACAAATAAGCACTTAACACACCAGGCTGCATGTCACATTGCAGGTAATTGTTGCTGAGCTCAGATAAGTTCTGAATAATACATTATTACTGAGTGGGGAATGCGGACACAAGCACCTAATTGTGTTGGTCTAACCCCTCATTAGTGACACGTGGTAGAGCTGAACTTGTTATATTGAACAAGCGGGTGGTAAGAAGAGCAGCCTGGGTGGGGTCTATATTGCCTTTGAAAAGCAGCATGTCATGGAGACTTGGGGGCATATTTACAAGCTTATTTTCGCCGCTTTAGCGGCCGATTTCGACCGAAAAGCGGCGAAATAAACATCTCTCTATTTTCAAGGACACGCTAACGCGTGTTTCCTTGATGCATTAGCTGTTTCCCCTCCATTTTGCATGTCAGCGATTATTATCGCTAATAAGATGCAAAATGGGCGTTCCTCACAATGTCTGCATGAATTAGGTGGCAGACAGACCTTCGCACTATTTAGAATGCGGCCCCAACGATGTAAAAAAACGCGCTAACCGCGGTTATCGCATGTATTTTACGTCTGCTTTTTCTTCTACTTAGGTATGCTGATAATGGGAAGTGGAACGCCATGTTACGACCACACTCCCCTATCAGCAAGCATCTCCAATATTATCGCTGGATTTCAGGCGATGTTTCTGTTTCTCGCCGTCTATCGCTGGAATTACATCGCCAGTTCGCAAAGCGTTGATAATACGCCGCTAACACGGCGATGTAATTCAGCATTAGACGGCGATAAACAGACTCGCGCTAAGTGCGCTTAGCGATGTTTAGCGCTCTTCCTCGATGATATGCCCCTTGGTGTGGTAAGGACTGTGTTTCCTGTTCCTTCATACAAACATGCCTGGGAAGGACAGTCTTGCAGGGCCTCAGATTCAACGTTGCACTAATTCCGAGATTTTTCACAATCAGTTATCATTGAGTGGTAACAGAACAGGTGTACTAGAAGTGTACACCTTTGGCATGTAGCCATTTTTCTATGAATGGCTTTCTATTTATTGTATTCCATTTGGGAAATACAGTTTTCCTGCATTCAGTCAGATTGGTTGTATCCCGGGGCCTTAATCGGGTTGTTTGAAATGGTGGCCTATTTGGCTGCTTGAAAAACATGCTCTTTCAGTAATTTTGATTAGCCAGCATTTCAAGCAATAAGAATGGATCCCTGTGTTATGCCCATTCTGATTGGCTGCCAGTCTTGGAATAGCTGTTCATAGTCCTCGCCTCCCAGGACCATATTTGGCACTCCAGAGGGGCGTTGGCAAGCCGAACCGGAGCAGCGCTGTGTTTTTCGTAACAAAATTCACCATATTCGCTAGTTTGCCTGTCGAGGAGATTTTGCCAGTTTTCTAAAACAAATTCTATTCTGCAGATGGACTAAAAAACAAGGCAGATTTTGCCACGTTTCCTTTTAGTAACCATTTTGGCCCGCCCATCCTGGTCAGGCCCAAATTCCCTCTATCTGTATGAAAGCATGCCAAAATGAGTCAGGCAGAAGATTCAGCCCCTACCTCTTTATATCTCTATGCGTTTATGACTCGTAGAAGCATGCTGGCTGGGCCCGGGCGTGGTAATCGGGTGTTGGATTCCCTTTGTCTGTCACCTTGCCTGGGTGCCAACTTTGATATGTCCCTAGATCACTGTATCTGCATGGTGTCATGTCTGAAAGTGACAGGTTGATGGTTGGGCCTTTGTTTTGTATATCAAGGTACATTCATGACTCAGAGAATTATGGGGCTGCAACTTGCTCTCCCCGAATCTATTGGTAGCAGATCAGGGACAGGAGAGGTGTGGCCTAGCAGCCACAGCAGCTGACTCCAGCGCGCGGGGCTCGCGATTCGATTCTCGGCGCTGGGGGCAGCGCAGCTCAGCATCATATGATTCTGGGCATAGCTCACCTAATCTCCCCAACGGCCCACAGCACATTGAAACCCTTAAGGGGTGATATGTTTGCGCTTTACAAATGCAAAATATTATAGAATGTTGGTCACTGAATTACCTATAACAGTTTGCAACTGTTGGCAACAGGTTTGTGAGAATGGAGGCTGAGGACTGAATTTCCGGCTTGTTGCCTAGCCTCCTTCTGTACGGTTCACTGCCTGTGATGGACAGAGATGTGTCAATAATAGTTAAAAAAAAACGTGCCTGACGCGTTGCTCCTGCTGGCCCCTTCCTGTTCCCAGCAGCCCCTGGGACAGACTACCATCCTATCCCATCCCCGTGCTGCAGAGCAGTGCAGGGTTTGACCTGAGTGTGCAGGAAAGACGGTCCGCTGAGGTCATGGAGTCTGTGGGGTTTCTCCAGCGTGGCTGTTGAATGCAGCCGGGCTGGAGAAACTCAAGTGCGCATGTGTGTTTTGGTCGGCCTGAAACGACCGGCCAAACACATATGCATACTTCGGGAGTGCACAGGCACTCCTCCTCTCCCTCCTTGTCCCTCCATGCACAAGCTAGCTCAGAGCCGGCAAATGAAAAATAAAACGAAGCTAGAGCATCCTTTTATTTTTCGCTTCCTGGCTCAGCGCCAGGCAGTGGGGCGACACTCCTCTGGCAAAAAGCAATGCAGTAGGGCCTCGGATTCCGTGTTATCTCCTTTCACCCTGTCTTTGAAAGACAGGCTGGTGAGACCCAGGATTCCCTATATGCATGTTGGACATGTGAGGGTGAAACTAGCAGGCTGTACCCTGAATACCCTGCATTTGTCCAGTAGCACGGCTGTGGAGGGCATTGCCAGAATCGTGAAGTCCATGTATCCATTTCATGTGTACAAAACATGCTAGATTCTCTTTGTCGTTTTAGCATGATTGGAAGATGCATGCTTGTTACACCTGAATTCCTGTACCAGGAAGTATGCCTGGGATTGGCTGGCTGTCCAAACGCTGCCTTTCCTATCTTTTTGATGAATTGTCAAAGGAAAATATGACAAACTGATATTGAAATGGCTTATCCTATCACTTTGACATTGTATATCTTGCTGTCTTTTCTGGGTTTTACAAAGTTACAGGCATTTATAACCACAGCCTCCCATTTCTTTCAAAACTACTTTTTTTTTTTTTAAATGTGGTTCAAAATTAGGTTGCCAAGCCAAGCTCTGCGCCTCCTGAACCTCCAAGCTTGCCGAGCTTTTTGAAGCAAAGCACACGACCTCCGCTACCTCCAGGCACGCAGAGGCTACCCAAGCAAGTGCCGATCTACCCTAAGGTAACAGCTTCTTTTTCAGGGCTTTAGGCTGTACAAGCACGGCTGAGTATTAAACGGTAGCAAAGTTAACAAGCATTGGTAAATGCATTAGGTTGTGCCTATATGCTTAATTATACTTTTTTTGCTTGTAAATTTTAGGTTGGTGAGCAGTTGTGCAATATGAGTTACTGAAACTTCGTAAAAGTGTTATGGCTTGATTATTGAGAACGGCAATATGTGTAGTAACTGCGTTTTTCACACAATTATGGATTTGCTACATCTGCCACATAATCCATCATCAAATGCATAATATGCAGATTAAAAAAAAAAAGGTTTTAAGCTCAAACGGTTAAGAAAGTTACTGAAACGTAGTGACATGTGTTGCCACTCAGTGGAATGCCCTTTGCAAAGGTTGACTGGTCAGCTTTCTGTTGCTTATTGCTATATTCGAGTGTTGAACCAGTACTAATGAGCTGCGACCTATGCCCAGACAGTGCTATCAAGACTAACAAGTGCTGAAGGCCAGTGCAAGTTTCGAGATGGGCACCTCCCCCAGTATGACACATCCCTCCTTCCTGCACCTCTGCATGATGTGCTTAAAGCGCTCTCTATCAGACAGCTGAAGAAAGCAAGGCTCGGAGTACGAGTGTTATGGCTTGTACGTGGCGTAACGACCAGTGCTGCCAACTTTGGAGCTGGGGAACCAGATTTGAGTCTCCGCATCGGCTCAACATCCTGGGATTCTGGGCAAATCACTTAATATCCCATGCCTACCAAAAGAATTAATGTGTCGTCATGTATTTTAACTGATGCTCAAATAAAGCGCTCCAAAACTTTCAAGTCCATCGATCTGTATAAAAAATAAAAAAAAGGAGAAAGTGATTTTTCTACAAGGGTTGCGGTGAGACTACAGGGTTGTGTGACAGACATGTAAACAATCAGTGCAGCGCTTTGAGGGTCCATTACACAGAAACAATGTTCCATAAAACAGAGTTTAAAAAACTACATGCAGTCGCAATACGACATTGATTACAAAGTAAAAAGAAGCTCCAACAATAAACAAGCATTTGCAATGCAATCGGTCTCGCAGTTGTGAGAGTTTAGGCTATAGATATTGTAAATGACAATCCCTTTTATTTATCTGTTTTGCTAATTAACACATAAATCAAAGGCACTGTCATTTACAATGCCAATAGCTCACACTCTTGTAATTGCCAGACCTATTCAAAGAAGCGGCCGCCGTTGCCCCGGGCTGCTCGGAAAATGAAAGCACACATGGCGCACTGAATGTTGCAGGAAAGCATGTCGTGCCCGCAGTAGAAGAAACTCATTAAAAGAAATAGTGCTTACAAACTAAAAAAGACATACCATGTAACAACCGAAGTAAAGGGGAGGTTACAAATGAAGACAAGGCGGTACTAAGGAGGGACTAACAAGCCTATTAATGAATCAGAAGCCAGCATTTACGAAGGGCAATGACACAAGCCAATGACAAATATAGGCGGAGAGTGGGAGGGGCTTCTATTCCATACTCCAATACAGCATGCCACAAAGCAGCGCATTCGCTGCCCAGGCTTGACCTAAAAAGGTAAATGGCTGCGATTTGAGAGCGTCTGCCATGCAATTTCCTGGTATACATGTGGGTCTGCAGCAGTGCTGTCTGCTAAAGCTCAGTTTCTTCTGACCTCTTCATGATCACGCGCCCTATGCACAACTTTCCATGGCAAAAATAAAACTGAGTTAAATAGGTTTTGTGATCAGCCCTGAAAGCCTGGAAGAGTTACTACAGAACATTCAATCGTTGTTTGCGCCAGGAGCAGATGACGTGACCTTAAGTTACACTTTTTACGCTCCACACGAGTGTGCTATGCAAAGTTGAAGTACTCCTCGCCGCTTTTGAAAGTCTACATGTGTGAAAGTCAGATATGAAAACCGAACTTTCTTCTGAAATCACAAGACCGAGACAAAAAAATGCAAATTTTAAACTATGAACAAGATTCGGAGTCCCCGAGGACGGTGCCCCAGCCACCTGCACAGGGCTGAAGTAAACATGGTTAGTCTATGGTAACTCCTATATTATAGTCAGTCCTTTCTACACTGCACTTGGTTTGAAAGTCGAGCATGCTGTCGTCTAAATACATTTTTTTTCTCAAACAAGCATAACAACGAACATTTTAGCTGTATGTTCTGAGACACTAAGAAAAAGCGAAATACAATCGGAATGTTTGCTTCATAATCCACAATATGCTTTGCTCGCAGACACAACCGTGATGTCTCATACGTGCTCTATCGGGCATCCATTATGCAACAGGCCACTCTTTCCGACAGAATCCTAGTTCGAGAAGTTTATACTCCAACCCGATTTCTTAACCGCAAAATACAAGCTGCCGGGATGACAACGAAACCCGGGTGAAGCGTCAGCTTTAACACCTGTGCTAGAGGTGCACATCCCAGTTTCCGGGGAAGGGGAAGAAACATACTCAGGCTTATGGCGAGACGTGTGGCCTGGTGACGTCCCGCTATTTATGGCACTATGAAGAAGCCACTGAACAGATACAACACGATATGTGGGCAGGGGCTTAGAAAACTGAGCGTAAATTCTCACAAACCCAACTATTCACAGGTAAGTCACACGGGAGGTGCCCTTCTTAAAGCACACCGGTGCCAACAAATGGAATGGGCAAATAAGTGACCATTGTGCAATGAACACAGGAGACATTTGGAGAAGGGTCAGCCTCTGCGATGCCTGCGGGCCCCCAATCCGCCCAAAGGGCAATGAAAATCTGTGAGATACATTTGGGAGACGCAGGGGACCGGCCCTCTTCACATTGGGTCAGAAGGCGCATAATTTTACTTTACGGCACTAAGTTTGGGGAAAGATGCACGCTATCACAGGACTTGGCTGCTTCCTGTCTCTCTTCCCTCAGACAGCGAAAGTCTATGGGCCCTGAGTGCAGTCTTCTATGCCTCCAGACACAGGTACAAAGAGCAGGTGAGTCCCAAAAGAAACCGGAAGCACATCATGCCATCAACCACTCGAGAGAAACAAAATTCACTGGCCTTCTGTTTGTCTGGGCTTTTTTGCAGTTTTACGTTTTATTCTTCCCAAACGTTTATTTAAAAAAACTAAGAAGCCCGCGAGTGGTGCGCGCGCACGCCACTGCAAGCCATGGCCTATTGGTGTCTATTACGCGCACCAAGCGCGTAATGGACACCAATAGGCCATGGGCGGAGCAATGCGCCCGCCTTTGGCCAATTGCGTGCAGTCTTTTATAAAAAGACGCACGCAAAGGCCAATCGCATAGCACAAAAGGAATCGCACACGCACAAGCGTGTTTGCGATTCCTAGGTCAGCTTCGATTCTCCGTTTTTCACCTACTAAATGTCTCGCGCTGCCCGAGCACTGCTGCGCAGTGCACCGCTAGACACGAGACCTAAAAAGACGTCTGTCGTGCTGAGGCTCCCCAGGTTGGGGCTTCACAGTAGACACCTCCAGCAGCCGTAGACCACAGTTCCTACGAGAGGAGGGCCACGTTGAGGGGGGTTTGCGAGGTGCAGTTAACGAAAGATCCTCAGAATGGCACCCAATTGTCATGAATTGTGATTGCTGGGAATACAGTGGAAGCAATGTTAGCAAACAGCTCCAGCAATATACAAAAAACGAAAGCAAAGCTTTTGAAGGCATAATAGCTTACCCATTTGATTTTATGCAGTTACTCTGAAGTTTATGGAATAACTTCATGGGGCATAACACTTTAAAATATGGGAATGACAAGATTCTGCATTTTACAGTCAACCCACTCATTATACTACTTGCAAACATATAGCAAGAGCCCTTTAAAGGGTTTATTCTTGAACACATCAGCAGCCTTTCCATGTAATTTCAAGTGCTAGAGGTCAGCTCAAGTTTAGAGATGGACTCCTCCCCCAACAGGCACATGCATACTTGCTACACCTCGGCATTATGTGCTTAAAGCGCCATCCGTCAGACAGCTAAAGAAAGTAAGGCTTGGACTAAGAGTGTAATGGCTCGGACATGGCACAATGGTCAGAGCTGCCAACTTTGTAACTGGGGAACCAGATTTAAGTCTCAGCGTCGGCTCAACATCCTGTGACTCTGGGCAAATTACTTAATCTCCCCATGCCTACCAAAAAAATTAATGTGTCGTCGTGTAATGTAACTTGTGCTCAAATAAAGCGCTAAAATAACTTCAAGTCTATTACGATGTCTAAACAAAAAGGAGGAAGTGATTTTTCCACAAGGGTTGCAGTGAGACTACGGGGTTGTGTGACAGACATGTAAACAATCAGAACTCTGAGTGTCCATCACACAGAATTAATGTTCCATAAAAGCACAGGTTCAAAAGCTACATGCAGTCGCAAGAAGACATTGATTACAAACTTTTACTTTGTTATCTCCAGAAGAAGCTCCAGCAACAAAAACAAGTCTGTCGCGCAGAGGCTCCCCAGGTTGGGGCTTCGCAGTAGACACCTCCAGCACCCGTAGATCACAGTTGCTATGAGACGGGGGCCGCGCTGAGGGGGGTTTGCGAGGTGTGGTGGCAAAGTGAGCCTCGTGTAAGAATTTAAATTTACAGCGTGAGTGAAACCAAAACCAGATAAGCTAATGAAAGACATCGGATGGCGAAAACTTTTGATAAACTAATTAAGCCTCTGAACAGAACTGACAGCACTTCAAAAATAAAAACAAGGCAAAACCTTAAGAAAATAGTTCCACTAAAGCAGATGGAAACAGTACTTGGTTGCCGCGAAACTGATAAGAAAAGCACAGGAGGAAAGCACGAGAAATAACAGGAAACAGTATGCTACAGCCAATAGAAATTGAGGAAAAGTAAGTGGAAATCACAGAAACTCTTTTAAGATTTATATTAAATACATTAGATTTCACAAGCAGGCGAAACCAAAAAATGACAATGACTTCCATGCTGTGGCACCGTTACTGAAAGGAAATCTCTCAATGCACTTTTATGAAGATGATAAAATGTAGGTGAATTGCTTTACAGAAACAACTGTAATCTGGCTTTGTAACAGAAACAATCCTTGCAAAATTTGTTGTCAAAGAACTTACCTCAGGTCTAGCCAGTCATTGATACTGTTACCATAAGGGCCTCTTTACTAGTGCCCCAGTGCAGCGGTGCGGAATTAACAGAGATTACAGGGTAACCCTAAGAATCCCCTGGGGAATAAGGAATTACAAGTGAGTCAGTAATATTGGTTCCAACACTTACAATAATCATGTATTCCTTCCTGCTGTTTCTCTGGGTCATTTCAGATGGCAAATCTCTGGAGTAAATAAGGAAAATAACATTAACTTCTTGGACTTTGCAACGTTTGTTGGGGCTACTAGAAGCATTACAAGCCCCATTGGGAATGAAGGGCCTATCATGATGAGAGGCAAAGAGGATTCTTCACAACTTCTCCTTTTAACTTATTTTGATCTTCTGATATCTCTTCACTAATCTGCTGAGCTGAGCACCGTCATAGCCCAAGTGATGCAGTGAACACGGTCCAAACCTCCATCGTGAAGTCTCATCACTGGTTATTAGAGTCCTAATTACTTCTCATGATAGTTACAAAGGACAGGAGAAAAATGTAATGCTTTTAATAATGCATACATAAAAGCCTAAAGATGAAAGTGCAGAGAAAACACACAGCTGCCTTCCTAATCACAGCAACATATTTATGGGAGACATAAAAGATGATTTAGTGAGATAACTCTTGCCTCTTCGTCTGCTGAGGTCAGCATTCATGCATGTATGTGGTATCTGTGTAGGGCAAGCAGTGCTGAATTTGAGTCGGTGGTTGCAGGTGGGCCCACCAGAACTCATTTTTGGGAACCAGCGCTTATTTTTCCCCCATCAGACTTTGACCCAGAATAAGAGAGAAAAACAAAAGGAGATAAGAGGGAAGTAGAGAAAGATTGAAAAACAGTGAAAAAGAAAAAGCAGTGATAAAAAAACCTGCAAAAGTTAGATAACAGGACAGGGAATGCCCGGTCGTGGTTTAAAGAGGCATGAGGTGGAATGAAACTATTCAGCCTTGGAATTTAGCATGCTGACACACAATAGCACTGGCCATGGCGCTTCAGAGCAAACTTTGGGCCCCAGCACCTATTCTTTTACAAATTAGGCACTGAGTGCAAACCTAGCCAAAAGGCGGTAGAGTGCTCCACAGTGTCTAAGGCGGAGATATAATCAAAGAGTAATTCTAGGGGGGGATGCTGTGTTTTAAGAGGGTATAAACTATTTAATGCGTCATGATGTCGTATTCTTTAAAGAGGTGTCTCTTCAGCACTGTCATAAATTGAAGAAAGTTGAGGACAAGTTCAATGGAAAATGGATGTCATTCCAGGTCCTGGGTTGTAGATGCAGGACTGTCATTGACTTAGATAATCGTGTCACCCTATCGTCCCTATCACTGTATTAAACTGCACAGTGAAGGGAGAATGCTGACGCATTCATACCAAATAGCCTTAAAACCTTGTGCTACGTTCAAGTGAGCCCTCCCCCTGCGTGTCAATGCCATAACACTGACTAGGTCACAGGTTTCCAAACTTTTCATGCTGGTGACACACTTTTTTGACATTCCTGCTTTAGTGACACGGTAATGCGAGCGAGCGTAGCGAGTGAGCCGGAATCACCACAGAGGTGTTCGGGAGGGTTTAAAAAATAGTGGGCAAATGGTGCATTTTCAATCAAATTGGAGAAAGCAAGAAGGTTTAATAAAGCAATTGTGAATCTGTTTTTAACAAAGACAGTGACTGGCAAAACAGGGAGTAAGGTTAGGTTCGTGCCTGAAACAAGAATATAATCATGCACACATCGACACATGCCCCAGTGATTTACAGCACAAAAAGGGCACCCCCACAGCATATGGAGTGTTGGTTTTGGCAAACGTTTCTCCCTTCTTAAATACTAAAAAGAAACATGTGAATCAAATTAGAATAATTCCCAGTTAAAAAAAACAAGGCAGTACATTAGATCAACTGTCGGTTGGGTTGTGGAGTTTTGTTTCGCCACGTTATCAAAAGAAAACCTATTTCCTGTATTGGGCCAAATATTAAGTTGCTGGTGAGCTATTATATAATAATCAACTTTAAGCATGTTGGCCTTGTTTGTCATATTCTGTCTTTTTTTTTTTAGGTCCCGTCTAGGCTGCGCATGTGCTGTCTCGAACAGCATGTTTTCAATCTGTGGGCTTCAGCCCGCCCATTGCCTTACCACTTGTTTGCTCCATCGTGCTCTCATATCCGTCGTTCCCGTTAGTCCATAGCATAAAAGCGTCATGCTTCTTCCTGTGTTTGACCCTCCCCCTGAACATGGACCAAGTGCTTGCGTCCTTCCACTACTCCCGTTATAGGAGCTACTATTTTCTTTGTCTTTGAGCACTCCACACGAGTGCTGGTGTTTTCACTCACTCCATCTCCTCCCGCCCGCCCCAACCCTGTTGATTCGTTTTCTTTGTAGATCGGCTTTATTATTCACCTCACTCACCGAGCCAGCAAAATGATAAGTGATGTGTACTTACCCCTTTGAGCTCATCCACTTACGCACAGATCAAGAAAATAAATGGCCTTCCTGCTAGTTAGGAGCTTGGGCCTCAGTTTTCTAAATGCACCTGTTTTAACTAGCATATTAATAATTTCCTAAACACCGCTTCATGGTTCGTTGTAAAGGAAATGTACTATGTACCTATCTACTAACTTACACTGCAAAGATCTCTTGCCCTCGCTTTTCAGTATTAGGGCACACAGGTGAACTTCATCATTACTAAAATGAGCAATAGCTGCTACATAGCGTCAAGAGATGCACATGCATCTCTTGGCACTATGTAGTAGACCGGGCACAAGTTGAGGGTAGACTGAGTCTATCCACTCTTTTCACAGGGTGATCGCAGTCTACCCTGCTATGAGATTGGACCCCACAGAAATATGGTAAACTTGTCTTGGTGCAATTTTTAGACACCGGGACACATTCAACAGTGCCTGCACATTGTTTGCTTTTGTTCCAAGCAGCAATGTACAGACGGGGAAGGGGCTTATCAGATTCCAGCTGGGCCTATAACAAAGGTCGAAGTTAAGGGGCCATCAGGTCTCCTTTTCTTGGAGTATCCAGGCTGGGAGCTATCAGGAGCCTCACATCTAAATGAAATGGAGGAGAAACAAAGGCACATAGCTTATCACATCACATCACACAAGAGGCAGGCATGCTTTTGACTTTGTTCAGTCCTTTTATATAAGAGATATGCATGTGTGTAGGAATGTCAGATTTGTTAGTCTGTCCCAGTATTTACACAAACAATTTAAATGCCACTATTTTGTTTTGTTTCTTTTACAGCGCTATAGTGCTACTAATCCCATTGTAGTGTCAGAGTGCTTTATACATACACATTATACATTGACAATAAATGATGTGTGTAAATCAAGGGAGTGTTACATAAGATGGGGAGAGTTACAAGGTGTAGGAGCCACATGTCCTTCTTGGCTCACTGTGCTATATTAGAAGAATTACAATGTATGAACTGCAAGTAACAAAAGGATCTCTGTGTTCAAAGCGCTAACTCACTTGCCCATTTACATACAATAAAAATCTGTCATCTGCGCGTTACATAATGTGCTTTCCAGGAGACCTATTAACCCTCAATGCTACTTTGATCCAAAACTGGGACTAGACAAAACACAAACCTCTCCAGCAAATAGTTATTTTACCATTATTATTATTCCCCGAGCTTTACTGAGCACACAAAGATCTCTGCCACAGGTGCCTTAACCCCATGATATTTTAAAATACAGACTTTGCAACCAGTTGAGTAGAACAGATTTACTGCCGCATTTCTCCTTGTTGCCAGTTTCTTTGTGGCAGGATTTAAAAAAATAAATACATGTTAAGGCCCTGATTTTGCATCGGGTTGCATAATTTTTTTGCACAACCCCGAAGCAAAATCTAATTTGTTAAATATTGTAATGAGCTCAAATGTACTTACGATAGACCTGCTAAACAAACATAACTTTCATGTTTGGTTTCTTGTGCTACTGGCAGTGACTAATATTGATTTTTAGTTTTTGTTTTCAGCGGCAGTCATTAAAGCTGTGAGATAATTGAGAGGATTTGTTAAATAATTGATAGTTGTCATTTTGCTTTGTCGGGTTATTACCTGGTAAAAGTAATACAGTTGTTCAACTCATCGTTCAGTGGGAAAAGCCTGTTGTTTAGTTCAGCTTTTTGTAAACAGCAGTGTGCAGGGGTGAGAGTATTGCCTGAAACAGCTTGAAGCAGTAACTGCTAAAGAGCAGTGAACATGTTGCATTAGCCATGCGTTAGGGATTGTTTAATGACATGTCTTAACCAAAAGGGTTGGGGTGTTGGGTGTGTGTAAGTGAGAGAGGGACATGGAATAAGGTAGAAAAGGGCTGGTAAAAATGGCCCCATGGCCTGCGACCTCTTATTTAATTATCCTGATCAGGCCCGGCTCCAGGAATTTTTATTTGGGTGGGCCAAGGGTGCATTTTGGGGGGCCACTGCGGGATCGATTTGTCGCATATATGTCTAGGCAGGCCTGCTTCAGTGCCCTCCTTTATCTCTTCTTAGTCTTACAAGGCCCAGTAAAACGCACTCTTTTCCAAATCTCTTTCTAAATATTATCACTCTCAAAAAGTGTTTTTTCTATGAAATGTTCCTTTGATGGGAAAAGGAGGTTTCTGAGGTGGTAGTATCAGGCAACTGACACTACTCGGGCTCCCTCTGAGCGAGCCTTCAGGGAGAATCCCTCTTCATTACTACCTCCACCTGACCCCGGACTCTGCAACGCACTCCCTTACAGGCTTGATTATCCACTACTCCTCTCCAGTGCACCTTATCTCACAGCTGACCTTGGGCCCTAGCCCCATATCAGGCACCATCGGGCTCCACTTTCATTTTTCCCGGTAAAAACAATAGTAAAATCACCTTCAAACTTAAAACATTGAATAAAGCAGTAAATATAATTAGCACGCACTTTAAAGTATGTTCCACAGTAGCCTGTATGACCAGACTGCTAATTAAACAAAAACAGAAAGGCCATGACAGGGCCGGGTTTAGCGCTGATGCGAAAGTCTTTTTTGGCGCCACACTAATAACCTCTTTCTCTGTAAATACCTTTACTACCACCTTCCAACAGTGCCCCTCATCCCTCCATGGCCCCCCCATTGACCTCTTCCTCGGATTCCCTCACTGCCACACTCCACAAGTGCCCCTGATCTCCCCATAGCCCCTCCCCCTCGTGACCTCTTCCTCGGATTCCCTCACTGTCACCCTCCACCAGTGCCCCTCATCTCTCTGTAGCCCCTCCCCCTCATGACCTGCTCCTCAGACTCCCTCTCTACCACCCTCCACCAGTGCTCCTCGTCTCTCCCTAGCTCCCCCCCTCCACCCCATGACCTCTTCCTCGGATTCCCTCACTGCCGCCCTCCAACAGTGCCCCTCATTGCTCCATAGCCCCTCCCACCACCACCTCCTCCTCAGATTCCCTCGCTGCCACCCTCCAACAGTGCCCCTCATCTTTACGTAGACCCTCTCTCATATGCATTTCATTTGTTGTATAGCGCTACTCATGTCAGTGTAGTGTGTCAGTACTTTACACCACGCACACATTATACAGAGACAATGAGTCATACAAGTATGTAAATCAGTCTACAGGGAATGTCACATAAGCCAATGAGGATGACAAGGTGTATGAATCACGTCATACATGCTGGTGGGCAATATATTTTAAGAGGGTTTGGTGTGGGGAAACAACTTTAGGATTTAAAGAGTATTACATGGGGGTCAGCTTTACTGATAAAAATGTATATCTGCCCAAACATACTCATTTCAGCAACATTAGAATAATGAAAGACTGAGTAAGTTCTAACTATATCACAAAACAAAAATAAGCGAAGTTCTAACTACACCATTCATGTTTGTATGCAGCTCTTTGGTGACAGTTCATTGGTCACTGTCCTATGTTAGGATTGTAACTTCTGAACTGCAAGTAGCACAAGGATCTCTGTGACAAAGGCAGTAACCCACTGAGCTTCCACATAAAATACAGTTGATCTGCATTTAAAAACTACGGACAGACAAACGATTGCCCTCCAGCAGGATCATTAATCACCAGCGTTATCTGGGCATGTTGTGTTGTCTTATTTTATCCTGCATCGGTCATGATAATGATAAAAAAATTGTTTAAATGAAGCACGCACAAAGTATGTGTCCTGCTGGTCCTGTGCACATTTTAAATCGAAAAACAAATAGTGACAAATTCTCCTACCTACTTTATTAGTCAAACTGTGTCACAGCCTGGTGTGATAAACTGCTGCAGGGGTCGGGAAAGGTGACAGGAATAAACAAACTTCTTTTCTCCTGCACTGCATAGAAAAGGAAATATCCACGCAGCAGGACAGTCGGCAAAGGTTACCGGTGACAAACAAAGGATTTGTCCCTTTCGCCATGTGGAGATGGAGGGGTGAAAAAAAAAAACAAAGCCTCGTTAATGGTCTTGTAAAGACCTGTGAAGTACCCGGGTGCGGCTGCGATAATCTCAAAGCTGTCTGTGTGTGTGGGAAGCTGTCTCAGCCTGGGCGCGCGCACACACAGACAGCTCTTTGAGCTCAATTCCGTTGCGCCCCTGCCTTCAAGCCCTCACTGCGAGGGCCAAGGCTCCTGTTGCGCGACACACCCACGAAGGTCAGGCGACACAGTAACGTGTCGCGACACATACTTTGGAAAGCTCTGGACTAGGTGAATCTGAATGGAGTATCTTACTTTCAGGTGACCTTGAAAGGTATTTGAGTCCTATGCAGTGTGAACCCCAAGTACTTCTCATCTGACTAGGCATCTCATATTTTCTTGTACCTTGCAAGGGTATTTGAGGGCTACCTAATTTTCAGCCACCTTAGCATTTGATTTAAGTGTTATCTGATACCTCATTAATTCTAGTCTTACAATGATTGATGTTAGAGGGCCTGGTTGGGATAATAGAGGTCTGCATAATTATTGGCTACCTCATCGGTTGACCTTTGAATTGTCCTGGAAGGTTATTTGAGGACCGAGTAATTCTCATCCTACATCATGATTGACCAGGCAGTAGTATTCAACTCCTGAGTGAATGTGAATGGGTCTTTGATGATGTGTAATTCTCGGCCACATCTGCCATTTACAAAAGGTGTGATCCCACAGGGGCATTGTGCCCCTGGGAGAATCAGAAAGGATATTAATGTATCCAATACTAGCCATATTACTGAGTCCTCTCTGCTCCAAGAATGACTATGTGCAAATGCCTACCTATCAACACTTCCACAGTACTAGCTTATTCCTGAAGACCAATTGTTTTTCTGCCTTTACCTCAATGTCCCCTCATCCTCCCCAACCCATTACCACTATTTCTTTGATTCCTCACTCCTCTTCAGCCTAATCCTCATCACCTCTTGCCCTCCTTTCTCTCCTCTTCTGTAATATTCTCTTCCACCTCTAGAGCTGTAGTCCTCCCTCCCCAAATAGTGAATCCCCAATATGAATTTGACACCTTCCTGCCCCTGATTTTATACTTTCCTAATAGAACCCTTCTAGACCTCCAACCTCCACCCATTTATTCCTCAGTTTCTATGTATTTGTATCGCCCTTCTCTTTCCTTCTTTCCGCTGATCCATGCCTCTCAATAATCTCTCACTACCTCTCACCTGTAAAAGCCCTTTTCCCACTCATCCCTGAAAAGATATTCTGGACACCTTCATCAGTGCTTATTTCATCCCTCGCTCCCCCATACTTGTGAGACTCCTCCTCCATGTTCTGGGAATCAGCTCTCCCAGATCCTACACACCTCAATTCTTCCCACTTTGTTTTGGTACACTTTCCTCAGAATCTCCCTCAAGTTCATCCTTGTCAATGCCAGGTTATTAGGAAAAAAACTTGTATCACATTAACGACCTGACATCCAGCAACCATCCAGACTGGCTCTCCATCATGGAGACCTGGCTCTCAGATGCCACCATTCTAATCCTGCATGACATAAAGTCACCTGGTACAAGATAATACCCAAGAACTGTCTCAGCAAAAGAGTGTGATGTTTACAAATTCCTCAAAAAGAAAATTTTACAGCCTCGCCTCTCACTTTCTCTGCTGAAGAATTTGATTCCCTTCTTGTGAAGAGCAATCTCACCCCAACTCCTCATAATGCTTACCGATCATTTAGAGGCATCCTTCACATAAAACTGATTTTGCCAAAGTGTTTTGCAGCTCCATTACTTGCACCCTCAACAACCCTAAGCCAACTCTCATCAGATATTCTAGCATCCGATTTGACAAGCCAAGTCTTGCTTCGGTAAAGTCCTAACCTTTAACCTAGAAGCACTGCAACTCCCCCAGCCCATCATTTGCATTTCCACTGAGCCAGGCAAACTCAAGCACCATCTTCAGAGATCATGGGATAGTAGATGCCTCAGATACACAATAACATTCATGGCAAGACTGCCAGTTAATCTTGTTCGCACAGCAACCTCCTCTCGCTGCACATCAAAGAGGACAATCACCGCCCTTCACTGGCCACTCTCATGCCGACAATTCTTATCACTTTCTTGGCTGAGACCCTTTTACAGTGTTACCCTCCGGTGCTACACAAGCGCAACTGCTCAGCTACCACAACTTCAATCCTTACCAAATGACCTTCCAAAGAGTCACATGCCTTAACCATCAGAACCTCACCTCTTCAAGGAAACCAGGACCTGCAAAATGGTTCAATAAAGAGCTTGCCACTCTTGAGACTTCACCCAGTTCCTATTTTAACCCCCACCTCAAATGACACATTGGACACTTTCACCCGGTCACGTCATATGGACTCCAAGATCTTGTTACTTACGTATCAACAGTAGACCCTTGCCCCACCACCCTCTTCATTGAAATCTTGCACTATATACCCGCTGCAGCAGACAGCAGAACCATGCTCATCGCCTTAGTGATTCGGGAATCTTTCTGAAGGACCCTTCTCTTACATCCAACCTCTGCTGAAGAAGGTATTGATTCATTGTCAGTGACAATGGTGACTACAGATCATTGCTCTGTTGTTGGGGCATTTGAAATCTGTCTTCGTACTTTCCATAGGACTAGGGGAGCGAGGTATTGGTTAGTGACAAAAAAAAGTCTTTAGGGCATATTTACAAGGAAAGTGGTGAAGTGTATCATGCATCGTCACTTTAGAAACGCAGGGCTGCACCTTATTTACAAGAATATGGTGCAGCCCTGCGTTTCCTCCTGTACTGGTGCTAAATGTAGCTGCCTAGCGCCAACACAGGCATCCTTGCACCCTAGTGCAGGAGTGCCTGCGTTGAAGGGACTGATTGTATATGTGCAGGAAGGTGTCCTTTAAATGGCGTTTTGTAACTTCTGTGTGTGCTGCTTAATGCAGCACACATAGAAGTTGCAAAACATCATTTTCTTTTATAATGATTGCTTATGCGGAGGAAGGGACACCTTCCTGCACATAAACAATCATTGGCGTTTTGCTACACCGCAGCACACATTGAAAAAAGCAAGACAACGAGGAGAAATTAAATATTTCTCCTCGTTACGCCAGGGTAAAACCAGGTTTTCCCTGGTCTTAATTTTGGCACTGCCCCATATTTACGCCACCCTTGCAAATATGGGGCAGCATCAAAATCAATGGGTGTTGCCCTCCCCTTTCACACTAAGTATAGCGTAAAAGGCGGCCTTATTTACGAAGCAGTGTAAAGCAACGTTAAGTAGCTTAACACAGCTTTGTAAATAAGGCAAAGCCCATATCACCACAGGAACATTACTTAAAAGTGGCGTTCCTGTGCCGACAGGGGCTTGTAAATATTCCCCTTTGTGCCAAGTGCTCTCTATTTCTAGAGACCGAGATAAGGGAGATATGAACCAAACCCCAGTTATGTATAAGGCACCTGGCTATGGGAATCACTGCAGTCGCTAGTCTTCGTCCTGCAGCCAATTTGGCATCCTTGAACTAGCACAGCCATTTATGCCGATACCATAAAAGCAATAATCCAACTCACAGTCATGAGGAGGGCTGAAGAGAGAACAAGCAAAGGAGAGAGAGAGAGAGAGAGCGAGGGAGAGAGAGAGAAGAGGATTGAGTGAGTGGGTAGGAGGGCGGGAAAGTGAAAATGAGAGAGAGGGAGAGAACTAGATGGTGAGAGAAAAGTTGGAGATAGGATTCAACATGTATTTTTTGATGTAACGTGTAATGGCGTGTCGTGTTTTTTTGGTTAGAAGGGTGCATAGGGTACTTTTGTCACAAATTAATCTATCAGTATATTTCTGTAGTGTGGCTCCTCGTGTGTGTGTGTGTGTAAAAGCTTGTGTGTGTCTTTTTGTACAAATGTGTGTGTGTGTGCGTTCTTGTATATAAAAACTCATATATATATGTGTGTGTATGGTATATCTTGTGTGTGTGTGCATACCAGCTTTTATGAGTGGAGGGGTATAAAAGCTTGTGTGTGCCTGTGTGTTAGAGAGTGCCTGTGACTTATTGTTGCAGTGCCACAAGAGTGAGAACAATGACAATGTAAAGAGCACACCTCATGCAAGTGGAGTTTCTCTTGCCATCTAAAACATTGGTGTTGTTCTAATACCTAACACAATGTTGCTGGTTTTAAAGACTTTCGTAAATCAAAGGTTGGGCTGGTCATGCTGGGATTTGAGCCTTTGTGAAGGGAGATGTCAGACAACAATCTCTTCTCTTCCAGTAGGAAACTTCTAGTGATGATCTTAGTTTTGACTTTGTCATTCATTTCTCTTCCTAGATGAAACCTGTTGTTCCGACAAAACCGCTCCCACATCTCAAAGCACGACAACAGGTGAGAGGTTCATAAAAATGAGAAAATGGTATAGCTTGACAGTTTAAGTAAATTTATAACACAGAGTAGCAATTGCAGGTCTGCCATAGGAAACATTGGGAAATCACAGAACTGTCTAGCAACATAGAGACCTGCTGAGTATGGCGAATGTTAGAAAACAAGCTGCTGGGTACAAGTAGGGTCACAGAACAACCAGGGATACTTTGTAAGACACAAAGTAACTGGCAGGCATAGCAGAAATATTTGCCAAGTGCGAGTTAAAATCCTCATATTGTACCCCTACAGGAACACTTGAGTCTCAGGGTTAGTGAAAGAAATACCCTCTGGGGAAAGAGAAAACCCGGTAGGTCCAGCATCTGGCATCACTTGTAGTGTTAGTCTAGTAAGTGGCCTCATCATTGAGAAACATGGCAGACTTGACAGACAATAATGTCGCTATGCCCCACTTCCGACTGTTGTGGCAATCGGAAGGACACGAGGAGCAAGGGAACAACTGATCTAAAGGGAGGTCAGAGAGCTGCCATTGGGCTCTCATGAGCACCACAGGGGACGTCACAACGCAGCGGAACGTGGTGGGAGTCGCAGTAGGTGAACAGAAATAATCTAATATTCAGTTAACACTGTATGCCGCTAACACCACGCTCCATCCATGAAACCTGGGAAATGGATGGTATTCTTCTGTCACTCTGAGCGTGTGCTTGGTACGCCCCTCCTGGTTGACCACAATGTCAATGTGTGCATATGGCATTAGTGTCTGGCAAGACCAAAATCAAGACCCAGGATCACAGGTATATGAAGTTTGGACATGCAGGGTAGGGGTCAAAACTGTACATCAAGCAGGGGCATTTTCATCCCAACACCCACTTAGAAAACTGGCAAGGGTAACCTCTGGCAAAAAAATGTGCCTAACAGAGTCATGTTAACTTTGTGCCTGTCATCACCTAAGGGACCTCTGAGGCCTGGAGTAGCAGTGATAATGTCAGGTTAGCTGGTGGTAAGCCAAGAATAGCAGGTGCTACCCATAGATGGCATTCAAATATTAAGTAGTCCCCAAAATGCCACGAGCAAGGAGCAGCTGGGTGTATGGACAATGCAAGTGAGCAGAGGGGCACAAGGGAAGATACAGAGCAGCCAATACAGAGGCATTCAGTGGTTGAAATTAACTGAGCGTCGAGGAAGTCAGGATACAGCTGGGCACAAGCAGGGTTTGTCAGAGAGTAAGCCGAGCATCAAGGAAGCAAAAAAGAAGCAAAGTAGAGGGAATTGACTGGCAGAACAGCCACAAACACCAGAACAAGTCACAGAGCAGTCAAACATAAAGTACATAACAAAGCAGAAAGGAACACTAGCTGACAATTGAAGAGAGCTACAACTGATCTTTGTTTCTGTTTTTTTAGGGAGTGCCTCTGGCCCCAGCTCATCCTGCACCTCCTCAGCCATTTAAACCAATAGGTGTGAAACCGAGTAGCCAATCACAGGTGAGAATTACTGAAATAGGCTGCCGTGCCAGTTATGAACATGTACTCAGGAAACCAGCTTTTGATGGGAGTGGTAGGGATGATTGTTGATGGAAGCAGCAAGGGGTCAGACTCAGAAGGGGTGGAGTCAGTGTCAGCCATTACCTTTGTATTCTTTTTACAAACTCTGTCCCCAAAGAAACTGAGAACAAGGAGCAATGATGCACATATGCGGGTTTATGTTTTTTGGGTCACAAACAGAACTCATTTTGCAAACTCTGCTGTAGTCTGTCACTTATCTTAAGTCAAATATCCAAATTTGGTGAAAGTATATCAGCCCTGTTTCTTTCTTAAAGTATTTATATGTGGCTTTCAAAAGCATGCAAAGCAAGAAAAAAAAGCATTTGGCTCCAACAGTACTTTGTGTACAAGTTACAGAATGCAAATTCTTTGTCTTGTATTGCGCACCAAGGTAATAAAAACGTTCTGTTTTTGGTAAATATTTATTATTCAACAATTATCAAGTATCTCATTTAATAACTGTCACGGTGTGATTCATATTAGTCGTTCAGAATAACAGTTTGATTACACATTTAAATATTTTTATTAGATTAACGCTTTAAATTAGTTAACGCTAACTCCCTCACTGTAATATCTGATTTAGCAAGTTCCTGGGTTTGCCATTTTTCTGAATCCACATTCAGTCTTGATCCGTTTTACCCTGTCTAGTTCCCAGAATTGCACTAATGGTACTGTGGATTGCCTCAGATTTATAGCAGTCCTTTCTTTCTGTCAGTCTACCTCAAGTTTGTTATTTTGGCCCCTATTTTTCTCATTTTTTGTGACACCATACACAACAAACATAGTTGTGGGTTAGGAGCGTGTATGTACTTCACATGTGTATGTACTCACCACCTCCATGAATGGCACAACCAGTGCGGCAGGCCCACGGAGGCGCATTCAAGATATATGCCCCTGGTATAGGTCTTACCCCATGACAAGTGACTTACAGCTAACTCAAATCAGCCAGTCAAATATACACTGATACACAGTATGCATGTGATGAGCACTGCGCTTTGACACAGCAGTGCCAAACTAGCTCAAGTCCTAAGGCTAGCATTCTGGTGCATTCCCAGGTCTACCACTCTTGGTAAATCCAGGAATGCGTCAGAATACATCGGTGGATGCGTGGGAACACCCACACACTACCCATGTAATGCCTCCACCACGCAGTGTAACGCAAGACTGCAACTTGTGCTGCCTTGCATTACACCAGATTCACCAAGTCATGCAGGGCCACACAGGGTGGCCTTGCGTGGCTTGGCAAATCTGAATCCAAGTTTTTGTGCCGCCCTGCGTCGCCTTGCGTGGCGCAAAACGTTTATTAATTTGGCCCTGTTTAGGTAATTAATATACTATTTTTGACATCAATGTACTTTTATATATATATATATATAGTCAAGGTACATGTATGTGAAGTTAAGTACAGCAAACCTATTCATTTGTAGGTCTACTTAAATGTCAATATTTCCCCCCCTATATTTTTGTAGCAAGATATTTATGTCAGTATTCTGGTACCATACAGTGTGCAATAACATCCTCCTGAGCCTGGTATGTTGTTCATATTGTGTACATTTGGCTTGTCAGTCACTGGCACATGTATACTTCCACTGTATTCTAATCTGAGGGTCCTAACAACCCTCCTTCTATGTAGTCAACTCCATATCTTGGTTGCAACAATAGGTATAGCAGATGCCATCTATCTCTTAGGTATTAAATTTTATTAGGTCTAATCTGGTGCTCCCGAGTGACAGGGTCAAACTAGGGCCTTGATTTATCGAGGCCTTGCGTCGCCGTTGAGTCACGAAAGACGAAGCAAGGCAACGCATGCCCTTAAGTCAGATTTACTATGCCATGCAGCGCCACCTTGTGTGGCTCTGCGTGGCTTAGTAAATCTAGGGTTACGAAAGGAAGTGCAAGTCGACCCCTTGCATTACTCTCTGTTGGGAAGGCGTTCCATGGGTGGAGTGTAGGGTGTCCCACGTGTCCGCCATGGGATTTGGTGCATTCCCAGATTTACTAAGAATAGTAAACCTAGTAATGAGTCAAAATGGTATGCCATCCCAACATAGGTGTAACAAGGATAAATATGTATATTTTTCCTCTGAATTTACTCTTTCTACAAGTGCTACATTCTGCAGCACACATAGAAAGAAGAAAATGCCTCTGATGATTGTTTTTGTGCAGGAAGGTGTGCCATATTTAAGTAATTATGGTGCATTTCAGCTCCCTCCATCCAACTCAGCACAGCAAGTTGTCTTGCTGCATAGCGTAGCACCAAATGTTGATAAATAGGTCCCTCAGTTTTTCCCTATTTGGAAGGTCCACTCGTTATAGCCAGGTTGTTTGTTTGAACTAAATTCTTAACAAATAAGCAATCAAATAACTTGTGTACTAGCTACTACCATGTACTTGCCTATTTTGTCTATCATGTTGCTGTCTCAGATATAACTGTCTGATTAATTTGTACTCTACATTACTATTGCTGATTTTACTTTTATTTGTAAGAGCATTACTTGATATATTTACTGTTACCCGCTTGGACCTAGAGTTTCGATGTAATATATCACCTTCTCCGGTTGATCAAAGAAATGTCTTTTCTCTTTTGCATCGACACACAGTCCTAGTGGAGGTAGTAGAGCATATGGGATGTTTACGTCTCTCAGACATTTCAAAGGAATACTGGGATTAAAACGTGATTACAGATATCTTTAATAGAAGACGGGATTTTTGATTAACAAGTGATAAGATGTTTCCCTCCTATTGAAAAACACTTGGATACTATATTGAGTTTTGTGGGCAGTCAGAACTACAGGAGTGGGCACAATTAATTGAGACTCGTTTGGGACTTTGACCTGTGCGGGCTAAAAATCACTACTGCTACGTTTTTTAAATTGCCTCTCAGTTTATATTTGCCCTCGTCAAATGTTCCCCTTTTTATCTGTCTAGTTAAACTATAGTGAGAGTAAAATTTATTTCAGTTTCCATTGTACTCAACATAATTTTGCGAATCAAGATCATTTTAGGAGGCGGACTTTACGGCGTTTGCTGGCTGGAGTTCTTTGCATTCTGTCCACTTTTATGACCTTTACTGTGTTCTGAGCAGCAACTAGAGTAAAGACAAAGCTTTCAATGGTCGGTTTCTGTTTCCTTGTGTATCCAAAGGAGGCACACACTGTTGCGTACGGATAGGTCTTCAAAGCACATGAGTTTCTCCTCCTGTTCTATCAACTTGTAGTTGTTCCCGGGCCCATTGACATCTCTTTAATGGAGGTTCACCTACACAGTAGGAGGAGTGAAGCCACAGGCCAAGGCACTAGTGTCCCTACTTGACAGCAAGGTACAACCCACGAGGATCCCCATCTTCAATGTGAGTCCAATCCCTGTCAGAATTCTGCCCTATGCCGGCTCCCGGTACATGTTGTCAAAATTCAGGGTGTGTCCCATGAATTCATCCAAGTCTTCATGTTCATTTGATTGTGCCCCAGCAAGAGACAGCTCTGAGCAGTAAACCCAGCAGCAGAATCTCTATGCCCTATGGCAATCCAGCACCGAAGTGGAGACAGCCATACTAGCTAGCAATTGGTGGCTCCATTCACCAATCATAAGAGCCCACACCACTGCTCCTCAGTGCCTTGAGTAAAGTGCCCTACCCAGGGCTTTAAGTGGGATGAAAAAACTGTGGGGGGGGGGGGGGGTCTCTCAAAGGGGCGTGGACAATGTAACTAGGGGCTTGGCTTAAAACACGTGAGCTAAAAACCTGTTCTTAGCATAGTGTGCCGCCCGACTTGTTTTTTGCTGTTTCAGTCATTGCTTTCAGATCTATGATACAACAGGTAACATCATACCTACAAGTCAGGACTATTGGCTTTGTCAATGGTTGTTAGTTGCATAAGATAAATAAGCAGCAACTATGGCTTGTATATAATATTGCAAAACGTTCCATTTAAAGCCCAGGTGACACCATGACAATGTTGCTGTGCCTGAGTTTTAAAAAGTTAAGGGAAATCCAGAGAGAAAATTACTCTCTTTAAAGGACTTCCTTCCCCTACAACGCTCACCTGTCATGACGTCATGCCGTAATTTCTCCACTAGTGAGAAGTGAGCAGTGTGAGCACACGCACATCGATGTGCCTGCTGTCACTGCAGTCTGGAAAAAACGGACCGCCTGTGCCAGGGCACAAAAAAGAGCCCGATAGAGACCCGTTTCGAGCCCCCCTTTAACCCGTAACGAGCCCCCATTTAAAAAACTGCCGGTGCTCAGCTCCACTTAGACCCTCCCCACCTAAAGCCCTGGCTCTACCGCTGACAGTCTCCACACCTCCAGTGTAAATTAACTTTGCTATTCAGCACTGCTTCTGGCCATAAAGAACCTTCTATCTCACAGGATAGGGCATATTAGAGCAAGTGCACTTGGGCTGAGTGGTATTACTAGTTGCTTACAATCTAGCATGGCTTTAAGAGTAGCCTATTTCTGCAGTGAAGTTGTTCTCTTCATGCTACTGCAAGTTTATAGTTGCCCATGGGTTTGAACGCCTCATAAAACACCGGTGATGATACTGAAATGGCAATTATCCTTTACATGTTGGGGTCTGAGGATCAGTAACATGGGAATGGTACTTTCGCGTTGGAGGTAACATGGATACTGGAATGCCAAAGGACCTTTACATGTTGAGGATAATGAAAATCCCTCGAGTGTCAATGATGCTGTACATGGATGCAATGAGGGAGGAGAGTTTAGCTCTATGTGTTGGTGTGAAATGTGAATGTTTGGATGGCAGTGGGTGGTGCACTGTGTGCTGGGGAAGAGAGGTTTGCTGTTATGCCAATAGTTCTTTACATTCTCCAACTGAACGCCAATAAAACTGGAATCATGCTGTTTGGTAAGGCCCAGCAGCTTTGGACACCTGAATGGGGGCCTCCTGAACTTGGTCTTGCTCCAACTCCCAAATCGTCAGTAAAATATTTAGGGGCAGATTTACAAGCCCCTTGCGCCGCGGGTGCGTCACGTTGCGTGATACAACGGCAGCGCAACTTGCTGCCTGATATTTACAAGCATATGTTAAGCCACTCTGCATGGCTTTACCTGTGCTTGTAAATATCGCCCATTTTCACGCAACACTTTGTGTGTTAGGGGTGAGGCATGGGTGTTGTTGTGGGTGTTCCCATGCAACACCCATGCCCACTGATGCATTTCCAGATTTACGAGGAATCATAAACCTGGAAATGCGTCAGAATGCTACGCCACCCCTAGAGTGGCATAGCGAGGTGCAACAAGGAGAAATGTTTTAATTTCTCCCCGTTTTTTCCTCTTTCAATGTGTGCTGCATTTTACAGCACGCATTGAAGAGGAATTCACCTCAATTTATTGTTTTTGTGCAGGAAGGTGCCCCTTCCTGCACAAAAACAATCTCCCCACGATGCAGGCATCCTTGCACCATGGTGCAAGAGTGCCGGCGCATGGCAGCAGGATGTGCGCCAGCGTAGGGGGAAGCACAGAAATGCGACATATCGTTGTAACTATGTCGCATCCCTGTGCTTCGAAACTAACACAGCACAGCAACATGACTTGCTGCACCGTGCTGCGTTGGTTTCTTATAAATCTGCCCCTCAGGCGTTCGCCGTGACTAAGCGCTTACCTTGAAAGAACAGGTCTCTGCTGCCTCCGGCTCATGTTTTCACATATCACGGCTACTAGAGAATCTTTCCTTCCTCCCACACTCAGTGAGAACAACGCTAGTTGAAGCACTTGTCATTAGTTGCCTGGACTATTGTAATGCTCTTCTGGCTTCTATAAATGAGACTGCCTTAAACAAATTGCAAGTAGTTCAAAATATGGCCGCAATCATTCATAACCTTCCAGCTAGGACGGCCTCTGCTCTTCTACTGTCCTTGCTCCATTGGTTACCGCTTCGTAAAAGAATCATCTTTAAGGTCTGCTGCTTGACTCGCGAGTCTTTGCAGGGCAAGACACCGAGCTATCTTTCTGCTAAGCTCATCCACTATTGTCCTTGCAGAATTTTGAGATCCAGTGACAAAGCCTTGATTTCAGTTCCACGTATTTCCAAATCTCAATCCGGGGGCAGATCTTTTCTTTTTACTTGGCTTCCTTTTTGTGGAACAAGTTTCCACATCATATACGCCAATGCGAAATCCATTTTGTCTTTAGGAAACTTCTCAAAACAGCGCTATTTCAAGCCTAATCAGTATTCTACTCTGCTCATAAGCTGTCTGTGCCGCGATGCCCCTCCTCGGGTGATTTGTGCGCACCATAAGTTAAATTAACATTAACATAACATAATATAACATAACATTCTACCTGCAAAGTGGATTTTGCAATGGAAGTGTTGCTTTACATCCTGAGGGCAATGTGGATGTAGAAACAACAGTGCAGGGAAGGATATTGGCATGGTATTAGTGCTTTACATGCTAGGGGGCAATGTGGATGTAGAAACAACTGTGCAGGTAAGGATATTGGCATGGCATTAGTGCTTTACATGCTAGGGGGCAATGTGGATGCCGGAATCAAAAGTTGCATCTGCTGGGATGGCGTTAGTGCATTACCTGAGCAGGCATAAAGGATTACTGGTATAGCAATCCACCTTCACATGTCTGAAGGTAGTATGTATATTGGAATGGGGCTGGTGCTCTGTAGGCTAGAAGGCAATGTCTATATTGAAATGGTAATTGTGCTTTTATGCTGGGGCAGTGAGGAGTAATGGCATGTCAATAGTGCTTTACATGCCAGGGCAATGCACACTCAGGCATGGCAGTGTGCATTACCTGCAGTTATCACAATGATACTTTACCATACATGCTGTTATTGCAGTTATACTTTTCCTTATGTTGCTATAGAGATCGGGAACATTTGTGGTGGTGCTTTCCATTGTAGGGGCAGTGGAAACGCTGGAATGGCAATTGAGCTTTACATACTGGAACTGCGAAGATCATGGTCATGGCTAAAAGTTTTGCATGCTTGTGGGTACTATAAATGGCAATTATGCAGTGACGTAGCAAGACCTATTTCCACCCACGGTGGCCCCTCAGTTTGCCTCCCGCGGCCGCATGTAAGAGCGGGGGGGCTGCTGGCGATTCCTGTCCTTGCCGCAGGGGGGAGGGGGTGTCTACGCTGCTGCCCCCAAAACTTGTGCCTCCTCCTTGCTCCACCACTGCAATTATGCTTTATATGCTTTGGCAATAAGGATCATCAAAATGTCAATGGAGCTTTACACATTGCATTACAAGCTAAATACTGAAACGTAAACTGTGTAGTGGATGCGGGATTTAATGTGGATGTTGGTTGGAATGGTTCTTATGCTTTACAAGCCTATGAATAAGGACCTCCTTCTCAGATGGAAGGCGTGTGCCTGGAGATCTTAAACACTTTTTTTTTTTTAAGATGCTCTCCAGTAAAAAAACAATCTAATCAATGTGGTGGAGTTTGAATCACGGTGTGTTCCTGGTTCACATATTTTTTTAAAGATGCTATCTACAAATATGTATACAACCACTATGCGGCATGATAACAAAAATGCACAGCATGTAAATCTATATGAGATGTCAAAGTGAATCTACCCATGTCAAGTTGAGAAGCTACTGTTAGGCAACTCTACCAATTTGAAATTCTTTACCAGTCTCAATGTGGACCATAAAGCATGTATGTCTCATCAGTTATACTGATGGGACATACATAGAATATGTAGTAATGTCAGACCAGGTCATCATCATGGGAGAGGATGTGGACCGTCGGCTAGACTGCTGACTTTGGGGCTGGAAACCAAGGTTCGAGCCTCGGGGTCGCATCCATATCCTGTGATTCTGGGCAAATCATTTAATCTCCCCGTGCCTGAAGGTGTCCTTGTGTAACGTAACCGGTGCTCATGTAAAGCGCTCCAATACATTCGGGTGGAGTTCGCGCTATATAAATCTGCATAAAAGTAGAGAAATACTTTTTTTTTTTAAATCTCATTTATTATGCTATATTTATTGAGTGACTATAATTCTAGAAAGTATTCTCTGGTATGAATAATCCCATCACAGCAGTTCTGTGACCATTTTGTAAATAAAGTCACCTGTCCTTATACAGCATTATATTAGGTCATACGTACCATTTCTTGATATTTGGAAATAACAGCCGTTCGTGCTAGACTTGAAGAATAGCCACAACTGGACCCTAATCATTCACCATGTTTACTTCTTGGACTGTGTTTCATGCTATTCCACGTGTTGAAATAGCAAAGTAAAATCTAGGTGCCATACATACCAATAAGCCTTCAGAAAGTCACTATTGGGGGTGGCTCATGGACTGTGGTAGAGCTTCCCCAAGAAGAGTACACTCACTCTCCTCAGTCAGTGCACAGTGGTATGGTCATTCTTTGATGATGAGCCGTGCTACAGCCGCCCTGCTGTGCTCTAGCAGGGTGGTAGAGGTGTCTTGCTCCGTCACTGCCATATGGTATTGTTGCCGTGCTCTGTTGGTGCATTGTGGTAGAGCTGCCTTGTCAGTTCACTGTGGTTGATCTATGGTGTTCTGCTGGTGCTCTGTGGTAAAATGATTATCCACTACTGGGGTATCATGGTAGGGTGGTCGTGCTTTAGTGAGGCACCTTGACTGAGCTTGCCTGCTCTAACAGTGCAGTGTGGTGAGCCATCCTCTCAGTGCTATCTCAATGTACCACATCAGTGTAGGACACTCCCCATACTAGAGATGGTTCATATACCTACAGTTTAGATAAGATTTGTTTTATAAGGTCCTGGATGCATTCACTTGTTACCTTACCACATCCATAAGCAAATGTATGCATTATTCAGGTGATCAGAGTGGTCTAGTAGTTACTGGGAGTTCTTAGAGAGCTTAACTCTGTGAGCAGGTATCTGTGTCTTTAATTTGGTGCAAGATTTCACAAGGGAGGGGAAAGTATTGAAATATTTTGCTTCCAACAAACAAATACAATATGCTGAACTCTCTCATTTGTCCTACCAAGCAGATATCTCACCCGAAGGTCGCCTTGAAGCCACCACTGAAGCTTAGATGACCGCATTTGATTACATCGCCGTGGGACGCACAACACAAGTGATGCAGACTCTGTGTGCTTGGGGGTAGGTGGTCTGTGTCCACAACACCTATCCTCCAATTGTATGGTACAGCGCAACATCCATTCTTCCTCTAGGACTGCAGGATAAGAGATGGAATCTACCAGCCCACAAGGAAGCTCTCAGCTTTAAATCGTATTGCATCAAATGGAGGTTCTCCCGATTGTCTGCAGCCCCAATATGTGCACTTTAGACTGCGTCCCTACCATCAATACTCGGTATGTCCAATTCCTGCCACCATCTTTTCCATTTGAACAATCAAGAAGACTCTTGGAATCCATTGACCATCTTTGCAACAATTAGCCTTTCTTTCCTGAATGCAGTAGTCTGGCCCACTCCAGATGTGCCACATTCTAGTGCTGGACTAAGATTGTTTTACTTAATTTCAGTAACAAACGCAAAATTTGAGGATTATATAATCATAAATTATAAATTGATAAATAAGTCATGATGGACATACCCGGGACCCTGACAAAATGGTGCTGTGATGGAACTGTCACTACCTGTAACTCGATTTGTTTAGAATACCACTCAATTGACATTTGCTTATGATATGCATAAGTCTTCCGCTTACTTAGCCAGATGCACAGGCAGCGTACATCTTAGTTTACAGGAATATTCTAAAAGCAGGTTTATTATGTTGTATGATAATTTCTATATTTGCAATAATAAGGATGTTTTTGTTCTCTTCAATTTAAAATTATGTTTTCTGTTGCACTTTTTTCTAATTGTAAACCTCATTCCATTTCTCCAAAAATATAGTTAGCAGACCAAATATTTTCCCTCGGGAGCAGGTACCTGGAGGTCTCGCCCAGCCCACCATTGTATTAAAAATATTATTTTTGTTAATTATAACAGAATCCCTCTTACTTTCCTTTGTTTCTTAGGCAGATGGGCCTAAATCAAAGTGTAATGTTTTCCCAGTGGAGCAGTGCCTCTAAAAGCCTTCACCACTCTCAACAGACTGTTCAAACCCAGAAGCCCCATAATAAATGATGTACTTTGCCCAGGAAATATCCCAACATTCCAGCTGGAGTTGTGGACCTTTGAGCGAGAACCCTCTCACACCCTCTTGACAATGAAGAGCAAGGAACCTACAAGATAGTTTCCCAACATTCCCAAAATGAGTCAGAGTTGAGGCTGCGTGGGAAAGCGCCACAATACTCCAACAGCTAGTGGGTATTGAGGAAAATCTGAGAGAGCTCCCTGACATTCCTAAAGAGACAGAAAGTGAAGACCTGCAAATGAGCACCTCATTGTTCCTAAAAGAAGCAGGATCTGTGAACCTGTGAGCAGACTCCCACCATTCCATAGAAATAACAGGTCCTCAGGAACTTTGAAGGAGCGCCCAACATTCCTAACAGAGAGAGCAGTTGAAGACCTGTGTCCAGGTTACTTCATATTCCAAAAGATAGGAGCTGAGCATCAGTGAGTGAGCCTCATGATATGTCCATAAGAGCAGTAGAACCAGTGAATGGGGAGGTCACAACATTCCAGGGCAAGTATAGAGGCGCCAGCTCTTCCTCCAGCGTCCCACGGAAAAGCACTCCTTTTGCTCTATGCATCCTAATAACAGACTGTCCTTCTCCAGTATCTGAAAATGACCCAAGAGGCTTGATTTGTGACCGACTCATCCCTACTCTTACCTTTGTTTCAGGCATTCCAGGCTGGCAGGCAATCTCCCAGTTTGCAAACATTCCCGGTTGTTCAGTTATTCCTTCAACAATCACTCCTATGGGCTTGGCCACTGTGTGACACTTTAAACCAAGCTTCCTAACCCCTGCCCTGCAAATAAGGTTCATTTGCCTTTTGATGGGGTAGGGGGAGGGCAGACGACAAGACTCATACGCCAAATTGTAACAGTAGACGTTGTTTCATCATAATGCCAGGGGTAGCATAATTGGCATCACAAACTCTTTGACCAGCAATGACATCAAAGTGGCAGCTACTTTTCTACCCCTTTGTCCCACAGCAGTGGCCCATTTATTTTGCCGAGCCAGAGGGAGTGGAAAAAGTGGAAACTATAGAAAGCAGTGTTACCTTCTGTTCCTCATGTTGCTTTCGTGATCTGTGAGATGGGTAAGGAACCAGAAGCAGTGTCAGTTGTGCCAAAGGGCATGAATTCAAGGGCAACAGCTGCAACTCCTGGCCACCCCTAATTACCTCCCATAATTTATACAATGGGGTAATCCAATTTCATGATAAAAACACTATCAATTGGTTTTATTGTACGGAGGAGGCAGGGAGTGTGGCATGAGGCAGAGTTGATGCATTCTCTACTGCACTTGCACTTATTGTGGACATTTGCTTCACTGTAGATTTAGGAGTAGTTTAGACAGGTCTAAACTACTCAGCAAGAGTGTTTTATTTGTTTTTAGTGAACATAAAATGCAAGTTTTGTTACTGTTTATGTCATTCAAATGGGCAGGTGGCAGTTCGGTTCCTGCATGTCACATGACTAGCCTAGTCCTTTGGTCTCTGTATCACTTGCGTTCTATTGCAGCCAGATGGTAGCCTCACATTGGTAAAGTTAGCCGAAATAGTGCAAGCCAATAACATTTGTTCATAAGACGTGGAACTGCTCAGTGGGTAAGGCAGTTCAGACTGAGCTGCGCTATGCATGACAAAAAGTTATAAAATCCAGAAGTTATGCTGAGTACTACTGAGGTGTAAGGTCAGGAAAACCTTGCATGTTCCAGACATCATGGAACTACAGGGATGGAGAAGGCATGTCTATCACTGTTCTCCCAGAATAACAAGCCCTTTGTCATGAGTGTGGAATTGCATACTGTGAAATTGTAATGATTGTAAGAGATTAAGTGAAGGGCTTCTTAGTCAGGCTTCTGGGAGCAACCCTGACCTCGACTGTATTGGGGGAAGCGAGAGCGGGATAAACGTGTAGCTGGGGGAATTGGTGACTCCAGGGCAGATTCATCTCTTTAGTACTGTGTTTTGGTTTCCTTATTTAGTCCTATTGCTGCCCAGTGTTTCCACATCTCTCCTTCTTTCACACCTAGAGATGGGTCTGTCTCTTCAGACAAAATACAATTGGGAGAACTGTCAAGGTGGTAATGCAGTCACAAAGCTGCTGATGGTTTCATTTCCTACCAAAGCAGAACACATGCTAGGAGCTACCAGCAAGAGTCTGAAAAACATCCCAGTACACAAGATCACTCAAGGACTGTGCCGTCAGCATGATTCCACAAGTCAGCTTTGGCATCACACCGTAGTTTTACTTATTTTTCTCTCAAATGTACTATCTTTAAAACTTGGGTGGATTTTGGGGTCAGGTTGTGTTTTTAAAACTTTCTAAAAAAATAAATAAAAATAATAAAATAACAAAAACCCATCATTTATTGAGGCCACGTTGAAAACTTTGCTAGTACTAGAATTCCACAGGCGTAGTAGCCATATTTTACACCAGAAATGGAGATCACAAACCTGGTTTTAATTCCATACCCTGGGGAAGTTGACTGAATGATTTTCTCCTGGTGTATGTGGACCTTGGAACAGGGATAGCAAGTACAATATGCCCATGATGCGCAATTACAAGGTCCATCACATGGAATTGGGTGCCTAGAAGATTGTGCCATATTGTACTTATGTGCCTGAGTCTTTCAAAAGAGTTAGTAACCATAAAAAGAATAATTTCTCCCCAGTTCAAAGTGGATTATCATAGGAATGGCAAATGCATTATGAGTTTAAACTTAAAGCGGATGCACATATTACAAATATGTCTCACCTAAAATTCACGCGATTGTTGAGGGGGATGGGGGAGTGTCAAGGGCTCATTCAGTCCATAGATTTTACAGGGTACGCTGTCAAAAAGTTTTACTATACAAAACCTACTGTTTGCCTCACTCGTCCTTTTGGCAATCCTATGCAATTGTTCGGTAACAACGTTGAGAGTTTTGGTTAGATTTATTTCTGTGCTGAAAATGCCCTGGTGGCAAGACTAGTTCAGACTCCCTTTCTCTCAACTACCAAAACATGGATATGAATATGAACAAATGTGCTTCTTAATATGTATATGTGAAATCTGGGAAATTGATTTTGATATTGTGCAATGCTTAAATCAAATGTTTTTCTAATAATAAAGTCTAGAACAGAATTTTGTGTGGATGAGTCTCAGTCTTTGGTATGTAGTGAGTGACTGCACTTGTGAATGTAAGGATTGGTTATCTAATCACAGAGTGTTTTTGTGTGATGTGCTCATGTTTGATATTTCAAAAGCAGATGAACAGGACTCTAGAAAGTATAGGTTAATTGCTTTGGACTTGGAAGGTAATTATTTGGCAGATTTCTCTCATCTAAATCGAAAGCATGGTCTGAGGAAAATACATCTCTGAATTTCAGACAGAAAGGCTTCCATTTTGGATGTTCTACAAATAATAGCATCTTTACGTTAGCCTAATTAGTCAGAAAAGGCTTGCTTAAGTCTAAAGACAAATCCTTTGCATGTTTTGTAGACTGCCGTACCGTGTTTGTTGCTGCTTGTTGAAGTGAAGAGCCCAACAGCAAATGGCAGTCTCCAGGATCTCAAAATAAAGACAAAACAAAGTAAATGCCTGCAAGGGGTGGTGGAGCAGTGTAAGAGTGGCTAGGGGAAAGAAACAAGGATTTCAGGGGGATACAATAAAAATAAAGCCTAGTTGGAAGAAGATTACAGAAGAAAGAAGCATACGAAGAAGAGAGCAACACAGAGCACCAGGGCAGAGGGAGAAGCACACACGAGAAAGAGCAGAATACAAGGGGCACCACAACACAAAGTGCGGGGGGAGCACAAGAGAGGGAGAGAGCAGAACACAAGGGAGAAAGCAACCCCATTGTGCAGGAGGGCGGGTATTTGGCAAGTGAGAAGCACACGAGGCAGAGAGCTATCAAACACATGCACTCTCGATGACTGCTTACCAGAAAAGAAAAAGTGGTTCCCTAAATGTGAGCAGTGAAAGGATACAAGTCAGCCAATCATAAGGATGGTAAAGAGGCTTTGATCCAGGAGAGGGGCAAACACACAATGGATAAGGACATTCATTGAATAAGAAGCAAGGAATAAGAGTGACAATAAAGCCAGACAATTAAAGCAATAGGTGAGCTCTAAGCCCCCTATAAAATCTTGGCATAGGAAGACCTTAAAAAATGTCCCTTTTGGGAAAGCTATACACCGACAAAAGTCTTCTATAAGGGTTCAATCCCAGCATTTGCAGCCAATCACTGGCGGTCACGAACTGTGACCTACCTCCTAAATATTAATTACACAAGTAACTTTGCGACCCCTAGCAAATGGACGATTTGCAAGATGACCTATTAGCACATGACAAGTCACATCACTGACTGCATCCCCATTCACAAACAAGTCAGTGTACAAATTGCACATCCTATGTTGGGAATAGTACATTTGCTACAATTTCCTGAATATTCTCTAGGCCTAAATCAGATAAAAAAGTGTAAAAGTATAGGCGGCCTCCTACGGATCCAACAGTGGCATAGTACAAAATGATGCCCCCCCCCCCGTGCATAATGTGAATAGGGCCCCCTGAATCTCCCATATCTTAAAGATTTTCATTGAACATGATCTAAATTGGAGCCTCTGGAGGAGTGGGGGCACCTGAAGGGTTAGGAACCCCCTTGCACCTTCAAGGACTACAGGGGCTTGTGTTACAGCCCTGGCTCCGACTGAACATACTGTTGCCATTCTCAAAATAGGAGCAGTAATACACCTGGAAAGCTACATGAGGTGCAGGTTTCCAGGCATACCATTGCACAAGTTGTGAATTCCTTAAGATTATCAAATGTGCAAAACACACTATTTCTCATTTTTTCTCTGCAGCAAAATGTTTTTCTAATGGAAAAGCCCTTCCTTTACAGCACCAGCTAATCAGGGGATGACTGGTTATTTTCCTATCCTGGAAAATTTCTGACCAGTTCTAGGGTGGGCAAGGTTCTCATTTCAGTTTGTGAATGTCCACAAACATACATGCAATAATTTTCAGCTGTAAGTGCATGCTTACAGCAGAGAATACCTTTATGAATCTGGCCAGTGATTAAAGACCATTCCCAGTCCAGACTCACCAGATACCGGTCCAACTTTGCTACTTATGAATTGGAATCGCAGCTAAGAATAATCGTCTCCTCAGAGCCTTTTTTAAGTTCCTCATTTTGGCAAGAACGGTAAGCGAGATAAGTGTTGGCCATTAGTATGTATTATGACTTTAGATCAAAGGCAGGAATTCCATATAATCAATTCAGTCCTGCATCCTTTCAAAGACTGGCGAATGAAGTGACATTAAAGTGGAAATTTGTAACACCTGCTCTTTACAGCGTTCCACACAAGAAAGTGCTGTAAAGGTCTTATAAAAAAAAGTTATTAGCAAAAATGCTTCATGTAGTTCGATATCACCAAGCTCATAACAGCATACATCTCTTATCACACATTCCCGCTTAACAGTGTATAATGCACTATATATATATATATATATAACCTACAGGCGGTCGGTCGCCAGTAGGTAGTTATAGTTAGGACCTCGTTTCTATTCAAATAGCGTTTTTTCTTTTGCCAATATCTTTGGCGCCGTGTGACGAATCTTCGTCAAAATTTCAAAACTACTGGGGCGCTCCGGTCAGCTCCTGTCTTGAAAGTTTCGGGGTGATTCGTCAAGAATGACCCGAGAAAAAAAGGAGAGTCCCAAAACACGTTTTTCCCATGTTAATTTCCATAGGAAAAATTGGAACAGACAACAGCCCGAACTGCTGAACGGAATTTCACCAAATTTGGCAAAAAGGTAGCCCTTGGTTCAGAAAGAGACCTGTGTTTTTTAAATTGTGTAAATCCATTCAGTAGTTCTTCAGAAATTAAAAAAAGAACAAATATCGATATCTGAGCATATGTTTCGGCAGCCATCTTGAGACTCGGTATCCGAGTCACAAGAAAAGAGTTTTAAAAAAAGGTGAAAAACAAGAAAAGGGGGCAGGGTAGAAACACTCTGACCCCCTAGACCTGCTCAGGGCCCCAGGACCCCCCAATTGTTTTTGTTTTAAACGGCAGAATTCGCGTTGGGGGTCGCGAATCCTGCCGAGAAATATTTTTAAAAAACAAAGCGTGGACAATGCCAAATTATATTACCGGGGGCAGCGGCGGACCCCGCAGCCCCAAGGACCGCCACCTCCCCGGGGCTTCCAATAAAATGCATGGGGGGCTCCTGGCCCCCCCCCCCACATTGCCCCGGGGACCGCCACTCCCCGGGGCATTCTTTATTAAGTCTCGGAAGATGCAATATCGAGTGCGGTCTGTCGGATGTAGAGAGGCCAGGATAATGCTGGATGGATATTGGCCTATGAGATGCAGGATGGAGAGAGGCCAGGAAGGTGCAGGGTGGAGAACGGTCTGGGAGGAGGCAGGGAGAAGAGCAGCTCTGGAGGATGCAGGCATTGGGTGGGGGTAGGAGGGAGAGCGCCGGAGCACATAATTGGTACCCAATCACCAACACCAATTACCATGACATCATCATTTGTGAGCAAGGGTTGGGGAGGGCCAGCCCAGTTCCCGTGATGGGGGGTGCACACATGTGAATGTTGCCTCTTCTTAAGTCTTCTATTCTCCTCTGCCCCCTGGCGATTCTTTGTCGTCCGATAGATGTCGCCGGGCGTATCTTTTAGTCGACAGAGCAGAATGTAAGTAAAATTAGATCGAAGCCCAACCTGCAGGAGCCGGAGGTTTAGACTTAAGCCTAGCCGGTAAGTGGGGCCTCAGACAAACAATGGGGGAGGGTTTGCAGTGGGCTAGAAAGTGCATACCTCCACACAACGCGCTACGGCAGTGGCTGTGCATTAATTCTTGCGGGCTGGGGGTCCGGCTAACGCCGGGCGGGGGCAGGAGATGGCAAGAGACAAGCAGTATCACGACAGACTGCTTCCTCATAGAGCTCTCAGATGAAAGGACTGAGCTGTGTTTTCGCATGCGAGAGCTCCCGCTATCCAGAGGTGGAGGCAAAGCCTGCACTGGAGCAGCACAGAGACACACGCACAGCAGGGCTGGTGCATGCAAAACACACACATAAACACCGACAGGGGAACAACTACAAGCACTGAAACAGACACTAGTCCCAAGTGACACATAGTTTAGTGAGCCTCCTGCAATTGCGCTGGTACACAACTAGGTACTGACGTGGAGGATCACAACGTTTTTGAGACGCGGCTGAGCCCTCCGTGTCCTTGGTTCTGTGTTGCTCCTGCTGGAGAACTATTTTGCCCAGAGGGGGTGTTCCTTCTTTTTTAGGTCTCGCCTGGCGTAGGCTGCGCGCATGCGCAGTCTCGCTGGTGAGATTAAATGATATGGGGATTTTTTAGTAAAGTGCATTAAGCCCCGCCCCTCTTTTCCATTGGTTGGCATCACCGTTTATGCTAAATGGTGGCCAGCCATTGGAAAAGAGCTCCTTGTGACGTATTCGCTCGGCTTTTTCGGCCGTCCCATTTGGGCGGCCTCGCCTGCTTTGCGTTCGTCGCAAAAGGTTTCTTATCTTTATGGGGCCAAACACATGGCCCCATAAAGACAAGAAACCTTTTAGCAGGCGAAACCGTCCAAGTGGGACGGCAGAAAAAGGCAAACGAAAACGTCATGGCGTTTTCCTCTTTCCCTCCTCTCCGGCGTCGCACAGCGTAAAGGGGGGAAGTCCGCACAGTTGTCGCCGCTCAGCCCATTCACGTCACCCGTTTCTTCTCAGACTTTCATTCGGTGAGTTGTGACCGAGTCCTTTGGTACAGTGTAAGGCATGAGCATGCTATTTTGCTTGGTTAGGGGTTGTCCGGTCTTTCCTGGCCACGGCGGCGCCTTGTTTTCTGAGAAAGGTAGCAACTGATACACACATCCACCCCTACAGTAAATAAACACTTTAGAATTGTGAATTATAAACATATCAATGCATTGTGACCGCGGTGCGCTGTTACAGTTGAACATTAGATTTCATTGAAGTTTGACTGAGCGCATCAACGGGGCATTTCCGAATGCCATGATAGGATCACGCAGTGCTTGCTATGTGCCAAAAGAAGACGTTGACAGTGACGTTTTGTCTGCAATGACAAGCAATATTTTGAGCGAGCGTACAGTGAGAAATGCGCATCTGGTGGTTTATGAAGTCTATTCAACGAGACAGGAACCCTTGTGCTTCTCTCTTCTATGTCTATGAACAACACCTTCTGCTTCTGGAGCGGAGGCGAGGATGTGAGCATGCGCATCTTTGTTGGTTTCCACCCCCGGCTTCTCAAGCTAGTCAAGTTTTCAGGATACTCTGAGCGAGTCACGATGGCGGCGGGCGGCGCGCAGCCATGAGATAGCGACCCCTTAGCGCGCGCAGCCCAGTCCCGCAGTGCAATAGAGCGAGTGCCGGACCTTCCGGAAACAGGCGCAGCGGCGATGGAGTCCCGGGGAGACGGCCTCCTGCAGATCATCCTGAAGACCCTGCAGCAGCAGACCTTCAAGATAGAGATCGACCCCGAACTGACTGTACAGCGAGGGCCTGGGCTGAAGAAGGGGTGGTTGGAGGGTCTCATTTTCATTAAGTTCCTGTGCAGTTGGAAGAAACCCCACCCACAGTAAAGCGCACATGCCTTCTTTTCTTAATATTTGAAATATTTCAGGTGTGACGCGTATTTCATTTTTGACTGGAACTTCTACGTGCCAGTGGGCTCTGTGGTTTACTTCAGATTAGCTTCTAAATCTGAAGTAACCCAGAGACTGTAACCCACCACTTCTTCCTTGTGAGAAGACTTGTAGTAGGTAAAGCTCTCCACTAGGATCCGCCACCCAACACATGCGAAAATTGAGAACTCAAGAGTTTTTCTGGAAGGTATATTATGTCACCGTTGACTTGCGTTGGCCAGAGAGTAATGATTTTCGGATATTGGGGAGGCCAAAGTACACATTGTCATGGGGTGGTATCTTTGACCAGAATTGTGGTCGTAGAGATGGATGTTGCCCGTCAAGAAAAGTTAAAAGTAGCAGTCAACGTGTGAAATGATTTGGAGGAGGGTCAGAAGTCAAGTATCGGAGCTGGGAATTGCAGTGTCATCCCAGGGTCTGGCAATGAAATGAGGCTTGCCCCAACACTTTCCTCCCAGTTGCACTACCTGCAGCACAGAACAGCTCGGGCTTGCTTTCGGAGGTCTGAGGAATTCATATGCAACCCTACATCTTTTGCAGAATAACCAAATGTGACAGTGAGGCACGTTTGACGTGAAATGGGTGTGTTGAAAACTGGGGTTGCCTGCACATCCCGGACTCAGTTTGACAGACTAGAAACGCCATCCTCGGCTGCTCAGACGGCACCTGCTTTAGTCTAATATCGACGTAACTTGATGCAGTATGCTCGGTATTTTCTTTTTCAACAGGTTAGCTGCACTGGCGTTGAAGAGTAAACCTAAGCACGAGAACAACAGTAGTTTTTTCGAATATATATTATTTTAAAAGCATAACATAGAGCATTTTAATGTCTGTAAATGGATAGTCTTGTGCTAAAATGTTAAGAACTTAATTTTGCTTCTGTAGGTACTGCGAGAACCGCAGTGTTTTAACTCGTTGGTGAATGTCATGTACTTTTTCGGTTCTACATATGTATGCTAACTTTACACCTTATGAAGTGACGTTTGTCAGAAGAGATTGAAACGTATTCCACCCGCTTCGATTTAGCAACAATCCGCCTTCCTGAATGATACGTTTATAAATCATCACCTGCATTCGCATACCTAGGATATTCAACATAGGCCCTGCAGGATTGGATCCATGCCACTTTTCCAGACTATCCACCTACGATAAATGTATTGTATTCTAGTTGCATGTCTCTGATAAGATATTGATGCATGTTACTTAGTTGTGCTTGGTTGTGAGCGTGTGGATTTGCCGAGTGCCTTATGTCTGCAGTGTGTTGATGTCATGCACGATAAGAGCGGTGCTCTTATTACATTGCATGTTTCTGTGCTTGAGTGTGAGTTAGAGTGAGAATACATTAAAGCTTTCAAGTCCAGAAGGCTTAGTTATTATTTGTACTCCTAGAAAATTTTCGGGAAAGTTAAAAAAAATAGACCAAATATTTTAAGAAATGGCTAAAGTGATAATTTTGCATTGACCAAAGGGCTGCACGTTATGCGCCACTCCAGGCACACAGATACGGATACCTAGATGCACATCATAACCAAAAACAGTTTATAACCCTAAGAACATGTTTTTTTCATTGAATTCCTAATGGCTGAAGTTTCACAAAGATTGGGTGCAGAGGTGTAAGTTGGTTTTATGTGCTACAATGCCCTTCATATATTCTTATGCCTGCATATGACACTTTTGATGCAAAATCTGTAAGCAATTTGCCTGTAAACGGTGATGATTGACCAACACTGAACGTGCTACTTTCTCATTACTCATTATTCAAATCAACTACAGGGTGCTTCTGTAGCCTTTGCACATCATATTCCTTTTCAGCAGTGCTGTAACGGCGCATCAGACACATGTTTCTGTGCACCTGAGTGCCCCTTGGTCATGCAGAAAAAAGATGTGCTGTACTAAATTGCTCATCCCCATACGGGCACTCACATAATACAGTGAAAATCAGAGTAAGCGACAATCCTTTGAGTGGATAGGGATTTCTTGTAGGTCTCGGAGAAGGAGTTTATTAGGGACAATAGTTTCCCTCTGCAGGAAAAAAGGAATGTACAGTCACACATTTCTGCATTATTTTACCCCACGGACTCTCCACTCAGTGGAAACTGCACAATGACTGTTGTGCTTGAATACACAGGGAATATGTGGCTGTCAGATTTCTAAGTGTACTGCTGGGATTATTTGGGAGTCCCATGTGATAGAAATCTTCTCCAAATGTATATGGAAACCCGTAGGAGTAGGCTCTGGTCAGTTGGTCTTTCTCTGAGTGAGCTCTCAGCTCAGAAGCCCGTCTTAAAATGATGTGGGAGGGCTTTATAGCAAATATATTGAAATTTTCATGTTAAGCAGTGGTTGTCAACATACATGCACTTTTAAGTTTGTGTTCTCTGCCAATAGGTCTCGCCTTTGGGACCTTATAAGTATTTAGTTATGCAGCACACTATCCTTACTGCAACAACATTATACCTGCACAATTGTCACTATTGCCTCATGTAACGTAACGTTTGATTTTGTAACATGCTCACTTGTAATTTTTCTCCTTATGTATCATTACTGCTCCTATTGTGAAGCGCTCTGACACCTTCGGGTAAAGTCCGGCTATATAAAAACGCATTAAATAAATAAATAAATAAACTGTTGCATGGCTAAACACTTATAAGGTCCCAAAGGCGAGACCTATTGGCTATGCCAATGCTTGTTATCACATTAGTGGCTCTCTGTCTTGGTTTTGTACTGTCTGGGCATCATTCTCTTCCCCGTTTCCTCTCGTTCCTTCCCACTCTTCCTCCTTTGTCTCTCTAAGGCTTCCGTACTCGGGTGGTTTCCTAGCAACGGTAAACAGACCCAAGACGTAAGCAGAATATTCTTACGGCTCTAGCAAACATCAGAGTTTCCCCGATGAGCGGCTCTGTGGTACCCCCGGACTCTCTGCAGGGTCTCTGCGCCTGGATAGACCAAGTGCCACTGAGCAGACCCAAGAGGAGCCTGACCCGAGACCTGAGCGACGGGGGTATGAAGGACAGGGGTCTATCAGGCGGGCGGGGGCAGGAGCGGTTCTCGGAAGAGAGAGAGCGCGAGTGTTAGTGGTGGACAGTACTTACGGACGGTAGGGAGGAAAGTGCTAGCTGAGTAACAAAAACCTCTAGGGTGTTGGGAGGGGGTAATAACAAATGTCCTTTAGTGCCCCAAAGCTTGCAATTGGTCATATAGAAACCGGTGTCTCATTTAGCTGCTGCGATCACCGGTAAGAAGCTCACGCCATAAAGATATTTTGGCGGCATGGACGCAGCAGCCCCCCGATCAGACACACGTTGTTACATCTGTTACATCACGCACAGCCACTTTGTAATTGGTACAGTCCTGCATGATCAGTAATTCCCTACTCTACAGATTGAAACAAACCCCACCAATGCCCTCAAACAACTCCCTCCTCATCCAATAATGGTTCCGAATCCGTACAACACCTTCATCACCCCTATAGATTCAGTACACGTCATGCAGGAAAACATTTTAGCCTGCGTTTTTTGTTTTTTTTAATCTGCAACATCGTTTTCCTTTCTGAGCATATATAGCATCTTCTACGTAATCAATAATCAGTCATCAATAATGTCATCAATGATGTAATTTAACATGTCATGAGTGATGCAACATTGGAGGTCATAAGCAGTGCATGGAAGAAGAGCAAGTTGCAGTTAGGTCACTGAATTACAAATGAGTGAATTCAGTGTTTTTTTAAACGTTAGTTATGGTCAGGGACGGAGTGGGAACCGCAACCGGCCCTGGCAAACAGCTCAGCCGGCCCTCAGGTGCAGAGCATGTGCGGCCGAGCTGTTTGCTAGGGCCGGTTTCGGACGATTTTGTTACAGTGGGCTGATATTACCGCCCCCAGTAACAAAAAGTCCCCCCCAGGGGCCCAACACCGGCCCCCACCCTGACGGCCCACCGGGGAAACGCCCGGTGCCCACTACAGCCAGTCCAGCTCTAGTTATGGTTAGCTCAACTCGTGCCCTATGGTAGCTATAACTCGCGCAAGTTTTCTCCTAAATAATTTCACTGTAAAAGTTACATTGATATTTTGAATGATGTTATCAAAGATGTCATGACTGATGTAATATGTGGGGTAATTAGCAGTGCATGGCAAGGGAGCAAATTATAGTTGCCTTAGGGCAAGCGTTATAGTTACTTGAGCTAGCCATAACTATAACTGCTGAATTTCTATGGTTTTGTGCGAGTAAAATGTGAACCTAACTATAACACCCCTTTAACCTTTGGTTTTTTAAGTGAACTTATCTGTGTTTTAACATTAAGTAATTTTAATGACTTTACATTAATCCAACCGTAGGCAAACCCCCTATAAGTACCTTTGGCCGTACGCAGTGGTTGTTGTATGACGGGCCTGCGGCCTACTCAACTCCACACCATGTCTGGCCTTCAGACATGCAGCCAGGCAAAGCAGACTACCACCTAGGAAGCACCCTATCCCATGCCACACATCGCCTTTGGCCATGTGCAGCAGGAGTTGGGCCTGCGTACCAAAACCCCATTAACCAGGCACCCCCGCGCAACTCACAGCCTTGTGAAAGAAAAGAAAAGGAGTCAGGGTAGGAATACCCTGACCCCCTAGCCTTGGTGCTGGGGGCCAGGGCAAAAAAACATTTTTTTAAATGTTTGCTGTGAAATTGTGGTGGATTTGCGAATCCGTGGCAAAAATGTACAAAAAAACAAGCATAGTCTCCTGTGCTTCTTTTCAGATTTGCCCCTGGGTGGGCCAGGTCCCATGGGCTTCAGGGTATTTCATAACATAAGGTGGGAGGCGCTCAGTTCCCCCATCCAGGGTTCTTTTTAGCCTCAGGGACCACCGCCCCCGGGGCTTTATTTAAATATGGGAGGGGAGGCATGAGGACCCCCCTCCATTGGGCTCATTGAGCCCCGGGGACCACAACCTCCCTGGGGCTTTACAACTATAGTGGAGGGGGCCAAGCGGACAATCCCCCTTCTGGGGCTTTACCATGTCCCGGGATCACCACCTCCCTAGGGCTAAATTTAAAAATAAGCGGGGGTGGGAGGCAACGCACACCACCACCTCCTTTGGGCCAATTTGAAAAATAATACTGAGAGGTGTGCCCCCCCTCCCTAGGCCAATTTTGGAGGCAGTCCCATGGCCATTAATGGCTCCAGAAGAGGGGCTGCGCGGCCCCCCTCTGTAAATTAGCACAGGCCGGCATCAGGGAGATGGTGGTCCCCATGGCCGTATATGGCCCGGGAAGGAGGCTGCGCGATCCCCCTCCCAGTTTTAAATATGTATTTGGCTTAGGGGAGGTGGTGTTCTCCAGAGCCTGGGGGGTCCGTGCGGTCCCTGCTTCATTATTTATTTAGCCTTGGGAGTCTTTACAACAATAGTGGAGAGGGGCAGCGCAGACCCCCGCCTGGGGCTTTAATATGCCCCGGGGACCACCACCTCCCCAAGACTCTCTGCACAAGATCGGGAGGATTCACTGAGGATTCGCGTCGCTAGATATACACATTTGGTTTTCTTTTAATAACTCTAAAGCTACTGAAGGGATTTACACCAAATAACAAAAAGTTTGTTTTCTCACCTGTGAGAAGTTGGCCTGGTATATGATGTTCACTAGTTAAAGTGACCACCTTGTACCATGCCAAGCAACCCTTATGGTGTGGTTGTAAGTCAACCTTTTCGGACTAGCTGCCCTAGTGGTAGCGTAGGCTAAGCAGTCTTTGAGGCTAAACTCGTGAAACGTGTTAAGCAAGCTGTTTTACCAAATGCAACCCCCTTTTATACCAATGAAAGGACACCACACAGATATATATTGAAAATATATATGTATTTATTTCTCAAAGTATCCCCTAGTCTCTTTATGAGCACAGGAGCACAAATCGTCAAACAAGATTACATTAGAATACACAGAAGTTGCACTTTATATGGATAGGCCCTGGTGGCCGCTCAAACCATATACTAAAATAGTGGTATAAGTACCACGAACAGAAAAGGGAAAAGGCCTAGGGCCTCTCGAATCGCTGGGCCTACAAGGAGCTAACTTCAGTTAGTGACCAGGAGGTCCACGGGTTGCGTGTGCAGAGCAAATAGTCACACGCGTGCTCCTATAGGTTTTCAATGGGTGCGTAAAAAGTACAAAGTTACTGCAAAAAGGATCTTCCGGATGGACTATGAACTCAAGATTGGAAACACAGACACTAGAGATGATTCTCTACACTTGGGCACCGGAGTGCCAGCTTTACCTCACCCACAGGAAGCGGGTGCATAGGCCTCGAAGTGCGTCGGGTTTCTTCTATCTGTTCAATGGAGCCTGTGGACAAAGATGCTGCAGGCGGTCGGTCCGGAAGGGATGCGGTGGATCCAAGAGTGGATCGGTGTTGTAGAAGACCTGTAAGCAGAGGGGACAGTGTTCACAGTCACTAGCCAGTGACCAGCGTGGCACCAGGTGGGTACCAGGCGATGTCGGGTGCAAACAGGAAGAAAGGTGCAGCTTGTCTCTGCAGCCACGTGGTCCCTGAAGGTCGACGACGTCCAGGAGTCGGTTCACGAGCTGTCCCACGCAGGCTCTCGCTGTCGGCGGTGTCGGCGACTTGATCGAAGCAAACAAGCCTTGGCAAAAGCAATTGTTGTGGAAAACAAAATAAGCTGATGGTTCTGACCAGCAAGGTCAGAGGGATTGCTCCTTTGGAGGGGAGCAAGGGCCAGTCTGGAGCAACTAGACCAGCAGTGTAGTTCTTGAAGTTCATCGCCAAGATGGCCACTAGCCAGCGGGCCAGCAACCGGTTAGGCGCGTCGAGTGGCAAAATGCAGAAGGGCCCCACGCAGATCGTGGAGATGCTGGAGGGCTCACCTTTGGTGCAGATGCTGCTCGGGTGTTGGGCTTCTCAGATCCCAAAGCACAACTTGGAGGGAGCCTCGGTCGTTGCACTTGCAGCTTGTCATGGTCTTTTCAAGATGGCTGGCTCCACGTGTCTCGGTGCCTCCACGGGTTCCTTCTTTTCAGGGACTGTGGATCGGGCAATGAGAGGTCTGGAGGTCCAGGTCTTGTCAGTCTCTGGGCTCGGGCTCCGGCGGGAGGCGGCGGCAAAGCAGACGTTGATTCGCTGGATGGTGCTTGCGTTAGCAAGGTGGTCACTCCCTGACCACAGGGGAGATTTCCTTCAGTCCTCTGTGCAGCAGAGCGTCGAAGTTCCCGTCTTCTTCTTGTAGTTAAGTTGATTCCAGGATGTCTCAAGTCTTAGGACACAGCTCCTACCTTTAAGCGGATTCTAGGGGCCGGACTACCTGCTAGGTCCCTCCCTAAGGGTGGGACCAGGAAGGGGGGTGGTTACACCCCCAATCCTTTGTCCAGCTCGCCCCAGGCCCGGGACTGGTGTGCCCCAGGACCGGTTTGAACTGGCATATGCACCGAGGCTCCTTGTGAGCCTCAGGCATGTCTGGTTTCTTTCAAGCCCTACCTGACCAATACACAAAATCCTGTCTGGGGTGGTGCACGCACCTCCCCTGGCAGGAAACCCTTTGTCCACACCTCCCAAGCTGGAAGGACTCCCAGCAGCAGGAGGGCAGACTTGTGTCTGTGGTGGCAGCATCCATTTTGTGGAGCTGAGGCTATGTCTGATTTTACCCGGGTTTCAGGTACTGTACATGTCGTGTCCCTCTAGAAGGGTGGAATGCTAACCCCGTCTCCAGAATTGGCGAGGGGTTAGTATTCCAATTCGTATGACACCTTACTCGACATGTTTTGATAAAGCCAAACCAAAGATAGCATTTAACCGCGAGGTTCATAATGCACTTAAGAGTATATGGTATGACGATATCTGGAAACAGTAGAAGGAAGGGGTTCCGACCACTGCAGACAGGCTCAGCTCATGCCAGAGCACCATCTCACATGGAACCAAGCACTCTGCCTTCAGGATTGTTAAGGCCTGCCATAGGAGTGACTTATAGGTTAACATGTGTCCCATTTAAGGTTAGGTATAGGTATACTACACCTAAGTAAGAGGTGGTTACACCAACTTACCCCAGCTGAGTGATCAGCCAGTTGTGTCAAATTTGTTAGGCCAGGCCTGGGGTGGCATAATACATGCTTCAGCCCCTGGTAGCCTTAGATACACCAATGCCCTGGGTACCTAGTGTACACTGGTACAGGGGCTCACAGGGTGATCTAATTCCAATGGGTTATGCACCTAGGGTACATGGAGTCCATTTTAGAGTGAGAGCAGACAGGCTGAGACCCTGAATGGCAGGATCTCAGGCCTACTAAGTCAAAAAACCAGCTAGACACTAGGCAAAAAATTGGGGGTAACCATAGTCAGATATCCACCTTCCTACACAACCCCCCCCCCCCCAAACGAAGGGAGATAAGGCTGACCTTGACCAGGTAAGCCTATATTGCCCAAGTGGCCATATAAGGAGGAACCAGCACTGGCATGGTTACCCCCTGTCTCATGGTCCACTAAGCAATCCCTCACCCTAAGGGTATCAGAGGGTCTCCACCATAGGGAATCTCTACCTTTGGTGTGTCTTGGCAAAGTAAAAGGCTGGTGTTGAGATGGAGTACTGAAGTGAGTGTCCTCAAAGTGAGGCCTCAGCTTCCTCCAATCATCCTCCACCATGGATGCCTTTCTTTCCTTAACTGAGTTGCACTGTGCTCTCAGGGTCAGCCTCTGGCTACCTAAAGCTGGAGGCTGGGTCCCTTTTGTGGGCTTACTGGAGGGACAGGTCAGGTTTGGGGCCCTAAGGTCCCAGGTTTGCCTGTGCCCAACAGAATCCCTCTGGGGGAGGTCCCTAACTACCTGTAACGGAGATCCCGCAGGAATGTTTTTACCCATCACCTGGCTAGGGCTACTAGTCAGGCAATCCTCATTCTTTTGATGGGGGGGTTCTTGTGGACAGGGGCCCTCTTGGGGTCCACTGGCCTCCCTGACCTCTGCAGCCCTGGGCTGACTGAGGCAGGGTAGAGAGAGGCAGGCTACCTGCACCAGACTGGGTCCCACCTTGGAAGGGGCCACTGACATCAGAGGCTCTGCCAGGCCAAGCCTGGCTACCTCTGGGGCAGTTCCTTCACAAGGGGTGAGGTCAGATCCCTGAGGTGGCTGACCTTTTCCTAATGTCTGGGGAGAGGGAGACTTTTCTTCCTCCCCACTACTCTCTGTTTGTGTGGAGTGATCCATAGTTTCAGGCTTCACTACACCTATGTCAGTCTGAGTATAGGCTGAGACCATTACAGCCTTGCCAACCTTTTCAGGGGGGCACTCAGTTTGTGTTTGAGCTGTGACTGTCACAGCTCTGCCAGTCTCTACAGGGAAGTCTGTCTGTGCCTGGGCTGTGGCTACCACTGCCCTTCCAACCTTTCCAGGGAGGAAATCTATTTGGACAGGGGTTGTGAATGGCACAACCCCACTACCCTTTTGTGAAAGGCCTACCATTTTAGAATGGGTGTCTTGTTCAACTCCAGCCCAGGCTGAGAGTTCTAAGTCATTCCCCAGTAAGCAGTCCACAGGCAAGGTTGGGGACACTGCCACCCTTTTAGGGCCAGTGACACCTCCCCAGCTGAGACATACCTCTGCCATGGGATGACTGTTCTGTTTGCCATCAATGTTAGTCACCTGGTAGGAGAAACCAGGCAAAAGCTGCTCAGAGGGAACTAGCCAATGGGCCACCATAGTGATGCTAGCTCCAGTGTCTCTGTAGGCCTCAGCTTTTGTACCATTGATGTAGGGCTCCTGTCTGTACCTACCCAAAGTGTTGGGACAGGCAGTGAAGTTGGCAAACCCCATGCCACCATCACAGACAAGAGTAGTTGCTGTAGGGGAATTGGCTAAGCCAGGGTCCCCCTGTGTTCCCCAAGTAAACCCACCCAAATTTCTGGGGGCACTCCCACCACCTGGGGGATTACTGCTGACAGCAATAGGTGGTGTGACAGGAGTAATTGGAGGAACAGTTTTGTTTTTAGCCTTTGGGCAACTGCTGTCAGTTTTCCAATGCCCAGGAATTTTACATTCATGGCAGTAAGGCTTTTTAGCTGTGGTAGAGGAGGGAGCTTGGGACCCACCACCCTGTGTGGAGTTTTGGGGCCCTGAGGAAGATTTCTCTTTTGCTTTATCCCCACCCTTCTCTTGAGGCTTGGTGGTATCTTTCTTTTGGTCACCACCCTGGTTTTTAGGCCTGATCCTGGTCCTGACCCATTTATCTGCCCTCTTTCCCAATTCTTGGGGAGAGGTCAAATCTGAGTCTACCAGGTGTTGATGGAGAAGCTGGTTTTGACAATTACTTAAAATCTGCTCTCTCATCATCAAATTGTACAATCCTGTATAATCAGACACCTTACTTCCCAGCAACCAACCCTCCAAAGCCTTAGTTGCACATTCCACATATTCAGACCAGTCCTGAGTCTGTGCCTTCTGGGTATCTCTGAACATTAACCTGTACTGTTCAGTGGTTAAGCCTAACCCATCAACTAGGACACTCTTCGGGACTCTGTAATTTCTGACATCCTCTTCTCTAACAGTGAGGAGTCTATCTCTGCCTCTCCCTTCAAAGGAGAGCCATAAGATTGCTGCCCACTGGTCTTCAGGAACCTGCTGCACTTTGCAGGCTCTCTCAAGAGCAGTCATCCATTTGTGGATGTCATCCCCACTTTTGTAGGGGGGCACAACCTTGGACAGGTTCCTATTATCAAAGACCCTATCTTTGTCCTTAGGGACAATGCTGCCACCAGTGGGTATAGACCCACTATCTTTATGCTGCCTAGCCTTGCTCAGTTTCTCTTCCATCAGGGCTACTTCTAGCTCCTGCTTCCTGATCCTCAGCTGGGCTTCTTGCATTCTGGCCTCATGCTCCCTCCTCTGAGGGGTGGTCATCCTTCTCCTGGAGTGACCTTGAGAGCCTCTAGAGGCATGAGAAGCATTAGATTCACCTGAGTGATTCCTTTGCCTCCCAAACCCCTGGTTAAGTCCACTGGGGAGATCCAATGGGGTGATCCCATTGTCAGTCCCCAATAGCCTTAAGTTAGCTGGGCCACGTATAACACTTGGCACTGGGCTAGTTCTCCCTTCATCCCCACTACCTTCTGTATCAGTACCCTTCTCACTTTCATCCTCTGTAGTATGAATCTCATCTAAGGGGTGACTATTGGAAAGGGGTACCTCAGTAGCATCTTCAGAAGGGGGGCCTCCTGTTCCTGTCCCTAAGGGGCCTAACTGGGAGGCTTTCCTGAGAGCTTTCTGATCTTCATCAGCCTGTAAAAGCTCTCTGAGTTCAGCAGAAGTAGGATTCTTGGGCTGTTTAAGGCCCCTGATATTTGCCAACTGCCTGAGCTCATTTTGATTAAGGGTAGCAAAGATGGATGGGGCCCTCTGGGGGTCACTCTCAACAGAGATGGGTACAGTGGACCCCTCTGCCCCAGCCATTGCTCTTAAGTGTGGGTGGATGTGTTGCAATCTACCTACACTTGGGTTTACCTACTAAACCTATCTAGTAGTTGTAGTCAGGGTGTGCTACTCCCTTTGCTCTACAACAACTAAGTTCAGTAGAACTTAAGTATATCTAATCTTGTTTTATATGTACCTACAGGTACCTATGTGATCTTTCAATTGGTAACCAAGAGATTACAATGGTAAAACACAGCAAGCTCAAATCCAACCGCTGCTCACCAATGTGAGAAGTTGGCCTGGTATATGATGTTCACTAGTTAAAGTGACCACCTTGTACCATGCCAAGCAACCCTTATGGTGTGGTTGTAAGTCAACCTTTTCAGACTAGCTGCCCTAGTGGTAGCGTAGGCTAAGCAGTCTTTGAGGCTAAACTTGTGAAACGTGTTAAGCAAGCTGTTTTACCAAATGCAACCCCCTTTTATACCAATGAAAGGACACCACACAGATATATATTGAAAATATATATGTATTTATTTCTCAAAGTATCCCCTAGTCTCTTTATGAGCACAGGAGCACAAATCGTCAAACAAGATTACATTAGAATACACAGAAGTTGCACTTTATATGGATAGGCCCTGGTGGCCGCTCAAACCATATACTAAAATAGTGGTATAAGTACCACGAACAGAAAAGGGAAAAGGCCTAGGGCCTCTCGAATCGCTGGGCCTACAAGGAGCTAACTTCAGTTAGTGACCAGGAGGTCCACGGGTTGCGTGTGCAGAGCAAATAGTCACACGCGTGCTCCCATAGGTTTTCAATGGGTGCGTAAAAAGTACAAAGTTACTGCAAAAAGGATCTTCCGGATGGACTATGAACTCAAGATTGGAAACACAGACACTAGATATGATTCTCTACACTTGGGCACCGGAGTGCCAGCTTTACCTCACCCACAGGAAGCGGGTGCATAGGCCTCGAAGTGCGTCGGGTTTCTTCTATCTGTTCAATGGAGCCTGTGGACAAAGATGCTGCAGGCGGTCGGTCCGGAAGGGATGCGGTGGATCCAAGAGTGGATCGGTGTTGTAGAAGACCTGTAAGCAGAGGGGACAGTGTTCACAGTCACTAGCCAGTGACCAGCGTGGCACCAGGTGGGTACCAGGCGATGTCGGGTGCAAACAGGAAGAAAGGTGCAGCTTGTCTCTGCAGCCACGTGGTCCCTGAAGGTCGACGACGTCCAGGAGTCGGTTCACGAGCTGTCCCACGCAGGCTCTCGCTGTCGGCGGTGTCGGCGACTTGATCGAAGCAAACAAGCCTTGGCAAAAGCAATTGTTGTGGAAAACAAAATAAGCTGATGGTTCTGACCAGCAAGGTCAGAGGGATTGCTCCTTTGGAGGGGAGCAAGGGCCAGTCTGGAGCAACCAGACCAGTGGTGTAGTTCTTGAAGTTCGTCGCCAAGATGGCCACTAGCCAGCGGGCCAGCAACCGGTTAGGCGCGTCGAGTGGCAAAATGCAGAAGGGCCCCACGCAGATCGTGGAGATGCTGGAGGGCTCACCTTTGGTGCAGATGCTGCTCGGGTGTTGGGCTTCTCAGATCCCAAAGCACAACTTGGAGGGAGCCTCGGTTGTTGCACTTGCAGCTTGTCGTGGTCTTTTCAAGATGGCTGGCTCCACGTGTCTCGGTGCCTCCACGGGTTCCTTCTTTTCAGGGACTGTGGATCGGGCGGTGAGAGGTCTGGAGGTCCAGGTCTTGTCAGTCTCTGGGCTCGGGCTCCGGCGGGAGGCGGCGGCAAAGCAGACGTTGATTCGCTGGATGGTGCTTGCGTTAGCAAGGTGGTCACGGGAGATTTCCTTCAGTCCTCTGTGCAGCAGAGCGTCGAAGTTCCCGTCTTCTTCTTGTAGTTAAGTTGATTCCAGGATGTCTCAAGTCTTAGGACACAGCTCCTACCTTTAAGCGGATTCTAGGGGCCGGACTACCTGCTAGGTCCCTCCCTAAGGGTGGGACCAGGAAGGGGGGTGGTTACACCCCCAATCCTTTGTCCAGCTCGCCCCAGACCCGGGACTGGTGTGCCCCAGGACCGGTTTGAACTGGCATATGCACCGAGGCTCCTTGTGAGCCTCAGGCATGTCTGGTTTCTTTCAAGCCCTACCTGACCAATACACAAAATCCTGTCTGGGGTGGTGCACGCACCTCCCCTGGCAGGAAACCCTTTGTCCACACTTCCCAAGCTGGAAGGACTCCCAGCAGCAGGAGGGCAGACTTGTGTCTGTGGTGGCAGCATCCATTTTGTGGAGCTGAGGCTATGTCTGATTTTACCTGGGTTTCAGGTACTGTACATGTCGTGTCCCTCTAGAAGGGTGGAATGCTAACCCCGTCGCCAGAATTGGCGAGGGGTTAGTATTCCAATTCGTATGACACCTTACTCGACATGTTTTGATAAAGCCAAACCAAAGATAGCATTTAACCGCGAGGTTCATAATGCACTTAAGAGTATATGGTATGACGATATCTGGAAACAGTAGAAGGAAGGGGTTCCGACCACTGCAGACAGGCTCAGCTCATGCCAGAGCACCATCTCACATGGAACCAAGCACTCTGCCTTCAGGATTGTTAAGGCCTGCCATAGGAGTGACTTATAGGTTAACATGTGTCCCATTTAAGGTTAGGTATAGGTATACTACACCTAAGTAAGAGGTGGTTACACCAACTTACCCCAGCTGAGTGATCAGCCAGTTGTGTCAAATTTGTTAGGCCAGGCCTGGGGTGGCATAATACATGCTTCAGCCCCTGGTAGCCTTAGATACACCAATGCCCTGGGTACCTAGTGTACACTGGTACAGGGGCTCACAGGGTGATCTAATTCCAATGGGTTATGCACCTAGGGTACATGGAGTCCATTTTAGAGTGAGAGCAGACAGGCTGAGACCCTGAATGGCAGGATCTCAGGCCTACTAAGTCGAAAAACCAGCTAGACACTAGGCAAAAAATTGGGGGTAACCATAGTCAGATATCCACCTTCCTACATCACCCAAGACCGACCTGTCTGCTAAATGTGGTGTAATTCCATTCAGCGGTTCGGGTGTTGTCTTATCTAAACTTTCTATGGGTATTAGCAATGGAAATGCAATTTTTTTGATTCCCCCTTCCCTTTTCTTGGCCCCCACTTGACAGATCACCTTGAAACTTTCCATGCACATTAAGACTCACTGCACACTTTTTTTGGAAACGTTTGTGAAGATTCGCCAACCAGCGTCAAAGATATAGTTGGCAAGTCAAAAAATGCTTTTCCTATGAAACCTAGGTCCTGACTAAAACTGCCAAATGGTAAGCACCAGTAGGTAACATATATGTGTGTGTATGTGTGTGTGTATATATATATATATATATATATATATATATCAATGCTCAGGCTTGGGTCCAAAAGGCTTGAGGTGCACTCGAACATCAACTCGGGGCTCCAAGCACTAGCCCCCTTTATCGGTGCAGATGGCGCCAACCAGCTCCCTTTCACAGTCAAACACCACTCTCGCCGACGCGTTTCGAAAATATCTTTTCTTCTTCCAGGGCTCGTGGTGAGGGAATAGGCACGTACCAGCAGCTGTCTCTCTTTATGCAAAATAAGCGCGCCCTCTGATGGGCTGCTCTGAATGAGTCCGCGCTAGGCATCTTGGAGGTTGCAGTGCCAGATGCATTTCAATCCGTGCGTGCATTATCTGTGGGTAAAAAAGAACGCTGAATGAGTTCTCAGCTGGCAAGCGTCACCTCAATCCAACATTGATGCTCCACATGCAGAGGCTGTAGTATACTGGCCCCCGTGGCCCCCATGGGTTACTGAGGTGGTGCACACTCGGCGGTTATGGCCACCGCCAAATATCAATGCTCAGGCTTGGGTCCAAAAGGCTTGAGGTGCACTCGAACATCAACTCGGGGCTCCAAGCACTAGCCCCCTTTATCGGTGCAGATGGCGCCAACCAGCTCCCTTTCACAGTCAAACACCACTCTCGCCGACGCGTTTCGAAAATATATTTTCTTCTTCCAGGGCTCGTGGTGAGGGAATAGGCACGTACCAGCAGCTGTCTCTCTTTATGCAAAATAAGCGCGCCCTCTGATGGGCTGCTCTGAATGAGTCCGCGCTAGGCATCTTGGAGGTTGCAGTGCCAGATGCATTTCAATCCGTGCGTGCATTATCTGTGGGTAAAAAAGAACGCTGAATGAGCTGTAGTATACTGGCCCCCGTGGCCCCCATGGGTTACTGAGGTGGTGCACACTCGGCGGTTATGGCCACCGACCCAAGCCTGAGCATTGATATTTGGCGGTGGCCATAACCGCCGAGTGTGCACCACCTCAGTAACCCATGGGGGCCACGGGGGCCAGTATACTACAGCCTCTGCATGTGGAGCATCAATGTTGGATTGAGGTGACGCTTGCCAGCTGAGAACTCATTCAGCGTTCTTTTTTACCCACAGATAATGCACGCACGGATTGAAATGCATCTGGCACTGCAACCTCCAAGATGCCTAGCGCGGACTCATTCAGAGCAGCCCATCAGAGGGCGCGCTTATTTTGCATAAAGAGAGACAGCTGCTGGTACGTGCCTATTCCCTCACCACGAGCCCTGGAAGAAGAAAAGATATTTTCGAAACGCGTCGGCGAGAGTGGTGTTTGACTGTGAAAGGGAGCTGGTTGGCGCCATCTGCACCGATAAAGGGGGCTAGTGCTTGGAGCCCCGAGTTGATGTTCGAGTGCACCTCAAGCCTTTTGGACCCAAGCCTGAGCATTGATATATATATATATATAAAGCACTCCACTTGCCACTTCCACTGACGCTTCTGTCAGGAAGAATGGAGCACGGACCACAGATAAGGTGCTGTATGCTTAGTTTATTTCCCCATCAGCATGACGGCCATTACGCGTTCTGGCTCCTGAGAGCCTTGATCATATATATATATATATATATATATATATATATATATATATATATTCACTTAGAAAACCATAGGTTTCACACATGTTATAGTTAGCTGGATGTTTCACTCGTAATAAAACATTGAAATTCCCCCGTTATAGTTAGTTCAGATAACTATAACTCGCGCGATCGCAATCCACTGCTGATGACGTCACATATTACATCACTCATGACATGATCAGTGGCATCACTCATGACATCACTGATGACATCATCCTTGTGAAAGAGTGGAGGTCGCACGAGTTATAGTTATCTGAACTAACTATAACGGGGGAATTTCAATGGTTTTTTACGGCTGAAATGTCCAGCTAACTATAACATGTGTGAAACCTATGGTTTTTTAAGTGAATTTGCAAGGTTTTTTAAATGCTAATTCCTAACTATAACGTGTGTGAAACCTATGGTTTTTTAAGTGAATTTGTAAGGTTTTTTAAATGCTAAGTTATGTATGTTTTATTATATTTTTTATATATTTATTTTACAATAAGCTACCTATGTATATAGTTATAGATTGACTGTATCCTGTAATATGGAATGGTTCGTTTAAAATGTTTTTTTTTTTTAAGGATTTTCACCATGCACGCACCGTGCGCGCACCCTGCGATTTGTTGAAAAAAAATAAATGTTTTTTTCACCCTTCGGGGTCCTTCAGGGACCCCCTGACAAAGGCTAGGGGTCAGGAACTCTCTACCCTGCCCCTTTTTCACGTTCTCCACCTTTCTTTTTCACTGTCACACACAAAACACACAAAATGGCGGCCAACACTTCCTGATTTCGACCGATTCGAATGTTGACTGACATGTAACCACCAATCAGAATTACGCTCGCGCACGTTATGGTGCACGCACCGTGCGCGCACAGTGCGCGCACGGTGCGCGCTTATAGATATTTATGTGCTTTTAAATGCAATTTTCTCAGGAACTACTGAACAGATTGACACCATATATGCAAAAGGCACATCCCAGACCTGAGGACTGCCTCTTTGCCAAATTTCAAGTAATTCTGTTCAGCCGTTCGGGCTGTACCTTCGACTAAAGGTCCTATGGGAAAATGCATGGGGAAAACGTGTTTTGGGACCCCCCTTTTTTCTCAGCCCCCACTTGACGAATCACCCCGAGACTTTCAGGGTAGGAGCTGAGCGGAGCGCCCCATTAGTTTTGAAAATTTTGTGAGGATTCGTCAACCGGCGCCAAAGTTATTCAAAATAGAATTTTCAGATTTCCTATGGAAACACGGTCCTAACTATAACTATCTACTGGCGACCGCCAGTAGATTATATATATATATATATATATATATATATATGTGTGTGTGCGTATATTTGCTAAAAATGTTTACTTCTGACTTTGTATGTGTGTATACATCAGATGCATATACATAGTAAGGGTCTGATTTAGATCCTGACTTGACTCCTGGTGTCCCTCCGCTGTGGAATATCTGAGTACTCCGCCAAGCTGATGATATTACACCCGCCATACTTAGATGTGTGCTGGCTGAACTGCCGTCCACATCGACAAACTGTTTCTTGTCGCACCATCGTCGGGATGGCAGACTCCTCTGCTGGCTAACAATACCCCGTCGCCGTCAGGTCGGTGGGTTTGCACTGAGGCTTTTTAGATGTCCCCCTTGTGCTGACGTGGTTCTAGCGGCGGTTTGCTGAAGTAGTGAGTCCTTATTGGAATGGAGACTGGTAAGTGTTACTGATTTATGTGTCAATACACATATATGTTGTTTTTGCTTCTAAAATATATGTAAGTAATGTGTTGTGCCCCTTTTTTTTACATATTGTATAGTACACAAACAGCACACACACTATTGAATGCACAGGCACCAAAAGCACAACACCCACAACAACCATTTACATTTTTTTTAACTGTCAATACAGGTGTGTTCATTTTACCTTGATATGTTCTAAAATGTACACTAATGCATTACCCATGAAAAATGCACGTAAAAGCAATGTAACAATACACAAGACTAAATCATTTGTCAACACACTATTCATAGTAAGACAAGTGTAAAAGAAGCTTACCTTAGATCCCGGTGACAACAGAGTTGATTAGTGTTGTGGACATGAAGATCCAGCAAAGGAGGGACCTGGACAGAAACAGAATTGATTCTACCAATTCAGAGTAGAGGGTATCCCTGCCACAGTTTCCTCGATGGAAAGGCACATTGTGATTGGCCTGGCGGTAATCATGGCTGGACTCCCACTGACAGCTGCTTGTACCTATGACACCGTTGACACAGGTGAAAATTCCTGGCGGAGTCAGCTGCATTCAGGCAGACTTTAGTCCATGAACTCGCTGACATCTAAATAGAGGGGGCGGACTGCCAAGTAGGCGAGCAGTGAAACTGTTGAAAAAGTGACAGCAGGACCAGATCCGCCAAGATCTAAACCAGACCCTAAGTCAGATTTACACTTTTACTTGAAATATTCAAATCTAACTTTCTATGTATGTGCAAATATCTATTCATGCATATCTAGATATATGCACATACATATAAAGTCAGATTTCATCATTTAAGCAAACAATGCTGCTTTAAAGTGACAAGTAGTTGGACAAATTAATGTTTGTGGCAATGTGTGCTCATCCCTAGTTGGGCAGAGTGTCATAAGAGCCGGTGCTGGCATTTAAGTGCAGTTGCCGAGCACCACTGGCTCAAATTAAGAACCGTTCCAGGGACCTGAATTTACCACCCAATTATAATGCAGCGCAGGGCCATATTAGCTAAAATTCCCCCTAAGGTATTAAGGTAGCAAACAGATCACTGCAACAGGTATGTGAAACAGATGAAACAGCCAAGATTCTTGGTATTAGAAGCAGAAGATCTGCAGATTCTCTAAAGATTTCTTCAGCAGGCATGTTCAATCCTGAGCATGCAATATGGAACTCTGCAGACTTCCTGACAGGTTAATGTCTGAGTGATAAACCCTTGCCAGGCAAAGGAGAGGGAGGGGGTCACAAAAGGTTCCTGTTCAAGTGCACTAGTGTTTCTCACACAATAGTATGAATAAATGCCACTGCCAGTATGTGTGCCTCCTACCTGCACAGCATTGCACAAGACTGTCTTTGAGAGTGTTTATTGTGCCATTAATACTCAGGGGCTGCTTCTCCGTTAGAGTGGAGGAGTGTCGTCCCACTTAAATTTCCCCCAAAGCCTCCGAGATGACAAATTAAATGGTAATTCATTACCATTTTATTTTTTATCGTCTGTCCTGAACAGAGCGTCAGGATAGGGCGGGGGGCCTGCTGAGTGACAGCAGGGAGGAGTGGTGGGCAGAGCTGCCTGTGCACTCTTTAAAGTGCCCGACATGCACACTTTAAACCTCTCAAGTAAGTGCAGGCCTCCAGTGCGCAGTGTAGCGCTAAGGGAGGCCGCTCCCTTCAATCAGGGTGCTGCTCACATGCTGGTTACCTGCATGTGAGCAGTGGCGGGAGTTGTAAAGGCAGTTGAGAAAGAAGAGGTCGGGAAGGCTGGACGTGTAAGGTGGGTGTTTATTTTTTTATTTTTTGCCTGTGTGCCCTCCTCACCCCCCATCCGTCCCCCCACCTGTAATTGCCAGCCGCTACTGTTAATACAGTGGAAAGCATGTTAGGAAGTACTGGTATTTTCACATTCAACAATAGGTAGGCCTTCTGTAAAAGCCTAGCAATGTGACATTAAAAATACAACAGCCTTTTTGGTATGCAGTATTACTGTTATTAGCGCTTTTCATTGTTCAAATTCCGGAACACATAAAGTGCTGGTGGATGGATTGAATTTTACAACTGAGTTTGGTCATTAGAACAATGCATTCAAACATTCAGTAAATGTGAAGCACAGTAGGCTCCACAAAAAAGACAGAGTATTTTAGTTTCCAAACCATGAAGGTTTATTAAAGGTCAAGGTTTACAGAAAGCAAACATCAGATTGGTACCAATTATAATCAAAATATGAATGCAACAAAATGATATGAATTTCAAATCAAGTCAAAGTGTTCTAAAACAAATAAATCAAAGGACAAGACAGAATGGGATCACCTCAGAAGGAAAGGACAAAGGAAAGTCAGTTCACTCCCAGAGAGTACTTCAAATCTCCTAATCCGCTCTGTTCTAAGATGCATCCAAACTCACTTTGAACTCTGATCTGCACTTAAAGCACACAATTTTAACATTTTGCACACCTGCACATAGGGGCTCATTATGATGGCGGGCGGACATCAGTCCGCCCGCCACCATAATGGTGATGGGACCGACCGTCAGACGTGCGGCGGTCCCACCGGCCCAATTAGGATGTGCCCGCCATACTGGCGGGCGCATCCTGGCCTTTTACCATTGCGGACGGTGCTGCTGGCTGCAGCACCATCCTTAATGGTAAAAGGACATGCACAGCATTTCCCTGCACCACGTGGCAGGCACCACGCGGTGCCTGCCCCTTGGTGCAGGGAACTGCAGGGGGGTACTATGGGTACCCCCCAAGTGCACCCCCCAAATTCTCCCAGGGGCCCGCAACGCCAATACCCGCAAGCCTTTCCATGGCAGCATAGCCGCCATGGAAAGGCCTTTCAACATCCCACATCATAGCAGGCACCGCCACGATATTACAGGCCCAGCTCTGCCCGGCCGGCAATCGTAACGATTGCCGACCGGCGGAAAAGCGGCGGACGGACTTTGCATCTGCTGCGATACCCACCGGCATCATAATATGGCGGGGGTATTTCACTGTAGGATGGCGTAACGATCGCCACCGCCGGCCCGGCGGTGGCGATCATTACGCCATCTTAATGAGCCAAATTGTTCTCACAAGACAATCCCATCATGTTAAAGCAAGATAATGCAATTATATGCTTGTTATGTTCTCAGGACTTCTCAAAATACAAGCTTCTTCTCCGTGATTTGTGATATTGATTTATACAGTGCAACTAATGCTCAGAAAAAGATCTTCAAGGTGCTAATTATCTCAAAAAAGCAAAGAGGAAGGGTACATTACATCCAAACTGGGTGATAAAATAAAATGCTAACAATGTCGATTGTTGATGAAACGCCAGGTTTGAAAAAAAGTTTAAAAAAAATCTTGTGCGGGCGGCTGTTGTACGAAAAATAGGAGGAAGAGGGTTGCAGAGTTTTTCACATGCGACTGCTCCCGAAAGCCTTCCTCTTCGCACAGTGCAGTATTTTTGAGCGAGAATGGAAAATATATTAGCAGATCTGAGAGATCTGGCCGGCGAGTAGAACTTGCTTTTTGTGGACTATGTGTACCACAAGGACAGACAGCACTATGATAGTGGGACAAGGTCTTAATATAAATTATTTTTGCTGTCAATAGCCTGTGAAGATCATTCAATTTGGTTTAGATGCAACAGTGTCTAGGAAGAAAGAAGAATAGTCTGGCTGCCTCACTCTGTACCAACTGAAATTTGTTTATGAGTTTCCTGGGATGGCCTAGGTAGAGAGTGTTAAAGCAATCCAGCCTAGTGGTTATGAGGGCCTGTATCAGGGCTTTTCTAGCTCTAAAAGTAAGGAAGACTAACACCTTATAGAGCATTTTTAAAAGCCTGAAGCAGGTGGAAGTAACAGTGAAAATCTGATGTTGGAGAGTTTACTGTCAAATTTGGCACTCAAATTCCTGATAGCTTCAGCAAAGGAAGAAGGCAGAAAAAGTTCCAATGGTCAGCAAGAGTCAAGCCAGTATTGTTAGTTTTTTTCTGAATGTTAATAATTCGATTTTATCCGTATTCAGTTTTAAGTGTTTTTCGTTCGTCCATTCATCCATTTAGATACTTATATTGGACATTGTCTAATCCTAATTTGATTGGAGTTGTGATTGTTTGCAGGGGAAATGATCATTTGCCTGTCATATAGATGTTAAAGAGAATGGAGCACAAGGATGACATTTGTGGCACCCTACACGCAAGAGGCATTGGGTCCGTGGGAAAAAGGGGGTTGACTTATTTACTGGGGCCTATTGGGAAGAACATTGGAGATCCAGGCAAGGAGATGTACGTATTTTTTACGTATGAAGTTTTTGATTACATAAGGTTGGTGAGAGAATTGAAGCTGTGTCTAGGCACACCTAAAAAATACAACGGTCAAACTTATTTTCATATAGGCTTCAGGGACATGGAAAGAGCATTTTCAACAAATGATTTTGGAAAATTCAAGATAGTTGCAAAGCTCCAGATAGTGAACCCCAATTTTAACTTAAGTGAAGATTCTGATTATCCTCAATATGACCATCTGTGTTGGAATAAAAAAAGAAAAACCCTAGACCAAGAAAGGGATATCTCTAGACAGTCTCAGGAATTTGTATGCTTTTAGAGCCTTACCCAGGTCTCAAAATAATAACCAAACCTTTTTTCTTTTAGAACTTTTCTGCCTATGTATAAGTATTCCTATTCCTTAAGATTATTGGATATTTTCTTTACGTTTATTATTGAATCACGGGTGGGCCTTTCTTTCTAAAATTAAATAGCTTTGTTCGCTAAGTACGACACCCACAGCTTAATATATCCTGTTTCAATTATTTCTGCCCAGCACACGACCTAAAGTGTGGGTGTCACTCTCAGTCCCAAAATGATGCCCATTGCACAAATGGAAACATGGTGGACACCTCTGACAACTCACTCTTTCTACTGTATATTTGTATTCAACTACTTGTCAGTATGACACTACCAGTCATACTGGAAATAAGCTCATTTGTTTTTGCTCAGATATGGTAGTTCCTTATACCTCAGCTACTTGAGTAAAGCACAGGGATTCAAACTTCCTGATCTTGAAATCAATCCACAGTGTCCCTTTAATTTCCAAGTCACCTTCAAAGTCCTTTTCCTCTGCACCAACAATCCTACATCTTAAGATTATACCTTCTGTGGAAATACCCTTGCACCAGTTTGTCTTAATCCAATCTTGCATTTTTCCAATGTCTTTCCATGCTGCCTCTTTAATACACCCTCTCCTCTCCTCTCCTCAACCTCCTTGGCCATCCTCATGCAGAATGCCTACGTCTTCATCATCTGCACATCTCCTTTTTGGGTCGAGCCTAGAGTGAGCATGCATGCGATGCTCTGCGAGACTTGCTGTACAGAAGTATCGAATAGAAGCCACACCCACTCTTCACCCATTTTTGTCATTGGATTCTGTCTTTGTCGATCCAGTAATTGTCTTGTTAGTCCCTCCTTAGTACCACCTTATCTTCATTTGTAACCTCCCATGGCTACGGGCCCTTTTACTTCAGTTGTTACACGGTACATGTTAATTTGTTTTAAAGCACTAATTTCTTTATTGAATTTCTCTTACTGTAGGCCCGATGTGCTTTGCTTACATTCAGCATGCCATGCGCACTTTTTCTCTTCAAGCAGCCGGGACAATGAGGTCTCTCATTTAAATGCGAGACCTATTGCATTGCAAAAAAAAATTCTCCCGTTTTTACAAATAGACTCCTTTCTTCTCATGCTGATAGCCAAATGGCTTCCTTGATAGGTCCTTCTGCTGGTATACTCTAGCCTCTGTTAGCTTCCTTTTCCACACTGCCTCCTCTTTGAATATGTGTATTGCTTAACTGCTAGCATCTGCCCTACCTTTTCCCTACATTTACTCTCCTCTGCTACACATCCTCACTGCTGATTCTCAGATCAGTTCCTTCTATCCCCCTTCTTTGTCAACCTGTCAACATATCTGATCCTTTTTATATCAGAACCACATAGGCGTTAATAACGTGGTCTGAACAATTAATGCATGTTTACGATGTATTCCTTTATCACGCAAGTCGTTACAACGAATTGTCTTAGGGAAAGCCTTAGAGTTGGAATAGTATAAATTACTATTCCAACTCCAGTCTGTGTAACAGGAGGGAAATTGTTGGACTTAAAGTCCAACATCAATCCAACAACGCTTTCCTCAAGGCAAGTCATTGTAACAACTTGCATGATAAAGATATGCATTGTAACAATGCATCCGTGGGTCGGACCGTGCTGTTAAGGCACAACTTGTTTCGAGCCGCAATATAAAGACTTTTTCTCTTCCTGATCCTATGACAGCTCTCACTTCCTCAAAGACCTTAGTCCCCATCACCTAGTGACTTGCATCAGGGGCACAAAATCTGCCTATTTCTTTGTGACTCTTGTAAAGAGAATTGAGGTACTTTTTGGGCCCGATTTCTCCCACAAAGTGGACTAAAAAAAAGGGTGACTTTTGCTTGTTTCACAATTCATCAAATGTTTACACTCCCAAGTACTTACAATTATACGATATGAAGTCTTTCAATAATCCTACAATGCTCTATTAAGAATTAGCATCAACTTTCCTTAATGTTCAGACAGAAAATTCCTAGAGTTCCTTTAAGCAACCAATAGGAATTCACTAATAAGTATATGAGAATCCTTGGGCAAAACAGCCAATATACATAGCAAACCCTATCACCTGCACAGTGTGCTGTATGGATTCAAGAAGCATAAGTTCCATGAGCCGGATGTACATACATTGGATGCACTGAAAATTGTTGCAATATGTTCACTAGCTTTATGCAAATCCAAGGGTATTTTGGAAACAGCCCTATATATTAATAGGTTGGATTACAGAATACCAAATCGCAGTGGGTCCACATTCAACCTACCTCATAAATGCTAATGTGGTTTGTCGCAATTTGTGATGCACTACGATTCGCTGCCAGCACAGGGATGGTGGGGTCAGCATACCACCATGTCTGTGATTACTTTTAAATAAAGCAATCTTTTTTTATTCAGCCTGTTTTCCTTAAAGGAGCACAGGATGCATTAAAAAAAAGGGAAACGTTTGTAAAACTAGTTCTTAAGAGTAGGCAGTGGTCCTGTTGCTTGAGTTCGAAATCCTTTGAAAAACAGAAGACAAGAGTCATTTGGCAAAACAGGAACAGTTTGTTCAATTAAACATTATGGCCAGGATAACAGTTACAGGCACGCGTATTGTCTCAATTTACAATCGGTATATGTCCTTTTTTCATACAAAACACTACAGGTTATAAAAGTTTCCAGCATACCATATATGGTTGCTGCCTTTGGAGTCATAAATCAATGGTCAAATGGTTACTACAGGTGGGTCTCGACCTCACGTGGACACAGTGTGGCCAGTGGATAACGTGTCCAGATGTCTGGCATGGGGAGCGTGTGATAACTACATGTGCTAGGTCCTGACTGTCTATGTATTCCTTACTCATGTGGCATTTGACTTTTTATGGTGTTTTAAGGAGCACGCGTAACCCTCCCGTCACATATGTTTTATTGGGGCAATCTCCCCTGATCATTGTAATGTTGCTGCACCTATCTGTGGGATTGATCAAGAGTTTCCAGACCAAGGGTTTGCCTGCCAGTTACGCACCCTCCCACCTGTGACTTATCAATGAGTAATGCCGGGCCTAGGTCTCGGGATCTGCTTGACTACATATTTGTGAGTTGAGGTTTATGTGGAGTTCAGAACGGGTGATTCTATTAATGAGGACAAGATTTCATTTTTAACTATGAACACATCGATATCAATATTAACAGTCCTATGGACAACTGGCTACTCTAAAAATGTTTTGTAGACCATTCACAAAGAGCAAGGGGTCCCCTAGGGATTGCTTCCTATTTGCAAAAGAGTTAACACCTCCTTTGAGGTGTCAGGAAAATATTAATGTATTGCAACTGCATTTCGTTCACAAAACAATAATACATATCATAAGGAATCACTATATGGAAAGGACGCCAAAAACACACCCTTTCCAAATATCTATTCCGTATGATTTCCTAAACACACTTAATGATAAGGTAACATGTTACGGAATCTCTAAATGGGTTTAGTACATTAGAAAACCAAATTTTCTTGTTTCAAACCCTGTGATTTACTGAATCGCAGGGTGTGCAGTAAGAAAATGCACTAGTACATCTGGACCCATATTCCTAAATAATGCGAAAACATCACACGCACGGAATTTCATACCCCCTATAGTTTTTGCAGCCAACATAATATATTTTTATAAAGCATGATGATAGAAGCTGTAAAGTGTGGATCCTTTTGGAATGTGGCTATGAATTAAGCATGCCACGATGTGAAGACTTTCTGGTGGTGCGACTGGACAACAGAGACGTCTGTCCAGTAGTGTGGCTGATACTACATTACTATAACACTTGTCAACCCGGGTCTAGTGCTGTGTCAACAAAGAAAAAAAGAAAGCATATCTACTGATTCCGACATCTCTAGTTAGAAGAGAACCCTTCTTAGGAACAGAACCCATCAATCACCGAGGAGTCAGTGCGTTTATCATCATCTGGGTCTGTCTCTCTTGATACACCGCCCCAGGTCTAGATGGAACGACCCGGTTGCGAGTAAAGAGAGGTGGCATACAAGGGTTGCTGTCAGATCTCCACCAATGATAACAAGAGAAATATAGTAAACTCTCGCTCACGTGATAGGGGTTCTAAAAGTGCAGCACTAAATCATAAAGAGTGACTAAAAATGGCTAGGGGAACTCAAAAGTGCTTTAATTAGTAGAGTACCTCTGCCAACATTAAAAAGCAAAATGGCAACTCAGCATAAATACTTTGTCATTATGCTCATTGTCCATAGTATCTGGTCGACATGTTTCTGCCCACTGGGATCTGCGTAGTGTCAAGGGCATTCATCAGGACCTAAATTGCTGCTACTATGTAAAAGTGTGTGAAAGTATAAAAAATTGTTACAGACATTCCTACCACCGGTTGAGCTCTACAGATGTCAAAACCGGATACCTAGGAAAGTAAAGAGACACGGATAAGAAATGCGACAAATCATCAATGTTGACAGAAACAGCAAAAACAACAGTAATTCAATACCGTCTTTAGAAACACAAATTAATGTTTCATGCATCCAATCATGTATTAGATTGCACTTACCCCAGAACTCTGGGTGATACCCTCACCTCAACCTGGTCTCTGCTCAGGGAAAGGGGCCCCGCTCTGATAGAGGGGAGAAGAAAAAGAAGAAAGGCTGCTAAATAACATGCCAGAATCTTTATACTCCCCATCAGGATGGCTAAAAAAAGTGTAGACATTGTCCATGTATTTATAAAAATTGTGATGGCAGGCAGCATGGCTTTAAAATAGTATTATCCCTAGCTGGGAATCATAAGAACTCTAAAAGTTCGGAGAATGATTTTGATTTCAGTGACAAGCAAGGGAAAGACCCAATACTTAGTCTTCGAAAACACTCGCAGAAAATGCGAGTGTTGTAGGCTACTGTGTTGTAGAGAAAGGATCTAAATTCAAAAAGCAGTCATAAAGCACGAGCTGCGCTTACCTCTCCGTCGGTACCCCGGGGCGGTCTATGAGTAAAGACCGGAGGTACCGACGTGAGAGGGAGGGAGTGCTTTATAGCGAACTGGATTCTAAACAGCTGAGTCTGTTTCACCGGGGTGACTCCGGCAAAGCCTGTTGCATTTAGACCGGCGTGTGGACCCAACCTGGCTCACGCCGTAGAGTACTGCGCATGTGTGAATAGCGCGATTACCCTGTCCCTGAAGAGTGCGCATGTGTCGAGTTGTATACACTAGTCTGACACAGCTCACATGCCATGATAGTGCTTAATCTAGACTTGTCTCACTTAATGGAATAAAAGATTTTTAATTTTTAATTTGCCCGTGGAGCGTTGACTGCTGCATGTTGACCGTGATGGTCATTGCGAAACCTGTTATATTTATATTTAGATGCGGCGTGGGAGCCCAAACCGGGCTCACAGCTGTAATGAACTGAGCATGTGTTAAAAGCACTAACTAAGCCCCTTGCGATACGCGTATGTCGATCTGTGTACACAAATCGAACCCTGCTCACAAGTCACAGTGGAGGTAGGACCGGACTTGTCAGACAGAATCAAAACTGGAATAAGAGTGTTGACTGATGTGATATTAGTTAGGGACAAACTCCTAAACACACATACATCTCATAACAACAGCCAGGGGATATCGTCATTAAGCCCTGTAGTGTCCGAGTGTAGACGATAGACCCATTTTTGTTCTTTACAGAGGAGAAAACGTTGGATGTCCACAATATGTTGGGGAATATAGGGTTGTTCAAGTATTACCCAACGTAGATCAGTTTCTCTGTGGCCTGCTGTGATGAAGTGGCTGGTGAGTTTGGTAGCACTCTTTCTGCACCGAATAGTGCTCTTATGTTTCGCAATCCTCAGTTTGATTTTGCGAGATGTCATCCCCACATAGTTCTTGTCACACGGACACTTTATAAGGTAAATGACCCTGTCACTGTTGCAGTTAGTATGTTTGTCAAGACGCCATGGTCTGTTCGTACCAATGTCTATTTCCGTGGTGTGCGAAGTCTGGGGGCACACCGAACAGTTACCACAGGGAAAGTGGCCTTTAACTGGAGGTAAACCCCAAAAGGGCACGTCTGCGGATCTACTAGGTACTCGAGGACGTGTATGTATCAACTGGTCCTTGATGTTGTGACTCCTTTTATAGGCAAATAAAGGAGGGGGTAATGTCTTCCCTTCAATCTTAACCACTCTCCAATTCTTGAGAATGCTCTTCTTCAGTGCATTTGAGTAGCTAGAAAAGGTGTTAACACAAGTAATCCTGTTCTCCTCAGTACTTGGATTACAAATTCGTTTCTCCAGGAGAGCCTCCCTGTGATTATTAAAAGCTCTCTTCATTGATGTTCTTACGGTTCTCTTGGGATATTGCCTATCCAGTAGTTGAGAAGAGAGTTGGTTGGCATGTTCATAGTATTTGGAAGTAGTTGAACAATTGCGCCGGATACGGAGAAATTGCCCAAATGGCAAGTTCTCCCGCAGAGCTCTCGGATGAAAACTCTGAAAATGTAGCAAAGAGTTCCGAGCCATTGGTTTCCTATAGAGTTCCGTAGTGAGTATCCCATCCTGAGAACTGATCAGAAGATCCAAGAAAGGAAGGTTCTCTTTCGAAGCCACGCAAGTGAACTTTAGAAAACCATTTCTGTTGTTTAACCATGAGTGGAAGTTCTCGATTGTATCCATAGAACCTCTCCAGATGACTAAAATGTCGTCTATGTATCGTTTCCAGGACATAATATGGCCTAGAAACGGATTAGTGGTGGACAGTATCTCTGCCTGTTCAAATTGGTGAACATAAAGATTGGCTAAGGAAGGGGCAAAAATACTCCCCATAGATGTTCCGGAGATCTGCAGGAATAACTCATCCTCGAATTGAAAGAAATTCTCTTTCATCGCCAGTGTCGCACAGAACATGATGAATTCAACTGGCGTGGGACTCTGCAGATCTCTTGTTTCCAGAAGTGTTTTGATGACAGATAAAGTCTCATCCTGTGGGATGCAGGTGTATAGTGACTCCACATCAAAGCTCACTAAGAAGTCTTGTGTGGTGTCAAAAGGCATCCCATCTAAGATGCGCAGTAGATCCTTCGTGTCCTCAACATATGTGGGCATTGTCTTCACTAGGGGTTTCAGAAAAAAATCTACAAAGGTAGACAGGGGTTCGAGGAGTGACCCTATCCCCGAGATTATGGTCTTCCTGGAGGGGGTAACACCCCTTTATGTATTTTCGGTAATACATAAAAATATGGAACCACTGGAAATGTGGTTTTCAAAAACATTGCTTCATGGTTTGTGATCCAGCCTTGTTCCAAAGCGACATCTACTCGATCTTTGATGATGGCCATAAGCCTCTTGGTGGGATCCAGTTTGAGAGGCTGGTAAAAAGTGCCATTGTTAAGTTGTCTCTTGCACTCACTTCTATACGCTTCTGTGTCCATGATTACTGTGGCGCCCCCTTTATCCGCAGGTTTGATGGTGACTGACCTGTCTGACGATAATGTCTGGAGAGCGAAGTTTTCATTCTTGGACAAATTCATGAATTGTCGATTCTCAAGCTGGAAAAGTGTTTCAGCATCCCTCAAAACAGCCCTCTCGAAAGTGAGTATTTCCGGAGGAACTAGATGTGTCGGTGGATTGAAAGTGGACTTGGGGCGCAAGCCGGTATTAGTGGTGTTCTCCTCATCGGCCTCTTGTGGTTTGTCGCCGAAGAACGCACGTAATCTCACCTTCCTAAAGAAGGCAGCTAATTCTTGTCGAGTTTGAAATGAATCTCCTTTGTATGTTGGAACATACCCAAGACCCTTCTCTAGAACGGTAGTCTCATCAACAGTAAGAGGACGTTCACTTAAATTGACAATCAGGCTGTCACATTGCTCGGTCCCGGTGCCGCTGGATCTCTCAGGTTGCTCCGTGTCCGGGACGATGGAGGAGGGCTCCAATGGACGGTTGTTTGAGCGGGTCTTCTCTTGCCTCTGGAGCGGCGTTGGCCTTGTCCTAAAAAAGGCTGTTGTTGGAAATTGTCAGGATGTAATGGACCCGGATACATTGGCTGTTGGAAGTAAGGTTGTTGAAAATTGTAGGGTCCAGGTGGCCACCATTGTGGCTGAGGGGGACCTCCAAAGAAATTACCTCTCCTGGGCCCTCTTCTCCTCCAGTTTCGGCCTCTTGAGGATTGGTGCGTGCCTGGATCTGAGTCAGATGAGTTACCATCGCTACCAGACGTGGAGTAGTTCGAACCAGTCCTACCACTCTGTTGGTTGTATGTGGGAGGAACATAGGAATCACTCGTGTAGGGATACACTTTAGTCATAGAGAATTTAGCCAGATCCTTCTTGAATTTTACAATTTTATTTGCAAGAATGTTATCTCTAAACTCCTTGCTGGTTTTATCAGTTTCTTTGGACTGTTTATTATAAGTGGCCGTGACCAGTACTGATTTAATCTGGGACTCTAAGTGTTGTATCTCAACTAGGATGTTGTCCGCTATCCTCTTGGCTGTTGTTATTATTAGGATTAGCCAATCCCGTGTGCATCGCCAAGCCACCAAAGACCAATCCTTGAGGAATGTCTTATCCTCCAGGAACAGTCTGGGTGCATTGTTTACTATGAGGCCAGTAGGAGCACAGTCCGCCCGTAAATATTCGGTCATAATAGCCCCATGTACCTGTGTCCGTGCATGTGAGCGTTTTAGAAAAAGGACTTTACTCCAATCATCATTATTGATAATAGTGGTATTCGTAGGTAAATCAATAATAGATGGTTTTTGGAGGATGTCTAATGCTACTGCATCATCAAAAGAAAGGCCCTGCCTCTCTGACATTGTGAAAAAAGGTCTAGAAAGCACTAAAAGGGAAACCTAGGGAAAAATGTATTAAGAAAAACCAGCTATGCCATCCACTCATAAAACAGGACAAAAGCCATTTTTAGTCACTCTTTATGATTTAGTGCTGCACTTTTAGAACCCCTATCACGTGAGCGAGAGTTTACTATATTTCTCTTGTTATCATTGGTGGAGATCTGACAGCAACCCTTGTATGCCACCTCTCTTTACTCGCAACCGGGTCGTTCCATCTAGACCTGGGGCGGTGTATCAAGAGAGACAGACCCAGATGATGATAAACGCACTGACTCCTCGGTGATTGATGGGTTCTGTTCCAAGAAGGGTTCTCTTCTAACTAGAGATGTCGGAATCAGTAGATATGCTTTCTTTTTTTCTTTGTTGACACAGCACTAGACCCGGGTTGACAAGTGTTATAGTGATTCGATTTAGGGAATATACAACCTGCTGGTCTTTAAAATCCTTTCCCTTGGACCTTTTCCCACATTGTTCTGTTGTTATTGATACTACATTAACCATAATCTAACTTCATTTCTGGAGTGGTGGACAAACCTGTAAGTGTGATAAGTATGACACTTGAGTGCAAAGGATTAAGATCACCTCTATGATCTCTCAGTTCCTAGAGTGGTAAAGTGTGTCCTGTCTTGAAATGCTGAATATAAATATTGGCTGTTTCTGGTCAATGCTAAAGACTTCTGGAGTAAGGATAGTGGATGTCTAGTTTTTCTGTTAAATCTGGAGATTTGTTGAGTGATAAATAACTGTGCCTATTTAGAAACTATTGTGACTACTTGAAACAAAAAAGAATAGTGTATATTGACTGTTGTTGACAAACAAAAGAAAAGGAAGACGGGGAGCAGGTGCACTGAGTTCTTCAGCTTCCCTGTTTACACTGCTATGAGCTATTTCAAGACTTATGTTACCCATTGTCATCACAACAAAGTGTATGGATGTGTCAGCCACATGTGTGCAGATGTGGCGGTAGTGATGACTCATGAGAGACCCTAGACCATCAGTGGCTGCCCGGTTTATGTTGGTTGCCCTCTCTGTGAATCTTTGAATGAAGGGCACTTTGTAGTCACAGGTGACCAGGAGAAGAAAGCCACTTCTCAGAAGCTGCACATGCTACCTTTTCTCCTGACAGATTGCTTTTGAGTTGTAGCAGGAACACAAGGTTAGTGAGTGCTCATGTATGATGGGTGCAGAAACAACTGTAATTGTCCAAGCAACTGAGCATCCCGTGTTTCCCAAGCAGATACCGCACAGAACCAGAGAAGTGTGCACATGTAGGAAACACTGTGTAACAACAAAATAGACATGCTACTCAGCAACTGCTCACATGCAAGATTGCGAGTTCAATTTTCTGAATGCATACTACATTACAAGATATCTGGGAAAACGACTGAGCTGAGAGGGGCACAGTATTAATAAAGCATTCATCGTTATTTATTTATTTATTTTAGCAGTTTTGTATAGCGCAAACAAGACCTTTGCAGGTATCAGAGCGCTTTAAGCAATAGGAGCATGCGACCTTCAACTCTCTGCTTGGAGGACCCTTGGGAGATAAAAAACATTTCTAATATGATAAGAAAAGGAGTCAAGGAGCACTAGAAACTTATAACCAGTTCTTTCATTTAAATCACCGGTATTGTAAGAAGATACTGATTAAGTGACATTGGTGTTTGCCACTCAACTTAAGACTTGAGTGATTAGGACTGAGAAACATTCAATTATTACTGGTTCCTCAACAGTGCTTCTTCTCCAGTCCCATTGGTCCATCTGTAAAATAACAAGAGAAAGAAACTGTTAATAATTATATGTCAACAATAAGTCATGAGGATCTACCACCAAAGAAGAGGGAAACTCTGCTGTTGTTCTTTCTCCAAGGCCAGAGGGTACAATATAATTTAGGCCAATGACAGATCTATGTCACATAGTGTTGGAGGAAGGGGAGAATGCGCTTCCCAAAGTAACTATGGCAGCTACAATGCATGCGTTTCATTCTTGGCCTCAGTGTGTGAATGAATCAACTGAGTATGTATCAAGCTCAAGGCATTCAGGAGTTGCATATCTCAAGCCTGGATTGAATGATCTTAAGTAGTCTGTTCCTTCATAGGTAAAGTGTATCGTTTTGTACATACAATTGCATTGCGGATGATTAGATTTAAGGTAAAGCAGAACCAATTGCTCATAGAGTTATGAAAGTATCATAGTTATGAAGGGAAGCGCTAAAATGAGTCAATTCAAGTCAGGGACAGGGTGTATCGTGCACAAATCACTCCCTGGAGTCCCATGGCGCTTGCAGACAGCTCTGGAAAACAAACGGACTAGGACTTAGTTTCCAAAAAGCCTGGTCTTCAACTTTTTGCGGAAGCAGCTGTGTTCAGAAATACTGCACAGATGTGAGGGCATTTTATTCCAGGATGCCGGTGCCAGAAAGGAGAAGGATCGACCCCCTTGCCTAGCAGTTTGAATTCTGAGGGTAGTCAGCAATGCCTCATTGCTGGATCTAAGCACTCTGGGCGGCTGATACCACCGTAGCTTTTGCGACCAATATTTTGGACCGCTTCCATACATATGCTTATGAGTTAAGCATAGGATTTTAAAAAGGATTCGCTTTTTCACTGGAAACCAATGAAGAGTATTTAAACAGGAGGCAGAAGAAGATCTTTGTGGGAGATCAAGGATTAACCTGGCTGCGGTATTCTGCAGGACCTGGAGCCTGTTTAAGAGGTTTTCATTTATTGAAAGCAATAGGGAAATCTTCGACAAGAGGAATCCAAATGTATTCCATTCTGACCCCATTAATCACCTAGCACTAGGACATCCTGAACCTGTGTAACACTGCTCTCTAGAAACATGTAAATCAAATCATTAAATCAAGGCACTAATGTTTGAGAAGGCTCAACAGCATCAGTTGGATGATTTTGTTTTGGAAAGAAGGTCGCGGAGGAATTGACCCTTATCTTGCATTCTCTTTGCAGTGTGGGAAACACAGATCACAACCTGGCATAATACGCTGATGACGTTCTGGCACGTGTTATACATATCCTCCATTTAACCGTTCAACATGTTTCGGAAGATATCTAAAAATATATTGTCCCTCATTACGATGTTGGTCGGAGTTGCCTCTGACCGATAGCGTTTTGGTGAAGGAACCACCCGACCATAGGTCAGCGTTACCGACTACACAATTAGGATGTGACCGCACATGGTACATTTGCAAACTTCTATTTTCCAATGGGAGCTTGTGCGGCGGGCTGAGACTGCCCACATCACAAGCTCCCATTGAAAAATTTAAGTTTTTAAACATCCCTGCACTGTATGGCAGGCACATGATGTTTATGTGGTGCACCATAGGTGCCTCCCAGGGCCAAATGTGGAGGACTAGGGAGAAAGGGGGCCCTGCTGGGGGGCCCCCAAGTCAATTTTCACAGCAAATCCATGTCCGAAAGGCGGACATGGATTGGCTGTCTGAAACTGACATCATAATCCCAGCAGCAGAAACGCCGTCCATAAGGCATTATGAGGGCTTTCCGACTAGCTGGCGGGATCCTTGAGCCCGCTGGAACACACGTCAGATTCCCCGGCTGGTTTAAACTCTGACCGCTGTCATCATAATACGGCGGTAGGACTTTGAACCTACCATGTCGGGCGGAAAGCCTCCGACCAGCAGTTGGAGGCTTCCCGACGAACATCGGAATCAGGCCCATTGTATCTACGGGCTCCGAACAGTGTTACATATTTAGAGGGGATTCAAATTTCTTGACAATTTTTGCCCATTTGGTATCTTAACTATACCCAACTCGCAACATTAGATAATGAATATTTCTGGTTTAAATCTTTTATTGATTTTATGACAAAGTTAAACTAGACACACCACCTACCCGGTGGGGAACGATGAAAAATAAGAATCCGTTATTTGAGAGGGAGGAAAGAAAACCAAAAAGATAGAAAGGTAATAGTCAGAGGTCTAAGTACTGTCAGTAACCCGATTGTGTGAGCCTCTAGCCGGTGTGGGAGCGAGCCCCCTCAGCTGTGTGGGTGTGGTCCGCTCTGGTGTGGGTCTCGGTGGGGAGTCTGTGGACCAGTAGGTATCTTGGGCATGTGAGTTCTACGAATTCGGAGGATAAATATCTGACTGTGGAGCCCCATGTGTTGGATAATGAATATTTAAAGAGATGGTCTTTGCTTTCACAATAGTGGTTCTTACACATGATGTTAATACAGGTGAGTGTGCTCTACCAATTCCTCTTCCTATTTATTGTGTTGTAATTGCGGTCCTAAAGGACTTTTTCTTTGGATTTAACAGCTCTATTATGCAGTTTGTTTGTAGAGGCAAAATGTACAGATGCCTAAGCAAATACTGTCCCTGCCTAAAAATGGAGAAGATTTTCTCCTTGGTATTCTGTGAGCAATATAGGGTACTGTAGCTTAGAGTCCTAGCAAATCACCCGCACACTAATAGTGGACCTTGCTGGAAAATGGTTTGGTCCATCCCATTTCAGAGTCCAAAGTCTGCCTGTCCCTAAAGAAGTTCTTATATAAGTTAGCCTATGGCCAGTTGACTTCCTCAGAATTGCAGGTCTTTTGAGGGTGTCAATGCTATTAACATAATCCTCTTGCATTTTAGTCCTCCCTGCACCACAGTATCCTTCCCCTTTAACTAGCATATCCACTAATCGATGGCCAATCATTCCAATGCAAAGATATGGCGGGATGATTTCCCCATGATTCAGTCTTTTCCTTCCCTACAACCAGGTGAAGGAAGTTGTATGGGAACAGGTCTGGCTTAAAAAACTGTCACCATTCCACTCCCTTTTGAGATGTGCTAGAGTCCGTATGCTAGCTATAAGTGTTTGGTTCCTATGATGTATGGAGCACTGCCCTGATGGAAACCTGGGCTGACAGTAAACATAGATTCATACATAAAGGGGAGAAGGGCGTGAATGAGGCTGTAATAAACAAAGAGCAGGAAATTCCTCGAAGACAGCTAACAGACTCATTGTGATTTTGTCAAGATGTACTCAGAGTGCCTTCAAAATCTTCTCAAATAACACTAGACATATGTTTGCATTTCCCATACAAGACCATGTGTGTCTGCCCTCTTTCTGAATGGTGCCAAAGCTGAGATCCAAATGACAGGGCAATGCGAGCTGCCTCGCCACCTTTTGACTGCCCCCTAGGTCAAGGAATCCCTCACCCAACCCTTTCTGACTGCAAGGGAATTGTGGATACTTTTCGACTTTGATGTTATGTTCTTCTCTAGGCAGTGGTTAAGGGTGTCAACCTGCAACATGTTCCCCTCCCGCTCCAGAATGACCACCCGGAAGACGAGAGCCTTGACCACTACATCATCATCTAACTGGTCTCTCCAAGAAACCAAATGCAATGCTTCAAAGACTTCAGAATCAAGAAGCCTTCTTAAACCCCTGCAATCATGAACAAATCAAACAGCACTCAAAGCACTAAATTAGCGGCAGTAGATGCTAGGATCAAATGAATGTTCTCTGCCCTATTCATGAACTGTACTTTGGAAAAGGACCTGTAGCAACTAACTCTTCGTTACTTCAGTACAAGAACCCTTCACCCGCCGTAAACCCACCTCATCAACCAACAGTCAATCAGGAGGCCCCTCGACAAAGGCAGATCCCTGGGTATACGAGTCCCTAGACTCTGAAACATCCTGGATCATATGTTTTGATCCAATCACAAAATGTACAAGAAATTGATGAAAATGAATGTCAGTAAAGCTGCTTTCAAGTGAACCCCAAAGAGAGAGGGATTGAGAATGGAGAAGGCCAGAACTCATGGTTACCACTCAATTGAACTCCAACATCTTATCCCCCTCGTTTTGCCTTCAGGGTCTGCTCCCAAGTAGTTAAAAGAAGACACATCACACTTTACAAAAAGTCTAAATAAATACAGGTAACAATGGTAGCACAATTAGCGCTGGATCTCCCAGTGGATTTTCTAGGAGCTACCAGGCTTTGATGGATGTATCCCATTGGAGTACTCACAGTGCATGTGCATGGCGGCCAGGGCGGGTGTAGCTGCTGCACAGATGATCGTGTCTTTACAAAAAACTGGAGAATTGCTCAATAGTGTCTAAATTATTTTGATGATGGTGAAGCTGACGATAGTGTGCCATCAAACAGATGGTGATTTTATGTGGGTCTGCCTTTCCCTCTCTCTCTAAAAATGCACAGCAGAGCTCTTTTTTAATCTCTGGGGCTGTTACTGTGTTAAACGAGTCTCAATTGTGTCTGTATGTATTATCTGTGGCACTACAAAGAATATTGACATCTAGTAAATGTGAGTTGGATGTCTGGGGAGTCAGTGTTAGATTCCGTCTGCCTAGAACCGTGGTGGGCTGTGGGGTGAAATGTGCTGTCAAAAACAGAGGCAATCCATGGTTATCCTTAACATCAAATGCGAGACCATTAAACAGGTAGGGTCAGATTTACAAGCCCCTTACGCCACTTTTGCGTCACTTTTTCCATGTTAAAAGTGACTCAAAAGTGGCGCAAGGGGCTTGTAAATCTGCCCCGTAGTACATAGAGGTCAAAACAGCATTACCGCCTCTGATATTTGTGGCCAGGCCCACAGTGTATAAACAGCCTGGTGGAATCCCCACTTCTCCAGAATATATTGGTGAGGTAAAGGAGTCCACAGAGTTACTAGTGGTACCAAAGTCAACGAAAGCTTTTATGTTGTCCCTTAGCATGGTTGCAAGTTCAAGCTCCACACTGTGATCAGTTCAGTCAACCAGAAATAAAACAAGATTGTGTTCTCTGGAGCCATACTAAAGTGCCTTCTTTGGTGTACTTGGGAGGCAACCCTTTCCATTCATCCTTCTGCACCTTGCATCAGAATGACCATGGATTAATTGCTGGACAGTTGGAGACCACTAAACTCCAAAACTCTGGCCAGCTGGGGCAGAGACCTTCATATCAACCATCTGTAGCTGAAGGCCACCCTTTCTGGCCTTAGATCCTTCCTTCTCCTGCTTTAGGGAAAGGTTTTTCTATTCTGATCAAAATCTTTTCCTCCATGTTTAATTTCAGCAAAAATGCATCAGTGGTGCCTGTTTGTCAGAATCATTTTGCTAGTCAGCTATACAACTGAGCTTTTGACAACACTATGCTTATGCATGTGTCCCATCTACAGGGAATGAACTATGTGTAGGTGAATATGTTTAGCAGACTACATAATGCTCCATGACAGTGGGTAAGCAATCTTAAAGAACTGCTGATTTCCATGAAAAGCCTTTTTCACTACACAAGACAACACTCCATGTCTATAGTTCTTCCCTCAGCTGAGACCTGGGAGGAAGCCCTAGTTGGATGCTCTTATTCTAGAAGGGTCTCAGGAGATTCTTCTTGCCTTAACCCTTGTTCCCCTATTTGCCGGACTTTTCAATGATTATCCCGGTTGCAACATGAAAATAAATTTCTTTATTTTGAATGGTTTATTCATCTATTTCAATACTTATTTTGAAATTTCACTTACGTTGAGAAATAATTCTTCATTTTATAAAGCTTCACACCATCCTTCACCAGCTAAGGAAACGTTACGACATCACAGCGTATGGTGGCCTTTCGCAAAGGACTTGGGTAGCAGAAGTCACTATTGAATGGTGGATAGTTTCTTTATCTCAAAGCCTCAACACATTAAAGGAGTTCAGGCATCTCAGAGACTTCATACTCATTCCACCACAGCAAAAGCAACATTGGTTGCCTTCTGAAAACACAATCCCATTACATACATTTCTAAGACAGTGACATGGCCTACTTTGGATGCTTTCTGCAAACCTTACTTACTAAACGCTTTATCCAAGAATAATGCAGCATTCATCCAGGAAGCTCTGTGTAATTTATTTGTTTGAAGCCTTGTTGTGCATGCACTCAAATTAATTTCAGATTTCATTATACTAATTAACCACTCATCAGGAGTAGTAATCGCTATATAAATGCAATTACAATACAAAACAATACAATATGCTGTCATCCCTTGTCCAGATTCAAAACCAACAGGGACGGAGGGAATGCGGGATGACAGATCAAATAAAAATCACCATCTTTGTGGGTATGAAGCTTATAGTCCTTGCTCTCCATCATTCAGAACACTCAGAGTATTTTCCTTTGAGCATGCCATGTTTCATCCTTATCAGTAAACAATTGCAAGACCAGGGTGGGAGTGGTTAGGGACAGGGCTTGCGTAAAGAGTGAATCTTGTTCTGGGAGTTTACAGAAAAGTTTAAATGTGTCAGCGGTTCGTTTTGGTTCCTTCTGCCAATCACAGGCTATTCCCAAGCTATTAAGATTGAAGAAAAACATGATCTAAGAGTACTGAAAACAACATAAAGGTATATTTACTTATTTTTGGGATGCTTCATGGACCCAAATTAATATAAAGTTACTCTCTGCTGCCATATTAGTACTAGAGTATTTAAAACCTGATTTTAGAGTTTGGTGGTAACAGAAATTGCTCCAAATTTTGGAGGAAATCCACATGGAGTAGAATCCACAAGCTTAATTTCCTCAGCCATACCATCCTTATTATGGAGGAAATTCAGCCAGTGGATTCTCCTCCATATTTAGCATTTCCTCCCAAAAAGACAGGCTTTTCAGTTACCATTGAACTCAAGGCGCTTGAACACTAATGTGAGAAACTGGAAGAGTTTATTGTATATGTTGAGCCGCCTGGCCTGATGGTGATAAGTGACATTGGATGTAGATTGGGGAAACCGTACAGCGTACATTGTGGTGTTTGAATTCATATCAAGGATTTAAAATTGATGTACCAATGTTTTTTGTTTTTGTACAGATTCAGCTCAACTGCATGCTGCTGTGAAGTCAGCATTACCCTTACAGCAATTTGCTGTTTATAAATAAAAAAGCCCTGTTTAACTGTGCCACCAATGTGCAGAATCACCAACCCTGCATGTCCATTCTATATCCCTAACAAACTCAGCAGATCCCACTTAACTATATCATGTCTTTATGAAGTCACCAAACTGCATATGGAATTCCCATATCGCTTTAGATCCTTATGGTAAATACACATAAGTTAACAATCCAGGACATCAGCGATCAACAAAGTGCATACTTTCGCTCTTATTCATCTAGTCCCCGGCACTCAATTACATTTTATTTTAAAAAGCTAGTAATCTACAAAAATATATAGAAATCATAAATTGGAGGAATTTTGTCCCCTAGCTAGAAGAATTTCAATATGCAGGAAACAATGGAGCATTCATTTGGTAATGTTAGAATGAAGTTAGATTTTTTTGTGATCTCTGTGGCTTTCTGATCTGTGGCTAAAAGCAATAGACCAATGTTGACACCACTTTGGTGATTTCATCATTGAAAACATTTTATATCCCATTAACAAGGTATATGGTTCTTCGCGAGATCGCCCACTGTCAGCATGGAATCAGATAAATGACTGGGAAAGCTTAGTCACATGCAAGTTAGCTACTCTAGAGACAAAACTTAAGTATCATCTGTTTCTCCTTTGTCTTTTAATTTAGTCATGGTGGCAGAAATTGTGAAGCATTTTCTCCCTAAGTTGGTGGAAATGCACAACTATGTTCCAGCCAATTCTACCCAGCAGAAGCTGAGCAACTGGGCAACACTGAACAGGTAAGTGTGAAGCATTCCAGCTTTCGTGCTATAGTTGACTGATATTCTCCCCTCACAGAATCTTTATGTTGACTTGGTCACTATTTCTAGAATCCTCCTACTTCATTTTTCTCATCAACAGACTTCAGATCAGGAGGAAAGGTCGTGGTGGCATCTTCAGTTGACACATGACAGTCGGTTTTAACTTCCCCCACTCCTCCTCTGGCCTTCACACCAAAGCTGCCCGAGAATCATCTGTTTTTTTACATATTTTACGAGTATTTATTTAGTCAGGTATATTCCAATGCACCTACGTCGGCTTTCCTGCCACGTTAAACTGCTGTGATCTTCCAATGCGAATGTTCTACTGAAGAGTCTTTAAGGTAGTGAGGATCCTGCTGAATTTGAGTTTTCTGGTATTCCTCAAGCACCATATCATCCAAGTCTTCAAGGTGATACAATATCCCCACCTAGAAGTAAGAATAAAAATAAAAAACACTCTACTCCTCTTAAAAGCATCATTAGATGACAAGGGGCTCCTAGGAGTGCACCGCCACAACCCATGATTATATCCTTTTAACTCTCCACTACCAGAATCTACGTCAAAAATTCCATTTGGTACCTTCATACACATCACTCAGGACTCTATCCCACAATAATAACGCTAAAGCTCTCGAGCCGCTACTACTGTCCATCAGACAAATGAAACACTTCATCCTTATTAACTCAAATTCACAAAATGGCAGCCATTCAATAAAATGTTTTTAGGGCCATCTGGAAGTGTGGCATCTTCATCTCATGCAGCTACAAGTAAGCAAGGATTGTGTCATTTTTAGGAAGTGTCTGGAAACTATGCATATTGAGGCAACAACTTTCGGAGTAAGACAATAAATACTCTGTGAACTTGGGCCAAACTATGGACCATATTGGTGCTCACAAAGAAGGGTGCATCTGAATGTGTTCTTGTGAGCGTAAACGTCCTCAAGCTCATGCGAGCCTTTCTCGCACTCAATGAAAAATAAATCCTGAACAGATCCTAAGTCAAGGCCTTTTAGAAATTACAAATCAGCGAGCTGGATCCTGGCTTTCATGTGTGTGCTGGCTAACTTGCCAGCTTGGTCCCAGAGGCTCAGTGTTAGGATGAGGGTGCGGGTGCTATCAGTTTATCCTTGTACATGACATCGTGCTTTAAAGCACTACGGCGGTAGGCCAGTCTAGTTGAGGTCTTTTTACAGGTTCAGAATTCATGACCCCACAATCTGTTCACTTAGGACATAGGTATTGAACGTTGGTTTGGGCAAACTAGATTCATGACTAAAATTGAGGATAGGCACTGACTATAGAAATTAGTTAATTTAGAACCATGGCATATAAATGTATCTTATGTGGATATCCTGAAATTTAGTATAGATGTGACCGGCCTGATGATCCCTTACTTAGGAAGACTCTTTGTTAAAGCTGACCGTCTGCTGTTAGCAGATATGCACTTGCATCGATAGCGGCTTTCCTTGGAGGGCCTTCATATCTTCCTTCCCCCCTCTGTTAACCTTCCGAAAGGTAGTGATGAGGAGATTAGGAACCTTTTCGTTCAAACAAGATACAGTTTGATCCCTCTACGTCTACAAAGCTCCACAGGTGACATGAAGGTTCAAGCTGAGGAGCGCTTGAATGTTTTCGGAGTCCTCCAAAACATGACCAATAAAATGCACCCTGAAATCCAGCCTTCCACCAGCCCTTAATTTGTAAAAAGATTTAATTGCAGGAGCACACAGCTTTCCATAGGAGCCTGCCTCCTCCGCTGCTGAAGGCCAGGGGTTCTGAATGCCAAGGCTACCAGTCTTGCTTCTTTTTCCACTACCCTACACTTACTGTCTATATCTCACTCTTTCAGATTCTTTTTCATTACTGCTTTCTCCCACTGTCACTGTTTTCCTATCTTTTTGTACATCTTTCTGTCTTCCTTTTTCAGCCTTTCTCTCTCTTTCGCTCTTGGTAAACCTCTGAACATGAAAAGTATGTTCTGCCTCAAACATAATGCAGATACCCCTAAATTATTTTCTCACGGGACTGAAGAAATTGCTGTTTTTAAGAAATCAGGGCCATTGAGCGAAAACCTATGTTGCCATCAAAGTCTATTCACGCATTTAATGATTGGGATTAGTGGTTCATGCTGAGGATATAATGTGATCCCAGCGTGATGGGGCATTTAATGTTTTGGGTTAATTGCTATCTCTGTTTTATAATGTTATGACTGTTTGATGAGCTCTTTGTCAATCAGAATTAGTTGTGATGCCAACACATATGAGAACATCCCAGCGTAAGAGAGTAATTCAGTTTCAAGGTTGGGGGAGAATGTGATCCATGAATGTCCTCATACTGTGATGGGGTGTTTGATGTTTGGGACTGGCTGTACTGCCCATTGGGCTGTTTACAGTTCAAGATAAGTGATGACAGCAAAACCTATGATGACATCAAGGTGAAACAGTCTATTTGGTATTCAGAATCTATTGGTACAGTGTGATGCAGAATTTAAAGTTCCAGGTTGAGCGATGCATACTCAGACGTCATCACAGTTTGACCGATTAGTTAGTTACTGGGTGTTTAATGTTGAAGGGTAGCTGATGGAGTCTATGATCTTATTATTATGGGAAGGGATACTTATTAGGTTGGTGATACAGTCTGAATCTATAAAGGCATCACAGTGCAACAACGTATTTACTGTTATGATCAGACTGGGTATTTAATGTTCAGGTTGGGGGTTGATGGTACAGTCTGATCCTATTATGTCAGTAACATTGTGGCAAGGTGTTTGATGTTCAGGCTGGGTGGTGCCGTCGCAGCTTATAAACTTGTCAATGTAGGTTGGATATTGAGGGCCCGATTCACAGAACTAACTTAAGACAAAATCCTAAACTTACTACCATTTTGGTATTCACAGAAGGCACTTACTCATTTTGGTATTCACAGAAGGCACTTACTCATTTCGGTATTCACAGAAGTTAGGACTCCTAACTTTAGGACTCCTAAATGCCTTCTGTGAATACCGAAAGTCTTAAAATTAGGATTTTTCTCAGTTTAGTAGTCCTAAATTTAGGACTCCTAACTTTAGGACTCCTAAATGCCTTCTGTGAATACCGAAAGTCTTAAAATTAGGATTTTTCTCGATTTAGTAGTCCTAAGTTTAGGACTCCTAACTTTAGGACTCCTAAATGCCTTCTGTGAATACCGAAAGCCTTAAAATTAGGATTTTTCTCAGTTTAGTAGTAGTATAGTTAGGACTCCTAACTTTAGGACTCCTAAATGCCTTCTGTGAATACCGAAAGTCTTAAAATTAGGATTTTTCTCAATTTAGTAGTCCTAAATTTAGGACTCCTAACTTTAGGACTCCTAAATGCCTTCTGTGAATACCGAAAGCCTTAAAATTAGGATTTTTCTCAGTTTAGTAGTAGTATAGTTAGGACTCCTAACTTTAGGACTCCTAAATGCCTTCTGTGAATACCGAAAGTCTTTAAAATTAGGATTTTTCTCAATTTAGTAGTCCTAAATTTAGACTTAGGACTACTAAATTGAGAAAAATCCTAATTTTAAGACTTTCGGTATTCACAGAAGGCATTTAGGAGTCCTAAAGTTAGGAGTCCTAACTATACTACTACTAAACTGAGAAAAATCCTAATTTTAAGGCTTTCGGTATTCACAGAAGGCATTTAGGAGTCCTAAAGTTAGGACTCCTAACTTCTGTGAATACCGAAATGAGTAAGTGCGTTCTGTGAATACCAAAATGAGTAAGTGCCTTCTGTGAATACCAAAATGGTAGTAAGTTTAGGATTTTGTCTTAAGTTAGTTCTGTGAATCGGGCCCCAAGTGTCTGGGTATTTGTTACAGTGAGATCCTATGGTGTTACCACAATGTAACTTGTATGTGGAGTCGGCGGGGTGGGCAGCATTCATGCAGGCTATCTTTTGACCCATGGTTGGTTGTTTCACAGGAAGGTCTTCTCCAAGTTGAATTTCCAGGTTGCAGAGGAGGATGTGCGGAAGCTGGTGGCTAATTCTTCTGACGTTGTGGAGCCATTCCTGTCCACACTCCGAGAGAAGATTGAGGAAAAGCTTCATGGGAAGGTGCAGCGAGATCGTCCCTCCAAGCAAACAAAGGTGCGTGCCCACAGCCCAACTCAGTGAGTTATGTGCTGCTCTGTGTTTTGCACTATCGAGGTCACAGTCAACGTCCAGCATGTGCCTGTTGCACCGAAGATGTGTATGAGGTCAGTCAAGACCTCCATTTTGGACCACTCTGGCCAAACATTACCTGTTCTTAATAGCCCCTGGACTGGCGGGGCTTTAAACCGTACATTTCGATTTAATATTGTGATAAAAACCCTGGGTAATCCATTTATACAAAAGCTCAAAGAGCTAAAAATAGTGGTGTGTGGGGGCGAACTGATAGTAAAAGTGGGGACTGTGAGTGTATTTGTTCACACTCTTCAGGGGGGGGCTCCTCCCTTGGAGCAGAGGAGCGTCGCCCCGCTTAAAATCCCCCCAAAACCCAATGAAAATCAAATCGTAATTTATTACCATTTTATTTTTTATCCGCATCCCGAGCCAAGTGTCAGGACGGGGTGGGGTCGCTCCTGAGTGACAGCAGCAGGGAGGAGGATGGGCTGTCTATGCACTTATGTTTAAAGTGTACATATCTTTTTGGCCGGCCGTCTTGAGACAGCCAGCCATACAAGCGCACTTTAAACATCTCTAACCCAGCTGGGTTAGAGCCAGTGCAGGCCTCTAGAGTGCTGTGGAGCACAAAGTGAGACCACTCCCTCCAATCAGGGCACTGCTCTCACAGCATGAGAGTAGAGCCCTGATTGGTCAAGGGAGTTCCAGGCTCCAGCTTCCAGTTCCTGTGGAGGTCTGAAGCAGAGGACGTCGCATTCGCCTGGTAAGGTTTTATTTAAGAAAATTGAACACGCGCCCCCTCCCCCTCTTCCCGTAGAAGCCAGCGGCTACTGTAAAAGTTTTCATGACACTCAGATTCTAAAGTTTCCAACTCCAAGTGCTAGCAGTGGAGCTTGGAAGTTGGCAACATAATGAAACACTTCTAAAACCAGCGAATGGCCGTCTTCGATGGTCACTCACTAAGTCTGTCCTAGTTCCCCCAGATATGGCCACCTTCCTATCCACTTGGAAGTGTTTTTTGTGGGATACTGCTGACGCATTCAAAATGGCTGACCTCTTCGGTGATTGTTTGATTCAATGCAAGAATTATAGCAGCAAACAATTAAATATGTTATTTAATCAATGGAAGCAAATAACTTTTTCTCTTTTCTGCAGGATTTGGAATATTACAGCACTGGTTTAACACAAGGTACGTTTCTATTTTTAAAAGGGAGGGCACGCCTTCCTCGCAGAAACTGAGGGGTAGGTTCTGCAGCTGTGCTTGTCAAACACTCAGAACCACAGAAAGCTTTTTATACAACAAAGTGAAAACATGAAATGTGGTGGTTCATCCTTTCCCAGACAAGGGAATGTATATTTCTTTTATGTCCCCCAACTACAACACTGCAATTTATTTTCTTAATACTCAAATTGTTTATCAAATTGAGTTGTGAGATTAGAGCTATAGAGACTTCTTTCTTCAGATGTTGTAAGTAGTGCCTCCCTGTGACAGTTTCAGAGCACTTTTAAACCCTGGAAGCATGCAGTTATTCAAGAATAATAACAGAATTTAGAGAATCAAAGCTAACAACTTGTGAACGTGGACGGGTCTTACTACTGTCTAGAGAAGGCCCAGACTTTCCAGGTTTGAACACTTCTATGAAAAAAATATAGTTTCTTTAAAACAAATATATTTTATATTTTAAGGTTTTAGAGCAATTATCAAAGTGGTGGTGTGCACACCGTTTTTTCTTCTTGTTTTCTCCATTATATATCATGATCAACAGAAAAGTGTGTGCGTGCTGGGTAATGCCTTGCCCTGGTGGCATACCAATATAATCCATACTGTGGGGAGCGAAAATTCGTTCCACACCCAGTCGCACAGCGGGGAGTGGATATACCAACTTCCTTGAAACTGTTCCTTATCAAATTCATCCTCATTTTTTCCATTTTTTTAAACAAACTTAAGTCCATTTTTAAACTCGTCTTTTTAATCCACAAGTACTCGAATCCTGCTTTTCGAATGCTTCACATGTTGAAGATGTGCCCATCCAGGCCTCTATCAGAAACACGATCAAAACGCACGGTACGTTCAAAGCAGCAGTTCTTTATTGTTACCCAATGCATTTCGGGCTTTACACAAGCCCTTCTTCAGGGGTCACTGAAAATATTAATATAGAGAATCGCCATTACCTCATGTAATTTAAAAGAACATTCATAATAATGTCATCTAATTATATAACAACAGATTAAATGCAACAACACCCTTTGTCTATGCTCATAAATTTGAAAAACATCCAAAGAATAAACAAACGATAATCTTTTCAATAATAAATTCCCTAAGTGCCAACCTGAATCTAAACACTCCTCTTCCCCCGTAAATATGAAAACGTTCCATGAACCCCCCTGTTACTTCCCTTCTCCCACCTTGCGCTTGAAACATTCCAATCCCTCTCTCTTCTATCGCGCCAAACTAGCTTAAACACGTACCTGAAAAACGCTGCATTCCCAGTTACATCCTGACTTCAAGTTCACTTAAGGTTTTAGAGCAGCCATAAAACCGTAAACATTAGCATTACAATATAAACATTTATTACATTTACATGTGCTTTTTATGCTGACCACCCTTCAGATTATGTGTTTATGGAGGCTGCTGATTATATGTGTCTGAAGTGAAAATACTAACAAACTGTGGAAATCACACAAAAAACTGATTCAATATGTAGTGGTCCCGATTCACGAGGGTCTTTTGGCCATAAAAGTTGTCCGTCTGTGAAAGTGGCAGGATTTGCACCTGCTAGGTATGCAAAAAAGGTCCCTAGTAGGAGTGATGCAGCTTTCAACGTGTCCATATGACAATGTTCATGAATTCCCAGAGCTCATACATCAACACCCATGCATAGGCATAAGTATACTAGGTGTACCACTTATTTTAAGGTTTAAATAATTTTATGTTTTCTTATCATCTTAATTGGAGAGTAAATCAGGTCAAGTACAGTGAATCCCACTGGAGCACCTCAAAGAAGGCAGATTCCAGCTAGTTTTGTGTGCAGGAAACACATCACCATTCCAATAGCCATTAAAGTATGAACAAGTTCCATATATTATCCCATCTATCTACTAACATCTCCTGAGGGAAAGAAAGCAGAGAGAGCCTCGGAAAGATAGAAGTGATCAATAATAGAAGAGGATAAGTGGTAAGGTGAGCGAAAACGTGTGAAAGGAAGCAGGATGCTCAAATACAATCAGAACATTATTGAGACCACAACTAGACCAATACAAGGAACATTATAAGTTTCTCAAACTCCAAACAACATCAAATTTTAACTGCTAGAGAGAATGCAGCAGTACTGTACAGTACTGTAGTGACCCGCCATTCCAGTTCACCGTAAAGTAAGCACTCAGGGATAAGATCCAGCTCTGACGTCATCAAAAAAGGTTTGCACCACCTCCACTCGCAAGGAAGCAAAGGTCTTGCCCTCATGCCACACTTTAAACTTGGCTGGATCCTAGACTGACACCTTGGTATAGAAATCTTGACGCTCCCTATGAATCACCCGAATATGCAGCCGCTTATGTGGTGTCTGTGAACCTTGGTCCAAGAAGGCCAAAATACCTCTTCTCTCCATTTGAAGGGGCCCTTTTATCAAGGCCGCTTTAAGCACAATTAGATTGCTACGGTCCACATTGCGAAGTACCACAATGATTGTACCCTCATCTACTGCTCCAGTTGACTTGTTGGCTTAATAGGAGCCTATAAGCCTTGCGCATGATGCCCAGTCTACCATTCTTTGGGTTCCCATGTAGTCAGTGAAGGCAGAAAGCATTTAGAAATTTCTGCCATAGGAGGACGATGTGGGGCGGTGTGGGGCACTTCCATCAGAAGCGTCACAGGGAGACAATATAAATGAATGGCTCCAACACTTGTTGTCAGTTTCTTCAAAGATGAAATATATCAGTGTCTTGATTTATAATGAACTGAGTTAATTCAATGCAAATATAAAGGCAAAAACAAAATTTGGGGGTAAAGTGTATTATATAGGCACAGTAAATGAAATGTAACGCCTCAAAATTGCCTTTGTGCCCGTGCTACATAGCTGAGATGGGTGCAGGTGCAAAGAAGCTGTCGTAAGAGGTACTGATTGTGTGCCACAAATGAGGGAGTGCACAGTGAGTGCTCTCTCTGGGGGTGTGCCCTGGGAGTGGGACAGTCTCAGTCCCACTCTGCATCTGCCTATGGAGGAATTTCTCCCTTTTCTTGAAAATGAAGCCGGGTCCCCTGGCAGTGAAATGTTGAGCCACAGTTTTAAATAGTAGCTCCATCGTTCACTGATATGATATCAAACAGAGCACGAACTGTCAAGGTCCTTACCTGCAACTATCAAGTTCCTTACCTGCAACTGTCAATTTCCTTACATGCAAATGTCATGGTCCTTACCTGCAACTGTCAAGGTCCTTACCTGCAAATGTCATGGTCCTTACCTGCAACTGTCAAGTTCCTTACCTGCAAATGTCAAGGTCATTACCTGCAACTGTCAAGGTCCTTACCTGCAACTGTCAAGGTCCTTACTTGCAACTGTCAAGTTCCTTACCTGCAACTCTCAAGGTCCTTACCTGAAACTCTCAAGGTCCTTACCTGCAACTTTCAAGGTCCTTACCTGAAACTCTCAAGGTCCTTACCTGCAATTGTCAAGGTCCTTACCTGCAATTGTCAAGGTCCTTACCTGCAACTGTCAAGTTCCTTACCGGCAACTGTCAAGGTCCTTACCTGCAACTGTCAAGGTCCTTACCTGAAATTCTCAAGGTCCTTACCTGCAACTGTCAAGTTCCTTACCTGCAACTCTCAAGGTCCTTACCTTAAACTCTCAAGGTCCTTACCTTAAACTCTCAAGGTCCTTACCTGCAACTCTCAAGGTCCTTACCTGCAACTTTCAAGGCCCTTACCTGTGACTCTCAAGGTCCTTACCTGCAACTCTCAATGTCCTTACCTGCAACTTTCAAGGTCCTTACCTGCAACTCTCAAAGTCATTACCTGCAACTGTCAAGGTCCTTACCTGCAACTCTCAAGGTCCTTACCTGCAACTCTCAAAGGTCCTTACCTGCAACTCTCAAGGTCCTTACCTGCAACTGTCAAGTTCCTTACCTGCAACTCTCAAGGTCCTTACCTGAAACTCTCAAGGTCCTTACCTGAAACTCACAAGGTCCTTACCTGCAACTTTCAAGGTCATTACCTGCAACTTTCAAGGTCCTTACCTGCAACTCTCAAGGTCCTTACACGCAACTCTCAAGGTCCTAACCTGCAGCTCTCAAGGTCCTTACCTGCAACTCTCAAGGTTCTTACCTGCGCTTTCAACAGAACATTTTTTTTCTGTGTAATCAGGTGCCTTGACCCAGTCTGCTCCATTGCTCCAATTGCACCCGTGTAAGTCCGGGATGGTGTGCTTCACGGATAGTACAGCCACGAACATTAAAAAGAAAAGCAAAATGTTTAGGATTATCTCTACTCTGAGTGCTCTCTGGAAGCAACTGCTGTTTTGAGAATAGTTCCTTGTAACATGAATGTTAAATTTCCTAGCTATTGTGCAGGAAAGTTTAAATTCTATTAAGGACTCGGAGGTGAGGATTATGTGAGCTTCTCATAATCTTCACTGTGGAAGGTATGCATTTTGTACTTACCCAGATAAAATAATCCTTGCAGCCATGTCCTTAATAGAATTTTGTTTACGATAGCTTGAAAGTGTTACATTTCATGTCAGGACTGGAAGCTCAGATTATGCAAGTGTAAAGCTTCCTTACCACTTCTGAGGGCACTCCATCACTGGTTAGAAGTGAAGTTTCATACAAGTACGGTCTGACGACCTGTAGGCCACATTGAGGATGTCCTCCAAACTGCCCCCCAAAGAAAAGGCTTTAGAAGTCATACCGTTCCGGGCCAATGCGCCCCGAACATGGACATGCTTCCTCCATGACCTTCTGTTCCCACTGTGCAATGGTAGGGGATGAAATAGGTTTGCATGACTTCTTTACGGCTACGAGTAATATAGCCTAACCTGGAGGTCGAAACTCCTCCATCATAGCTTTGTAAGCTCATAGACATCTCACCATACACAACTTGGGTTGTTGGGGTAAAGCTGAATATGGAACCACTCTAATATGGGATTTTGTGTTTCTGGAAACTGTGAAGGACACTCTCTTCAGAGTGAGCATTCTTGCAGTGATTTCCACTGCACATCCAATACCTCTGATCACACACCTGATACCCTTTTACACAAGATGATACATAGAAAAATCGCCAACTTACCTGTTATTTGTTTCCTGGATAAAAGCTGGTTTTACTGCCAGAAATCCAATAATCTGGGAACCATGTTCACATCCCATGATTGGGAACTCTTAGGTTTCGGTGGTCTTGACAAACTGACTCCCTTAATAACTTACTGACTAGGGGATGTTATCCCACTGGAATGTCATGAAAAGGAACGTGACTGCCAAAATAGCTGATAAGCTGACATATTTGTCCTGTAAGCTTGACCGACTTCCAGTTCTGATTAGTTCAATATACAGACTACATCTGCCCCAACAGGATCAAACCCCATACCAAACTGTAGCACTTGACAGTAAAATCTGCACATGCTTTCCTGATGGGGGTTGGAAGCCTGTCACGATAAACCTTAGACGTCGTAGTGACCCCTGTAACCATCATGCCATTAATGTGAAAGTCCATTCTTGTATCAAGTGATACAAGTTGCATTGGGTGTCAATCAGCATATTCAGTGTCTGGGGAAATGGGATTGGAGAATCCATAGAACATTACAGAAGAACTGGAAACAAAGCTTGCAATCTCCAAAGCAGTGTCACTAACACCGTCTCCGTCCTCTGCCTCCTGACTTGTGCCATTAGTCTGGTTATTATGGAGAATGGAGGGAAGGCGTATCCCTGTCCCTGACTCCGTTGCTTATGCTACCAAATCCAGTCACTAGATCAGTTTCCCTGGTGAGTATTCCGTCATTAGCTAGATTTTGTGGTGCAGACTGTGGTACCAGAAGTCCTTAGCCAAATCCACTAAGGCCTCGGATCTCAGCCTGCCTGAGCAGTTTATGTATTGTACAGCCGATACACTGTCCATCTTGAGGAGAATGGAGCAAGAGGCCTTGTCTGCTGCCAGACTCTGCACTGCAAAAGAACTTGCTAGGGATTCTAGACACTTGGGGGCAGATTTACAAGGAACTGTCGCATCTGAATAGATGCGTCAGTTTCATTGCGTCAGCTCCGAATGTCCTTGCGCCACCATTGATGCGCTGTATTTACAATACAGTGCTCCATGGTGCAAGGATTAACAGATGCATCAGAAATTCTGATGCATCTGTTGGCGCAAAATTGACGCATTGCTGGAGTTGCTCATAAAAGTGACGTAACTCCAGCAATGTGGCACAATAGATGGGTGAGTCCCATTCAAAAAGCCCTGCGTCAGGGATTTTGATGCAGTGAAGGCGTAGAGTGACGCAGTGAAATCTTGTAGATTTCACTGTGTCAGTTCTACATGGCTTTTTGCGAAGAAACGCCCACCCTGCATACATTATACCTGACGCAGGTATAATGTGAAGTAAGGCTTTACAACATGACGCATCTCCTTAGATGCTTCACGTTGTAAATGGGCTGCAACATTTATGCGGCGGCCGCGTCACAAAAGTGACGCAACTGCAGTGCAAAAGTCACACAATGGGCTTGTAAATCTGCCCCTTGATATGCAGCACCTCTTCAAGGTTTGACCATGATCCTCCTGTGGTAATATCCCCACAGCGATCTCCCCACTGGTGAATCCTACACCTTGTATTCCCTGTTGGGTCATATAACATTTTCTATACACTGATTTACATGAATGACTGATTGTCTCTGTATGTGTGTATGATGTAAAGTGCTCAGACACCTTACATTGTTATGAGAGGCACTATAAAAGAATTGAAATACACGTGAGAGAGGAGGTATGGAGAGAGGAGGGTCTCTGCCGGACGGTGATAGTGTGGGAATCATTGAAGAGCCCAAACAAAGATTGTTGTATCCTGGTGCACTGTAAGGTCATCATTTAATATGCTTTAAAAGCTAATACAAATGAATATATTAATGAAGAGTGTGTGGTAGAATGCACAATTTTTGCCATCTTTCCCCAGATTTGCTTGAGGGGAGACGCCCCCAACTGCCAAGCTTCCCTTGTAGTGGTGAGGCTCGCTCGCTATGCACTGTACGGGAACTAGTCTGGCAAATTGTGTCAGGGCCCCTATGGGTTCCCTGACCGGCCCTGATTTGATCTAGAAACACATTTTTGTTGACATCTGCAAATTATGCAAGGTATGGTATGTGCTACAAATTTCTACCTATGCGAAAAATCCTGCGTCCTTACAATCAACTTTTGTCACTCTTGTTTCTATTGATGTTTTCAACTCCATGATTTTTTTTCCTGCAATGTTATGTTACAACATATTTATAAAGAGCACATACACCAAAAAGGTTTCATGGCGTTTTTATTGAAAATGTAATGGTCACCATTTTCACATCGAGCCTATTTATGGCTGTTGCTATGTATCTTGAGCTACTCAAGGTTTAGAGAGATTCACAGATGATATTGGCAGACAAAGAGCACAAGGAGTACCTTATCCGGCTCTTTTCCGATGTACCGCAGAACCAGGAGACCCTTCTTAGTCTCCAACTTTATAATCACTGTCCCTTAACTTTTGGGGCCAGATGTACGACTGTTTTCAGCATCGCAAACTGAAAATCAGGCGGTGTGCGACTGCTAAAAAGAGTTGCAGCATGTACAAACCCTATTTTGCAAGTCAGTAACCTATTACCCGCTCGCAAAATAGGGTTTGAGAGTCGCTATTAGGAAGGGGTGTGCCGAGGGCGTCCCTTCCTAATAGCTTGTCACAGGGGGATGTACAATTAGTTTGGAACCGCAAATGCGTTCACAAAACAACTGCAGTTACCACCAATTTCAAATTGGTGGTAAGACAGTCGCAAACACAAAGGGGTCTTCTTGACCCCTTACCCTTTGTGTTTGGCAGTGAAAATATTGTTTAAGAGCAGGCCCATGGGACCACTGCCTACCCTTAAAAAATGAAAAGAAAATGTTTCTTTTTTATTTTAAACGCATCCAGAATGCCTTTGGAAAAAAAGTTGATTTATATCAAAAGCAAACACAGACATGGTGGTCTGCTGTCCCCAGCAGGCCACCCATCCTGTGATTGTAGCCATTCACAATAGGTCGCAAATTGTGACCTGTCTCATGAATATTGATGAGGCAGGTCATTTGCGACTCCATTGGGAATTGGTAAATGTGTCTGAGACACCTTAGTACGTTCCGTTTTGTGAGTTGCAATTTGCGACCCACAAAACGGAATGGTCGAACATCTGGCCCCTAGACCCTTATTCAGTGCAGGCCGCAAATAGCTCATGCTGTAAATAATGCTGGCAGTGTGGAGCTGGGTATTTTTCTGGGTGTGTCCTTTCCATGTGATTTTGACTTACACACCTTGGAAGGGCGAATTGTGTTGCAAAAAAATCCATTTGTGCACAATTTGCCTGAACCATTTTCTCTACATTTAGGGCCAGATGTACATACATATTTTGCGTTTGCAAACGGGAATTCGGCCCGTTTGCGACCGCAAAATAGGTCTGCCCTCTTTACAAACCCTATCTTGCGAGTCGGTTGCAAGTCGGTAACCTATTACCCACTCGCAAAATAGGGTTTGCGACTCGCTATTAGGAAGGGACGCGCCAAGGGCATCCCTTCCTAATAGCGACTCGTATGTAAGATTGTTTTGCGGCTGCAAAACGCTCGCAGTTTATGACCCATTTGAAATGGGTGATAACCTTCTCGCAAACGGAAAAGGGTCCCCAGGGGACTCCTTCCCCTTTGTGATTGGCACCAATCATATTTTTTAAGAGCAGGCAGTGGTCCCACTGACCTCTGCCTTCTCTTAAAAAATGAAACAGTAACATCTAATTTTTCTTTTTTAAATGCATTCTGTTTTCCTTTAAGGAAAACTGTCTGCATTTTAAAAAAAAACTGCTTTATTTAAAAAGCAGTCACAGTCATGGTGGTCTGCTGACCCCAGCAGGCCACCATCCTTGGGAGTGCTAGCCATTTCTAATGGGGTCACAAATAGCATCTGCCTCATGAATATTAATGAGGCAGGCAAATTGCGACCCCATTTGGAATCGCAAACAGTGTCTGATACACTGTTGTACATTCCTATTTGCGAGTGGCAATTGCGAGTCACAAAACGACGCAATTTGCAACTCACAAATTGGTAGGATCGTACATCTGGCCCTTAGTCTGTTAAAATCATGTGAGCAAATAAGCCTGTTTGCCCAATTTGATTATAATCCCGATTGGGCTCAAACTCCCTTTTGCATCAGCCTTTATTTCTGCTCAACATTACTGCTCTGTGTGAGTCGTAGGCTGTTTGAAATTCTGTTCCTTTTCCGCTCACAACTCGCGAAGTTTGTGTTCCCACACATCTGGGTTTCACCTACTGCTACGGAGAGGCTGCACATCCTAAAATAGTCCTGTTCTATTCATAACACCCACTTCTCGCCCACTGTGGGATCTGGCCTGTGATGTGTGGGCAGCCAGCGTTTCCATTCCTTCGGGCTGCACCGCGTTCTGCTCGCCCAGCTAGCCAACCGCATTTCCGGACAGTACTTGGCACTAACATCTGGGCACCGTTTCATACGAGAATTCTAATACTCTGTTTGGACATACATTACATGTTTACGTTAATGCAAAAATAGTTCTGAAAAGTAAAAGCTGATAGGCCAATCGTCAAATATATTTGGAGTCACTTCTTAAATCCTAAATGTCTTTGCGGAAGACAAATATTGGCCTACAAATGAAACAATAAATCTGACACGTATGTAAATAACATATTTAACATTTTCTTGACAGTAGCCCTACTGGTAAAGTCATATCTTAAGAGCATTGGGCCCAATGTACCAAAGGACAGGTCGCAAAGCATATTTTTGCAGAGCAACTGCTGTGCGGCCGAACCTTAAATTTGTGGTGTGATGAATGTACACATCCATCAAATTCTGCACATTATTATTAAATTAGGCAGGATTCTCATTGCGACTCTTAATAAACAAGCTGCGAATAGAGGTATGGAGGCCTGAAAGGGACACTAGACCTGAATCCCTGCATTTTCATTTGCCGATTGCAAGCAGTATGGGGCAGACTTACAAGTACTGACGCATCTCTGCATGTCAGCAGAGATGCGCCAGATAATTTGCGTCACGCAAAAAAAACCTTGCACCACCATGGATGCGTAGCATTTACAATGCGGCGCACCGTGGCGCAAGGATTGATAGATGCGTGACGCATCTATTGGCGTAAAGGCAACGCATTGCTGGAGTCGTGAAGCATCTATTGGCGTAAAGGCAACGCATTGCTGGAGTCGTGTCGCAAGCACAGCGCAACTCCAGCAATGCTTCGGAATGCCTATTTCTATTATGCTGCATCACTCTTTACGCCTGCTTCAAGCAGGCGTAAGGTTATGACGCAGTGGCATCGTAAAAGTGACTCTGATACTGATAATGTAGCGCAGGGCTTTACAACGTGACGCATGTCCCTAGATGCGTCACATTGTAAATGTGTTGCAACATGGCCCATTGTTTACGACGCCGCTGCTTCACAAAAGTGATGCAACGACGGCGTAAAAGTGTCGCAAGGGGCTTGTAAATCTGCCTCTATGTTTTTTGCAGCCCATGTCCCTTAAATGGACAGTGGCTGTATTAAAAAAATAAAATTGGCATTCTATGAAAGACACTGGGAGAGCATGCAGTGGTCGCACTGGACCGCTGCCCGCTCCCCCTATGCCAACAACCCTTGTACACAAACTGGAAGCGGTTACCCACACACAGATTCCACTTTGCACACAAATACCAGGCGCTGCCCCTCTTGGGTGTTCTAGCCAATCAATGGTTTGTGACTACAATTGCAGCTGCAAACCTTGGTACATTGCATTGCAATTTGGAAGGAGGCTTAGGCCGTCCCTTCAACTCTGCCTACTTCTGAATTGCAATGCATCGCAAATTGCACATTGAGGGTCTGATTCACAAACGGCTTCTGCACTGGAGGCGGAGGCCCAGCAGTCGTGGGGGACTGACAGCACTCATTGCGGAAATTCTGCCTGAGTGCGAAAACTTGCCTACGACTGCAGGACCTCTGCCCCGAGTGCAAAAACTTGCCCACGACTGCGGGGCCTCCACCACCAGTGTGGAGGCTTGACTGTTGGGCCTTCACCACCAGTGCAGAGGCCCTGTGTGACGCACTCTGGGCGGAATCTCCGCAATGAGAATTCTCATTGCAGAAATTCCACCCTGAGTGCGAAAACTTGCCCACGATTGAGGGCCTCCACCACGAGTGCAGAGGGCCTGTGTGACGCACTCGGGCGGAATCATTTCTCCGCAATGAGAATTCTCATTGCGAAAATTCTGTCCCGAGTGCAAAAACTTGCCCACAACTGCGGGGCCTCTGCCCCGAGTGCGAAAACGTTTCCATGACCTGAGGCCTCCACCACAAGTGCGGAGGCCCTGTGTGACACACTCGGGCGGAATCTCCACAATGAGAATTCTCATTGCGGAAATTCCACCCAGAGTGCGAAAACGTTCCCACGACTGCGGGCCTCCACTACGAGTGCAGAGGGATTGTGTGACGCACTCAGGGCGGAATCTCCGCAATGAGAATTCTCATTGCGGAAATTCCACCCGAGTGCAAAACTTGTCTACGACTGCGGGGCCTCCACCACGAGTGTGGAGGCCCTGTGTGAATCAGGCCCAAAGTCTGAGGAAGGCATTTCCAACTTTGTACGTAGACTGCGGCTCGCCTTTCTACAGTTGCTAATCCTAGAGGTTTCAAACCTGCAGGTTTCGTGACCACAAAAAGGCTTTGTACACAGGGGCCAAACTTCACATATATTTTAGTCTGACTATTAAGGCACTGGTGCATGCACACTGAACACTCACATCTTGTCTCATATTTCTAAAACAGCTAGATAAAATCTTGTCAGACCAAGAAAAAGCAGCAAATGATGGTAAGGCACGGAGCCGTTATAGTTTGAGTCAGCCATTTTGGATTTATCCAATGAGGACACTTTCTATAACAAAACCCATGTTATGTATCAAAGTCATACATTTTGTGCCCTTTGATCAGGTTGCACTAAATGTGTATGTTCAAGGCTGACTTTTGAATACTGTTAATTCCTATTTTTGTGACAATCACCCAAGGGTGCACAAAAGTTATTAATGGCGTCCTGTGGATTGGCCTGTCAACCATAACTACAGAGGTATAATAAATCAATATAATTATTTATAGGTGGTCCCCTCCAGTTATCTTCGATGCTGCTGCCTTAGGTGAGGCAGCTTCCATTTCTGTAGGGCAGAACTGGAGCCCTTTTTACGTTGTGTAAACAGATCATGCCATGGTGGCTTTAGTCGTAGTCTGTAATCTCGGGGTTCCAGCTCTGGCATGGTGCCCATTGTGTGCTCCTCGCTGCTGGAAAATCTTAAGGCTCGCTGGAAACATCTGTGGCTTGACCACCCAAGTGGGCACAGTGCGGGCACCACCCGTCGGACAAAAGTCAAATTTGGCCTTTTTTAAGTGGTAAGTACCAATTGTAGCACTTTCCTAGAACACATGTGTAGCTTCAAATCACAGGTATTGCTATTACCAAATTAAATGAGATTTATTTTCTTCCTCTGTGGACGAATAAGGGGCTGAGCCTGTTGCCTGTTATCCAAACCCATTCCCTGCACTTTGCACACAGAGCAGCGCATAAACCGGCAGATCTCGCTTCCTATTGGTTAATTGCTGCAAACCCTCTTTCGTTCCGCTGTGAGGTTCTTACTCTGTAAACCCTATAAGAGGTGATAGTACCACCTTTACACCTGCTTTATCGAGGGTACCTCATGCCTTTAGCCTCAAAGGAAGAAGGGATTATGCAAAAATAAATACCTACAGTACTCAAGAGCATCGAACCACTTCATATGCCCTGTTTCAAAGTAGCAAGGGAAAGATGGGGGTATTTATTGTACCCCTTAGATGTCGCCCCCACGGGATGCGGTATTTAACGAGTCTGATAAACAGGGTCAGCTTTAGCGCTTGTGGCGCCCGGTACAACAATCATTTTTGGCGCTACCACACCATATGACCACCTCCTAGGATGTTCTCGCTACCACCAGGGAAAAGGGCCCCTCATCTCTCCAATCACAGTTATTGCTGAACGCAGAAACCCCTCCTGAGGTTTACACCCCCTCCAGAGGTCAGCGCCCAGTGCGGCTGCACCTGGCGCACTGCCCTAACCCCGACCCTGCAGCTAAATGCCCAATTGGGAAAGATGGAGGTATTTAACATACCCCTTAAATATCGACACCGCGGGATGTGTTATTCAACAAGTCTGATAAACGCCAATGTGTGTGTGTGTGTGTGTATCAGAGGGATGTGTTATTCAACAAATCTGATAAACGCCAATGTGTGTGTGTGTGTGTATCAGAATTTATCAGGTGTAAATTAAGGGCAGGGCCAATGAAATGATGTGATTCTGCAGCAGCAGCATTTTTCCGTATAATTATGGATTTTCCACGTACTGTATTGTCTGCTGCATATGCAGATTTTAACAAAGCTCAAACGGGTCAAAAGTACATTAAATCATGGTGGCATGTGTTCCGCGCATTGGACAGCCCTTCGCAAAGTTTAACTGGCCATCTTTCAACTTCTTATTGCTCTATTTAGCTATTTAACTGATTCTAATAAAGTGAAATCTTTGCCCAGACAGTGTTACCATGTGTAAAAATGACAAAATAATGAAGTAATGCTACCAGAAAATGCCCCGTATTACACCACATAACTTGCCTTTTCTTGCCAAATAATTTAGTATGCTGCGCCACATAATTTCGTCCTCTCCTGCTGTATAATTCCAGAGGCCCTGATTAAGGGGCATGGGGGCATATTATCAAGCACGGCGTTAAAATTATCGCCGCTTTGGCGGCAGAAAACTGCAGCTAAAGCGGCGATAATGGGCTTGATAATATGCCGCAGAGAATTCCAATAGAAGCCCATGTTGACACCAGAACATGGGCTTCTATGGGAATTCTCAAGGGATAATTTTAACGCCGTTTCTTGATAATATGCCCCATGGTGTTTAATGCAGTAATCGAAATTCTGATCTCCCGTCCCTGCGCAAGCAGGAGTTTGCGCTGGTATCAGAGTTTACCGGCCATCTTGTAATCACGCTCATAGACTGTAGTAACAATGCATCAACGTATGGACAATTGGAAAAGAAATGCTGGGAACTCCATGAAGTGAAAGCCCTCTCTCTGACCTCCCCCTTGAATCACAAGTAGAGTTGCTCCTGCAATTTCCTGTGACTGGTCTATTCAATGTAATCACACCTGAGGCTTCGCACATGATCCTCTTCCAAAGAGCCATGACGGTCGAGTAGGTCCAGCAGTTAAGAAATTCTGTACTGAAATAAAAAATTGATGTCTTTGCCACATGTTTTCTTCCACGTTTCCTTCACTAAACCTAGGTGGTTTGCTTTGAATGTAACATACACTAGCTTCAAAAACACTGATTTCACACCTCTGTCCCAGGTTTTTTCCCCATATATCCAGCATTTGGGTGAGTGTGTTGTAACACTTTTTTAAAAAAAATTGCCTCACCCTTTTGATCTGTTTCTGCCATACATGTACAAAATGAACACTGCTTACATAGGCCAAACCTCACTCGCGCACCCTCTCTGTGCTTATGCCTCGTACTCATCAGCCGCGGTCCGTGGAGGTAACGGCGGTGTGGCGGTGGGGCCGTATAAGGGGGGATTTCGAGGAACGATGCAAAGGGCAAATTAATTATTTATTTAATTTTCCCTCAGCATCGTCCCTCGAAATCCCCCCTTACGCGGCCCCACTGCCCCACCGCTGTTACCTGCACGGACCGCGGCGGGTACTCATGCCTGATGTAATGGTTATTAGTCATATCTCTCAACCGTTTGCGCCGCAGCTCCACACTAAGGGTCATATTTATCCATTTTTTCACGCAAGGCAGCAAGACAACTTGCTGCGGTGAGTGAAAGGGGGAGGGCAGGGATGTGCCAGATCTATCACTCTATGGAGCATTCCTGTCCTCTGTCTGTGCTGGTGCACAGTCTGCGGCCTAGCGCCAATGTAGGCACCCTTACTCCATGATGTAAGGGTGCCTGTGTCACAGGCAGGATTTTTAATGCAGGAAAGGACACCTTCATGCACAAACAACCCTTTGAGGCTTTGTCCTCTCTATGTGTGACACACATATAAAGAGAGAAAAACCAGGAGAAATAAAGATATTTCTCCATGTTATGCCTTCCCTGGGAAAGCGTTGCATTTTGATGTATTTCCAGGTCTACTACTCATGGTAAATCTGAGAATGTGGCAAAATCCATGGGTGGATGCGTGGGAACACCATGCTCCATCCATGGAATGCCTCCCAGGGGCAGAGTAACACAAAAGAGCGACTTTTGCTGCTGTGTGTTACTCCAGATTTACCACGCCAAACAAAGTGGCCTTACATGGCTTGGTAAATCTCCTTCTAGTTTTGGTGTCACACTGCATCACCTTGCGAGGAGCAAGGACGACACAAAACCTATGATAAATATGCTCCTTAGGCTCTGCAACAAAAACATAATCACTAGTCCTCTTGCATGACTTCATAACATTACTCAAATAGGCCACATGATAGACCCACACTCTTCCATCCACAGCACTCCCAGGGAGTAAAGTGCTGCCTGTTCACAAATTTGCTTCAGTGACTCACCATTGCTGTAAAAATGCAACTACTGTAGATTGCAATACAGTTGTCTGTGACAAAACAAGTGATTTTGTCTAAAGTCATTCCATATTTCTGAATTGATTCTACCACTGGTGCCTTCTCACTTTTAAAGTTAGCACTTTCCAGTCTACAAACATTGAGCAACCTGACTGTTCATTGCTTTGTGTCTGTCGTAAACTGTTTAGCCTTTAATGGCGGCTGACTAGCAATGTGAGAAGCTTGGACTGCTGGGCATGACTTTGTTCCCAGAGCCTTGTGGCACATTTGCATCTCTGTGGCTTTGTGTTTTCTCTCTTTCTCTACTTATCCGTGCTCTTTTCAAGCAATGCTGCTGCCCCTCTACTTTTCACTTGCCTTCCTTGTTACACTTGTTCTTTTGCCTTTCTTCACCTTCACTTCCTCTTTGGCCCCATCTCCAATAGCCTTCCTCTTTCTCCTTTCTACTTTTACCTTCACTCTCTTTTCCACCCTCTTCTTCGCCAGGTGCCTTGCCATGGGCCTCTGCCTAATTGGTCTCAATATTTTGTAATGCATGTTCTGGCATAATTCATATTAGGTAGGGTCATGCTCCTTGTTGGAACACTCTGCGAGGAATTAAGAACAAACAATGTGGAACAGAAGTGTATAGACCCATGGTAGCTTTCTCGCACAGCAAATTACACCCTCTCTGTAGCTTAGAAAACCTGGGAAACATCTGATAAGATCCACCACCATATTGGTGTGCTAGCAACCTCAGCTCTTCTCAAAAAGACCAGTGGCAGCTCCTCCACGAAGGCAGAGGAGCATTGCCCCGCTGCTCAAAAGGAAAAATAAAATGAAAATAATGTATTGTTATCATTTTAGTTATCCTATTGCAGTCACTGGCTCCCGGCGCAGGCGGGGCTGATCAGAGCAGGGGGGAGGAGTGGTTTGCACTCCCTAAAGTGCGCATGACTGCTTGGCCGGCTCTCTTGGGCCAGCAAAACAGTCATGCACACTTTGCATCTTCCCAACCAGGCTGTAGTGCACAGCCTGGTGAGCAACATGCCCAGCCTCCCATTCCCCATCTGAGCGCCGGACCATGTCAACAATTGGAAAGAAATTCTCCTGCTGACCAAAAACACTGATGGAACCATGGTATAAAAAGTAGTCTGTGCCACCAAGTCACTTAGAGATTCCTGGAAATATTGACATATTTCTTCTGACCATCCTTACTTGTCCTTTCATCCTACTCCTGAGGGCCTCGTTGTATAGGCTTTGACCTCAAGGCTTGATCAGAATGTGATTCTGTCTAATCCAATGGACAGAGAGTCCATGAAGCTTGACTCTTTGGGCAAAAGAGATGTTTGAGTCTAGTTGTCCGGCCCACAGGTCATCCGGTGCCAGCTGTCTGTTAGAGAGCTATACTCCATGCCTAATGTGTACTTGTGGCAATCATTCTGCATTCTGTGACGGATCATCTGAGGGATCCTTTTAAGCAACATCTACATGATGGCATTGAACATCCAGATAGAACATGGAGGTTGCTTGTCTTCAGTGGTCCTTTGGGCGTATGCTTGAATGTATGCCACTGGTTTTAAGTCTGATGAGTAGTATCAGTTTATTGACATCCTGTTTGATAGTCAGAGGTTAGTTAATGAAAAAGAATTGGCATCTTTGGAGAGATTTAAGCAGATTTTAGAGTCGGGCCACCGTTAGGGTCCTATGACTTTCCTGTCCCTTGCAGAAGTTTTGGAATTTTATAGGGTATGCCCATTGATCTGGGGGCCAATAACCACAGACACAACCGCAAACCCTACAACAGTTGTATTATCTCATCAGAGATCATGGATCATTGAGATGTAATCACTGGCCAGGTTCTTGTTCATCCACCATCACATGGCCAGCCTCCAAGCCTCTTTGATTCCTCTCCAGGATTTAGTGATTAGACACCTGTAGGGGGTTGTGTGGCAGCATTTCTCCCAATATGGTCCGATTATGTCTGACCAAAAGATCTTGCGGGTTGTCAGACAGGGTTACAATCTGACATTTCTGAAGAACCCCTTTACCACCTAACCCATCCCCTCTCCCTCTACACAAACATTTTGATGATTGAGAATTGTGCTCTGTTAGAGAATGGTGCCATGAAAGTCATTCCAGTGTCCCAGCGAGGCAAATGTCTCTGTTTTTGTTAATTTCCTATTCTTAAGAAAGGAGAGGGTTTGCATCTAATTTTGAACTTTCACTTCCTGAACAAGTTCATGCGGAAGGAGATGTTTAAGATTTTATACCAGGTTCTTTTGGCTTTTCAAGATCAGTATTGGATGGTGTCCCTGGATCTTCACAGCACCTATTTCCACATTTCTGTGGAAAAAGTTTTTGAAATTTGCTGTGCGTGATCATAATCTTTAGTAGAAGGTGTTGCCTTTTTATCATTTCCTCTGATCCGAGAGTATTTACCAAGGTCATGTTTATTGTGGCAGCCCATCCCCAGGGTTCCAGTAGCGAGTCGGTCCATATCTGGACGACTGGCTCATTACAGTAAGTTCCTCGTCGTCTTTGGCTGACGGCACGTTTGTCAGCTAGACCAACTCTTTTGCCAGAGTTAAAAGAGTAGTCAATGGTCATTTCTTTGATAAAAGCTGGAAAAATATGTTTTCTTTTCACCTTGTTTGTCTCTCTGTGAACTTGAAAAAAGTCATCCTTGATCCACACTAAGTTGATTTGCTACACTGAGGTGAAATTAGATATGTCTTATGTATCTAATTGCCACCAAAGGGGAGGGAATTGTTTGCGAGATCTCTTTCAATTATCTCTAGCCTCTGAGGGAGAAGAAGCTCAATACCAATGTTTTGAAGCTCAGAGTAACTGAGTTGGACATAAAGGGTTTCGTTCCATAGCTGCAGGGCATACTGATGCATGTGCTGGCAGTTATTAACACTGGGATGTGGCAACTGTATGTGGGCTCGCGACGTTTTTGGCACCGGGCCTGATTAAAAGTGAGTGGTCAGTCAGCTTCCCATCTAGCTTGGAAGGAGGGCAAGGCTGTGGGCTTCTTGAGTAGGCTGTTTCCGATGGTTGTACAACGGAACAAAGTAGGGAAATACATTGCATGCCTTAACCACTCATTTTTTACCCCACATTTTTTTACCCCACAATTTTTTTTACATCGCTTATGTTTTTACAATGTATACCATTACCATGCATTGTTTATATATATATATATATATATATATATATATATATATATATATATATATATATATATATATATATAATTCTTTTTATTAATACAAGAATTATAACAGTGACCCAGGCTGTCTTATGGCATTTAAGCCGGGATTGTAGCACACATGAGTTAGACACAAGACACACAATCAGTGTCTCTTTGCTTATTTGTATATATTAAGCATCACATAATGGTCCATATTGTTTTAACTAATGAAGGTATAAAAACAATGTGTTTGTTAATTACAAATTTGAAAGGCCCTGTTACTTACATGAGTTACAAGCACTATGCTTCCATCAGTGATTTGGTGGTAAAAACAGCGTATAGTCTGTCTTCACGGTCTATTTTGCACTAGCACTGTATAAAATGGGAAAAAAAAGTCAAGAGCATGTCATGTGATCAAGGGCTTACGGGCCCGAAACGCGTCATGGCGTCATTTACTGCGGGAAAAATAAATTAATTAAGCACAAAGTTTGGTGTCCGTTTCCTACTTCGGAAGGTCAAGGAGTGTGATCCTTCCGTGTCAGTTGGATTTCGACGATATATATATATATATACAATGTATTTGTGGAGGGAGACCGCCCGATTTACCTTAAATGCATGATAAAGGCATGCGTTGTAAAAACATACACCAGTGTTTCCCAAACTGGGGTCCGAGGACCCCCAGGGGTCCGTGGCACATTCCCAGGGGGTCCACAGGCAGCAGTTTTAAAAGCACTGCAAAGTTCCTTGTAAAATTAGCAGTTTTCGAGCAACTATAAAAGTGTCAAGAAAATGCCAGTGATTAATGTACCTGCTGGAGAGAGAGGAAAGTTTTGTCTAGTGACAGCTTTGACTTATCTAATGTGACAGAGGGTTAATATGCCTAATGCAAAGAACGTGTACAATGCATTTTAAAAACAGTATTTTATGTGCCTAGATCAGTGGGCTACTGATTTTGTCACAGAGATTCTTTTGTCACTGTGCAATTCATAAGGGAAAATCGTAATCTAGCAGTGTCCTATAAACTGCCAAAGAGCTGCTTGCAAACTGCATGGTAAAAGTTAGCAACATATGTTTATTCCCAGTCTACCATTATACTGATGCTGCTATGTTCCCACTTCCTGCACATGAACAATTTTGTAATGCCTTTTTGTGACTTCTATGTGTGCTGCCTAATGCAGCATACATGGAAGTTACAAAACGTCATTTTTATTAAAGATTGTTTATGTGCAGGAAGGGTCACCATCCTGAACATAAACAATCAAAGGTGTTTTGCTTTTTCTGTTGGAAAAAGCAAAAACGAGGAGCAATAAGGCACCACTTTTCATTTCGCCAAGTTAAGACCAGGTTTTTCATAGTCTTAATTTTGGTGCTGTCTCCTATTTAAGCTGACCTTGTAAATAGAAGGCAGCGTCAAAATCAATGGGTGTTGGAGTGAAACGCCCACTGCAACTCCCACTGCCCACCTTTTTCACGCTAAGCATTGCGTGAAAGAGGGCCTTATTTACAAGGCAGCGTTAAGCCACAATAATTGGCTTGACGCTGCCTTGTAAATAAGGCAAAGCCCCTATTGCCACAGGAACATCGCAAAAAGTGATGTTCCCATGGCGATAGGGACTTGTAAATATGCCCCTAAAATCCTTAGTAATTTGAGTATTTGTTTTGAGTGCACACGTTTGTTTATTTTTTTCGAATTACTGTTTTAATGTTTGAAATTTAAATCCTACAAATTGCTTGGGGGTCCCCGGCTTCCAGTGGTGACTCAATGGGGGTCCTCAGGAGTCAAAAGTTTGGGAACCACTGCTCTAAAATGTCCCTAAAGTAATGCAAAGTAGTGCTGTGTAGTCCGAGAAGGATGGAGGAACGGATAGTGTTATAACGGCAAATCTCCATGGAAATGGTGATGCAACAACAGTAATTTGTCAGAAGGAAACACTTCCAAGCATGTTCTGCAGGTTCAGCCAACACTCAACAACTGACTACTGAGCTAGATTCGAAACAGCACATTCCAGAGGAACACAGACCCCCTGGACATGGCACAGTAATCATTCTACTACTACCCTAAAAACCCACCAAACAAACAAGTCACAATAGATAATTGGAAAATGGCTGCAAAAAAAACTGCTCTCTGGATGCATGTGAAGTTGTTGTTATATCAGTGGAGGTCAGAGGTACTTCCGAAAATGCCAGAAAGGGTGGGGGTATGCTTTAGGAAGTTGTTGGAAGGGCCAGACCTGACTGCGTCTAAGGTAACAGAAGACTACATGGCATTTCCCCCTTTGGGGGTGATTCAGTTGCTTTATAAATTAAATTTAAAAATGAATACCTTTAGCGCTGAGATACCCCTTCGAGGGTGATTCAGGCGCTTTATATAAATTAAATAAATACATTGCAATGCACCCGGTCTGTCTTGGGACACCATCTCACACATTGATCTGTTACTCTATGTCTTACAGAAACAGCAAACATGAATGCACCTTCCTATAGGAGGAACCTCACAGAGCAAAACCCCATGCAGTGGGGGTACAGCAGCCTTGGAAGGTAACGTACTATTACTTAACCTACTTCGTTACACACACTTATATTTGACTGACACTTCTAACAAAGGATCCGACAAGACTACTCATCTCTTTGGGTCATCAGTGCATTATCAGATTCTTAAACCATTCTGTGCCACTCAGGGCACCTGCTAGTATTTATTTTCTCAACAGCTACCTACATATGGGTTCTACTGGTTTTCTCTTTCTTTATCGTCTACCTGTATAGTGTACTATGTCAGAGAGTAATATAGATGCTGTCCCTTCGGACGGTGTGGCGATAACTCTGGATTAACAGTTATACAATTCTTTACTCTTTCTTAAACCTGTCCAGGAGAGCGCAAATGTCCTTTTTGTGAGTCATCTTGGCACTATGTTTTGTGCTTCACTATTGTTTAAGTTCTAGCTTTACATGTAAACCTCATATACCGCCATGGTCTGTTCCGTGGATATTTCGTAGAAGGGTCCTATACATAATCAGGCAACAGATTCTTGAGTTGATGTGTCTGTTTTGCCCAAGGTCTTGTGCATCAGTGTAATAACCAACCCATATATTCACCTAAAACGTTTATGAGCACAACTAGATCCACTGATGCACTAATCTCACATTCAGATCTCTGGGTAATTAGAGGATGGGAAGGAATCTGTCCGTGAGAATATAACGTACACTCAAGACCTTCTTCATACGAGGGATAGTCCTTAGGACCACACATCTGTGCAGTTTTGCTTGTATTAATTAAGTTGCGTCCTGTTTTTAAAAATGTCTAAAATCGGGGTTATCCTATCGACACGGTAAATACTGAACGAGACACCTAGGTCTGGGTCAAGCATTTTCCTAGTGTAACTCTATACAGGCACAGACAGCTCCCTGAAGAAACTGAGCAGATTCTGTGGATCAGTTTCACAGCGTCAGGGGTGGGGGTGACTGGACCATATGAAGCGGATACACAGGTAATATCTCCCTTTACAAGACTCCGTACGGTTTTGGGCTCAGTGAAGACCGAAACAAATCGGTAGTCATTATACCATAACGATTAAACATGCACCTCACTTCTTTGTTAAATTCGATTGAGAGATAATTAACTTATCACACTCGTAAACCTGCTGCTGTGGTACCACTGACCGAAGCAGGAATTCACAGATAAACAGCTGCACGGTGTAGGTCGGTGCCTTCTAGCAGAGCACTTAAGGATGGTGGGACATAGGAGCAAAAGAAAACACATAAACATGATTTTGCTAGTTCTTTAGTTGTAGGGGTGTTTTTTCTCGTCTCTTTGTGTGTTGCACCCATGGCGATGATGTCCTCTTTCTAAGTCTACAGACAAAAACACATTTCTTCTGGGGGTTTGGTCGTAAGGCTTGTTTATTGTGTGATGGGTTCGAAATGTTTTTTGTGTGATGGGTTCGAAATGTTTATTGTGTGATGGGTTCGAATTTCTCTGACAGAGTTTTGAAACATATGAGTCGTGGCCTATCAAAATCCTGTGACTGGGGTGTAAAGGGTTACGATTAATCAAGTGTATGTTATAACCCCTTTTCTAATGTGCAAAATTGATATACTCAAAGCACAATGCTACCTAACTTGGGTTACTAAATGAAAATAGCATCCTACCGATGGAAGGTTTTTAAAACCTTGCTCTGTATCAAGCTGAATTAAATTCAGGCAGAATCTTGTCACCATCTTGCCACGGATGTATGACATATTCATGAATGCTTTTACAACACATGCCTTTACAACACAGGCAATACAACGAACGCATCGTTACTACGCATTCCATTACAACGCAAGTCATTACAACGACTTGCCATAGGAAATCGCTGGACTTTGGAATAGTTTATTTTACTATTCCAACTCTAGTCTGTGCAACAGTAGGGAAGGTGTTGGATTTAAAATCCAACAATGTGTTCCCTAAAGCAAGTCGTTGTAACGACTTGCATTGTAAAGGAAAGCGTGGTAACGACGCGTTCGTTGTAGTGCCTGCGTTGTAATTGCACTGCGTAGTTCTGTCTGCGTTGTAAACGCTTTTTCCCTCTTGCCATGTGCAATGTGATTGCAGGCAGACTTCGTCTCTGCCATGCCTAACAGCGCCTCCTTCGGTTGAGGTGGTGGATTGCACGAAGTTAGAGTCAACTTGTCCACCCCAGGGCATAAGATCTTGTCCTTCTGGTGCTATGTTCTTCCTATCATTCTCAGGCTAAAAATCTCCTCTCTATCAAAATGAGCCTCCCAACAATACCGACCTTCCTAGGGGCCGAAGTGCCGCAATGGTACGCAATGGGCTGATTGACGTAGAAATCACTTCGCTTATCCTAAGTATCTTATGAAAGAGATAAACATCTAACGTGGCATCACTTCTCTTTGTAGAACAAATCAGAACCTCTATGCTCAGCTTGACCCCCAGGTGCGCCTGCTATTGGAAGAGAAAGAGCAGGCAGTGATGACATTACAGGAAACTGTACAGGTGAGTGATTAAAAGGACACGTGCATCATCTGCTCACATGCAGTTGTGCTTTTGTATCCATCTGGCTTCACCTTACCAGCAGGGGTTGCTTAGAACACTGCCACGCCTCACAAGAATTTTAGCCTGTATAGAACATCACAATACCGCATCCTGTGAGAACGTCAGAGTGCAGCTGAGGGTTCCATACAACAGCACCACATCGAGTAAGGGCATAGGATCCAAAGAACATAACAGTGCAGCCAATGTGAATTTCCAGGTTCAACTGTTGATCCGTGTAACAGCACCTCAGGTTCTTCTGCAAGAGATTCCAGAACATGGATGGTGTCCATTGTGACAGGACCATAGGAACCTCTTCAGGACCTCAGCCTGTATGAACTTTGAGGTCCACGGAACACCAACATAATGCATCCAACAACAACCTCAGAGTGCGTCCGGATGCTGTAAGCACACCACATTAGTGCTTTTGAGACGTCCTCAACTCATTCCGTTAGAGCTCCAGGAGCTCGGATTGGGTTCTGCATGACACAGCCCCATCTCATCAAATAAGGGCTGGAGGTATTCTTCTGGACCTCTCTGTAAAAGAATGACACACTATCCAGTAAGAGTGCCAGGAGCTCAGTTGTTGCCTGTCCTGCGTAGCACTGCCTCATCTCACTGTGTTGTACTGCAGTGCTTATATAGCACTCACTACCCCTATGTTGGCTACTGAAGTGCTTGCCTTCATGGGCAGCATTTCATGCAATGTAGGGTATGTAGTTGGAAGGGTTTTGTGATCCTGTCATGCATGATGGCCACCGAGATATGGGTATTGTGTTAGGGGACAAAACCGTTAGCAGTGTGGTGAATGGTGATGTCCGAGCGATTAGTGTGCCCAGATTATGGTTTTCTGGAAGCTGGAAGCAGCTCTGAGGTCCCTATGGTATTTCTAATGATCGTGGTCTTCTTCGTTCGTTACTGCACTGGGTTCGCCAACCTTAAATTTTGTTTATAGTTTTGGTCCTGAGCTGGCTTGGTAGGAGAAAGAAAAAAGTGAAGAGATTGGATGGGCTTTGTAAACTATCATTGCATATCTGAGTGCTATTGTGTGATGTAGAGAAGGGGCCTTAGTGTATGATTATTTGGGATCTTCCGTGGTGGAGTACATTAAAATCCTACAATTTATCAGCATTATGTGACAGATCTCTTCAGTTATTCCATGCCTGCTCATTTGGTAATGGCTAGTGGTGATGTTGAAGCCCCGTAGCAGCAATGTTTCATGTGAGGTATAATTGGCTGCCAACCGCTGAGTGGGGTATAACTATTAGTGTGGGCCTGAAATGTTGTATATTAATTGACATAACTATATACAGCTCAGGGGAACTATAGGTCAACTGTTTTTGCTTACCTACATATACAATGTAGTTTGATGGTTGGGTTGTTCCCTATCAGTGGGATGTACGCTAAAGATTTAACTTGAAGGTATTACCTTTCCAGGTTTTATCCCAGGGATGGGGGGTGATGTAGATATCTTGGAAATAGCCATGTTTACAACTGTCTTTTTTTTAAAATAACTTTATTTATTGGTTTTAAGCAGGCAAATTGACATTCAGACATACCCATTTTCACCAATACGTAGCCCAACAGACCCCACCACTTGGTGTAGGCGATTTATACCTAGCGTACGGAGCCAAAGTTGGGAACTACTCTCCATATGCCTTAGGCCCAAAAAATTATAGCATACTTTGAAAGGGCAGTACCTAGGTCTGAACCCTGGTGAAACCTGCCCCTTACATACCCCCTCCCTCCCTAGCCCAACTCCCCCAAACTCCCCCCCTCCCCACCCCAGTACCGGTGTGCTACCTCTCCACGTGAACCAGAAGATGAAGTGCCCCCTATTCTGTACCCTTAGAGCGTGAGGCGTCAGTAAGTCGGAGTAAGCGGAGGTATTTGGAGCCTGTGACTTCATTAACTTCATGCGCCAGCAATGCCAGGATGGGGCGCCAGATAGTACAGAAGGAATCTGATGAGTGGGTCAGGTTAGCGTGTATGCGTTCCATCCCGATAATATACCACAGTTTGTGTAACCACCCAGTGTGTGTCGAGCGTGTTTGCGTGCCCCATAGCGATAAGATATGTTGTACTGCTGCGCCCACTGCTAGCCCCATTTGTTTCCCCGAATAGATTTCAATGGGAAGGTGAGTGCATTAGGCAACCCTAGAAGAGTATAGACAGGGAAGCGGGGTATTTTGGTGTCGAAGTAAGTGTCTATATCAGCAAGGTCTGCCGCCCAGTAACCTGTCACTTGCCTACAGTCCCATAGGATATGCATCAATGTGCCCTCCTCATCACAGTCCCTCCAACAGGTGGGGCTACGATCCGGGTTAATTTTATTAAGGCGGGTCCGGAGTCAGGTGTCAGTAAAGGGTGACCTTAACCGCAGCTTCCCTGCTTGTTGTGTTCCTGGCCGTATGGTTCGCTCTGTAGTAGATCTGTTGCCACTCTTTTAATGAAAGGCTCCTGCCTAGCTCCGTCTCCCACCGTCGCTGCCCAGCCGAACGCTCCAGGGAGGCAGGGGGGCGCAACATAAGATATAGTTCAGAAATCAAATGGCGGTCAGAGTGCTTCGATAAAAGCCACTTCTCATAGATCGTAAGGTGTCTACTCACTAAAGGGCGCGTGTCAGGTTGAAGTAACCAATGGCGAAGTTGGAAATATTGACATTTTTTGGGATGTTTAATGCCGTGCCAGTCAGTCAACTCAGCGCATGGGAGAAACCCGTCAATATCAAATAGGTGTCATGCAGATTTACAGGCCGAGACTTGCCATTCCGGAAAAGCCCTCGTGTCAAGTCCTGGAGGGAATGCCGGGTTGTCAAATAAGGGCGTAAGTGACGAGAGAAAGGATGTAAGATGCCGCTGGGTCGCCACCGCATCCCACACCCGTACTACTGAGGGCGTGATGGGAGATCTATTGAGGTACCTTGGTCTATCCGTAGGTTTCTGGAATGGTATCTTCCACAAGGAGAGACCTGCCATCGGTCTGTCCTGGAACAGCCATCTTTTCCATGACTCAGGTCTACTCCATTCCACGAGATAGCAAAATTGCGCCGCTCTATAGTAGGTCAGTAGGTGGGGAATCCCCAACCCCCCTTCATTCGGGGGGCGGTAGGCAATGTTTCTGCGGACCCTCGGGCGCTTCCCTGCCCAGATAAAATGGAGTAGCTCTTGTTGCAATGAGTGGATGTACCGCATGGAGGGGTCCCACCGGGATTGTCTGAAATATATATAGTATTTTTGCCAAAATTGACATTTTGACCGCTGCCACGCGGCCGAGCAGCAATAGGGGTTGAGTCTGCCATTTACAAAGATCATAAATGATTTGGGAGTGGAGGACGGATTAATTTCGGGCAATTGTTTGGTCGGTGGACCCAGAATTATCCCCAAATAGGGGATTTCAGATTGGGGATGCAATTTCCCGAATTCAACAACCGTGCTCTCTGGAGCATTCTCCTTGAGGCCCAGCGGCAGCAGCATGGATTTCCCCATGTTAACTTTAAAGCCCGAGACTTTACCAAAGTCAGTCAGCTCCTGTAAGAACGCTGGGACCGAGCGGCTGGGAGTATCAAGAGTCGCCAAGATGTCGTCCGCATATAAATTAACAGTGTGGCCGAAGGGGATACCAGAGATGTTGGGGTTGTCCCTTATCCGTTGCGCTAGGGGTTCAATGTAGAGCGCAAAGAGCAGAGGTGAAAGAGGACACCCCTGTCTTGTGCCCCGCCGGATGTCAAACGGCCGGGAACTGACCCCATTGACCCGCTGTAGGTTGATCATAGCAGCTTGCGACCCAAGCCCTAAAATGAGTCCCTATGCAAAAATGGGCCAGCGTCTTATCCAAAAATCCCCAGTCCACCCTGTTGAACGCTTTCTCAGCGTCGACTGAAAGCAAGACGGCGTCCAGATCCATGAAGTGGGCCTTGTCTATTAAGTGCATTAACCGCTTGGTGTTGTCACTGCTTTGCCTGTTGGGTATGAAACCCGATTGGTCAGGTTCGATAATACCCGGCAAGCGGGGGCCCAGTCTGGTAGCCAGGACACCCATAAAGAGCTTTAGCTCAAGATTAAGAAGAGAGATTGACCGGTACGCTGCGCACTGAGTGGGATCCTTCCCAGGTTTGGGAATGACCACTATATCGGCCTCCAACATATCCGCAGGGATAGAGCCCATTCCCTTGAAGGAGTTGAACAGGCGAGTTCAAATCGGGGCAAGGGGCTGGCAAAAGGCTTTGTAAAATCCCGCCGAGAACCCATCCGGCCCCGGGGATTTCAGAGGTTTAAGGCGGGATATTGCGTCCACAACCTCCTCCACTCTAATTGGAGCGTCCAACGCTGTAGCACCAGACGCGTTTAGAGCGGTAACCGCTGCCTCGCTAAGATAGGCCTCCCCCGAACCATCGACCGAAGGGTCCTTACTATACAAAGTGGCGTAGAACTCACGGAGGGCTTCTGAAATCCACTCATCGTCTTCGACCCGCTCACCGGTACTGAGGGCCGCGATTTTGGATCGTTGAGCCCTGGCTCGAAGTTTACTCGCCAGGAGCTTCCCCGTCTTATCGCCCCCAACATAGTAGGAGTGTTTGAGTCGTAAGGCGGCATACTCTGCCCTTTCAAGGTCCAGGCTAGCTAGCTGGGCCCTGGCCGCTTTCAGCTGTCGCCACATTCTCGGGGCACCAGTACGACTGTGAACTCTTTCGAGTTCTGCCACTTTGGCCATCAGCTCCTCTCTCACTCTTTACAAATCTTGTTATCTGCCGCGGAAATAGCTATGAGTTCCCCCCTCACTATTGCTTTAAGGGCCCCCCATAATGCAGTCAAGGGTATGTCAGGGGAATCATTATCAGCCAAATAGTTAGTGATGCATTTATGCACTTGTTGTAGAACGTCGGGACGTTGCAGTAGGGATTCCCGAAGGCGCCACCTCCCCTTTGGACGGTGCAGAGGGCGAAGGTCAAGCATGACAGTCACGGCGTCATGATCGAAAAGAGCCACCGGGAGAATTTCAACAGACTGGACCAATACGTTGAGGTCGGACGACCCTATAAAGTGATCCAGCCGAGCATATGTTTGATGTACATGGGAATAAAAGGAATATTGCGAGCTGTGGGGATGAGCCGCTCGCCAGAGATCTATCAGCCCCCTACTCCGTAGCCAGTCCCGTCCCGCGCTCGAGATCGCCCCTGATCCCCCCTGGCGCTGATCCGATCGATCTTTATCCGAGTCCATGACTAAGTTGAGGTCGCCCCCAATTAAAATTTGCCGGTCATGGTGAAGCAGGTTTTCGGACAGGGAATCTGTGAGAAACGGCTCTTGTCCAGCGTTGGGAGCGCAAAGGGAGCCCACAATAACGGTGGTACCCCCCACCCAGAACCTGTAAGCCAGTAGCCTCCCCTTTACCTCTGCTATTTTGTCCCCAATGTCACCATGAAAGTGTCGCACCAACAGTATGGCCACCCCCCCCCCCTTTCTTATCTGGCATAGAGGAGTAGAACTGGTGAGGAAATGCTCGGGATCTCATTCTATGCCAGTCTTTGGGTAGTAAATGTGTTTCCTGTAACAGACAAATTGAGGCCCCAGAGTTCTCTAGATAACTCAGAATCGCCCGCCTCTTTATGGGGCTATTTAACCCCTTCACATTGAGGGTGAGGACTTGGGTTGTCATGGGAGACATCGTAGCTCATTGAATGTGTGTAGGCTGGACACCGACCATTTGTGTTTATGAGAAGGCGACTCAGTGACGCCGCCACAATCTGGCTCACCTTCCAGAATGCCTTCTGCCTCTATGGCCTCCCCTTGGCCGCACACCGGTACCCCCCCTCGCACCCCCTCCGCCCCCTCCCCCCCCCACCCCCCCACGAAACAATCCCAATGGCCAAACATTGTCCAATATCCTCAGCCCGAGCCAAGAACAAACGGAAATAGAATAACAGGGTGAACATGGTGTCCGGACGACCCGGGCTCCCCGCCCGCCACCCCTCCCCGCGGTTGCGAAAGTGTGATGCTTCGTATCGCCCCCCATAGTGAGATTACGGAGAGTCCGGCCTAGAAGTGTCTCTTGTTACTGCTGCGAGGGCCGAAGCCCGTTCAGTGGTAATCGTGGCGTGATCCGGCTTCACGATTGTCAAAGGTGATCGACGACGTCCCATCCGCTGCCATCCATCCCTGGAAGAGCTTTGCAATGGTTTAGGAGAAGAGTCAGGGCTGCGGTGAGTAAGTCCGAGTAGGTCGGATACCTCCTGGAACGAGCGGAGTTGGTGTAGCCTGCCATTCCACCTGAAGATTAAGCGGAAGAGATGGCCTCACGAGTAGGGCACTCCATTGGCTTTTAGAAAGGTGGTCGCGTCCTTGAAAGCTTTTTGCTTCTGAAGGGTGATGGAGGCCAAATCCTTGTAGAGAGCTATGGCGTGCCCCTGATACGTGAGTGGTTGTTTTAGGCGAGCTTCCTTTAAAATGCGCTCCTTTAGGGGAAAGTCTGGCATGAAAGCCAAGATGTCTGGTGGGGGAGCCGGTGCCTTTCGCCCAAGGCCCACCCTGTGGGCGCAATCGATGCGGATCTCAAAGTCCTGGCCAGCCCCTAGAATGTCCCGAAAGAGGCCCTGGAGGTATTCAGTCACATTTGCCCCTTCCGCTTGTAATGGGACACCCCTCACGCGGATGTTGTTGCGGCGGGACCTATTTTCAAGGTCCTCCGCATGAGCCTGCAGGTCGACCTGCTGATCCCTAAGTCGAAGGACTTCTTGCTGTAGCTGCTCAACTTCTTCAGATTTAGAGTGCTCACCGTTCTCTATGGCCTGCCACACGCTCTCCCAGCTCGTCCACATTGCGGCGGACTTCTAGCACCTCCCCTGCCACCTCTTGTTTAAGTGTTTGAAAGTCTTCACGAAGGGTGTTAAAAAGATATTCAAGAAATGCCCGGGTGATGGGCACCTCGCCTTCATCCTGTCGAGTGGACTGCGTCGAGGATGGGGGGTGGAGCCCACCCTGTCTCCAGCTGCTGACCCGTTTGTGAGCATATCTTTCAAGGAGCGATCCCCCTTTTTCCTCATGTTGGCCATGGTGGTGCCACTAATGGGACGACTGAGTTGCTGCCCATTGGGCGTAGCGATAAATCCGCTCGGGGGGTCCGCCCTCAGTCTCCTGAAGAGGTGATGTATCCCAAGCCGCCGTCCCCAGGCTGCGGCCAATCCTCACAAAAGCGGTCTCAGGCAGCGGCGGGAAGAGGGAGGGCGCGAACTGGGCGCACCCGGGGCCGTGATCCCAGCCCGGTCGGTGGGGGAGGTACACCTCAGAGAGAGCAAGAACATACAGCGCAACAAGGACCTCCCCCGCAAGACTGCATGTAACTCAGAGGAGTCCACGGCTGGTCCGTAAAGTCCTTTTGGCTGCCCCCTCTAAACCAGGGAGCAGGCCCAGATGCCCCAGATCCCAAGAGCTGTCAGACCCCAGAGCCCCAGTCCAGGAATAACGATCCCGAGGCCGCAGTATCCGCTATGGCGATGCAAGCACCGAGGTTCGGACCAGTTCTGAAGCAGCTGGCCAGAGTCCCACCGAGACCAAAGCCAGAGGACGCCAATCGAACCAGCCCCGTGCGCGCCGTTAGGTATGGCTCCGGGCGCGGAAAGTCACCGGCGGGCGGGCCTCTGGCATCACACTTTGAGAAGGGCAGTGCGCCCCGCACTACCCTTATGGGGATCGACCCCTGTGGCACCCGACCCGTTGGGCACCGCTGCCGCCTCTCCCCCACTCCGCGCTCCGCCCAACACTCCCGGGCCCGGGAAGCGTACCTGAGGCTCCAAGTTGTATCAGGCTGACCCCACACCACTCCAGGCGTGCCAACTCCAGTCGCAGCGGAGCCATGAGGGGAGGCGGCCTATGGGTCCGAAACTCTGGGCCACCCCTCTAGTCCAAGGAAGGCGCACCGTGAGCCGCCACCTTCACAGCGTCGAGGCGCCAACTCCTGAACACAGCGCCGCGCTGCAGGACTGCCCCCGGTAAGGAAGGTAAGTGAAGGCCACTCCCGGCCACCCAAACGCACACCAAAGATCAGGGCGGGGGGGAACTCCTGTCAGGAGAGCTACAGGAGCGGCGGCCCCCAAGGTCCAGAAGTCAAGGGTGGCTCCAGTCACCACGCGGCCCGGGGCAGCTGCACTGTTTATTGGATCTCGATCGGCCACTGTGGTTACTTGCACTGTGGCCCACTTCTATCTCCATATTATAGAACACAAGAGCAACCCTTATGTCCCTGTGAACCGGGTAAGTACAAAGTACTGCAAACAACATTCACAAGGAACTCATTTGAAATTATTAATCTATTTCATACAACGACAATGGTTGCTTATGAATCAATCTCACATATGTAAGCCATGAACAAAAAGGAATAAAGTAAGACTAAATCAATAATAATAACAATAGGCCCTCAAAAGACCAATTTTCTTTCAAAAGATTTTTTTCAAGCCCCAACAGAGGACTTTATTTAATAAACACTTTTTAAATCACATATAAAACATTTCATATATACAAGCAATCTTTTCTTTCTTACATTCGCAGTGCAATGTGATCCCCAGTGAAAAAACCATAACCTTTTGTATTGTGACCAAACAGAGAAAAGCAAAAATATACACGGTTATTGGAAAAAATATAAGGACAGTTTATATACAATATACAGTGATTCAGTCAAGGCTGTCTCTTATTTTTGTTGTAAAAAATAAGAGACAGCCTTGACTGAATCACTGTATATTGTATATAAACTGTCCTTATATTTTTTCCAATAACCGTGTATATTTTTGCTTCTCTCTGTCTTTTGAGGGCCTATTGTTATTATTATTGATTTAGTCTTACTTTATTCCTTTTTGTTCACCACTTCTATCTCCAGGCTCCTTCGTCCCAGTTCAGCAGGCTGGCGCACGCCCGGAGAGTCGCGCTCTGGCGCAGCTAGGCCCGGCGCCGCGACCTCGATTTTGTGCGCCGGCCGCCCAGCGCACCTCCAGCCTGGCGCAAGTCAGTACGGGGAGTTGCGCTCACCTCTCCTCAGCTTCGGGGCCGCTCCCCGCAGGTGACACTCTCCGGTGCGCGACCCGCCACACCTGAACTGTGCCCAAGCCAGAACACCGGGCCAGCGAGGGCACCCGCCGTCTCTCCTCGCAGGCACCGCGGTCACTTTGCCGCAGAACGCCGGGCCCTCCACAGGCGACTTCCTTGGATTCCGCCGCTTAAGCGGCACAACGGGCCCCACGTCACAGTATCGCCATGCCTCCTGACATCAGTACAGGTTTTGCTGTAAAAGTTGGGGGACTGCAGGCACAGCGTAACCCAGGGCGAAGGGCCGTGGCGGGGAGCCTCCGAGCTTCACGTCTCTTCAGGTCGCTATCTTGGCCACGCCCCCTACCACTGTTTTTTGAAGTACATATGCTAATGGATGCTTCAAATGCTGGCTGGTAGCAAACTTCAGTGAATGGCATTTAACTTGCAAGTATAGTAGTACTTTTCATTGGGATGTTCTGTGGCCAATGCAGAGTGCCTTGATCATTGTCCTTCTAGCTATATGTAGCCAGTGGAGTGATTGCAGGACTGAAGTAATGCATTATCTTGGGTGAAGGCAGAGAAGAAGTCTTGCAGCAGCATTTTGAATTAGTTGTATTTTGTGTATGGTGAATGTGACTGCACCAAGGTATAGGTTTTTGGCATAGTCAAGCTAGGAGATTGCAAGTGTGAGGATGGCTTGCAGTTTCTTTTGGTATCCAAGGTTTGGGAAGATGCTATGGAGTGTTTTCATTGTGCAGAAGCCGCTCACTGTGAAATTCTTAACATATGGTATCAAAGATAGGTCTGAATCCAGGATTACCTCTAAGTTTCTGACTTCTCTTGATGTTTTTGGAGGGACCTCGAGTTCCTGGAGCCATATGATGGTGGCTGGTATTTTTGACATTGTTGCATGCCATGATCTCTGTCTTTGCTGTGTTTAGCTTTATATAGATATCCATCATCCATGAGTTTATCATGCGAAGGCAGTTATCAAGCTTTGAGTTGTAGAGGTCTTCTGGCCTTCCAGTTTTAGCATGATTTAGGTGTCGTCCAATTTGTTTTTGTTCAGGAAGAGCCTTAAGACCTGGCTTTTTAATCTCTAGGTCTTGTGATTGTGGTATTTCTGTCTTTTGACACTCTGGGTTGTGGAATTCTGCTAAAATATGGAGGTCTTTAGAAAGGCAGTCAGCTTTAGTTATGGATTTGGAGCAATGTGGCGTTTTTGTGATTCTCTTAGCTCTTCTGTAGGCTCAGTTATAGGTGCATAGTGTGCTTCTGTTTCATTTCTTGATTTTCTCTATTTGCGTTGTAGCACATTGAGCGCTGTGTTCATTCTTTTGACTGTGTCATTATTCTGTGTGGTTTCCTTTTTTATGGGCAAACCTGGGTGTAGTTTTATTGGTATCTGTTTATCCAGTGGAGTGGATATCCAGTGGTAGAAGGTGTGTATGTCTTTTGGTCACATTTTTACTGTCTCATCTTGTGGTCATTAGCAAATCTCAGACCTCTACCTTCCTTCAAATGAAATGTGAAGGACCTGTGGTATATCGTTGCACTCTGTAATGGTTTTTGCGAAGAAGACTGGGAGTGATCCACTGTAATGTTACTTTGTCATATGAATTATCTGACTCATGTGAATAATAAATTGGCACAGCATTACCCATAATTGTTTCATTCAGACTTACACAGTGAAACGTTATAGATGCTGATATTTTAATGCAGAAAATATGGAATTTTGGATATTTTTAGAAAAAACAAAAAATAATCAACAGGTTCTCTGTGCAGGGGATGTAATCTGCAGTCATTCAGCATTGGATATTCCATCAAACGGTATGTGGGTAGGTAGATAGATAGGTAGGCGGACAGATGGACAGACAGACAAAGTAGATAGATAGATTCCAAGAGAGAGAGAAAAGCTTGTCCACTACTCTATCACAATCTGAGAAAAATATGCCTACAGGTAATAAGCCATAAAGCCATTTTCATTAATCACGTAAATGTAAGATACCTGAACAATTATCCAACACCATAGCATTTTGATTCACCTCTGGATTTGTTTACCTTTTAATCTGACTGTAGTTAATGTGTTATCGTGATGTTCTCTCTACTCTACACACATCTCTACAGCAGCTCTTCCACTTTAAGACCTTTAACCTATTCCCAAAACCAAGCTGGTATGAAGCCACTTAAAACACAGATATGATATTATTCGCTCCAAACTATTAATCTTGTGATGATAAATAATCACACATCATACACTGCCCCAAAACTCACACACAGATTCAAAAACAAAATATTGTTCAACACATTTAGATGTTGAGCCTTTTGCAAATGTTACAAAAATGTCAACCTCATCAAATCCACAAGCTTCAATATCATGGGGACATCTGTATCATGGAGACATATTTATCCTGCCTTTTAGAGACTCTTGCTCACCAATGCTTCTGGCTCTGTTGTCAAGCTACCTTGTTTTCCATCTAACTTTATAACATTAGCAGGACCACTGGTCTAGTAACTGGTCATCAAAACCTGTAAGAGAAAAATCAAGCTCAAACCATCCCTCACCACCTCAACGGTTCTTTGAAAGAGTTTGCTAACTGTTGTCTTTATAAGATCCTTAACCCCCTAACCCGCTGCCAAACATTGGATACACTTAAAGGCACCTCTCTGGGCAACTTATCCCAATCAAAATTAATTAAAAGAAATCTACTAATAGTGTGAGACTTTAATGCTTTGGCCAGCAGTAAACGAGACAATAACAGTCATTTTTCCCACTTACATTATAGAGAACTCTCTTTTTTAAGGACAAATCGTAGACTCACAAGCTATTTTCTCTGAATAGTGTTTCACAAGAAATCTTCTTCAAATAACCGAACATCACTTGCCTCTACTGGTAAGTCCACCGACTCTTTCTGTTTTTATTTCTTAGCTTCAATTTCATCTTCTAGCCTCAAGTACCCCCTGACAATGTTCATGCAACCAAGATAGAGATGAGCTGGAATTTTATTGCTTCTTCACTTCAATGGAAAATTCTCTTTCATGAAATATATATAAACCTACTGCCTTGATGAACAATACCCTGGAAGGCCTATGGACCGGACATCTCAGCCGCAAACAGTAGGTCTTACAAAGCCTAGGTTAAAACTGGCACTCTTTCAAAAACAAAATTTTCAGATTCCATGTGAAATTCAGACAATACTGGAACCTAGAACTGAAATCTCCCTGTGAGTTTTTTTCTGCTATTGCCAGGGAATAAAAAACACTTCAAACCATTGATCAATGCAGTATCCTCTGCCTGCTTCCACACCCTTCCCATGCTCCAAAATATTTTCAGATGGCTCCCTGTCGACACCAGAAAAACTGTCACCCAAGCCTTAGTCACCTGCCGATTCGACTACAGCAACAAGCTCTATGCAGAAATCACCACCCAATTCCTGAAGAGACTTCAGATGATACAGAAGTCAGTTGCCAGACTCATCCTCGACCTCCCCAAACGGACCCATATCACCCCACCTCAGGACGCTCCACTGGCTACCTGTCCAGAAAAGCAGTCAATTCAAGATTGTGACCCACGCCTACAAAGCACTCCATGACCAAAGACAAGGACCAGCTTACAACAACAATTGCCTGAACTACCACCAACCTTCCAGGCACCTGGGCACCGCCTCCCTCCACTGGCGGCTGATTGCGAACGGGGGTGGGGGAAGGTGGGGGGTAGAATTTTGTTTTTAAAAAGAAAGAAAACTTTCCTGCGATCGCGTCACAGCTGCTGCCTCCGTCACAGGAAGCACCCGGGTTCCCGAAGCCAATCACAACGCTGCACTGCAGCGTTGTGATTGGTTCCACTAAGCCAATCACCACGCTTCAATGCAGCGTGGTGATTGGTCTGAGCGCCATAGTTCGGCGCTTAGATGGGGACAGGGAGCCTGTGCATGTTCCTCACCAGGCTGTACATTACAGCCTGGTGGGGAAGGTGCAAAGTGCGCACAAATTGTTTGGTTGGCCCAAGAGGGCCAGTAAAACAGTTCATGCGCACTTAGGGAGTGAAAACCACTTCTCCTCCTGGCCCCTGCTCTGGCCAGCCATGTCCATCCCTGCACCGAGGAACGGAAAAATAAAATGATAATAACGTTCAGTTATTGGCATTTTATTTTTCCTCTGCACTACTCTCAAAGCGGTGTGGCGACGCTCCTCCGCCTTAGCGGAGGAGCCGCCACTGCCTCCCTCGCTCACACTCCCCATCGCTCCATCTTCTACGTCGCTGCCAAGTCCTGAAACAACCTCCTCCTTAACTCTGTACAGCTTCCTCTCTCACGAAATTCAGAAAAGGACTCAAGACCTGGCTCTGTGACTGATCACAGAGCATCCTAGTCCTGGATACCCTCTCAGGTGATCAGCCAGGCTCTACAAATCCTGACTTACTGATTGATGCTCAAAGCAACTTCCCAATTGTCAACATGATAGCTGCACAGGTACCTAATGGTGAAAAGAGTAAATTAAGCTGCTACGTTTGTGGTTTTAGGACAAGCATAATAAAATAATAATAATAAATAGAAGCCCATGTTGACACCAGGACATGGGCTTCTATGGGAATTCTCAAGGGCATATTATCAAGCCCATTATCGCCGCTTTAGCAGCAGTTTTCTGCCGCTAAAGCGGCGATAATTTTAACGCCGTTTCTTGATAAGATAATATGTCCCTTAAAAGGCTGCGGGATATGGCTAGAACAGCTATCATCAGAATTCCAGATTTTTGGTAATTGCGGGTCCAGGAGGATTTAGAAAATGTCACTGAGGGCCTACTGTTGCCGTAGATAGGTTACCCAGGAGAGAGGGGCGTGCACTAGTTAAGAGGGTGATTAGGCTTCCAGCAAGGAGAAGGAGGCTAGAGGATGTACAGTGTTGTACAGGCCTTTGTACAATGCGGATAACCCCCCAAGAGTTTTGGTCAAGAGTTGAAATCCTGAAAGCAGCAGCATGGAACAACTAGTTCATCTTGGTGAACGTAGGATCGAACAGTAGTTTGTGATGGAGGATTGCCTCTTGCATTCCTAGGAGCAAAGTCCTGGAATGCCTTACCTGTCCATCATTCAGATGGAGATCCAGAGTCACAAGATGTAGCCAGCCATGCTTTTGAAGATTTCCTATTCAAGCAGATTATATTTGGGATTCGTGTCCAGATGAAAGTTGAAATAATTATTTAGTGATCCAGCCTCCATACAGAGTATGCCTCAAAATGGAATTATGCTGGAATTGTGGCAAAGGTTTTCCACTGCCGAACCATCCTCCTATCGATTTAGCCACAGGAACACATTGATGCATAATTAAGCAGTACATCTCTCAGGAATAGCTCAAATATGTCCAGTACAATGGCTGGCTGCTCCTGCTAGTCCTCCCGGTACTTACACATGTTGCCATGTAGATCAGACCTAGGGGCATATTTACAAGCCCCTTGCGCCACCGAAGCGCAATTTTTTTAATGCACCGGCAGCGCAGTGTGTCTGCCCATATTTACAAGGCCACACAAAGCTACCCTGTATGGTTTTTCATGGCCTTGTGAATATAGCCCCCTTTCAGGCATTACTCTGCGCGAAAGGGACGTTCCATGGGTGTTTCTGTGGGTGTTCCCACAAAACACCCATGGATTCTGATGCACTCCCAAGTTTTGTAAACCTGGGAATGCATTAGATTCTAACGCCTCCCCAGGGGAAGCATCAAAGTGGTGCAGCACACATAGAAGGAGGAAAACGCCCAAAATTATTGTTGCTGTTCAGAAAGGTGCAAGGGCGCCCGCGTTGGCGCTAGACAGCCAATTGTGCACCAGCACAGAGGAAAGCACAGGTATGCGTCATATTCCTGGTAAATACGAAGCATCCCTGCACTTTCCGAATGACGCAGCTCGGTGTAGGAAGATGGCGTGCAGCGCCGCGCCATTTTCATGTAAAATATGCCCCTTAGATTGTGGTGCTTCTTCATTTATTTTGACTTCTCACATTCACATACATCTTGTGAGGTTATCAGTCTAATCCTACCATGTCAGTACATCCGCAGTAATACTCAGATAATTCTTACTGGCCGCAAGCAGCAAACGTGCTATGCTTGCAGCTAGGCTTTTCTGTACTTCATGGGTTACCATGATGGCTAGATGAATGAATGCTCTGAAGGGTTTTCTGTAGAATGCCTCAAAACTGTTCACGCTGCATCTCGGGTACAGTATAGAACTAATGCAGGGCAGGTGATTCCATGTTGTAAACAGCGTTTGAGACTTTTTACCTATCATTCAGCTCAAAGGAATCTCGGCACCCCAAAAGTGATCCTACATTTCTTTAGGCAAGGAATTGGCATGAAGGAAGCACCTCTCTTTACAAACTCACACACAAAAAAGAGAAGACTTGCAGGAAAAGTAGTAAACAGATAAGTTAACTTCAAAATAACTGTCCACTACCAGTACTTCATCTGTTAGGCCTTTGAAGAAATTGAAAATAATTATTGGAAGTGCAGAGGCACAAGGATATTCAATTAACCAATAATAGGAAAGATGTGTGTAGATCCAAAACTTTTTTGAGGTCTTGCGGAGGCAGCGTGCATCAGCTTTCTCTTCGACATCTATCGTATCTCAAACTTAAAAGTGCTTAGAGCCCACCCATTACTTACCATTGGTTGGCGTCTTCGTCATTCTCACTTCTTTTGTCTTTATATATCAGCGGCAGCTAGGCTAATTTCATTTTGCCTGAAGGCCTCTTGCCAATCTGCTATTAGAGGATTTGGGTTTCACCTATTTATATTTGATACACACACACACACACAGTAGGATTTTAGGTTCATCGGTTTTAAACACACACACACATAGAACCTTCGAACTGGCACATATCCACTCCAAGTCACTCCTCTCTACGATACTCCATGCAACTCCACACTACTTTACTCCACTCTATGCTACTCCATTCTATCACACTCTACTCTACAACACTCTGCTCCATAACACTTTACTCCATGCTACTATACTCCACTTGACTCCACTCTCTGACACTCTATTCAACTCTACTCCACTCTTGAGACACTCCACTCTTCCGACCTACTCCACTCTATGCCACTCCACTTTTCTCCACTTCACAACACTCTATTCAACTCTACGACACCCCATTGTACTCCACTCCACACCATTTCACTCTAAGCCACTCCACTGTACGCCACTCCACACCACTCTACGCCACTCTACTCCATGCCACTTCACTCCATGCTGCTCCAGTCTATGCTACTTCATTCCCCACCACTCCACGACACTCTACATCACTCTAATCCACTCCACTCTATGACACTCTACTCCACGCCACTCTATGACACTCCACTCAATGACGTTCCACTCCACTCCAATTTACGCCACTCTTCTCCACTCTATTCCACCCCACTCTATGACATACTACTCCACTCCACTCTATGCCTCTCCACTCTACTCTATGCTACTCCATGCCATTCCCCTCTATGACACTCTACTCCACTTTACAACACTCTATGAGACTCTACTATACGCCACCGCACTTTACGCCTCTCCACTCTATGAGTGTCATAGAGTGGAGTGGCGTAACTGCACTGTATGGCACTCTACTCCATTCTTCAACATTCCACTTTACACCACTCCACAACACTATACTCCACTCCATTATATGCCACTCTGCGCCCCCCCACTCTTTGACAATCATTTTCACAAAACTTCACTCAATGACACTCTCTGCCACTCCATTCCACAACACTATTCTCCACCATTCGCCACTCTACTCCACTCAATGACACTCTACGCCAATACACTCTGCGATACTCTACTCCAATCTATGCCACTCCACTCTATGCCACTCCATGCCACTCTCCTCTACACCACTATATTTTAGCCATGCCAAACAGCAGCCACACTGGTTGGTGTACAAAACGGCTAAAATACATTGGCAATGTCAATACCTCTCACGTAGGTGGGAGCTATTGGCTTTGCCAATGCTTGTTATCACTAAGGTTCTTAATAAGTATGACACTCTCTGAGCCAATCATCAAATTATGCTATCTTGTTGTCTCCCAGTGATTCCTTTGCTTACTAAAGTCATTTCACTCGCACTTCATTTTATAGCACACCCATTTCTCCCAAATTATTAGATGATTTTGGGCTTAATGACCCCCCTTACTGCTAGTGGATTGACCAATCTATGCTTCTAATTTATACCGTCTGAAGTGGCTGAAGTCTTCAATGGTTTAGCTATTCCTTCTCCATGTAAGATAATATAATGGCTTTTATAACCTATAAAATGCTAACTTTCTATGGGAGGGATTATTCAGGACTGGGCCATTTGACAAATTATTGTCAATGCCTACGTTAAATTTATACCAAATCTGCGTCTATGCTTCAAAATTAAAGGGATCCCTCCTTAAATACCTCTACCCTCTACAACCTCTCCAAGGTACTGAAAAGCCCCCATTGACTTGGACTTAACAGTAAAACATCTAGGGGTCTAATTTAGAGGTTGGCAGAAGGAAAACTCTGACACAAAACGTGACTCATATCCCAACACACAGGTTACAAGTACTTTATATCCTATAGCACTTGTGCTAAGGTGGATAGGATCTCTTTCCCGTTTGTGACGAGTACCTCATCTTTCAAACTATAAATCAGGCTGTAAATGTATCAAACAAGCATTAACTACTGAAATGAATCATACCATTAAGTTACATTGCATTATTAAACCCTTTCTTTAAGGAAACGAAACCGCACCTGTCACATGGCAATCGTCTACTACAAATTTGACAACTGGAACAACTTGTCTGTGGGCCCATAAACAATAGTACCCCTTCAGAGATGTTTTAAGGCATGGGCAAAGTTGAGTCTGGCCCAGGGCCCCAGCCTTTCAGGGGGCCACTGATAGTCTCCTCTGTTCTGGACAGATTATTTCCCTGAAGGCCGTGTATGATTATTTGCAGTAATACTATTGAGATGAGTCTGTGCTAAAATATTGAAAACACACATCCCTGAGTGACAGATATAAATACATTTAGAATTGGAACTAGTGCCCCTGTGCACTGTCAGTGACTTGGCCAAAGAGGCCATGAAAGAGCTGGACCCGGCTCATAAATTCAAAGCTGTTCTAAATAGTCCCCCCGCCCCCCCAAATGCGTATGGTTCAGAGCTCCGAAAATCCTTAAGATGTGCCTGGACCCCATTCCAAAATATTACCACTAGAGCAGTGGTAGTAGGCAGTAAGTTCCTCTAGTTCTAATCAAACAACAGCAACACCGTGTACCTACGAAATCGAGATTTACTATTAAAGCGCCCATTCAAAATCTCAAGAAAAGAGCGCGCCCTGATGCCAAAATCTAGAGCTCCCTTCCACCTTGCATCACACCCAAAGAACCTTCTGCTGTTCGCACAAGACTCGGAGATAGCGCAGTGAGTGAGTGTTTGTGGGCTTTTGTTATCACTTGAAAATTATTCTAATTGAATGTTTGCGCTGGGGTCCTTTTCGAGTAGGAATCACTCATTTCCGGTCATCGTGTGACATATTTTGTGGAATTTAGCCCTCGCCTTGGTGGAAATAAGGCAGAGCCTACCGGAACACATTGAAAAAGGCTCCTTTCTGTGCATACTTTGGTGGTTCTCACTCATTTCCGCTCTTCCAGCATGACAGATATTGATCTACAGTTAGGTACATTCAGAAATACAGTACATTTTATGTGAGGGCACCTCTGGTCAGGGATTCCAACAGGAAGCACAGAGTTGCTTCCAGGGCAGTGTCGGCCATTTTGGCTCCCGGTTCCTGAGCTGGCTGATGAGAGGGGAATGACACATGTGGACTCCGGGTGGTCCGGCTATTGATGAGTAATGTGACGCTTATGTTCGTGTTATACTGGTCGCTGTTGCAGGAGCACCAACAGAAACTCACCAGTCCTTTGTGATTCACATCCTTGTCCTTCAGCGCAAGATCAGTCACCCTTGGGCATCAGGTTGATGAAAACTCTGGATGAAGTGTGAGTCAGCGGCCCGGCAATAATCAGAGGCTGTGAAAGGCACTCATGTGCATGCCGGTTTATAAGAGCACAGGTGCGGCGCCATCTATCTGTGTAGCTGCAAAAGTGGAGCAGTTTTAAGGTCGAGCCTGGGCAGCGCATGCGCTGTTCTGGGAGGCACGCTGTGTTCAGGTAGTGACTTGAAGCTTCCCCCACTCTCCGCCTATATTTTTCATTGGCTTGTGTCATTGTCCACTGTAAACTGTGGCTGTTCATTGGTCAATAGGCTTAGTAGGCCCTCTTAGTACCTTCTTGTCTCATTTTATAACCTCCCATGGCGACACCCCCTGTTACGTGTGTTGTTACTTGGTAGGCTTTAATTACAGCCTCCGAGCACTAGAGTTTAATCTACTGGCATTGTAAATGACAATGCCTTTTATCTGTTTTAAAAACAACACATAAATAAAAAGCATTGTCATTTACTATGCCAATAGCTCAAACTCTCATAAATGCGAGACCTATTGCAATGCAAATGTTTGTTATAGCGAAGATTCTGCTTCATATCAAGTAAAAGGTAAGAATCTAAAAACATAAAACGAACCGCTTATTCTTTATTAATAATAGCACCTAATAAATTAGGGATGCCTGCTAAAAAGGACGTACACAATATTCTGTTACAAATCATACTCTGTGGCGGAACAGGAGTGTGGTGTCCATCCAGATGGTCAAGACAGACCAATATTCCCTCATTTGGAAACAAAAAGAAACATGCACCACGGCACATCTTATTCCTTTGGAACAAAGTGACCACACATCACATCTGCCCCAGGGGCGTAACGCAGGGCCCTGCAGCCCCTCTAGCCACTCTGGTGCAGGGAGACACCTGCTCTTCAAAAGGAGCCCTAGCTCTTCAGAAGGGGGCCCCCAGCTCTTCAGGGAGTTCCCATTCAGACTCAAAGGCCCTTCATCATATTTCGCAAGGGAGCACCATCATTTGGCATTATGCCACTGATCTGCCCTCAACACAAGAGACAGGTAACAAGGAAGACAATACAACCATTCACATCACCATCCTAAAGTGCTGTACCTAGTTAGGGGCACACGGTGTATACACACACTCCACAACTATGGAACCACAGAGGGGTCGATTCCGATCCGGGTTGGAAGGGCACCGAACGCGATCCGGCCGGAAAAACTATGAGCCGTACGCGTGTTTTTCAGCCGACTCATACAGCTGTACGAGCGAGCAAGTACGATGCGAGCTACGTGAGATTCACCGACCGAGTCGTTTCCGGGTCCGAACCGCTCCGAACATCTCGGTCGGAAGCTAACCGTGGCGTGCAATGGATGCAATTTACAACCGAGCCAGTACGATGCACGCGTCGGACAGCCTGTGCGAGCCGGAGTTTCCGGCTCGCAAAAGCTCCCGGAGTCGGATATCGGGGGTCCGCGTCGGACCCCCTAACACCCGCAGCCCTATGACTCAGATACAGGGGGAGACCTATGGGTCTCCCCAACACAGGCATGTACAGTGCGGATGGCACCGACGCGTACCCACTGTAGGGGGCGCACTTGTTCGAGACATACCCATTCAGTGAATGGGAGTGCATGTACGCGTCGTACAACTGGCTCCCATTGACTTCTATGGGAGTCCGACCGAACCGAGTCCGACAGCATACGTGCGCATCATACTCGCTCGGTCGGACTGTAGGGGTCCGGCTCGGTCGGAAAACACTCCGGATCCGACTCGGTCGGAGTGCTTTCTGACCCGGATCGGAATCGGCCCCAAAGTGTTACAACATGCGCAGGTCATACTGCAGTCGTTATCCCACACCACGTGTGAGCTGGCTTCCAATTGGCAGGATCCTCTTTAACCGGAAATCACTCATACCGAACACCCCACCCTGTAAAAGCCTCGCTCACATAATACATCACGTGGGGTTTCCCATTTTTGGACCTCATAAGAAAGACCTAATATCAGTTGGGCTCCAACTCTTTGGCTGCACTCTCCCCTCCTTCCATGAGTGAGGCAGTCTCTTTCATGATCCACAAATTAAAATAAAGTTTCTAATAGGAGCTGTTTATGTTTGCAAATATTCCAAAAATACCCTTTTGGTCCCGGATTTTCTTTCACCTCTTACCCGAAGTGACAACACCAAAGGCTATTTGTGACACTAATAGACTCATTAGCTCAGTCTTTTTTTCAGTACCGCAGACATCAGGACTCTGGACCAGTTAATCGCTTCATGGCCAGGATAATTTCATATCATATCAGCTTTATTTCGGCCACTAGGACCGTAAAAGGAAACACAAAATAAGCATACAAAAACATGAAAAGAAAAAATACATATTACGCATTACATATAAAAATGTGTCAGTTAACAGTTACGACACAACTGTAACAGAACGTGTTTTAGACACAGTGTTTGATTATATGCAACGGTTACGAATGATCCACATAGCTGTGAAAAATTTCGCAACTGCGAATACTATGGGAGCTGATAGATCAGTTTTTAAAATTCTGAAGGCTGGGAGGTGCTGCTTAAAGCCCAGATTTTTTAATAAAGGGACGAGCCAGTATCTCCTCGGTCTTTGATATACTATGCAAAAAAATATAATATGCAAATCTGACTCGTAAGGATGGCCGCATGCTGGGCATTGTGTTGCTAGTTGCAGGTGTGACCAACTTGCGGTAAAAGCCCCTAAGGGGAGGGTGCCATAACGCCATTGTAAATAAAGTTTTCTGGTTAACGTGGGTTCGATATTGTCTAGGACTAATTCTCGATGGAACGTGTCTTTGAACCCCAGAAAGTACTCAGATAGAGACCCAGCCCTGACCTTCGTTAATAGAACACGTAAATTGTGCTCATAATAGGCCAATGAGATAGTTTTGCGTGAAATCGTGTAACATGCATTGGCTGGGTCAGACCACAGATCGGGTCTGCCTATTATCTCACAGGAATGTTTCACGTGCATTAGCCATGGGACTTGGTCCACTTTTACAAGGCCCAAAATCTCTTGTAACTCCATTCTGAAGTTCTCGAGCTCTGGAGTACACCATATTTTACGCCAAAAAGTTAGAGGTTTAAGCCCAAGTTCCACCACAATAGGTCTTAAGCCCATGTCTAGTCTTAATGGTAGTAATGGTGTGCTAGACGGTAGGGCTGTCAACTGCCTCAGGAAGTTATTCTCAATCATCTGCAGTTTCTGATTGGCTGTATGCCCCCAAATTTCGCCCCCGTATAACCCAGCCGCCCTAGCCTGGGTTTTGTAAATATGGAGGCGTGGGCCTAGTGGTTTGTAAGTCAGGCCGTTTGTCATCCTGGAAATGGCACCCGTCATCTGGGTTAGCTTCAGATTTGCTTTTGTCTGGTGAGAGTCCCACTTCATGAACTGATTAAAGGTAACCCCTAAATATTCAAAAGTATGTACCCTCTCTAGGCTGGAGGCCCCGATCCTGGGGCTTGGTCGAGCTGAAGCAGACGGGTTGAAGATCATGTATTTAGTTTTTGTGGTGTTGATCTCCAAACCATGTGTCGTACAGAAGTCCACAAAGCCATCTAGGACCCTCTGTATGCCCATGGGAGATTTGGAGAGCAGCAGGGTGTCGTCTGCGAACATAATAGCTGGCATCCTGCTGCCCGCCAACCTAGGAGCATCGATGTCGCTTAGCTCATTCAGGTGGTTGAAGACCCCGTTTACAAAGAGGCAGAAAAGGGTCGGTGCAAGCACACAGCCCTGTCTAACCCCCCTGTCAACGGGAAAAGCTTCCGATTGAATTCCACCTCTGCCACACCTTACCCTTGCAAAATTACCCTGGTGTAGTTTTTTCAAGATTGCAAGAAGGTCTGCGGGGGCCCCTAGGGCCGTCAAGACAGCCCACAATTTGTCCCTAGGGACTAAATCAAAAACCGCTCGTAGATCTACAAATATCGTATATAGGCTGCCCCCTTCAACTATTACTGACTTCCAATATAGGAGGTTCAGACGAAAAATTTGGTCCACCGTTGAGACACCCCTCCTAAATCCCGCTTGGAAGCGGCTCAGTATATCATGGTCATCAATCCAGACCTGGAGTCGATTCAAGATCAGTCTTCCAAAAATTTTTTGTGGGACATCTATAAGACTAATAGGTCTATAGTTGGCTGGGAGCAGAGGTGAACCCTTTTTGTAGATGGGGACAATCTCTGCGCCCAGCCAAGTATCGGGGAGCTCCATACCACCCAGGATTGAATTAAATAAAAGGGCTAAGTAAGGGGCCCAGACGTCCGGCTCCTGCTTAAAGAGGTCGCCCGGAAGACCATCCAGACCTGGAGCCTTACCAGATGCCAATCCAGCGATAACCGCTCTAACCTCCTTGATTGTAAACAAGGGCGTTTCTACCGTGTCGTCAACCGACAGCAATAGAGGGGGGACCAAATCCCCATCTGGGGATTGGTATAGCGATTGGAAATGGTCTTACCATGCCCTAGCTGAAATGTTCGGCTCCGATGCTGTGGCCAATTCCATCGAGCCAGTGTTCAAAGTTCGCCAGAATTTGCGCGGGTCGCCCCTGGCAAGTGATGCTGAGAGTGTTTCCCATTTTAGATGTTCCCATTCTTTTTTTGCATTGGTAATTAGAATTTTATATGCGGATCTCTTGGCCCTAATCTCCTCGCTCCCCACACCCGCCTTGATGGAAATCAAGAGGCTTGTTTTAGCGTTACGGCAGCTCTTATTGTACCAAACTGGTCCTGCAGTGCTGCCGTTAGCCCTCTTAGGAACTCGTGTGAGGATTGTTGATATAGATTTAGAGACATCTTTGTGGAGCTGCCCCAGTTGTTCTTGTGCACTCTGAGTTATGTCAGAGACCATGAGTGCCTGAATTTTTTCAAATGTGGGGAGGAGCCTCGCATAAAGCATGGGTATCTTCTCTGGGTCAGAGATTAAACTCTCCCACTTCACTCGGCGTCTGTTTTGTGTGAGACCAAGCCCGGTCTCCAAAGACGCCCTCTGTCTCAGCTTGGGGTCTAAGCCGGGGTGGTCGTAGTCCAGTACCAACGCATTGTGGTCGCTGTCTTGCCTAGGCAGCATCCGAAAATCGATGATACGCGGCCAGAGGGCTAAGGGGACAAGTATATAATCCAATCTTGACTCCCTACCCTTGGAATTAAAGGTATAGCTGGCTGGTTTATCCGAGGTTGCCCTACCGTTGCATGCCCGGAGACCATAATTCATAGTTAGAGCGGTCATTTGTGTGGCAAGAGGAGTCCAAGCTCTAGGAGCCGAGGCTTGCAGGAGAGGTATAAACCACTCCGAGTCCTCCTCCCGGGCCAAATCCACCAATAGGCCCGGGAGGGGCTCGAAGTGGGAGTTAAGATCTCCCCCGATCAGAATGGGGGCACCCTGCGGGATTTCGTCTAGGACAGCTGCCAGCTCCTCTATGGTTTGCGATGTCTTTGAGATCTTAGTTGGCCTGGAGTATACGTTAATCAGCAGGAGACTATTAGCGTTCGGCCACTCCAGCCGGACTACAAGAATGTCCTCCGACTTTTGTGGGTGAACGACTGCCCTGCATCCCAGGTCACCCAAATAGCCAGGCCTCCTGAGGGACGTCCTATGCCGGCCCATTTGGCTTGCACAACAAATGTTGCAAACCCCGTGTGGAGAAGGTGTTCTCTCGCCCAAGTTTCTTGGAATAGGCAGATGTCTTGAGCCTGGATGAATGCACACCAATCCGGGCAATTTACTTTGTTGGCCAGACCTGCCACATTCCAGGATAAGATCTTAAGGAAGGGACGCCTGGGACTCTCCCTGACAAGGTTTGCAGTAGCGACCTCCCCCGTAACCCGCCCCCGGAATAAAACATCCACTAGACTGGCCTCACTCGTATCCTGCCTTAGAGATGGAGTATTCACTGGACTGGCCACTAAGAGTGCAGTACCCTCTATTGAGCTAGCCATTGGAGGGAAAACACCGGGGCTTGTCACCATAACTTGAGGTTCCCAGTTAATTATGGTTTTCTCAATTGAATCAGCTATCCTGGCTTGGGTGTTATTAGACCATAAGGGCTCTGGGACTTCCTCCCTCGCTGTCTTTATTGGTCAGTCCACCATTTCAAGACTACCAAATCTATTGTGAGTAGAAAAATAATCGATGCTTGGAAGTCTGAGGTGGGGATTTACACTTGGGACTCTCGGCGCCCAGTTCCTGCCCCTTCTGGTTACTAGTTCCCAATGATCCTTACCCAGATCACAATTAACAATAGGATAAAAGAAAGACAAAGGAAGTGCCTGTATTGAAGACCCATGTCCCTGGGGTGCCCAGCTACATATGTGTGACACTATGAGAGGATCTCTGAAGTTGATCAAGACACAATCGCCCTGAATTGACTTCCTGGTGTTTCCTATCCAAGGAACTCGCCTCACCATCAGCACCTCACTATGTATGCCTTCCGGTAGTGGTCTATTGATGGAAAGCCAGTGAATTACTTTATTCTTCAAAGCCCCCTGTGGTTCACGGGTGGAAGGATTTAATTCCGGAATACCGGCTAAAATTGCGGTATAAGGTGTAGCTTCTGGTGGTAGATCGATGGTTCTATAGTTTGGATCTTTATCATAGGTACCTATAGGTAGATCTACTTTCTTAGCTTGCTGGCTTGGGCCTTTAGCCTTCTCTAGGATAGTGGAGGTTGGTTGTTGGAGTTGTATAGGTTTTGGAGTCAAGCAACCAACCTCGTCTAAGATCTCAGGTATAGGGGGGTTGGCTGTACCAGGTATTTTACTGCGTAGGGTCTCATTGAGTGTACTTGGTCCCTTGGTTGCTTGGGAGGTATCCTTCTGGAAGTGCACTAGGGCTTTTTCTATTTTAACCCGACAACCTACGATGGGGTTAAGTAAATCCCTCAGGAGTGCGCCAATTTTCAATAATGTAAGGCGCTCCTCTCTCAATCCAGCATTTAGACTCGGATTTACTTGAGGCGAGGTATTAGGGGTTGGGAGCCCTTGTTCTTGGGGTCTACTTTTAGGCTTTTTGGCCCTACAAGCTAGGTTATTCTCCCGAATGGTGGTGTGTTTAGGGATCTTTGCCTTACGCCCACCTGTAATTTGCGCCCCTCTTTTTCTTTTCTGGATAGCTCCTTCCCTGACGAATTCCAATGAACGAACAGGCTGGGCTATAGGGATAGTAATTTGCTCTCTAGTTAATGTGCTAGATTCAACATTAATAGCTGATGTAGTTGAGGTGGGTGGTGGAAGGGGTAGTAAACTGAAGTCAACACAAGCAGAAATGTCGCAATCGGCTATGAAAGCACTAGAGTTACAGGGTCCTAAAAGCTCAGATGTGTTATGTAGTGTTGCATTAGCTCCCTCCCCGTCCATCAAAGAACAACTAGGCGGGGGGTCAGGGGATATAGCATGTTGGAAGTGGCCCAATGAAGATCTTCTAGCCCAGTCCAGCTCTTGGGAAATGCGCCTTTCAAGTATGGAAATTTCGTCTATAAGTAGGGACCCTGCCTTAACAAAGTATGTGTCCAAAGTACCTTTGGGGGCCCCCAGGGCCGACGAAGTTTTGCTCCTGGTTTTCCTTGCGGACATCTTCCTCACGTCAGTTTCCCAGTTGGTGCAAATGGACCCAGGTGTGAGGTAGTTCACCTCCTCCTCCCTCGTCCGTACTCGAACGGCCTCAAACGGCCCGCTCTTTGCCCGGTCTTCGCCCCGGGCTACGTCCCGCGCGCGTCCCGCTGGCGCGTATGGGTGGGACCTTTTGAGAGGAGGAGGAGGCCAGAGTGGGGAGGAGTCGGGAAGAGGAACCCTGGTCCTCGCAGTCCCGATGGTGGTGATGCAGTCCAGGTGAAGTACAAACAGCGTCCCCCTTCTCGCAGCACAGCGTCCTAACCAGCGATGGGTTTGAGGCAGAATGATGCCCAGCCGGTTTCAATCACAGGCAAGCCTTCGAGCGGCTCCCGCGAAGCGGGGGCCGCGAGGCGTCAGGTAATTGCGAGGGGGGAGGAGTCGGGAAGAGGAACCCTGGTCCTCGCAGTCCCGATGGTGGTGATGCAGTCCAGGTGAAGTACAAACAGCGTCCCCCTTCTCGCAGCACAGCGTCCTAACCAGCGATGGGTTTGAGGCAGAATGATGGCCCAGCCGGTTTCAATCACAGGCAAGCCTACGAGCGGCTCCCGCGAAGCGGGGGCCGCGAGGCGTCAGGTAATTGCGAGGGGGGAGGAGTCGGGAAGAGGAACCCTGGTCCTCGCAGTCCCGATGGTGGTGATGCAGTCCAGGTGAAGTACAAACAGCGTCCCCCTTCTCGCAGCACAGCGTCCTCACCAGCGATGGGTTTGAGGCAGAATGATGGCCCAGCCGGTTTCAATCACAGGCAAGCCTACGAGCGACTCCCGCGAAGCGGGGGCCGCGAGGCGTCAGGTAATTGTGAGGGGGGAGGGGTCGGGAAGAGGAACCCTGGTCCTCGCAGTCCCGATGGGGGTGATGCAGTCCAGGTGAAGTACAAACAGCGTCCCCCTTCTCGCAGCACAACGTCCTCACCAGCGATGGGTTTGAGGCAGAATGATGGCCCAGCCGGTTTCAATCACAGGCAAGCCTACGAGCGGCTCCCGCGAAGCGGGGGCCGCGAGGCGTCAGGTAATTGAGAGGGGGGAGGAGTCGGGAAGAGGAACCCTGGTCCTCGCAGTCCCGATGGTGGTGATGCAGTCCAGGTGAAGTACAAACAGCGTCCCCCTTCTCGCAGCACAGCGTCCTCACCAGCGATGGGTTTGAGGCAGAATGATGGCCCAGCCGGTTTCAATCACAGGCAAGCCTACGAGCGGCACCCCAGGATAATGGAAGTGTGCCTAGTTTCACTCTTGCTTCACATGGCATGAGCAAAAATGAGCAAATGGCCTTCAGGATTCAAACCCAGCAGCAAATGTGGTTGATTCATGACTAATACATCTTATAATTATTAATCCATCACCACCGTCTTGAATGAATGTGTCCTACAGTTTAACATCCAAATCTGGGATTTATAGAGCAAAGAAGCCATAGTTGGTTCGGTGTAGTGTGCCGCCACACAAAATGAGACTCCATTGACGCTTGAAAGGACCGATTCCCTTAGTTCAAGGAGTAATATAGGCTCCCACGAAGACCTACATTTGGACCAGTTCTGAAGGAGCAAAATGAGACCTTCTGTAAATCTTGGAATGCTTGGAGCTCTTGAAAACGTAACATTCTTCTTCATTGCTACCAACAGGTATCTGTGCTGAAGACATTTTCTAAGTACCTCCACGTCTCAGGGTACTGCCCTACTTGGGGTTGAGAATTTGACGCTAGCAGTCCTAGTAGTGACTTAGACCTCAAAGTTGGATCTCTGAATTACAAGGAAAGATCATGAAAATGTTTTTCCTGCTGAATAACCATGTGTAACACAACACTTTTTATTACTAGACCATCTAACGGTCAGGTAAAACTTGGGGAGGTCAGTTATACGTCAGTCTCCAGATTTCCCTACTGGTCAGCCTGTCAAAATCCCTGGGAGATTGAGATGGCAAAGAACGAATACCTGGAACACGTTATGTTAAGTTGTCACAGGAACGCCCATCATGTTTATGACTGGGAGATGTATTACCAAGAAAATAGAGGCAGATGCTTTAAATATATGCTGTGTTCTAAAAACAGTGATCTATAAGTCATACAAGACCTACACTGTGGGATGTGTTGTTTGCTAACACATATGCACATATGCACATTACATGTTGTGGAGAGAACTGCTTCTGTAAAAGACCTTAAATTTCTATCTGTTGTTGCCTTTCAATATCAGAATTTTGTGGTAAATAAAATATCACGCTCTCATAATTTCATAATATCAATAAGATCATGCATAAAGCAAGAGGCTGAGTCTGTGGTATCAGGTTCATAAAGGGATTTATTCCAATAACTCGAGTCAAAGGGAGAATATTTCCATCACCAAAAAAGGATCTGGAAGGGACTGAAAAGTATTCGCAATATTCTCAAAACATTATTCACAGAGTACAGTATATATACATTTCTCAATTGTACGTAAGCAAAAGAGCAAGAGAGAATGAGATAAGAGCATGTGGGCGTGTAAGTAGGCGTGAAGGTGGGCGTCCATGTGGGCGTCCACTTGATGATAATGGGTAATTTGTCATGTGTGGGTGGATACCTGGAGAATCCTGCAATGTCAGCAGAAATATTTGGCAGAGATGCGTGCGCAGTCGCATGACGTGTGATAGACGTGCAACTAGAGGGAGAAAGGGACTTGACATTTAGCTCTACATGTGGAGACAAAAGTCTGGGGTTATGTCAACCTAATCCCAAATCATATCTAATATCCTATGTTTAAAGAACTGTGTTATCCAAAAAGAAAGGTCTCTCAAACAAAATCTATTCTATACTGACTGTGAGTGCGTGTACAAGCGTCTAAGTGTCTACACTAAATGCGAGGGGGTAGGAATATTCCATGGTAACAGGGCTATGAATTACTTGCATGAGGACAGAGAAGCCGGGCCTTTTGCTCGGTAGCTGGAAGAATGTTTACTTAAACTACTAGACAGGAATGCATTGGATAGGGACGGAGGAGATAATCTTGAAGGTGAAATACAGTTCTTGGCAGGCAGCAAGCTGATGTCGGGCATCGTGAGCCGCGCAGAGGATGAGACAAAGTTCATGGTCACAGATGCAGGCTCGGACTGGAGCTTCAGAGACAGAAAGCAAGAAAAGCTTGATGACAGAATCAGGGCCTACTTGCCTGGACTGTAAAATGGCATAAGTGAACCATATAAAGGCGGTGGCCTTTCGTACTTAGGAATGGAATATCCGGCCCATTCATGGCGGATCAACAGAGGACATGTTAACGGTGGACGCACATGTATTTGCGTCTTCATAACTGGAACTGGAGGGAACATACATGTACTTGTAACATGCACATAGAACCGTTGGGGTCCAAGATAGGGGACATAACTGACCAGAAAAATCCATATTTCCACATTCCCTCCTTGTCCCCTACTTGCCCGTCAAGAGATATCAATCTTCATTAATCCATTGATCTGTTCATATAGCATCATTTGTTCTTCTTTCTTCTTCCGGGATCTTGAATGAAAATCTTGATGTGGAATGCACGATGTGGCACACAGACCACAAATCGCTGGTCCACATTGCAGGCATAAGCAGCAACTGAATAGTATGAGAAGGCCAATACCTAGGAAGGATAGGACCCTCCATCCAAAGGTAGATAATACACTCCAAAACCAACCGGACCAAGTCCAGGTGCCTGGATTCTGGTGTATCTGGCTTACAATCTTATGAAGGCGAGTTATGGCTTTATATACAGATGGCGAATTTTCTGGTATGAAAAATGTAATAGCTTGATCCGATGACCCTACAAGCTCCGCCCCTATCGGCCAGGATAACGTCAAGGACAAGACTATTTTGAAGCACAACAATCCGCATAGCAGACTGCTCTTCTGTTAAATTGCCTAAGGCGGAAATAGTTTCGTTCACTACTGCTTCAAGGGTTCTGGTTAATCTACGTATCAGCTTACTATTGGTAACTGTACCTATATAGGGAAAGAAACCTTTATTGAAATCTGTGTATTTTTCCCATGCTGTTTCAGTGTAATCGACAATTGGGAGATCTCTCTGCTGTCTATTGTGTACTAAATGAGTATTTCTATGATAATCAGGAGGAGCTAGGAAAACAGGTGGTAGGAGGAATGCTATGTAACAGGTACCATCCCAATCTAGAGGTAGGCGTATATATGCGGTCTGGCCACATATAAAGTAGGAATGACGAGAAGCTCTAAATGTAGACTTGCCTTGATCACTGAATTTTATTACAGTGGTGCATTTACTATGGCCCATGTGTATGGAGCCATTCTTTCTTATACATAATTCCCCTTTTACTGGGAATACGGACATGGCGGGCAAGATTGGTGTAGCTTCAGATTCAACGTTCAGGATCATGAGGTTAAGTGTAAAATTACCTAATCCATATACTTCATTTCTTAGATCAGTTCCTGTTCTTTTGGGAAGTCCCTCCTTGTTAGGGTAGCAGACTTTAAGCAAAACTAAGTTCAGGTTTCCCCATACCCAGTTGTCTTGATAAACTGCGGAATTCGAATCTAGGGAATTAATCAAACTAAACCATGCTCCACAGGAGCCATTGTGTGTGAACGGATAGAGAAAGAGGGGCAAAACTCCCTTATAGTTCTGATAGGGGGGGAGTCGGCCACAGACCCAGCAGTCTGTAGCATTGCTAGTCTGATGTGAATGGTGCAGCATCTGAATAAAGGTATTGTTGCGTAAGGCAAGTCGATATGATAGCTCATAGGATGGCATATCACTAAATGTGTGCTTTATGGTATCATTAGTGGAGGAGTATAAGAGTGAGGCAATAGGAGGAAAAATAGCATGTAGTATTAAGCTGATACATATTATCGTGATGCACATCTTGCTCTCTTTTTTTTTTATATCAATGTTATTGTCCAAGATCTTATGCAAGCCAGAATACATGTTCAACCGCTTCACCACCTAGTGGACTTAATTGATCAAACGGGTTCTGACTTCTTAGATCAAAGTTTAGCTTTGTGGAAACTTCTGGGGAGTCTCCTCTAGAAAATGGTGTTCAAAATCCAAAATCCAAGTTTAAAGTCTTTTTCCTTTGTAAAAGAGTGGTGAAGGTGCACTTTGACTTTAACGGCCGTCCCCGTGGTCCAGAGCACTGACTTTGGCGCCTTTCATCCGGGAGCGATGGAGTATTCTTTGACCTGGGTGTTGTCAGGGAAGGCGGCAGCAACCTGCGAACAACAAGAGAGTAGTGCAGACATCAAGGAAGCCAGGTAATCTGTCAGCATCAGTAATCTTTTAGGCATTGGAGTGCCCCACATATTTGGTGGTCTACCAAAGACCACTTCATAGGGAGATAAGCCTGTTCTAGAATGAGCTACCATTCGCATGTAAAAGAGGGCAACCGGCAGGGCTACCATCCAATCTACACCTTTGTCTGCGCAAATTTTAATATCCGATTATGTCTTTCTACAAGGCCTGCTGCTTCAGGATGTCGCACACAATGGAATTTCCAGGTATACCCTAACAGAAGGGACACCTGCTTCATTAGTACCAGGACATATTTGTAACCTCTACATCTGTTTATTTGGATATAATCCATTTGGAGCACTTCAAAAGGGTGGTCAGGTGGATGGAATCCACCTTGTTCCATCGGAATGCCTTTACCTGCATTGAATTGGCAACAGATCATACATGTTCTGACCTTTTGTTTCGCTGCTGCACGCAGGTGCTTGTTGAACCATATATTCTGTAAGCTATCTATCATTGCTTTCTCTCCTAAGTGTGCAGGACTATGTGCAGTATTTATGATTATTTGTACCATTGAATCAGAAAGAAACCCTGATCAGTCAGTACCCCTCCTTGTTCCGACCATTTCTTTAATTCGTCCATAGTAGCATGTGTCTGTATGTCTTGTACATCCTTGGAAGGATCCCTAACTGTCATGGCTTTGGACACTTATTGAACCTGTAACTTTGTCATGTCTAGTGGGGTCTGAGCTGTCTGTTTAGCTGTTCGGTCTGCCAGATCATTGCCTTGGGAAATGGTATCTGTGGCTCTAGTATGTGCTTTACATTTTAGGATAGCTATGGCTGTTGGTAAATGTATTGCTTCCAGTAGGGCTTGAATATGGGGGCCATGCTGTATCTTGGCCCCATGAGAGGTCAAGAAACCTCTTTCTCGCCAGAGAATCGGTGTAAATGTTTACTCTCAGGTGCTTAGCTCTTATGCACGCTTGTGTCAGGGCGATGAGCTCTGCTGCTTGTGCTGACAATATGTCTATTCTTTTAGTCTCTATTATTACAGTATCAGTAGTCACTGCATATGCTGCCACTAATTCTCCCGCCCCTGTCCTCATGCATGAGCCGTCAACTTATAGTGTTAGGTCGGGGTCTGGGAGTGCAACGTCTGTCAAGTCTTGTCTTGGTTTAGTCACGGTATGTATTACTTCAACACAGTCGTGTGGTGAAACGCTTTCTGTACTGGAGGGCAAAAGGGTAGCAGGATTCAGTATGTTGCATCGTCTGATCTCTATGTGTGGTTGAAATAACGTTGGCTCATAGCCTGTCAGTCTAGCTACAGTCAGGTGTTGTGTTTGTGTCCGGTTCAAGAGAACCTCTACTGCGTGTGGTACTTGTACTGTCAGAGGGTGGCCCAGCACTATCGAGTCACTTTGTCTTATGGCTAAGGCCGTTGCTGCAACTGATTTTTGGCACGCAGGCAAAGCCTGTGCTACTGGGTCTAATGTACTAGAAAAATAAGCACAGGGCTCGTGTTTTCCTGCATGATCTTGTGTTAGGACAGATAGTGCTGTTCCGTCCCGCTCTGTCACAAAAAGCATAAACGATTTGTTGTAATCAGGGTTTGCTAAAACTGGTGCTTGACATAAAGCTCTCTTTAATTCTTCAAATGCCACAGTGTGTTCTTGAGGACTTTAGTCTTTTTGTGTCTAGGGCTGGGAAAAACCAGAAATCAATTGAATACGTTCCGGTGCCCACAACTAATTCCCCTGAAAGATCACAATAAAATATGAGAAAAAGGGGAAAGCACCATACCTATTTCCTCGACTTAATTTCTAAGGGGGCTAATTTCTAAGGGGCTTAATTTCTTAAGGGGCTAGCGGGAAGCGAACCTCCTCAGGGGCCAGCAGAAAGCCAATATTCTCCTCCTTCCCCCCCTTTTTGACAGGAGGAAATCTGAAACAGATTTCACTGCTGTCAAACACTATCAAACCCTGTGTCTTGTCAACACTATTAATCCCTGTGTGTAGCTACTGGGCGTAAGCAAAATTATAGGAGATACACAGCGTATTTGAAACGGCGAGAAATCCTTCAAATTAATGTACAAACCTCATTGTGTTAGCTCATAAGCTAGCCAAATGACATCTCATATGCAAATGTCCCTATTACATGAACCTACACCAACCTGAAGTCAATATTAATGCTAGTAGGCCCTAATAGGAATGCTAAATTACCTAAATATTCGGAAAACCAAGTTTAAGAACAGTTGTTAATGTTGATAATTAATAATTTATCTGCTAAAGAAATCAGTCATTTTGCAATAATTTCCACCTATACAATAAATAGCCTAATTTAAAAACAAGTCAACTTTTGGGGCCACCACTTACAAGAATGAGCTTACTAAAGCAAACTTTAAAAAGGAAATCCTGTCAGATATTTTTCTCATTACCCTAAATACCGAGCCTCATTTGTCACTCTGTGGTGGCAGTCCTTATTTAAAACAGGCCTTTCAAGAGTTAAGATGCGAGTGCACAGATCATAAGTGTTCCTTAATGTCCAATCTGGAAACATATGACCGAGGCTGCCTGTCTATAAGAGAAAGGCAGTCATGTGAAAAATATTTTAGTCTTGCATAATTTTTCCTTTTATTTCATTCATCTCCAACACCAATTAGACATACACTGATAACGTGTTGTCTGCTATTTTGACAGCATGATAAAGGTAATATCACGTCTGTGAAATTTAGTAATTGTGAACAAGTTCCAGCCAAGCGCTGTGCAAAGATCACCGTCGTCACGACTATCTCTGTACTTGCACAGGAGAACTTGGTATTAAACGCTAAACAGACTGGTCAATACAACACAAAAACAAAACATATATAAAATACATATGCCAAGCCATCAGTATACCAAGCACAGAAAGCATAGACAATTACACTAACATATATAAATGAGCAGTGATGCGCAATTATAGTACCTACAGCTCAGAGGCGAACACTCTGGCCTGCTTAATTTGTCAGGCTTATAATCAATAATTCATTTACCTGCCCTATACACCCCCATCTGAAATCACCGTGTCAAGTCTGACACACAGAATCAGCAATAATAATCAAAAACGAAGAACACACGAACCTGTTTGTTTTCTTTCATAAAAACAGAATCAGCAATAATAATCAAAAACGAAGAACACATGAACCTGTTTGTTTTCTTTTATAAAAATGAGCTATGCATCTTCGTCAACACAATGTACCCTAATGTCCCAGACGAAGACGCACCTCTCATCTCTCCTCACAGACTTTAACCACTGGATCATTTATCCAATGCAACTGGTGGCAGCTTGTGGCCACAATTCAAAAATGTCTGAATTTGAAAATCATTTTTATATAGGCACATAGCCCTTAAAATTCCAAGCAAGAGCAACATTTTACTTTCTGGCCAGAAGCAATATAACATTTGCTAAAAAATAAAACAAATCTTCTCCATAGACATTTCCTCGGGGCACTCGTTTTGCACAGAATAGAACAAGGGAATCTTTCTCGACTTACATTTCTCAGCTGCCCTGTCTTATCAGAGAAGTTAAAAATAGCCCCTCAGCGCGGCCTGAGCCTGGGCTGCCAGCCAACTTTTTTTGTTGTTCCGGCTGCAGGCATTACACAGATGCGATGTCAGAGAAGCTTCCTAAGCAGTGCCTCTGTTCTGCTCCTCTCACCGGCCCCCACCTACACTGGCTACAAGGTCAGAATCTGTCTCCGATTTCTGTATCACATACTGCTCTACACAGCCCCCACCTTCTCCTCACTCTGAAGCTGTCAAAGACAAAAAGACTACTCAATTCCATAAAAACTGCAATAATTCGCCCAATTGAAAAATTATTTTTACATACAATTTGCACTCAGGGGGTCATAATCTCACCGACTTGACCCAGCACATTGGCTCACTGGACCACCAAGAACACAAACCTGTATTCTTGAACAATTTGCAAATTCGAAATACCCACAATTCTTTTTTTTTTTTTTTTTTTTTTTTTTTTCAAGCTAAACTTTTCAAAAATTACTCTTTCATAAGAGTGTTTCGTTGTCCATCGACTTGTTCTGCTTTTACTCGGATACCTTCCTCAACTAACATATTTTCTCGAACTTTATTTGAATTCTCCTTACTCTTCTCTTCCTGTCTACGTGCTTTTTCCGTACGTCTATACGATTCTTTTCGCCATAAATCAATGGCGTCTTTCTGTTATTATCTAGCTTTCCTTTTCCATAATTCTTCCTCTACTTTCACGATGCAATCTGCATCCCAGGTCCCAGCTGCGGGCCACCTGTGACTTTCTGATAATTCCTTGGTGTAGTCTACCCATAAATCAAGAAATAATATGGCGTCTAGGCCATGCTTATGATACATAAAGTACCCTGGAGTGTCCCTAGGTGGAATGGGAACAGCTTCTTCGAGTACCCCTTTTCTAGTTGTGATCTGTCTTAACTTCGAAAAGAGCGGCATATTGAGAACTGATCTGATACCTGATTTTTGAACACACTTAATACAATAAAACACGATAATGAACAGTCATTCATACCACAATATGTAGGACGTATTAACACATTTAACATTTAACATTTAATGAGCAACAATGATGATGATGATCTAAGAAACTAGTCACTAAACATAATACTCGGCATTAACTGGATTATTCTGAATTTATATACTTGATATACTAGATATACTGCTAAACAGTACAGATACACTGCTAAAACAGTGCAGACCGGATTTGTGTACCCAAACCCGTCTTGACCGGCACAACCTATGTGCACGTCAGAACGCCTCCCCGGCAATGGTACTCACCGGGTAGCTCGGAACGGAAGGCCTCGGAACTGAACTGGACTGAACTGGACTGGACCGGACTGGACTGGACTGGACTCTACTCGTGACCTGGATACTTCGGAACTTCGGAATCTGGTGGGCCTCTGTATACCTCGGACACAGCTCTCTCGCAGGTGGGCTCTGGGTAGGACAATCTGCGTTCCTCACCGCCTCGTATGGATGCCTGGTCGCAGTCTGTCCCCTTCGTTGGCCTGAGGGAGTTGGCGGGAAGACCCGCGACGTGCGCGCTTGAAGTCCATCACGGCTGTGGAAGGGGGCAAAACTGGACCTTCATCTCCGGCGTGTGGGGAAAGAGATTAAACTGTTCGGGCGCCATTATGTGGTAAATAAAATATCACGCTCTCATAATTTCATAATATCAATAAGATCATGCATAAAGCAAGAGGCTGAGTCTGTGGTATCAGGTTCATAAAGGGATTTATTCCAATAACTCGAGTCAAAGGGAGAATATTGCGAATACTTTTCAGTCCCTTCCAGATCCTTTTTTGGTGATGGAAATATTCTCCCTTTGACTCGAGTTATTGGAATAAATCCCTTTATGAACCTGATACCACAGACTCAGCCTCTTGCTTTATGCATGATCTTATTGATATTATGAAATTATGAGAGCGTGATATTTTATTTACCACAATTTGAGGATGAGTGTGCCACATATTGCATCCTGCACGGAGAGCAAATTTTGCCCTTTGTCTGTAGATTTATGAATCCTTTAATGGGCTTGTACCAAAGCCATCTTAGGTGCAAATGCTCTTTCAGTGTGCTTAGGAAGTGTATACTGGCTGTTGTCAATTTCTCTTCACCTCTTCACCTTTTGATCACCTTTAAATGAATTAATTGTAGACTGCCCTATTACTAATATGAGATCAGATATTTCCCATGCCTTGCCCCCAGAGAATTGAAAATTATACATTATTCGGCAAAGTAGGGATATTCCTTAGGTTCCCTGACTTGGAGGACAGATACTTTGTCTGAGTATCAATATTCATGGTGGCAGATAGCAGAAAAGGTGCAGCGATATATACCTGATGGGAAATCGTAGGCTGTAAAGTAGTTCGTTAGAGGGATTGAAGCAAATCCCTCCGTTAAGGACCAGACACAGTGGATACTATAGCTAGATCTGCAGCTGGTGTAGTTGGGAAATCATCCAAGAAAATGTACAGCGAATGTCCCTTGTTCACACAAGGGGGCATATTTACAAGAACTGATGCATCAGTATCAATGGGGCAGATTTCTTGCACCTGCTGCAAATTCCCTAACGATGCATGGATGCCCTGTATTTACAAAACAGAGCTACATGGCACAAGGATTCACGCATGTGTCAGAAATTCTGACACATTTTTTGGGACTAAAGTGACACATTGTTAGAGTTGGACGGAAACCCAGAAATGCGCCAGAACACAGAGGTGAGTCCACAGTTAATCCCCCTGCATCAATCCTTATGCCTGGTTTGAGAAGGCACAGGGAATTTCACACAGTCAAGTCATAGAGTGACACAGTGAAAAGTTGTAAATTTCACTGCGTCACTTTTACGCGACTTTTAACGTGGGAATGCCTACCCTGCATACAATATACCTGGTGCAGAGCTTGCCGCCCCCTGGTAGTCTGATATATACAGCTCCCTCATCTCCAGTGTCATGGCTTGACCTGACCCAGGTGTCCCCCAGACAGCAAGAGTCAGATCCATGGGTGGTTAGCTGGTTGGGCCTGAAGAGTATGAGGTTCCAAAGAAGCAAACATTAAATTACCATGTTTGTGACAACAATTTTAGTTGTTCACTCAGCAGCTACATAGGTTTAAGTATAAAAGCCTACCAAACTGATATATGAGGGACATAAACCAGCATTTTGGGTTTAAATCGCAAATATTAAACCTTATTCTTTCTCACATAAACTAATGGGCTTTATTTGTGTTCCAATAGTTTACCTTTCGATTAATCAACGTATTGATTTCTCAAACCAACGTTACTGTATACCAAGTAGTACAATGCATGAAAATCGACACAAACTTGTGTGAACCAGTGCAGTATGCACAAAGACACATCCAAAATCCACATTTCATACTTATCCAATGTAGTTGCTATGAGAACCACTATGATTGATATAAACGAACATGTTTCACATACAGCACTCCTGCACTTTATTTAATTTAATCTTTTTAAAGCAATACTAACCACCATTACACGACCAATGTGACTAGCATTGTCTTCTCTCCTCCATGGCTGCACTTGCTGTTCAGAAATTACCATTTCTGCTGCCACTTGCAAAATTGTTCAGCTGTGCGCCCAGACCCGTCAGTTCTCTTCCTCCAAGACAGCGGACCCTTTGCATCCACAAAGACTGTTAAGGGTCTGTTTTATTATGCCATAATCAAACAATCCCACCTGACCCTGCCACAGTCCAGCAGGTGGTATTCCATGAGGAAGCTTGACATTTTCAGCACCACACCCTGTCTGAGGGGGAACACTTGAACGGGTCAAGGTACAGCGATCGCTAAATGTGCGATTTAAACTCTATCTGCGTTGGGGTCTCCAACCAGTAGCTCGTGAGCTATTGTAACTCTCCAGCCAGGGCCGGACTGGGAACCAAAACCGGCCCTCGCAAAGAGCTCGGCAGCCCTCCCCTCCTCCCCCCCCCCCGGGGGGGAGCCGGTTTGGGGGGTTTGGAGGTGCCGCTGAGCTCTTTGCCAAGGCCGGATTTCGGCCGATTTTGTTACAGGGCCGATTTCGGCCCTGTAACAAAATCGGCCCCCAGGGGCCCAAAACCGGCCCCCAGCCGTGCGGCGCACCGGGGGATTGCCCGGTGCCCGCTACGGCCAGTCCGGCCCTGTCTCCAGCTACCTCTGAGTAGCTCACCTGTGTGCAGCCCAGCTTATTAAATTAGAAAGTTTTTGCTTGGTTAAATTATTATACATATAAAAACAATGAAATTATAAACCACTAATAAAGTTAGTAGCTGTCAATGCGTTTCATTGAACATAAGTAGCTCTTAGTACAGAAAAGGTTGGAGACCCTTAGGATACTTTTAAAAGTCCAAGACAGATCCTAGCTGAATAAAATCACACCACCTGCCCAGAGGTTCTACTTTTACCCCATTAAGCCTTGACAGGCATTTTGCTAAGTTTGTCAAAGCCTTGAAGTCATCCGTGCCACACAAACTGTGTTGTTGAACGCTTTCACTGGAGTCGTGGGAGGATCCTGTATGGAGTTAATATGAAACATTACACACTGATTACTTTAATTTCCAATGTTTTCTGGCGAGTTATTCGATCACCAGAAACTGTCTGGTTTCTTGTTGTGTGGCATGGCTGGTCCAGTCACACACTTTAAGATCCAAATGGGTCTCAAGCAGTCCTACGCTTGATGTACCAATGGTCGGATTGAGCAACAGTTACTAGACAAATACAGCGATTGCTTTGTGACCCAATCTTTAATTTTCCAATGTGACAGATGCACAAATCTAATGCACCACAAAATGATCATTTGGTAGAATCCTGCCTCATTATTATTAATAAGGCAGGATTCTGTTTCAGGATCCTATCTTAATACGGAGATGGAGGCCTGCGAGGGACAGTAGACCTCTGTACGTGCATTTGCACTCTCAGAAAGCTTACCTTCGTTTTTGTTACAGCCCTTGTCCTTTCTTGGAATGTAATAAAAGAATTAAATAGGTATACAATGAACTGCATGGGGGAGCATGGGACTGCTGTCTGCTCCACGTAGTGCCCATACTCACATTCAAGAAGTGTAAGCAGTCCCTCACAAACAGCTTTCATTTTGTGAATGGATACCACATTTGGGTGTCATTGCAACCAATTGACAAATTTGATTTTAATTTGGAAGGGCTTGGAAGGCCTTTCCATGCCCTCTCGCCCTTTCGATTTGTAATAATTCGCAAAGTGACCATTGTGAGTCGGAAAGAGATATTCAACTCTCATTGTGACTTTGGCACTTTTTGACTTGTTTTTTTTACTGTTGCAAAAATCTGTGATCTTGCAAATCGCAGGCTTTGCAACAACAAAACCATTTGATACACTAGCCTTCTAGTTCCCAATTTGTTTCGGCTCATTATAGCCCAAATCCAACATCCTTAGAGAAGTTCCGATTTTAAAGATAATCCATTCTCCCAACCCTTTGACTCTGATGTCACCGGAGGTTTACTGCAAAGTGTGTAAAAAAGACTATGAGATGTAGTAGGAAAAAAAAGGTGAAAAATTGAGTATTTTGTGAGCAATGACCACTAGTTCTCCTCCCAGACGTTTGCCACAGGTAAGCTAGTTTTATACTGTACAGCTGTCCTGGTGGACAGATGAGGTAATATATTTATTACACGGGGGTCCTTCTAGTGCTGGTTGGAAGATGAGCTACATTTATTACATGGTGGTCCCTCTTTTTACTACATTTTTAAGTCACAACTCAACTTTCAGATTGTAAAAGGTTGTTAAACAATAATATTAACCAAAATGCCACACACACAACATTGTGTCTCAAACTCTCAAAAACTTTCTCACTGACACATCTTTAACTCTTAAGATTTTGCAGATGAAGATCCACCGTCTTGAGCATCTGGTGCAGCTGAAGGATTTGAGAATTGAGGATTTGACGCGACATTTAAACAATCCCAAGATTCGGAATCCAGACAAGTGAAATCAGAATACTGATTCACATGCCCTCTGCACTGCCGGCACATCAAGAATGGATGGTGGGCTATTTCTCATCCAGTACTCACACCTGCCCTCTTGAAATATTATGTGATTCATTTGGTGTGGGTTTGTAAGAGGGGTAGCATTGGACGCATCTATACGTGTGTGCTTTACACAGGCAGCGGCAACACAGGAGACACCTTTGTCAGCTGTACTAGTGAATGACTACCCTCTTTCCACTAATGTGCCCAACAGAGGAATAGGTATTGGAAACTGATTATACTCCACCTCTCTCTCCCCCCCCCCCAGCAACCCACAACCTCTGTGTGCACTGTGCAGGCAGCATTACTCTCCACACACGGTTGCACAGCCCAAGTGGCATGCTGGAGCTCCATCTGTGTGCCTGATCAACCGCATAGCTGTCAATAGTGCATCAGGTGCAGGGGTACTTGGGCTCACTGGCGTGAGTGGCCCTCTGCACCCCAAATACGGCATCCTTTTACTATCCAATCAGGGGCCGGGTTTCATTCTTTCTACATGAATTATTGGCCATGGCATCCTTGCTACGCCACTGCGCCCAAGAGCCTCCCCCAATGAGTCATGCCCTGTTGACTCTTCTGCTGAAACTGCCAACCAACCAGGGAGCATTTGTGAGTGGGTTTTAGTGAAGATGTCTTTCAATAGCAACTCATTCCCGTCAAGCCATCCCCCAGTGGTGATGCCTCCTGGTTACTACTAACAGGCTGGGGAGCACCTTTCTTGTAGACTCAGTTATTATATACTATAGTGAATGTGATAATGTAGAACATCTTTAATTACAAATAAATAATCTTTACAAATCTGAAGTAAAATTTTCAGATTCAATTGGTAATCCAGTGTTAGGTTGGATCTAGTCGCTTGTGGGCCAGTAGTTTTGTTTCAAGCCGAAAACTTCTGTTTTCAGCTGAAACTGAACCACAAGTGGACTGGTAATTCCGAGAACAAAACGACCTTCGAAAACTAGGTGGCGCTATGCTGGGAAAATTGGATGAATCAAGAAAAACACGCAGACTATTGTTTGCTAACACTGCTGTTCCTATATTTTTCATCATTCCACCTGTTAGACCTTGTAATGCCCCAGTAAACGTATGGCAGTGCCACCCAGTATTGGTAATACTGCATGCAATATTATAGGGACTTATTACCAGCCCACTTGTGATCTACCCTTAGGTGTTGCAGAACAACACATACCTGTGTCATTTCAGGATTGTGTCCATTTCAGGTGGGGAAATGCCAGCAAAACACTTTACTGGCAGCGTTCCCCCTTCTAACGTTTTCTACAAACAGGCCATAAAGAGAGTTAAAAGCAAACTTGTGGCCTCTACTATTTTGAACTACGTTCACAATTAAATTAAAGGACTTTCAAGATCCAATTAGCCTGAAATTCGCCACAAACCCACCACCTTATAAGCAGAGAAATTGTGTTCTCCTTAAATTGTATCAAACAATACTTTGGAAAAATCACAGAATGTCTGCACTGCTGGCCTTTAATTATTTTATCACAGTTGATGAGAACTTCCTTGTGTCGTATGTATATGTTGTTTCTATGAAGCACTTTTGTTCGTTTCGTTCCCATCACAAGTTATGTGTGGGGCCTCATTTGCATAATAAAGATCATTTTTAATTTGTAAAAACAATATTGTGGTGTTTCTGATTTCTGCAGAGTAATGTATATTCAATCTTGTACTTTGAATGCCGAAATAGTGTGTCAGTGAAAGCTGTTTCTCCTAATTGTGGGATACTCACCAATCTAGTTTCGTTTATGACTCTTTGGACTTCCTGATCAAATATGGCTGCCAGGTCTGTCTGCCCTGCTCAAACATGTCTGCCAGACATTGTTGGAATCACCAAGGATGTCCTTATGACTATCTATCTCTAGAGGCAACTACTGTATTCAAAAGAAAATCATTTAAAGATAACTGGTTTCAGAAAGGCAAACAAAAAAATATATAAGTTTTATAGCATACATCTAAAACAAAATAAAGGGCTCCACTAATGTATAACCCTTTACATTTTGCTAAACTGCAAGAGTACAAATAGCTACAATTGAAGTCAAGATTCTACATGTATATAGGAGATTGAGTGCAACAGTAAGAAGTTCTATTTTTACAAGTGTAACAAAGATTTTCCACTTCTAAACAAAGGTCAAATGTGGAAATTACACTTTAAGCCCAGTAAATTGGCTAATGAATATACTTTTCTGTAGTAAACCTTCACACTTCTGTAAGTTTCCTTTAAGTGTAACTTCTGCCTTTCAGCTGCATCATAACTATAATTAAATACTAATTATGTGGTGTCTCCAAGTCTATCAAGCCGAGGTTGTTCATAGCCTCTTGAGTTTTCATTGCTTGACTTGTGAAGTGCATGGGGCAACTCTGTCTTCTTGACTGTCTCCAATGGAGAGTCAGCTTGACCAACTTTCCGAATTTTGTCCAAGTTGATAATTTCTTTGTGTCTTGCCTCCAAAAGCTCTTGGTCCAAGACTGGTATACCCACAAGGCTTCATTTACATTTGGTGGTCATATAAATATTGTTGTTTTTGACTAGGCTCACTACTATGAAAGCCAACATTTAGCAGGAGAAAGTTGCACTCTTAATGGGTTTTAGAACACTTATGCTTCTTTGACTCTAAGTCCATTCTAAACCAATTGACAGAGGGCCTTGAAGTTGTCTTTGTCGTTGGCCAAAATCAATGTTTAAATCACAATGATCTTCTATTCGTTCACTATTCCAAAAACCATGGCATGGATGGGTGAACACACAGTCACAGTCTCTGGTGGTAACATTTTCTAAAACTGCTCTTCCACCTGCACTACTGCTTCAGAAGGAAGTTCTTGGGACCTAGGGCCAGATGTACGATGGGTGGGGCGTTTGCGAGCATTAAAATACTTTTTGTCATGTACCAACCCTCTTTTGCAAGTCGGTTACCTATTACCGACTCGCAAAATAGGCTTTGCGAGTCGCTATTAGAAAGGGGGGTTTTAAGGGCGTCCCTTCCAAATAGCGAGTTGCACTATTATGTAGGAATGTTTTTCAACTGAGAATGCGGTCGCAAAACATTTGCAGTTACCAACAACTTCAAGTTGGTGGTAACCCATTTGCAAACGGGAAGGGGTCCCCAAGGGACTACCTCCCCTGTGTGAATGTGGGCGAAATTCTTTTAAGAGCAGACAGCAGCTCCACGGTCCCCTGCCCATTCTTAGAAAAATGAAAAGAAAACGTTACATGTATACATATTTTTTTAGAATGCAGCCCGTTTTCATTACACAAAAATGCACTGCATTACAAAAAAAAAATTGCTTCATTTAAAAAGCAATCACAGACATGGTGGACTGCTGACCACAGCAGGCCATCACCCCTGTGATTGTAGCCATCCCCAATAGGTCGCAAATTGTGACCTGCCTCAAGAATATTGATGATGCAGGTCCATTTGCGACCCACTGGGAATTACAAACAATGTCTGAGATACTGTTGTACACAGCTGTTTGCGATTTCCCAATTACGAATCGCAAACATTCGCAATTAGGAAATCGCAAACTGACTTTTTTTGTAAATCTGGCCCCTAAACTGCTAGAAGGTCTCAGTCCTTGACTAGGGTCTAACTTTACAAACTCACCAGCTTTGGTGTATGTGCATCATCGAAGTAAAATTATGACAATCTTGGACATTAAAGGACCTTATCCTATTTTCAAGTCAATCATCTCTCTGGCTTTCTGCTTGAAGATCATGCGCAAGAGGTTTTAGTTATTACACTGGTGTACTAGCAAAATATTACAACCCTGTTCTTGTCAAAATTCATTCAATTCTCCTTCAAGAAGACCTCTCAATCCTTCTTGTTATAATGGGGAAAAAAATTCTTGTATTTGAACTTGTGCTTTGAAGTCATCATGGACTGAATGCTCTTGAAGCATCGTAAACACATCTTGGATGCCGCCTTCTCAAACATCCAGCGATCCAAGCGAGAAATCTCTTCTCAATGCTTACACTGACTGCTATGCAGAGGTTTCAGTCATGAGGTGAGCGTTGAAAGTGCTAGATGTAGCCCACTTTCAAAATCACAGAGTTCTTCAGGGAAAGCCCTTAGCCTTTGTCCAGATCTATGAAAATCTTCATCTTCAAAATGTGGCTAGTTTCTTGGCTACTGTCACTAGGCAAGTGGTCAGTGTATGTTCTGTCCTATTAACTACTTCATTTTCTTTCATTATTCAGTATTGTGCTTTTTTTTACCACACTAGAAATTATCATCCTGAAAAGGGTTTAAGCGTCTTCATAATCAAGATCACTACTTTTTAAACTCCCCACTTGCTTAAGTACCATGAAGGGACTCTTTTCTCTGCCTTCAGCCCATGATGTATTGTCAAATTTTGGTAGAGTATTGTGTCCTCCCTCTTTACCAAAATCACAGTCATCATTTGCCCCATTTCCGGAGTGATCATCCACATGTGTCCCTCTATCCAAGGAAAGACCTGCAGATTCATTAAAGGCTTTAAATGCAAATTCTAGATTCCAGCCATCAACATCAACAAAATACCAGTATATAAGTTATCAAGTCGCACAACGAACGTCAATTTGTTTATCGTTGTATAATTCCTAAGCAGACATTTTTCTAGTAATTTTCTAGCAGAAAAGAATCTTCATCAGAACATCAGGTCCACAGTTTGCAGCCTCTGGTACATTAGGTTTTTAGGTGCATCATTCACTTCATAATAATGAGTAGTGTTTTTTAGGTCCACAACTAGCCCAAGGTTTGGTCCCTGAGTTCAAATTACAGCTTTTACATATTTGGGTGTAGTGTTGTGCTGCAGATGTATACTCCAATGTAGGCCTTTTGATTTTGTATTTAGCTGTGCTGTCTTTGGATGGAGCCAGATTCCCCTCAGATTGTGCACCATCACTGGAGATGATTGATTGATGTCATTGTCTTCAATCTTATAGATAGTTATATTTCTTTTTAAAAATCTTGCATTGTCTTTCTTTGTTTCCACTGATCTGTAACATAAATTTCTCTTTTAGCTATTGTTTGGCATTGAACCTTATCACCACTACAATGAAGAATACATCAACATTCTTTGGAAAATGAGGGGTGTTGTGGGAGTTGGTAGTGGTTACAGGGGTGTAAAACGGGCCCCCGCAGGCCCCCCCGGAGTACGGGGGGGGCGAGCAGCAGGGGGCCCCCTCATCACAGAATTCAGGCCTGAGAGCTCTGGATTAAATCCGGAGCGGGTCCCCTCTGTGTACCTGGCAGGGGGCCCCACTCAACTTTTGTTACGCCACTGGGTGGTTAGCAATAAACTTTGGGGTGTGCCCTCATCAGTACTGGTGTGCCACCCCTTTAAAACTGTGCACTCACCTCTAGCTGTCACTTAAAGTTTCAGGGTTCCCTTGTCAGTCAGTGTGCTCTCATCCCTAATTCTACCCTAATCCAATTAGTGGCACACAGTTTATGTTACCTCACCCACAACGTGCCCCAACTCGTGTTCCTCGCCGCCTCAGTGTGCCATCATCCTTTAAGTGCTCCTACCCATCAAGTTTATACTCATTGTGCCCTTTCCCGCACATTATGCCTTTACTGTAGTGTACTGTTACTTTCTTTTTTCACCAACCTGAAGAGTGCAATTTCCACGGCCACTTTTTTGGTGCAGCCACAACACAAAATGTTATTTATGATATAGAAAGCCACGCAAATCAGAGTTGCATGGCTTTACATGGGTGTAGCATGGGTGTTCTCATGCATCCATCCATGGATTTTGGCACATTCTCAGATTGACTAAAGCTAGTAAACAAAAATGCTATGCCTCCCTGAAGAAGGCACAATATCGAGAAATGTCTTTATTTCTCCTTGCTGCTTCCTCTTTCTGTGCTTGCTGCATCCTGCAGCACACATGGACAGAGAAAATGCCTTTAAGGCTTGTCTTTGTGCAAGAACCCTTCCTGCAAAAAACAATCCTACCTGTAACGCAGGCACCCTTGCACCATGGTGCAAGGATGCCTGCGTTGGAGCAGGTCAGCACACTGTGGCTAAGAGGAGGAGAACGCAAAATGCACCATATCTTAGTAGATATGACGCATTTCTGCTGTCTCCCTTTCATGCAACGCAGCGCAGCAACTTTGCTTGCAGCCCTGCGTTGTGTGTCATATAAGTAAACCCGCCCCTTACTGGGAGAGATCTGGCACATCTCAGAAGCAAACAGATACTCTAAAGAGTGAGTACCAGTGCTCCTGTATTTCCATCAGAGACGTTTTAAGGCATGGTCTCAAAGCGGGCGCTGGCCCAGGGCCCCAGCCGATCAGGGGGCCCCCGATAGAGCCAGCTCTGTCCTGCAGTCTCTTGCGCTGATGACCTTAAATACTTCATAAACAGATTGTATTAAAAATCATTTTCATTTACCTTATTTTTAATGAGGGTGATGTATGGGAGTCTATTACAGACATTTTGCAGAGAAATGTTTGTTTTGCCACACCATGCAACAGCAAGTTTATTTTAGATCAAAACCTGACCTCACAGTTGATAAATGGGAGGGGGGCACAACGATTATTGCAATAATATTGGTGAACTGCTGCTGTATAATATTGAAAGCAAACATCACTATCCCTGAATATTAGATGTAAACAGAGTTAGAATTTGGAAAGTGGGCCCGTGTACTGTCAGGCCACAGAGAACATGAAAGAGCTGAAATTGGATCATAAATTCAAAGCGGTTCCGAACAGGGGCCTCCAAAATACGTTTGGCCCAGGGACCCCAAGATCCTTAAGATGGCCCTGATTTCCATTTGAAGCACTCTACTCCTTCCCTCCCTTTGTGTGCCTGCTCCGACACCTCTCTGCATGTCTCTTTTGTCTTGCGTCCACGCTTTCTTTGGCAAGCTGAAACGTCCCACCTCTAGCTAGGGAAAATAAACACGGATTCAGGTTGTCTCTGTTATTCTGCCCCGCCTCCGCGCAGCTGTGACCTTTTTATTAACTTTCTGACATCATTAGGATCAAACCACGAGCTCTTCAGGAATAGGGTAATAGTGATACCCACGAATAGCGCGAGGGATGGCCTCTGGACTGTCGTGGCTGTACTTAGTTGCAGCCAGTGTGTCATGGGTCCTATTGCACGAATGGAAATGGGTCACGTGGCTGCTGTTCAAATTATAAAATACAGCAATATTCCAGGCTCAGTTGGCCCCCCTGTGCCCCTGTGCTACTGCACCTGCGGCACCAACGGAAGCTCCGCCCCCGAGTCGTGCAAATGGAAAGGGGGGGCCCTTGGCCCCTCCGCCTGCATGGCAGTGCGGCGACCTCCCCCGGACTTCTCGGTGGTGGGGCGTGTTCACTGGGGGCGCGCCCTACCACCGATTGGCTGCCTACGTGACCCGGATGACGTTAATCGACATCCGGGTCGGAGGGGAGGGGGGGGGGGGCGGGCCTCTGGGGGGATAAAAGCGGCGGGGAGCGCCCAGGTGACCCCCTTGTTCCCTGGACGCTCCCCCACATCGGACGTGCCCTGGCGCGCAGGGCGGCAAATTTTTCTTGTTTTTCGTTCTGCAGGTGCTGTTCGTGTCCGAGTTTCGGAAGCAGGCGGGGAATCGCGTTCACGTTGGACGGCAGGCAGCGGCTTAGGGAGCACGAAGACTCGCCAGGAGGCATCGTATGGTCCGGGAGTCCGATCTCGCAATTCGGCGCCTGCACGAGGGGGGAACCGATCGTCTGATGCGGCGGCAGCATGCTAGGAATTAACAGGTAATGGGAGGCGGTGGCACGCCCCTCCTTCGATCGTTCGCTGTGTGTGTGATCTGGCATTAGGGGGGCACGAAAGGCGGCAGCTGATGCAAGAGCTCTGGATACAGACGAACATGTAGGGCAGTTGCTGCTGCGAAAACAGTTCAAATAAACGCTGCAGTCCCAAAACTACCACCACTTGTCTTTTGTTACAAGTAAATAGCGGTCAGTGGCAGGTGCATGACAGAATTCCTCCAATAGCGTTCGTAAATTGGCTCCTCTTGTCCGCTCGTTCGCATTGGCCGGTCGTTTGAGTCTCTCGCCGCTGGCCGTGTCGGGGGCAGCGAGTTTGGTTTTGACTGTAGCGCGACGAGCGCCTGGCGGACTCCGGCGCTGTGCTGTGGGGCCGGGCTGCACTCGTGGATGTGGCACGTCAGCTTGGCATGCCGATTTCGGTGCGGGAAACCTAGTGTTTGAGCCTAGGGGGCGCATTCCATCCGGTGAGTCGATTTGCGCAGGTTAACGCGGGGCTCTGGTGCAGCGCTCCGATTTCTGGGGGCATATATTACTGGCCATGTTGGTGCTCTGAGCCTTGTGCGCGGGGCTCGGGTAAACAGTTGCTGGCGTGGGTTCTCCAACCTCCCCCTCCCCTTGTTGCGGAGTTGGCTCAGAGGCCTCGGCCGGTGTGGGGCAAACCAAAAATAAAAACCCTTTTTCCAAATTCTGCGATAGGCAGAGAGTTACTGTGTAGGTCAAAATACTGTAGCAATGCCAAAACACAAAGAGTTCAAACAGTCTGCTATGAGCCACCTCTGATAATTTCCGTATATAGCTATAGATATATCCGGTTAGTTGGTAAATGACCTGTTTCGGTCGGGTTTATTGTCCCAAAGTCAAGCACGCCTCTGGTGACCTAAACTAACTTGAGAGTTTAAAAAAGGGAAACGAAAAGTTAAAATTGTGTGTTTGTCACGGCATGCTCACCAACGCGGCCTTGGGCGCAACGGGCCAATCTATGCATAATTCTAGCGAGCCTTAAAGTGAAATCGTATGGAGGTGAAACCCGCGTGGCAACGTGCTCCGTGCCGAGCCGGTGCCGGCCGGCGGAGCCTCCGGCCGCTGCCAACCGCCGCAATATTGTTATGGTTAGGAAGGAATTTCTCACAAGAGCTAACAAAGGCGGAGGGTCGTAAATAAACACAGCAGGATTTCCCTGTCAGTTTTCATTATTAGTGCTGCGGGCAGTCGCATTTCTTGGGGTTTCTCACAGGGTCATTTAACTGTAATAACTCCTCATTCAACATATTCGAGAGAGCCATGAAAAACAAACACTCCAGGCCTGCCCGCTCGCGGGTAAGAAGTACTTGACTGGCGAGTGAAATATTCTCGGCCAAATCTGTGTAACGCAACAGCCCACCCCCCCCCCACCCCAGCCTTGCAGGGGCATCACTTTCTGTGCCCCGCCAACAGTACCATGCATTTAGCGCAGCCTACAACTAGAGCGGAAGACTTTTTAGCCTCTCTACCAGAGTACAGAACGGGGATGGGCGGTTGCCGCTGATTGCATTTGGTACATGTCATTCTAGGGGACTTGCACATGTCATGCCTTGGTTTTCTCGTTGTGCTTGCCCATGTATTGTTCCTTAGTTGGTATATTTGTAGCGTTGTGCCTTGCGCGCCCATTTGTGTGATGTTCTTGAACTTCATGACCTAAGAATTGTCAAATGATATTTTGATTGTCATGTTTGTGAAGATGTATTGTATTAAACATGGCCTGTTTTTTCCCACATCAGGAGTGAGGTTACTTTGTGGGTACATGGGATGGAGGGGGAGCAGGGGCGAGATGGGGGGTGTCCGGGTTCTATGCCAAGCGCGACCATCCGGAAGCGCGCCCTTAGGACCCGGCTCCCCCCCGCCCCGTGCGACACACCCCCTTAGGGGGCGTCAGCCTGGCCGGCAGCCTAATTGGTTGCCGGGCGGCGGGTGTCCTTCCGGGTCAGAGCTACGTCGAGCGAACGTGAATTTCCGGTCGTGATGAGTGGAGGTGGGGCGTAGGGGCTATTTAGGCCCGCTTTGCACCCTCACTCATCCTCTCTTCCTACGGGGATAACGACGACCTCGGAATCTCCCACCCACCCGTCCCTTGAGTTAGAGCTTCAGCTGGTTGGTTGGGGCTAGTGGGTTGCGGAATAGAGGTCACAGGGTTGTGATTTGAGACAACGGGAGGCCTGTTGGCATACTCCTGAACCCAGCATTGAGGGGAGAGATGGTAAGCTCTCCGCAGGGAGAACAGGGACACCGGCTGTTGGGGAGGCAAGGGCGACAGGTCACACGGGCCTCCTTGAACAGCCTGGTGGCGAGGGGGTGGGCCCCCGGTAATACACGGACAAGGATCTAGGGCATTGGGGGCTCACCACTCATGGACGCAGGTGGGTTGCGCCTTGCGTGGTTCTCAACCGGCGGAGACGCGAGCCGGGAGGCCCCTTAGTGCTGGAGGGTATTAGTTAGGTTGTGAAATATGAACACTTGGTTTAATTGTGTGATGTTCTTGAACTTCATGACCTAAGAATTGTCAAATGATATTTTGATTGTCATGTTTGTGAAGATGTAGAACATCACACAAGACGGCTTTACCTGTCTACTTGGATCAGAATGGCTCTGGGTGCGTTTTCTGTGTGCCACCCCGTCTCAGTGTCTGTGAAACAGTCTGGCGCGGTGGCACCCCCCTTTTGAACAGCTCTGAGTGGGTTTTCCCACGCCTTTTAGAGCAGCTGCAAGAGCAGAGGCAGGTTTCAATGCGGGGGCGGGGTGATATGCTCAGTGGGCACTACGGCCATTGGGGATGCAAAATCTTTCAAAAGGGGGGTGATATAAAGGACAGACGGGAACCGCATTGGTAAAATCTAACAGGGTGAGGTGTAAATTAATGCAGAGAAATTCCTCGCATCAGTCGCGGGATTAAAATGCAGCGGTACTTCACAAGATGAATACATTCAGTGTAATTTAAATTAGGTTCGATGCAAACACCTGTCATTGACACCTAAAGCAAGTGTGTATTTTGGGTGCACCATATGAGAAGAAAAAACACACCTAAATAAAAATTAAAAGTGCAAATTCTTCATGCATTGCCATTACTTTTCAGCCTTAACAAGGAGTTTATAAAAGTCAGTATTTGGAAAGAAACGGAGGTGGGAATCCCTCGCATCAGTCGCTGTATTAAAATGCAGTGGTACTTCACAAGATGAATACATTCAGTGTAATTTAAATTAGGTTCGATGCAAACACCTGTCACTGACACCTAAAGCAAGTGTGTATTTTGGGTGCACCATATAAGAAGAAAAAACATACCTAAATAAAAATTAAAAGTGCAAATTCTTCATGCATTGCCATTACTTTCAGCCTTAACAAGGAGTTTAAAAAAGTCAGTATTTGGAAAGAAACGAAGGTGGGAATCCTAACCTGGCATCAAAATAAAAGAATGGGGTAGATATGCTCAGAATACCCCAGAGGTCAATATATCCTATCGTTACTCACTCTTTATACACCCACCACACCCAGAAACCCTACCACCACCAAGGCAGGTGTGTGCCCTTAGGCCAGGAGGTTGAGCGGTGGTGTAGAAGTCACATCATACCTAGAAGTTAGATTAGCTTCTGAAGACACTGATGAAAAGGATGCCACTGGCTGATACGTGCAACCATTCCCTGTGTCTAGGGCTTTAAGTGGGATGAAAAAAACTGGAGGGTCTCTCAAAGGGGCGTGGCCAATGTAAGGGCTTGGCATAAAAACACGCCCGACTTGTATTTTGCTGCTTCTGTCATTGCATCTAGATATATGATACAACAAGTAACATCATACCTACAAGTCAGGACTATTGGCTTTGTCAATGGTTGTTAGTTGTAATAGATAAATAAGCAGCTACTATGGCTTGTTGTATATAATATTGAAAAAGCTTAAACTTGGAGCCAGGCCCGGCTCCAGGAATTATTTGTTGGGTGGGCCAAGGGTGCATTTGGGTGGGCCACTGCGGGCCCAATTTGTCACTTCTTGTGGTAGCCTACAAGCCCTAGATTACATTATATTTACTTGCAAACAGTCACCAGTATGCAACGGATCAATTCTGTGTGTACACAGAGCATGTGGAGAGTTATTTGAAGGTAAGAGCGATGTCTGGATGTAAGTGCAAACCCTCAAATTCCAACAGGACAGGTTTCAGTACAAGTACTTCCAGGCCCGATTATCCACTTTTCGACCATCCCTCTCCTGTGTACCTTATCTCACAGCTGATCTTCGGGCCCCAGCCCCATATCAGCCACCATCCAGCTCTACTTCATTATTCCCGTAAAAAACATTAGTAAAATCACCTTCAAACCTAAAACATTGAATATAGCAGTAAATATAATTAGCACACACTTTAAAATATGTTCCACAGTTGCCCTAATGACCTGATTGCTAATTAAATAAAAACGGAAAGGCAATGACAGGGACCGTTTTATCGCTAGTGCGAAAGCCTTTTTTGGCGCCTCACCAATGAACTTTTTCTCCGCAGATACCATTACTACCACCCTCCAACAGTGCCCTTCATGTCTCTGTAGCCTTCTCTCACATAAATTTCATTTGTTGTATAGCACTACTCATATCAGTGTAGGGTGTCACAGTACTTTACATCACACACACATTATACAGAGACAAAAAATCATACAAGTATGTAATTTCGTCTATAGGGAATGACACATGAGCCAATGAGGATTACAAGGTGTAGGAATCACATGTCATCCATACTGGTGGGCAGTATATTTTAAGAGGGTTTGGGCTGGGGAAGCACAAACTCAGGATTAAAAGCATACCCCAGTGGTTGGGGGTTGGCTTCACTAATAAAAATGTATATCGACCCAAACTCTTTTTAGCAACATTAAAATAATGAAAGACTGGGGAATTTCTAACTTTATAGTAACACAAAAAAAGTGGAGTTCTAACTATACCATTCATGTTTGTATTCAGCTCTTTGATGACAGTTCATAGGCCACTGTCCTATTTTAGGATTGCAACTTCTGATCTGCAAGTAACACAAAAATCTCTGTGACAAAGGCAGTAACCCACTGAGCTATCCAAATAAAATACAGCTTATCTGCATTTCAAAACTACCAACAGGCAAAGGACTACTCTCCAGCAGGATTATTAATCACCAGTTCTCTGGACATGTTTTATTGTTGCCTTGCATCCATGGCCATGATAATGATTTGCCTTGCAGGGCCTATGCAGATTTTTAAAATAAAAACGAACAGTAACACATTCTCTTACCTACTTCTTGTGTCACAGTCTGATCTGATAAGCAGCTGCAGGAGTCAGGAAAGGTGAATCAGAATAAACAAACTTCTTTTCTCAAATTCTGAACAGAAATGGAAATATCCACGCAGCAGCACAGGACAGTAGGCAAAAGTTACTCGGTGTCAAATAAAGAATGTGTTCCCTTCTCCATGCCCCTAATGTACTTGCACGACACAGCCCACCTGATCCCATGCCCAATAACGCACCTCCCAGAATATGAAGAAAAACAACGTTCGGAGGAACGTTTTAAATTAAAGTGCCCATTTTCTATTGGCCTTCATATCCTCACTGCGAGGGCCAAGGCTCCTGTTTGGGTGGGCCAGGCTCATGTTTGGGTGGGCCTGGCCCACCCGGCCCACCCTCTAGAACCGGGCCTGCTTGGAGCCCTGGTGACACCAGGACAGTGTTGCTGCTCCCAAGTTTCAAAAGGAGAAGGGAAATCCAGAGAGAAAATGACTCTCTTTAAAGGATTTCCCTTCCCCTAAAACGCTCTCCTGGCATGACGTCATGCCGTAACTTCTCCACTAGTGAGAAGTGAGCAGTGTGAGCACGCGCACATCGATGTGCCTGCTGTCACTGCAGTCCGGAAAAAAACGGACTGCAGTGACAGCAGGCACAAAACAGAGCCCGATAGAGACCTGTTTCGATGCCCCCTTTAAAAAACTGCCGGTGCTCAGACCCGGTGAGACCCGGCCCACTTAAAGCCCTGCCTGTGTCTGTACAGAGGTTGTATTCATAGTGCGCTCAAGTTTCTTAGGTCCATGCATTACTAGGTCATTCAGTTTAGTTTAGTTTTTTTCTGGGAGTTGTAGTCCTGCTCCTCTCATTATAAAACAGGACTACAAGTGCCAGACTGAGAGGCTGATTCATGGATCCAGAAAATCTTAAAGCTGCGGCAACCGTAAGAGGATAAAGACCAGGGGGCAGATTTACAAGCCCCTTGCGACACTTTGCACCGCCGTTGCGTCCCTTTTGTGACACAGTGGCGCCGTAAACAATGCACCACGTTGTGACACATTGGCAATGTGACGCATGTAGGGAGATGCGTCACGTTATAAAGCACTGCGCTACACTGTACCTGTGTCAGGTATAATGTATGCAGGGTGGGCGTTCCGACTTAAGAAAGCCTTGTTAAAGTGACGCAGTGAAATCTACAAGATTTCACTGCGTCACTTTTACGACACTACTGTGTCAAAACCTTAAGGAGTGACGCAACATGATAGGAATAGGCATTCCTAAGCATTGCTAGAGTTGCGTCGTGCTTGCGACACGACTCCAGCAATGCATTGCCTTTACGGCAACAGATGCGTCATGCATCTGTCAATCCTTGCGCCATGGTGCGCCGCATTGTAAATGCGATGCATCTATGGATGCGCAAGGGTTTTTTTGTGTGACACAGATTAACTGACGCATCTCTGCTAATATGCAGAGATAATTCAGGTCTTGTAAATCTGCCCCTTGGTCTTTAAAACCTACACATATTATCAAAAGTATCATTAATGAAGTGGAACATTTACATTTTTATGTCACTTGTGCCTTTCACACCACTTAACTAATGTTGTGAAATCCAGGTCACAAACACCCACCATAAATTCCTACTAAACCCCCTCATTTGCAGAGTCTAGTAGAGAAAAAAGCCCAGACACCTCAATAAGACTAGATTGTCTGAATAGTTGGTTAGATTAGTCAATAGGGCTCTATCAAAAATGAGCCTTTCAGATTACACGTACGGTACATTATAACAGGCCAGGAGATGGCTAAAAAGAGCCTGTCTTGCTTATGTTGATACAGGGCCTCTACGCCGGGGAAGATTTACAAACTTTAGTGCTGGGTTTGCATCACAAAAGTGACACAAACTGGCGCAAAACATTTATTTGAATTTACTTTTAGCGCAAAACCTGAAAAATAGAAAGTTGTCTGCAAGTAAAGCAAAGCTGCTGCGCTGCTTTCCATTACTTTGCGTCAAGGGCTGATTCATGGGTGGTACCTGGTTGTTTCCATGCAACCCCCCCCATGATTTTCTATGCAAAACCCTATCTAATAACAATTGTAGGCAGGCTTTTGCACCAACATATAAGTCCTCTTTAAAGCAGGCGTAAAAAGGACAAATGCTTCTATTTCTCCAAATGTCTTTGCATGTGTGCTGCACGGTACAGCTAACATCCAAAGTGGGAAATGTTTAAAGTTCGTCAAGGTGTAGGATTTTGCACTGGAAGGTACCCTTCCAGTATAAAACCTAGACATCTTTGCACTGTGGTGAAAAGGTGTGTGCAAAAGATGTGTGCATGGTGCTAGGTAGCCTGATTGTGTGCCAGCGCTAGGGAGGGAGCAGGAGAGTCCCATATCTATGTGAGTATAGCGCTTGCGTACTATCACACAATTCAGTGCAACAACTTTAGGTGCTGCACTGCGTTGCGTGACATCTTTGTGAATCTGGGCCTGTGTTCGCATTTGTCTAGATTATTTCTTCTCATTTTTCAGCCCAGAGATTGATTTGAGGCGCCATACCTAAAAAGGCAAGGTGGCACCGAGGAAGGAGTGGAAATTCAGTGTACGGCATCATTTGCACTGTGGCCAGGCACTGCCCAGTCAGAGACAAGGGAGATGAAAGGCACAAAGGAGGAACAGGGAGTGTACATCATCGACCAAGAACCCTGGCACTGCCAATGCTGACTGTGTGCGAGGGATACTTGCAATCAGAGCACAAGTCCTAAAAAAAAGAAGTGGGGGGACGCTGACCTCACGACAGGAAGTGACGTCACGAAAGGAGGCTTGCACCATCAGACTCATTGCCTCCCCTCGCTCACCCCTTAGATGCGATTGCATCAGAGAAGCCAGCGCGTGAGCAGCGTTCTAAATGAGCTCCGATCTCGCCCCAGAGAGGCCAAAGAGTGAATGTGTGGTTCCATTTGCTCCAGTTATCGAGCTCCCGCTAAAATAAGTGGGGGGACGCCGTCCACCCGCGTGGTACCCCGACTCGAGCCCTGCTTGCAATGCAGATGCCTGTACTTTACCTGTTGTGTGTGTGATGGAAGTTTCAAGCGAGTGCTTGTACTGTTTCTCTGTGTATAAGAGAAATTTGCACTGCTGATGCCTGCACTGTACCTCTTCTGTGTGAGCCGAGGGAGGCTTGCTATGAGGAATCTCAAAACATACTCATTCTGTGTGACAGAAGCTTTCACTGTTGATGTTTGTTCTGTCAGTGAAGAAAGTTTCTAGTGCAATTGCTTCTATTTTACCTGTTCTGTATGTGATGGAAGCTTTCACCGTGGGTGTCTGTTCTTTCTGTAGGGATGTGAGGAAAGCATCCATTCAGGGCGCCTGTAGTTTATTTGCTTTATGTGTTAAGAACGCTTGCAGTAAAGATGTTTATGCCCTATGGGGCATATTTATGAGCCCCTTGTACCGCAGGTGCATCACTTTTTTTGACGCACCTGCGGTGCAGTGTGGTCCTCCATATTTACAAGGCCACGTAAAGCCACCTTGCATTGTTTTTCATGGCTTTGTAAATACGGCCCCTTTTCATGCAGCACTTTGCGTGAAAGGGGCGTGCTCTAAGTGTTGCTGTGGATTTTGTCATATTCGCACAACATTTCGTAAACCTGGAAATGTGTCAGAATCCTACGCCTCCCCAGTGGAGGCGTAAGGAGGCGTAAGGAGGCGCAACAAGGGGAAATACTTATATTTCTCCTAGTTTTTTTCTCTTTTTATGCATGCTGCATTCTGCAGCACACATAGAAAGAGGAAAACACCTCACATAATTGTTTTTGTCCAAGAAGGTGTCCCTTCCTGCACAAAAACAATCTCCCCTAAAACGTAGACACCCTTGCACCATGGCACAAGGGTGCCTGCGTTGCCGCATGGCAGCCAATTGTGCGCCAGCTAAGGGGAAAGTACAGAAATGTGACATATTGTTGTAAATATGACACATCCCTGTGCGATGTAAGTGATGCAGTGCGACACAGCAAAAAGGCTTGCGAGGCAAACTGCGTTACTTTCTTCTAAATGAGGCCCTTTATGTTGTGTGTGAGGGGAGATGCAGTTGCCTGAACTGACCCTTTCGTCTTTGTGAGGGAACCTTATGCTGCAGATGCCAGAAAGACGGCTGTGTGACTTAACGTCATGTACAGTGATCTGACAGTCGCAAGTTAGAATTCCACCAAGACATACTTAGCCTTCCATCTCCCCAAGGTAAGTATAATGAGTACGATTCTAAATAGTAATGGGAGCATATGTTGTTTGCAGAGCTTAGAGGCAGCATCAGTGTGTTTTGACACTTTATATAAAAACCTTTTTGTTACTTTACATGTTCATATGAGCACCTGATTTCTGTCCTGTTGGATGTGTCAATCGTTTATTGAATTGTGAGAGTGCCTTCTGGAGGTTTTGGGGCGGAAAGGTTCCGCTCTTACACAGGAGCAGCTCCTCCACTAATGCGGAGGAGAGCCGCCCCACTGCTCTGTGAGCAGATCGAAAAAGGAAAATAAAATGATAATAACACAGTTATTATCATTTTATTTTTCTGTCCTGACTCAGCTGGGGTGGGGCTGCACTGCCACAGGAGGAGTGATGGGCACTCTCTTAAGTGTGCGTTACGATTTGTCCGGCTGTCTTGGCCCAGCCAAACAGTCATGCGCACTTAGGGGCATATTCTCAAGGAGCTATCACCGAGTTCACAGCACTTTAATGCAGCCAAAGTCACAATAAATGTATCACCCCATTCACAGGCTGGTGCTAACAGCCCATAGCAACAGTTTACCTGCAATAGCAGCCGCAAAAAACATCGTCACAGATGAACACGGCAGCTATCGCTAATGAGATGCAGAGTAGGCGTTCCCGTGCAAAAAGCAGCGACAATACCACTCCACAACATTCTCAACGACCATCCAGATCGGTGATAAGATCACAAAACATGCGATAAGGCGCGTTAGCAGCAGAAAATTACCTGGTGCAAAGTCGGAAGGCAGCCTGCACCACAAAAGGGAGCCCAGCCCAGAGCCACACCTGAAGAACAACTGTTGCCATGGTGCCACTGAACATGCGTGCCGGACACCCAAGAGGGCCACAACACCCACCGCCACCACCCCCAGGACCCCCCCTCCCCGGCATCCCCCCCCCAGCCAAAGACATGCCACATCAACTACACGGAATCATGTACCAACTAATCCGCCTGATGTCACACAATCACATCTGGTGACATGCATGTGTCGTCACAAAAATTAGCATCACACATTCACCTTCGAAGCAACAAATGAAAATTTATTGAAATAAACACAGAACAGAAATGAAGACACATGGCGGCTCCCCTCGGGACATTCCGTAGGTCACAGCCTGCATGACAAAAATCATGATGAGAAGGTGTGTCCTGCACACATCAAGGGACAGAGAGAGAGCGAAGGAGAGAGAGAGGAAGAGAGGGAGAGAGAGATAGACGGACAGAGAGGGGGAGAGAGAGATAGACAGACAGAGAGGGGGCGAGAGAGATAGACGGACAGAGAGGGGGAGAGAGAGATAGACGGACAGAGAGGGGGAGAGAGAGAGAGAGAAAAGAAGACAGGGACAGGGAAAGAGAGTGCCAACACTGCGCACCCAGGCCACACTGCTCACCTGCTGCCACCGGTGTGTCTACAACCATGTGCTGGTATGTAGTGCACTTCACCAGGTCCCACATCTGAGACAGACCCGTCATCTGAAACAGAGTCCAGATACATGAATGGCACAGTACATACAATTGCACAAGACATCATCGCCTGACCGCCCCTGCGCACCCAGGCAGATGCACCCCAGCACATCCCGCCGCCCAGCGGAGCATGCTCGCCTCTGCGCACCCAGGCAGATGCAACCCAGCCCCTCCCGCCGCCCAGCGGTGCATGCCCGCCCCTGCGCACCCAGGCCTCACTGCTCACCTTCCACCACCGGCATGTAGGGCATGTAGAAAAGTGGGCCCACCACGTGCTGCTGCAAGCCACAAGCCCGGGGCCTGTGGACATGGCACCCTCCACATCATGCAGCCCCACTCCGCAGGCCACCAAGTCTCACATTTGATGCTGGGTCTTGATTTCGCCATGGCAGAGGACATACCAGTGCACAGGGCATCATCGCAGGCTGCATACCCGCTTAGCCCTTAAGGTGCCACTAACTCTGTGACCCACGAGGCCATGACACATGGCAGTAGATCCCCGCTGTCCGCTGGCTCAGGCCTACACTGTGGTCCAGCAGGGCACACAAAACCTGAGCACTCCAGACCGCCGGGACGGGGCATCAACACAGGCTGCACACCCGCTCAGCACTTACGGTGCCCCTACCTCAGTGCACCGAAAGTCACATCTCGTGGCGGTGTGCCTGTGCCGGCCGCAGTGTTTCCGGTGTCACTAAGTCTGTGCCCCAAAGTCATGGACCCTCTATGATTGGGTATCGTGGTGCGGATGCCATCATGTCACCTCCGGGCCTGCAGAATGTGATGTCGCAGGCCCCTGGGCCCCCATGCCTACATGCACACCACACGGATACACCCCGAGAGAGGTTGGAAATGGCATTGAGCACGTGCGCCCGGCCCTTTTTATTGGCAGGGTCACATGTGCTATGACGCCGTGTGCTGGATGGGTGTGGTGTGGGTATACACCAGCCGTGAGGGAGTGGCTGTGGCATGCTGACAACTAGACCTGTGAGCAGCAGATCCCTACAGGGAAGACCTGGGACATGTAGCGTTGTTCCCCCCCCCTGTAAGCGTAAGCAGAGTGGGCTGGCCTGGCGTATGCCAGTCCAGCGTAAGGGTTTGAACAATGACCCCGGGGCTCTGGGCATTGTTCCGTACGGGGCTGGACAAGGAAGCAACAAATGTGTGTGTCACTGTTGTTGCGTCGGCGCCACCATGACAACATTCCGCAATGTGTCACCCTGTGACCCAAGTCCAAGGACATGAGCCACATTGACATAAGAGGAATTAACTGACCCTACATTCGTCCATACTACCACATGTGAAAGACCATAGACACAACACATCTGTGTGATTCAGAATGTTTAATGCACATTCAGTGGAGTGCTCTGGAGCAGTACAGGGCCATGCAAGCCCACTTTACAATGTTGGCCCGTGGAGGGCCAGCCAGAGTCCTTCAGGGAATGACAAGTCCAAAGGAAGAGGAAGAGTTCCGTCCGCAGTGTGTTAGCTGTGTCATTGGCGAACATACAGAATATGGCAGTCCATTGTGAGGTACAAGGTGAGTGTCGCAGAGTGTATCAGGGGACAGTGGAAGGTGATGAGGCAGAGGGCAGACCCAAGCTAAAACCGACCATATGGCGGAGATGAATGCTACAGTTTTCTCCGTACCAGTAAGGCGTTTTCATCCGCATCTTCGTCCTCTGCTGTCTCATGTGCCTCACGTGTGGGTGGTGCTGGCCTTTCTCCAACACTTTGTGGCAGTGACACCTCAGGGGCCGGAGGTGGAATGTCTGCCGCACTGTGTGGCACTGACACTTCAGGGGGCGGAGATATGGATGGAGTGGTAGCAGCAGCATGCATCGGCGCCAGGCCTTGTGGTAGCAATGCCATGGGGATGGTTTTGAGGTCATTGTGGAACCCAGCTACCTCTCACTGGTGTGCAGCCATGGCAGCCGCTCTTTCCGCATTGGCCAGCTCCATGGTCTCCATGAGCCTCCGCATGAGTCCCAACTCACGGGCAAGCTCGCTGGAGCCACTCTGACTAGACAGTCGTTCTTGTCTCAGAGTCAGGACTCTGGTGATGTCAGCCATGGTTCCTTAGAGAGCATGGAGCGGACTGTGGGTGTCCGTTAGGGACTGTGAGTGGTCACTGATGGGACTAAGACACCCACGTATGGCATCTAGTTTGTCTGCCATGTGGTCGAAGCCCACCCGCACCTGTTCAGCCAGCTGCTCCTGGCATCCCAACACACGGCGTTGGAAGGCCATGTGTTCTTCGTGGGGGTCCAGAGAGCCAGCCGTGTTGGTGGGTGCTGCCTGTGTGTGGTCTGTGCAGGGGGTGGGGTGTCCCCTTTGCAGCTGGGCTGCCCTGCTCCTGGAGGTGGGCTGCAGAGACAGTCAATGAACTCTTGGAGGGTGTCAGAGTCAAAGCTGTGGTGGTCCTCTTCGTCATCAGAGAAGAGAGGTTCGGGCTGCTCTGCAGGAGGTGTTGATTGTCCCTCTGCAATGTGAAGGGGAGATGCAGTTTGACATGTTGACTGCAGTACTGTGTACATCGTGGCTGTTTTGGAGGGGCTGCCTATTTGCTGCGGGACAGTGGACATTTCGACAACATCACGGATGTGTGTTTGAACTTGTACATTGTCTACTCACATTTCCCTGCAATGCAACTTGTGATTGGCCAGTGTCTACACCCAGTAGGCGCCAGTTGTGTCCTGTGTTCTGTTGTGGACGTGTTGCAGTTTGTGTCACTTTGTTGTCAGTGTTGATGTGCTCTGTTATGTGTGTGTGCTGCATTGGGAGGGGTGGCCCCTGCTGCTCTGTTTTGCTGCCCCTTATCCCTTTCATGCGGTGTGCCTTTGACTTCTGTGCTTGTACAGTGCTGACATGTAGCATACTTGGGTACATTGTTCTCTTGGTGAGAGTTGGGGTCTGGGGCATGGTTTGTCCGCCGATGTGCTCAGCTCAATTGTGCATGTGTGCCATTGTGCCCATCTCCCCCCGTCCCCCCAATCCCTGGTCGTTACTCACCCTGGTGCTTTTGTGTCCAGTCATGTTGAGCAGTGTCCGGTCCCCCGACTCCAGCCACCGTCTCCCCTCTGATGACTGTGGACACCATTGCCTCCATGTCGTCCAGCTCCTCCTGTGGCGCAGGACTCCCACCTCCAGTCTGCATTGCTGCCTTCCGGTTGTTGGGGCGTTTCAGCTTGGTTTTGCGCTTGACGTCATTCCAGAGCCTCTTGACCTCTTCCATTATCCTCTTCAGCACTCCGACTGCATTCACCTTGTCCACGATGGACTGCCATAGTCCATTTTTTGTTGCCAATGACACAGTGGAGGTGACGAACAGTTGTTAATGGTGTTCGACCACCTCCGTTATCAGGATCCTGTTTTCCTGCGGACTGAAGCGCTTCTTCCTACTCTTCTTTTCCTTGCCCTTCCCTGACCCTGAGGTCCCAGGCAGGTCCTCCGGGGGGCTTGTGGGGTTCTGGTTCTCCTCCGTACTTGCTCCGGCAACATCCATTGTGGTTGGCTGTTGTTTTGCATTTGTTTGTAAGTTTTTTTTCTACTTTTATGGGGATTTTCCCGCCTGACGCGTGTGAATTGCAGGCCTGTAGCTGGTTCTCGCTGATTTTTGTATCGTGATTGGCCTCATCGCAGCTTATTTTGCATTTCATTTAGCATTTTTGCGGCGTGGAGTTGATTTTAATGCGGTCAGTTGACGCGTTATCTGGGGAATAGCGCATGGTGCCACAGTGTTGAGAATTTCTTCGTTAACACGGCGTAATTTTCCCCCGATAGACTGCAAGGTTGAAGGTTGCATTAGGTAACTTTTGCGATGGTTATCACACGTTCTTGAGAATATCCCCCTTAGCATGTTCTCCACCGGGCTGTATTGCACAGCCTGGGTGGAGAACAGGCAGAAGCTCCCAGTACCTGTTTGAGAGCCGAACCAGAGTGCTCAGACCAATCACAATGCTTCTGTGATGGTGGCAGCAGTGTCTTGATTGGCTAGGGGAGTCTGGGCGCTTTCTGCCCCCTGCTTCCTGCGTCGAGGCCTGAGAGGCGGCGGCCGGCCTGAAAGAAAGTGGATTATTTTTTCAACACCCCTCACCGCCACCCCCTTAAGCATCAGCCGCCACTGCTTTTACAAATGGGAGGAGTAGCTCACAGCCCACACAGAACTCAAATACTATAGACAATTGCGGCGATGAGTTATGTTTGTATAGGAACTAACATCATATTCAGTAGATTCAAAACAGAGTAAGGTTTTGTATCACTCAGCTCAGTGGTTCTCAGCCTTAGAATAAGGAAATGTTTACCAGGGCTTTGAAAATATGACTTTCATACAGATACATCTAAAGTGGGTATTTTTGGCCACTGATTTGTCTTATCAATTGACCTAAAGACTCCTGTTCAGAATGAAAGATACATTTTCAGACCAGTGTCTAACAAGAGGTGACATGATCTGTTAGAAATAGTGTAAGGAGCTCAAAGGGGTCAACTATGTACCTGCTATCCCATTGGGGGATCCTCTGTTCTAGGGTCACCACCTGCCATATAGAGGCAAATTCTTAGCAGGCTCTGTAAAAATTCATGACAAAAGGTCAAAATTCATGACAAAAATTCATGACAAAAGGTCAATTTTATGGATACATCTGTATAACTCAAGCAATAATATAACAGGAAGCAAATAGCCTGCTGACACAAGTGCAAGTCAAAGTAGTTTTATGTTATTTGGTTTATGTGATACACAATAATGTGAAGACGTATTTACAGATTAAAAAACTAGCAAATATTTTCAAACTTTGGCATCCGACATGAGGGATAGTTACCATACGATTCTCCCTTGCTTGCAGATCAACAGTAGCAGAAGCAGTGTTCCCTTGGTAAATACATATTTCATAGGTAGTAATAGTCCAGAGACAGAGAAGGAGAGAAATATAAATTAAGTGGAGAGAGAGAGAGAGAGAGAGAGAGAGAGAGAGAGAGATAGATAGATAGATAGAGACAGGAATGGAGAGGGAGAGAAATATAAAGTATGGGATAGAGAAAGAAAGAGAGAGAGAGACAGAGACAGAGAGAGAGAGAGACAAAGCCCCTTCGAGTAAGCACAAAATACAATATTTTCGCCAAGAATGGTGCAAGAACAATGACACTATAGAGTCTCAAAACATTACTAAGAGATAGAAAAGGAGCACAGATAAATATTTGAAAAATACTCCACAGATATTCCTCATCATCCATACTGAGTGCAACACCATGTGCTCTGGACAGTGCAACATTAGCAACTGTATAGTGTACCTCCACCAAAGGCATAGTTCACCACCACTTACAGCACAGGGCACTGCCAGTCAGAATAGTGCCCCACCACCCATAGCACATTCAACTATATCCTGAAGCACAGTGCACCATCACCCTCAGAACCACGTGTGGCAAAGTGCACCATCACCCACTGAGTAACGTACTCCTGTTGTGGCCTATTGTACCAACATACAACACACAGTGCACTATTACCACGAAAAACTGAACACTGGTCATAATTGTTGCACAGTCCGTGTAATTAGTGGACCAGTGGTCACCATACCTCAGAGAGACATTCAAAGGAAACTAAACCGGTTGCCAATTTATTATTCTGGCAGCCAGTGCAATACGTAGTATTTTAGCACAATGCAGTCTGTGTTAACTTTTCACTTCCTCTTTGATGTTTTAAGATTAAAACAAGTTTTCTAGCCTTAAAATGCTAACGCGGTCTTAACTAAAGTCTGCCTTCTTATTCAATACATATAAATTGGCTGCTGAGCCGAGTATCCGGAGCTCTTTACAGGGATGAGAAATGGTCTATATGACTTGTGTAGCACCAGGCAAACAACCCCTCTAATGGTGTGATAGCATAGTTTAACCTTATTACTGACAGCATCCACGGCTTGTCAGAGGGTCACTTTGAATTGAAGAAGAGAAGTATAAAGAGCATAGTGGGTGCCTGAAGGCCTCCAAGAGTTTCCAACTATGTTATGTTAGCACATTTTGTAAAGCGCACAGCTGCCTCAGCAAAGAGGCGTCCCAGCGCTGAAGCAGAACATGGAGGCTGGTAACCAGAAGGAGGCACTAGAGTGAAGGCAAAAGATGAGTAGTTTTGATGGCCTTGAGGCAGGCCAGATAGTGGTCCATGGCACGAATGGAAGATTGCAAAGCATTCCAGAGCTTGGCAGCCAGTAAACGGAAGGAGCACCAGCCCAATTGAGCCCTCCTCATTTGAGGCACAGTCGCCAAATGTTGTCCCATCGAGCTAAGTTGGTGGCCTGAATAATCATCTAGCTGATGGACGGGTCAAAAAACCCAAGCAGCGGTTTGAGCCCCTGTAGTATGCCAAAGCAAGTTCCTGCAACTTTCTTAGTTTGAGACTGAAAGCTGCGGGCAGAATCGACCCAGACACCTAGATCTTTCACCACCTGCTTAGGGGTAGGTGCACAGCCCAGTATAGCCAGCCACCATCGTTCCCCCCACAGCTCTTGATCTTTTCCTACCAGCAGAACCTCTGACTTGCTGGAATTCAGTTGGAGACAGTTGTCAGTCATCCACTCTCAAAGACCTTTCTGGTATCCGCATGGGTAGCAACAGTTTCTTTATATCAAAGTCCAATGCCAGAACCACTTTACCTCTGGCAAAAACAGCAAGCTGCAGCTCACGTAACACCGATGTTCAGCGGAGAGATTGGGACTACATTGCTCAGAATGTGGACGGTACGCATCAAGAGAACGTTCATATCTATCCATCCTAACACCCATTTATCCACCTATCCATCCATAGATCAATTCATCCAAGCACCCGCCAAGAGATATTCAATCACCCAAGCACCCATTTGTCCATCCATCCACGAGCCAACCAAGGTCCATCTATCAATCTGTCCAACCACCCAGATCCATCCATTCACCAATTTACATCAATGCACACCCTCTTCATCCATCCACCAGTTTAGTCATCTATACCCTTTTTTTTTTCTTTTTTGCATATTTATATAGCGCAAACTCGACCCGAAGGTATTGGAGCGCTTTACATAGCACCGTATTTACATTACACATTCAGGCACGGGGAGATTAAGTAATTTGCCCAGAATCACAGGATGTGGACGCGACCTCGAGGCTCGAACCCTGGTTTCCTGCACCAGAGGCGGCAGCGCAGCCGACGGACCACATCCTCTCCCCTTCTTCGTGCATCCCCACACTCAGTCTATCCACACCGTCTTCATTCGTTCCAACACTGTGAAACCATCCACCATCTACACCTTCATTCACCCCTGCACTCTTCACTGATTAATCTACAGCATTTTAATTCATCCCAAACCCTACCTCCAACCACACCCTCTTCACTCATCCCTACTCCCTACATCATTCCCTACATCAGTCAGCTATCCATCTTCCCAAATAATGCAGCCATCCACTCATCCATCAATATAGCTTTTGGCCACACTAAAACGTTTTAAGACATACTGCTTATTCACAGGCAATTTGAGGTTCGCAAGCATTTGAAATAATTTACAGCTACACAATAAATAACGTGCCATCTCAATGCAGATATATGCGTTTTGGGGGCAGATTTACTAACAGTTGGCGCAACGCAACACAGCAAGACAACTTGCTCACTGTGTCAAATGGAGAGGGCAGGAATGCCCCATATTTACTTACATAATGAGCATTCCTGTTCTGTCTCTGCGCTGGCACACTTGTGTAAGTAGTTTGGCGGTGTCAGCACATGAAATTTGAAGAGAAAGGGGCTTGCTTCTTTGGGGATGTAATGCACATCGAGATGTGGCGGAAACACTCCTATCATTTTGGAAAAGTGGAAACTCGTCCAGGAATTCTAATAGTTTGATAGTACATTTTCTGCAGAAAAGGGTCTCACATTTCAAAGGAGCTTGCTCTGCATTCAGGTGTTAATATGGTGTCTCTGTGCATCTCTTTAGGGGGGTGGTGTGTGCACCCCTCTCTGAAGACCACCTATTATGCTTGGCTCCAGTTTCTAATGTGTAGGTCTGGTTCAAAAGAGGAAACAACAGGCTCACCCCCTACTTTCCATTCTCTCTCTTCAGTTGGCTGCACATGCTAGGGCCCACGCAGCAGTTATGTCTCTTTAAAGAGGTTTTACAATGTTTAAAATCAGTGGCGGCCCTCAGCATTTTGAACAGGCGCAGCACCGAGGCTGGGACTGCACAGTGCCTAGTAAAATAATACAATCAAAACCTTTCAGAGAGATTGGTGCCTGTGTTCTTGGCCGGAGAATAGTTACTTAGGGCGTGACTGGGCTGTTCCAAATAGCAATGACCTACTAGGTAATGGCTACTTCTCAGTATGTGGAAAACCAAAGGATCAACACAAGCAGCAGGTCTCTGAATGACAGCAGTGGGCTTTCAGGATGCTGCTGTAGTATATTACTTAAGTGAGAATAGTGTCAGAATTCACAATTCACTCACTCCTTTAGCTACACATTCCTCCCAATGATTTAGGCCCCCGCTCCAGAGATCTGTCTGTAACCTACATATCAACCGTGCCTTAAGTGTACATGTTCTGTGTGTGAACTTTGCACTAGTCTGTCCAGTTGAAACTGTTCTGCAGGCAGTGCTTTAAATGGGACGGTACTCACCGGTACTGAGTACCGGCACTTCTTAGATTTATCGTTCGGAGTACCGGCACTTCTCTACTGCCGCGGAGTGTACCGGTTCTCATGAAAAGTAAGGCTCATTGCCTGTGCTGGTGCGGAGGAGTGGAACGTGTCTCTGGCAGCCAAGGCGCCGCTTCTGCAGCCCCCGATCTGAGCCCCAGCTGAGCTATTCAGCAGGGCTCATTTGAATAATGTCCAGCTACTCACCATCACACTGTGCTTGACAGAGCAGGGTCCATTCAGGCCCTGTGCTGTCAATCAGATTCACACTATCCAGTGCGTTCCTGCAGGCACAGGAATCATGTCAGTGCCCTGGCAGTGGCCATCGGGCTACGGCCAGGCCGGCCCTGGTGGCAAATAAAAAGCCATGGTAGGTGAAGAGTATAGCATGGCTTTAATCATACCCTAGTATTTTGTGTGTCAGCTTATGTTTGTGTGTATGCCTGTTTTTGTAAGAAAAAAGTGAGAGAAAGAGAGAGAGAATCCAGACACTCTCAGGAGGTATTTTAAAGAAAATGGGTGGCACTTTGTTTGTACATGTCTGCTCGGCGACAAAGATTCATTAATAACGTAAAAGAGGGTGGGTGGGTGAGTGAGTGAGTGGATGAGTGAGTGGATGGATGAGTGAGCAAGGGTGGATGTATGGGTGGATGTATAGATGGATGGATGGATGAATAGATGAATGGATGAGTGAAAGCATGCATGGATGAAAGAGGGTGGATGATTGGATAAAAGGGCGTATGGTGGGTGGATAAGTGAAAGATTGGATGGATGAATGAAAGGTAGGGAGGATGGATGAAATGGTGAATGATAGATGAGTGAAAGAAGGGATTGAGTGAAAGGGTGGATGGAATAAAGGAGTGAAAGTGCTAAAGGATGAGGGAAAGGGTGGATAAAAAGAAGGATGAGTGAAAGGATGAATGGATAGGTTTGGATATGGATATGTTTTGATATGAAGGGTGGATAGACGGAATGGTGAAAAACTGAATGATTGATGACAGACTGAATACAGGATAGAATGTAAAGGTTAAATGGTGGACATCAGCAGGTAAATGGTAGGATGACAGGATGAATGGATAGATCGATGGAAGAGACAAGAGATATCTTCTGGGGAGGGTCATGATGAGTTGCTTCATTTGCTTGGTGCCATAAGAGCTTTGGTGCGACGTGGGGGTATTTTCAGTTTCTTCCTACTCGCGTGCTCAAAAATATATAGTATTGTGCCAAATAGCAATTAACAGTATGACATTAAGTAGGTGCAACTATTGCAAAAAAAGGAAATGTTAACATATTATCAAATTTCTCTTTCATTTTGTGTAATGAGAGAAACTGCTTTGTTTATATAAACACATTTCTCTTGTGTTTTGGTATGTGCTGCAACTAATATAGAAGTTGTTGAATATCATTATGTCTTGCCCTTACCCCCGCCCCTAGCCTCGCCCCCTCACTACACCTCTTGCTAATTTTAATGAGTACCTGCACTTATTTTTACCCATTTAAAGCACTGTCTGCAGGTAATGCAAGATAGTACGTGTTGCCTTCTGTGAGAAAGGAACACTTAGGGCCTCTATTAGGAGTTTTTGATGCAGGGCAGCACAGCAAGTCACTTTGCTGCGCTGCCCGGCGTCAAAAGAAAAGGGCAGGAATGCTCCGTATTTGTGATATCTGGTGCATTTCTGTCCTTTCCCACTGCACTGGCGCCATTTTGGCTGCCTTGATCTAATGCAGGCACCCTTGCTTCCAATGCTGGCCAGTGCATGTGGAAACCACTGATGAGGCATACCACATTAGATAGGTGAGGGCTCAACATCCTATAAAAGTACATGTTTGTGCATCTTGTACAATGCCATCCTGAGAGGCATGGAGGTGCCCTGTACTTGGCTGGGCGCAGAGATAGTCCCTATCTTTAAGAGGTGCTCTCCTCTGCTCCCAGCCAACTACAGGCCCATCAGCCTTATAGATGTTCCGCAAAAGATCTTTGCGAGGTTAATTTTAACTCATCTGCAGGATTGGATTGATGAGCATTCGGTAATGAGCCCATTCCAGGCGGGATTTAGGAAAAACACGTCCACTATGGATCAGATTTTCCGTCTATCTCTTTTATTTTGGAAGACGGTTACACTGGAGGGTGGCAGCCTCTATATGGTGTTTGTGGACCTTCGCGCCGCCTTCGATCTGGTCCCACGCCAGAAATTGTGGTCTGTGCTGTTGTGTCAAAATAATTATTCCAAGGGCCACACTTACCATTGGCCCGCAATATCCATTAAATAAGGAGCAGTTGGCAACGTGGAAGGTTCAAACGTTTATTAATCACCATAGATCTCTATATAGAGGAGCCTCGTCGATCCTCACCCATCAGGTGCGCCGAGGAAGACTGCTGGCTCCTTGACAGCAACACACTTTTATACATTATCAGCACAGCATACAAAACCTTATATGTGGAAAAGTACCAGTTAGTCCTGGCGCCCCTAATGAGCTCATGCCTATTTCTAGTTTCGGTTACACATACAAAGGGTTACTATCTTTACAGAGAAGGTCGGAAGGGTGACTCCCTTCTCGTCCCAAGTCTGGAGGAATTCGCTTGATACTCCCTTTTCGCAGATGTGACCTTGCTTCTCAGCAACTCTGTCTGTCTCCTAATAATTACCGTGAAAAGGAAAGGCAGATGGTGTGTAAGAGGGCCACGTGACTCCTAAGCGAAAGAGCCGCAATCCAAGACGGAGGCAGTTTGGTTCTCGGCCCTTTTGTCAGGCTAATCGTAAAGGGGATTTCGATCCTTCGAATGTACCATGGCTAAGCATGCCGTCATTAGATATACTGCGCTATCATACCATAATAACTTAAATACCTCAGAACGGCCCTTTAGCGCAGCATAGCTAATAACGAAGTCAGTCTTCGAAAATACCCTCATCAATCTGCATTAAATCATGCGTCTCTTTCTGGGTCCGTTGAGCATCGATCCTGGTTTGGTTGGACGTGGGCTTAGGAATGGATCGGCGAACCTGAGTAGCACAATATGCACAACAGGCCGGCCCGCATTGCAGGCAAATGCAACAGGTAAAAAGGAATCCTACCGCCCCCAGGAGAATCATAAATAACTTCCATCCCCAGGCGGTCACCAAACCCCAGAACCACCCGGACAATGACCAAGTACCAGTGTCGGTGTGAATTTCAGAGGCTAGTCGATGCAGTTTCTGGATAGCTAGATGAACGGAAGGGGCGGAGTCAGGTATATATACACAACAGGAACTGCCGATGACCCTACAAGCTCCACCTCGATCAGCTAGGATAACGTCTAAAACAAGACGATTTTGAAGGGTCACGAGCCGGGTCGCCTGGAGCTCCACTGTGATATTAGTCAATATCCCTGCCGTAGTGTTAATCACCCCCTCCACCACTCTGGATAACCTCCTAACCTCCTTACTATTTAGGATGGGTCCCCATATGGGCAACGCTCCTTTTATAATATCAACAAAATGTTGCGCTGGAGTGTCGGTTTGGTCAGTGGCATCATTACTGGCGCCTACAGCTGTTAGGCTCCGTCGATTTAAAGTATGAGACTTATGATAGTCAGAAGGAGCTATGTACACCGGGGGGTAAAGGAAAGACAAGTAACACCTACCCATCCACCCTCTGGGCAACCAGGTATAGGCGTTTTCACCACATACAAAATAAACATTGGGAGGGGTGAGTGTAGGGGGGCTACTATATGTCTGTAGTTTATAAGTGTAATTACATCTGCTATATCCTACGAACAAATGCCCCATCCCCTGCACACAGAAAGAGGAGGATGTATTCAACACCGGGACCGGAATGATTTTTTCATTTGAGAGATTTCGCTCTTGGAAGTATTTGAAATATTCAGTAAAGTTAAAAGTCATGAAATCCAGTATTTCATCCCTCAGCCAGGTATCATTTTCCTGATCAGTATACACGTTCATACAGGCGGTGGGGTCAAGGGTACCATCCGTTCCCTCAGCATTAGGGGTGAAACCTTGGTGTGTCTCTATGTATGCTAAAATCAAGGCATAATCCTTCTCTGAGAATCGACGTTCATCTATAGCATAGTGTTCGTACAACATGGATAACATTTTAAACCAGGCTTCACAACTACCTAGGTAAGAAAAAGGCACTGATATAAACAAGTCTTGCTTATGCATCACTGACGGGAGAAGCCCACAGACCCAACAATCAGTAACATTTGTAGAACTATGAGTCTGGTGCAGCATTTCGATAAAGGCATTATGGACATATGTCTGTCGATGTCTTTCTTTATGAGGAACGAAAGTCTGGAAATGATGTTCTTTAGGGGCAGGAGTAGACATTATCAGGGTGTGCACAGGATGACGAAATTCCAAATATATGAACAAACCTAAGCATAGTACAAATGATACCATCAGTATAAAAATGAAAACAACTTTGACACGCAAGCTCCATGAAGAGAACATTGGCAAATGCGGGGGGACAGCACGGGGTGCTAGGGGACGCCCGTCTTCAGGGACAAAACGAGCAAAAGGGTACATTTTCCTCACTAAAAGTCCAATATAATCTCGGGCAACAAGGGGGGTCGACAAGCAGTCCGACCTGCCGGAGGGTGCTTCTTTCCTGTGTCCGTTCAGAGCCTCACAGGCAGACTCCTATTGTTCAGAAAAACAAAAAAAGGAAAAAGCAAAAACTTCTCGCGTTGGAGTCACACTTGACGCAACTCGTGTTGAAAAGAGATCTCCACCTGGGCCCCTGTTCGTCTCATCAATGTCTCTATCTTCGTTCTGAACAGAGCTTTACTTAAAGTTCCATGCTCTCAACGAGTTCAGTCCAGTGTTCCGACAATCCTCAGGTCTCTGCAGCAGCCTCCAGCTGCACTTGCCGGGGCTAGACCTGGGACTCGTTTATTTTCGGGGCCGCAGGTGATATCGATCCCGACCAGGGGTTTCAGGATTCGTGAACAAGGTGGGCACAGTGGGGTCAGATGAGGAGCTGGGCTCCCAACCAGATGCTTCACTTTGGACAATTGTGTGGCGACAAAAAGGGGTTTCAATGCCCTGAGCACTCTCCCCTCGCCCGTCAACCTCTCTGTGGGTGTCCGGGGAAAGTGACTCTTCTGCGCTGGGCTCACCCTGAGTCGGCTGACCTTCCTCCTGGTCCAGTTGCTCCCTTGGCAATGGGAGAGGAACTCGCTTAAGATGGGAGATATGGATCCAGTGCTGCTTCCCTTCGACTTTCACCGCTGTTCGCGTGGCCAGGAGCACCTGGTAAGGCCGGGACCAGCGCGGATCCAAACTCGATTTCCGTTGGTAGTTTCGGACCAGGACCCACTGTCCTGGTTCTACGCCGTGTCCAGGACCCTCCGGCAGGGGCTGCAGTGTGGCAGATATCTGTTGATGAATGGAACGAAGATCTTTAGTCAGAGCATACAAGTAATCAGTCAACATAGGATATTCAATGTCCCTGAAAGACTTGGGCCGGGGTACTCCCCATACGTTGGCAGGTCTGCCAAAAATGACTTCGTAAGGGGAGATACCACTCCGGGAATGGGGAGTAGTTCTTATGGACAACAGGGCCAGGGGGAGGAGATCGGGCCATTTTAATCCCGTCGTATCCTGGAGCTTAGCCAATCGCAGTTTTAAGATTCCGTTATATTTTTCAACTAGACCCGCTGACTGGGGATGTCGAGCGGCATGAAACTTCTGCCGGATGCACAGGCCCCTGCATACATACTTAACTAAGTTAGCATTAAAATGGGTCCCATTGTCACTCCAAATCACCCTTGGCAACCCATATCGAGGAAAGAACTCTTTTACCAGTGCTTTCGCCGTTGCCAATGCAGTGTTCTCCTTCGTGGGATACGCTTCTACCCATTTGCTAAAGATACAAATCACCACCAGCACATATTTCAGATTGTTAACTCGTTCTAGCTGTATGTAATCCATTTGGAGTACTTCGAAAGGCAAGGTGGGTGGTGCAAAACTACCTGCTAGGACGGGGATACTAACCCCAGGATTATGCTGGAGACAAATTATACAATGTTGGACCAAGTTCCTAGCTGTCTTGGGGATATTGACATTATACCAGACAGAATCCAATATGGCACAGATGGCCTGAACTCCTACATGCGAAGGTCCGTGTGCCATAGTTACCACTGCATTTACAAAGGCGTTCGGTAGCAACCATCTACACCTTTCTGACAGGTCGGTCCAACACCCATTCTCATCAAGCCTCCCCACTTGCTCTTGCCAGTATATCAGTTCTTCCGAGGTTGCCTCTTTCTGTAGCTCTTTCACACTATCTATGGTGTTATTAAAAACCTCTGCTTCTATCATTTTTGTCACTACAAGCATGGAAGTGGTGTCAGACCGGGCTGTTTCTTTTGCGATCTGGTCTGCAAAGGCATTTCCCCTCCCCACATCATCAGTTATAGTTTTGTGTGCACTGCATTTGACTATAGCCAGGGTCTTGGGCAATGTTAACGCGGCTAATAACCGTTCAACTAGTGGCCCATTCTTTATTCTCTCACCGTGAGATGTCAAGAATCCTCTTTCTGCCCACAACCTCCCGAAGCTGTGCGCTACACCGAACGCATACTGGCTGTCGGTGTAGACGTTCAGCTTGATGCCTTTTCCTAGCTCGCAAGCCCTGAATAATGCAACCAATTCGGCTGCCTGGGCTGACCGGTATGGTATCTTCGCTGCCTCGACTACCGTTTGTAGAGTAGTGATCGCATAGGCCGCAGCTGTCTTACCATCCGGTAATCTGAAGCATGACCCATCTACATATAATTCCCCTTGGGCATCAGAGAGTGGGGTGTCAGTTAGGTCTATCCGACCCTTGGTTTCTTCTTCAGTTCGAAAGATACAATCATGCATGCCTTGTCCACCGCCCTCCGAAGGGAGGGGTAACAACGTGGCAGGGTTCAAATAAACACATCTTTTGATCGTTATGTGAGGTGAAAACAGGGTCAATTCGTACCCCGTAAGACGTGCACTAGTTAAGTGCTGCGTCTGTGTCCTGTTTAATAATACGTCCACAGCATGAGGCACCATCACTGTCAGATCCGTATTCAGGACTAGCCCTTCCGATTGTCTGATGGCTATGGCAACTGCCGCTACAGCCCTCAGGCAACTGGGAAGCGCTCTGGTGACGTTGTCCAAAACCGCCGAGAAATATGCACAAGGCCTTTGCTTACCACCAAAGTCTTGTGTCAACACTGAAAGAGAACAACCGTCCACCTCATGCACATAGAGCACAAAAGGTTTCCGGTAGTCAGGGGTGCCAAGCACAGGGGCAGAGCAAAGAGCAGTTTTCAGAGCGGAAAAAGCGGTCTGGCATTCGTCAGTCCAAGGTAAAGGTTCATGCACATCCTTCGTAGTTAAATACAAGAAAGGTTTAGTCAAGAGAGAATAGTTAGCAATCCATTGGCGACAGTAGGAGGTTATGCCAAGCAAAGCGCGGACATCACGTTGCGTGCGAGGAACAGGCATGTTAGTTATGGTTGCAATACGTTCAGCAGTTAACCGTCGTCCCTCCTTCGACAGGAGATGACCGAGGTAGGTCACCTCCGGTCGACAATATTGAAATTTAGAGAGCGACACCTTGTTACCGTGAGTGGCCAGATGTCGTAGCAGGGTAACCGTGGCATCGCGGCAACCCTGTTCTGTATCAGAAGCCACAAGAAGGTCATCCACATACTGCAGCAGGACATTACCTGGGGGCAATTGCAAAGAGTCCAATACCCTCTTCAGGGCTTGGCTATAAATACTAGGACTTTCAGTGTACCCCTGGGGAGCGCGACAGAATCTGAAACTGCGGCCTCCTAATGAGAAACCGAACAAATGTCTACTATCCGGATGAATGGGAATACTAAAGAACGCATTCTTTAAATCAATCACCGAAAAAAATGTGGCAGTGGGAGGAATCATCGTTAAGATAAAATTGATGTCCGGCACCACAGGATACTGGGGTACCACAATTTTATTGATTTCTCGTAGGTCAATCACAAATCGATAGGTATTAGCATAATCAGGGGACTGGGGTACAGGGGCTCGTTTAAGAATCGGGAGAATCGGACTGTTACAGGTATTGGACGCCGTTTCTTCCACCACCCCTGTTTTAATTAAGTCGGAAATAATGGCCAGTAAGGCACGTTCACCTTCGGGGGCTATTTTGTATTGCGGAATCCTTGGCAGTTGAGCATTCTGTTTTAAAGTGATGGACACCGGTGGAATTGGTAAGTACCCCACATCAGTGTCCCCCAGGGCCCAAAGATCTTTCGGGAGTGTCGCGAGCTCAGGGGGTAAGGAGTCGGTTTTAGCAAAACATTGGATGGAGGGGACAGAGTGATTCCTAATAGTTAGGTAAACTCCATCGGGGGAGCAAAAGATGCGTGCATGCAATCTTTTTAGTATATCCATACCCAGGAGATTTTCCCCACACTGAGAGGTGAGGAGAAAGGGTGATTCAATCGTTACTGGTCCCACAGTAAGGGAAAGTGGTTTCGAAATGGGGCTTACCACCGGAGTTCCAGAGAACCCCACGGACACATTAGTCTGGCCAGACAGAGCAGCCCCCGGGACCAAGGCACGTGAAACAGAACTGTTCATAGCCCCTGTGTCAACCAAAAACTTACCTGATGCCTCCAGCAATTGTGCATGGACATAAGGTCCAGCCTGATCTATCGGAATTGACACATGCCCCTTACTCTGCCCTTGGCTATCCTATGCTTGAGTGTACCCAATATCTTCATCCGTCACACGTCCGTCATGGTAGTATTGTTTACCCTGACTCTGATCGAAATAATTTTGACTGTTCTCACCTCTGACCGCCTGTTCTTGCCTCGTGTATCCACCTCGATGTCCACTTACTCTACCCCTTCCACGTCCCCTAGAAGCAGCGTTCTGCTCATGCAATAACGGGCATTGAGCTCTCCAATGCCCCTCCTCCTTGCAGAAAGCACATTGATTTATGCCAAGATCCGTTCGTCCAGTCAAGTGCACGGGCCCCGCCCCTCTCGGAACGAAATTCTGCAACCCTCTCCCTCTTCCTCTACCCCTCTCCACTTGCTGTAACAATACTCGTGTCTTCAAATCCTTTGACTTTCTTTCTGTCTTATCCTTGCTTTCATTTTCCCGATGCTCATAATACTGAGCCATGCTTAATATCGTGGAAGGCGTGGTGGTCGTCCAGGTACTCTCGGCTGCCTGTAGCCGAGCCGATACCTCGGGTAGCAAATTTGTCACAAATCTATTAACAAATAAATGTACACCTCCCTCCGTAGCCAGGTCCTGCCCGCTGAAATCAATGAATACTCCCTCAAACCTTGTGAAGAAATCTGATACACTCTCATCCTTCTTTTGTTTACAGGCCGTCAACTTGTCCCAATCTACCTTTCTGGGCGGGATCAATGAATGCATATATGTTATTATTCTCTCGGGTAGAGCCAATATCTCAGCTCGGGGCTTATTCCCCGGTTTGCGATCTCTATCCCAGTTTCTCAGTTGGTCCCATGTCCCCCCAAATTCCGTGACATGGTCCTGGTCATGTACTTGGCGCCAAATATCCACCGGTACTAGTAGGGCGAAGAATAATTCGATATCCGCCAACGTCATCACTGCTGACGAGGCGGCTTCGGTCAGTTCCTTATAATAGGCAGTGGGGTTCTTTCGAGGGTCGGGCAACTGGCTTTTCAAGGATAATACCTCACTCCGCTTCCAAGGGGTATAGACCCATTGTTCCTGGAACCGGGCGTCTATTCCCGGACGGGTAACGACACCGTTACCATCCACCACCGCGGCAACTTCCGGATGGAAGATAGGGTGTACCTCCCGCATAGGGAATTGGGATGATCCGGCGGGAAGGGCGGACTCCAGACGAGTTCTATAAGAAACCAAAGTCTGCACCTTCCCATACACGTCTTCAGGTGTCAATCTGGATCTGTGAGCCTGATCAAGAATATCATACAATATGGCCGGAGCTCTCCCCTCCTGGTGTACCTGTTCCCATATAGAGATGAGACGGTTGGCCATATGCTCCAGGGCATGCTGTTGCATTACCGGCTCATAGTCCCTCATGGTACTCCAGATATCAGCAAGAGTATAAATAGAATGTCGCATCCACTGGGATGCTTGTGTGGCAATAGCTGCCCTTTCTTCCGTTCCCAAAGCAGAACGAGTGAACAACCTCCTTCCCTCTGTTAAACTGGCCGGATGTACCGGAGTGGTTACAGCTGCTACTGGTGTTGTGCTAGCGGAGGAGGAGGGTAGAACAGAAGGGGAAGACATTGACCCCGTCGGCAGCTGAGGGGTCCCGGCAGCAGCTGTCGAAAATAAATTAGGTAACAGGGCTATAACGTCGGACACAGATGCCGACAACTGGGAGAGGTTAGGCAGGGAGGGAGAGGCAGTATTGGCCGGGGGAGCCGGAGCCGAGGCTCCCAGGGACGTATCGGTTGTCGGGGCTGTGGCCCTTGACACCTCGGGGTATAGTCTCTGGGGCACATGAGGGGGCGGTGGCCTGGTGTCCAACAGATCTTCTATTTCATCGTCCGCATTTGGGCGGGTCACATAACTTTTATCAATTTTTAATCTAAAATCGCGATTCATGCAATCCAATCCTTTCTCTACTCTTTCTCGGTCATAGGCCATAGCCTTCTGAGTAACATTCTGTCCCGCCTTAGCTCTAGCCACTTTCTCTTCTTTTATTCGCCGTTGTTTGGCCTCCTTCTGCCATGCAATTAGAGCATCGAACATGGCTTTCCTACTTCGCCTAGAAAACAATTGTTCTTGTAGGAACGCAATTTTCTTTTCATCAAATGAACCAGTCTTGGGCCACCGTAATTCTTCATTACCCTTAGTATACTTATGCCATAGAGTGCAAAACAGTAAAGGAGAGATTCCATGTTTGACATACATAAAATGGCTCGGACTGCCCTCCGGTGGGGCGGGTTGGCTCTCAGCTAATCTAGAGTCATTTGTGCGGCAGCAGCAACCAAAACAATTCAATTTACTGAAACAAGACATTTTGGTTAATTTTTAGACATGTACATATAAAACAACAATCAGACACAACATACAATCAATATCAGAGAACCAAGCCCGTCGACTCTGGTTCAGGGTCCAGGCTTCAAACTGCACATAGGGTTTCCGGTTACCCTCCTGGCTCACCACTAAGACCAACCCCTCCTCCAACAAGGACTTGCCTCGTCGGGAGTATGGCCTGTGGTTACCCAGTCCAGGTCACAGGTCCTTCCACGTGCAATCCGCCTTTATTACTCCGGCGCGCTATTTCTAATCAAACCAATATCATCTGTACGTACTTCGAGTCAAACCACTGTAATGCAAACCTAATCAAACAAGACACCACTCTCCGGTGCGTGTCTTCGAATCAATGAACCGCTGTCCAGCGCGAGCTTCAAACAAATGCAACCAGTGCTCAAGTCAAGACGAATGCATCGTTCTCAACGAATGCTTTCAAATCAATCAATTAGCACACCGTCCTCGACGCGTGCTTCAACAAAACATAATGCACCGTTTACAACGCGTGCGTCAAATCAAATCAAATCAATCTATACTCACCGGGTGCACCCAGATACGAATGTTCGTTCTCCGCTGCCAACTCCTCCCGACCAACTTAGTCCATTCCCTGGGTTAAGCCCGTAGGACCCCGGTGAAGGGTCACTAGCAGCAGGGGACGTACCGAAAAGTCGCGCAGGGTGGGAGAACTCTCCAGGCTCCTTCTCCCGTCGACCGGTCAGGACGCCCCCAATCCCACCACCCGAATACGGGGGGGGGGGTTTGACCCTGTCACGGGGTCCCTTCGTGGTCGCCAACTGTTGTGTCAAAATAATTATTCCAAGGGCCACACTTACCATTGGCCCGCAATATCCATTAAATAAGGAGCAGTTGGCAACGTGGAAGGTTCAAACGTTTATTAATCACCATAGATCTCTATATAGAGGAGCCTCGTCGATCCTCACCCATCAGGTGCGCCGAGGAAGACTGCTGGCTCCTTGACAGCAACACACTTTTATACATTATCAGCACAGCATACAAAACCTTATATGTGGAAAAGTACCAGTTAGTCCTGGCGCCCCTAATGAGCTCATGCCTATTTCTAGTTTCGGTTACACATACAAAGGGTTACTATCTTTACAGAGAAGGTCGGAAGGGTGACTCCCTTCTCGTCCCAAGTCTGGAGGAATTCGCTTGATACTCCCTTTTCGCAGATGTGACCTTGCTTCTCAGCAACTCTGTCTGTCTCCTAATAATTACCGTGAAAAGGAAAGGCAGATGGTGTGTAAGAGGGCCACGTGACTCCTAAGCGAAAGAGCCGCAATCCAAGATGGAGGCAGTTTGGTTCTCGGCCCTTTTGTCAGGCTAATCGTAAAGGGGATTTCGATCCTTCGAATGTACCATGGCTAAGCATACCGTCATTAGATATACTGCGCTATCATACCATAATAACTTGAATACCTCAGTGCTCTATGTGTTGGGGATACCACATCATCTTTTGCACATTTTGATGAGGCTCCATGAAGCAAATTTTGCCAGGGTAAGGTGTGGGAAGGATGGAGCCTTGACAACACGATTCTCCGTTGACAGGGGGGTAAGGCAGGGCTGTGTTTTGGCACCGACCCTGTTCTGCCTCTATGTCAATGGAGTGATCACTCATCTGAATACGGTTCGAAACACTGATGCCCCAAAGCTGGCGGGAAATCGGGTGCCTGCAATTATGTTTGCAGATGACACCCTCCTGCTCTCAAAATCCCCAATGGGGATTCAACGCATACTGGATGGATTTGAGTCTTTTCGCCTTGAGCGGGGATTGGAGATCAATGCACTAAAACTAAATTTATGATTTTCAATCCACCAGCGAATACTCGCCCCTGTCCAAAAATAGGCCCTACAAGACTGGAAAGGGTCCAGATATTTGATTATTTAAGGGTAACTATCAATGAGAGTATGACGTGGCCCCCCCAGCAAACCAAGTCCCAACTGAAATTGGCACATTTGGCAGGGGGCATTCTAAAGCTTGCTAACAAGTCGACCATAAAGCCAATAGGACCACCACTAGAGATTTATAAAACACAAGCCAGGGGTGCGGTGATGTATGGGGGTGAACTATGGGGTCATGTTTGTAAGTCTGACATCAGCATGACTGAAAATAAATTTCTAAGAAAACTATTGGCCCTACCATCCAGCACTCCACTCCTCCCATTGAGGTTAGATCTGGGTATTAGACCGATGGCCCATGAGCTTGGCATCAAACCCTTAAGGTTTTGGCGTAGGCTCTGGGCAACTCCTGAGTTATCAAATTACAGGCTGGAATTGGCAGAATTACTATGTATGCCCAAGATATGGAAAATTCCCTGGCTTATGTATGTTAAGAGCGAATGTGGTAGGTTGGGCAAACCTGCCTTATGGGACGACCCTCTGAATAGTTGTAACGCGATCTCTCGCAAACACCTCTCTAGATTGTTCTATGACAGTGAGTTGGATTCTCTTCTCCATAATCAAGAGGTGGGCACTCTCACAGAATCTTTTTTAAAGATTAAACATGTATATAATTTTGAACTTTTTTTAGATGACATTTACCCCATTTTAGCCAGGAAACTGTATCTGCAATGGAGATATGGAACCCTACCGCTTAGAGCATTTACGACCAGGTGGTCTACCTCTTCTCCAATGAATTGTCCCGGTTGCAATTGCGATAATGAAAATGAACTTCATGTTTTATTTTTTTGCCCGGCTTATAGCAACCCTAGAAGGTATTGGCTCGTACCTTTGTGTAAAAATCTGGGGTTCGCTCACTGCATGAATGCATTCCGAATACTCAAATCAGATGTGACGAGATCTACCGTATTCGCTGTTTCAAAATTCCTGGCTGCTATGTGGTTTAAGCGACGAGTACTACTGAAAAATGCATAAATCGCTAATCTGGAGGTACACTTTCCTTCTCACATTTTTAACTGTCTTTAATAATATAACTAGTTTTGGGGTTCATCTTATATATATGTTCTTCTATTATGGCTATCATGCCGAAGGAATATGCTACTTACCAGTATGCATCTGTTCTTGGCATGTAGAGCTGCAGATCTATACACTGTGCATAGATCGCCATCTGGTGTTGGGCCCGGATGTTTGCAGTTCGTTTTTCCTCTTGGAAAGTCTTTGGAAGTCACGAGTTCGGTGACTCCTCCCTTGGTTCGTATTGCGCATGGGCTTCAGCTCCATCCTCAGATTGTTTTTCGCCAACAGGGAAAGATGGAGCGTAGTGGTAACAGTAAAGAAACCCATGTGTGTTGTATCTAAATAAGATAAGACTGGAACGGATACAGGTAGCCGGGGAGGCGGGTGGGCATGTATAGATCTGCAGCTCTACATGCCAAGAACAGATGCATACTGGTAAGTAGCATATTCCGTTCGAGGCATATGAGCTGCAGATTATACACTGTGCATAGATTATATAGCAGTACCCAACCCTAGCGGCGACCACCGGTATCCGTTGTAGTAGTTTGGAACAGTGTTTTGAGTACAGCCTGGCCCACAGTAGCTTGTTGCTTGGTTTGCACATCTACACAGTAATGTTTTGTGAAAGTGTGCGGCGTTGACCATGTGGCTGCTTTGCATATGTCATCTAGTGGTATGTTTCCTAGAAAAGCCATAGAAGCCCCTATCTTTCTTGTAGAGTGGGCTTTAGGGGGAACCGATAGCGTTCGTTTTGCTTTGTGGTAGCAAATCTGTATGCATTTTACAATCCACCTGGCTATCCCTGATTTAGAAATAGGGTTGCCTTTATGTGGTGGAGAGAAGGAGACAAATAGCCGTTTGGTTTTCCTGAAAGGTTGTGTGCGTTGGATGTAGTAAAGTAAAGCCTTTTTTACATCCAGTGTGTGTAACGCTCTTTCCGCAACAGTTTGAGGTTGTGAGAAAAAGACTGGTAATTCTACCGACTGGTTTAAATGGAATGGAGAAATGACTTTGGGTAGAAATTTCGGGTTGGTGTGGAGTACAACCTTGTTCTGATGCATTTGGAGAAAAGGTTCCTGTATAGTGAGTGCTTGTATTTCACTAACCCTTCTGAGGGAAGTGATGGCCACTAGAAAAGCTGTTTTCCATGTGAGAAACTGGAGCTCACATTTATGTAATGGTTCGAAAGGGGGTCCCATTAACCGTGTGAGAACTATATTCAAATTCCAGACCGGTGAGGGTGGTACTCATGGTGGAATTACTCTTTTGAGGCCTTCCATGAAGGCCTTGATGGCAGGCACTCTGAAGAGTGATAGGTGCTGCCTGTTCTGTAAGTAAGCAGCAATGGCAGCGAGGTGTAACCTAATGGAAGTATATGCTAGGTTACACCTTTGTAGGTGGAGTAAATAACATATGATGTGCTGTATGGACACATTTAAAGGATTGATTGTGTTGTTGTGGCAGTAAACAACCAATCTTTTCCACTTTGCAGCATAGCATGCCCTAGTAGTAGGGCGTCTAGCTTCCTTGATAATGTTCATGCAATCAGGGGGAAGGTTAAGGTATCCAAATTCTACGACCTCAGGAGCCAGATCGCAAGGTTGAGCTGAGCTGGGTCCGGGTGCCTGATCTCTCCATGGTTCTGGGTTAGGAGGCATGGTGAGAGGTGTAGATTTTGGTGTGGTACTACTGAGAGTTCCAGCAATGTGGTGTACCACGGTTGTCTGGCCCATGTTGGAGCTACTAGGATCAGTGTTAGGGAATGCTGTTGAAGCTTTCGCACCACTAATGGAATTAGTGGGAGCGGTGGAAAAGCGTATGCAAATTTGTTTGACCAGTTCATCCATATCGCATTGCCTTTAGACAATGGGTGTGGATATCTGGCGGCGAAGCTTGGGCATTTTTTGTTTTCGTGGGTGGCGAATAGGTCTATGTGTGGATGCCCCCACTTATGAAAGAACGGATGAAGAACTTGTGGGTGAAGTTCCCACTCGTGGATCTGCTGCGTCTGTCTGCTGAGCAGATCTGCCACGGTGTTTTGGACTCCTGGGACGTGTTGGTCCAGGAGAAAGATTTTTTGTGGAATTGCCCATCTCCACATGCTCTGTGCTCGCTGAGAGAGCTGTGGAGAGTGTGTGCCCCCCTGCTTTTGAATGTAGTACATGGCAGTCATGTTTTCTGTGCGAATGAGGACTGCCTTGCCTGAAATCTGCGTCTGGAAGGATTTTAGGGCGAGGAAGATTGCTAGTAACTCCAGATGGTTGATGTGGAGTAACTTCTGTTATGGCATCCATGTGCCCTGTGCTGTGAGATGTAACAGATGAGCTCCCCAGCCGGAGAGCGATGCGTCTGTTGTTAGGATTATTTGTGGGACCGGGTCCAGGAACAGTCGACCTTTGGAAAGGTTTGTGGTGTTCCACCACTGCAGAGAGCGATGGGTGCGACCGTCTACCAAGACCAGATCTGCCAGTTGTCCCTGGGCCTGGTTCCACTGGCGCGCTAAGCACTCTTTGAGTGGACGCATCTGGAGTCTTGCATGTGGCACTATGAAGATGCAAGAGGCCAACATCCCTATCAGTTGCATAAACACTCTTGCTGGGAGAGAGTGTTGAGATATGAATTTTTGACGCAGAGCCTGTATCTTTGCAATCCTGGCAGGATTGGGATAGGCTATGGCTTTTGAGGTGTCTATGGTGGCACCGAGGTATTGTTTTGTGTGTGATGGTACCAGGTGGGATTTTTGATGGTTCACCGTGAACCCTAGCTGGTGCAGTAGTTGGACTGTAGCGGCGGTATATTGCACACATTGTTCGTAGGACGTGGCTTTTATTAGCCAGTCGTCCAGATACGGGAAGACATGAATGTGCTGTCTTCTGAGGTGTGCAGCCACTACTTCTAGGCACTTGGTGAATACCCTTGGTGCTGTTGTTACCCCGAACGGGAGCACCTTGAACTGGTAATGTTGCTCGTCCACCACAAATCTGAGGTACTTTCTGTGAGATTGGTGTACTGGAATATGAAAGTATGCGTCTTTCAAGTACAGAGTGGTGAGAAAATCGTTCTGGGAAAGAAGCGGGAGAACCTGTTGAATGGTTACCATGTGAAAATGGTCCGAATGTATGTAAATGTTTAGAGATCTGAGATCTAGGATAGGTCGTAGAGTATCGTCTGTCTTTGGAATGAGAAAGTACAGGGAGTAGACCCCTAAATTTTGCTGATTTATGGGGACCTGCTCTATGGCTCCTTTTTGCAGGAGGGAGATCACCTCCTGTTTTAGCAGTGCAGTATGTTCTTGAGACATAGGGCGGATCCTGGGTGGAATGTTTGGGGGGGCAGATGTTAGTTCTAAGCAATACCCTGACTGAATAATTTGTGTCACCCATCTGTCTGAGGTGATTGTCTCCCAGACATGAAGGAAAAGTTGTATTCTGCCCCCGACCGGAGTGGAATGGTCTAGAGGGAGCGGGGGAAAGTCATTGGGTAGGAGGTGTGGCAGAGCGGGTGGTATTTGTTTTGCCTCTGCCCTTGTTATTATTGCCTCTGTATCCGCCTCTTTGATAACCCTTTGTGAAGGTAGATTGAGGAGGGGATTTGTAGGACGTGGAGGTACTATCCGAGGAGTAGCCTCTGCCCGTGCCTCGAAAGGAAGAGCGGCGAAAGGAGCGCCTAGGAGTGTGTGACTGTAGGGCTCCCATGGATTTCGCCGTGTCAGTATCTTGTTTCATCTTTTCGAGGGCTTCATCAACTTTTGGGCCAAATAGATGATCTTGGTCGAATGGGTGATTTAATATAAAGGCTTGTACCTCAGGTTTAAAACCTGAAACTCTGAGCCAGGCATGGCGACGTAGAAGGACACTGGTGTTTATGGCCCTGGAGGCTGTATCTGCTGCATCTGCTGCTGCTCATCGGAATGTGCCCTGTCGTATGTGGCCAATAGCGCTTGCGTGTTGGCAATACGCCATATGGTGGCGGCTTGTGACGCAGTGCACTTCCCTGATGCGTCTAGGAGCTTGGACTCTTTGTCAGGTGGTGGTGCTTCGCCTGACGCCTGAGAATTGGAGTGTTTCCTAGCTGTAGATACCACTAGGGAATCCAATGGTGCAGGGCCTTTAATATATGAAGGGTCTGTGGGGGCGGCTTTGTATTTCTTCTCTATACGGAGGTTTAGGACCCTGGCCCTGACTGGGTCTTTAAAGACCTCCGGTGCATGTTTAACCACCCCTTTTAACAAAGGTAGGATGGCAGTAGACCTATGTGTGTCGTCAAAGGTGTCTAGGAGAAAATCCTCCTCCACTGGGTCAGTGTGTAACTCCACCCCGTGGTAGTGTGCCGCCCTTTGTAATAGGTGGTGAAAACCCAAGGAATCTTCAGGTGGGGATGGCCTAGATGGGTAAAGGTCATCCTGTGGGACATCTGGGATGTCCGGATTATTATAGTCGTCCCATGGGTCTGGAGATCCAGTAGGGGTGGGATCCTGTGGCACATCTGCTGGATCATAAACTGGGTCTCCTAAGTCGTCTGGGACAGGAGACAAGGTTGGGGAATGATGAGGCGGGGGTGGAGAGGGTAGAGGTGGAGAGGGTGGAGGAGGTGGAGGAGGAGGGGAAGGCACTCTGAAAGGGGAGGTAGCAGTGTCTTTCCTCTTTGGAGGTGGAGGTGGAGCTGGTTTGTCCAAGTGTCTCTTTTTTGTAGACAATGTCAAATGTCCAGTTTTTGGATCCTTGGTGAGTGTCTTTTGGAGAGGATCCGGTGTAAAAAGTTCTTGCGACACTGGTTGTTCGGTCAGCGCCGAAGTTTTCGGGGCCGACGGCTTTTTAGGCTTGTCCAAGCCGTGCTTCTTTGGGACCTCCGATTTTTTGGTCGGCGACGAAGAAGGCTTCGGCACGGGAGTGTCGGTGCCGAGGGCCTTGTGATGTTTGGTTGGCACCGGCAGGGCAGGTTTTGACACCGAAGGCTTTGGTACTGGGTTCGGTTTGGAGATGGAGGCCGATCTTTTCTTCGGTGCCGAAGGGTGTTTTTCGGTACCGATGGTAGGCTGGCTCGAGCCCGAGCTGCCGGAAGGCTTAATAGGCTTCTTTACCGGGCCCGAAGGTGGGGTGTGAGAAGCAGTATCCTTGGTCTTGCCTAGGCCCGAAGGCGAAGGTGTGACCGAAGCCTTGTTGGGAGTCGGCGTGGGTGTGGGTGTGGGAGGGGGTATTGTACTCACGACCCTCTGCGCTGGGGTGATGTCCTCCACATCTGAGTCGTCGGCCACGGAAGCACTGACGAGGTCGTCGTCCTCCTGTTCGATGTTCTGCTGTCCCGGAGCTTCAACGTCGTCCCCGAAGATGTCGACTGGAGCGGAGGTCGAGGAGTGCGCCATGTTGCATCTAGCCCGTCGATCTCGAATGGTCTTTTTGGAGCGAAAAGACTTGCAGGCGGGACAGTCTCGAGCCTCGTGTTCAGGGGAGAGGCAGAGGTTGCACACCTCGTGGAGATCGGTGTGGGGAAACTTGGACCCACATCGAGGGCACTTCTTGAAAGGAGTTCTTTCCATCAGCCGAGACCGGAGCCGGAATAGGCCCGAAGGCCGCCGTCGACAACCGGAATCGAAGAAGTGCCGAAGAGAAGGTGATTAAGATGATTTATTATCTGAAGGATCTCGATGAGCGAGGATTTTGCGTCGATCGGTGAACTGGAAAGTTCGGAACCGGAGCGCGAAGTATTACATCCGATCCTGATTGCGGAAAAAAACAATCTGAGGATGGAGCCGAAGCCCATGCGCAATACGAACCAAGGGAGGAGTCACCGAACTCGTGACTTCCAAAGACTTTCCAAGAGGAAAAACAAACTGCAAACATCCGGGCCCAACACCAGATGGCGATCTATGCACAGTGTATAATCTGCAGCTCATATGCCTCGAACACAAAGATTTTACAGCTACAGGTTGCGCTAAGAATATTAAAGTCCAGTACTCAAGAGGCAATTGTAATAGCCATAGCTAAATTTATAGGATGGGCTTGGAGAATAAGGCAACAGTTTGAAAAAAAAAACAAGCAGACTGCGACAGTAAACTCTAGTGTTCTGTCTTCTGCTTAGTTTCTTTTATTTGGCATCGCTAAATTTGGCCTATATATATATTCACTGAAAAAACCATAGGTTTCACACATGTTATAGTTAGCGTAAATTTTACTGATAAAAAACCAGTGAAATTGCCCCGTTATAGTTAGTGCTGGCAACTATAACTCACGCGACCGCAATCCTCTGCTGATGCTAATACTGTATTTAGACACTTATTTGCCCATGTCTTCTTCCATACATTTTTAGCTATACATATATTACAAATATTTTTTTTTCATAAAGACACATATGTCATCAGCAGAAGATTGCGGTCGCGTGAGTTATAGTTGCCAGCACTAACTATAACGGGGCAATTTCACTGGTTTTTTATCAGTAAAATTTACGCTAACTATAACATGTGTGAAACCTATGGTTTTTTCAGTGAATTTGCAAGGTTTTTTAAATGCTAATTCCTAACTATAACGTGTGTGAAACCTATGGTTTTTTCAGTGAATTTGTACGGTTTTTTAAATGCTAAGTTACTTTACGCCATTCGAGGCGTGCGCGCCCACTTAACGCAGTTCGTTCCGTGCACGGTTTTTATCAACTTTAATAAGCCCTGTACATTTGGTGGCCTTCGGCCACCAAAAGCACAGGGGGTGGGGTCAATGTGGATAGTGTTTTTTTTATTTCGATTTTATAATTTCATGTTGCCAAAATTTAGTTTTTTTTACCTATTAATAAGCCCTGTACATTTGGTGGCCTACGGCCACCAAAAGCACAGGGGGTGGGGTAAGTGTGGATAGTGTTTTTTTTTTTTTTTTTTTTTTTTACCGTACGCTTACGGTAAGCGTACGGTAAGCGTACTCGGCGAAATTGCCGAAAAAAAAATAAAACCGTTTTTGCTCTTGGGGGATGTTTGGGGACTCCCTCAACATGACTATGTGGGAGGGAGTTGTCAAAACAGCCCCGTAACATGTTTTTGGCCATCTTGTTTGATAAACAACACTCAGTGCGAGAGACAAAATGGCGGCCGCCGCTTCCTGGTTTCGGCCGATTCGAATGTTTACTAAGATCTAAGAGGCAATCAGAATCGCGCTCGCGCACGCCACCGTACGCTTACGGTAAGCGTACGGTAAGCGTACCGTAAGCGGGCTCAGATATATATATTGATTTAAAGGCTATTTTCTCAGAATCTACTGAACAGATTTACACCAAACCTACAAAAGGCACTTCCTTGACCTAGGGACTACCTCTCTGCCAAATTTCTAGTAATTCTGTTCAGCCGTTCGGGCTGTAGCTCGTTCTAAAGGTCCTATGGAAAAATGCATGGGAAAAACGCGTTTTGGGACCCCCCTTTTATCTCAGCCCCCGCTTGACGAATCCCCCCGAGACTTTCAGGGTAGGAGCGGAGCGTAGCGCCCCACCTATTTTGAGAAATTCGCGAGGATTCATCGACCGGCGCCAAAGTTATTCAAAATAGAATGTTGAGGTTTTCCTATGGAAAAGGGGTCCTAACTATAACTACCTACTGGCGACCGCCAGTAGGTAATATTTATAAATGTTTTATATTTGTATATTTGCATAGGGGCTTGCTGGTATTCTCTATTTTAAGAAAAGTTCCCTTTGGCTCGTTCTTTTTAAACACTTTTAAAAGGGATTCATATTGGTCAGTCTTTTTAGTGGATACTCGCTGTTCTTAATATGTTTTTTAATATATGTATTATCATATTTCTGTAAAAGTCCCTAAAGAATAATGGATTTTATCTATGTGATGTTGCCAATATTCGTGTCTTTTATGATCAATTTGGTCGAAATAAAGAGTAATAAAATGAAATGACATGAATGTTTAGTAATTCCAGTAAGGTGTATTGGTGTTTTTTTCAAGGCACGTAGTACCTCTAGTATTTTTATGTCTGCTTATGGATTGCATACAACAGTCCTTTAACTCCCCTTGCGCCTTCTTTAGTGTGTTAGCTATCTATGTTGCACCTGTCCTGTGTGTGAGAGAATAGTGTGATGTCCCTACTGCTACTACCACCTATTCGTTGCTTATTTATTGTTTTACGGAAGATTTCACTACAGCTGTCCATGTCATACTTTTGTTGTGTTGTGAAGCGCAGCAGAAAACTTTCTATTGTACAAATAAAATGATTTGTATTGGCAATGCTTGTTTTAATGCATGATGTGAACGAAAGAGCAAACCCTCACAAAATGTGTGAGCAGAGTTTTACATATTAAACTTTGGGTTTTACATGTGAAATTAGCAGTTTTAAACAGACTAAAATTCTTTGCACAATTTTATTATAACCTGACAAGTGGCTCTATGACATATATAAACACCTTCTGCAGTTCAGCCATTATAGCCATCACTTTCCCATCTAGGGTTTTGAATCTATAAGGAAAGTGTTAAAACCAAACTATAAGCCCTACAATGCAACATGGCTTTGGCTGAAAAGCCAGGTATGGCTCATCATATCATATGTCATACAGCCTCTTGGCAGACTTCTGAAATGCAAAATAAAATTAAGTTCCTGACTTTCTGCCATTTTAGGTCTCACCTAAGATAGCACACGCACGGCCCGTTTCAATACATATTGTTGGCCCGCCTATTGCTTACCAGTGATTGGCCTCATTGTCACTCCCATTTGCTTGCCTCTTATTTGTCAGCTTCTGTAGGCTTTCCTTCCTCTTCTTGTGTTTATCCCTTCCCTTGGGCATGGATGTATTGCTTGAATCCTTCCAATATTAATTTTTCACACACTATTTTTTTCTTTTCTATAACAATGACTCTGTTTTCCGCATGTCTCCCTCACATTATCTCCCCTCATGTTCCTCTCTCTTGCCCTCCCTCAGTTGCCATTCCTGCTTCGTTCCTGCCCACCTTTCCTTGCCGCTCTTGCTTCCCCACAACCTCTTGTCCATTTCCTCCCCCAGTCCCGCCTGCCCATCCTCTGCTGGCAGCTTGCTTCCCCAGCCCCACTTTCCAACCCTCACTGGTCCGTGTGTTTCCCCCATATACTTCCACCCACCCTCCATGTGCTTCACCAGGCCCTCCTGTCCACCTGACATTGCCTGTGTGGTCCACCATTTCTCTACTTGTCCACCCTTCGTTGTCCATTTGCTTCTACAGCTCCTCCCACCTACTATCTGTAATCTGTTGACAGCTTCCTTCCAAGCCCTTCCCACCCATCCTGCATTAGCGGTGTGCTTACCCACCCCTCACACCCACCCTCTGTTAATTGCTTGTTGACCCAACACCCTGTTGTGCGTTTGCTTCTCTAGCCCATCCTGCCCTTTACAGCATGGCTGGAAATCATTGTCTAGCCAATAGCTCTCATAGGTCAGACATATTGGCATTGCAAATGTTTGTTTTCTTGTAGGCAGGCAAGGGTTAACCAGCCCAGTGTGGGAGGGGCAATAGATCCCTTTTAAATGCATCATCTCCCTGATAATGGGCTAACATTAACACTCCATGTGAAAACAAAGGGCATTCTTTACCAGAGCAGTGCGGTCAACAACAACGGAAAGGAACAATAATGTGCTGGCGCAACTCTTCAGAGCCCTTCCTCGGGCTAGAATTCAGTTTGAAATTATGGACAAATTGCATCCATAATGGACCAAGGCATGCCTTCAGAGACACCACTTACAAATTCAGGACAGTCTGTGGAAAATACGGTCAGGTGGTCACTCTATTCTGTTTCTGTGTAGAATCTGCCCCCTCGCTTTCTTCATGCAGTGGCTGTGGGTAGAGCCAAAGAGAGACTCTCAGGATTATATAGGATATGGTTACATTCAGGGGCGGCTCCTCCGTTATGGCGGAGGAGCTTCACGCCACTGCTGGAACTAGCAGACACATGTAAAATAAAATGATAATAAAAGCAGTTAATAAAACTGCTTTATTACCATTTTATTGTACTCCAGAGCCGGTGCCGAGTCGTGAGGGCAGGGCCATCAGAGGAAGGAGGAGTGGTGGGTTCAGGACACTGCCAGTGCGCATGTTGGTTTAGCCGGTCGTCTTAGGATGGGCAAACTGACATGCGCACTTGGAGATATTTGCAGGGCTCAGGAGCACAGGCTCCCAGTCCCTGCTGGATCATGGAGTCAGCCCTATCCGCCCAATCCCTACACTTCTCTCATGCTGGGTAATACCATGCTGAAAGCCCACTGCGCTGCCTCACCAATTTCCTCAGCTAGCGGCCGCCGCTGGTTACATTGTATTATATTAATACCTGTGAGCAACTTGAGCCTCAAAAGCATTGATTAACTTTCTATAAACTGCTTAAGGACCTTGTCACTGTGGGGCTTGACCGCAGGAGAGGGTGATGAAGGGCAGAAAGGGCAGTAATAGGGCAAATCACAACACAATAACAAGTATTGGCAAAGCCAGTAGGTCTCATCTGTGAAAGCTATTGACTTGATTTGCAGTCATGCTGTAAGGGGGATGGATGCTTTTGCAGAAAGGCTAAAATTAATTTTCACAAGCGCAATGACGCAGCCGGGGATAATGTGCTTTTTTTCTAAAAAAGTGCATTAGCACTGGATTCATAATAGTCCTCTTTTTTGTTATTATTTTTAGCTGTTGCTGTACAGCAGCCACGCTGCTATATAGAATGGCTACAAATCATTGCCAAAGTGGGCAACGTCCATGTTGTAAAGCATGAATAAATGGCAATGGTAGAGCCAATAGCCTTAAAGACAAGACCTATTGAGTTTGCCAATGCGTATTAGGTCTTGGCACAACACCCCTGTGATTCTGAGCATATCAGTTCATCTTCCTATGGGTGAAAAAGAAAAAAATATTAAATTTGGCAAACAATGTTAGCACATAAAGAAAGCAATTGCCCTCATGTCCATGCATTAGTGAAAATACATTTGGAAGCAGATAACATCTATAGTCACAATAAAAGCCGATAAAATCTGTTGTCACAATAAACATTCATTTCAAAGGAGAAAATGGCTTCTTTGAAGTGTATGGGGCATAGTAAAACATAGCTACAAAGTGAAAGATGTTCAGCAAGGATGATATGGAAGAAAAAACAAAAGTAGTACCTCAAATACAGCGCGATCAGTAGAAGGACAACAGTCAAGCTAAAGCAATCAGCACTTGGTCCATGCTCAAGCGGAAAGAAGAGGAAGTGAAGCCAGCACACACTGGCCAATTAGAAGGCAGAAAATAGGAGTGAAAATAAAGCCAATGAATGTTAACAAATTGGTGGGCTGCAAACCCCTTGTATACAATAACTTTCACAAAAGAGAGCGCATCCAGTGCATGCGCAGAAGCAGGTAAGACCTAAAAAAGGACAGTTGCAGAGGCTACCATGGGTGCAGCAGGTGCAGTGGCATCAGGGCCCAAAGTCCTGTCCAGCCCATTCAACCCTGATAATTCCTGTATTGTACTACACCAAAAAGACAGGCCCTCCAATCCCTTAGCAAAGACAACATGCATTGGCATAGCCAATAGGTCTCGCCTTTGGGACCCTATAAGTGTTTAGCCATACAACACTTGATGTTCTTGCACCAAGGATATTGTGCTGAATAACTAAACACTTATAAGGTCCCAAAGGTGAGACCTATTGGCTATGCCAATGCTTGTTTATATTTGCACCAATGGCAGCACGCCTTTAAAAGGAGAATGTGCCTCCAGTATTAGGTTGAAACTGCTGGTGCATTCCAGTTGCCGATGATGTGCCACACAGATCCACATAACACAACACAACACAAAGCAACACAACCTGAAAGCAATGGGCTTGGACAAAGTCCAAAATAAACCATAACAAAGTATATAGAAGTAAATGTAGCCTGCCACACCAAACGTAGTTTTAAACTATGATACAATGGAGGAAAAAGACACAAGGATGGATTCCGTAAAACTTTGTCACTCAACCAGGAGCAAGATTCCCTCTAAGATATGCAACCGAATTGTGTAAGCCTCAGGTTTAGGTTCACAATCTTTATGTAGGGAGTGGAACAAGACACAGGAGTAGCTCGTGCTCTCACTTTCTGTGTTCACCTATACTTGCTGATGTTACAGCTGCCTCCCAGGAGCCATGTGGGTGTGGTTACGTGTCCTGTTGAAGCCAGCAGGCTCCCACCCATGTTGCTCGTGGGAGCGGCAGTGGCCTGCACAGCTCTTAAAGGGCCCGTGAATATCAATGCATTCAATTACATTTTTAGCCACAGTAAGGGGTGGAAATGTAATTGGAGTGAGGTCACTTGCAACGCTGACCGTGGATGGACATTCCCCCGGGCCTCCACCATGTTAGGACCTTGACAGCGGAAACAGGTTGCACACAAAGAACTGCATATCTGTCACTGCATCCCTCGTGAATAAGTGGCGAAGCAAGAAACGTGCTTGTATCAACCCAGGAGTGCACAATATATGCCAGAAGCAGTTTGGGTAAAAATTGCAAATGACACACCCCAAGCTCATATCGCATTTTGATAAAACACTCCTTTTTTCCTATCTGCGCCAGAGTAAATGGCCCAAACAAATTGTGTATTCGACCCACGGAAGCGATCCCTGAAAATCGTTTGATAGAACATTGTTTATTGCAACCTATTTGTGAAACACTTGGACCAGAACAGTAGACTGGGAACCTGTAGGCATAAACTGCACAATCCTGTCTTATGACAAGTTTCTTTATTGGTAAGTGCGAGATCGGAAATAACTGCATTTTTCCCCACTGTGCTCTTTCGGTTGCCAGTGAAAAGCAACATGTAGCTCACAGTTCAGAAGCACGTTTGCAGGTTTCCTCGCTGTGCACATTGCTCATCTTAAGAAGCGCGAGAGTAGCGCAAGCAAAAAAAAGAGACGGAGAGGGCGGAGCGAGTGAGTGGCCGGGACGTGTGGGCGAGGACAGAGGTGCGCGCGCCCTTAGGAGAACAGTCTTCACTTTTCAAGCACTGCACTCGTGCTTGTGGCGCGCCGCTGCTCACTCCCGCAAGGTGGATGCTGCCACAAGCACGAGTGCAGTGCTTGGAAAGTGAAGACAGATGGCTAAAGGCCCTCCTATGCAGCGTATGTGCGCAGCGTAGGCGAGATCTAAAACATATGGTTCTCAAAGAAGCAGACAAAAGGGGTATCATGGTAATCATGAATGCTAGTGACTACATAGGCGAAACGGACAGGCAACTTCCTGACACCAGGGCCTACACCAGCTTAGAGCCAAACCCAGTTCCAGCCATAATAGAGTTAATTTATAGCAAACTCTTTAACTTGCATGAATTGTGCTTGATCTCAGACTGAGAACTCAGATACCTCATAACGCCTTTTCATGTTACCCAAAATACATGAACCAGGTAGTTTTCCTCTTGGTAGACCCAAAACCTGTGGTAGACATTCACCTACATAACACATTTCAGAATATACTGATGTGTGCCTCCAACTATTGGTACACAATTGGCCATCATGTATACAGGACACAAAATGTCTGCTGAACAAACTTAGTGATATAGAGTGGAGATTGGAGTTGATCTTTGTCATGTTGGAAGTGTGTTTCCTATTCACTTGTATACAGAAGGATGTTGGTCTCTTAGCAGTCAATTACTTTCGTTCAAAATGGTATTCCACTCTGTATGAACACACTAATATGCTTCTGGGGATGATATCCTAGGTTCTAGATAATAATTTGTCCTTACATAACAAAATATGGTATTTTCAGACACAAAGAGTCATAATGGGCTCTAAATGTTCAACATTGTATGCCAACCAGTACATAGAGTGGTTTGGTGGGTCACCTTTGACAACAATGTCCTCGTAAATTGACAGAACATACATTATACTCGGGCGGTACACAGACTACGTTTTTATGTTGTTGACGGGACAGATTGATCAGGCAATGAGATCCTTTGACTATTTGAAAAACAACACATATACCATCAATTTCACCTACAACTGTAACAAATGTAACAACGAATTTCTGGATGTCATCCTTTAGAGTAATGATGACAAAATAACCTCTAAGAGGTATTGTAAACCAGTGGCATGCAATTTAATCTTACATGCAAGCAGTGCGCACCCCAGATCACAAATATTATTTATACCCATGGGTGAAATGACACAGTTGCATAGAAATTGTAGTCATAATGAGTCAGTTGCTGCAGAGTTGGCAAATCTGGAAAGGAGATTCCGATGCCACGGCTACCCACTTGAAATGAAAAAAAATGTGAAAGAGTGAATCAGCAACACTGACAGACAGACTCTCTTGGTAGCCAAATCTAGGATGGTCACTAATCCTAGACCACCTGTGCTAATTCCTCAATATGGTACACAAACCAAATTAAAAATACAAACTTCTAATGAAACACTGCCATTTACTCACTGCTGATGTCACCATGGTCAAACATCTACTAAGAAAGACGCAAATCATTCATCAAAGATTTACAGCAACCCAAGACAGGATATGCCAAAGTTTTCTCAATCCCAAAACTACCACCACCAAATTAGCCTGGCTACCAGCTTTACGGCATGGCCTTTTCAAATGTGGGAGATACAACATGTGTTACTAGGCATTAGACAAAACAGCCTCCTTCCAGCAACAAAAAGTACAACATTGTTAACCTCATCAAATGCAACACTATTTTTGTGATATAGTGTATTATCACACAAAAAAGAAGGGGAGAAAGGTACTTCTCCTTTTCCATCCTCCCTAAATTAAGCTTAAAACACCACAAAAAGAGGAATGTGCAGGGATGTTGTAGCAGCCCTATGATGAAACATGGCACTATCTAGTGGGTGAGGGCAGTTTTAAAGAGCTTTTTATTTGCCCAGGTAGGGGTGTGTCTCCAGATACATGTACCTCTTCCTCCTTTTCCTCTTTTTGTGGTTTTTGATACCTAATACTGTGCCATTTCACCAAAATTTAAGTTGGTAGCAGCATGAGACCATTGAAGGAGATATGGCAAAAAAACATCAGAGTCACTAAATATGGTGACCTTAATTGTCCCCTGGCAAAGCACTACCACTTAGAACATGCTCAGTGTGCATGAATCCAAATTGAATTTCATGCACTTACCACCACCCCCAACCTCTCTAGAAGAGGCAAAAGAGTCCTTGACATGTGCAAACAGTAAGTCACCTGCATAATTAGACTTAGGTCTTTTGATAAAAGTATAAACTTGGATAACGAACTACACACTTTCCTTATGGATTAGAGACTAGTACTGGATGTCAATAGGGGCAACTAAGCATGTATACAAACTGTCTCTCTGGGACTATATACTTCAAGCACTAAATACACCACATTGTTAGTGCTCCGTGGATTAGCCACACACCAATATATATGGTGTTGCTAGGGTCGAGAAAGCTTGCAATTCTACTAATTCATCTATACAACTTTCTGATTGGCACAAATTGTATTTATATATCGATATCTGGTCTGCCATCTTACCAACACATTAATTCTGGTCTGCTTTCTCCGTTATTTGTATGGCAACTACAGAGTACGCGAAACCAAATATATCTTGGGGACATTATGAAATCTTCCCTGGAAATGCATTTCTCCCATTGTTTACCATTGGCTTTGTGGTTTGTGACTCATATTTGCTTACTTTCTATTTGCTGGCTTCATTTGTTTTAGGCTGTCCAGTGTGTCTTTGTCTCTCCTATGGAGTATAGTCTGTTCACCATCGCGCCTTGTATTCTTCCACGAGTGTTCACGTTCTGTAAGTAGGCCTTTAAATTTTGTTCTCATCTTGTCACATATGCTGTGTATTCAAAGACTGTGGTCAAATGTCAGGCTCTGTCTTCCAGAGAGCTTGGTGTTTACTTTTCTTTCTCTGACTTCAAAGTGAGAGGATTTATGTGACAATCCTGATTGGTACCCATGTCAAAGGAAAAGCTGGAGGATGTTATTTGTACTAGCACAGAACATAATTTACATATTTATAAATGAACTGTGCAAATATTTCAAAATTAGAAAAGCACAAACAAAGCAATTTGTTTGTAATTTCGAAGTGGGGTGGAAACAAATATTTGAAGACAATCAAAACAAATCAATACACTTGGCGATGCCATTTCCACATATTATGGTTTGTGCGCAGAATAGTTTGATCAGCAAAACTGTATGTCTAGGCAAATGTAAAGGTCATTTCAATTGAAAATGTGTTGTCTATAATGGCAGTGCGCTATAATACCATGCATATTCCACTCTATGCAACTCCACACTACGACACTCTACTCTACGCTAGTCTACTCTACAGAACTCTACTCGAAGACACACGGTGACAGTCTACTTCCCTCTATGCTAAGCCACTCTACTCTATGACATTCTACTCCACGCCCCTCTACTCTACGCCTCTCTACTCTGCTCTACGATACTCTAATCTGCTGCACGCCACTGCATGCCACTCAAGCCCACTCTACTTCACTTTATACCACTCCACACCACTCTATGACACTCTACACCACTTCACTCTAAGCCACTCTAGAACAATCTACAACACTCTACTCCTCTTTATGCCTCTGTACTCCACTCTATGCCACTGCACTCTATGACACTCTGCGCCACTCCACTTTATGACACTCCACAACTTTACAAAATTCCAGTCTACGACACTCCATCCCATGCTATACCACTCCGCTCTGATATTTTTCTCCACTTTACTCTATGACACTCCATTCCAGTCTCCTCCACTCCACTACACTTTACTTGACTCTATGCTATGCCACTCTATGACCATCCACTCTACTTTACTCCACTCTTTGACACTCTACGTGACTCTAATCTACTCCACTCCATGCAACTCTATGTCACTCTACTTTAAGCCACTCAACACCACTCTATTCTACAACACTCTACTCCACTCAATGCCACTCTACAAATCCTACACCACTCTATACCACTCCACTCTAATCAATGCCACTTCACTCTATGCCACTCCACTCTAGGACTCTTTACTCCACTCTACAACACTTTAATCCACTCTATTCTACACCACTCTACGCCCCTCCCCTCTACAACACTGTACCCCACTCTACAACACTCAACTCCACTTTATGCCACAATACTCTATACCCCTCTACTCCACTCTATGCCCCTCCACTTTGCACCACTCTATGCCACTCAATTCTACTCTCTGACACACCACAACACCCAACTATATGACACTCCACGTCACTGCACTTCACACCACTATCCTCTAAACAACACACCTTTAAGCCGTGCTGAACAGCAACCATGCTGGTGTACAACATAGCTAAAATACATTGGCAAAGCTAATAGCACTTGCGTAGCTAAGACCTATTGGCTTTGCCAATGCTTTTTTCCCCTGTCCGGACCATTTTTCTACATGCTCGCTATTGTTAAGATTCGACATCATAATTTCTATTAACAACATAGAGCCTTCATTTAATTTTCTAGCCTATGTTGACAATGGCCTTGAATCTTTTGGCCTTCATCGGTTTTACTCTGCATTTATTCAGAAACATACCCACAATGCCGAGTCACACACATAAAATGGCGCATCACTTATTCATGGGTAAGTACAACACTTTCCCTGTATTCTGAAGTTCTCTCCCATTTTGGCATGGACGTATTAAATTTCACTAATACCATAGAGTTTGTTCTTCATCATATCCTTTGTTCACTGTTGGATTATGTGCCATTCGTAAATTCCATGGCTTCTCGGCATGCCATCACTTTGAACCTGCTACTTAAGTCCTGGTGCACAATGTGGTCTACATTATACCCAGCATTCACCACACATGAGCACAGAGCCAAATGAGCTACTAGCCTTTTATGTATGGTTTGGCGATTAATCTTCCTCAAGATTCTATCCCTTCTCACTATACTTGGACTATACTAACGTTGTATTTATGGTTTTTCCACTCACAATTATATTAGGACAGGGGACAGTTTGTCTCTTTTATGCACATATTAATTTGTGACTAGCAGCATATTACCTAACCAATTCTGGTTTTCATCATATTGTGCATTGTGAGGAAAGTGGTTTATTATATGGTTGTGCGACCTCACTGTGTAATAAAGTCACAATTCCATATCAGGTGCAGTCGAGTTTGTTTGTAAAGCCTTAGATCAGCCCTTTGTAGCTGAGGCTCAGAGCAGTCAGGATTCATCAAAGGAATAAATGTAAAGCATTAAGAAGTACGAAAATTAAATTAGAAGAAAATGAAATACAATAAAAATACATACTCAATTTATAAAAATAGGTTGTCTTTAAATAGACATCTCACTGACAAAATTTCACTGGAGGCTGCTGGAAATATGAATTTTTATAAGAAACAATAAATCACAGCTTTTCAGGGACGAAAGAGGTCCAGTTGGACAGTTACATCACAGTTACAGCAGTCTCCTGTCTAGTTCCAGGACCCATGGATGATCCGCCCAGTCAATGGAGTGGTTCTGATGCAAGGGATGCAGGATGCTGAAAATGCTCAAGTATGCTAAGCCAGTCGAGGGTTTTCCTGTGGCCACCCCTTAGTCCACAAGCATGGTGGGGCAATTTTGGCCTCAGGGGTCAATGTCACACGAAGTCTGGGTTAATTCCAATATGAAAACAGTAATTACTGGTCTACAGATCTTTGGTTACAGCAAAACCAGCAGTCCCTTGAATTTGCAGTAGCTTCTTTGCTGGGTGACCAAACTGCACCTCAACGATTCTCGTGGGTCCAGCAGACTACGGTGCACCTTTTGAGAGTCAAGACCCCGTCTCCCAGGCTGCACCATACTATCCAGTGGTGATCAGGCTTCTTGGCGCTGGACTCTCACAGCAGGCTTCTCAGCTTTTATGGCCCTGTGGCTGTAACAGGGAGTCAGCCAACCAACTCTTGGAGTCACCTTTTCTGTCTGGCACTCGGACATGGTTTTTCCTTCAGCAGGACACAACAGGAATAGTCCTTTCTTTGCTAGCCCAAGATGTAGCAGGTGCAGTCTTGCCTGTGGTGCAGCCTCTCTTTGCTGGGTCTAGAGAACAGCAGGACAGTCCTTCAGTCCTCTCTCCAGGACAGGCATGATCTGAGGTCTGGCTGTCAGGTGTGCCACTTTTATGCACACAACAAGCCTAGGGAAATGTGGTGAGTAAGTAGCCAATGGGCTACCAGGTCCCATCCTGCTTGATGACAACTTCCTGCGAAGTGTGACATCTAGGTAGCCCAAAATGCACTGTTCTTCTCACTCCCAACATGCAGTACCCTTCTCTTGGTGTGTGGAGGCCCCTAGTCTGACCCAGAGATGTGGCTACAGGTGAGCTACACTGCATCTGCAAAAACTGGTTTGACCACAGCTTCTCCATCTCTGCCTGAGATGCAAACCTGTCTGATAAAATAAAAGTGCAGCCTCTCTTGTGTGTGACTACTATTTGTCCTTCAAAGGTGGCTTCCCCTTTGAAGCTTGCCTTTTGGGCTCACACCCACTCTGGCCATCCTGCCAGGAGGCGGTAACACCTCTTCCCTTTGTCTCCCTTCCAGAGAGTTGTTCATGCCTCTCACCACGAGGGTAAAAGGCTGTCTCAAGGACTGCAACACTTGTGGACAACCTTAAATGGGTACTGGAAATTTTGGGCAACAAACTGACAATTTTTAAAAGTTTCGCTTTGTATAAAAGTAACATTAAATTTGGCTTGAGCAACAAGTTGGGTTTAATGAAATGATTAATTTGATACTTTAACATACCATTTTTAGGTCTCGCCTGGCATTGGAGCGCATGCGCTCCTCGCCTGCGAGAGCTAGAGTAAACAAGTTACTTTTGAGAAGGGGACTCAAGCCCCACCCCTCATTTCCATTGGGTAGTGTCAGCGTTTATGGTAAACGCTGGCTTCCCATTGGAAAGGAGGGTTTTTCGTTGCCTCCCTTTCGCTTTTTGGCGGACTGGCTCGCCTGATTTACGGCTGTGGTGAAGACTTTTCTTATCTGCTTGTTTATTTAACAAGCAGATAAGAACAGGCTTCACGACAGCTGTGAAGCAGGCACGGAACTCAGAGGCGCACGGGGTCACGGGGAGGACAAGGCAATGGCGAGCGCTTGTTTATTGTGAGAGGGAGAGTACCGGCACTTCTCAGAAACAAGCTCTGGTACAGAGTACACTTCTATTTTTCCATGTCAAGCCCTGTGTGTGACCACACACCAGCGCCGTGTGTGACACCATACCGACAATATTTCCCAACATTTTACCCTTCTAAAAACGTTTACATGAACATTGCTTAGTGAAAAGCACCTGTTATTCAAGTGGCAATATGTCTACTTGCCCGTCATCACGTGATCTTCAAGCTGTAGAAACAAACACATGAGCACGCGGTCCCTGCTCTGGCACTCACCGGAGGTCGTGAGGTAAAACGAGTGGTCCAGGGCGCTGGAGGATTTGGCACATAGTGAAACACGGTGCACGTTGTTGCATTCCATTGCTGTGCTCCTCTCAAGGCGGCTGTGCTCCATAGTTGTGCTCCTCTCAAGGAGGCTGTGCTCCACGGTTACGCTCCTCCCGAGAAGGCTGTGCTCTGTCGTGGCTGTGCTCCTCCCAAGAAGGCTGTGCTCTGTCGTGGCTGTGCTCCTCCTGAGCAGGCTGTGCTCCGTCATGGCTGCTGCATGCAGAAAAGTGCCTGTGCTCCATGAGGCTGTTTTCCGAGGTTAGAGTTTGCTCATCCGGAAAAGAGGAAGGCTGTGCACCTCTGAGGAGGCGCCATGAAGAGGCTGGGCACTGGTCTATGAGGGGGTGCTATGAAGTGGACGGGCTTCCTTGCACTTCTAAGGAGGCGCTATTCAGGACCCCGCTGCAGGGCCCAGGCTCTGGTGGCTGGCTGCTCTCCCCCATCCAGTGCAGGAAGTAACTTGCTATGCCTGGTGGTTGAAACCCGAGGCCAGTGTTTCCCTTCAGTAAGTAACCTAAGCAGCCGTTGGGTCCGCAGGCCCTGTCAGCGGGGAGGGCCCAGCTGCTCTGACAGGAGCCGGATAGCCGCCATTTATTTTAATAAGAAGAGAGAGCCGGCGCTCCCATTGGATGGATTACGTTTGAATAGGATCTTTGTGTACCTTGACCCAAACAATACATTCGTGGCTACAAAGAATGTCTAAGGAAAGAGTTATTTTTTTTGTTTAACAGGATGAAATGCAACCTTGAAAGTCTGTAATGTAGAACTGTATATTCAGTTTTGTTTAAGTGCTATTTACAAAATACTAACCCAGTCAATGTTTATCATGGGGCGTTCGCCGCCGAGGGGGAAGTCGCAGGAGAGTGTGGGAGGGATCCCGCTGCTTCTGACAGCTGCGAGCATTTGCATATTAAAAGGTGCAGCTCGGCTCGAGCCCCGGACACAATACACGCGCTCCCTCCATAGCCCTGCAAGGAATCACCAGCTCTAACCGACTCTTCCACCCCCTCACTAAGCACTTTCAGGGTGATTGCTTTCTAGTACATGTCTGGCGAAGGCAGGATGGTCTTTGGATCATACGTTTGTTTCCCCAATGTGGTTCAATGCCGAGGCTTATTTGAAACGTTGCAAAGTCCTAAATGCATTTACCAACAAGTAAGACGCTCACTAAGAGAACAAGCATTTGCAATGCAATAGGTCTCGCATTTATGCGGTTTTGAGCTATTGGCATTGTAATTGACAATGCCTTTTATTTATGTGTTTGTTTTTAAAACCTAAATAAAAGGCATTGCCATTTACAATGCTGATAGCTTAATCTCGCATAAATGCGAGACCTATTGCATTGCAAATGCTTGTTAGTAGTCCCATTAGGAAGTTAGCACTGCTGAGTTGTCAGCTTATAACTCCATATTCACCAATGGGGCTACTAGCCTTTACACTGTAAAAACAACAATGTGGGGTTCTTACTGTCAGGACATGCTAAGTTAATAAAACACATTTCTATCTTTTTAATACAATGAACCCTGCTTTTGGGGCTCAGTAGGCCTGTCTTAGGGGTGACTTGCAAATATTAACAAGCATTGAAAATGCAATAGGTCTCGCCTTTGATTAAGTTAAAGGCCTTTGCTTTGCTAATGGTATTGTATAGCAAAGCAAATGGCTTTAACTTAATGAAAGGCGAGACCTATTGCATTTTTAATGCTTGTTTGTAATGCAGCCCGTTTTCCTTAAAGGAAAACGGGATGCATTTCAAAAAAAAGAATTGAAACGTTTTTGTTTCATTTTTTAAGGGGAGGCAGTGGTCCCTGGGACCACTGCCTGCCTAAAAAATATTTTCCCCTGCATTTGCAAAGGGGAAGGGGTCCCCTGGGGACCCCTTCCCTTTTGCGAGTGCATTACCACCCTCTTGAAGAGGGTGGTAATTTGCGAGTGTTTTGTGCCCGCAAATGAGGACGCAAAACATTCTTACATAGGGTTGCACTCGCTATTAGGAAGGGAACGCCCCTTCCTAATAGCGAGTCGTAAAATAGGGTTTGTACATTCTCCATGCTGTTTTTGCATGCGCAAACCGGCTCGCAAACCCGTTTGCACATGCAAAAATGGTTGTTAATTTGGCCCTAAGTGATTTGCCTAGAATCACAGGATGTGGAGTCGACCCTGAGGCTCGAACCTTGGTTTCCCAGCTCCAAGGTCGACAATCCGTGAGACCACATCCTCTCCCCTTTGACCATGTACATCGCTCAGCTGTCGTTTGGCTAGGTTTGCACTACCGAAATACTAGGTACATGCATACACATACCCCTCTGAGCCCTTCTAAGCTCTGAAGTAGAGGCATGCTAGAGGTGGCAGGGGTGGAGGCAAAGGGAACGAACCAGTGAAGCATTTGCCACAGGAGTCGATGCTTCACCCACTGACAGCCATGGTGAAGGGGCTAGGTACTACTGCTCATGTGACATCAAAAGGGGCACATTCCCATTGGTTAAATGGACGCTGTCCGCTCACCATAAGTTGTAAAGGGGACCCTGTCCACCCTCGGCTCTCGCTCTGCATTCCACTATGCTGCACAAGTGTGCACAGTAAACACGTTTGCAGGTGATTCCAGTTTTTTGTGCTAAGTGTGGATTTCGTCTTGCGCCGTAGGCCTTTCCACATTCTTTTTCATAGTTTTCAAGTTGCTCCGCACCTTCAGTCTCCACTTACATGGTGGCAGTGCTTTAAGTGGGGAAAAAAAACTGGGGGTGCTCTAAAAGGGGCGTGGTTAATGTCTTGAAGGGGCGTGGCCTATCCGAGTAGGGGCGTGGTCTAAATCAAAATAACTAGCACTGTGTGCTTAAGAAAATCATGAAGTCGCATCCAGCAAAGGATAATAAAATAGGCAAAAAGGTATATTTATTAAGTATAACCCATAAAAAAACCAAACACTTTAAAAAACATGTAAAGAATATTTATATTACTTAGAAATCTATTGCAGGATTCCCCAAAACCCTCGAAGATATTCAGTGTGTTTGTTTTGCTGGGGTTTCTCACAACAATTTTCTTCAGCAGACCTTCTACCTTTTGCAAGCCAACTCTTTACATACAGCTTTGGGTCAAATGTTTCAAATGGAGGACCATTGAGTTTTATCCATAGGCATGAAGATTTTTCCATTTTCGTTCACACGCGGCCAGATGACATAAATTGAGGATTTCTTAACTGTGACCTTTATCTGTCACATGGCTGTAGTCCATAATTATATACTTTAACTCCTGTCAATATTTTAGTAGGAGGACACACACAATTTTCTTTTGTTAAATTCAATTCATGTTAGATGTGACATTAATTTTTGTAAAATTACAGTTTATGAATCTTATCCTTTTTCAGCTCAGTCCAAATGGACTTCAGTACCACCGCCATCGAATCGGGGAATGGGACCGCTGGCCTTCAAGGTGGAGGCCCCACGATAGGCATTACAATGCGACTGCCACTACGGTGTTCGCAGTGCCTATCTTTTACATTGCAGCAGGTGCTGCTGGCTGCATCATCCGCCGCAAAGTAAAAAAAAAAGGAACATGTTAAATATATCGGTGCCTGCCACATGGTTCAGTGATATGTTGTGGGGCATCATAGATGCCCCCCAGGACCCATGTCTGAGGGCCAGGAGTAAAGGGGCCTGCTACGGGCCCCCAATGTCCCTTTCGCCAGCATTTCCATGGCAGGTGAACCGCCATTGATAAGCTGGCGGCTAAGGGACATCGTAATCCCTGCTGCAGTGCATGGTAGGCACCACCAGCATTGTAGGAACCACGAGCCCCTCCACCACACCGGCGGGCTCAAGAAGCCCGTCGGGTGCGTGGTGGTTGGTCTGTCCGACCGCCAGGTAACCACCCGCCATTGTAATATGGCGGGCTGTGATGCAGTCACCAATGGCGGTGGGACCGCCACCGACGGGGTGACGTGGTGGTCCCCCAGCCATTATAATCACCCCCTAAGTTTGGTGTGCATGCAAATCCTACATTGCCAACCCCTGGCAAGTTGCACTGCTAGTGCTGGAAAAAGGCCAATGGAGGTACCAATGGGTGAGGTGGACTGGCCTCAAGGGTCTTGTGACCTCAGTGACAGATTCACTGTCGATCTAGGATGTGCTTCTTCATATGCCTGCCCGTAAGACTGGAATTGAACTGCAGTATGGATTGTGGTGGACAGGTCCACCTGCGGGTGCTAAGACACCTGGGCTTCTAAGGTCTATCGGGCCTTCTAAGGTGTAGCATCGGAATAAGCTCTGTCAGGAGTGTGGTATGGAGAACTGGTCATGAAGGTCTGAACATGGTTCTCCAGTTCCAAATTCAGCAGCTCTGGCCAGAGTGCCACATTCTCTCCCACACTGAACACCATACTGCCCCACTGAGAGAAACTCGCACTGCCTTCAGCACAACTCAATTGTGCTGCGACTAAATTCAAATTATGCACTAAGCAACAGTAAAATGCTGCCTGAAAAAAAAGGAATAACACCCTGGAAAAAGCAAACACTCATAGGGAATGCATGAATAAGCAAAGCATGCGAACTGTAATCAGAAAAAAACATGGTTACATTAACGGTTTTAAACTCATTATTCAGAAATCAGTAAGTGATTTTGCCTGAAAAGTTCAAGACATGGCTACTGGACCAGGAAGGGACCCCTTTCAATGTCCATTGCTTATATCCTTTCAAAATGTATGCAGTTTGGTTTAAAAAAGACCACATCCCAAAACACAGAGCCGCATTTTATAAGCTAAAATAATTAAAAAGTTGGAAACGATCATATTAAACGTTTCCACTCTACCCATCAACCAGGTATTGCAGTCCCTTTAGGAATGGCGCACTTACCCACCCTGGGAAAACAATGTTGTTCAAAGAAAGAAGATAAAAAGAAACTAGTGCTTTCACTGGCAAACTCTGTAAAGTGGCGCTAATGTGTGTGGGTGTAAATAACAGTCTGGCCTGTCTGCTGTCCACTCTGTATTGCTTTATTTAGGTATTTAACTATTTTTTCTCTCCATTCCGAGGTTTTTCTTTTCAATCGAAAACGGTCAGAAAATGAGGACATTTACAGCCAAAGTGTTCAGCCTTTTTTGGATCAATTTCACAGGGGAAAAAATAAAGAAAAGGAGAGGCAAGAGAGAGTACCTTAAGAGCTGCCTCTTGAAATCAGCACGTAAGCAGGAGCGAGACAGAGACAGAAAGAGATGGAGGAATAAAGAGAAGAGGGCAGCCGCCAGAGGCAGGTCAGGAGTAGTGGACACGGTCCTTGCCATGAAGGAAAAGAGACAGCGTTTATTTTTTCTCCGTTCTCTGCCCTTCCCAGAACGGCTGAGCCTTCCTGCAGCATAACAAAAGGCAGAGGGCGGGTGGCCTCTGACTCCAGGCAGGTCAAGTGCAGGGCCATTAGGTAGCGCTTTCACGTGCTAATGGCCCTGTGATAACAGAAGGGAGAGGGGAAATTCCTTTGTCCCCTCGTCCCCCCCACCCTTGTCCCCCGTGTCCCCCCCACTCCAAAATCTGGGGGGGATATATCCCCCGCGTCCCCCACACTTCCTACGCCCATGAGTGCAGCAACAGTGGGCAGAGTCTGAGCACCGGCAGTTTTTTTCTGGGCCCTCAAAACGGGTCCGAAAAAAATAAAAATAAAGAACGGACTACCTTTAGTAGCCACGAAAATAGAGCCCGATAGAGACCCGTTTCGAGGGCCCAAAAAAAAAACTGCCGTTGCTCAGACCCGGACAGACCCGGCCCACTTAAAGCCCTGCATGGTGGCACATTCACTTCGGATCTGACTGCGTCCAACAACCATGCATTGCATCTATGCATTGCCTCGTTGGAATGCTTTAACGTGCTTGTGTCGTGCCCGCGCTCCTCCACAGACGATGCCCTGTTTCACCAAAGCAGGTCGTAACAGGTAAGCCCTAACAAATGCTGCGCTGGAAGCCAAGCGAGGATTTCAGCCAATGAAACGTGAGACACTAATATCACTGTTTATTTAATGCCTGCCCTCGCCCCACCTTGTGTCAACATGTTGGGCACACAGAGACCCGGAGCACACGGGAATGCGAAGAGATAGCGATGAGACAGTGACGCTAGGCAGAGGTGGCCCGCTATGACGTAGGTTCTTGTTTCATTCTGGGGCCCAACACTGTCTGTGAGGCCAAACAGCAGCCGGCAGCTGGACAGTAACTCGTGGCCGTGTGCGTGGAGAGGCGAGGGCGTGGTCATCTCAAGGATTTGGGGCCCCTGTTCGGAACAGCTTTGAATTTACGATCCAATTCAGTACTTTTATGCCATCTTTGGCCAAGAGACTGACAGTACACAGGCGCACTTGTCCACATTCTAAAGTTGTTACATTTAATATTCAGGGGTGTAGCACAGCAGCAGCCCACTAATAGTACTGCAAATAATCTCTGTGACCCCTCCCATTTCTCAGATGTGAGGTCCCGTTTGGATCTAAAAGAAACGTTTTCATGGATGTTGCATGAAACATAAACAACACTTCTCTGCAAAATGCTTGTAATAGACTCACTCCTCACTGAAATTAAAAACAAAAAAGTGCGTCTGGAGCAATAAAGGGGTGAATGTCACGCCGCCGGTAAAAGATCAAATCCCGGCGGGCGTGGCTAAAAGGAGACAGGGTGGCAACAAGAAGCGGTTGACATGCCTTGCATGCAATCATTGCACTGCCTTCAGCATGATTTGTGACGCTAAACGACGCACACGAATCAACACTGAAGGCGAAGCTGGGACGAGGCTTCTTGGAATGGTATCGATTCCAAGAAGCCTCGTTAGACGAGAGCAACGCATGCGCTGCTTATGTCACATGAGACCTAAAAAGGAAGGTCTTGGCATTGCCATTGGTTTATATGTCAAAGTCGAGTTAGCAGTTTAAAAACAGCTCTGCCAGCTAGCAATGGTGGTCTGGGAGCCATGCTTTGTCACACTCATTGTGACACAACAATTGCTGCAGTTCACGAGGGACACTAAACTTGCAGGCTCTGGATACGTCTGGTACCACATACTAGGGACTTACGAGTAAGTTTTCTTATGCCAATTATGGGTGAGCTAATTAGACACGTAGGGGCATATTTACAAGCCCCTATCGCCACAGAAACATCACTTTTAGTGATGTTCTAGTGGCGATATAGGCTTTGCCTTATTTACAAGGCAGTGTTAAACCACTTAATGTGGCTTAATGCTACTTTGTAAATAAGGCACCCTTTCATGCTATACTTTGCGGGAATGGGGCAGGCAATGGGTGTTGTGGTGGGCGTTCCACTGTAACTAATTCGAACAACAAGAGAGAGAGGGTTAAGCCACACTCTTAGTCCCCCTTTAATAATCAACAGTAACAACAAAAGAGTGTGAAAATAATATATGCAGGACTAGTGGTTCAAAAAACAAAACAATTGTGACACTGCGAATCAATCTGAAGTTCCTCGGGAACCCTCATTCACCAACATAGTTGGTGACATGCTGACCCACTAATAGTCAGAATCACACACCCTTCACTGTTTTTAGCGTCTAAGCTTCATCACAATTAAATATATCGGTGGATGAATCTTGACATTTTAAAATGTTCCCTTTTTTTCACTAATAATCACTGTCCTTTTAGTCTGATCTTGTTGCTCCGCCTTAACATAGCGTCGAAGCACACTGGAGGTACACAAGGTACCCCCAGGAGAACCCCATGATGAAGCATGTCACCAACTATGTTGGTGAGTGAGGGTTCCCGAGGAACTTCAGATTGATTCGCAGTGTCACAATTGTTTTGTTTTTTGAACCACTAGTCCTGCATATATTAGTTCCACTGTAACACCCATTGATTTTGACGCTGCCCCATATTTTTAAGGGTGGCGTAAATATGGAGCAGCGCCAAAATTAAGACCAGGGAAAACCTGGTCTTACCCTGGCAAAACATGGAGAAATACTCGTTTTTGCAGTTTCTATGTGTGCTGCCTTGTTCGTCAAGATCACACCACCGAATCCGCCCTCACTCAGATAATGGATGACATACTAAAAATGCTAAACCATAATGAATCATGTCCTCTGATTCTCCTTGACCTATCATCTGCCTTCAATACTGTTAAACATTACAGCTTACTATCCACTCTAGAACGAAGGATGGGGCTATCAGGGCCTCTACTGAAATGGTTTGCATCATTCCTACACAATAGAACCCAAAGAGTCAAGGTAAATCAATCACTCTCTCAGCCCTCTGCTGTCAATATGGGGGTACCTCAGGGGTACGCTCTTTCACCCATTCTCTTCAATTTATTCTAGGAATCACTTGCAAATGCTCTAAACACTGCGAACATTCTTTATCCATGTATGCAGATGACACGCAACTGTATCTGAAAATATCCTCTCCAGAAGACTTCATTTCCCTCAACTCTACCTTGTTGAACACGCAACACTGGCTCACTGATAACCATCTTAAGCTCAACACTGCCAAAACAGAATTCCTCATCGCTCCCTCTAAACACACTCCCAAGAATGAACTATGGATGAAGCATCTAACAGCCTTCAACAGTACACCTCACATTATTGAGTCCGCTAAATCCCTTGAAGTCACTCTAGACAAACACCTGAATATGCAGGATCTCATGATGGACATTACTTTATGGATGTCTGAGAGTTGCCTGAAGTTGAACACTGATAAAACGGAGGTTATGTTCTTTAATCAACCTTCCCCACCACGGGCCAATCTCTGGTGGCCGGTAGAACTTAATCCCCCGCCCACACCCGTCACATCTGCCAGAAACCTAGGCTTCAAATTTGATTCCACACTCTTGTGCAAGGTCCAGATTAGGCATGTCTCCGCTTCCTGTTTCTGGAAGCTGAAAGCCCTGCGGAGATTCCTGCATCTTCTGCCGATGGACTACAGGGAAACGGTGGTCCGCACATTGGTCACATCCCAGCTGGATTACGCCAATAGCTTGTACCTTGGCCTTCCAGCTAATCTGATGAGAAAACTGCAAACCATACAGAATGCCGTGGCTAGGCTTAGCAGAAATGTGCCGCTCTGTCATCACATCTCCCCTCATCTGCGCAGCCTGCACTGGCTCCCAGTCAGGGGGAGAATAGAGTTTAAGGCTCTGTCTTTGGCCTTCAGAGCCTCCATAGACTGCGGCCCAGGTTACCTGAAGCTGAGACTCCAGAAGTATAGCCTGACTAGGACCCTGCGATTCAGCTCTCGGGAATAGCTCCGGATTCCTCGCTTTCCCAAAACTAGGATTGGGGGGCGAGGTTTCACGGTGAGAACAGCTACCCTTTGAAATTCCATGCCTGAAAATCTCCGTAAAGCAGAGTCGGAAACTGCGTTTAGGAAGGCCTTGAAGACTTGGCTTTTTGATCTGCCTTAGCCCATCTTGTTCTCTCTGTTCTCCGCTGGGTTTTTTTCCACTGCCTAGTGCCAGGACACCACCGTTGGTGGTAGCCGCGCGCTCTACAAATGGAATGGAATCAAGGGAGCTAATCACCAAATGAGTATTCTAAGAAAACTCAAACCCTTCCTACCACACAATGACTTTAAACTGGCAGTCCAAGCTCTTGTATTGCCTAGACTACACTACGAAAACTCCACCCTTTGCGGTCTTCCTAAATACAATATGGCCCCCCTAAATGACTCCCTTAAAGATGCGGCCAGACTGATAACCGGTACTAAAAGAAAGGATAACATATCTCCAGCCCTAAAATCTCTAAAATCGCTTTGGTGCGAAGGAAGAATTCTGCTAAAGATTGCGTGCATGACTCATAAAGCCCTACATTTCAAGACCCCCATATATATCATGCAAAAGTTTGAGTTATCAGAGGGATTCAGACCCTCACGAAGTGCAAACTCATTACTACTGAAACCACAGATTTTCCAAAAATGAGAATGAGCTACAGAGCCTTCTCGGGCTGCGCCCCGAAGATATGGAACTCTCTGCCACTGGAAGTCCGTTGAATCTCATCTACCTCTTCATTCAAAAATGAAGTGAAAACTATACTAATGAATAAGTTTTTGCCCTAAGACACAGTATGTTTTTTTGTTTATCTATCTGCCTATTACTCTGATGCTCTGATTGTCCACTACTCTGATGTGCAACTAAGGACTCCAGCTCTAGCATACTACTCCCATATATTGAATGATTGTTTCTACTACTGGATTCCACATACCCTATAATATGAAGCGCACTGATACCCTCTTGGGTCATGTTCGCGCTATACAAAACTTTATAAATAAATAAATAAAATAAGTGCTGGTCTTACTCCAAGCCTGAGCTGGAGTACATTTACAACTGTTTTGGGACCTCTTTGGCTGTAGTAACTTTAGAAGGGCAGTTTTTCAGTTCCAATGGGCTCGCTCTTTCTGTGGGTGGTTGTTTTATTTTTGCATGTCCCTCATTAACCCTTCACATTTAGCAGTACGTATTGCCCATTTTCCAACCACTCCCCCTGGCTTTCCAACATTTACTAGGAAATCGTGGATCTGCATGCAGGGGCGAAGCTTAGTCAATAATGTTAGGGGAGTGTGAATCTGAGATTTCCCAACAAGCAACGTGCTGACCCCCAACTAAAATAAATAGGTCAGGCTGGGGCTGATGAACGGGGTAATGGACAGGGTTAGGAACATTAGTTTTGAGTTATTTGGAAATGTAGGGCTGGTCAGTACTGGACAATAGTGAAGTAGTCTGGACTTCTTGATGTACTCCAGTTTAGTTCCTCCAGACACCAATGTAGGGAAGGGGGGCCAAGGAGAGCAGACCTGGCACTAGCACAGACCTAGGATGAGCAGACCAGACTTGGGGAGGGCAGTGATAGCTGGCCTATTTGTCGCCAAGTCCCATCAGGGGTCATGGAGGGAAGTCTGTGTAAAAGCTGTGATATAGGAGAATGAATTTCAGAATATCTAGGAACATGAATGACATAAGGTACCTAAAACCCCAGTAAAAGAAAGTTTTAAACTACCTGGACCATGCATCTATTGTGCACTATGGTGATCTACATAGCAAGGAACCTGACATTCCTTTTCATTCTGCCTTTTTTTAAAGTGAGAGCTAAATATTCTATATTATACATTCAAAGATATGAAGAGTATGGCTCGGAATTTTGTGCCGAAGGAGATTGCTTGTTTCATTCTACTGGGATGTATAGCTGTCCATTTTTAGGCTTCAACAGCTTGTTAAGATTTGAGGTAACATTGCTAAAGATGTGGTTTCAATGCCATTCTATGTGTTTGTGGGTTTAGTAGGTGTAGGAGAGTAGGGTCTGCTATCCTATGGTCACCCCAAATTTTTGCTTTTTGCTTCACTGGTTTTTGACATATTGAGGCTGTGGGCCTGCTAATCAGACCCCCAGCCTGCTGTTCTCTCTACTAAATTGACACTATGCACCCTAGGTGCATAACCAATTGGAATTGGATCACCCTGTGAACCCCTGTACCAGTGTACACTAGGTACCCAGGGCATTGGTGCATCTAAGGCCTACCAGGGGCTGAAGCATGTATTATGCCACCCCTGGCCTGGCCTAACAAATTTGACACAACTGGCTGATCACTCAGCTGGGGTAAGTTGGTGTAACCACCTCTTACTTAGGTGTAGTATACCTATACCTAACCTTAAATGGGACACATGTTAACCTATAAGTCACTCCTATGGCAGGCCTTGACAATCCTGAAGGCAGAGTGCTTGGTTCCATGTGAGATGGTGCTCTGGCATGAGCTGAGCCTGTCTGCAGTGGTCGGAACCACTTCCTTCTACCGTTTCCAGATATCGTCATACCATATACTCTTAAGTGCATTATGAACCTCGCGGTTAAATGCTATCTTTGGTTTGGCTTTATCAAAACATGTCGAGTAAGGTGTCATACGAATTGGAATACTAACCCCTCGCCAAATTCTGGCGACGGGGTTAGCATTCCACCCTTCTAGAGGGACACGACATGTACCGTACCTGAAACCCGGGTAAAATCAGACATAGCCTCAGCTCCACAAAATGGATGCTGCCACCACAGACACAAGTCTGCCCTCCTGCTGCTGGGAGTCCTTCCAGCTTGGGAGACGTGGACAAAGGGTTTCCTGCCAGGGGAGGTGCGAGCACCACCCCAGACAGGATTTTGTGTATTGGTCAGGTAGGGCTTGAAAGGAAACAGACATGCCTGAGGCTCACAAGGAGCCTCGGTGCATATGCCAGTTCAAACCGGTCCTGGGGCACACCAGCCCCGGACCTGGGGCAAGCTGGACAAAGGATTGGGGGTGTAACCACCCCCCTTCATGGTCCCACCCTTAGGGAGGGACCTAGCAGGTAGTCCGGCCCCTAGAATCCGCTTAAAGGTAGGAGCTGTGTCCTAAGACTTCAGACATCCTGGAATCAACTTAACCACAAGAAGAAGACGGGAACTTCGACGCTCTGCTGCACAGAGGACAGAAGGAAATCTCCCCTATGGTCAGGGAGTGACCATCTTGCGAACGCAAGCACCAACCAGCTATTCGACATCTGCTTTGCCGCCGCCTCCTGCCGGAGCCCGAGCCCAGAGCCCGACAAGACCTGGACCTCCAGACCTCTCACCGCCCGATCCACAGTCCCTGAAAAGAAGGAACCCGTGGAGGCACCGAGACACGTGGAGCCAGCCATCTTGAAAGACCGACGACAAGCTGCAAGCGCAACAACAGAGGCTCCCTCCAAGTTGTGCTTTGGGTCCTGAGAAGCCCAACATCCGAGCAGCATCTGCACCAAAGGTGAGCCCTCCAGCATCTCCACGATCTGCGTGGGGCCCCTCTGCACTTTGCAGCTCGACGCGCCTGCCCGGTCCCTGGCCCGTTGGCTAGTGGCCATTTTGGCGACCTAATTTGAAATCAACGACGCTGGTCTGGTTGCTCCAGACTGGCCCCAGCTGCTCTCCAAAGGAGCAGCCCCTCCGACCTTGCTGGTCAGAACAATCAGCTTTCCTCTCTTTCCACGACTCCTGCCTTTGCCAAGGCTTGTTTGCTTCTTTCGAGTCGCCGACACCGCCGACAGCGAGAGCCTGCGTGGGACAGCTCGTGACTTGACTCCTGGATGTCGTCGACCTTCAGGGACCACGTGGCTGCGGAGACAAGCTACACCACATCACCTGTTTGCACCCGACATCGCCTGGTACCTACCTGGTGCCACGCCGGTCACTGGCTAGTGACTGTGAACACTGTCCCCTCTGCTTTCAGGTCTTCTACAACTCCGATCCACCCTTGGATCCAACGCAGCTCTTCTGGACCGACCGCCTGCAGCATCTTTGTCATCAGGCTCCATTGAATCGATAGAAGAAACCCGACGCACTTCGAGACCTATGCACCCGCTTCCTGTGGGTGAGGTAAAGCTGTCACTCCGGTGCCCAAGTGTAGAGAAACATCTCTAGGGTCTGTGTTTTGAATCTTAAATTCGTAGTCCATCCTGAAGACCCTTTCTGCAGTAACTTTTAAACTTTTACGCACCCATTGAAAACCTATGGGAGCCCGCGTGTAACTTTCCTCACTACACACGCGACCCGTGGACCTCCTGGTCACTAACTGAAGTTAGCTCCTTGTAGGCCCAGCGATTCTAGAGGCCCTAGGCCTTTTCCCTTTCCTGTTCGTGGTACTTATACCACTATTTTAGTATATGGTTTGAGTGGCCACCAGGGCCCATCCATATAAAGTGCAACTTCTGTATATTATAACACTGTCTTGTTTAACGATTTGTGCTCCTGTGCTCATAAAGAGTCTAGGGGATACTTTGAGTAATAAATACATATATATTTTGAATATATATCTGTGTGGTGTCCTTTCATTGGTATAAAGGGGGGTTACATTTGGTAAAACAGCTTGCTTAACACGCTTTAACGAGTTTAGCCTCAAAGACTGCTTAGCCTACGCTACCACTAGGGCAGCTAGTCCGAAAAGGTTGACTTACAACCGCACCATAAGGGTTGCTTGGCATGGTACAAGGTGGTCACTTTAACTAGTGAACATCATATACCAGGCCAACTTCTCACATTGGTGAGCAGCGGTTGGATTTGAGCTTGCTGTGTTTTACCATTGTAATCTCTTGGTTACCAACTGAAAGATCACATAGGTACCTTCAGGTACATATAAAACAAGATAGATATACTTAAGTTCTACTGAACTTAGTTGTTGTAGAGCAAAGGGAGTAGCACACCCTGACTACAACTACTAGATAGGTTTAGTAGGAAAACCCAAGTGTAGGTAGATTGCAACACATCCACCCACACTTAAGAGCAATGGCTGGGGCAGAGGGGTCCAATGTACCCATCTCTGTTGAGAGTGACCCCCAGAGGGCACCATCCATCTTTGCGACCCTAAACCAAAATGAGCTCAGGCAGTTGGCAAATATCAGGGGCCTTAAACAGCCCAAGAACCCTACCTCTGCTGAACTCAGAGAGCTTTTGCAAGCTGATGAAGATCAGAAAGCTCTCAAGAAAGCCTCCCAGTTAGGCCCCTTAGGGACTGGAACAGGAGGCCCCCCTTCTGAAGATGCTACTGAGGTACCCCTTTCCAATAGTCACCCCTTAGATGAGAATCATACTACAGAGGATGAATGTGATAGGGATACAGATGTTAGTGGGGATGAAGGGAGAACTAGCCCAGTGCCAAGTGTTATACGTGGCCCAGCTAACCTAAGGCTATTGGGGACTGACAATGGGATCATCCCATTGGATCTCCCTAGTGGACTTAACCAGGGGCTTGGGATGCAGAGGAATCACTCAGGTGAGTCTAATGCTTCTCATGCCTCTAGAGGCTCTCAAGGTCGCTCCAGAAGGGGGATGACCAGCCCTCAGAGGAGGGAACATGAGGCCAGAATGAAGGAAGCTCAGCTGAGGATCAGGAGACAGGAGCTAGAAGTAGCCCTGATGGAAGAGAAACTGAACAAGGCTAGGCAACCTAGAGAGAGTGGGTCTATACCCACTGGTGGCAGCATTGTCCCTAAGGACAAAGATAGGGTCTTTGACAGTAGGAACCCGTCCAAGGTTGTGCCCCCCTACAAAAGTGGGGATGATATCCACAAGTGGATGACTGCTCTTGAGAGAGCCTACAAAGTGCAGCAAGTTCCTGAAGACCAGTGGGCAGCAATCTTATGGCTCTCCTTTGAAGGAAGAGGCAGAGATAGACTCCTCACTGTTAGGGAGGAGGATGTCAGAAACTACAGAGCCCTGAAGAGTGTCCTAGTTGATGGGTTAGGCTTAACCACTGAACAGTACAGGTTAATGTTCAGAGACACCCAGATGACACAGACTCAGGACTGGCCTGAATACATTGAATGTGCCACTAAGGCTTTGGAGGGTTGGTTGCTGGGAAGTAAGGTATCTGATTATGCAGGATTGTACAATTTGATGATGAGAGAACAGATTTTAAATAACTGTCAGAACCAGCAACTGCATCAACACTTGGTTGACTCAGATCTGACCATTCCCCAAGAATTGGGAAAGAAGGCAGACAAATGGGTCAGAACCAGGGTTAAGCAAAAGAACCAGGGCCAAGGGGGTGATCAGAAGAAAACAGACCAAAAGGGTGGAGATCAGAAATCTAAAGACCAGAAGTCTTCAACAGGGCCCCAAACTAGTACTAACGAGGGTGGGTCCCAGCCTAAAGGGAAGAAGAAAGAAGGTCCAAAGAAACCCTGGTGCAAATCTTGCAAGAATACAACTCACTGGACTAGTGATTGTAAGAAGGGTGGAGCCCCCAACACTGTTGCCCCTAAGGCACCTGCTCCCAGTACTACTGTTAGCAGTGTTGGTCCCCAGACAAAGGGTGTAGTGGGAATCACTATGGGAACTGAAGGAGATTCTGACTTAGACAGAACCCTGACACAGGCAGTCTTGATCTGTGATGGGGACATGGATTTGTCCCTGACTGTGAGTCCCAGTAACCTGGGCAAGTACAGACAGACTCCTTTAATAAATGAAAAAGTGGCTCAAGCCTACAGGGACACATGTGCCAGTGTCACTATGGTGACACCAGGCTTTGTGGACCCTGGACAGTACATACCAGGTGAGAACTACCTGGTGACCAATGCCAGCAATGCCACTACTTCACATAGTGTGGCAGTTGTTAACTTCTCATGGGGAGGGGTAACTGGCCTCAAAAGGGTTGTGGTTAGTGCAGATCTCCCAGTAGAATGTGTGTTGGGCAATGACCTAGAGAGTTCTCTATGGTCAGAAGTGGAGTACAGGACACATGCAGAGATGTTAGGTATATCACCACATGTCCTTGCTGTGACCAGATCAAAGGCCAAGAAGTGCCTTACTGTACCACAGGTCTTGGATCCTGGAACAATGGACCAAGCACCTACCAAGAAGAAGAACAGGGGGGTTAAGGCTGTGCCTTCCCCCCTGCCTCCAAGTGATGATCAGCCTTCCCAGGAAGATGATCTAGAGAACCCTGAAGGAACTGTCCCTGAAGAGCTTGAACCTGATCAGGTTGAGTTTCTGGGGACAGGGGGACCTTCCAGGGCTGACTTGGGGCAGGCTCAGTTAACCTGTCCATCTCTTGAACCCCTCAGACAGCTGGCTGCTGCTGAGGCTGATGGGAATGCTCAAGGTACCCATAAAGTGTATTGGGGTGATGGGCTCCTTTATTCAGAGGCTAGAGACCCAAAACCTGGTGCAACCAGGAGGTTGGTTATACCTCTGCAATTTAGGGGCTTCCTTCTTACCTTGGCCCATGATATTCCTCTAGCAGGACACTTAGGCCAGAACAAGACTTGGGACAGGCTTGTCCCTCACTTTCACTGGCCTCACATGAATGAAGATACAAAGGAGTTTTGTCGCTCCTGTGTGACCTGCCAAGCCAGTGGAAAATCAGGTGGCACAACAAAGGCCCCCCTAATACCACTACCTGTGGTGGGGGTTCCCTTTGAAAGAGTGGGAATAGATATAGTGGGTCCCATGGATCCTCCCACTGCATCTGGGCACAGATTTATACTGGTGTTAGTGGATCATGCCACCAGGTATCCAGAGGCAATTCCCCTTAGGACCACTACAGCTCCTGTTGTGGCCAGGGCCCTGCTGGGAGTATTCTCCAGAGTGGGGTTTCCTAAGGAGGTGGTTTCTGACAGAGGTACCAACTTCATGTCAGGATACTTGACAGCTATGTGGAAGGAATGTGGTGTCAACTACAAGTTCACCACCCCTTATCACCCACAATGCAATGGGCTTGTTGAGAGATTCAACAAGACCCTAAAGGGTATGATCAAAGGATTACCTGAAAAGCTCAGGCAAAGATGGGACATCCTTCTACCCTGCCTTCTGTTTGCTTACAGAGAGGTCCCACAAAAAGGGGTTGGCTACAGCCCCTTTGAATTGTTTGGGCACCCTGTAAGAGGCCCACTGTGTTTAGTGAAGGAAGGATGGGAGTTACCTCTCAAAAAGCCTAAACAAGACATAGTGGACTATGTACTTGGTCTCCGCTCCAGGATGGCTGAGTATATGGAGAAGGCATCCAAAAACCTTGAGGCAAGACAGGCCTGAGTATCAGCCAGGACAGAAGGTATGGGTGTTGGAGCCAGTGGCCCCAGCAGCACTCCAAGACAAATGGTCTGGACCCCATACAATCCTGGAAAAGAAGGGAGAGGTTACCTACTTGGTGGACCTCGGAACTCCCAGGAGTCCCCTCAGGGTACTCCATGTTAACAGGTTAAAAGCATATGTTCACAGGGCAGACATGGGCTTGCTCATGGCTACAGATGAGGGACAGGAGGAAGAGAGTGACCCTCTCCCAGACTTGTTGTCTCAGAACCCTGAAGATGGCTCAGTTGAAGGAGTGACCCTTGGAGGCAACCTCACTGATCATCAGCAGATTGAATGTAGACAGGTTCTACAATTATTTCAACACATGTTTTCATTGATACCTAGTCAAACTGACTGGTGTACCCATGTGGTGGACACTGGTGACAGTCTACCTGTGAAGAACAAACTTTACAGACAACCTGACCACGTCAGGGACTGTATAAAGGCTGAGGTACACAAAATGCTGGAACTGGGTGTCATTGAACCCTCAGAGAGCCCCTGGGCTAGCCCAGTGGTTCTGGTCCCCAAACTTCACACCGAAGATGGCAAGAGAGAGATGAGGTTCTGTGTGGATTACAGAGGACTCAATGCTGTCACTAGGACAGATGCACATCCTATTCCAAGGGCAGATGAGCTCATAGATAAACTGGCTTCTGCTAAGTTTTTGAGCACATTTGATTTGACGGCTGGCTATTGGCAAATCAGGTTAGCTGAGGAGTCCAAGGCCAAAACAGCATTCTCAACCCCAGGTGGGCACTATCAATTTTTGGTGATGCCCTTTGGTCTGAAGAATGCACCTGCCACCTTCCAAAGGTTGGTGAATCAAGTCCTTACTGGGTTGGATGACTTTTGTGCAGCATATCTTGATGACATTGCTGTCTTTAGCTCCACCTGGGAGGATCACCTGATCCACCTGAAGAAGGTACTTGAGGCTCTGCAAAAGGCAGGTCTCACTATCAAGGCTCCTAAGTGCCAGATAGGGCAGAGTAAGGTTGTGTATTTGGGCCACCTTGTAGGTGGAGGCCAAGTTCAACCACTAGAGAGTAAGATACAATCCATCAAGGACTGGTCTCCTCCAACCACCCAGACTCAAGTTCGAGCTTTCTTGGGCTTGACTGGGTACTACAGGAAGTTTGTTAAGAACTATGGGTCTATTGTGACTCCTCTTAATGATCTGACATCCAAGAAGATGCCCAAAAAGGTTCAGTGGACAGTAAGCTGTCAAAAGGCATTTGATGACCTAAAGAAGGCCATGTGCTCTGCACCTATCCTGAAAAGTCCTGACTACTCCAAAGAGTTTATTGTCCATTCAGATGCTTCTGAGTTGGGTGTGGGAGCTGTGCTGTCACAACTTAATGTAGATGGTCAAGACCAACCCATTGCTTTTATTAGCAGAAGGTTGACCCCCAGAGAGAAGAATTGGTCAGCTATTGAGAGGGAGGCCTTTGCTGTGGTGTGGGCCCTGAAGAAGCTGAGGCCATACTTGTTTGGCACTCACTTCAAGATTCAGACCGACCATAAGCCCCTCTTGTGGCTAAATCAGATGAAGGGTGAAAACCCCAAACTGCTTAGGTGGTCCATTTCCCTACAGGGGATGGACTTTACAGTGGAGCACCGGCCAGGTACTGACCATGGGAATGCAGATGGTCTCTCCAGGTACTTCCACTTAGGACATGAAGACAAGACTGGTCAAGGCTAGTTTAATGTCCCTGCGTTTGGGGGAGGTTGTGTAGGAGAGTAGGGTCTGCTATCCTATGGTCACCCCAAATTTTTGCTTTTTGCTTCACTGGTTTTTGACATATTGAGGCTGTGGGCCTGCTAATCAGACCCCCAGCCTGCTGTTCTCTCTACTAAATTGACACTATGCACCCTAGGTGCATAACCAATTGGAATTGGATCACCCTGTGAACCCCTGTACCAGTGTACACTAGGTACCCAGGGCATTGGTGCATCTAAGGCCTACCAGGGGCTGAAGCATGTATTATGCCACCCCTGGCCTGGCCTAACAAATTTGACACAACTGGCTGATCACTCAGCTGGGGTAAGTTGGTGTAACCACCTCTTACTTAGGTGTAGTATACCTATACCTAACCTTAAATGGGACACATGTTAACCTATAAGTCACTCCTATGGCAGGCCTTGACAATCCTGAAGGCAGAGTGCTTGGTTCCATGTGAGATGGTGCTCTGGCATGAGCTGAGCCTGTCTGCAGTGGTCGGAACCACTTCCTTCTACCGTTTCCAGATATCGTCATACCATATACTCTTAAGTGCATTATGAACCTCGCGGTTAAATGCTATCTTTGGTTTGGCTTTATCAAAACATGTCGAGTAAGGTGTCATACGAATTGGAATACTAACCCCTCGCCAAATTCTGGCGACGGGGTTAGCATTCCACCCTTCTAGAGGGACACGACATGTACCGTACCTGAAACCCGGGTAAAATCAGACATAGCCTCAGCTCCACAAAATGGATGCTGCCACCACAGACACAAGTCTGCCCTCCTGCTGCTGGGAGTCCTTCCAGCTTGGGAGACGTGGACAAAGGGTTTCCTGCCAGGGGAGGTGCGAGCACCACCCCAGACAGGATTTTGTGTATTGGTCAGGTAGGGCTTGAAAGGGAACAGACATGCCTGAGGCTCACAAGGAGCCTCGGTGCATATGCCAGTTCAAACCGGTCCTGGGGCACACCAGCCCCGGACCTGGGGCGAGCTGGACAAAGGATTGGGGGTGTAACCACCCCCCTTCCTGGTCCCACCCTTAGGGAGGGACCTAGCAGGTAGTCCGGCCCCTAGAATCCGCTTAAAGGTAGGAGCTGTGTCCTAAGACTTCAGACATCCTGGAATCAACTTAACCACAAGAAGAAGACGGGAACTTCGACGCTCTGCTGCACAGAGGACAGAAGGAAATCTCCCCTATGGTCAGGGAGTGACCATCTTGCTAACGCAAGTACCAACCAGCTATTCGACGTCTGCTTTGCCGCCGCCTCCTGCCGGAGCCCGAGCCCAGAGCCCGACAAGACCTGGACCTCCAGACCTCTCACCGCCCGATCCACAGTCCCTGAAAAGAAGGAACCCGTGGAGGCACCGAGACACATGGAGCCAGCCATCTTGAAAGACCGACGACAAGCTGCAAGCGCGACAACAGAGGCTCCCTCCAAGTTGTGCTTTGGGTCCTGAGAAGCCCAACATCCGAGCAGCATCTGCACCAAAGGTGAGCCCTCCAGCATCTCCACGATCTGCGCGGGGCCCCTCTGCACTTTGCAGCTTGACGCGCCTGCCTGGTCCCTGGCCCGTTGGCTAGTGGCCATTTTGGTGACCTAATTTGAAATCAACGATGCTGGTCTGGTTGCTCCAGACTGGCCCCAGCTGCTCTCCAAAGGAGCAGCCCCTCCGACCTTGCTGATCAGAACAATCAGCTTTCCTCTCTTTCCAAGACTCCTGCCTTTGCCAAGGCTTGTTTGCTTCTTTCGAGTCACCGACACCGCCGACAGCGAGAGCCTGCGTGGGACAGCTCGTGACTCAACTCCTGGACGTCGTCGACCTTCAGGGACCACGTGGCTGCGGAGACAAGCTACACCACATCACCTGTTTGCACCCGACATCGCCTGGTACCTACCTGGTGCCACGCCGGTCACTGGCTAGTGACTGTGAACACTGTCCCCTCTGCTTTCAGGTCTTCTACAACTCCGATCCACCCTTGGATCCAACGCAGCTCTTCTGGACCGACCGCCTGCAGCATCTTTGTCATCAGGCTCCATTGAATCGATAGAAGAAACCCGACGCACTTCGAGACCTATGCACCCGCTTCCTGTGGGTGAGGTAAAGCTGGCACTCCGGTGCCCAAGTGTAGAGAAACATCTCTAGTGTCTGTGTTTTGAATCTTAAATTCGTAGTCCTACCAGAAGACCCTTTCTGCAGTAACTTTTAAACTTTTACGCACCCATTGAAAACCTATGGGAGCCCGCGTGTAACTTTCCTCACTACACACGCGACCCGTGGACCTCCTGGTCACTAACTGAAGTTAGCTCCTTGTAGGCCCAGCGATTCTAGAGGCCCTAGGCCTTTTCCCTTTCCTGTTCGTGGTACTTATACCACTATTTTAGTATATGGTTTGAGTGGCCACCAGGGCCCATCCATATAAAGTGCAACTTCTGTATATTATAACACTGTCTTGTTTAACGATTTGTGCTCCTGTGCTCATAAAGAGTCTAGGGGATACTTTGAGTAATAAATACATATATATTTTGAATATATATCTGTGTAGTGTCCTTTCATTGGTATAAAGGGGGGTTTCATTTGGTAAAACAGCTTGCTTAACACGCTTTAACGAGTTTAGCCTCAAAGACTGCTTAGCCTACGCTACCACTAGGGCAGCTAGTCCGAAAAGGTTGACTTACAACCACACCATAAGGGTTGCTTGGCATGGTACAAGGTGGTCACTTTAACTAGTGAACATCATATACCAGGCCAACTTCTCACAGTAGGTTTAATTTGATCTCGTCCCAATGGCCTTTAAAAATGGTGGTAGGATACAATTTGTCAGTATAGCTTAAAAGGATGTACCATTGAGGAAGCAAACTCTAAGTGTATGGTTCGCAGCTAAGTGAATAGTTTGACAAGAGTGTTGTCAAACATGTACTGTTGTGTAGAGTCATGTGCGTGTCATGCGTGCTCTATATTTGTTGAAATAGCAAAAGCTTGGCCAACTGTGTGGCTTGGAGAAGTTTTATGTGTATGATGACGATAGGAGTTGTGTCTTATGTGTACTGATGCTGTAGGGTGGTGTGTAAACTGGGTTTGATAAGGATTTGCTATTGTGTTATCAAACACTGAGCCAGCTGGATGGATTATAGCTGATTTATGTGCACAACGGTCCCTGAAATTGAGTCTCCTCACCAGCTGGCAACGAAGTGGGCCTTAAACTAGACACCACAATGCGCTATTTATAAGAGCATGTCTTGGAGGGATTTAAGGAGAAGAAGGGTAGATGAGGTGGGAAGAAGATTGGTGATACTGAGCACAAGTCAAAACAAAGCACCACCACTGCCTGCACTGCAGATGATAAGGACCTCTTCGATAGAGGCAAAAGGAAAGGTGCAAGTCGGGGCAAAGGTCAGAACTAAGGACAAGTGCTCTGATCTGAGCTATATTCAACAAGGGAGATAAGCCTGAACCTTACGTTATTTGTGAACTTTATTGAATTATTCACGTTATGGCCAAACGCATTGCTTTTTGTTTGATCCGGTATTTTGTTTATACCTTTTTATTTAGTAAAATGTTGTTTTTTGTTATTTTTTGTTATTTATTTATTTAATTGTTTGTTTTTGTTATTTTTTTGTTATTTATTTATTTAATTATTTGTTATTTATTTATTTCATTGATGGTGCTGTCCTTGAAAACTTGAATGTCCTTCTCAATTTTTTCAAGAAGAGCCTTAGCTTCTGTGGTTGACTGATTGTCCTTAATAGCCTGTGTCAATTGTTCTAGTTCTTCTAATTTGCGTTTGGCCATAACGTGAATTCAATAACGTTCACAAATAACGTAAGGTTCAGGCTTATCTCCCTTGTTCAATATAGTTCTATCACTCTGCCTGTGCCTTGCCCCCTGGGCCTAACTCCCCTTTTTTCTCGACTGATCTGAGCTATGGCACATGGTGGGAGAACCAACCACTTGCCCCACTATAAACAGATATGTCGGCAATTAATCGCACAATCCCGACCCTGCACAGACCCGTCATTGATGCCGCAGCAATGCGATCAGATGTCCCTTCCTTCTTCTCCACCCTACAGAGAGGAGGCTGAACAGCGGGAACAGGGCCGGACTGGGAACCAAAACCAGCCCTGACAAAGTGCTCGGCCGGCCCCCCCAGGGGTGTTGGGGGTGTGGCCGAGCTCTTTGCGAGGGCCGGTTTTCGGCCGATTTTGTTACAGGGCCGATTTTGCAGCTATGTTACAACGGCCCTGTAACAAAAACGGCCCCCAGGGGCCCAAAACCGGCCCCCACCCATTCGGCGCACCGGGGGATTGCCCGGTGCCCGCTACGGTCAGTCCGGCCCTGAGCGGGAACCACACAAATGGCACAGTTAGGCCAGGCAAACCTTGTGGCACAGGAGAAACATGTCTGTGTGTAGTTGCACTAATACTATCCATTTATATTGTACTATACAAACAATTCTTTCAGCAATTAATGATGTTTATAACTACTCTACAGAACCAATTTTGTATGTCTTAGAAAAGTGAAATTTGGGGGGAAATCCTACAGGATTCAGTGTATTCCTTCATTGTTAGATGTAACTGTTTCCAGCTGGTGCATAACTCATTCAGCTATTTTATTATTGTAACTTGTGACCCACATGTCATACAAGGATCTCTATAACAAAGGCATTAAGCAACTGAGCTATCTTACTTCCAATACAAATCTGTCATCAATGTTTACAGGTGCTCCGGTGGAGGCACATTAACCCTGCAAGGTGGTTTGTGAGGGTTGAAACTATGACCACAGATGGACTGGGGCAGTATTTTCATGCTAGGTCATGAATTAAAATGTAAAAATAAACATTAAAGCAGAAACTACAAAATGGAAACATGTCAAAAGTATTTTAAATCTGGTGAGTTTAATGTGAATAAGGCATACTGCTCTGTTAAAAACTAATCCTAAGATTTATACATAAAGTGGCATTTACATACCGTGAGAAGTTGGCCTGGCATATGCTGTCCTCTAGTTATAGGGGACACCTTGTACCAGTCCAATTCGACTCTTATGGTGATAGGTTAAAGACAACCTTTAAAGAAAGCTATCCTAGTGGTAGCTTTGGAGAGCAGCCTTCAGGCTAAGTCTTGAAGGAGTGTTAAGCTTATTGTTTTGCCATAGATAACCTCCTGAATAACCAAATGAAAGAGTAGTCCACACAGGTATATATATAAAATATATGTATTTATTCTAGGAATAACCCCACTAGTCTCTTTATGAGGCTAGAGGTGAAGATACAATTCAAACAAGCATTGATAGTTACAATAAATAGCACTGGAATCACAGGGCCCCAGGGGGGGACCAAACCATATATCAAAAAAGTGGTATAAGAACCACGACAATTCTACAGACAATGCCTAGGGCATTTAGGGTCGCTGGCCCCTTTCGAAACCACCCAAGGTAGTGAGGAAGGGGACCCACGGGAGACGCGTGCAGTGGCTAAAGCTACTGTCGGGATCTCGATTAAAGCCTATGGAGAATGTCGCGGTTGAATTTTACAAGTTTAAAAACACTTCTAGCAGGAGTTCAAGTTCAATACTTTAGAGTTAAGCTTTTGAAGGGCCCACACCCACGAGAGTACCGAGGTACCACTGTTACCTGCCCCAGGGAAGCCGGGTGCATAGGTCGTTTTCGATGTCGGGTCGCGGGCTAATTTTCAATGGCAAAACGTGAAGAACTGCTGCTAGCCAAAAGCGTTGTCGTTGTTGTGAAGAATGAAAATGTAGATCTTGTAGAGAAGGACCTGAAGGCAGAGGGGACAGAGTCTGGGTCACGGCACAGTGACCAGGGGGCTCAAGAGAAGGAGCCCTTCAATGTTGGGTGCTTCCAGGTGGAAGAGGTGTAGCTTGGATCGTCAGCCACGGGGTCCAGGAGGCGTCAAGGAAGGTCAGCTTCTGGAGGGCAACTGTCCCACAAAGGATGAAGTTCGCTGCGGTGTTAGTGTCCAGATTGGATCCACTAAGCCTTGGCAACCGCAACCCACACAAGAACACAAAACTGCTACTGGTGCAGACCCACGAGGTCTGAGGGAGGTCTCCAGTGAGGAGACTGTAGAGCAGGCCTGGAGCAACCAGGGGAACTCTTGGAATCGAAGATTGACCTCCGCTAGGGCCCACAGGTCGAGAGACAAGGGACCGCGGGAGGCAGCAATTTGGCGTGCGTAAAGATGCGCCCACGGGTCGCCGGAGCGGGCTAGGGCGTCGATCTTTGGCACAGATGATGCTGAGAGGTTGGCTCAAAAATGGGCCAAAGCACAACTTCCCCACTCGTCGGGGTCGGGTGCTGTGCAAGAGGTGTCTTGGGGTATTGGGGATCTCGGCACCCACAGGGTCCACGGTGCTGAGCTTTGCTGTGCACACTCACTGGCCTCTGGGATGCTTGGAAACCCACCTCAAGGTAGGAAAGAGTCGTCGATGTCCGTAGGAGCAGCGAGGTTCCAACTGGGTCACTTGCAGTGTTTCAGGTGCCTGCCAAGCAGGGGGGTAACTTCTTTACCCCAAGGGAGATTTCTTCAGGTAGCTGAGCAGCAGCAAGTCGAAGTTCAAGTCTGTGAAGTTCAAGAATAATCTGAGGCTCTGGGGACCCAGTATTCACCTTTATCCAAAGATTAGGGGAGTGTCCAGATCAGAGCCCACCAATGAGAGGTCAGGCGGGAAAAGGGTGGCTACACCCTCTCCCCTTTGTGTGTTTCCTGCCTGGGCAGGGGACAGGATGCCCCTGAACCGGTTCCAGGCGGTGTATGCAGAATGTAGGCACTGGGGAAGCCTACGTGCAACTCTGAAAGGCATCCTATGGTGCACCCACCCATTTCCAATCCACATAGTCTGTCTGGGGAGGTGGGAACACCTCCCTGCAACAGGATCCCTATTGTCCAGCTGCCGTGGCTGGAGTTCTGCCCAGCAACAGGCAGCCAGAGTCATGTGGGTGGCGGGTAGCATCCATTTTGTACTACGTGTGCACTTTTAAATTGGTGTCTAAATTCTGCCGCTTTTCCCATATCGCCTCTCTAGCAGGGGGGGATCATGCCCTCAGTCCCATGGCTGGATTGGGGGTATGATTCCTACATGTTTGACACCAAACACGATATGGTTCTGTGTAGCCATTCTCAAGTTATCATGCTATCGCGATATACTTATAATGCGGTTAAGAGTATATGGTATGGCTACACTACAAACAACCCAGCAATGATTTTACAAAGGTTGCAGAGGCCCCTACTCAGGTAGGGGTCCCCCCTCACACATATCTCAGCACCCTGCCTTGTAGGATTAGCAAGGCCTGCTTTAGGGGTGACCTATGAGGATATATGTGTTGTATTAAGTGGGATACAGGATACCTATATCCCTGCAAGGAGTGCAAGCACCACCTTACCCAGACTACAGTAGTGGTCTGGTGGTGTCATTTGGTATGGCTGTCCCAGGGGTGGCACAATAAGTGCTGCAGCCCCTGGTAGGCCTCTGAGGGACTCATACCCTGGGTACCTAGGGTACCATCTACAAGGGGCTGATAGTGTGTCCACAGTATCCAATTGGAAGGTACCTAAGGTACTCACATCAGTTTAGAGAAGAAGCAGATAGGCTGGGGTCCTGGATAGCAGGGCCACAGCCTGGCTAGTATCATAAAACAGTCAAAACAGCAGCAAAAAGTTGGGGGCAACTATGCAGTCGATGCCACTCTCCTACATATACCATCTCATGGCCCTTCCAGAACAACAAAACTTGTGCAAATGTCTGGTACAGGAGTCCAGTCCTGCAGCTCTCTAAAGAAGATGGGGACACCCACTGGATGCTCACAGTCCTGCTTAGAACCCATATCCAGATGCACACCTTGGTATCCTATGATATGTGTGCCTAATGCATCTGAGACAATGGAAGGATAGTTGCAGATTTTCGTACCTCATAAAATATGCACATTGCACCATCAGCTGTGTAAGTCTCCCAAATATAACAGGTATAGCCAGAAATAAGCACTGCAAGATTTCCTCCATCACGGAACAAGTAAAACGCAGCAGCTTGAGTGTGATTCATTATGTAACCGAAAGGTTTTAGCAAATTATCAGCAGTTTTGGGTCACAAAATAGATACGGCACAACAGCAAAAGAGCAAGATTCTCACTCACAGAACAGATAAAGTATGCCATCATCAGTTCAAGCAGCTGTCCCCAAACAAGTACAACTGGGCATCAGCAGTGCAAGCTTCCCTCTTTCATGAAGAAGGTACAGCATGCTAACTGCAGTACAAGCTTCCCTTCCTGACAGAAACATTTGAGCTCTAGATCAGCAAAACAACCTTCCTGTGAATAACAGGTACAGTTTTACTCAACAGTGCAAACACCAAGCGGCGGCTCCTCCGCAATAGCGGAGGAGCGTCGCCCCACTGGCTCAGAGCCAACAGCTGAAAAAGAAAACAATATTTTACTATTGTTTTATTTTCCAGCTGCTGGCTGAGCCAGCGTGTGCAGGGAGGGGCGTGCCGGGCCATGGGAGGGGGGTAGGGGGACTGCTAAATGTGCACTTTTAAGTGTGCAAGTCAGTTTGGCTGACCGTCTTAGGCTGGCCAAACTGAGATGCGCATTCAGATTTCTCCAACCCGGCTGTATTGCACAGCCGGGTTGGAGAAACAGCACAGACTCCCTGTGCCTGAGCGAGTGTTAATCCAGCCCATTCAGACCAATCCCCAAACTGCTCTCATGCTTAAGAGAAGCACAGGGATTGGATGGAGAGTCAGTGATGCTGGCCCAGGGACTGCTGGGACCAGCAGCACCAGGTAAGTGTTTTTTATTTATTATTTAAACCTCCCACCCCAACCCACCGCGCAGTACCCCCTGCGTGCTTCCCATTGGCCCAACTATTGATGCGTGATTGAATGGAGGAGTGGGTGGTGGGTAATTAGGGGAGTCAGAGGCTTCGTGGCTCATAAATGTATGTGTGGATGAATGTTGAGTTTGTGTGAATGGGTAGAAGGATGAGTAGATGTATGTAGATGGAATATGTGGGTGAAAGGATGATGTCTGTGGATTCATGGGCATATGTTCAAAGGTGGGAAATGGTTATTTCGGTCACTTTTTGTATGAGGCATATGTGTATGTCTTTGGTGTGTTGGTGGATATGTGTGTGGGCAGATAATGTGTGCATGTGCGCATGCAAATGGGTCCATGTACCTTGATGGTCCAACAATTTGAGCGGTTCTCCTTGGCATGTGGTGATCTCTAAAAAAGGGCTCTTAACCTTGCAGGGCAACAAATCACTGTGAATCACTGTGACGGGACAACACTGCCATCAAATGTCACTGGAAATCCTGACACTATCAAATGACTGTGTTCTGGCTTTCGTGCACTTATGTGTCATACTTCAGTTTTAGAAGATTCTGAAAGCGACAAACGATATCTTTCATAAAAAGCTGTGACTCTGACACTGCTGGTGTGAGATAGAGACATTGCAGAAAAGCTCCCAACTTAAAGAATAGAAGCAAGCTATCTCAGAATAAGGTATAACATGGAGTAGAACGTATAAGTGGGGGGGACCTAACATGCGCATTCCAAGAAGTGAGTCATTTCAGAATGAGGTGTAATGTAGCAGCACTGAAATAAAGGGGTGGCATGCATATTCCAAGAAGGGAGCCATCTCAGAATGGGGTACAACATGCAGTGGGACTGAAATGAAAGGGGTGACGTGTGCATTCCGCTTCTAAGATGGCATACTCACAATTGTGACTCCAACAAGTGTGTTAACCAAGTGACCAGTTATCATAACACTCTTTATTTACAGTGCTTAGGAATGGTAAAGCATGAAGAGCTATAGGAACTAATCATCTGTATGCTAAGGAACTATGAGTACCTGTATATATGTTTGCCCTGTGATTCTCAGCAAAGGGCAGCATAGCACACAGATTTGAATACCCAACTTTAACAGCTGGAGCATTGTGTCCAGGTGCCCAAGCACCACACCCAGGGCCTAAGAGGGGCATGAAGCTCCGACAATGCAGGGATTGGATCATCATTCCAGGTAGCACACAGAAGTGGAGTGAGCGACAGGAATCAGACCTCTGAACCAATGCCAATTTTAAATCAGATGTGAGCCCTGAGCCCTGCCTGCACCTCTCTCACACTCTCCTAGGTGCACTCAACCATTCAAGCCAACATTTACATAGTCTAATATATGTGATGGCAAGAATCTGGACCCGACTGGTACTGCCAGGCCAAAACCCGACGAAGAAAATTTTCAGGGGATGTTCCACCCAATGTACCCCCACCCCTATACAAGCTATTCCTACTTATATATGCTGCGATATCCTAATAGAAAAGATAGGAGGGGCAAAGATCTCCTCCACGTGTGGGTTTGTGAACTGCATTTTGTAGTAAGAAATGGAGGTGGGCAAGCTTAAAAAATAACGGGAAGAACCGAGCTGGAGCTGAGCAGAGGGTCAGGCTTGGATCTTAGAGCCTGTTCACAAGATGAGCACTGGAAATATTTGCTATGTAAATCATATAACAAACATAACGTAAAATATTAAACCATTCGTTGAAAATGGAAAAATAGTGCTTTGAAGTGAAAGATTTGACATTAATATGTCACATTATAGCACAGGAATAAGAAATGCACAATAGGTTTTGTATAACTGTTATTCTGAACTCACATATTTGAAAGTGCTTTATTGAGCAAAAATGAAGAAAATTGAGTTTTGCTGAAATAAAATATTTGCTCAAGATCACACAATTCAAGCAGTAAGCCACAACTTATCCATGTTTTCTGTTTTCACTGTGAACGAATCAGCCAATTAATGGGATATCTAAATTTTTTCCCTTTTTTATAAGGCTTTGTTTTCACCACTTTTTGCATTTTTTTGCTGTGTTTATGTAGCACGAACATGACAGGAAAGTATTGAAAGCTTTACTTGAGCACCAGTTACATTACACCATAGCACACTCATTTTTTGAAGGCAAGGAGAAATTAAGTGATTTGTCCAGAATCACAGTATGCTGAGCCGATGTAGAGACTCGAACTTGGTTCCCCAGTTCCAAAGTCGACAGCTCTGGTCCTGACGCCACAGCCTCTGTAGAGGTAAGGTGACAGGCAGAAGCCACTTGCAGTCTCAGGGGCAGATTTACAAGCCTCTTGCGCCACGTTTGCGTCACTTTCCCCATGTTAAAAGTGACGCAAAAGTGGCGCAAGAGGCTTGTAAATCTGCCCCTCAGCTTGTAATGGGCTCAAGGTTCCAACAGGACCTCGCGCTGAGCCAGGGCCAGGCAGTATGCTCGACCCTGGCTCGAACTTGCCCAACCTCTAGTAAGAAGCTAGTAGCATTTGATGTTTGACAAAATGCAGTGTGTAAAACGAGCTCAAACAGTTTCTCACTTACAAGACGGGATACAAAGCAGAAACTCCCCATTTAACATATTCTCAAGAGGATGCTGCTGCCATGGGCTCCAGTAGAGGTTGGACACGGGTAGACGCTGTCTACCGACAATTTTCAAAGTGTAGACGCCGCCTACCCTGCTGCAAAGCTGGCCACTTTTGGCTGAGTGACACGTTTATCTACTTCTCCTAGAATTCACAGAAATATGCTGAACTTGTCCCAGTGTAATTGTCTGACACCGGGACAATTTCAGCAGTGTCCGCACTTGCCTGCTTTTGTTCCGAGCAGCAATGTGCAAGCAGGGAAGGACCTTATCAGATTCCAGCTTCACCCATAACAAAAGCCAGAGTAAAGGGGCCATTAGGCCTCTTTAGGTCTCGCCTGACCCAGTGCATGCGCTGGTCTGGCGAGACTTATTGAGAGGGCTCCAAAAAGTGCTACCAGGCCAGCCTCGAGCTACAGTGCATGTGTGCGGGCGCGCGCGCCGCGCTTTACCGCGATTACTTTCACTTTCGCGGTCGCACGGCCGCTTTGCATAGCCAATAGGTCTCGCTTTTAGGACCTTATAAGTATTTAGTTATGCAACTGTTGCATAGCTAAACACTTATAAGGTCCCAAAGGCGAGACCTATTGGCTATGCCAATGCTTGTTTTGCTGGAGTATCCAGGCTGGGAGCTATCAGGAGCATCACACCTAGATAGAATGAAGGGGAAGAAAGGCTCACATCTTAGCACTTCACAAGTACTTAAGAAAGAAATGTGTTTGACTTTGATAGTCCCTGTATATAAGAGATATGCATACACTGTAAGAATGTCAGATGTGTTGGTTGAACGAGTATTTATACAAATAATATTTTAAATACTACTATTTTGTTTTATTTGTTTTATAGCGCTTTAGCAGTACTCATCCCAATGCAGGGTGTCAGAGTGCTTTACATCACAATTATACATTGACAATAAATCATATGCGTGTACGTCAATATAAAGAATGTGTTAGATTAGACAGTGAGGGTTACAAGGTGTAGGAGTCACATGTCCTTCCGCAATGCAGCGTTGTGATTGGTAAGCACCCAGGCTCCCTTGACCAATCACAACGCTGCAATGCAGCGTTGAGATTGGTCTGAGCGCTGTGGTTTGACGCTGAGATGGGGATTGGGGGCCTGGGCATACAAATTACGCATGAGTGTTTGGCCGGCCAAAGAGGGCCTGTCAAACATTCATGCGCACTTTACAGAGTGGCACCACTTCTTCCCTTGCCCTGAGAGCAGAGCAGCTCCCCGCAAAGATGCAGGAACAAATAAAATGATAATGACATCCAGTTATTATCATTTTATTTTTCCTTCATTTCCACTGCTAAAAGCAGTGGGGCATGGAGCAGCCACTGCTGTCTTAAAAGCAGTATCCCACTTACCCATTTGCATAAATAAAAAAAAGTCAAACAACAGTTACATAATGTGCTTTGCAGAAGACATATTAACTCTCTATGCTACTTTGATTTAAAACTAGGACTAGGCAAAACACAGATCTCTCTAGCAAATACGTTATCCTCCAGAGCTATCGTACCATTATTATTATTCCCCGAGATTTAGCCTACTCACAAAGATCTTCGCAGCAGGCGCCTTTACCCCATAAGATATTTTAAAATAAAGACATTGCAACCAATTAAGCAGAACAGATTTACTACCACGTTTCTCCTTGTTGCCATTTTTTTTGCGGCAGGGTTTAAAAAAATAAATGTGTAAGTTGAGGCCCAGATTTTGTGTCGGGGTTGTGTCAATATTTTGGCACAACCAAAATGCAAAATCGAATTTGTTAAATATTGTAATGCACTTCAATGTACGCATATTGGGCCCACTAAACATACGTGATGTCTTAACATACGTGATGTCTTAAGATCTTTGATGTCACATCCTCTGAAGTCATAGGTTTTGATGCCACTTCCTGTGAGGCCACATGCAGTTATGTGCCATGATGTCACTTCCTGTGCCGTCGTGCACGGTGATGTCACACCCATTCCACCTAACTTAGTGGGTAACCCCCACTTCTTTTTCTAGGGCTTGAGCCCTGCTGCCGCCTCTTGTGTTCTTGGGTTTTAAACAGCCACGAATCAAAGCATACAGGTGTCAAGCCAGCCACCCTCCCCCCACAGAGAGAGAGGGGCAAGCAGAGGAGAGAGTCCAGGCGAACTACGGGACAAGGTTTTAAGCTAGAGCTCCCTCTGCTCGTCGTTGTACTCCCATCAGCTCTGGACCCTGATCTTCACCCCTCCCCCCATCCCACCCCAAATAGTCCAATCAGAGAAGTTGCAGCGTTGATGACCAGTTTCGATGCTCCCGCCTGGCCCATTAATCTTCATGTAGCAGCGGCCAGAAGACCACTGAGTGCTCAGGGCAGCCAGATGTTTATTGAGATCCATCGTCCACCGGTTTGCTGCCCCCCCCCCCCCACATTAACATGCACCTAGCCCAATCTACAGTTACTTAATACTTCGCCCATGACCCAGCTGTACCGATGAGGAAAGTCAGGGAGTGACGTGGAAGCGGGTTCTAGGAGCACGAACCAAGCAGGTCTGACTTAACAGAAATCTGGGACAGTACAACTCAAACAAGACTATGAACCAGACAGACGCGAATAAGTCTCTAGGGCTACAATTCTCCAAGCCAGAAAACTCTTCCTGAAGATAGAGCTTGTGACACGTGTAAGCAGGGAGGTAGCTCTGTCTTTTTAGAATACGTCAGTATTTAAATAGGATAAGGTACAATCTGGTGTACATTCTAAGCAAGGGCTTTAAGTTAAATGAAAAAACTGGGGGCATGGCCGATCTAATTAAGGGCGTGGCTTACAATACGCACAATAAAAATCTGTGGTTAGCATAGTGTACCTCCGACTGGCAGGGCCGGACTGGCCGTAGCAGGCACCGGGCAATCCCCCGGTGGGGGGGGGGGGCGGTTTTGGGACCCTGGGGGCCAGTTTTGTTACAGGGCCGTTTTTGCAGCATAGCTCCGGGGGGCCTGCCGAGCACTTTGCCGACTGGTATTTTGCTGCTTCTGTCATTGCATCCAGATATATGAAACAACAATTAACATTATACCTACAAGAAGCCAGAACTATTGGCTTTGCCAATGGTTGTTGGTTGTGTAAGAATAAACAACAACTACGGCTTCGTTGTATAGAATATTGAAAATACTTCAGTTCTGAAATGATAAGCCTGTGAAAGAATTATCACGAGTCTCTTTGAAGTTACCTGAAAGGCATTGAAGGGTGGTACTGCTGCAGAGTTAAAATTTTCCACCGAGGGTTAGGGCAAAAATTGAGAGCCTGATAGAGGTGCATCTCAGCACCTGCTTTTTAGAATAATAATAATAATATCCACATTTGTAAAGCACAAACAATCACCCGTAAGGGTCTATAGGCGCTGGGGGCAGTCGGGAAGATTAAGCAAGCTATTGCCCAGAGTCACATGGTGCTGGGCTAATCTGCCGCCGGCGATCGAACCGTGATCCCCAGATTCCGGAGTCAGTTGCCCTGGCTGTGGCGCCACACCACTTCCCTTGCTGGGCTAATCTGCCGCCGGCGCCTTTTGGGGATCGAGCAGTGATCCCCAGAATACGGAGTCAGTCGCTCTGGCCGTGGCGCCACAACTCTTCCCTTGCTGAGCACCGGTAGGACCCAGCCCTCTTAAAGCCCTGACTCTAAGGCTATTGCAGGTCACAGAGGTATTCCACGGCCATGAGAGGATGGAGGCTGGAGTGTGATTTCCATTATAAGGTCAGGGAAGTCTGAGGTGGCATACAATGTCATTTTAGCATATGCCATAGGGTTTGTTATTCCTGGTAGTATGCACTCGTACCCTTCCCGCCAATAGATACATCTTTGGTCTTTCTCGCCTTCATATGAACGAGTAAGGTTTTTAGTGTGCAAACTAAATAGACTCTGTGGTGCGAAATTTAACACACCAATCTACAGCTGTTTGCTTATAATGTATTGCTAAAAAATATAATGTGCAATTTAATGTAAACTGATTTCAAAATAGCTGTGGTTTATCATATATAGGAACATAAAGAGAGATCCCTGCTTTTATGTCATAAACCTGCTCATCAGTCCCACGTGACAAGGATCAGGGTCGATCATTCTAGGTACAAGAATTACTAGGCTGCATGCGCAATACTACCGTTTGTAGACAGGGGTCGCTGTTGCATTTAGCCTGCGGATGTAGAAGGAAAGGGCAATATCCCTTTTATTATTTTGAACTGGGAAGTGACACATCCTTTGCCTACTACCATGGCTGTCGGAGGCAAATCAGTGTATCTTATGGCCCATCATGCACTTTCATTATAAGCCCTCGAAGTGTGCTTTTTCAACTCACTTGCTGCAGGCACATAAACTGTAGTTGCCCCGGGCGAGTAGGAGGGGGCATATGGAGTTTGAACTTTCTGCAGGGACAACAGCTCACCTTTTACCCTTTGATCACTCTGTTCAGGCCACTAAAAGGTGAGAGCGCGTTTCCAATTTGTTGAAAAATGTATTTTTTGACCTGAGTTAAGCAAACACCAGCAGGAAACGAAAGCATCACATTTCTACCCTGGAGAGAATTAGTCATTCTTTTTTTTTAGGAGAAAATGTGTTCTTAATGCAGCACTATTATCTAGAGCGCTTTCATTAGGAGAGTTTTGCATGCATTTAATATTCCACAGTTTAACCTGGTGCTCATTTCACAGCCCACAGAGAGAAGAAAGGCTGAGTTGATTTTGGCGGGATTTCAGCCTCCCGCTTGTAGGTCAGACGCACATCTCAGCTATAGCTGCTTTAGTCACTGATTTTTTAATTCAGATATGTATCTTGGTTTTCACAGAAAAGTTTCAACAATTGAGGGATATAAGAAAAGGTATGTTCACATTCTTATCTAGCGGTTAGAAAGAATCCCCCATAATCAGGGCAACTGGATTTATTTAATAGGGGAGGACCAATTTATGCACCAGGTTCGAATAAATTATGCAGCAAGAAAAGGAAAATTATGCAGAGTCATTATTTGTAATATGCCAACACTTTCTGGGCAGAGGTTTCACCTCATAGGCACCACTTTGACACCCAAATACTGAAATAAGCAGCAGAAAGGTGACCAGTCATCCTTTTGTTCTTCCAGGCTGCAGTGACAGGCTAGGAGCCATTTTGTGCTGTGTCACACACAGGGTGGCACAATCAGTGCCACAGCCCTGAGTGGACACTCCAATATACATGCTCTGGGTACCCTTGGTACCATACACTTGGGACTTATAAGTAAGTCAGTTTATGCTAATTAGGGGTAGCCAATTCAGCATACATTTTGTAAAGGGTTAGAACACTGCCACTGCGGGCAGGTTAGCAGGCCTCAGTGCACTCTCAGAGTCAGAAAACCAGCAACATTAGGCCAAAGCCTTGCGGGTAAACATGTAAAACAAGGCATTTGCTTACACTAGTGTTTCTGTGGATCACAGATTTTGCAACAGCAAAACACCTTTATACACGAGAATCTGATGGTGACAGAAACTGGTGTTTCCACCTTGGGGCATATTTACAAGCCCCTCTTTCCACCACAACGTCACTTTTCAGGACGTAGTGGTAGCGATAGGGGCTGCGCCTTATTTACAAGGCACAGTTAAGCCACTTAACGTGGCTTAACGCTGCCTTGTAAATAAGGCACCCTTTCACCCTACACTTGGCCTTAGCGCGAAAGGGGTGGACGATGGGTGTTGGGGTGCGCGTTCCATCACAAAACCCATTGATTTTGGCGCTGCCCCCTATTTACAAGGGAGGTATAAATAGGAGGCAGCGCCAAAATTAAGACCAGGGAAAACCTGGTCTTAACCTGGTGAAATTAGGAGAAATGTTTAATTTCTCCGCTTTTTTTTGCTGTTTCCATGTGTGCTGCGTTGTGCAGCACACATAGAAACACCAAAATGCCACTGAAGATTGTTTATGTGCAGGAAGGTACACATTCCTGCACATAGACAATCTTCCCCTGCAACGCAGACACGGGTGCCTGTGTTGGTGATAGGCAGCTGAATTTAGCGCCAGCGCAGTGGGAAACGCAGGGCTGCACCATATTGTTATGAATATGGTGCAGACCTGCGTTTCTAAAGGGCCAGAGCGTGTTGTTAGCCTTCTTGGCTTAACGACACGCGTCACCACTTTACAAGTAAATATGCCCCTTAATTTGGGATTTGAGCCACCCTCAGTTTCTGAACTTTGCATCTGTGTTGTAGTTTTCTTTATTTTAGTGCTCTCTGAGCTCTGAAGTGCATGCACGTTTTTCTTTCAGCCCACAGTTCATGGGGAAAAGCCCGTTTATCCTCGTACCCCCTTCACCTTGGCGCCCCCGCCTTCCCTCTTTTTCTCCCATAAATGTAAGCCCCTCAAGGAGCTGTGCTGGACACTCGGAGCAGCTCCGGCACCGAGTACCCCACATTCATTTTCAGACAGTCTGGCCACGAATGAGGTCATCCAGATGTTTGAGGGAATCTGAGAACCGCGAGCCGGTCTGTCTGCTGACCCATTAACCCTTCCCGGACGGTGAAATAATCGGTTACTTGACCCTGGCCCAGCTGCGCAGAGGACGAGGGCGTCTGTGGGAGGCGGGGCGGAGACTCCGGAGCAGGACTGAGTTACTCCTGAGCCAGCTGTGCCGAACCGCAGAACAATACATCACACTGAAATCATGCCGATTTGCATGACTAAAGCATGCATATCTTGCCAAACCAGCATTAGACCCTTTTGTGTGGCTTTGAGTTTTTGGGTGTCTCATCCTGTGCTGTTTAACCCAGCAGAACTTGGAGCCACATGTATCATCATTTCAGATAGCAATTAACTAATTGCGATTCTCTGCGACTCGCAATCAGGTAATCGCTACTTGATTGTATGTAGCTTTTCCTAATGTGTCACAAATCGGCCTACCTCATTAATATTAACGAGGCAGGTCGCAATTTGCGACCCATTAGGAATCACTAAAATCACAGGGATGGTGGCCTGCTGGGGTCAGCAGACCACCTTGTCTGTGATTGCTTTTACATCAAGCAATCATTTTATTTTTTAGTGCAATCCGTTTTCCTTAAAGGAAAACGGGGGGGGGGGGGGCAGATTTACAAGAACTGGCGCATCGCTGCATATTAGCAGAGATGCGTCAGTTAATTTGCATCATGTAAAAAAAATCTTGCACCACCATGAATGCGTTATCATTTACAATGCGGCGAACCATGGTGCAAGGATAGTCAGATGCGTGACGCATCTTTTGGCGTAAAGACAGCGCATTGCTGGAGTCGTGTCGCAAGCACGACGCAACTCCAGCAATGGTCAGGAATGTCTATTTCTATCATGCTGCATCACTCCTTACGCCTGCTTCAAGTAGGCGCAAGGTTTCGACGCAGTGGCATCATAAAAGAGACTCAGTGAACTCTTGTAGATTTCACTGCGTCACTTTTACAAAGCTTTCCTATGTCGGAACGCCCACCCTGCATACATTATACCTGACGCAGGAATAATGTAGCGCAGGGCCATACAACGTGACACATCTCCCTAGATGCATCACGTTGTAAATATGTCGCACCGCGGCGCATTGTTTACGACGCCGCTGCATCACAGAAATGATGCAACGGCGGCGTAAAGTCGTCGCAAGGGGCTTGTAAATCTGCCCCGGGATGCGGTTAAATAAGAAAAATGAAAAGTTTTCTTTTCATTTTTTAAGAGCAGGCAGTGCTCCGTGGGACCACTGCCTGCTCCTAAAATCATTTTTACAAACATTCACAAAGGGGAAGGGGTCCCTTGGGGGCCCCTTCCTGTTTGCGAATGGGTTACCACCTACTTGAAGTAGGTGGTATATGCAAATGTTTTGCAAGCGTATTTCGGTCGCAAAACATTCCTACATACCGCTGCGATTTGGTATAAGGAAGCGACGCCCTAAACATGCCCCTTCCTAATACCAAATCGGTATGTATTCACAATTCCAAATTGTGTTTTGGTAACATGTTACCGAATCTCAAATTGGAATTCACACATACCATAAGGCATTTTACCGGCTGCAAACGGCCCGATTCTGCAAATCGAGCCGTTTGCAACCAGTAAAATGCATGATACACGTGGCCCAGGTATCTTTTGTTAATCACTTCGTTTGGAAAAATCTGTGGTTTTCATTTCACAGTCTCTGTTTGAAGCACTATGTGTGAAAAGGGGAGTTTCCTGTTTCAGAAGATCCACGTCTAACTGGTTACAGTTTCTATTAGCACATGCTTTCCACCTCCCTTTGTCAGCCTCTACTTCCGGTCCATTGCTGCGCACCTTGCGCCTCATTTATGAGGCCCCTTGCGCCGCTGCAATGTCACTTTTTGGGACATTCCGTGGCCCAGGAGCCTGCTCCTTATTTATGAGGCAGCACTAAGCCACTTTTTTTGGTTTAATGCTGCCTCGTAAATATTGTTCCCTTTAACTCTGTTGTCTGAGTTAAATGGGCGTGCAATGGGTGTTGCTGGGGGCGTTCCCAGCAACATCCATTGCTTTTTGGCACGGTCCTAGATTTACAAGAAATCGTAAATCTGACGCAGAGCCAAAAACATACGCCTCCCCAACGCAAGGCGTAAGATAGACATAACAAGGAGAAATATCTTTATTTCTCCTTGTTTTTCCTTTTTCTATGCGTGCTGCATTCTGCAGCACACATAGAAAGAGGAACGAGCATTGGCATAGCCAATAGGTCTCACCTTTGGGACCTTATAAGTGTTTAGCCATGCAACAGTTGCATAACTAAATACTTATAAGGTCCCAAAAGCAAGACCTATTGGCTATGCGATCGCGATCAAACATCAAAGCGGCCGTGTGGCCGCCAAAAGTGAAAGTAATTGCGGTAAAGCGCGGGGCGCGCGCCCGCGCACATGCACTGTAGCTCTAGGCTAGACTGGTAGCACTTTTTGGAGCCCTCTCAATAAGTCTCGCCAGACCAGCGCATGCGCTGGGTCAGGCGAGACCTAAAAAGGCTCTTGGGGTTGTTTTTGTGCAGGAAGGCTTCCCTTCCTACACAAAAATAATCATCCCTGCAGCGCAGGCACCCTTGCACCGGGAAACATCGTTTACAAAGCATGCGATACATCACATGTCATTACAATGTGTTGTTACAATGACCGCGTGGTTACATCGCAAACCATTACAACACAAGTCGTTACAATGACTTGCTGTAGGGGGCAGAAGGTGTTGAATTTAAAATCCAACACCCTCCCTACTGTTGCACAGACTGGAGTTTGAATACTAAATTATACTATTCCAAAATCCAGCGCGCCCCTTACAGCAAGTAGTTGTAACGACTTGCGTTGTAATGGTATGCGATGTAACAACGCGGTCGTTGTAATGATCTCGTTGGAATCGCATACGATGTATCACATGTGTTGTTACGTGGCCTATTCCCTTGCACTATGGTGCAAATGTGCCTGCTTTGGCACACGGCAGTCCTTTGTTCGCCGGCGCTGGGGAAAAGGACAGGAAAGCGCCTTATCTGATAGATACGGCACATTCCTGCCCTTTTCTTTTGCCATAGGGCAGCGCCGCATGAAGGCCTGTGGCGCTGCCCTACAGCGAAACCTCATAAATGAGGCCCCTTGTACTTTGGTCATCATTTGACCTATCGACACAATAGAGCATTCTGGGATACTACAACAGAATCACAGACAGAACTCTCAATGACAACAGCCGTGAAGCAAATAAGAATCTACCCAAAGAGAGACCTTTATGGAAGCAGGAATTTTAGTCGCCTTTTAGTGGCCTGTGAGCAGCACGTACCCTCTAAGAACAGTGCCTTTTAGCTGTTGTGGGGTGTTAAAGCGGTAGACTACAGATAATCCCAAGCAGTCGTAAGAACTCAAGATCCGCACAGTCGTACACAGCAAGAGGAAGTGGAAGGAAAAAAGGATTCTGTAAAATGGAACAAAAGGTATATGTCCGCAAAAACAGTCCTTGAGGGCTGAAGTGGAGAGCCGCAGTACCTCACCCTCCAACGCTCTTCGTTCAGGTTCCTGCTCAAATATGGTCAGGCGGGGAAGTACAGTACGTGGCTGGAATAAAGCGTCGGCTGTGGTTGAACTCAGGTGGTACAGTTGAGTCGGTCCTTAGTCAAAGGTTCGAGATGTCCAATGGTTTGATGATGTCACGGCGTCCTACTAGATGATGGTCTCCAGCTGAGACAGATGAGATTGCCCAACTATAGGCTCAGCATTTGTGGGTATTCGACTCCTTGTGCTTCAAATGGTCCACTTAATTGATGGTGGGGTGGGAGTGAGTTTGCAACTAATTCACACTGCAACGCTGTTAAACTGCAGAGACAACTTCTCCTTGACTTGGGCAGCACCAGAGCTCCCACAGACTCAAGGCCTCTTCTAGAACCCCTTGCAATCCAGACCAACCACCAGATAGCCAACTGAGCTAATCATGTGGCTAGTAAGACAATAGCTTCCCCGTCACTGAGAGTCTCTGGCAAGAAAGGGGAGGTGCAGGTGATAGTAAGCACTATTCCAGCATGGCTCCTCCCAGAAATTGAAGATTTTTCCTTCAGTGTCTCCATTTCCAACAACTTCTTTGTTACCATTTCTTCACCACTTCCTCTCTATCAGGAGGGATCAAATGGCACTAGAGATGCCACTGGAGTATACCATTGTCTTAATGTGTCAGACTTCCCAGGCTCTCGCCCAACCTGCACTGCATCTCTGATCAGTCTCGGTCTATGTTGTCCACTTTCATTTTAAAAGTATCCCAGAATTCCTTGCAGGGAATAAAATCAAAATGGTGAAATGAAGGCATCTGAGTGCAGAACTCATAACCCACCCCTGCGCCCTCCCAAAATTTGCTGCCCCCCCCGTATCTTTCAAGGAATTTATAGGAATACTTGGGGGATTGTTTTACACAAAATACAGCCAATGTGGATACGGTTGATCGAACTGTCTTGGTGACACAGGGGATGGGACCTGGGGTCGTATTACACTTAAGTGCCCAAGAGGCACAATGGCATTTTGGCCCACTTTCTGCACCCCCAGCCACTTTGGTATGACAGATGGGGTTACAGATACTCGCTCTTAGATGTGGCCCATGTGAACGAGGAATCAGTTTGCCGCCTCTCCCATGCTGTGTATTACAGACACATTCAATGAATCTGTTAGGGGCGCATTGAATGTGTTCCACAAACAGGTGACACAGTCAGTGTGCCCCCCTCGTACCCTCCTATGAAAGATCTTCCTGCAGGCCGTGCAGCCACTCACAGTGCTCGTCGGCAGAGAGGAATCTCTGCCTCAATGCCATTACTCCTCATGGGTTACTGATAGATACACACCTGGACAGAACATCCTCGATTGACTTCGCCTCCCCCACCTTTTCCTCAGGCGCTGGGAGCAGCTCACACAATGAATGACTGACATGTTAATGAGCTCTCCCACCTCCGCCATAACCTGATTTGCAGCCGCTGCTGTCTAATGAAAAGAGATATATTCTCCGCGTTTGTTTGTCCGCAGGGCTTCTGATTCCTCCCTGAATAAGATTCCTACCGCAGGAACGTGTTCCACGGGTTCACTCTGTGCGGGAGCCGCCTGCGAACCCACCGAAGACGGACACAATTAGAATTCAGCAGCCGGATACACGTATTGATCGGTAGATTACTGCAGCGCAACGCGACAGAGTTCAGCACCATGATGGAAGATTGTAAGAAAGAGCGTTGCGGCGAGCATGAAAAGTTAATACAAGGACCCCAAATATGACTTCTGCAGTTATAATATTTATTAAGTTATTGACGCAACCAACAGTACTCTAAGATCTTCTTATATGCTCGTTTTGAGGCGGAAAATGCCACAACAGGCTGTGTTACGTTGCAAACACTAATTGCAATTGACTAAAGGAATGTAACCCAGAAGTTACAGTCTCTCCCGAGATTACTGCACAATACAGCATTACTGTGCCCTACAGGTTTCCCCGATGCCAGAGGTGCGTCTCTAGAGCTGCTAATCAATAACCCAGTGACCTAGGCACACTTCAGTGAAGTGTGTGCCACCAATGTCCACATTCTGAAGTAGTTCCAACAAAGAAAGAGGCCTCCAAGAATCCAGCGAAGCAGCATCACAAAGATATGTGGAAGAACAAGCCAAACCTGATACTAGGCATGTGCATGTAAGCAATTTGATTGCCTACCCTATCCCATAAGGACTTTGCAAAATTAATTAGGGCCCACAATTAATTGTGCATTGACCAGGCTTCCAATGGTCATGTAAATGCTGGGTGCATTCTCTGTTCCTTTTTTAGGTCTCGCCTGAGCCAGCACATGCGCTGCTCAGGCAAGACATTTAGTAAGTGGGTTTTTAAAGTGCTACCCACTGGCTTTTGCTGGCCTAAAGCTTGCGTTCACGCAAGCGTGAACGTGCACAGCTGTCAGCTTTTAGCACCCGAGGCACCATCTGGAGCGTGATTACTTTCACTTTTGGCGGTGCTTCGCGCGCACCACTAGCCTGTTTGCCGGCGCGCGCGCACCCCTGCTTTCACTTTTGCCGTCTTGGAGTAGGAAATTTAATATTAAGTTACATCTATGTTATGAGCTTGACACTGACTGGCAAAAAGTGCTTTGTTAATCATTTCCTATGAAAAAACTAAAAGTACTATTCCATCGGTGCACCACAGGTCAAGTACTTTCTATCAAAGAATTGTGCAATCAACCACGACAAACATCCAAAACAACAATAACAAATACAATTTACAATTAAGCATGTGATTTGAAGGCAATTGGGAGTTAGTATTAGTCACACTTAGTCCAACATATAAAGGTAAGAATTAGTTCCATCTGAGTGACTTCTTCGCTGAGGATGTTAATGGTACTCAGAATATAATAGCTAAAGGTTGCGGGTCGATGGTAGCAAGCATCTGAAATTTAGAATTAAATACCTTTTTTTTCTTTTTTTTTTTTTTTTAGATCAACACTGACAGCAGGAATATGAACAAGCACTGGCAAACCAATAGGTCTCGCCTAGCTGGGATCTATGGACATTGTCAATGTTATTTTCTTTAACCATGTTGTATAGAAGCACGCCTGTTCCGCAGCATGGTTGGAAGTGAAATTAAACAAGCATTGGCATAGCCAATGGGTCTCGCATTTGGGACCTTATAGGTGTTTAGCCATGCAACAGTTGGTGCTGTTGCACCAAGGATATTCTGCTGCATAACTAAATACTTATAAGGTCCCAAAAGCGAGACCTATTGGCTATGCCAATGCTTGTTTGTAATTGCCAACCAGCTTAGCGTTGGGGGTCTGAGACGTTTAAATAGATTTTGTAAAGTAAAGCTGATCACTATACAAGGGGAAGCATGAGAACAATGGAAGACCAACTAGGAAGCTGCTGTAGTAGTCACATTTACTCATTACCAGGAGGAGCTGGGTTTCTGAGGGGGAAGCAAGACTGGATTTTTCTGACATTCAGTCCCTAGAACCTGGCTGCTCTAGTGGCGGAAAAGCAGAATGACTTCACTGTTATGGAAGGTTCCTGGTAAAAGGCGAATGAGTAAGAATGCCAGGGGCAGTGGTAAGTGTATAGATTTATAGCTGTGAGGGATTGCTGAAAGGGAAGGATACACAGACACCACCTTTGCATGCTGTAGGGCAGATTTACAAGAAACTGACGCATCTGTTGAGATGTGTCAGTTTCCCTGCGCCAGCCTGCCAAACCCTTGCGCCAGCATGGATGCTCTGTATTTACAATACGGCGCACCATGGTGCAAGGATTGACAGATGCGTCATAAATTCTGACGCATCTGTTGGGGCAAAAGTCACGCATTGCTGGATTCGTGCCGCAAGCATGATGCAACTCCATCAAAACATACTGAGGCCTGTGCTTATTGTTCTGTGCCACTCCTTACGCCTGCTTCAAGCAGGCGTAAGGTTTTGACGCAGTGGTGTCATAGAAGTGGCACAATGAAATCTTGTAGATATCACTGCGTCACTTTTATGGGGCTTTCCTGCGTGGGAACGCCCACCCTGCATACATTATACCGGACACAGGTATAATATGACGCAGGGCTTTACAACATGACGCATCTCCCTAGAGGCGTCACTTTGTAAATTGGCTACATTGTTTACGCCGCCGTTGTGTCACAAAAGTGACACAACTGTGGCGCAAAAGTGTCACAAGGGGCTTGTAAATCTTCCTCTGTATCCCTTGTGGGAATGGAGATGGCAGTAGTTGAAGTGCCTTTCTGATAGGTCAGTTATATCGCTGATAGTCACTAAAATTATACATTTATTACGCTCAATGCATAAAATGAAAAATATTTGAGTTTTAGCTCACACTTGTAATGAAACAGTACACCAGAATGGACTGGAGAGCCAACAACATGCCTCATTAACTCTGAAGATTTTAAAGCTGCTCTCAGCATACCCTCTAGAAACTGGATTTTTAACCCAAGGATTCACAGCATGGTGCAGTACTTCAGTGCCCTACACAAGGTCATTCTTATGATTTCTTGCTGGTGGAAGACCTGGCCTTCGAGGGAACTAGGCCACAAGGTGTCACTGTATGCCCCAAGCCACCCACCCACAATGCCATTTGATGCAGAAAGATGCTGCAGGGGGGCGCCTGGCCTCTCACCAGTGGTTAAACCATCAGCTCCAACTGCCTGCCTCTTGTATATGGCCATGCAGGGGCGGCTCCTCCACTAGAGCGGAGGAGCGTCACTCCACTGACTTCTTGCAGTGTGAGAAGCAGAAATATAAAATGGTAATAACTTTCAGTTATTACCAATTTATGTTTGGTTACGGGCGGGTGGAGCTGCTCTGCGATCAGGGCAGGGGATGAATGGTGTGCCCACTCCTGAGTGTGTAAAGACTGTTTAGTCAGCCCCCTGGGGACACCCAAACCAGTCATGAGCACTCTGCCCTTCTCCATGCGGTCCGCCCCCCACCCACGAGTCATGCATGCCACGACTGTGGCCATGCACTGCTGAGCTGCTACGCGCATTACCACAGACATCTGGCGGGGCTGACATTAAGGTAATCACATGGATTACCTTGCCTGGGGATGTGGATTTCCCCCGACAACATGAGATTCATGGGGATTCCCTCTTCAGTACCACATTGCACCAGATCGAGGAAATCCCCTGGGACTTGCTTCAAGTGAAGAGAGCTTCCACACTCTAGTCAAGGTAATCCCAGCAATTACCATGCCTACAAAAATAGAAAATACGGGACAATGGCGTGAAAAGTTGTGCATCCTGCCCTGACCCTACTTAGCCTGAAGGCCACAGCTGCTGTCTGCTAGTGCAGCTGTAGGGGCAAAACACTGCTTCTTCCAAGTGGCACCTACCACGGTAATCACCATAATTATCTTGACCGAAGTGACGAGATATCCCCACAAAAGGTGTATCCCGGCATTCCCTCTCCATGAGTTCTGGTACCTGAGGGGCAATCTCAGGATGCCATTCATGTGAGGTGTGCTTGCGTGTTCTAGACAAGGTCATCCTGGTTACTACCTTGCTCGTGTGCAGGGCCGGCTTTTGGCATGGGCAAGCTGGGCCCATGCCCAGGGCGCCAATCTTCACAGGGGAGAAAAGAACTGTCTGCAGAAAGTTCCTGCAAATAGCAACGCCTCTCTTCCTTGGCTTCAGTGATTTCCTTTAAATTGCTTCCAGTCGTTTTTGACAGACATCTTGGTTAATCACCCTCGACCAGACATAAGTACTCTCTTCACAGCGATCTGAACTTCCTTAGTTATATGACACTCCATCTAAATCAATGCTTTAAGTGTGTGTGTCCTCTGAACAACTGCTGTAACTGTCTTTTGTGGTAAGTCCTGCACACATCTACGGATGTAAACATCCAAGTTTAATTACTATAACTGTAACACACTGTTGGACTTGGCCCTTCTGGCAGGTTCACCCCTGAACTTTTTGCTTTTACTGGTGACCTGGTGGTAGTGATTTTTGGTTTCTGCGCACTTTCCCTGTGTCCCAGGGTAAAGTGCGTGCGCACTCTGAGTGCATGTGGTGAGATAGGCCTGCCCTCCCATAGGAATGCATGGGGAATGTATGTGTCCCTGGTAGTTCCTGATGCGTGGGGTGTGCAGGCTCGAGTTTGGTATGTGCGGACTCGTGTGATCGAATGCTTCGCAATGATGTATAATGCGTGATTATGTCATGTGCGGAAGTGCCACTTCTAGGAGTTGGCATATTAGTGTAAAATGTGTCTGGCGTGTGATTGGCTGGAGCTGGCTGGTGAGCCTGGCTCCATGAGTCTGGGTGGGTCTGCCCCAGTGGTGAGTGTGAGATTAGCATGCTGATGGCTGGGGAGGAGTGCACCTTGGTCCTGAATAGGGCAGGGCTTTCCCTACACAATGCTGGATCCGCCCCCTGTGGTGCGACTGATGACCCTAGCCCTGCCAGTGAATAGAGTGAGGGGCTGAGCACATCAAGGGTGCTCCCCAACCAGCTGCGACTGGTTTTCCCCCTCACCCTGAACCCAGAACAAAGGGAAAAGGTGTATAAAAATGGGGCTGCGTCCCCACAGAGTTGTTCTCTTCCAGGATCCTACCTGAGGGGGGCTGCTGCTGCTGCTGGACCAGAGGATCGCCACTTGGACTACCTCCCTGCCTGGAGGCCCAGTGAGCTGGCTCTGGGTCCAGCCTAGCCCCCCCACCCCTGCCTGGCTGTATGCAGGGGAGAACTTTGCTGGACTTGGTTTTTATCCTCCTCTAAGCGCTGGGAGCGCTTTATTTGTATCCCTAAGCGCCTGGAAGCGCTTTTACTGGACTTATAGCGCTAGGAGCGCTTTATTTGGGCCCCCAGCATCAAGAAGCGCTTTCCCTGAAAAGCGCCTCCATTAGAGCCCGTAGCGCAGCGCTACGATAATCCAGGAGGGAACCCCGACGTAGGGATTCCCTCGCTTTTGCCTGATTTAGAGCGGGTGCCCACCCCGAATTGTGGCGCTCGGTGGCGGGTGCCTACCCTGCTTATTTCCGCCGATTTATACTTTAATCCGAAGGCGGGAGCCCACCCCGCGCTTTGGAGAAAGCCCAAGAAAAATCACCACTGCAGCCCGGTCCGGGCGATCCAGAGAGTCAGGCAGGCCGGGGGCGGGACTCCGGGACAGCCGGAACTGGAAATAGGAGGGCGGGAGCCTACCCCGCCTCCAACCGAACACTCGCGGCTAATTTCGAGCCCGGAGCAGGCAGGAGCCTACCCTGCGCCCCGGGGCACTCTGGAGGAAAAAGCGCCGTGTCCCCCACCCAGGCAGGAGCCCACCCCGCACTGGGACGTGTGGCCTTCGTGTTCGGGGCCCGTAGGCTCCACATTTCCGTCCAAGTCCACAAGGAACAAGCCCCGCAGACCGAGTCCTGCCTTCGCTACCTCTCCCCCAGCCGGTAAGAGTTAAAGGAAGTCCGGGCGGGGAGAGGCGGAAGCAGAGCGGCCCCATTCCAGAGCGGACCGCTCCAACGGGGCGCATTGCTCGTTTCAGAGCCGGTTGAGGCTCCAACGTTACGGGGGCATTTGTGATTGAGAGCCCACGAGGCTCCAACATAGGCGGGGGCATTATTTCTTGAGCGCCGAGGTCGCTCCAACAACGGGGGTGATTTGAGTGGCGATGGCCCCAGAGAGGGGGCCCCCACCTATCTCTGCCAGTGCTCGAGCGGCCCCGCCTGCCAGAGGGCCGCTCCAACGACGGGGCAGATATTTGTTCAGAGCCACGAAGGCTCTAGGGGACATTTCTTGTGGGTAGAGCCTAGAGAGGCCCCACGTGACGGCGATACTTGTGTTAAACGGCACAGTGGTGCCCTCGCTCATTTTCCCAGCTGCCCAGCACTTAGTGGGCAGCTGCAACGTGTAGGTTGTGCCTTGTGCGCCCTGGATTGCACAGCCTGCGCAGGCGCGCCCTGACTCTGCTGGACACAGGGTGTCCTAGCCCCGACAAGGCCAGTTGGCCTAGGGACTGCCACAGGTGGTGGGGAATGTGAGTTTTGCGCTATTGTTCCTAACCTGCACCTCTGAATGTGTTTTTATGCGTCATGTGCCTTGTGTTTACACCTCTGAATGTGTTGTGATGCATCATGTGTAACGTGCTATTACCCCTACAGGTATTGTGATACTTAGGTGGTTGCTTTTCTCCCTAGTACAGGTGGTGCTAGTGAGGTCCTGGTCCCCTGCGTGACATTTCCTAAGGTGGTTAGGGTTGCGTAGGTGGTACTTACCTGTTACCGGTAGTTACTGGTCGTGTGCTACATGTGTTATTTAGTGCTACAGTGATTGTATGTGCTATGTTCTAAAGTATTATTCCTATGTTCTAAGTGCTAACTTCTACAAAGTGCTAATTCCTGACAGTGGTCCATGTGGCCCTGTCCCCTGTACATATAATCCCTTGTAAATTCTGCCTGTGCCTGTTGGCACATTGTAGAGTGTGTGTTTTTATCTAATGTGTTTTGGTATAATACAAAGGCTATTTTTATATAATACCTTGTGTGGAGTTTCTTTTGTGGTGGGCCTTGGGTGTTGTTGCTGGGTGCGCGCGCAAACGCTTTACACATTGCCTCCGAGATAAGCCTGACTGCTCGTGCCAAGCTACCAAGGGGGTGATCAGGGGTTATCTTTGGCGTGTAACTTCCTTGCCCTGACTAGAGTGGTGGTTTCTGCCTGGCTTTGGCGCAAGCCTTAGCCAACCAGAAATCGCCATTTCTAACACACGCTGTAACCCATGTATCCTGCTTGTTGTAAAGCAATCTGATACCTTAGGGCCATGTCCACGCTATATATAGAGTTGCAAAAAAAAAATTTACATGTGAGCTGCGGGAAAGTGCCAGGTCAGGAAGTGGGGCATCCACAGAGGGCAGAATACCGAGGGCCTCATTTATGGGTTTTTTGCCGTAGGGCAGCGCAGGAGGCCTTGCTGCTGCGCTGCCCTACAGCAAAAGAAAAGGGCAGGAATGCGCCATATCTATTAGATATGGCGCATCCCTGTCCCTTCCCTTTGCACGGGTGCACTATTGGCTGCCGTGTGCCAACGCAAGCACCTTGCACCATGGTGTAAGGGGGCCTGCGTTGCGGGGATGATTATTTTTGTGAAGGAAGGGAAATGCCCCAAGAAACACCCATGGAACGCCCCCTTTCACACAGTTTTCTGCGTGAAAGAGGCACATATTTATAGGGCCATGAAAAGCCACGTAAGGTGGCTTTACGTGGCCTTACAGTGGCACATTGCGCAACCGGAACATCAAAAAAAGTGACGTTCTGGCGGCGTAAAAGTGCTGGTAGACCCTCGTAAATGAGGCCCTGATTAGGGAAAGGTACAGAAGAGTAATGAGTATGGGATAGGAGAGAGCAAATGGAAGGTGTCTCTGGAATGTGATGAGGGTGTGCAGGAGAAGTGGTTGGAGAGCAAATGTTCAGCACAAGGCACAAGTGGTGTGTGCAGACAAGGAATGCTGTTAATTATGTGTGACATATGATCATCAAAACCTCTGAGTAGATGATAGGTTAAAGGCAACATATGTAATCAGTTCTCATCCTCCTACTTTTGGCAAAGAACAGGTGTGAATCAAAACACTTTCTCGCTAACATAACTACTGGGTGCTTGACACTGCCTTGTAGTCACTGCACAGACAACCTCATTCACCTACAGACAAGTGCGTCTGTCTGCATCAGAGCTTAATATGAGCTGTGGTTTCCGGTGCTCAGCACTGGCATTTAATCATCAACACTGGCGCTTATAGCGCAATCTGGATCCAATTGGAGTGCTTTTCATGAGCACCAGTTAAGGACACACTCATTAGGTCTCGCCTGGCGACACAGCACGAAGCGCTGTCGCCAGCGAGATCTATTGTTACTGACTTGCCTCGGAAGGTAGACAGGAGATGGGCACGTGCAGGGGCGATTGCAGGTTGTGAACGTGCCCGTGAACACGCATGTACAGACACGCGATGTGCACTTCTCCTGTCCCCCTTCCGTCCTCATCAGCTTCATGTAATTTCTTTTTTTAAATGCGCACGTGCGCTCTAAACGTACAGCATGTCCCACTTACTAGCTCTTGTGGGGACTTTGCGCTGGTCTCGTGTCTTCAGCGGCTCACTGCAGCACCACATGGGGCTCCGTCTTGCTCACAGGAGCCCCGCCTGAAATCCTGCGTTGGCCGCACCATGCGGCATTCACGAAGGCGGGGTGGGCTCCTGCCGGACTTCTGCTTCTTTTTTGCCTTGGGTGCTTTGGCGGCCCCCTCCCTGGGCCACATGAGCCGCGCAGCACTCATTAAAGTACGGCGGCTTTTGAAGTCCGCATGCACCGCCACTGGGCACGAGCCGCAGAACACGTGAAAGTTCCAGGTACAGTGCATGCGCGAGCAGCCCTCGCCCTCCCAGGTCTCCTCCCCTGCTTTCTGTTTTGCTTGTTTCTGTAGTCGCCTTCTGCTCTCTCCCTCACCCCTCCCCTCTCTCCTGTTTACTCATTCCTCATTGTATCTCCTGCCTCTATCACTGACTGTCTCGCTTTGCCCCCATCTCCCATTCCACGGGCTCTATCTGCGTGACTTTCTTCCTGTCGCCACTCCCTCTGCTCTGGTTTGGCTCAGTTTGTTACTGTTCCCTGCCTCTGCCACGGCTTGTTTTTTAAAAGCGTTCACCTGACTTGCTCCAAGAGCGCCATTGTACACAAGGCTGTTCTTATTTTGTCACGTTAGATGGCGCTTGAAAAAGTGGGCCTCGTAAAGTGACTTCAAAGACAAACCACTTCTCAAAACAGCAGAGATCGTTCCTTCTATCCTTTCCATTGACGTCCATTCAGCATCCCTGTTCTTGGCAGGAAGGAGCTATTGAAGCAATAATCAAACAGCTGAAGCCACAGTTGACACGGGTTGCTGTTTTTAACCCCTTGTATGTCCATGACGAGCTGGACTCGTCATGGAGCACAGTCGCGCTGTGCCCATGACGAGTCCAGCTCGTCATGAGGCATACCCTAGGGAATCCCTCTGGTGCGGGCACCAGAGGGATTCCCTTTCTGCACAAATAGCCTCGGGAGCTGGGGAAGAGCTTGCCCAGCACCCGAGGCCCCCCCCCCCCCCCTTTCACTGCAATGACGATCGGCGCGCACATCGCGCCGACGTCATTACAATGAAAGTGAAACTGAAATGAGCCAAGAGGCTCATTTCAGGTTTCACTTTGTACGTGCTCAGGGGGCTATCTCAGCCCCCTGAGCACGTAGAAAGACGGGAGAGGTATTGTTGGAAAGGGGAGAATCTCCCCTTTCCAATGGTACCCCTCCTCAGTGGATTCCTGCTTGGGGATCGCCACAGGAGGGCGATCCCCAAGCAGGGATCCACCCACTAGACACCAGGGAGGGGGGAGCGGCCCCTTGGGCAAGGGCCTTTGCTCCCCCCTGTGTATTTTTGGGCATCTTAGTCTTTTTGCCCCCAATCTGCCCCCCCGGGGGGTAAAAAGCCCACTAGACACCAGGGAAGTTGCGTAAAAAAATAAATAGGGGTGGGGGCTGCCCAAAACGGCCCTTGCCTGTCGCGGGTACTTGGGCCTCCCACACGAGTGAGGCACCGTTTTTATCGGGAGACCCGGGGGAACGCTGGGTGGTAGGAAATTTGTGTCAGCCCGGTGATGCCTCAACTTTCCCACACAAAAATGTGTGAAAAAGGTTTTCAGCTAAATTTGATGTTTGCAGGGCATTCTGGGTAAGGAAACGTTGGGGGATCCACGCAAGCCATACCTCCCTGGAATCCCCCGGGTGTCTAGTTTTCAGAAATGTGTGGGTTTGGTAGGTTCCCCTAGGTGGCCGCTGAGCACCGGGCCAAAAACCCAGGTGACCCCCCTTTCAAAACCAGGTCGTTTTGAGGTAGGCAATTTTCATGTCGCCTCAATACGTTTTGGGGCCTTGCCTGTCGCGGGTACTTGGGCCTCCCACACGAGTGAGGCACCGTTTTTATCGGGAGACCCGGGGGAACGCTGGGTGGTAGGAAATTTGTGTCAGCCCGGTGATGCCTCAACTTTCCCACACAAAAATGTGTGAAAAAGGTTTTCAGCTAAATTTGATGTTTGCAGGGCATTCTGGGTAAGGAAACGTTGGGGGATCCACGCAAGCCATACCTCCCTGGAATCCCCCGGGTGTCTAGTTTTCAGAAATGTGTGGGTTTGGTAGGTTCCCCTAGGTGGCCGCTGAGCACCGGGCCAAAAACCCAGGTGACCCCCCTTTCAAAACCAGGTCGTTTTGAGGTAGGCAATTTTCATGTCGCCTCAATACGTTTTGGGGCCTTGCCTGTCGCGGGTACTTGGGCCTCCCACACGAGTGAGGCACCGTTTTTATCGGGAGACCCGGGGGAACGCTGGGTGGTAGGAAATTTGTGTCAGCCCGGTGATGCCTCAACTTTCCCACACAAAAATGTGTGAAAAAGGTGATTTTTTCAGCTAAATTTGAGGTTTGCAGGGCATTCTGGGTAAGGAAACGTTGGGGGATCCACGCAAGCCATACCTCCCTGGAATCCCCCGGGTGTCTAGTTTTCAGAAATATGTGGGTTTGGTAGGTTCCCCTAGGTGGCCGCCGAGCACGGGGCCAAAAACCCAGGTGACCCCCCTTGCAAAACCAGGTCGTTTTGAGGTAGGCAATTTTCATGTCGCCTCAATACGTTTTGGGGCCTTGCCTGTCGCGGGTACTTGGGCCTCCCACACGAGTGAGGCACCGTTTTTATCGGGAGACCCGGGGGAACACAGGGTGGTAGGAAATTTGTGTCAGCCCGGTGATGCTACAACTTTCCCACACAAAAATGTGTGAAAAATGTGATTTTTTCAGCTAAATTTGAGGTTTGCAGGGCATTCTGGGTAAGGAAACGTTGGGGGATCCACGCAAACCATACCTCCCTGGAATCCCCCGGATGTCTAGTTTTCAGAAATGTGTGGGTTTGGTAGGTTCCCCTAGGTGGCCGCCGATCACTGGGCCAAAAACCCAGGTGACCCCCCTTGCAAAACCAGGTTGTTTTGAGGTAGGCAATTTTCATGTCGCCTCAATACGTTGTGGGCCCTTGCCTGTCGTGGGTACTTAGGCCTCCCACACGAGTGAGGCACCGTTTTTATCGGGAGACCCGGGGGAATGCTGGGTGGTAGGAAATTTGTGTCAGCCCGGTGATGCCACAACTTTCCCACACAAAAATGTGTGAAAAAGGTGATTTTTTTCAGCTAAATTTGAGGTTTGCAGGGGATTCTGGGTAAGGAAACGTTGGGGGATCCACGCAAGCCATACCTCCCTGGAATCCCCCGGGTGTCTAGTTTTCAGAAATGTGTGGGTTTGGTAGGTTCCCCTAGGTGGCCGCAGAGCACCGGGCCAAAAACCCAGGTGACCCCCCTTGCAAAACCAGGTCGTTTTGAGGTAGGCAATTTTCATGTCGCCTCAATACGTTGTGGGCCCTTGCCTGTCGCGGGTACTTGGGCCTCCCACACGAGTGAGGTACCGTTTTTATTGGGAGACCCAGGGGAACGCTGGGTGGTAGGAAATTTGTGTCAGCCCAGTGATGCCACAACTTTCCCACACAAAAATGTGTGAAAAAGATGATTTTTTCAGCTAAATTTGAGGTTTGCAGGGGATTCTGGGTAAGGAAACGTTGGGGGATCCACGCAAGCCATACCTCCCTGGAATCCCCCGGGTGCCTAGTTTTCAGAAATGTGTGGGTTTGGTAGGTTCCCCTAGGTGGCCGCCGAGCACCGGGCCAAAAACCCAGGTGACCCCCCTTGCGAAACCAGGTTGTTTTGAGGTAGGCAATTTTCATGTCGCCTCAATACGTTTTGGGGCCTTGCCAGTCGCGGGTACTTGGGCCTCCCACACGAGTGATGCACCGTTTTTATCGGGAGACCCGGGGGAAAGCTGGGTGGTAGGAAATTTGTGTTAGCGCAGTGATGCCTCAACTTTCCCACACAAAAATGTGTGAAAATGTGATTTTTTCAGCTAAAATTGAGGTTTGCAGGGGATTCTGGGTAAGGAAACGTTGGGGGATCCACGCAAGCCATGCCTCCCTGGAAGCACACGGGTGTCTAGTTTTTAAAAATGTATAGGTTTGCTATGTTTTCCAAGGTGCCCGCAGAGCTAGGGTTCAAAAACTACAGCTAGACATTTTGCCAAAAAAGGGTCATTTTTCACTGCGAAATTGAGGTGTGACCACGTTGCGTTTTGCGCCGTTTCCTGTCGCGGGCACTAGTCCGACCCACACAAGTGAGGTACCATTTTTCTCGTAAGACTTTGGGGAACATGGGGTGGGTGGAAATTTGTGGATCCACGCAGATTGCGGAACTTTCCACCACAGAAATGTGTGGAAAATGTGGTTTTTTTGTCAGTTTTTTAGGTTTGCAAGGGATTCTGGGTAACAGACCCTGGTGGGAGGCAGTCAAGTCACCCCATCCTGGATTCCCCTGGGTGTCTAGTTTTCAAAAATGTATAGGTTTGCTAGGTTTCCCAAGGTGCCCGCAGAGCTAGGGTTCAAAAACTACAGCTAGACATTTTGCCAAAAAAGGGTCATTTTTCACTGCGAAATTGAGGTGTGACCACGTTGCGTTTTGCGCCGTTTCCTGTCGCGGGCACTAGGCCGACCCACACAAGTGAGGTACCGTTTTTCTCGTAAGACTTTGGGGAACTCGGGGTGGGTGGAAATTTGTGGATCCACGCAGATTCCGGAACTTTCCACCACAGAAATGTGTGGAAAATGTGTTTTTTTTGTCAATTTTTTAGGTTTGCAAGGGATTCTGGGTAACTGACCCTGATGGGAGGCAGTCAAGTCACCCCATCCTGGATTCCCCTGGGTGTCTAGTTTTCAAAAATGTATAGGCTTGCTAGGTTTCCCAAGGTGCCCGCAGAGCTAGGGTTCAAAAACTACAGCTAGACATTTTGCCAAAAAAGGGTCATTTTTCACTGCGAAATTGAGGTGTGACCACTTTGCGTTTTGCGCTGTTTCCTGTCGCGGGCACTAGGCCGACCCACACAAGTGAGGTACCGTTTTTCTCGTAAGACTTTGGGGAACGCGGGGTGGGTGGAAATTTGTGGATCCACGCAGATTCCGGAACTTTCCACCACAGAAATGTGGGGAAAATGTGGTTTTTTTGTCAATTTTTTAGGTTTGCAAGGGATTCTGGGTAACAGGCCATGGTGGGAGGCCGTCAAGTCCCCCCATCCTGGATTTCCCTGGCTGTCTAGTTTTCAAAAATGTATAGGTTTGCTAGGTTTCCCAAGGTGCCCATAGAGCTAGGGTTCAAAAACTAGAGCTAGGCACTTTGCCAAAAAAGGGTAAATTTTCACTGCGATATTGAGTTGTGACCACGTTGCGTTTTGCGCCGTTTCCTGTCGCGGGCACTAGGCCGACCCACACAAGTGAGGTACCATTTTTCTCGTAAGACTTTGGGGAACGCAAGGTGGGTGGAAATTTGTGGATCCACGCAGATTCCGGAACTTTCCACCACAGAAATGTGTGGAAAATGTGGTTTTTTGGACATTTTTTAGGTTTGCAAAGGATTCTGGGTAACAGACCCTGGTGGGAGGCAGTCAAGTCACCCCATCCTGGATTCCCCTGGGTGTCTAGTTTTCAAAAATGTATAGGTTTGCTAGGTTTCCCAAGGTGCCCGCAGAGCTAGGGTTCAAAAACTAGAGCTAGGCACTTTGCCAAAAAAGGGTAAATTTTCACTACGATATTGAGTTGTGACCACGTTGCGTTTTGCGCCGTTTTCTGTCGCGGGCACTATGCCTACCCACACAAGTGAGGTACCATTTTTATCGGGAGACTTAGGGTAATTCAGTTTTGTAAAGGAACTGTTATTATCTATTGACTTTCGATGCATTTCTGCCTTCCAAATGAAAGATATTGTGTAAAAAAGAAGTCATTCTAAAAAATGACTGATAATTCTCATGCTAGTATGAGTATTCCCAATTTCAGAAATGTGCAAATATCTACTGTTTCTAAACTCTATATTTTGTTCCCATTTCAGAAATACATAGGTTTCTTTCATACCGATTTTTCCATGTACACATTTTTACAGAATAATTACTATATACCCGGTACATAATAAAAAACCATTGCAAGTTGCTGCTCAGTTTTTGGCTCTGGGTTCGTCGGGTTCTTGGTGAACCTACAAGTCCTATATATCCCCACAACCAGTAATGTCCAGCGGATGTAATGGTATATTGCTTTCAAAGAGCTGTCATAATTAGAAGAAGTTACAGGTGAAAACTTTGACACAAAAGGCTTTTTTTTCAACTAATTTTCAATTTATCCTACATTTAACTGTTAGTTTCTATTAAAAAAACCTTGATGGATCTACACAAATGACCCCTTGCTGAATTCAGAATGTTGTCTTCTTCTCGAAAATGTATAGCTTTCCAGGATCCATTATTGCTTTTGTACCCATTTCTGCCATTAACTGGAAGGAGGTCAAAAGCACAAAAAATAGCAAAATTAGGCTATGTCCCAGAAAAATGCCAAAACTGTGTAAAAAATGTTGGGTTCCTGACAAAAGTCTGGTATCCCCGAAAAGCTGGGAAAATGGTGATTTCAACCCCACAAACCCTTTTTTGATAACATTTGCAGGGAAAAACCCAGATGCTTTCATTTGCAGCCCGTTTTTCCAATTTTTCTGAAAAAAAACAAAATGTTGCTGTATTTTGGCTCATTTCTGTGACCCCTCTAGGAGAATCCACAAACCCTGAGTACCTTTAGCATCCCCATGATGTTGAAAGAAAAGGACGCAAATTTGGCGTGGATACCTTATGTGGTCAAAAAGTTACAGGGGTCTAAGCGCGCACCACCCCAAATAGCCAAAAAAGGGCATGGCACAGGAGGGGAAAAGGCCTGGCAGCGAAGGGGTTAAGTAAAAGCACATTCGCTTTTTGAAAATGAACTAATATGGCATACTTTTTAATTGTTGACCACACGGAAAAAGGTGTTTTAATTATCATGAGGCAAAATGAAGCAACATAGCAAACCTTTCGCCTCATATCGTACTTGTGCTGTTTACAATTGTTTCCTCTGCTGTGATAGGGGCGGGGTAGGACTGCAAATGCGCTTGTTTACTACAGATCTCGAGTGCAGCCCTGCTCCGCTGCTTCTCTGAAGGCCAGTTATTCATTATTTCCTCCTACTTGTTTATTCTACCAAATGTATGTTCTTCATGTGGGGATGTGCGCCATCGTATATATGGCCCTCACTGTCACAACAACATTAACATTGCCAATAGATTGCTGAGACATACTGATTTTTAATTTTTAACTTATATCCACGTGTTTCTTCTCATCCTCTGCTTCTTCTCCCCTCATAAGCCTTCCCGTCCACATTTTTTCCACCCCTGCCTGGGTTTATTCTCCCCTCCCTCACAGTTTCCAGTCTCCATTTCTTCACCCACCCTCCTGAGGGGAAAGTAAAGCCCTATGAAGCAGCCAGCCTGGCCGCTTTATAGAGCTCTTTTTTTTATCATCCCCCACCCACTAGACTTTAAACACTATTGAAGAGTAACTTAAATGTTCAATAATTCCGTGTCACTTCAGAACAAATCCTTCCCACAGGATGCACCACATATAATAAAACAAGGATTTGCAATGCAATAGGTCTCGCATTTAGGCGCGTTTGAGCTATTGACATTGTAAATGACAATGCCTTTTATTTTGTTTTTTGAAACATAAATAAAATACCATTGTCATTTACAATGCCAATAGCTTAAACTCTCGTAAATGCGAGTCCTATTGCATTGCAAATGCTTGTTTTTTGTAGGCACAGGAGATTAAGTGATTTGCCCAGAGTGTTGAGCCGACGCCAGACTCGAACCTGGTTCCCCAACTCCGAACTCAGCAGCTCTGGACATTATGCCACATATTCTCCCCATTCATTGTTAGTGGTTGGTTCTGTTTTAGGCAGTGCTAACAGGAGAAATGGGCTGGTGCAAGCTGCCTCCTGCCAAAAGCCGCAGCACTTATTTAATTAATTTGTTCACAAATTAACCACTGGTCTGCATCCTCCACCTATGCAGTGGCATGTGGCTCTAAACCCACTGCAAGTTTACGTTGAGGGAGCAGACGCCATTTCACTCAACACTGACCATAAGCATTTCCTGCCTAAAAGTTACTGTTGGTATGGTGTGCCACTGCGTCCCGGCCCAATGCCAGCCCTGATTGTCTTGGAGAGCTAAAGGAAGAACGTTTCTGCCCCGTAATTCTATTTTATTTAGAGCTGGAAGTGTAACAAGTGCTCCTCTGTGCCTTGGGGGTCAGAGGGCGAAGGTGTGATTGGAACCAGTTGTTAATACTAGTAGCGGCTGTCAGGATACGAGAGTGGCGGGGCAGGAAAGATTCGGGGGGGGGGGGGGGACAAAATTTTTTTTTTTTAAACACCTCCATGCCGCTTCTCGAGTCCTGAGTCGTCTCTCCTCTGTCGTCCTGAGTCATCTATCTGTGGCCGGAACCAGGAACCACACAAGCTTCCTCCCCTTTTGGGAATTGGGTGGGGCACATGAAGGAAGCGATTGAATAAACAGATGTTACTATTGACAGTCGCCTGCTTCCTTATTACAATTACCTATGAAGGACCCGAGGGTTGGAGCAGAACCAGCATGTTAGGCTCCAGTTGGGTAGCTCACAGTAAAGACAGGATGCAGATTTGCAGAAGGAAATCCTTTATTCCGCAAAGAACATTAATTATAAGCAATAGGATAGGAGCTAACCGTCAGCAGGCGCCCACCTTCAATTGGCCATTTACACCTAAATGACATTCTGGCAGGCACCCCCGTTATTCATTTCCATAAATGCACCCATTCCAATACATTACCACACATTTCTCCATTCTAATATATATATATATATATATATATATATATATATATATATATATATATAACTGTGGCGCTCGTCACTGTACAGTTATACATGAATCAGAGATTCCATAAAAAGGGCATTTTTCGCTTGCTAATAACTTTTGAGTCGTTTGATGATTCATCACAAAACTTTCCCAAAAAAAGTTCAACGACCTCAGCTACTTACTAGAAAGTTTGTAGGTGGTCGTCAAGCAGGGGTTGAGAAAAAGGGAGACGTCCCAAAACACTTTTTTGCCCATGAATTTTCAAAAGGAAAAATTAGGAAGCCATACAGAGAAAATGATTGAACATTATTACACCAAATTTGGCAGAAACCTAGATCATTACTCAGAAAGCGTGCTTTTGTGATTTGGTGTATATCTGTTCAGTAGTTTTTGAGTAATTAAGGATAAAAATGTATAGATATATTGACAGTTGATCCCAGGGGACTCCCAACTGCAACTTCAAAAACAGGAGTGATCCGATGGGTCGCAAGTGGATTTTTTTCTGCTAGACTCATTGTCCTGCATGAGCGAGCGATCTGATTGGCTGACCACAAAATTAATGAAAATGTTGTAGCTGCCCTTACAGGACACGAGGATGGGGTCCATGTGTCCTGAAAATGAAAAAAATATATAAGATATTAGGGGGTAGAGCAGGGGTACCTGTGCCGTGAAAAAGTAAACAAATGTATGATGTTAGGGGGCAGGGTAGGGGTACACTGACCCCTATTGGGAAGACCTGGCTCTTCATATAGGCACCACACACCTACAGGCCTTGCCCGAGCACCTGGATACCCTCTTGGATGATTAGTGTGCTATACTAATTAACATAACACTGCTAAAGGCTGTGTGAGGCTGGGTGCTGGCCACTCACGGTGGGATAAGTGCCTGTGGCCATGGATGCCGATCGGTTGGGTGCAGGCCTGGCCACAGGCCAGGCTTTGTTGCCAGCCCTTGCCTTACCATGCACAGCCGAGCACCGTGTATGCCGATGGGTTGGGCACATGGCCCGTGGCGAGAAGTTGCATTATGTTATAAACACATAGAAATTCACTAAAAAAACAAGGATTAAAGTAGAGTTATATGTGGGGAAGCTAGTAAGAGTTTAACTTAGTTAAAAAAAAACTGATATTCACTGAAAAAACGGTTAAAGTACAGTTCTATGTGAAGAAGGTCTTAAGATTTTAACTTACATTAAAAAAATTCTTAGAAATGCACTGTGCTTAAAAACAAAACAAAAAACACTGACATGTGCCAGTTATATGTAACTGACATAAGTATAACGGTGGCGCACTGCTTATGACCTCACATATTGCATCACTGATGACATCTGTAATCTATGGCAGTGCAAGTTATACCGTTTTCAGTTATGTTTAACTGGCGAATTTCAGTGTTTTGTATGTTTTTTAATGGTAGTGATCTTTCAGTGAATTTCTAACTTTTTTTAACATAAGTTAAAAGCTTACTACCTTTCTCACTAATAACTCAACTTTAACCTTTGTTTTTTCAGTGAATTTCCATGGTTTTCGTTTCACCAAACTTCTCCAACTGTCCATGTGTGCTGTATTGTAATGCACACATGCGAATGAGGAAAAACATTAAACTATGTCTATGCATAGTATTTTGTACTGGAAGAATACCCTTCCGGTACAAGTATATGCTAGACATCACCCACACACCTTTGCACTGTAGTGCATTGGTGTTTGCGTGGCACCAGGCAGTCAAATGTGCCCCAGCACAGGGTCATGGGAAACAGTGCCATATCTTAGTAGATACAGTGCTGCTCGGTTCTCTCTCTTTGATCCAACGGAGCACTAGATTGCTTTGCATCAAATGTTAGTAACTCTGCTCCCTAGTTCTGAATACTGCGAGGCAGGTTTTGAGCCACTGAATGCTGTGAGCAGTGTAGACTTTCAGGGACAGTTCTAGAAAGTCTCAGCCTAGTGGTGGATCTGCATGCTGCGGTAGGCGAGTATGGTTCACACCAAGAGAAGTGACACAGTCACTTGAAGTCCAGCTCCTGCACTGCCCTCTGGTGGATACTTCCTAATGGAATCTCATTCTTTTGAATTCACTTTGTTATTTTGATGTCTTGCTTGAGTTTCTGTGATGGAGCAAGTAAAGCTCTTGCATCGGCCATTAGCGTTAACTTTTAATGCACAATCTCGGTGCCTTATTTTTTTTATTCTCTCTCTTAATCTATCTTTTTCTTTTCATTTTAGCATTCATTGACCTCTCCACTATGCGGTAATAAAAGGGGAACCTCGTTTGAAATTAAATTCTCCCCTAACGACACCTCTGTCCTCTGTTGCCAATTTGCTCCAGCACCGAGCACCACAGCCCACGCCTTAGTGGATGACAAGGTGTCTGAATATCCCAAAATCTGCAACACACCGGAGGCTTATCTCTCAATGCACAGGTGGCCAGACATCCCAGATTGATCGGGACAGCATCAGCCTTTCATATACTGCCCAGGAAAATTTCTGTAAATTAGCACGTCCTTGTTTTTGGAGAAGGGCGACTGAACATAGAAGTAAACATGTTTCAGTACAGGACCATTTAACAGCGTTTATCAAAAAGCAATTTAACAAAGAAGACACCTTGTGTAAACAATGCATTTAATGACCATTCTTGACGCACTGTCTGTTTAGGTCGAGTTGGGCAGCGCAAACGCTGCTGCGAGGCATGCAGTATTGGAGTATGGCTTTGAAGCCCCATCCCCCGCCCGTATTTGTCATTGGCTTTTGTCATTGTCCTTCATAAACACTGTCCTCCGAGTCATTATTAGGCCTCCTTGGTACCGCCTTGTCTGCATTTGTTACCTTCCATAATGGCTGGACCTTTTACTTGTCTTATAACACGGTCTGCTTTATTTTGGCTGTGAGCACTATTTTGTTTAATGATTTGCCCCTATTCCATCCCCAACTTCGTTGCAGCACGCCGCCCGCTTTTATTTTATTTACCAATGGCGATACGCTTTAACAATAGCGACTGCATTTCTTCCTTTATTTATTTTAGCAGTGCGTTCTGCTTTAACCCCTTCAGTGCCCCGCCCTTTCCCCGCCCTGTGCCGGGCGTTGCATTAGCGGGCGGGGTTCATGACGAGATAGTCTCGTCATGGGCACAGCGCAACCGCGCTCCATGACGAGACCATCTCGTCATGGGCACTGAAGGAGTTAAGTATAGCGGCCATGCTTACTTATTAGTTTTTTTCTTAGTTTTTGTTTACTAGCTCCCATGCAGCGCTTTCACATTCATTGAGGCCGCGCCCCTTTCTTTAGACAAGCCACGTCTAAAGAAAAGGGCACAGACGGTTTTAAAGTGATAGAGCCGCATGGGCGCTTTTACAAAAAAAAACCATCTGTTTGTCAACTTGACAAACAGATGCGCCCCATGCAGCGGTTTCACTTTAATTTCGGCCACACTCCTTTCTTTAGATGCGGCTTGTGTACAGCAAGGGGCGCGGCCTCCATGAATGTGAAAGTGGTGCATGGGCGCTACTAAACAAATATATGCAATGTAATATGTATCGCTTTTGCGAGAGTTTAAGCCAGTGGTCGAAGTGGGTGGGATCGGGAGGGCACGGCGTGCCCCTACTTCTGTAATTCGGTAGCTCCCGTTCCCCTACCTTTTTCATTTTAATAATGCGTCCCAGGACGGCAGAAATAGCCAAGGCCGGCAGAGAAGGCTCGGCTTTCCTGGCCGTTGGGGACGGGCGGCGGGCAAAGAAGGAAAAGGACTCGTCTTTTCCTTCTTGCCAGAGAAGACATGGACAGTGTCCACTTCTGTTCTGTCGCTGGCAGCTGCTCACCCTCCCTTTTTTCCTCTTCTCCCTCTTTCTGTCTCGCTCCTCCTCACTGAAAACCATGACTTCAAGAAACGGTTCTCACCCTCTCTTTCCTCCTTTTCTTTCTTTGCTCCCCTATGAAATGGATCCAAGAAAGAAAAATACTTTTGATGCAAATGTTGTCTTTTTCTGAAATTATTCAATTCCAAAGTACAGCCTCAGGACGGAGAGAAATAAAAGGTTCAACTATGAAAAATAAATAAATAACTAAATAAAGCAAGACAGTGTTCACAAAGCGGCCAGATTGATTTTATTCACACCCAAACACATTAGCGCCACTCTACAGGGTTTGACAGTGAAGCGCTACTTTTGTTTTATCCTTTCTTTGAACAGCATTGTTTTCCCTGAATGAGTAAGTGCACCATACTGAAGATACTGCAATGCCGGATTGATTGGTGAATTGGAAAACAAAATGCGTACCACGGCTTGGTGTTTATTGATGTGGTCTTTTTAAACCATACTGCTTGCATTTTGTAAGGATATAAGCAATGGACATTGAAGCGGGTCCCTTCCAGGGCCCTGTAGTCATGGCCTTAACTTTTCAGGCAAAGCTCACTGATTTCTGAATAGTGAGTGTAAATGTGTTAAGTTAGCCATGTTGTTCCTGCTTACATTTCACATGCTTGAATTAATCTTGCATTCCCTTTGCTTTTTTTCAGGATGTTGTTACGTTTTTTCAGGCAGCGTATTGCTCTTGTCTTGTGCGTAATTTGAACTGAGTCGCATCTAGGTATTTATAGCAGGGCACAATTGAGTTGTAGTTGAAGGCCGAGCGAGTTTCTCTCAGTGGGGCAGTATGGTGTTAGGTGGGGGAGAGGATGTGGCACTATGGTCAGAGCTGCCGAATTTGGACCTAGGGAACCAGGTTCAGCCTTCATGACCAGTACCCCAGACCACTCTCCTGAGGGAGCACATTCCCATGCTAGACCAAAAAAGGCCCAGCAAGACCATAGAAGCCCTGGAGTCTTAGCACCAGAAGGTTTACACTAGTGGGGGCAAGTGTGAGTTAACCTTGGAGGCCTGTCCACCACAATCCATACTGAAGTTCACTTCTAGTCTTGCGGGCTGGCTTATGAAGCAGCACACCCTAGAGCAACAGTTACTCTGTGTCTGAGGTCACAGGACACTTGAGAAGTGCCAGCTCTAGGGAGGTGCAACCGGTGTGTTCGCAACCGGGTGCTGACTTTGGTTGGCAAGTATATTATGGTTTTAAAGTGCTTGCTGCCTCCTTCCTGGCCTCCAGCAATTTTTAACAACAATAAAAATGTTATGATAACTCCGTTGATTAAAGTTCTTCCTAGAGAGACATCGGGGTTTGTCTAGTGGAAGTTTTCATTCATGGAAAAGTTGCTCAGAGGGTGATTGTACCTGCTGCAAAGAACATGTACCATGCAGATCACAAAGTGCACATAATGTAAATAGGTCAGTGGGTTACTGCTTTCTCAGACAGATCTTTGATTACTTGCAGTTTAGAAGTTAAAATCCTAACATAGAACAGTGAGCTATTGTCATCTAAGAGCTGCATGCAAACTGCAAGGTGCAAATTAGCGTTATCGTTATTTCCCCAGTCTTTGATTATCCTAGTGTTGCAAAAAATATTCATTTGGATAGGAATCAATTCCGATTATCAAAGAGAACCCCCAACCATGGAATTACGTTTTATATTTTGAGTTTATGTTTGTCCAGACCAATCACTATTAAACTATACTGCCACTAGTACGGTTGTCATGTGACTTCTACACCTTTTAGTCCTTTGTCTTATGAAAAAGTGATTTACACATGTATAATTGATTTTCTCTGTGTAGTGTGTGATGTAAAGTGTTCTAAAACCCTACACTGGTATGAGTGGCGCTGTAAATCAAATTAAATGCATCTGAGAAAGAGAGTGGTTATGGAGACTTGAGGGGCACTGTTAAAGCGTGGAATTGGGGGAATCAGTGGCGGAGGTGGTCATTGGGGGGGGGGCACTAGCGCTAAAGCTGGCCCAGCCCTTGAGGCCAGTCCGCCTCACCCATTGGTACCTTTAACATAGGAAAAGTGATGCAAAAGTGGCGCATGGGGCTTGTAAATCTACCCCTAAATTTGCAAACTTCACATTCTCTCTGCTTCATGCACAAGCACTTTTAAGATGTGCTCCCTGCTTTGGGGGCACTGGAATTATGAAGCAAAAGAAGACAAAATTACGCTGCAGTGTTCACTAAATTATGCAGCAAAAAAAGGCTGCAACGTAATGCAGTACATTTTTTGACACTTTATTATTTTGACATTTTACACTGGAAAGATTTTGCCTTATTAGTAACAGTGTAACATACAAATGCAGCAGTGAGAAAGGTGATCAGTCAATCTTTGCAAAGGGCCGTCCACTTCGCAGCAACACAAGTCACATTTTTTAGTAACTTTTGATCCGTTTGAGCTACAAATTATTTATTAGTTAAAATTGTCAGATTATGTAGCAGATGTTGGATTATGTGGCAAATATGGCAGAGCCATAATTATATAGAAAGCTTTCACTAGGGTATTTTTTCCATTCATGTTTGAACTGCTCTTGTGGAAAAAGGGAGAAGTGCTGATGACAGAAACTCCATGGATCAGAGACAAATGGCTTGTCCACTTTTAAGCGTATTTGTGACATTCTGTAATTGGAAACATATCCCACTTTGTGATTGTATTTTAATCCCAATATCTCATATTAAACCGTAAATAATTATATGTATGCATTGATTGAATTAAATAACATAATAAGCTGTAACTGGTCAGTGAAATGCAAACCAAATACAAAAAATTGGGATGTTTTGCGCATTCTGGCCACACCTCTGACAACCACCTACTGATCCAGTTCTCGGGTTATTCCCGCCCTCTGATTCTCCACCCACAGTTCCCCTACTTTTTTTCCCAATTCGACCACTGGTTTAAGCTATTGCATTGCCAATAGCTCAAACTCCCGTAAATGAAAGACCTATTGCATTGCAAATGCTTGTTTTTCTGTCTTGATGAACACATCAATATAGTTAATCAGTATTCCTTTGTTGAAGAAGATTTACAGTCCTACTTTTATGTTTTCAGAATCTCCTGATTTGGGGTTTTCAAAATCTGGTTTCTCTAATTTATGGACAGGATCCCTCCTTTGTGAGATGAGATGGCGGCGCCCTCCCAAGCCACACACTCCTTCTAGGATTCCTCCGACAGACAGGTGTTCGTGAAGTACAAGGAAGGTGCAGACACGTCGCCTGCCCACGGGCCCGCTGGCGCCCGTACAACACTGATCGCGGATCGATCGTGCCAACACCTGCGCCCACGCACCACGCATGCAGCAGGCTGCTTGAGCGTGCGCTGGCAGTCGTGAGCGGCACGCGCGCCGGAGGGAGGGCGGGGGAGACAGGAGAGGCTCGGGCGAGTCCGCAGAATATTAATAACGCACTCGCAGGGCAGTCCTGATTGTGTGGGAAACTAGAGTTTAAAATGGAAAAAAGTGTAGGTGCCTTTCCAGTGGGCATAGCATTACCGATGGAATATCTGCATAAAACGCTCGGTTCAGTCAGTTGTTAGTCGTTTTCCCGCCCGCCTTATTTTAAGCACACGGATTTAGTACAGACGATTTAAAGGGAAACTGGAGCTTTATTTACCTTGAGCTATGTCAGTGCAATGTGACGTCAGCATGGACATTATGCAAAAGATACAATATGAATGGTGCTCGTTACAATTCCAAGCCTCTATTTCAACTGAGCAGGTAAATCTCCAAGCTGACAGGCCTCGACAGTGCATTACATTCCATGGTTTTACTGTCGCTCCCTGCCTAGCACATTCTATCCGTGGCTCACACTCACAGCCCTTCAGTGAGGTAGGTACCACATAATCGTAAAAGGGAGCACTGTGCCTTTAAGAAGTCAGTGCATTCTCGTAGTTGTTTAGTCTTAATTTCAGTCTTCATTGGACAAATTGGGATGAAATGCAATAACAATCCTCGCTGAAGGAAAACTCGGCGCCCAGGCACCGCTTGTTTTAAGCACTTTATGAATATACATATTTGCGACCTCAGTAAAGGTGACACACCATCAATACATAACTTTCTGAATCGCAAATAGGAGGGTGACCAACCTTTCGCACTCCTCCTATTTGCAAATCAGGTAGGGTTGCAAAAGCCCTCAGTTGGGGGAAAAAGCCACTTTAATTAGGCCTATGTACATTGCAGTCGTAAACCCTGTGATTGTGTGAAAAAGTTTGCAGCCACAGACGGGCTTTGACATATTTCCACCGTAACGTTTGCACGTTGTTACCTTTCAAGCCCCACCCCCAATAAATATACTATCGCTGTCAACACGTTCACTATGACTCACCACAGCTCGCTATTGCTTACAATATTCACCACAATTTCATTATTTAATTATCTATTTATTTACTGTTCGTGTTATGTTGAGCACTAAATGTCACCTGTGGTCACTTCAGGGCACGAGACTATCAAGCAAGCATTAAAGAGGTGGGGAATTGAGTTGCACTGTGTTTTCTTGGGTCCAGTCCACCACAGATGAAGGGGTGGGATATTCAGGGTTCAGGCGTCCTTGGGTAAAGGTTGTGCCCCAGTTCTCCAGTCTACCAACGCTTAGGAGCAAAACTACCATCATTAAGCACTATATGAAACTTAGCACATTGTTGCTTTGAACAGGTAGACAGAGGCAATGTCAGATCTTCCTTTCCCAAGACCTGCATCATTCCTGCTTGGATAGGTGGAAATGGAGCTGGGTTAGGGCGCGGACCGTGCAGCGAAAAGGGGACTCTACACCCACCCCATCTTTGTAGCCCTTGAAGTCAAAGGGTTCTGAAAAGAGATGGGACGAGGGAGTCTTCTAAATGACGGTGGCATAAATCTGGGAGTCCTCGAAGTAAAACGCCCTGAGCATGAGACCAGCTTTAGAATGCTGCTGGCGACCTTTAGGGGTGCTTGCATCATTGTAAGACTGGAAGTATCCTGTTTTATTTATTTTATTTAAAAAGTTTTATATAGCACGAACATGACCCATGTGGGTATCAGAGCGCTTTACAGACATTCCGAAAGCAGAGACATATGACCACAAACATAGAAACACATGATTACAGTAGTACAAAAACAAAAGCCATGGGTAAAACAACATGAAAACAATAACAGCCAGCAGTAATAAGGGAATAATTGACGAGTCAAGAGGGGTACGGGGAGAGAAGATCCTAGGGCATACATTTGTTCATGAGTAATACTTTAGCTTCTTTCTTGAAAGAAGCAGTTGGGACAGGGCCGGACTGGCCGTAGCGGCACCGGGCAATCCCCCGGTGGGCCGCACGGGTGGAGGCCGGTTTTGTTACAGGGCCGTTTTTGCAGCATAGCTGCAAAATCGGCCCTGTAACAAAATCGGCCGAAAACCGGCCCTGGCAAAGAGCTCGGGACAAGAGTTAAGCAAAGAGCTCGGCGGCACCCACAAGCCCCGCGGGGCCGGCCGAGCACTGTGCCAGGGCCGGTTTTGGTTCCCAGTCCGGCCCTGAGTTGGGGGATTCAGTCTGGGTTCAGGGGGCAGGGAGTTCCGAATCCTAGGGGAGATCCCAGAGAAAGCTCAATTGTAGGTTTTCTTTTTAGCGAATCTCTGTGGTTTCAGCAGTAATATGCTGGAGCTTCTGGAGGATCTGTTGCCACAGGAAAGTTCCAACTTCTGAGCAAGGCATCTCAAGGAATTGATGTGTAGGGCTTTATGGGTGATGCAGGCGATTCTTTCTATTGAATTCTTGCTTCGAAAGGGAGCCAGTTGAGGGCTTGTAAGCCAGGGGTGATGTGGCAGCCCTTCTCACACTCCCTTCAGGTTGCTCTAGTTAGTTGCAGGGTACAGCTGATGTAGGACAGAAATGTAAACCACAGTCGACAAAGGGTACCACTCGTCAACATTTGTTACTCTTGCAATATTTAAAAAAAAATATTCATCTTCTCTACCATGCTCACTATCAATCAAAATTGATTGGCACAGGCTGGCTATCAGACATAAGACTCCCACACGCATGATGGGGCACCTATGTAGCACACTTTATCACGCGCCAGTGCTCTGTAATGCCTGTTGTCCTCACAAAGTTATATGTGTGTAGGGAAATAGATACATTTTGCGAGTAACTTTGATTTTGAAGATTGAATGGTCAAGTTGTCGGGTCTCAGAGTTTCAGACACAGTCCACTGCAATGAAAAAGCATCCAGTAGGGAGCGCTGCCGTACTCAATAACAGTGATACGACTAGAGAAACAAACAATAGCAAAGCCAATAGTTCTCATCTTTGGGTCCTTCTGGCTTTGCTAGTAGTTTTTAGAGATGCTATCCAGGATCAATGATGTTGTGCAGCCTGGTTAAAGAAAAATCTTTGATGCAGCCACCTGCATCATTCTGTAGGCGCGAGTACCATGAGTGTTTGCACCTACAGAATGACTGGCGCTTTTCTTTTCATTCATCCTATCTGAGTTGGATATGTAAATACAAAAATCACAAGAGTGTTATTTTAAACCGGGTGGTGGGGAAGCAACACATGGGAGGTGGGATGGCAGAAGCTATAAGGGAGCAGGAGCAACACAGGTAGTGGAGTAACGGGAAGGGGAAAGAACACAGAAGGCGTGGGTGGGGAGCTAAGAAAAACAGCAGACAAGAAAGGGATAAGCCTGGAGTGTGTGGTGAGAAGCACACGGGCTGGAAAGCAGTGCAGTAGACAGAAGCAAACTAAGGCAAGCAAAGCACAGAGGGGTACAGGTAGAAGCACAGGGGAGAGAGAGACATAACAACACAGAGTGCAGAGGGGAAAGAGAAGTAAACTAGGGAGACAGCTAGAAAACACATGCACTCTTGTGGATTAAATAATATACAAGAAAAAAGTACTTCTCTAAAAGCGAGTAGTGGAAGGACACAAGCATATTGGAAATGCTCCAGGGAAGAAACAGACACAAGATGGACAAGACAAGCCATCGAATAAGCAGGCAAGCAAAAAGAGTGACATTAAAGCCAACCAATGATAAGTAATAGGCGGCTGCAAGCCTCTCAATGATCCATGGTAAACCCACAATATGTCTTACACTACCGGATAGCTGTGTTGTCTAGTAGGATTGACCTAAAAAGGTCCCTTACCCTCACCCAGTGGCGGCTCGCAGAGGAAGTGCTGCGGGTCGGTGTGGCGGGGGAGGGTGGGGGAGGTAGTGGAGTCGGACATACGACGGCCAGGAGTAAAATAAGTAAATAAATAAATAAAACAATTTACCTTGCGCTCGCTGCATTGCCAAATCGGCAATGCAGGGAGCGCAAGGTAAATTGTTTTATTTACTTACTATACTCCTGGCTGTCGTATGTCCGACTCCACTACCCCCCAGCCCCTGCCCCGCATCACTCCCTCTGCGAGCCGCCTCTGCCCTCAACCTCCACTGTTCCTCATACAAAATAAATTATACCACACAAGGACAGCACACATTTTCGATGACACAACAGATTACCATTCCAGGTGGACAAGAGAATCACCTTGCCAAATCAGCTGAAAGTGGAAGTAAAATAAGCACACACAGGGACATAATGCAGGGGGGCACCCAAGCCTTCAGGGGTCCCCAAGCCTTCAGAGGAGCCCCATTCAGCCCATTTCCAATGAATATCTGTAAAATAGGGGGAACCCGGGCTCCTCTTCACATTCTGCAGGGGACCCCATCATTTTGCATTCCGCCACTCAGCATACACAGAGAACCGTGGAGTGCCTTTTGAAATAAATTGTTCCATACATTCATTATGTTTCAGCTTTATGTTTTGGATGAAACACTAACGGGGAATGCCTCAGAGGTTTCTGTTTTCATGAATGTCTACCGCTGTTCTATAACACTTAACCACCTTGTGTGTTTTATTTTTAATGAAGGGTAACAAAAGAGCCATTAACAACACCTGGCATGCCACCAGGGCAGGATGTAGTGGAACAAGAGTCAACCCACCAGAGTGTTGCCATTGTAGGCTTTCTCATGCGCCAGGGGCAACGCTAAGCAGAACAGTGCTCTAATGAGTTGCCGAGTAGATCTCCAAAGTTGGCGGCATGAATGCCTTAATCTTGCTTATCTGGCACTAGCGTACTACCAGACTACATGAAGTAAGTGGAGGGAACACCGTAGGCCAGTGTTTCTTAAACAAAGGATCCACTGGTGGGTCACAAGCCAATTTTTGGTGGGTTGCAAAAGCCATGGTCTATATGTACGTAATATTTAAAATGATTAGCTCTGTTTGTGCACCAGTGAAAAGGTACTGAACAGTGTCCCTAAGTCCAGGTTTACAACAAACCCTTGCAAATATTCCCAAGCAAGACTCCGAGTGAACCTTCCAGTATTTGTTGCTGCTTTTTTTTTTTACTTAACAAAGCCATTTCAACAGAGAATGTGCTCACTGTATGTGATCATAAACAACCATACCACTTGTGTATGACTTTTACACACATTAAGAAATATGGATGTGGCCGAACAGCTGAAAAGAGCGTGATGGGATGGTTGAGCACCCATATGATTCCAAGGCAGAGTTTATGGCTTTGGTAAAAAGACGCTGTAAACTCTGCAAAGAAGTAGGGGTGCAAAGCCATATACCCTAAGAAACCAAGGGCTGAGCAGAGTCAGCTAGGTCTATACTCCACTGATCTGAAGGTGATCAAGAGGAAGAGAACGGGTTCGTACAAAGGGGAAATATATCCAAAAGGGTCCTTCAACCGAGGTGTTGATCACCGGCATGCTGATCCCTTCAGTTTCTGGTGGCCAGCAGTGTCATTGAGCTGTGTCTCCTACTGTTTCCTTGCAACAAGATTTGAAAAAGCTATTTCTACAAGATTAGCAGGTCTTCGAAGAGGAATTTGCCAAGTACTGGAACAGGGTCGGCTTTAGCGTTGACGGCACCCGGTGCGACAAGCTTTGTAGGTGCCCACACCCACAAGGACCTCCTACTTCACAGATTTCATCTCTACACCATACCACTTTGTATGTGTGCTGGAAGATAAAGCACATAAGCAAAGTTGGAAAGGTTTGGAGAAAAGAAATCTCTTTGGCAACTTCAAGGATGCCTTAATGAGGTGCAACTTTTTGATACAAATCCATGTCTACCTAAGTTAGTAGGTTTGTGTCATTTTTTTATGATGTAAACCTTCCACAAAGTGTAGGTAAATCTACCCCATAAACTCAAGAGTTGAAACCTAACACAATGATTGGGTGTAGCAAACTATTAAAATTGTATTACTACCTAAAGGAACCCTTTTAATGTAATCAATCTTAGAATAACGAAAAATTGAGAGAAAAAAAGGTTCTAAACCTATGCTTGCAATGTGCATGTAACGCTTTGATGCCAATTCATAGCTCAATGTGCTGCATTCTAAGTAGCTATGTGACAAATGCATCTCTGTGACAAAAGCAGTAACCCATTGAGCTAGCTGCATAAAATACCAATCTGTGATCTGCATGTTAAATGTGCATTGCAGCGAGAACATTAATTATCTATCATATCATAAGTCAAAACTATAGACATATACCATATCTCTCGATCAAGTGCATTAACCTTCAGAGTTTTCATCCCTTTGTTATTACCCCTCCCCCCCCCCCCTGAAGAATGCTGGGCGCACGAAGATCTCTGCAGGCTGCTCTTTTCTTGCCTCAGCTTGTCATGCAGAGTGCCCTCTGGAGCTTGGCGCACAGTGCAGTGGCAGACACCACCATAAAGATGGCACTGCACTAAATGATGCAACCCCGAATAAACTACTTACCATTACTGATGAAGGGGTACAAGGTGGTCTGCTGCTGCTGGATCCCTCTGCCACCTTTTATATGATCAACTGTAATATCTTGGTGAGCTGTTTGGTCGCGGTGGCTTTAGATTTGGATTGAGTCACATCTTTTTTCCAGGCCTTTTGCAGGTTGTGTCCATGCCTCAAGTTTACAACCAATGTGACCGAGGATTGGATGCAAGCCAAATTCCTGAAGCTTACCAGAGGTAAAAGTGAGATCTTGGTATTAAGCCCCTCCGTTGATCTCCCACATGGTATCCAGAGAGACATGGCTACAGGGCGCATCACAGGACCTTGGTTAGAGGCCTGGGTGTGGAGTTTGATTGAGACCTTGCCTTTAATGCTCAGGTGCAAAACGTGCGCGCTACTGCTTACTTACTATTGAAACTACTTCACAAGATCCTCCCGTCCTTACCTCAATCTCTACAAGCCAGAGGGGTCACGGCCTGTTTGCTGTCACACATCGATAACAGTAATTCCATGTTTGTCGGTTTTGTTAAAATGCTGAATAAACTAGAGGGACTTCAAAATCTCAGAAGCACGTTAGTCAGCAAGCTCAGGAATTCAAATGATGTACTAGAAGTCAGGCAAAGATTGCATGGGCTCCCAGTCAAGCAACACTTTCAATTCAGCGTGTTGTGCTTGGAGCACTGGGCCTATCACCAGACAGCCCTCGCTTTCTTTTCAACTCGGTGATTTTCTACTCCTGAAGGACTCCGCTCAGATCCCAAAAGCAACATCTACTTTTGACACCACAAGTTAAACATTCTAGAAGCAGTGGGTGTTCCTTTTGGGCTCATCCGTTGGATCGTTGTTGCCTTTTTAATTTTACATTGTTTCATAGAAAACGAATTTTGTTTTGTTAAAGGTGCCTAATTTCCGGTTGTTTTTTGTGCTACTAGCACCAAGATACTTCAGGTTGCAAGTAGAGCTTAAGAAGTAAATACATAAATAAAACAATCGATGATCTTGTTCTGTTTGATTACGCATGTGTACTTTAAAAACGCCTGTTGGTGCCTGACGAACCTGGGGTTCATGCTCCAGGCGGTGGTAAAGATTCCTAGACATCATCAGCTTTTGCTCAGGAACCTCTTTGCAAAGATGCATCTCAACCTTATATCACTCTTGAGGATCTACTTATAGGCCTTGTCTATAAAGGAGAAATATCTCCTTCTGCATGTACATTCTCGTACTCGCCCATAATGGCATGGTCCAGGTGAGCATTAGGATCTGTCAATCTTGTTTATCTGGACTAATGTGGTGAATAAGTTTAATCAACTGGTTTGAACTCTGGGTACGAAAGATGAAATACAGCGGGGACCAATTACAGGACTTGACGACAGGATAGTCAAGTATTCATACTTTAATTGGTAGAAGGGTTAACATTGACATATCTGGTTCTAGAAGAGCAAAGGTCCGGGTCGCTGGTGCACTGGTTCCGGTATCAGAAAGCTCTAGTGAGCCTGATGGACTGGGCAGTGCTTCTCCGCGCCTTCAACCCGTTGCCGAAGACATCAAAAAACAAACCCCACATGAAGAGGCTTGGAAAAATTGGTGTAGTTTACATCTACGGGATAGCCTCATTCCCTGGATGGCCACAGTAAATTAAGACATTGTGCCCAGGAACACCCCTGCCGGCTAGAGATACGACTAGGGGAGAACGGATGAGGGATTCCAGCAGCTGGGACGAGGTGACAAAAGTGGCCATTACATCACCTGCAAACCCCAAAGGTGCTCTGTCACATTCACAGCAACTGAGGTGAAGCTTGAATCGCCCTCTTCCTTGGGCTCAGCTTTAATTTCCCATTTTCTGTGCTCCATTAGCAGAGGAAATTCGGGCACCGAGGTCCTGTCTTTTTGAGGTGAAGAGAGGTGGTGCAAGGAAATCCATATTTTCCACGCCTTTTTTCACCAAATTTTTGTGGGCCCGAACAGCATGTGTTTTTGAACTCTGGTTAGTATTTGTCCCCTAAACAGGCACCACCTGCTTGCATATCGTGTTGTCTCTTTGAAAGTTAACATTTTTATAAATTAAGTGTATAGAAAACACAAATGGCGGCGTAAATGTCATCTCATTGATGTAAACATAGAGGGAAAAAAATGTTGTCACTCACATAGGGAGCAAAACAGGAGCTGAGAAGTAGCCATGTGCCACTGCGGTGAAGGCCTGTATTCAAATGAAAAGTGAACAGATTTTTTCAACTGGAATGCTAAATGTAACATCATGCAAGTTAGCTGTCATCGTGACTTGTCATATATGTGTCCTTTCAGAAACCAGTTTGTTCATTTTGGTCTAATCGCCTGCCAAGCCACTGCCGAAACAAAGTCCTTCCTCCCTGTCCATCAAAGAGAAGCCATCAAACGTGGCTCCTTTACAAGGTGGACATCTCACGGGATGGAAGAAGCCTAGCAGACAAGGCGAGAAGCATTTGTGCCTAGAAGGGCTGCATTTTTACTTTGGTCCTAGAGGGGCTGGGAGAGTTTGGCTTTAGGAGAAATTAGGAAATAGGGAAAGGAAAAGCGAGCTTAGCTCTTCGACCTTGAAAACCTGAAGAGCACAGAAATGTGGCATTGCCTTTGAGGCAAGTTACGTTCTGTGACCCAGGAACTGGATCACAGTGCTGCGAAATAGAGATGAATGAGTGGGATGCAATTTGCTTAGGGAAATACTTCAATAGCTGTTGAGCTAAAAAAAAAAAAAAAAAAGAGAGGTGGCCAAAATAACTCTAAATCACCCATGCTGCACTCACATCACACCACACCTGAGGGCGCTACACTGGCTCCCAATACACAAACGAGCACAATTCAAACTCATCACCCAGACTGTACAGGCACTACAGCAATTGCTCATCATACCTCTACAATTGCATCCGCTTTAACAACCTTCTAGACCCCTCAGATGGCCAGACTGCTACTTGCACATATCCGACGCATCCAGAAAACCAGAGCCGGTGGTTAAGTCTGCTCCTACATCGCTCCAAAAGTGTAGAATGACCAGTCACTACACATAAGAGCCTCCTCCATTCTAGAAGTCCGCAAGAAGCTGAAAGACCTGGCTTTATGAGTAGTCGCACTAGGCCCTAGGTTTGGCTAGGCTCTCACCTGCCCAGCGCAGGATACCCTGCATGAGTGCGCTCTACAAATTGGCATAACAACAACATAAAGTTGCCAACACCACTCTCGGAAAAGGGAATGACCACAACGGAGAATGGTGAGATGATACCGTGCTAGAATTCTCTTTTCCTAGTGGAAACCTCTTTGGTACTAAAAGTTTCTTCGGTCCAGGAGAGCAGGTTTGTCGCTGACCTACAAAGCTAAACATGCAGATCTATCACGAATGAGTTTGCCAGCGGTGCAATGTCTTCCAATGTGGCTAGATAGTTTGCAAGATACAGAAGTGGGGAGCTATCTGGGAATGGTCATTTACCTGCGACCTGACAGAGTAGAGAAAAGCCTTTTCCTACTCCAGTCAGGAAAGAATACACATAACATCTCTCAGGCATCCAACATAGTTCACACTCACCACAGAGGTTGATATCAATGCACCCATTGCTCCAACTCCCCAATCTAACACACTAAAATATAAACAGTGCATTAGACACTACTCTGTGCACCCATGTGGCAGAGATCAGATTTTCCACATTGCTGATTATGCAACCGTAATTTGAAAGTAGCTGTGCACGCAATCTCCCACTAGGAAACACCAAAGAACATCCAACAGAACATGTTAGAAAACACTGACTAGAGACCCCTCAAATTACAGACATGCCACATATTTGGTTATCACCGACCTCACAGTAGTAAAACCAAAATAACAAACAGAATACATTAGACAGAACAACATACACACTCACACCATACATATCTCAGAAGCATCATGCAGTGAACTTGGTGAAGTCCAACATCATCATCCAACCAACCCTTTGAAGACCAATACAACACTTCACAACATACAGCACAATAAAACTAGCTACCGCCCAACATCACATAGTTATTCTGGGTTAACACATACTTAATGTTGACCCTAACAACACACCATACTATCGATTACCTTACATGCTCAAACACAGCAAAACACACACAAATCCTCCCAAGCTGAGCACCAGAATTGGTAAAGATCTCTAGCTCCATTCACCAGACACATCTAAAAACCACTTATGATGAAACAAAAATGCTGGACTCTTCGAGACCATGTAATTACGGTGCACCACAACCAACAAGGCCAATGTGATGCTTATACCCTGAAATAATGATGTGGCCATCTAGAAGAATAATCTTGGATTTTTCTGTTTTTTTAATGCACATCAAGCTGGAAGACGGGTAGTCTACTCCAGAAGATGTGATCTACAACTTCCTTATCCATTTCGACTCGTGGCTTCTGTACAATTAGTGACTTACAATCAAGCTGATGGCTGCTTACTCCTTGCAAGTGCTCCGTCAGCGTATGCATGCTTGTTATTTGTGCCACATGCTTACACTGTAGTGATAAATGGTGCAAGCCCATCTCTCCTTCTTTCATGTAGTGTACACTGTCGTTGTGTGGTCCATCCTGATCATCGCCACCATGCACCAGAGGAGACGTTGGAATCCTGAAAGTTAAGTTCTAAGACGTCACATTCAAGTTCTGAGTCGTGTGACCTCTGCTTGCCTTAGGTCATCAAGCCCATCATATGTGCTCCTCACCATGCAAGTGAAGCGTTTGCGGCTATTGTCACCTGAAGGAAGGCGTCTGAAAACAGTCTTCCATTCGCATACTAGTATGCCTCAGTGCAGACTGCTGTGCATGTTATTTGCAACAACCACTAAATCATCTCAATGCCCAAGACTCTTGGACCATTGTCTGATGAGCCCTTCTAGCAGATGCTCCTTGTTGTCTGGCATACAGAACTAAATCGCTATGTTATGCCAGCATCCCTAACAATTTCATGACTATTCCAAGTGTCTGAGACGGACATCCATAAACTGGGGAATTCTTCTGGAATGTTGGCACTGCCCTTAGGCTGCTCCCAAGAATTTATTTTGTTATGGAGAATTGGACTGTCTCTGTGAGGCCATTTGAACCCTCAAACAGAACAAAAATGCAGGTCTTCAGAATAGAAAAATAATTGAGGCATAAATGACTGAAAAACTGAGATTTAAGAGGCCCATCAAGGTTTTCAGAGACTTTAATGGAAAATAACCGTAAACAGATTGAGTTAAATCCATAAGAAGGATACATTTGGAGACTGATGAATGATAATTTTTTATGGTCGCTACATAGAGCAACAGTCAGTTTAAAAACAAGCCAAACAACACTTTGTATAGTCTTCAAGAGAAAATCAGATATGTGGGCCTTTGAAAAATGAATGAGATTTACGAAATCAATGTCCAGTGTTAAACTGAAAGCATGAAGATTTCACTGAGTAGATACTCAACTGATAATTTCTAAAAGAATAATTTCTGGAAAGTTATTAACTGCATAATAAGAACAACCAATCCCCCACATAACTAGTATTCTACACTTGGTTGTATTGTCAGGATTAAGTTGTACGATTAGGATGCTCTGAGCTGGGTAATATTTTCATACATTGTGAAAAATTTGAAGGAAAGTCGTTCTGTGCTGGTTCTGACATTTTCTGAAGGAATGCCTATTCACCAACCAATTTGCTAGATAATGGTGAACAATAAATACCAATGTGCACAAGTGAGCTCTTGCAACTTTTAAGGATTTGATTAACATCTGAAGCTGCTTTTATAGAAAAGAACAAGTTACTTACCTTTGGTAACTAATTTTCTGGTAGATACTCTATCCACCTGCAGATTCTTGACTTCTTGAATTTCTATCAGGTGCCACACTGGATTCAGAAAAATATAAATAGCTCTTCCAGTAGCAACATGACGCCAGGGATCACCCCAGATATGACATCAATATATGCACCACATTGGCCCAACATTTTCAGCTCTGTCCATTTAAGGAGGCCAAAGAGATTGAAATTTCATGCAGTACATCAAAACTAGAGTGGGACCTAATTGAAGGGCCTAAACTATTCCTCAGCAAGGAGGCGGGAGGGATTGGTGAAGAATCTGCAGGTAGATCAGAGTATCCATGGAAAGGAAAATGTTACTTACCATGTAAGCAACTTTCATCATGTTTAGTGCTGTAAATTCACATGCTTTAAATGCTCGTGCCATCATTAGGCTCGGATATTCCAAATGGTTTTTCTTCAAAGAAGCTTTGAGTTTCAAAATGTGGTATGACTCCTCCCTTAGTCCATAATGCACAGGGCCACAGTCTCCACCTTTAAGAGTTTTCCACACAGTGGGGGGCAAGGTGAAAGTGTAGTATAGAGTAAGACTACTATGATATGGCGTGTATACTGTAAGATAGAAATAATTTAGAGTCATCACTGTCAGCTACCGGAAAGGAGGGTGGGCACGTGTATCTACAGCACCACGTGCAATGAACAGATGCTTGCAGGTTAAGTAACATTTTCCACTCAAACGTGTGTGGCTGTAGATACATAGGCTTCCACTGATTGTAAAAAAAAGATTCCTCCTAAACGGTGGCTAGCGGGCAAATGATGCAGAAGTTCGGAATAATGTTCTTAAAAGTGCATCATCAGCCGTAACCTGTTACTATGACTGGTAAATATGTGTGGTGCTGACCAGGTAGCTGTTTTACAGATGTCTGCTAATAGGATGTGGGAAGAAAGGACATTTTTGCAGGCTCCCTGCCACCTTTTGATAGATTTAGTGCTGGTTTACCGACTCTGAATACTGGGAAGTCCAGAGCCCACTGTATGTGCACTGTCCCCTCAATTGCATGTGCAATTGGCTAATGCCGTATATATTTAAGGAATATTTAACTAACTTATAGATCCCAAGTATATGGTACTCTGGGCGCCCAGGGGCTTTAAGCTGAATGTTACTAGTGGACTGCAGCACTGATTGTGACACCACTACACTGAAAAGTGAAAACAGGAATCTAGACTTGCCACTACTGGCCTAAACCTTCCTTTTTCGCATCACATTTCTTAATTAATTAGCAAATTGTAATCTAGGCATACAACAAAAGTTGCTGAAAATAGTCTCAGCATGAAATCCAGAGCATTAACAACAACTATTATTCCATCATTCGTTCAGTATTCATACCATGTTGCCCCAAGGGCTGGGAAATTAAGTGAATTGTCCAGAATCACAGAATGTTCAGCTGATGCCGGAAATAAAACTTTTGACCATAGTTCCAAAGTTGGCAGCTCTGGCCATAATGCCATTCCTTCTCCCCCTGTCTTTAATTGTTCCATGTGGATGGAAGAACAAGAGCAATCAACTCCTGTGCTCTATTAATGACTTGTTAATTTTGCTTCTCTTTCCATGACTGATAGTGTATTGTGGTAGCATTATAGTTGCCTTTGGGGCCATTAAAACACACTTCAAAAGTAATGTTCTGGTTTTTGCCTATGTCTTCTACGTTTAGAGCATCCAACCTAAAGTGAACCATCTCAACCTATACCACATAAACACAGCTCAGTGTTGTAGCTGGGACAAACACTTTGCAAAAGTTAGCTGGCCATGTTTCAGCTGTTTGCTCTATTTATGTACTAAAGAAGTAGAAATGTAGTCACCATAGACACAGATCCAAAACCAATTCTATTTCAAAATGGCACTCATAAGCGTAGAGAAACCGCAAATATTCTACTGCTTCTTGTCGGATATGTTTAATCTTACAGAGCCTCCTAGTGAAACAGTTATATCGTACCTTTAATTTGCACAATACTACTCTGGAGGGTTGTTTCTTAAAGTAAAGATGTGTAGCAGAGGCCCGTGGTGAGTATACAGAATACAGCACAATCTGAAGACCATTTAAAAAAACATTTTTAGCGTGTGCCGAGTCAAGCAAATGCCCATTTATTACAAGGTGTGTAAACTTATAGATTTGAATGCAAAGTTATGTTGCATTCACGACGATTTACTCTGAGAGATAGAGAGGACGATGTTAATAAAAGGTGTTTCTGTCCTGTGTGTTCCTATTCAAGAGAAAAGCTTTGCTTGTTGTATAAGAATTTGAATAGAATCGGATAGCTACAGACCATGCAGCATAATTTTTAGGTCTCGCTGAGTCAGCGCGCATGTGCTGCTCAGAGAGACTTTAGTAGGTGAGTTTTCAAAGTGCTGCTGAAGACTGGCGGTGCTCGCGTGAACGCAAGCTTGTCGCCAGCCAGCAGCACTTTGAAAACTCACCTACTAAAGTCTCTCCGAGTAGCGCATGCACGCTGACTCAGCGAGACCTAAAAAGGAGAAATGTTGACTCATTCTAGATCATGAGAAATTCCTTAGATAGAACTGTGAATAGAAAAAGCTAGGCAAATTAAAGGAAGAGAAAGAAAGAAAAGAGCACCCTACTACTAAGGATATTATAAAACCGATCTCCAATCCTGCTCACCTCAACAGTCATTGCACTCGGGTTACTTGGGGCTTTATCAACCCCATGCATCCCATAAACCAGCAATTAGAGAATAGGGCATGAAGGCAGAGTCAGTGCATTATGCCAAGGTAAATATGCTCAGAGAATTCTCACAAGGCTGACCACAGGAGCGTGAAGGGTGAAATGAAGTGTCAGAAAATATTCCTGTAAGAGATTGGGGAATTGAAATCCTCTTTTGTGTTGCATTTCTTTATTAATTTACAGTTTGTAATCCAGGTATACCAATAGTAATATCCTCAGTGTCAGAGAAGGGAGCCCCAGATCTCTTCGTACATGCTCTCAAGCCAAGTCTGAAAAGAGGGAATGCTAAGTGACCTCCACAGATGAATAATTGTCATTTTGGCCACACCTAAGGCTGTGGAGAGCAATCTGTTAACATGATGTCTTAAAGGAAGAATGCCAGAGGGGTCATGTAACAGAGCAGATGGGCGGTCAATGGCCTAGACACCTATTGCTCCTCTTTCAGAGGATTCCATATCTGTATCCAAAAACTTTGGATCTTGATGCATTCACAATCACATGAACTATGTCACAGTCTTGATCACCGCATCTCCGGCAACAAGAGATAACACTGAGATGAGCTGTGCATAATTTCGATGGAGAGCAATGTCAATGATGAAGGAACCTGACATAGCTATATTTAAGCCATGCCTCTCGTAACCCTTTACTAGAACCTGCCAACATTTTTCTCACTCATCCACAAGGATTTGGGTGTCAAGTCGTGCTTTTCACCAGGTATGTAGCTATTCCGAAGTGGCGTCAGAAAAGCAGTGACCAATCAAAATAGTGCATAGACCTGATATGGCCCCTCCACAGTCCTTCCAAGTGTGGATATAAAAATAAATGGGGGATCTAGGTAGAACAAATCTTTCTTTCCCCAAAATAGCAGTCACAGCATGAAACAATTGGGTGTATCACCAGAACTGGAAACCTGAGAAATCATACTCCATTTGGAGATCAGGAAATTGTTTATATAGTCAATATAGTAAATGCCATGGGTTCTCCATGAAGACCAATTAATTTTCTCACCCCCAATGGTAATGGCCGCATCATGCCACAGCGGTGCTTTTACTCCACAGCTAGTAGGGTCTCTGCCATCACCTAAGGGGCCATTTGCTAACTTAAATAGGGCTGGATTTTAAGGTATATCCTACTCTTTTAGGGTGAATTATTGTGATTGGGTATTGTTGTTAATTACCACTACTATAACCCCAAATCATCAGTAGATTGAATTATATGGTCCTGATGAATTGCCCAGCTCCGCAGGGACTATCTATGGCAAGAAACATGTTTACCAACATTTTCACTTTTGTACCGGATCACTGTCTCCAACACAGCCACCTCTTGTTTTTACTTTTAACAATAAGTCCCATGTATTAAAACTCCTTAGGGTCTCTCAGTTATTTTTACATCGCACTTACACCAACCTACACACTGCACCTCCACTCACACTACATCACAACATCTTATTTTAAAAGAACTCTGGTCAAGAGGCCCCTTGAAGGGCCCGTTGGGCATTGCAGTACAGCCCAACAAGGAGCTGCCCGATGAAGTATGGCCCCATCGGGGTGTATAAGGGCCCTTGCTTCTAAGCAATCAGATAGCACTGATCTGCTTGCTCAGCCCTTTACCGACTTACTGCTTTATCAGTTTCTTTTCTTGGTATTTGAAAGAACTGCATACTCCATTTGTGATTACCTTCTTCAGAACACTGCTGGACCTGTGGAAAACAGAAGAAGAACTACATCTGCTGAATCAATGGACAGGCACTCAAAAGAAGGACTGAGCCTGTTGTTTTACTTGTGGAGAGAAGTCTCAAGGGCTGGACCTGCTCCCACATGAACCAGGACAGAAGTGTGGTCTGCAAGGGCTAGTTGACTAGCCTCCTGTTAAGCTCCAGGAACACGAACGCTGCAAGAAGCCTGCAACAAAGAAGAGCCCAACTGTCCAGTTCCGACTGGATTTGCCCTGGAACCTGGTGATTCATGGGAGATTGAGTCCCAGCTCAGCAAATGGTGTCCAAAAGATCCTGAGCCTTGGCAGGTGATAGAGGGTACTCTCTCTCCCTCAAGGCTGCAAAAGTGAACCTTTTTTATAAAAGAACCAGAATCTATCACAGGACCACTGCTGAACCACAGCCAATGTCGTCACATTACTGGTCAGGTTCCTCTTGCCGGTTTGCCCAGCTGAAAGCAACTTTACTTCCAAAAAGCTTTTAAGTCCAAACGTTGAGAATTTCACTGGGAACGCTGTTGTTGAGCTCTCCATTGGATCCAGTTCGCAAACAACCCAGCCAAAGAGAAAATTCCTCCCCAAAAAAATTAAGTCACAAGGGAACTTTTCTCCAGGACAACCCTGCTCCCTGTATCCCCCCATGCACTCCATCTCAGCTGGCCTCAACTTTTGCTTAACCTGATCTTGCACTTTTTGGCACTAGAAAACTCTAGAACTCCTAAAAATGATGTCTTCGATTTCCCAGATTTGATTTTTGTAATTTTTCTTTACTGGCTCATTCAAATTCATACTATTTTAAACATTTGAGTGTGGTTTTTATGGTGCTGTGCCTTTGACGTATTTCCTGCTTTCGTGTTATTAAAGGTTTCTACCTCTTCCTCTGAGTTAAGCATGACTGCTCTGTGTTAATGTTTAAATTAAAATGAACAAACTGGACCTGATATAGAATAATGACATAATTACTTGGTGAGGTCTCACAACAACCCCAACTAGTAATCTAATTTCTCCTAGGATATTACCTGAGAAAGTCTTGGTGTCTCCCTTTTTACGTGTAGAGTGTGAAGTCGGAAGTACACGTTTAGCTTTAGCATCCCTTCTTACATGTTGAGTGCCCCCTGGGAGGTGCACTGAGAACACCTTTAGCCTTTTAGGATGCCATCATACCCAAAAGTGTTGCTACAGTTCTTACAGTGAGCAAACAAGTCGACCGAAAAAGAGGTAGCAGCTGTTGGAATGCCATTACCCACTGCTCATTGGGATACACTGTCCTTGTAATAGCATTCCCTATCCAGAGACGGACTTCTGCGCGTCTCTCTCTCAACCTTCCCGGCATTTGACTCAAACGGTCTAGCACATTTTGTGGCCAAAGTAAAATCCGGGTCACCAGACGATCCCAGCTCCCCTTTGGTGTTTAAAAGGGTCATTCTGGCAGTAGAGCCAGAAGCGTTGTCTCCACTAAATCTCTCTTTGGCTACAGGGAAGGTACTTCACTAATTCAAGGAAGCCATGGTGATCCTGGCTGGGAGGCTTTGGCCCCTAATCATCCTCAGAAGACCACCTTGACCCTTGAGAGGAAATGGTCGGATCTCTCTGCCAGCCAATGGACTGCTGTCCTTAATGCCACCAGACCACATAGTGACCCTAACCCTGAGTTGGCTAATAATAATTTCAACTCATGGATCCTTAACTCATTGGACACGTGTCTGCCAAAAAAAAACTCTCCCATAAAAGATTCAAGCAAAAATCTGCTCCATGGTTCTCTTCTAAATTAAGGGAACTCAAACAGACCTGCAGGCAATTTGAAAGGAGATGGAGACAGAATTATGAAGAAGATAGGAAACTTGATTACAGAGAGGCAATCAGGAGCTATAAAGCAGAGATCAAAACTGCACAAATAAACTTCTATGAGGAAAGGATCAATGCAGCCGCCATCTCCCCTAAAGAGATCTTTCAGATCGCTAAATCCCTCTCCACCGTACCGCAGAAACCTCCCAAAGAGGAGGAAGCCCCAGACCGCTGCAACAACCTAGCCGAATACTTTCATCACAAAATTCTGTCGATTTGCCTGCCTTTTTCTCCCTATGTGCCTGAGTCTACTGATCTTAGCACAGGAAATCTACATCTTAAAACACAGTGCTCCCTAGGAGAATTCCCTCTATTAGATACTAAATCCCTGGACATTCTTTTGTCTAGGGTAACCTCTGGCTCTCCAACGGACCACGCTCCTCCACAGTACCTCACACTAGTATCCAATACAATTGGCCCAGTCATCCTGGATGTGTTAAACTCCTCCATTGCCTCCGGCACAGTGCCCCTGGCTTGGAAATGTGCTCAGGTTAGAGCCCTTCTAAAAAAAAAAAACAGTCTTGATCCCTCGAACATGGCCAACTACCGTCCCATCTCTCTCCTCCCTTGGCTGATCAAGCTAATTGAGAGACATATAAGCTGCACATTAGATCACCATTTGGAATCCAACAACCTGCTTCATGTCTCTCAAACAGGGTTCCACCCTCAGCTAGGGACAGAGATGGCCCTTCTGGCGGTAACTGAGGAATCTAGAAGACTTCTGGACCAGGGCGGCTCTGCAGCTATCATTCTTTTGGACCTCAGTGCCGCCTTTGACACTGTTGACCATAACATCCTGCTCGACTGATTGGAAAGTCTGGGAGTGGAAAATATGGCACTCACCTGGTTTCAGTCCTTCCTAAAGGATCGATTCTTCCAAGTCTTTGAGGGAACTGCCACATCGAATCGATGGTCGCTCAGCTGTGGGGTCCCACAGGGATCTTCCCTGAGCCCCACGCTTTTAAACACCTATATGGCCCCACTAGCTGAGATAGTCCTTCCATTCGGCATAAAAATCATTACCTACGCAGATGACAACCAACTGGTGGTGGCACTAAACCACCCTGAGGGATCATCCTGCACTCTAGGTGCTTGCCTGGAGGCGGTAGCCGAATGGATGGACCGCTCCCACCTCAAGCTAAATGGGGACAAGACCGAACTGATGTTCTTGGGTAAAATTCCATCACCCGCCTCTGCACTCATTTGGCCGACTTGTCTTGGCCCCATGCCCATCCCAAAGCAGCAGATTAAAAGCCTAGGCATGTGGCTCGACAGCTCCCTCTGCTTCAACCATCAAGCTACCAAGCTCTCTGCTACGTGTTTTGGTCTAATGAGAATGCTCAGGAAAATTCTTCCTCTGCTCCCTTTTCAGGCAAGGAGGATTATGGTGCAGGCCCTCATACTGTCCCGCCTGGACTACGGGATCGCACTATATCTGGGAGCCCCTCAGTCCACACTCCATAGACTACAAGTAATCCAAAATTGTGCGGCTCGCCAACTGCTCCAGATTCCCCGGAGACAAACAGCGAAACCTGCTTTGAGGAATCTTCACTGGCTGCCTATCCGGGCCAGGATCCATTTTAAGGCTATGTGCCTGGCCCACAAAGCTATTTGGAAATCTGGCCCACACATTTTTCAGTCTTTGGTTACCCCCTATCAACCCTCTAGGAGTCTTCGTTCCAGTTCTGCTTTTCTTGCCACTCCACTGAAAGTGCAAAGATCTAGGTGGGGTGGACGTTCTTTCTCTCTGAATGCCTCCAACCTTTGGAATGCCCCCCCCCCCCACTCTCCATGGAGAATCTAATCTGTTGGTCTTCCGAAAACTGCTCAAAACACATCTCTTTATCACGGCACACTAGCGGGACCCGCCTTTCAGTCTCTCCGCTCCATAAAGTGCTAGGAGGCCTCAGGGTAGCTAAGCGCTATACAAATCTAATTTCATTCATTCATTCATTCATTCATCCTACTGCCGAAAAAAGCTGGGGCTGACATTAACAACTTGAAAGATTTTCGACCCATTTCCTGGTTTCCTTTTCTGGCCAAAGTTCTCGAGCAACATGTGCTCAGAGTTCTCTCGTCCTTCTTGGAAGAGCATCAGCTGTTACACACACAGCAAGCAGGATTCAGGACCCATAACAGCACTTAGCTGGTGATACTCTCGGTGCTGGACAAATTGAGGCTAGCAGCTGATAATAAGAGTCCCTCGGCACTGATCTTATTAGATCTCTCAGCTTCGTTTGACACGGTGAACCACGCGCAGCTGCTGGCCCATGTCCAATGGCTGGGAGTCACCGGGACGTCTTCCAATGGATTATCTCCTTCCTGGAGAATCGGTCTCAAAAGGTCCAACTAGGAGAATGTAGGTCCTGGCAGGGTGTCTTGCGCTGGTGGGTTCCACAGGGCTCTGAGTTGTCCCCCCTGCTATTTAATATTTACCTCCAGCCGTTGGTAGAAGCACTGGCAAAATTAGATTGGCAGGTGTTCAACTACGCTGATGACACCCAGTTAATTGTACGAGTTGATAACTGTCCCCAAGCACAGCTAAATGTCCAGAATATTCTCTGGCTCACCATGAGCTGGATGACCTCCAATTCACTCAAGGTAAACCCAGACAAGACAGAGGTGATTGCTCTCACTACAGGGGCCTCACCTTGGTCAAGCCTCTTCTGGCCCCAAGAGTTTAGCACCACCCCAATACCAGTGCCTGCAGTGAAGAGTCTGGGCATCAAGCTGGACACCAAGCTAACCCTTAACAATCAGGTGTCTGCTGTAGTGGGGAGCTGCACAGGCCTGATTCAACAACTCCGGAAGCTCGGGACCCTGTTGTCATTTTCCACCATGCGTACCGTCGTGACGGCCCTAATCCTGTCATGACTGGACTACAGTAACGCAGTATACACAGGGCTTCCTGGGGAAATTTCAGATGGTTTTGAATGATGCGGCACGGCTGATCTTTAAACTGCCAAGAAGAGCACACTCCATCCCCCTGCTACAACAGTTACACTGGCTCCCTATCAGGCAGGGGGTCATGTTCAAGGGTCTGTGCATTGCACATAAAGCACAGTATGGAATAGCGCCCAAATATATCAAGGACCACCTGAAGATCTACGTGCCTGGACGTAACTTTCGGTCATCTGAAGATAGCTTGCTGACCTGTCCGTGCTTTATTAGAGCTACATTGGGGGGGGGTGGGCTTTCTCAGTTGTGATGCCCCAGATCTGGAATAAGCTCCCAGAGACATTGCGCAGGGAAACCACTTTACTTCCATTTAGGAAAAAACTCAAAACCATCTTGTTTACGGAGGCATTTGGATAAATCCACCTACTGTGCCCCTAGTATCCTCAGGCCTAAGGGATTCCTGGCTCCTGGTCCACGCTGCAAGCACCTAGAGACCTTTGGTGATTGGCACTCTACAAATATAATCTAACATTAACATTAACTTGATCTGTTGGGGTTCAAAAGATCGGATTTAATTGTGGCATAGACTGTGGAGTAGGGTCATAGCTGTCTGGGTGTTAAACATAGTCTACAGCTGCTGCTACTGATTAGCCAGTCGCTGAGGTATGGAAAAAGGTGGATGCCCACTCTGCACAGATAATCGGCCACCACCAGCAGACATGTGGTGAAAACCCCATGAGCCATGGTGACTCTAGAGGTTAGCACCATGAATTGGTAGGTTTGTCCACTTATCACACACTGAAGGTATTTTTGAAGGGCTGGTCTGCCCAAGGGCACTCTGTATTGCAATTTGGTCAATATTGGAAGCATGTGTGTTCCATCATCCCCTTCCTATGTGCATTTTCGGGGGAAAGTTCCAAAACAAGAAGTCCAGCAGAACAGATCTTACAAAGTGGCCATCTCTATAGACTTCCGAATCAAGGAGTAATGTCTGATAAATGCATAGATCAAAGCCCAGTAGTAACATTATAGATTTCCAGAATAGGAACACCCCAGCACAACACTGTAGAAGCAGCTTTCACACTACCGGAAAGGGTCATGATCCATTCAAGAGGCTACTTCGCGGTAAGAGCATAGCAGATCCTAATGTAGAACACAATCCACCTGGAACTGAGGCTCTGTAATTCTCGAGTCCGACTCCATTTTGTTCTGTGCCACCATTTTGTGTTGCCCTCACATAGGCCTGTGAAGGTAGCCTGGCGAATAAAGTGGCCTGGCCTTCTTAGTTCATGTATACATGAAGTAGGTTTCTTTTTGACTCTGAAATGAACTGTAAGAAACTGACCTCTGCACCTGAAACTGACCCCGCAAAGCTAATTTCCCTGGTCGATCTTTGTCTGAGATTGCCAATCAATGTTCAGGACATCGTTAACTTTTAGTTTCCTTGCACATGCCTTATCTTGTTCAGCATCTGTTACCGTTTCTTTTTTTATGTTTCTTCATTACATGGGTTATGCTTTCAATTATAGGTTTGTCCAGCTTGTGGAGATTGAATTTGGGACATTCCTAATAATTAACTTTTGGGTTGGGATACTGTAAATTGAGTTTTTATTATGTGACACTTTGTTTGAAAATGTACCTTATTGGCTAGAATTTTGTGCAGTGGGTGTACATTTATAATGTGAATATTGGGTATAAAAGGAGACGTCTTGCCTTAGTAAAATGAGCAGTCTCCTGAGAATTTACACCGTGATGTATTTCTAGGATCACTGTTACTAGCTGCAGCTAATAAACTTGGTCTCTGATGCCATCCAGAAGTATTCCGTGTCTCTGTATACCAAGACAGGTGAACTCGAAGATCTTAGGCGTGCCCCTGACGCCGCTGGGTTAAACCCCGGTTCTTCAACTGGCGCCCAACGTGGGGCGACTTCAGCGGTACTGGTCCAAGCCCGAAGATTGTAAGGAGCCCCGTGAGGAAATTCTGGAGGACGGCCGCCACTTCATCGACCCCTGCATGTCGACATGGACCGAAGGTTTTTTTCTGCGAGGCTTCCCCTTTCCGACGGCTGTGAAGGACTGCTGCCCTGACTGTCGCCCTGTCTTGGACCCTCTTGTGATGATTTGTAAGGCGAGACGTTAGACGGTCTTCTGGTGGCGTGACAGACATTTTGGTTAAGTATAAGTGGGTCGCTCCCACGACTTTGTTTTGTTTCTTGGTTTTGATTCGGACATTGCAATAGTCGAAGCCGGGGGGTTCGTATATTTGCGAGTGTATCATTTTTGATAACCCCTTGAAGTTTGAAGCAAGAATAGTGAGCTAAAAGATGCCTGGTTTTAGCAAATTTAGGAAATGGTTTTGTTGTAGTTGTAATAGGGATTCCCGATTGGAGGACTCGTGTCCGATACCTCCGGTTGGAACTCCAACTTACGGGCTCTATTCAAAGCATGGTGTAGGTCCCATTACCTTTAATGAAGTATGGGTCCGTTATACAAGGAAAGATGGTGTTTTACGATGGCCCCAACATGGTAGTTTTGAATCAGATGTTTTAGATAACCTAGAAGTTGCGCTATTTAAGAAGAAAGCCCGGCCGGCGATGTTTGACTCTTTTCGCCTTTTGCGCAAGGAAGCCAAACAGCGAGAAATTAAGCAAGCCAAGAGGGATAGGAAGGAAAGGAATATATCGGTAATGCAAGCTGCTAGGCAGTTTAAGGAAGATCGTGCGATTGAAGTGTCAGATAGACAACATTGCATGGCCATTGACAAATGTTACCCGGCTTTGCCACCTCCCCTTTCAAATGTGACTATAGACCCTGAAAAGGATCCTTTGATGTCACATTTACTGAGATTACCACCCCCTTATGTGCAGGGTGCCACTGCACCTCCTTTACCTCCAGTTGTTGCACCCCTTGTTATCGTTCAACCCCCTGTTGTTGTTCAGCCACCCGTTGCTTCACAGGTAGTTCTTCCTCCCCCGGCGCAGCCCCCTCCAGGGCCGCCAGCCGTGCCACCAGCCTTGCCTCAAACTCCTTTGCCTTACACTCCTTTATCTTCGACTTCTCTTATTTCTGTCCCTACGTCTCTGTCACCTCAAAACACTTTGTCTCCTATCCTCATGTCAACTTCTTCTCCTTCTGCTCGGCAACGAATGACTGAGACTGTCACTAGTCTTTTGTCTCCTTTCTTTGGGTCACTGAATATGACCCCTGTTTCTGAACGTAAGCAGAGACGTAGTCAGCTCCCTGGTCCCGAAGAGCGGGCAGTGTTAGATCTCCTTGCTCGTAGATGGGTTTCGAATACCTCCAAGTACAGTCCACAAGTGGTTATGGATATCTTCCTACAGTGGGAGGCACCAAAACAAAGGTATGTTTTTGATGTCATGTGTACCTTCCTTCGTCAGGAGTGGGAAGATAATGAGTTGGGTTCAATTCCACTGAAATTGCTTAATGTTCAGTCTGAATTTGCTAAAGGGACGATAGTGGGTTCCGATGTTGAGGAAGCGGTAGAGACACTACTCACTTTTAGGTCTAGACTTCCACCTCAGTCATTGTTCGAACCTGACCCTTCTATTAGGAGAAAAGTGAAGCAGTATCCTATGAGAGAGGTTCCCCCTGTATGGAGAGAGGCAGTTGTGGCTGATGCCGCTCATGGTATTGCGGCTGCACCGGCTCATTTTCAGCGAGTGTGGGTGCATGTCCCTTGGAAGAGAGCTGAGGTCCTGGCTCTTAAGCAGACTTTGCCTGACCCCCGTAAAAATCCTGCTGGTTATTATAAGGAGTTGTCTCAGACAGTTGATGCGTGTGTTATGAATTTAGCTGACATAGATGATGGGTAATGCAGTTCCTCAACCCTTGTGGGCAAAGATCCGTCACAAGGATCACGCGCCAGAGTTAGGAGATACGTGGGTTAATATTACTGCTGCAGATGGTCGGCAGGTAGGAGGTGCCAAACCTGAACCCTTAGTTGCAGAACTACCTGGTAGGATTATTAATTTAATGAAAACTATGATGCCTCCTCTGCGGGTGAATTGGGACAAGTTAGCAGCATGCAAACAAAAGAAAGACAAGAGTGTGTCTGATTTCTTCACTAGGTTTGAGGAAACATTCATTGATCATAGTGGTCAGGATATGAGTACAGAAGGTGGTCAGAGGTTGTTTGTAGATAAGTTTGTTTTTAATTTACTTCCTGAACTTTCTAATAAGTTAAAGGACTCTGAGAGTTCATGGTCTGTTTCTTCTTCGGCTCAGATATTGGCTACTGCACAATACTATGAGAATAGAGATAAAGATGAGAAGGATAAAGTAGAGAAGAAGACTAGAGAATTAAAACCGAAAGTTCTTCTGCAGCAGGCTTATCCGCCTCGCCCTAATCAGCGTCAGTTTCAGCAACCTTCCCAGTTTCAGCAACCCCCACAGTTTCAGAAACTGTTGCAGAAGCCTGAGTCTTTTGCTTCGCGACTCCCGCTAGGTCCTAATCAGTGTGCTTATTGTAAAGAAGAAGGTCACTTCAAGAATAGTTGCCCGATCTTGCTACAGCGTGCAAATGGTATGTCTGGTCTGAGAGGTCGTGGTGGTTTCCAACAAGTACCTTGGGGTAGGGGACGTGGTACGTTTCCCCAGAATGAACGTTCCTTTTCCCCTCAGAATTCTATGAATTATTTTGACCAACAGAATGTTCCGACCGTCCAGTCCACTCAGTACTACACTGACGATTATTATGTTGGAAGGGAGAGTGCTGGTTTTAATGATAGTTAGGACAGCCATGGACAAAGGGAGGGAGTAGTGTCAGTTCCAGTAGACCAGAGTGGACCTTATGTTGAAGTGATTACATTAGGTGTGGCAGAACCTTTTCTTTTGGATACTGGTGCAGCAAAGAGTTCTATCATGCACTCTAAACTCCCCGGCACACCTTTGTCTGGCTTGACCAATGTTTCAGTAGGATTAAGGAGGAATGTGTGAAGATGATTCAGGCAGAAGCTACTGAGAAAGAATTGAGTATGTGGAGAGAGAGTACGGGAATGTTGGATTCAACAGGCTGTTGGGTTGAGTTGTCAGAGCACCAGCGATGGTTGTTGCCGGATGCATATGTGCTTCCGGTGGTTACTATGGCTCATGGGTTGGCTCACATTAGTTCAAAAGGGATATGTAAGTTGTTGGCTCCGGTATGGCAGAATGGTGGAATTCCTAAGTGTGCTGAGAATTTGGTTAAACACTGCATGATTTGCTTGATGCATAATCCTGGAAAGGGAACCCCAACTCCAGCGGGTCATTTTGCTCCTCCAACGTATCTGTTCGAGGTGCTGCAGATAGACTATATTCATATGGAAAGATGCAATAACTTGAAGTATGTCCTTGTGGTTGTTTGTGCCTTTTCCAGATGGATAGAGGCCTACCCCCTAAAGGATAATACTGCCTTGTCTACAGCCAAGGTTTTGCTCAAAGAATTCTTTCCCAGATATGGCTTGCCGAGGATGGTATAGAGTGATAATGGAACTGAATTTGTGGGTCAGATTATGAAGAAAGTATGTGCGGGTCTGGGTATTAAACAGAAATGTCACGCTGCGAATCACCCCAGTCAGCAGGCCTGGTTGAGTGCTAGATTGGCACTCTGAAGCTGAAGTTGGCCAAGGTGCAAGCGAGCTCTGGTCTTACATGGCCCAATGCCTTACCATTGGCACTTTTGTCCACGAGAACGACAGCACATTCTTGCGTGGGACTTAGCCCATACGAGATTGTTTTTGGACGCCCGGCGAATGTCTGGGGTGTGCCGAGGCCTAAGAAGTACAGTGATATCGAGTACCCTATGTTGGTTGACTACTTACATGATTTGACTGCTAAATTGCGTGTTCTTCACCAACAGGTCCATGACACTTTGCCTTCAGTTTCTGTAGACGCAGGCCACACGATTCAACCTGGCGACTGGGTTCTAACCAAGAATTTCCAGAGGTCAAAGAACTTGGAAACAAGATGGACCGGTCCATACCAAGTCCTGTTATCAACTCGGACTGCTATTAAGGTGTTCGGCAAGAAAAACTGGGTACATGGTACCCATTGTAAGAAGATACCTTTGCCCTTACCGTACGATAAGTGGGTCTGGGAAGGTGTTGCCGATTCCGAGAGTGAAAGGGTTCCGAGATTTGTACCTTTTAGCGATGCACATCTGGAATGGACTCCGTCAGAACGTGCGGATGATAAAGTCTTGCAAGAAGCTGTGCCGCCGTGTTTGAGACTTGATACTACGTACCCAGAGACACTCTTTCAGGATCAAACTGTGCCTGGTAAAGAACGCTACAACTTAAGATCCAAAAAGGACAAATAAAATTTGAATTTTTTTGTGAATTATACTCTTTCAGACAAGAGACTATTTTTCTTTTTCTTTTTCGAACCACCATCCGGGTTCAGCTGCAGGGTCGCGGTATAAGAACTTAAGGGGTGGCCCGCGTATTGACGAAAGGTCTGCGGTTATAGGGACGTCTAGGACGCCTGGACACACACTTGAGTGAAGAAGGAAAATTGCCGGGAGCAGCACGTTAGAGGATGGAGTCTGTTGTAAATGAAAGAGATGTTGAGAGAATAGATCTTAAGATAAGATTTTGTACATTGATACATAGCAAATGTTTTATAATATTGTGCTTTTTGATGTTTTTAACCCCTTCAGCGCTGCGGGAATTCCCCCGCGGTGCTGAAGGGTTCGAGCGCGGGCGGGCCCATGACGGAACGGTTCCGTCATGAGCACAGCGCAACCGATGCTCATGACGGAACCGTTCCGTCATGGGCATGGAAGGGGTTAAGTATCACATTAGCTTGTGTGGGTTGGACTGTCTATGCTACACAACAGACATCTGCACCCACCTCCAAACCTATGCTTTCTTTCACTACTGTTTCTTTGCAACAGTTTTATACGTTGCCTGAACATGAACCGACAAGGAGATCAGAATTTGTCAACAACTCGTTTATACAGTTGTTGCATCAGCATCAGTTAGTAGTAAATACCACTAATTGTTGGGTTTGTGGTCTTATGCCTCATACGACAGATAAAGGTATGCCATATTTGGTTTTACCTTTTTCTTTTAATGGGTCTGTGTGGGCTTTTCAGACCATGTTTATCTATGCAAATGAGGTACGCCCCTTACGTTTCCTTAAAGATAACTCGAGCAATAGGGCCTTAATAAGGGGAATAGTAGATATGCACATAATGCTATCCCTAAGGATGAGGTGCAGGCTTACGTTGGTTGGAACGTGACTGGATATAGTACCAGTTTGACAGAGAAGGAGAGACGAAAAAGGTCTCCCCCTATTTGGATTGTACCCCACCGAGGCCACTTTTGTTTTCAAGGTAATGGTCGGAATCCGAAAGCTCAGCTAGGTAAGAGTGTGTGTGCTCAAACCTATGTCTATTCATCTCGGACTTCTCCACCGTTTGTGCCAGCTAAAGGCACATATTTTGTTTGTCATGACAGAGCCTACACATGGTTGCCACCTGATTTTTCAGGAACGTGTTATGTGGCGTTTCTACTTCCCCCTACATACACTACTGCTTCAGACTATCATAGAACGAGATATGGTAGAGGGGTCTTCAATAAGGAAGATACCGCAGCACACGAAGTAGGAGATTTCTTCAAGGGCTTCTTGCCCTTTTGGGGTCCTATGATCAATAGTAGGCATATTCGACAGCTTGTCCGCGTTGTTGAAGCTACTATTAATGAGACAGCAGGTGCTCTTAGTAATGTTACAGCTGAGCTTCAAGCGGACCGCCTTATGACTTTGCAGAACCGTATGGTATTAGACATCATACTTACAGATCGAGGAGGAGTATGTAAATTGATTGGATCCAGTTGCTGTGTTTACATACCAGATAATGCCCCTACAGTGTACCAAGCCATCTCTAGGTTGTATAAAATCTCTGAGTCTATCCATGTAGACGAAGGAGACTGGTCATTGACGGGATAGTTTTGGGGACTGCTGTCCAAATGGGGATGGAAGATTTTGACATTCCTTGGTATGGTTTTAACCATCCTTTTCTCTTGTTGTCTTTGCATCCAGTGTGGTCCCGCCATTTGTAGTCTTTGTGCTACTATGTGTGTTCGGAGACCTGTCCCGAGAGAAGTAGAGAATAATAAGATGATGCTACAGCAACACCTTGATGACCTAATGAATATCGACATAGACCTAGATTCAGATTAACATGAGTCTTAGGTCATTGCCTACGTAATGGCAAAAGGAGGGTCTGAAGTTCTGTAATTCTCGAGTCTGACTCCATTTTGTTCTGTGCCACCATTTTGTGTTGCCCTCACATAGGCCTGTGAAGGTAGCCTGGCGAATAAAGTGGCCTGGCCTTCTTAGTTCATGTATACATTAACTAGGTTTCTTTTTGACTCTGAAATGAACTGTAAGAAACTGACCTCTGCACCTGAAACTGACCTCGCAAAGCCAATTTCCCTGGTCGATCTTTGTCTGAGATTGCCAATCAATGTTCAGGACATCGTTAACTTTTAGTTTCCTTGCACATGCCTTATCTTGTTCAGCATCTGTTACCGTTTCTTTTTTTATGTTTCTTCATTACATGGGTTATGCTTTCAATTATAGGTTTGTCCGGATTGTGGAGATTGAATTTGGGACATTCCTAATAATTAACTTTTGGGTTGGGATACTGTAAATTGAGTTTTTGTTATGTGATACTTTGTTTGAAAATGTACCTTCTTGGCTAGAATTTTGTGCAGTGGGTGTACATTTATAATGTGAATATTGGGTATAAAAAAAGACGTCTCGCCTTAGTAAAATGAGCAGTCTCCTGAGAATTTACACCGTGATGTATTTCTAGGATCACTGTTACTAGCTGCAGCTAATAAACTTGGTCTCTGATGCCATCCAGAAGTATTCCATGTCTCTGTATACCAAGACAGGTGAAATCGAAGATCTCAGGCGTGCACCTGACGCCGCTGGGTTAAACCCCGGTTCTTCAGAACGTGACCTGTTCTGAATGGCCCTGCCCTTTTTGGCATGTACATATCAAATGAACAGGTGAAGATCAGTCTTATATTCCTAGGTCCTATTCATGTAGAAGCTCAAAGCCCTGCGAGGGTCCAGATGCTGGAGCCTTTACCGTCCTTGGTGGGGTGAGGCAGCATATAAAATGCAGCGGGCTGACACTGGCCCATGTGGAGAAGAGCTACCACCTTTGGCAGGAATGAAGCTTTTATTCTCAGAACTCACTTGTTCAGAAAGCAAGCTGTAAATAGTGAAGACAAAATGCCTACAGTTCTTTAACTTGGCAAGTTATGGTAATAGCAATCAGGAAAACTGTTTTACTCATCAACAGCCAGAAAAGGCAGCGCTGCAAGAGCTCAAACAGGGAACCATCAGTTAAGTGAGCATCAAATGACGGTCCCACAGTCATCTGATGTACAAAGGATGAAATAGGTCACCCCTTTAAGAATCCTCATAACAATTGGTGATTTAACCTTCCAGAAATGATCAGGGGAAAAAGTAGCCAGGAGATACCCTTTAAATGTACCCACAGAAAGGTCTTGTCGGGCTAAAGAAAGTGCAAAGCTCAACACATTGGAAAGAGGTGCCTTAAAGGAATTCAGACCATACCCAGCACAATAAGAAGAAAAATGGGACCAGTTTCCAGAATACTCAGATTTCATAGTACATTACATAGTCTTTAAATCTGACAGGAGGAACAACCGTTCTCTTGTTCCTAACAGTGCCATCGGGACTGGTTACAAGCTTAGGAGGAGATACATTGGTGTGATTCCCAGCGGTGGCTGGCGCAGTGCTTGCACCACACAGTTCATTGTTGCTTGCATTTCTTGAAGATGCTAATGTTTTGTTTTGTAACATATCATGCCTGATCACTGGTTCCGGGGTCCTGCAACTAACAACATTCAATCCATTCCATCACTGACCATTGTCGAGTACGACAGCAGTACCGTTGGTCTTGGCCACGCGCTTAGGCTCACTGTACTTGATCATGTTAGTTCTTTTTGTAGGATACTTCACTCTCACCACATCGCCTGCCTTCACAGATATCTCTCTCACCACATTCCTAGCGTTGTAATTAATGCGCATGCGTTTCTGGCATTTGTCCACCAGACTTCTAATCTAGATTTCTTTTCCCCTGTAATTCTCGCTCTCCCATTTTTTCCAAGCCAAAGACCAGTATGGTTGCAATTGTGCGATTGCTGCTCTACCCCTGATTATCTCAAAGGGGGTTCTACCATTGGTGTTGTGTGTAGTGGTGCAGTATGACCACAACCTGGTATGGAGAGCTGCCTCAACAGGGATGTGGGATATTAAAGCCATTTGGATGGTTTCTTTAATCAGGAGATTGGCTCACTCAATCTGGCCATTGCCTTGTGGGTGGTGCAAAGAGGAACTCACATGTTATATGCCATTCTTTTCCATGAATGAAACCAACTCAGGGAATACAAACTTCACACCGTTATCGGTGACTAACTGATGTGGGAAACCCTCTCTGCAAAACAATTCCTTCAAGAAGCTCACCAGAGGGTAACGGCTAAGGAACATGGCGGCCACTAGCTAGACGCAAGCGGCCGTAGGCGGCAGTCCGGAGGATTCTCTATTGCTGGAGGGCGTGTGAGCGAGAGCGTGTGAGCGGAAGCATTAAGCGGAATACAGCGGGCACTTACCAGCAGTAATTGAGGCTCCAGGGTGCTGGTCAATGCTTACAGAGCACGGGTGTGTGCCAGGAAGACGTCGGGGAGCACAGCACGGAGCGCAGCTAACGCGCTGGGAAGAGGCAGCAGGGAGCCTCTGGCGGATCTGGCGGGCTGGAATCGGGGGCAGAGGCAGAACAAGCAGGGTTTGCCTGCATCAGGTGGAGGAGGTGGGGGCTGAGAGGAGAGGCTCGATCAGAGCTGAGGAGCAGGCGCGTGGTTCAAGAGAGAGGGGAGGAAGTCCCCTGCATATGGAGACAGAGACCCTCAAGGAAGGTGAGGCCCCCTCCAGGTACACTCTGAGGACCAGGAATATCGGAGGTAAGGTGAGTTTTCTTCCCATTTCACCAGACGCTCTGCCTGATTTACCACAACGAGTGAAGACTGTAATTAAGGCGAAAAGAGGGCAACAAAGGGTGTCATCGCAAAGCAGAGGGACTGGGGGGACCGTGAAGAAAACCAGTGAGGGAAGGAATATAAAGAAATCCTGCCTGTAAACTGCGAGAGTAAAAGTGACTCCTTCACTTAAATCTTTTTTTCGCGTACTGCCAAGTATGCAGAAGGATAATGCAGTAAGTGCAAGTCCTAGCCCTGAAGAGTGCAGTTGTGAAGATACAATGGTGCGTGATAGTAATTTGGGGAAAGCCAATAATATTGAAGCAACTGCGGGAAAGGGCCCTTTGAGCGTTCTGAGTAACTCGAGCACATTAGGAGGGGAGAGTAGGCTCCTGCAGCGGGATATGATAACAATCCCAATCAGTAACAAATATTCAGTTTTAACAGCAGCTGAGGAGCTGGAAGCACTTCCACCATTACAATCACCAGCACCAGAATTGAATGGGTATAACCAGAACTGTACAATTAGCCCAGAAGGAAGAGCATTAGAGACAGAGATTTCATTGGCTAGTATTGGAGCTGAAGAAGGATATCAAAGAGCGTTTTGAGGTATCAGAGGCTAACCAATTAGGTATACAAGCATCTTGCTCTGTACTAGCTCAGAAGCTCCACGAGGTTACGACTCGTACAAAAATTCTGGAGGAAGACGTTAGTGCTGTTAAACAGGATGTTGTGAAAAACACTACTGAGATCTCTAATCTGGGGAAACAAAATCAAATGTTAAGAGATGATATCGAGAGAATTGAGAATCATTCTCGCAGGAATAATTTAAGACTCTTAAATATTCCAGAAAACGAAGAATGGGTAGACGTGAAGACTTTTATAATCGCCATTCTTCTGAAAACGATTTTGAAGGATAAGGCGGAGATAAATCTTGAGTGTGAAATACAGAGGGTGCACAGAGAGCCGTTTCGACGTAACCCACAGAGAACCAAACCCAGAAAGATTTTGGTAAATTTCCTTTCCTATAACATCAAGGAGGAGATACTTAGTAGTGCTTTAAAAAATGGCCCATACCTGGTTAATGGCTACTCCCTTCTGGCTAGGTCTGATGTATGCAAGGTCACAGAACAAAAGCAGTGGGAGCTAGGCGGAAAGATTGAAGAGCTTAGAACGCTGGGAGCGAAAGTGCAGTTAAAATTTCCCGCTATGCTCCGTATAATGTGGAATAATAAAATGTATAACTACCGCTCAGTGGAGGATGTGGAGGCATTAATAAGAAGAATGAGCAACGAGTATGCGTCAAAGTAAAAAAAAAAATAGCCCTCTGGCTCTCCAGCATCCTAGCAATGTATAAATAAGTAGTGCGTTAATTCCTCCGGATTGTACGCCTATAGGCATTATTATGCCTAGTAACGTAGGGAGGGTTCCTCGGGGGGGGCACAGTAGTGGAGGGGGGGTTGGCGGGGGAGCACAGGTGGGGAGCAATGAGGGAAAAAAAAAGTTCTCAACACCTTCTATGCAGGAATGTCTTCTCAGTACAGGAAAGAAACCAGGAAGAGAACCTATTAAGAAAGATGACTTTGATTAACATCCAGAGTATTAAAAGTCTTACTTGGAATGTGAATGGCATGAGGTCTCAACCTAGGCAGAGGAGAATACTTGAGTATCTAAAAAATAGCCAGGCACAGGTAATATTGCTACAAGAAACGCACCTCATGGCAAATGAGAGTAAGGAGTTGTTCGGGAGATGTGGCCGGCTTCAAAATTTTGTTGCCTCAGATCAATTATTTTGCTGCAAGGTAGTGGCTATTCTGATTAAGAGTGGTTGTGGAATAGAAATGAAAGAGTCAAGCACAGATAGTTCAGGTAGGTGGGCGTCAGCCTGGGTAAGGTGGGCTGACACGGATTTCTTATATATCGTATATTATGGTCCTAATGAGGTTAACCCTCAATACATTGTTGACTTAGAATTGAGGATGGCAGCAATTTCAGTACCCGTAATTGTAGGTGGCGATTTCAATGTTCTGTTAGACCCTGTGTTAGATCGGTCTACAAGAAGAGAGAGTATATATGTCCCTAGAATGAGGAACGCTCTGAAAAGCATGATATCCGATTTGAACTTAGTTGATGTATGGAGGCATTTTATGGGTAAGACAAGGGGTTACACGTACCATAGCAAAAAACATCACCACTTTTCAACACTTGATTATTTTCTAGTTGATAGATCCTTTTCAGCAAATATTAAGATTAAGCATCTCCCTCCTCATATATCAGATCACTCACCAGTAATGGTAACTAGACAAGCTCGGAGGCCACAACCACCTAGGAGATGGACTTTAAGACGTGCATTGGTCTTAGAAGAGGGGGCGGAGATAGCTTTGAAGGAAGCAGCGACTGAATACTTTGTTAATAACCAAGATACTGCCCCCTTGCATATTGTTTGGGATGCCTTCAAGGCATATATCCGAGTAATTCTAAAAGCCTAAACTCATTAGAAAATCGGAACGCACGTATAGAACTAGAGAACATTGAAAAGGAGATTGGGATCCTAGAGGAGGCTTTACATTCCATGAGTTCAGAGGAAGAAAAAGAGAGGACGGAAGAGAGGTTGCATGAGGCACAATTGGAATGTAAAATGAAAATAGAGCAGAAGTGTAAAGCTAGATGGCAATATGGTGAAAAAGCAGGAGCCCTGCTTGCCTGGAAAGCGAGAGTGGAAAGGTTAAGGAATGATATAAAAGAACTAAAAAGTGAAACAGGAGAAAAGCTGGATAGTTGGGATTGTATGCAGGAGCACATAGTTACAATATTTTCACAGCTATATACGGAAAATATCACTGCTGACCTTACAAAGACCAGATGTTGGCTTAGTTCACTCGATCTTCCGTCACTGAGTGAAGAGGGAAAAGATATTCTAGAATCCCCAATCACAAAAGAAGAGATAAAAGGAGCAATAAAAAAGTCTAAAAATGGGAAGGCGGCAGGGCTCAATGCTCTCCCGGCAGAAGTATACAAAAATATAGCTGATTAAATATTACCCGCCTGGGAGATGCTGTTTAATTTGATATATAGAGGGGAAGTGCAGGCTCCAGAATCATGGCGTGAAGCCTCTGTAGTTTTAATTTTGAAACCTGCTAAGGACCCCGGTAAAGCAGAATCATATAGGCCAATCTCCCTGCTAAACGCTGACTATAAGATCTTTGTCAGCATTTTGGCAGGGAGACTATCTAGAGTAATTCCTCAATTGATACATGAGGATCAGAAGGGGTTTATCCCTGGAAGGCAAATGTGTGAGCTAACCCAACAACTAATAGGATGTATTGATATAGCGACAGAAAGATCTGTCCCTTTGGCGGTGGTCACATTGGACACCGCTAAGGCATTTGATCGAGTTTGTTGGGAGTATTTATGGGTAGTTCTAGAGCATATGGGGTTCGGGCCTCACTTTATAATCACATTAAAAACACTATAGAACAGCTCTACAGCTAGGATTCTCTTAAATGGAGCCCTTACTAAGCGTTTTAAGATCACAAGAGGGACACAACAGGACTGTCCAATCTCACCCCTGTTATTCAACTTATATATCGAGCCATTTGCTCAGGCGCTCCGTCAAGACAACCAGGTGAAGGCCTTCCGTATAGGAATGTTCGAGAAAAAAAAAATCATTATACACGGATGATCTAATTATATATACATCATACTCGGTTATAATGATTCCAAGTGTAGAGCAACTGGCGGATGATTATGGGGCCCTGTCTGGGTACTTGGTAAACAAAGAAAAAAACAGAATTATGTGCTGGATCATCCCGGATTGGAGGGGAAGTGTACAGAGAGAGATTAGATATTTAGGTATCAATATTCTCAATGCAGTGCAGGATGTCCCACAGCATAATCTGGAAAGAGTTATAAAGGAAATTGTTTTTTTTTAGCTAGGTGGAAGAATCTTCCGCTGACCATATACGGAAGGGTCAATTTGATTAAAATGGTTATTCTGCCGAAGCTCACATTTCTTTTTAACTGTATACCTTTAACGTTCCCGAGCAGGCTAATCTATAGAATACAGGGTAAACTGGGCAGTTTTGTTTGGGCAGATAGGGGAGCACGCATGTCCTGGAAAAAACTTTAGACGTAGATTGGCAGAAGGAGGGCTTGCACTACCAGATGTAAAATTATACTGCATGGCATTCCAGTTTAAAAACTGTAGGGTCTTACTATGCACAACAGGGCACAGGGTGTGGGAAGGTTTGTGTGAGGAGATGATTAAAGAGTGGGGAGGGAAAGGATTTCTGTTTAAGATTGGAGCACAGAAATTAAAAAAAAAAAATTAAAAATGTTGAAGGCAGCTTTGATTTTGTGGGTAAAGATCAGGAATATTTTAGGAATCGGATACTATTCAGGAGAGGCTCCAATATTGGACTCACCTGGTACGCCCGAATGCTTTCAGGATCAACTGAGTGTCCCACTCAGGAGGGCAGGAATAGAGGTCTGGGGGGACCTGATAGTGATGGATGAAGTGGTCCCATGGGAAGTTTTATGGAGTAAGACAGGGGGATCTCTGTCCCGGTTTAAGTTTCTCCAGCTAAAGTCTTGGGGGGAAGCGAATAGACGTGAGACTAGGAGTCTTTGGGAGTTTGAAAACAAATTGAAGAACGAAAATATAGTAAAGAAGGAAATAAGTGGATGGTACTACGCACTACTGACTTCTGAGGAGAAAAAAATAAAAGCCCCCTACGAAATATGGGATGAGGTGATGCAGACTCCTGATCCACAAAAAGTATGGCACCTTTCCTGCAAGTTACTTTACAAAACAGTCAAACCATCAAACTTGAAGAGGAATCATTTCTTTATGGCAGATAGACTATATTGGACTCCACAAAAACTAGCAGAGTTTGCAAATGATGTCCCCTCCCAAATGTCGTAGGTGCGGATCGTTCAGTGCTAATGATAAGCATATGTTTATGGAATGCCCTCAGCTAGAGGAGTATTGGTCTGAGGTCGAAAGGATAATTAATGAAATTCTTGATACAAACATTGAAGTTAACCTCTTATTAGTAATGCTGGGGGTAATAGGTCAGCCATGTAATGACTTTACTGGGGATAAACAGGCTTTGGTATTCTATCTAATCCTTCTTGCTAGGCGGGAAATTTGCAAGAAATGGATTGAACCCTCCCCACTGCAAGGGATTGACTGTCTACGAGCAGTAAGAACGGCGAAAATAGATATTGACCTGGGGTCCAATATACGCACATATCCTAAGATATGGGTGGCCTTCCAGAATTGGGATGGAGACATAAGTGTGTAACCCCTTTTGTCCAATGATTACACCTGCGTGGTCTGTGCAGCCAGGACACTTGAAGAGCAGGAGCTATTGAAATATTGCAAAAGCCCGGGGAGGTACAGATCGGCTGACAGGCTATTATTATGCATTTAATGGTGGTATGAGGACAAAAAAAAAAAGAAGAAGCTCACTACTCCACACGTGGTAGGTTGTGACATAAATTTGACTTCCATCCACTTGCTGAAGTAATCAATTATAACTATGACATAGCGCATTTCTAAGTTTAAAGCATTCATCGTTACAATAAAGTCGACGCCGACTTTTATCCAAGGACCCTCGGGTAGTTCCATGGATGTCATAGGGCAACGGTGTGTTGTCATTATCTTGTCTGCCTAAGTGCAAACTAAACAATGAGTGACAAATACATCAACATCACGATCTATAGAGGGCCACCAGTATTTCTCCCTTAAACTTTGTTTGGTACCCGTCATCCCCACATGGCCTTCATGGGCTAATGTTATCAACATTTTCCTCAGGCACATCAGTGCCATCAAGGTCTCACCACGGAGAATGATATCTTCCACAACACTGATGTCTTCTTTTATTTTACAGTACGGTCTAAGTGCTTCGTCAAATACTCTTTCTCGAGGCCATCCTTTAACCACATATTGCTTAATTTCAGCAAACACATTGTCATTCTTTATAGTCTCTAACCATTCTGGTTTGGTAATGGTACCATTGGATTCCTCATAGTCAAGCAAGTGCGCAACAAGCAAGTCATCTTCCTCATCCTCATAGCAATTAGATTCACTCTCACAAGGGGCAAGTGGCAAGTAATCTGCCGACACATTAACTCTGCCAGGAACGTACTCCATCTTAATGTGATATTCCTGCAATTTACACACCAACTTTGTTATTCTTGGAGATGGTCGACTAGAACCCTTTCCTTCTAGAATGCTGACTATTGGCTTGTGGTCAGTTCGGATGGTGAATTCTTTGCCCCACAGAAAACTCAAACTTTGTAACTGCCCAAACACAAGCCAATAATTCACGCTCAATTACTGAGTATTTTGTCTCTGGGCTTCTTAGCTTCCGTGCTGCGAATTTAATGACTTTTTCTATTTTTTGGCTGAGAACTGCTCCCAGCCCAATTTGGCTGGCATCTGTTGTCACAATACTTTGCAATTTTTCGTTGAATGATTGTAGTGATGGTGCTTGGTTTTTTAATGACCGTTATGCTCTGCTCGCATTTATCATCCTAAATGAATTCTGCATCCCTTTTTATCAGTTTCCGTAGTGGTTCTACTTTTGTAGGGTAATGTTGTATGAACTTAATTCACATATGCCTAGGAAAGATGCAAGTTCTTCCTTATTCTTCGGGTTTGGCGACAAAGAGATTGCAGATATCAAGGACAGTTTTGGTCGAACTCCATTTTTATCAATGAGGTGAAGTGTTCTTCTTCCGTCTTGCTGTAAATCAGTACGTCACCCCAGAATGACCTCACACCTTACATGCCACCGAACAGTTGATTCATTATGCGCTGAAATACAGCAGATGCTGAACACAGCCCAGAAGATAATCTGCAAAATTGATATGCGCCTTCAGGAGTGATAAACACTGTATATTGTTTTGAATCCTCGTGTAGCGGCATTTGGTGGTACACTGCGCTGAAATCTAGGGTTGTAAAGATCTTCGCTTGGTCCAAAGTCATCACCATCTCATTGATTAGTGGAAAAGGTTGACAATCTGCTACCACATGGTGGTTTAGTTCACGAAGGTCGATACATAAGCGAATCATACCACTCTTTTTCTTCACAATAACCACGGGCGAAAGCCATTCAGACGCATTGATTTGCTCGATTATTCCATCTTGGCTCTTAGCACCAACTTTCCAGACTGGCTTTAACTTCAGCGTGGGCAGACAATGGTATGTTTCTGGCACGTTGTTTCACAGGCTATGCATTACTTTTCAGAATAATCTTGAGTTTGAAATCTTTTCAGCATCTCAATTGCTTGCTGAACACCCCCATGAAATACTTGAGAACAGCTTCCAAGTCGTCCTCTTGAATGCCAGACACATAGGGAGGTTTGCATCATTTGACATCATTACTTCGTGAGGTCTCGCAATAACCCCAACTAGTAATCTACTTTCTCATAGGATATTATATGAGAAAGTCATGGTGTCACCCTTTTTACGTATAGTGTGTGCAGTCGGGAGTACACATTTAGCTTTAGCATCCCTTCTTACATGTTGAGTGCCCCCTGGGAGGTGCACTGAGAACACCTTTAGCCTTTTAGGATGCCATCATACCCAAAAGTGTTGCTACAGTTCTTACAGTGAGCAAGCAAGTCGACCGAAAAAGAGGTAGTAGCTGTTGGAATGCCAATACCCATTGCTCATTGGGATACACTTTCCTTGTAGTAGTTTTGATTATCCAGGGACGGACTTGATCTGTTGGGGTTGGGTTGATCATCATTTTCAGTTTATGTTGTTCCAACCACCCGAGGATGTTCACATTATAATCTACTACAAAAATTCTTGTGAAGGTTTTTTTTCTTTGAATGACAAATCCACGTTGAATACTCCTTTCAATTTTTTTCTGTGTCCGCCATAGGCACCTGGAACTATTCTGCTGGCCTCCAATGGTGTCTTGCACTTTTAATCATTGTGGGTGTCCTTTGACAAGATTGTAATTCTTGATCCAGTGTCCCCCAACATCTCGACGTTTTCTCCATTCACACAGACACTGCATCTGGGCTGGTTCTGCACATCTTCTCTGTTGATGGCCACAAACACCACCAAGTTCTCTAACAGTTCACTCTCATCAGAGTCTTCCTCCGATTTGGATTCATTCACTGTGTAAACCTTCTTTGAACGTGATGTCCTGCAAACCTTAAGGAAATGTCCCATTTTTCCGCAGACTTCTCTCTTGCAGACTTTGCCCCACGCAGGAAATTCTTTGTTGGATGCCACATGCGTACTGGACTTGCCACTGTATGTGCTGTTTTTTTTAGTGTAGTCTTTCCGGGGTCGATTAGTTGTTAACTCTTCTTCTTTATGAACTAGATTGACACTCACTTGCTGGCTGTCACGTTTGCGCAGCAACTTCACTCCCTTGGCTGACCTTTCCACGCTCTTACTGGTTGAAATCACTTTCTCCAGGCTCGTGTTCATATGACATAATAACTTCACTTGCACCTTCACACAAGTGGTGCGCATCACCACCTGATCGCGTATCATTTAATCCATGTCTTTGAATGCACATGTTGTGGCCAACATCCTTAGTGTTGCAACGTAGGATTCAATTGTCTCACCTGGTGCCTGGTCCCTTTAGTAGAAATTGTATCTTTCCGTTAGAATGCTCATTTTATTTATTTATTCTGTTTTCTATAGTGCGAACCAGACCCTGTGTTGGGTGTCAGAGCGCTTTACATTTCCACCATTTCGATATCAGCAGATATCCAATTCTTTCACATCCATAACATCTCTGTGTTCCGCTAATATTGTCAAATATTTGCTCATACACAAAAATATAGTGAGGAATAATAGAAATCATTAGATTACATTCAAGATTGACTTGTCGTACTTCAATTATAGGAGTAGAGGCTCGCTATTCAAGTTCAGTAAATGATAGTATTTTGCATCGGGAGGTGAACAGTTTCTTTGTTCTTTATTAGGAACGTCGTATTGACATTCCTGTCCATAAATACTTCGACGTCTCTGTTGGTCGTTATGGGAGCTATTTACCCATCAGAGATGACTTAGTCTCCTTTTTGAATCGAGGAGCGTAGGTGATTCTGATATTCGGTGGGAGGGAATTCCAAATCCTTGGTGCTGCTCCGGTGAATGCTCCTAGCGTAAGTTTTTTTCTTACGGAAGAGTGCTGGTTTCAGTAGAAAAAGTCTTCCGATCCATTTGAGGGTCTAGTGCCTCCGGATAGCGTAATTTTATGAGCCAGGTAATGTGGAATTTTGTGGTGTATTTCCTTGTGAGTGATACAAGCAATTTTGAGCTCTATTCTTGCTTCGTATGGTAACCAGTTGATCGCTTTCAGGTGAGGAGTGATGTGGTTGTATTTTCTTGCTCCCGTTATAAGTATACTTGCTGCATTGGGACACACTTTTAGGGGTGCTGTTGATATTTTAGGGTGTCCGGATAGGGTTGTGCATCCATATTCAATTCTTGAAATGACTAGTGCTTGTACTACCAATTTCAGATCATCGGGATCGATGAGTGACTTCAGTTTTCTGAGGTAATTCAGATGAAATGGCCATTGTGTTGATGTGTGCTTGCATGTTTAGATCTTTGTCCATTCTTTGTTCTTTGCTGAAACTTTTAGGAGGGGAGATCAGAAGGAATTCGTTTTTGTGCGAGTTGAGCTTAAGATGATTCAACGGTTTTCTGGAGTGCATGGTTCATAGCATTGATCTCTTCCGGAGATGATATCTTCATATACAGCTGGGTGTCGTCAGTATACATGTGAAATGAAATGTTAGCCTTATGCAGTACTTCAGTTAATGGTTCAATGTATAGGTTAAATAGTGAAGGGGATAGAGTTGATCCTTGTGGAACCCCAATTTTAATCGGAGATGGTGGGGATAGCTTGCTGTCTACCAGGAATCTTTGTGATCTGTTTTCTAAGGAGTGGAACCATTTCAGTACAGTTCCTGATAAGCCCATCCTATTTTCCAGGCGGTCTAATAATTTAGGATGGTTTACTGTGTCAAATGCAGATCATAGGTCTAGAAGGATGAAGAGACGGTTTTCATCACAGTCGAGTGCTAGCAAAGCGTCATCTACTATGTGTAGGATTGCTGTTTCCGTACTATGGTTTTGTCTGAACCCAGATTGGTAGTCATTAAGTAGCTCAAAATCAGTAATGTGTTGACTTAACTGATTGTGCGCCCATTTTTCTAGTACTTAGGCTAGAAGGGGAATGGTTGTCACCAGACGAAAGTTGTTAAGGTCCGATGGGTTCTCTGTAGGATTCTTTAGGAGAGGGACCAACTGTCCTGTTTTTAGGCAGTCCGGAATTGATCATTGGGCAAGTGATTCATTAATAATCTTAGTCCAGTAGGGGACGACCATATGGTTGCAGGAGGGCCAGCATTTAGTCGGCAGGGGGTCATTGTAATGATTATTTGGTTTTAGAGAAAGTAGTATTTTGGCAGTGTCATGATGGATCATATATATTGAAGTTTGACCAATGGGCATTATTCTTTCTTGGGTATTACTTGAGTAGGTAGGGCAGGGTTCCTCCCTTGTTCACTCCTAAGGCTAGAGGCTTTTTCAGTGTTATTCTTGAGTTCTCTCTCCAATGAGCGGACCTTATCGGTAAAGAATGTTGAAAACTCCTCACAGTTCAGGTCTGATTTTGATGTTAGTAGGGAATATTTGGTTAATTTGTTCGATTGATCTTTTAGCAGATCGAAGAGTTTCCTTGGTCTGTTCTTTGCATTTTCAAGTTAATTTCTAAAAAAATATTTTTTTAATCTAAGTACGCTTTTATTGTAGGTTTTTCTGGTTATTCTGCGTTGTTTTAAGTGGGGAGATGACAGAGTTTGTCTCCATTTCGTTCTGTTATTCTGAATTTCCGTCTTTCTTTAAGTGATCCGTTGAACCAAGGATTTTTATCTTTGATCTGTATTCTTTAAAGTTTTAGCAGGGCAATGTCGTCAATTATTTTAGCTATCGTCTGATTCTAGTGATCTGTCAGCTCGTTGACATCCGTTAATTCTGAAGGGGGTTGAAGTTCCTTCTCGACTTGTATTTTTAGAAACCCAGCGTTCAGATTTCTAGTGTCTCTCATCCAATGTTTGGGTTTGATTGGTTGAGATAATGTTCTCTCTTTTTTGGCTGATATTTGGAAGGTGATGTAGTGGTGATAAGACCAGTCACAAGGGATGATTGAGATTTCTTGGATCGCATTTTCTTTGGAGATGATCCAGTCTAATGTAGCTCATTTAGAGTGGGTTGGTAGGGCACACGCTTGAACTAGTGAGTGGTCGGCTAGGAATTCTTTCAGAAGGTTGACCGGATTATCTTGGATGTCGTTCCAGTGATGATTGAAGTCCCCTAGGAAAATATCATGGGAGTGAGTTCTGAGTTGGTTGTAATAATTTCCATTAGATGGTCTTAGGTTTTTGTCTGGGGAGTGATAGAATGCGTGTAGTTTGTACACTTGGTTGTCTGTGAATCGTGCTGTGAGTCTCAGGTATTCACATGGGTCTATAGGGTCTGCAATAGTTTTAGAGATAGTGATGTTTGATCTGTGGATACATGCCACTCCTCCTCCCATTTTCATTAGTCTATCTAGTCGTATAATGTTATAGTTCGGAGGTACCAGCAGGTCTAGGCATGGGGAGGATGATTCCGATAGCCATGTTTCAGTTAGGATACCCACATCAGCATCTTGATTTAAGATTAGGTCGGCAATGTCAGCGGCATGTTTCAATGCTGAACGGCAGTTGATAAGTAGGCATGAGATTTTTTTTTGCGTTTTCTAGGTCAGTGCTGTAGCCGGGCTTCTCTGGGCCTAGCGTTATTTCTTTCAGGTTATTTGAGTTTGGTTTTCTGTGCTTTGTATGTGTTATTCTCTTGGAATTAATTGGTACCACCTGAATCTTCTGGTTACTTAATTTGTCCGGGAGGTTGGAAGTCATATTGTAGGAGAGCAGTAGGTTTTGGATTTCAGTGTCCGACAGATATCTAAGGAAGATACGTGGCCTGTAAATCCTATTGGATAGAGCCAGTGGGATTGTGTTGAGCTTAGTGTGGATATTGTGTGCCGATTTTTGACTCAGGATAAACTTGGAGAGATAGCTTTCTGAGAGCAATAGAGTATTCTTCATGTTCCTAATAGCGTTGCGCATATCTGTAGCTATCTTCTCTGTCTGGGCCATGAGCATTTCTAATTCCTTCCCTGATGGAAGTGGGAGTTGGTGGCGTTTTTGCAACAGGCCTGCTGATCTGTGGATCGTTAAGTTGGAAGGTTCCTCCTCCGGCTGTTTGTATATATCTTGCGTTCCCCAATTAGTTGCTTTTTTTGCTCGGAGGGGCAGGTCCTGAGTTGATATCGGTCATGTTGTCATCTCAGGGCATTGAATGTTGGGTGTTGTGCCCGATACCTCGGTGGTTTATAATGTTGTGGAGGTCTGGCATCAGATGTGCGCAGATTGATAGCTTTCAATTGGAGTGCTTCTATGGGGTCATTGCTGAATGTTTTGCGTATGTCTATTCTTGGGCTGTTTGCTGTAGAGTGTGTCTTTGTGTGCTGTCTAGTCCTAGAGGATCTGGAGAGTCGATTTCCATGATCTGTTTTGCGGTCTCTCTTATCGATTATCCTCAGCTGAGTATGGATGTAGGTGTCTGAGCTGTCGTCTTGTGGTTGAGCTGATATAAGGCAGTTATGGACCTGATCTTTTAGTGTTGCAAAGTAATCATCGAATAGCTCATGATCCTTGTTGGCTGCTTAGATGAGTACCGTGCCATTTTTGTAGAGGGTTATATTTAGTGTGGCCTTTAGATTGTTTGACGGTTTTATACTCAACTTCGTTCCATTCGGGATGTTTCTTGATTCTTTGATGTTTAGCAGATTCGACATTGCGGTACACCATTTAGCTAGTAATCTGGTGTAGAAAATGAAATCATTAATGATTACTCTGTTTTTTGAGGTATATGAGGAGTCTAAGATAAATGTTTCGGGTTTTTTCCTTAGTAGGTTATATTTAAAGGTTTTGGAAGCATTTTTAGAGAGATTGGAGGGGTAGGCTATCGCTTGGGCGTTATTACCTGGGTGAGTCAGATTTGCTCCTATCATTTTGTAAATTGTGCAAAAAGCTCCTCTGGAGGGGTCTCTTCCGGTATCTAGCACAAGTTTATGTTTTGGTGCCGAAGGTACTCTTGTGATTGGCGCGGAGAGTGCCCTGTAGAGGGTGAATCATCTTTCCCTTTCTGTTGGTGATGTCAGTTCTTAATTAATTGATTTGTAATGTGTTTATCAAAATCGGGAGTGCAGGCTATCCAATTATTTAATTAATTATATCATCAGATATTCTGTGAGTGCTGGTTAATTGTAAACTGGGAATGCAGGCTAATTAATTGTAATTATTTAATTATTACCAGTATAATTAGCTTTCTGGTCGTGTTGTATGAATTTACTTACCGATGACTTATTTATATAATTAGTTATTCTTGTAATGTTGATCTAACTAACTTGTTTAATTATTCTGATTTAATTTACTATGGTTTTATAGTCCTGGTGGTGACAGTCCTATTTTTCCTTCTGCATCTTGTTTCACTCTTGTCCCTTCTACCTAGTCTTGTTTTGTGTCTATCGTTGTTTACACTGTTTTCAGTATCCTGGTGTTGCCAGTCCTGTTTCTATTTCGGAGGTGTATTTGTCCATTCTCATTAGTCCTTTTTTAGTGTCTGTTGTGGGAGGGGTTTGATGCATGCTCAGCCATTTTGTTGTACTCGGGTGCTCCAGCCGACTTTGTCAGAGTGCCAGATAAAACGGGTAGCATATGTATTTCCTGAACAGCCCAGGAGCTCCCCACGCATACCTTGTGCCAGTGTCCTCCCCGGCTGTTCCCTCTGTTACAGTAGGCTCCCTCTGCCCAAGACACCGTTGCTCTCTTCATGTGTTCTTTCTGTACACTTTCCCGATTACTACGCTTCAAGCGCAGTCATCGCCTCTCCCTCTCCTCTCCACATGGCTCCTCTGGCTGTTCTCTCTGTATTTTAGTTCAGGTGCGAACCCCACTTTCCCCAGCCCCTCCTGGTGTGTCTCCCCTAACGACTCATCCCTCGTCTTGTTCCCGCTGCCTGCCCCAAACGTCTCCTCTTTTAGACCTGTTCACGTTCCGCTCCTTGTCATACAGGGTAGTCTGCCTTTGGGGAAGTCTTCGCTCCTCTTCTGTGTCCAGTGTCCTCTCTGTGGAGCTCTCCCCTGCGCGCTCCGAGGTTGTCGCGAAGTGCTGTGATCAGCCTAGCGTCTTAGCAGGGTACAGATGGGAGCTGCGCGGGTCGTTGCTAGGAGAACTCGCACCCCCTGCAGACTGGTTGCGTAGTGCAGTTACCAGTCCTGCTTCTCCGCAGCTTAATGGTGGGAAACCGTGAGGGTCGATGCAGTGCCCAGCCCCACGACGAGCAGCTTACATGGGGGTCCCGTGAGGATCGTTTCAGGGAGAGCTCACACCTACCACAATTGAGTCACTCTCTCAACCTGGGCTCCGATTCACTCACCTCCACATGTCTTCCTCACCAATGTTCTCAGGAGAGGTGATAGTCTCTTGCCATCACTCGGCGCGTCTCCTCGTCCTGCCCTGATGTCGTACTGATCAGAGGAGGTGTCTTCAGGTTCTTCTCAAATCTTCTCAGAAGCGTGTTCCACGTCCCTGTAGGGTCCTCCGCAGTGTTTCGTTGTTGCGTGGGGCCGAATGCTACACTGGATTTTTGCTCATCGAGCGGTCCTCAGCCGCGGAGCTCCCTTCGCGGGCTCCTCCCAGTCTGGCAGCCATATTTGTTTTTTTTGCGTATTTGCGATTCATAGTGGCATCAAAGTAATTCTTCATTCTTATTTTGGCTTCAATGAACACATTCCACTCCTGATTCTTCTCTTTTTCAACAGGGGTTATGTGGTCAAACAACCTTCTTCCCTCTGCCCCCAAACAATTATACATCATAGCTTGTTTCCTGGCTGGATTGTACTCAGTCCCATCAATAGCCTCCAGATGTTTTTCAAAACATTTAATCCACTGAATCCAACTTTCAGCAGGTGGCCCAGGGACTTCCAAAAAGGTGTTGGGCATAGCCACTGCATTCATTATACTAGCCATGCTGACAGTTCAACCAATATTAATGTAAATATAGCCAAAATATGTCTATTACACAATTTAGAGTTATTTGTGGGGGTTTGGCTCCCTACGGTGTGTGATTAACGTATCACCCCAAGGACAATAATAATTGAGCCTGTTCACTCACCCTTCGTTTTGCACTCCTTCCAGGAGCTGGCAGGAAAGAGGCAAATGCGAATCAGGAAAAGGAGAACAGACAGCTGGCGTGGGCGTGAAACTGCTGGTAGTCGGGAGGAGTCGACTGACAATCCTCCCACCTTTGCAACATCGAAACTCGGAACGGCAACCAGCCTTCACCACACTGCTGTGATGTATCCCATAAATACGGCAGAGGCAGGAAGCATCGGCATCCCGTAATCATCGCCAGAAAGTTCTGTGTAGTTACAAGGAGACATGTGATGGGTACAACCTTCTTTAGTGCCAGCCCTCACAGGAATGCCCGTTAGCTAACGGCTTCCGCTCGCTCCCTTCATCAATGTTCCGCCGCACGCACACACACACACTAGGTGGGACGGAGGCTGTGAAGGGACAGAAGTAAAGGTAGGCAAAGACAGGTAAAAGGTAGAATAATAAAGTCTCGAACAGGGAACCCATCAGATAAGTAAGCATCAAATGACGGTCCCACAGTCATCTTATGATGTGCAGAGGATGAAATAGGTCAACCCTTTAAGAATCCTTATAGAAATTGTTGATTTAAACATCCAGAATTGATCAGGGGAAAAAAGTAGCCAGGAAATGCCCTTTAATTGTACCCGCAGCAAGGTCTTGTCGGGCTAAAGAAAGTGCAAAGCTCAACACATTGGAAAGAGGTGCCTTAAAGCGATTCAGACCATATCCAGCACAATAAGAAGAAAATGGGACCAGTTTCCAGAATACTCAGATTTCATGCTAAGACAGTGCTCTGACAATATGACATCCATCCCGGCCGTTTGTAAGTTAAATGCACTACATTTGTCCAACTCAACCTCCAGGCATGAAGGGGCAAGTTCTTTTGATGCAGATCGGTTTATCATACCCTCTGAGGTCGGTACAGTGTAATCAAATCATCTGCACCCTGTCACGACACAGGTTTCTCAGACCCAAGGAATTCACCTCATATGTAGGAACACATCATGGAGTGAGATGCCCCATGTCAGAGAGAACATGGTCTTTGCAGCAAGAACTGCAGAGAATACGTGCAACGCGTGTTTAGGGGCATAAAGAAAGGCACACCAGATGAGTGCCCCACAGAGCAAATTCATCTTGAATTACCTCTGGGTAAAACGTTTGCTCATGGATTGGTTGGTGGCGCAGTTTGAGATGGTCTGCTCTCACATTCAAGGAACCCACCAGGTGGTTGACAACCAGCCAGACCGTGTGAGCTTGAATCCAGGATATAACTTTAGCACATCCAGGCACAAGGCGTGCGAGCCAACACCCCTGCTTGTTACAGACAACACAACGGCTATGTTGTATGCTAAGGACCAACATGGACTGCTGCAGATGGAGGGCAGGAGCATCTTTTTTTTCATTTCAAAAGAATTTTATTATTTTAAAGAAGCAAATACGGACATGAGATACAAGCAAAAGTGATACAATTGATATCAGACAAAGGCAATAAATATGTTAGAATAAAATTAAATAATAGGAAATCAAATCATGGTAATTCATTAATCCGCAGATATCAGATAAATAAATTAAGGAGGGACGAAACAAATTGATATCCGGCAAAGATAATTATCTAAAGTATCACCATCAGATAGCAAAATAGGGATAAGAGGAAAGAAAAGAGGAAGAAAGAAAAGACGGAAAGAGTAGGAAAGAGATGAAGAAAGAAAAAGAGAGACAGGGAGGAGAAAAGGAAGAGGAGAGGATTTCCAAAGGATTCACCCGACACACAAGACAACACTAACCAGACAAATCAAAGGGATATTGCTCCACCAACCCCTCGGAGGCCAACTCCATGTACGAATCTAAGGCTTTCCAAACACCAGTAGATATAGAAGGAGAGAGATGAGCATGGTCAACTGACGTATGAGCACTTCGTAGAAAGGAAACCCAAGCCCACCAAGTATGGTAAGAGACGGATGAAAAGGATTTCCACTCCATGAGAATTACTTTGACTGCAATAGTCAATAAGAGATCCAGCAACTGTAACTCCATGGGATCTAAAGGCAGAGGGACTGGGGCCGCCAACGGACCTAAAAGGATTAATGGAAAAGAAAGTTGGAATTTAATATTAAAGATGAGCATGAGGTGTTTGTGAATTAAATCCAAAAAGGGTTGGAGAAGGGAGCAATCAAGGAACATATGTTGAAAATCGCCTGGTAAAAGCCCACAACTCCAGCACAGATTGTCTTCTTTGAGATTTAGCGAATACAAACGAATGGGAGTCCAGTGAAGAAGATTAATAGAGAAAAACTTAGACTGCATTAAAGAGGGGGCGATTTTGTTACGAAGAGAAAATTTACCAATATCTTGCCAGGTATCAGAAGAGATATGATCGGTAACACTATGATCAAAATGATGTAGCCATTTTTGCTGTGCGACAGTTTGGGAAGGAAGTGTAGAGGACGATAAGAATTTGTAAATCCGAGACGCAACATGACCAGTCCTGATCCATAACTGAAAAAGCGTAATCATAGGGGAAGAAGGATGAAGGTGCATTTTAGCAAGTGCTACCTTTATCTTAAAAAAGGTATAAAAGTCTAAATTAGATAAAGAAAATTGTTGAGCTAGGTATGAGAAAGGGGAAGGGTCATTGTTGGAATCATAGAGATGTTTAACAAGTGAGACACCTTTCCCAGCCCAGTAAGACATCAACTCTGGATCAAAATAATTTTGATTTTAGAATTCCGCCAAATAGACGACCATCTAGTTTTATGCAGTGGAATTGCTACTCTCTTATCAACCTTGCGAACCGCAGCAATAGTGTCTAAAATAATAGAACGAGAGAATGGAATAGAAAGGGTATTCGTGGTTAAAAAAGAGGCAGTCGGCAGTGGGGAGGCCAGTTCCTGTTCTATTGTCAACCATGCTGGAACATGAAGAGATGGAGAAGAAAACCAAAGGGCACCCTGGGACGCCAGAAAAGCAGTTTGATACTTCCCCCAATCAGGAAAATTACAGCCTCCCATATCATAAGATTTCCGTAAAAATTTATAAGCAATCCTAGCCCTTCTGTCATTCCATAGAAATTTGGAAGTAAGTAAGTCAAGTTCATGAAAGAAGGAATCAGAAAGCCTTACTGGAAGCATAGAGGAAACAAAATTAATAATAGGTGTGATCATCATTTTAAGAGTCTGCAGTCGGCCCCACCAAGAAATATGCTTCGGAGACCCAAGTTTCTAAAAGACATCTCACCTTAAGAATAGTTTGGGATTCATTATAAGTAGCCGTAGCATATAGGGTGGAACAAAAATAGATACCCAGATATTTTAGCTGCTTAGATTGCCACTTAAATCCCGCCGAACCCATGAGAAGAGAAACAGTAAGCATTTAAGGGGAACATCTCTGTCTTATCTTTGTTCAGAGTGTATCCTGAAACTTTTGAAAAAAGAGAAATCGTATCAGAAATAGCAGGGATGGCCAGTGCAATATCATCAGAAAAAATGAGATCATCATCTGCATACGCAGCTGTTTTTATCTGATGAGACCCAAAAGAGAACCCCTTAATATCTGGATGTGAGTCAATCATTCTAAGAAGAGGATCAATAGATAACAAAAATAAAAGAGGAGACAAGGGACAACCCTGCCTAGTACCTTGGCGAAGGTTAAAAAAGGACGACGTAGCTCCATTCACTCTTATGTTCGCTCTAGGTTGGGAGTAAAGAGACATAACCATAGGGATAAAGGAGTCACCAAGATTGTGTGCACATAAAACAGCTCGTAGAAAAGGCCAAAGACCTTATCAAAGGCCTTTTCCGCATCAAGGGCCAAGGCCGCTGCCGGAAGCTTGGAGCGCTTGGCAGAACCGAGAATGTGACAAAAAGTGCGGATATTATCACGTGCAAGACGACCCTTCACAAAACCTGTTTGGGAAGGATGAACCAATAGAGGAATAAAGGATTCTAGACGTTTAGCTAATATTTTAGCAAAAATCTTAGCTTCCATGTTAAGAAGAGAAATAGGACGAAAATTTTTGGGATCCGAATGATCTTTTCCTTCTTTGGGGATTACTACAATAGTAGCATCAGCAGCAGAGCCAGACACAGAGCCATCTTTAATAAAAGCATCAAAGACGGATTGAAGCTGCGGCACAATCTCAGGTATAAAGGTTTTATAAAACAAAATAGGATATCCATCAGGACCAGGAGCTTTACCGGAGCGAGTTGCTTTAATTGCAGAAATAATTTCGTCAGAGGTAATCGGGCCATTTAAAGAGATTTTATCTGCCTCCGATATAGTTTTCACCGGAACTGTCTTTAAAAACTCTTGGCATTGTTCAAAAGAAGATTGAGTAGAAGGGGTATATAATTTATTATAAAAATCTCGAAAGACCTCAAGAATTTCAGTAGTCTGAAACTTTTTCTTACCAAGATGATCATTAATAGCAGAGATTTGGGAAGATTTATAATAAGAATCTTGGAACTTTAATGTAGCCGCAAGTATCTTGCCAGCCCGGTTTTTTAGCAGCAACTTCTTAGATTTCTGAGCCTGAAGACCTATATGAGCTCTCTTAGTGACTATAGTATTGTATGTATATTTTAAATTCTTAATAGATTGAAGGCAAGATTTATCTTTAGATTGCCGAAAAAGAGATTCCTGAGTTTTAATTTCCGCTGCTAAGTCCGTAAGTTCCTTTCTGATGGCAGCGTTCCTCCTTGACATACATTTGATGACCTGACCACGGAAAGTGCATTTAAAAGAGTCCCAAAGAACAACAGGGGAAGCAACTGAACCCACATTCTCACAGAAAAACATCTCGATATCATTGGAAAACTCTCGAACCTTGGAATCATCATGTAATATTTCTGTGTTTAGTCTCCAAGATCGAGGACTCGCTCTAGGGGTGAAAGACAAAAGTGTGAACGTCACCGCGGCATGGTCCGAAACCAAAATAGGATGAATAAGCGGAGATGAGGAAGATTGAACAAGAGAGGAGTGAACCAAAAGATAGTCAATACGTGAAAAGGACGAATGAGGGGACGAAAAAAAGGAGAAATCACTGCCAGTGGGATTATGAAGACGCCAGACATCCTGAAGATGGATAAGAGAGCACATATTGATCATTTGTTTATGTGATTTAGGGGGACGAAAATTAAATGCAGAATTCCTATCTAGGATAGGATCCATTGGTAAATTAAAGTCACCACCTACAATAAGATTACCAGAATGAGGTGTGTCATTTAGCTTTTTGGTGATTACTTTCCAAAAAGAGGGATCATCCTTGTTAGGGGCATAAATATTCATGACAAAGAGATCAGCATTACCATCAGACAACTTGGATAATAACCAACGTCCCTCTGTATCCTGTTCAGAGGAAACAATAGACAAACCAGAATGTTTAGAAACTAAAGTAATTACCCCATTTCTTTTGCCACAAGCATCTGAACAAGCAACATCAGAAACCCATTCTTTCTTCAAAAATGACGCCTCTCTAGCAGAGACCTTTGTCTCTTGAAAAAGGACTAGATCCGAAGAAAGATTTGCGGTAATCTAATATCTTTGACCTTTTTACTGGATGATTTAATCCTTTCACATTAAGAGAAAGTATATTCAATCCAGACATAAAACCAATAATAGGGAAAAATGATACTCTATATTTGATAGAGGATGTACAACAACCAAAAAAAACTCGAAAACAAAAACTAGACAACAACACAAAACAGGAAGAATCCAAGGAGGAAATCCGAAGAGAGAAAGGGAAAGAAGAGGAAAAAGAAAGCAGGAAAGTAGGCAGAAGAAGAAAGAGAAGAACCAACAAGGAAGGTCTGAAAAAGACCAAATTCATACCAGGGGGGACATGGGAAGATGAGCAAGGGGACCATCGCGAGGGATAAAACAATCAGCATAACCAGCCCCAAAATAGTACATAACTGATTATACTTAACTTAGAAGGAAAAATATCTGAAACATGAACTAGAACTAGAATTCATTAGAGTATTCTAAAAACTATTCATCATGTAAGTCTAGATCGGAACATGTATATACCAAATTAATAAATAGGTAACCAATACATTGTAACATAAAAGAATGGAGAAAGCAGAAGAGGGAAATATGTCCAATGTTACAAATGAGGAAATGGTGAAAAACAAGCTAATAACTATCTCAAATATGAGGAAGCATCAAAACTGATACATACCTTATGAAGAGTAGGAAAGAAAAAAGAAAAAGAAACGATTTCCACAGAAGACTATAAGGCGTAGTATGAAGAGAAAAAATGAAGCATAAGAAAGTAAAGGATGAAATAACTGACCAATATAAGTCAATGAAGCTCTATGAAAGATAAATAAAAAAGCAAGTACATAGTAAAAAATGTAACATCTAAAGAAAGTTATCTAGTAAACTGTCCACAAATACATAAACACTTGTTATACTTAATTTAAAGAGGCAAGAGTATCTTAAATATACAACTATACAAGTAAAATAGCAGTGGAATAAAATAGAAAAACTAACTTTACAGACATTAAAGTTATCTCTATATATAGCAATTAATAAGTGTCTACGAAGCAATTTATGCAGCTAAACCATAAAACAATACAGATAATAATCAATAACGTACTCCATAGAGACGAAAACACCAAAACAAAAGAAAAAATACAACACCTCAAGAGTCAGAAATTGAAACCAGGAAGAAAGGAAGAACAAGAATGAACCGGAACCTGACACATATAAAAAAAACAAGCAAAAAGGAAAAAGATTAATATGCACGAAAAAAGCGAGCAGGAGTGAGACCAACCTATCAAGAAACAATATCACGAAACAATAGAAAGTACATAAAGAAGATATATCGAAGATATCGGTCCACTTCATCATAAAGATATGAGTTAGACCTGACAAAGAAACGGAGAAAAAACACAGGCTACACTGAGTTTACACCGTCACGCACGAGAAGAACAGCAACAGCAAACCAACAACAGTGGACAATAAGACCACCATGCAGATCTAAAAAAGGCAAACTTAATAGATCTGGATAAAAGAAAACTCATTGCAGTTATATGTAACCACGTCAGGTGCCAGAGGAACCAGGGTCCCGCGAGGCTTCCATTTGAAGTTCCATCTGCAGCTCCATCTGATTATCCAAAAATGAGGCTAAATCAGCAGGTTCATCAAAAATTCTGGAACGACCTTTGAAGGTAATGCGGAATTTTGAAGGGCCAGAAAAAGAAAAGGGAATATTCATCTCAGAGAGACGCTTCCGGAGATTAAGAAAGCCCTACCTCCTTATTACTGTGTCCCTAGCGAAGTCCTGAGAAATTGAAATGCGATGGCCATTCCATGAGACAGTTTTAACCTGCCGCATATGAGCCAGAATTTGTTCCGTATGTTGATGGCGCAGTGGCTTAAAAATTATCGTTCTTGGTTGCGTGGCAGATTTAGAGCGAAAGGTGGGAACATGGTGTGCCCGTTCCAGCTCAAAGTCTTTTTGAAAAGAAATTTGTAGCGTAGAAGGAAGCCACTGACATAAGAACTCAATCATAGTAGGGGCATCCTTCTCAACACCCTCCGGAAGACCAAAAATGCGCAGATTGGATCTGCGGTTACGATCTTCTTGTTCAGTGAGATCTCTCCGCAATGCCGCCATTGAGTGTTCTAACTGGCAAAGAGTCCTAGATTGCTTTTGCATAGTATCCTCTGCACCACTAATGCGAGTTTCTGTGGCTGACACACGAAGGGAGAGAGCCTTGAAATCATTCCTAATGGCTGCCACCTCCACTTGCAGCAAATCTGTGTTAGTCTTGGTAGACTGCGCAATGTCGTGAACATCATTAAGGCGCGTCAGAATAGTCTCAAGCGTGGAAGTGGTGTCTTTGTGAAGATTGTCAGGAGTAGGAGATATTTGCTTGGACCTCTTAAGAGAAGCTTTAGAGTCCTTTGCGTCTTTAGCAGTTGGTGACAAGCCCATATTTGCAGCCATAGAGCACACAGCCACCGTAGGTGCAAAATACAGCACCTCAGAGAAATGAAGGGAAGGAAAAAGCCAAAGGATACTAGTATATAATATATAAAAAAGAAATGAGCAAAAAGTGGAAAGCGCACTTTCAGCAACCAACACAGGATAGAACTAATGGCGGGCTTACATGGCAAATGAGAGGAGTCTCATGACAAAAATATAATGTTCTCCAGGTATCAAAAGAAACGCCTTCCGAAAACAAAAAGACCAAGAAGCAGGGTGTCATAGAGCAGAAAAACACCAAATAAAGGCATCTGAGGCACTCTGAGGAGAAGTATAGTTAAAGAAAGTCCAAATATTCTCACCACAGGTAGTAATGCAGCGTGGGTAATGAACGAAGTCCAATATAGACATCAAGAACTATGAAGACAGTCACCAGCACCTGCTTTCCATCATTCCTGGCAAGTCCGGAGAAAAAGCACCACCGTGTTGTGGAGAAAAAGCATCTCCGTCAGATAGGAAAAAACAAAATGGCGGCCGCTCGTGAACGCACCGAGCACCACCACAGAACGGCAGAAAAACAGTTTCGGCAGCTCCAGAGATCAGAAATCCCGCTCAGGCAACACACGGCAACATCAGGGATATAAGGCCACCTTTCAGCATGTATGGGGCAATGTGAGGTAATAAATAAGCCTCCGACGGCCCTCGCTCGGCACGGAGCTCAAGCGCGACCCACCATCTCGTAGCGGCGCGCAAGCCACGCCCCCGGGCAGGAGCATCTTTAAGGTTAGACAGATAGTCTGGAGCTCGAGCAAACTGATGTGGAACATCTGCTTCTTAAGGGACCAAAGGACTCTGGTCTTTAATGCCCCCATATGTGCATCCCACACTAGGATGGAGGCATTTGCTATCACTTTGGCTACTGCCAGAGGTGGACAAAAAGGTCTCCCACGCATGTCACCCCACATCGTATTTGTCACAATGCCCCAACTCTTAGCCCACTGCGACTGGAAGAACCACTGGATGGCCTTTAAATGCCGATATTCGTAGCTGACCAACCGGATGCACGAGGCCAGGGGCCCCCAAAGGTACGGGACTGTCTGAGCTGGAAGAAGAGCTCATCCCCCAAAACATAGTGCATAGAGCATAGTGGGAATTCCCTGAACCTTTGTGGAGGAGGGAAGAATCTGAGGGATGTTGTATGCAGCTCCGCTATGATAAAAATGAGGTGCTCAGAGAGGTCAAGGTGCAACTTCAGCAAGTTGATGAAGAATCCCAAGTTGAAGAGCAGTGACACCATGGCACTCAAGTCGTCAGACATCAGCTGCAGGAAACCTGCCTTCGCCAGCCAATTGTTGAGGTACGGGAATACAGAGACTCCCCACCATTCAATCCTGCGAATATGACTCAAAACTACTGCCATCATCTTGGTGAAGACCTGAGGTGCCGATGTCAAGTTAAATGAGAGGGGATGCAAATTGCTCATGAATGGATGCAACCACAAAATGCAGGCACATCCTGTGCGATTGGAAGAAGGCTATGTGGAAATACATGGCCTGTAAATCAAGGGATGCAATCCAGTCTCAGAGTTCTAGAATCAGTAGGACCTGCAGAAGGAAAAGCATCTTGAATTTCACCTTGCAGAAAAGGCGTTCAGGACTCGGAGGTCGAGGATGGGATGCAGAACTCTTATCTTTCTTGGGAATAATTAAGTATCAAGAGTAACATCCCTGCCCGATCTCATGCTCTGGGACACGGTCCTTTACCCCATGTTCTTTCTGCAGAATGATGAACAGAAAGGATGGGAAGGATCAAATCCTGGAGAGCAAAGGAGTAGCCATAGTCTACTATCAGCAACATCCAGGGGTCCATCGTAACAGTCCTCCAATGCAACAGAGGGTGAATAACCCTGTATTCACAGGCAAGTGCACCTCTGTGAGTGAGTTAAAGTGGGTTTGCGGGTGGGGTGGGAGAAGAGCAGGAATAGGGCTGTTGCTGGCTGTAGCGGCCTCTGGAACCCCTGCGCCGCTGCACTGGTGCAGAAAAAAGTTTGGCGGTTGTATGGCTTGGGAAGGATGGCATTACAGGAATGGCATTCCACTGGATAATCAAAGTTATGGTAGTCTGTGAAATTGCCAGTAAAGTATGCCAGAAACCATGGAACAAGCTGTAGTCTCCGCCTACGAGAACCTTTCCTGGGCAGAATCAGCATTCGCTCCAGACAGGTGAGAGGCCTCAAATTACATGTTCATAACATTAGTCTGGATGGATGGCCTGTGAGACTTCAGTGCACCTAACCAGGCATGACCACGGGTTGCAATGGTTGAACCTATAGTTCTTGCCAGAGTCCAGCTTGCTAAAACCTGACATTATTTGTTTGGCTGTATCATGTTTGTCTCTTAGCTCATCCAAATGGTCCTTCAAGTGATCTAGGGGGCTGGGCACAACCATCTGTGCTATTCCCCATAAGGCATATGCATAATGTGCTAGGGCACAAAGTTGGGCTGTGCAACCAAAGAGTGAAACTCCCTGAGCAAACTGCCTTTTCCCCCATGAACTCAAACATTTTGGATTCCTGGTCCGGAGAAGCCACAGAGTTTGGCGTCGACCAGGACAATGCCAGCACCACTAGACTCTCAGATGAGAAATGGACAATCAGAAACATACGGTCAGGAGGTGACAGCAGGCGATATACTGCTGGGGTTGAAGTAGGCATGCCTCAAGCAATTAAGATGGGCTCCGTCAACGCTTCATTATACACAGCAGAGGCTTGGAAGTTGAAGATACCGGCTGCAAAATGTGTGCCAGGATATTAGGCTCACTTTCTTCTGTGGGTAAAAACAGTTCCCGCACCTCAGCGGCCTTTCTTAGCCATAAACGATGCCACATCCCCAGATAGAGTACCCGAGTGGTATCCCATTTCCAATGGTAGTGACACTTCTAGATCAGGCACAGTTTGTACTGCCACAATCTGTTGTATCTATGCTCACAGAAGGGAGAAGATTACACTCCTCACTGTGGTTATCACCATCATCCACTATGTCATGCAGAGGTATCTGATCTAAGTAGGACGGGAAAAGCACAATCATTTTGTCTAAATATCTGTCACTAGGCAGGGGCCTTTACAGAGGCTCCTCCACCAACTTATTAGCCTGGCAACGAGACCGCAGCAGTATGACCTTTGACAAGGGAAAGTTTGCTTCCTGGTCCAGTGCTTCTGAAGACAGCACCATTTGCAAAACCTTCAGCTGCAGAATGTACTCGACTGGCGCCACAACGGTGCAAGGAGGATGCTCCACAGGGCTAACTAATGCTGATCGAGGCCAGACGGTGGAAGCCCATTTGGGGGTCCCCATCCCTCCATGTGACCCAAGGGTACACCACGGGGAGCATGGCTAAACAGGGCTACCATCGTCTCTAAAAGATGAAAACTTGGCAGGTTGCAGGGACATACACCGGGACTGGCGTCAGCATCAGGTTATTTGTAGTGGCCAGAGGTCTTACAACTGTAACTTGGAGTGTGATTAATCCTCACATGCATGTTCGTGCAGGTTTCATATATAATGCTGCAGCCTCATCTCAGCTTAAGTTCTAATCATCTAATGTGTTGTATACTCCGCGCAGTATGCGGAAGAGTACATTATGTGTGTCCTTCTTTTACTTTGGGCAGAACTTGTTGAATCTCCAGATTCATTATGCCTTTGTATGCACTTAATGCAACTGTATGTACTGTGTGTGTATGGCAGTCACAAGATGAGAAAGAATTGTGGCTGTCTAATTAGCCTTAGATATGGTACTCACACGATCTGCTTGGTCTATTTTGGGCATTCTTGGTGGATTGTTCTTGGAATAAATTGTCCTTTCTGCATATGCAAATATCTTTCGTAATCCTATAATATCATACCTTTGCTACTTTATTGAGGGCCTCATTAAGATCAACTGAACATATGTAAGTTTAACCTTTTCCTTCCATGTCTGTGTAGAATGAGGCTTCGGTGTGTGCGGCTGTTTCTTGGGTATACATGGTGAAGGTTTCTCAAAGCTTGTAAGAATCGTACTATATAAAGGTACAGCAATCTGTGTGTCTTGTACATCTTCTGAAGCATTTGGATACCAGTTCTAGCATATTCCATTCAATACATGTTATCTGTGAACTTATCTAACCGATGTAAATCAATTTTCAGTTCCTCTATTTCTTGCATATGAGAAATCTCATCAAACTTAGTGTTTTATATTGTCTGCATGACAAAGCAACTACATTTGTCTACAAGTCATTATTGTCTCGTACTTGGCTTGCTATTAGCGCAAATTGATTTTTATTTCCTCTTTTAGGCACTGGGCTAAACACCATAGTGTCTGATTGATCACTGGATCCACCAGTTTCTTTTTAAAAGTTGGTGACAAGTATGTAATATTTCTCCTACATGGTCTTTGTAGCGTTTCAGCAACAGAGTGCAATATGCCTGGCTACAGCATTGCGTGGTTTGTCCTTGAGGCGCTGAGCAGCATTTGCTGAAATATCAACACTATGACCCAACACTTAAGGGGGGAGTTGACAACTGTAAATTCATTGTTGAGCCAGGGGTGACTGAGCTTCTTAGCTATGGTAGTTGTAAAATACAGCTCTGTGCATTCTCCTTTAAACCAGCCACACAAGTCACCGTATATTTATACACTTCGTCCTCAGTAGAACTGAGTTTACTGTAGCAGTGCAAAGTTCTCTCTTGGTGGCCGTAAAACCTTTTCAACCACAGGAAGGGCTTTGACTATTCTCCAGAGGAAGACTGATGTTTCGAGCAGGAAATAAGTACAGCTCTTTTCTTCCAGGAGACAATCACACTAGTAAACCTTTTTTTCATACTGATATTTTGCTTTTTAATAAGCGAGTTGTAAGTACTTGCCTCATGGGAGAATGATGGAGTCAACGGGTTCAGCTTTACCGTCTCTTCTGGTGGGAATTATACGCAGTCGTCATTCCACCTCTCTGAAACCCATCACCACTTGTGATTTCGCCTCAGCAGGATTGTTGTAATGACTCTGGGGTGTGAACATGCGAGTCAGCTGCTTCTAGTGTACGAGTAAATACCTTAAAGAACCGTGCATTTGTGCTGGGTCTCCATCCTTTTCTGCTTGTTCAGCTATTATCCTAGATACCTCCTCAAAAGTGAAGTTAGTTTTCTTGCTTACATATTTCAAAAGAAAAGGACAATATCTACATTATGAGAATGGAATTTTTTCAACAGGGAATCGTGAGGTTGGGGCACCATTTTCAAATTAATTGCCACACCTGGTAGTTTTTTCTTCGCATTACAGGTCAAATACTGGATGCAGCAAGGGTGGGCTCCTTTTCTCCACCTATTTCGGAAAAGATAAATGCCCCGAGTTTTATTTCAAACTCTTGCACACTCCCATCCTATGCATAACCGCGACACCCATGAAATCAGTAAGTCGATGTAGGGAACTAGGATCGCCTTTGTCCTGATCAATTGCCAGAAATCTGGTTGGAAATGGGTAAGCATCGTTCTGAAGGAGGAGGTGGAGGCTCACATTACCTGGTTGCAGTTTTTTGGAAGGAATCGCCGGACGGGACTGCAGGTCCCAGGAGCCCTGAGCGCCGCAGCGCCGCAGCTGTGTAGCGGCACGCCCTCCCGCCATCCCGCCCACTAACGGGATAACGATCCACCCCTATTTCCCATTGGAAGTTGTTTTGGCTAAATAGCACCATTACAAGCGGAGCGGGACGCGACGCGGGACGCCCTGGACGAAGCCCGGACTAAGGGCGGACAGTCTGAGACAGTCCCGGGACAGGAGGGGGCAGGTGGGAGCAGCAGACTGGCTTTTGGATACCTGTGTTACTTAAGTTTACCATTGTACATTTTGTTGTGTGTATCGATTGCCAAGTTACTGTTGGTTACTGTTTAAAGCTCCCTGGGGATCGGAGGTTGTATGTGAGAACCTATTAGGGAAACCCTGGTATATTGTTGTTGGTGTCTACAATAAGAAATTTCAGGGGGGTCCCGGAGCCCGATCTGCTAATTATGCCTAAAGCAAAGATAGCAGCCTCGACCACAACCATGGACAATTACCTGGTTAAGATGGTCGATAAAATTAATCAGGAACGTAGGAAATCATTAGGTCGTCCAGGGTCACAGAGTTTGGTTTCCCCCCCGCCCATTTGTTTGGCCTCTGAGCGCCCCCTTGTTCAGGATCTTAATACTCCCTTATTACCCACTGATTGTATATCTGAGGGAGTTGATACTGACACTATTAGTTCGGATAGCGACACTCCTGAGTCCACGATCGACCCTGAACCAGGCCAAGCTATTTTACCTGTTGTACCTATCCCCAGTCAGTCTGTTCCCAGACGCCAAAAATTAATACGCACCTGTAGGAACACTACTAAACCCATACAGTCTAAGCGAGGAGGGAATCGCCATACTAACAAAAAGGACACCACCCCGCAGATAAATGTCCCAGCCCAATCTGTGCTAACGGAAGGAGTTAAGGTCACTTTAGATAAAGAACAGCTGGATCTTATAACCCAGGCTATAGTTGCCAAGTTTGACATATTTGTTAAACCTCTATTGACCAAACTTTCCACTCTTGCCGACGAAGTAGTCAGATTGGGAGGTATCTTGGATTCCTTTATCAAGGCTAGACCTGCCCCAACCAATATTACTGGTACTCAGGTGCCTGAGGAGACCTCTTTAACTACCTCTGATACAGCCCCAATGATGGCCGAGAACAGTAGTTCTGAATGCAGACCTGGGTGTGCCCCTGGAAAGCCTGTTGCGGTTCCCAATGTATCATCTCAGCGGCAAAACACTACAAAACCACCCGCCGTTTTAGTACCGGGGGAATCGTTGGGCCACAATGTTAACTTCCCTAGCTCCAGAAACCCCCAACCGAACCTGCCACCTACGTGTGCACCATTTGTTGCTGTCCTTATGAACGTTCCCCCTGTTAAGAGGCTTGATAGCAATCCTGCTAGTGTAGAATCACACTCGTCATTAAAGAATAAAACTGTGGACTGGCTCCACCGACAGTGTGATTTCCCTATAGCACTATCCAGAGATATACTTTGTACCAGGAGAACTAACTGGGTTGGTAAGTCCCGTAAGACCTGCGAAGGCGACTGTATAGTCATCAACTTTCGCAACCCCCAACTTACCTCCACAGTTTTAATTAAAGCCGCTTCTCTCCCAGTGACCGAACATGGTATATCCCTGCGGCCGCTTGGGTACTTTTATAGAGATTTTGCAACTCAACCTGTCATTCAATCTGTTGATGAGCGCCATTGGTATAGGCCCAGAGTACAGGATATGGGTGCTACACCCACTATCTCTACGTTTAATAGATTCCAGCCATTAAGTGGGCTTGATTACAATGACTGACTGGAGCCGACCATAGATGGTGTTAGGTCGGAGGATTTGGACCCGAGCAAAGTGAGCTACATTGGGGCCCCCAGGATATCAACAACTATTATTAACAATATTGGTGTAAGCAAACTGGTCTCTACTTTGGCATGCGACCAAGAAGATCTGGTTAACGTGAGAGGGGATAGGTCCCCGATGAACCCTTCCACATGTTTAGTTAACTCTGGTTCAAGTGTCATAGCTTGTTGGAATGTTGCGGGACTTTCCCACAAGGATGATTGCTTAGGTTGGTTTGATTTTATCAATCTTTTTAATATTTTATGTTTCCAGGAAACCTGGAGTTTGGTCCCCATTAATTATAACGGGTTTGTCTCATATTCAATACCTGCAGTGGCTTCAAACTCAGGAAGAGCCAAGGGTGGCCTCCTGACACTGATTTCTGTTGACGCCCCGTTTGTAGTAAAGAAACATGTCCCGGTGGGGGACCATTCCCAGATCCTTTGGCTTTGTAAGGAGCAGGATAGGAATATCCTTTTAATCAATTTTTATAATAATGTTTTTGATAATTCTAGGCAACGGATAGCTTTTGCTTTGGAGGAAGCTTTGGTCAAAATTGTTACAGGAAATGAAATCGCTTTTGATTTTATCTGGTTGGGTGATTTTAATATTTCTACCTGTGTGTCCTCTGCCCATAGGGTCTGTGGTTTTTTTAAGCACCCAAGGAGAGGGAGTCGCCCATTTTCCCCATAATCCTTATGGGGATTCATTAAATAAAATCCTGATGACATATGATATGGAGATCATGGGGAATGCGAGGGGTGTCCTTGATGAAATTGTCCCTACCTTCACGGGCAGAAACGCGAACTCTGTCATTGATTTTATTTGTACTTCCACTAGCCTTATTCCATGGTGTTCTGCCCCTCTGGTAGTAGATAATCTGATTAGTGATCACAACTGCCTGACCATGGAGATGGCTTTTTGGAAAACTAATATAGGTCCCAAACCTAGTATTGTGGATAACATTGAACCACATAGACCAAATGGATATAGAATTAGGTGGAAGGGAGAGAAGGCAGACCTCCTGTCTAGTTCCATCATTGAGAACTGCTCTAAAGAAATTGAAACTATCCTAGCGAGTGAAGAATCGACAGTCGTAATCCTGAATACATTTGTCGACATCAATCACTCCATAGAAGCAGTATTCACCAAAAATTTTAAGGGGGATTCAAATCGGCTAAGGGGGTGGTTTGATCATGCCTGTACTGCTGCCCTGAAGAGCCTTAAGGTGGCATTGGCAGAAAAACGGAGGGACATTACTCTTATCCGGCATCTTAGGGCAACCTATAAGGCAGCCGTGGCGGAAAGAAAGGCAGAACTTAAGCGTGAGGCATGGGATAAGTTAGACCGGGCCGCCGAAACCTCTGACTCCTCGCTGTTTTGGGCCACAGTCAACAGCCCTTTTTTAAGGGACGAGGCTGCGCCTATTCTGTCAGCTAACGTTAGCGTGGAAAGCTGGGTTTCCCACTTTTCCCTGATTTTTGATTCTGATAAACACATGGACAATGGTGGAGGGGTCCGGCCAATTCTTCCCCTAGACATTACATGTGCCGAGGTTAAGAAATGCATTATTGCAAGTAAAGGTGGGAAGGCTCAGGGACCTGATGGTGTGCCGGTGGATATTTACAAAAAAGAACCCGAAATCTGGGGCCCATTATTGACCAAGGTATTTAACACTGCTGTGAGACATGGTGCACCGCCTACATGGGAGGAATCTATTATTATTCCCATCTATAAAAAGGGGGAGAAGGGTGATGCTAAGAACTATCGGCCTATCTCCCTTCTCGATTCGTCCGTGAAAATTATGAGCCGGGTGCTCCTTGTCAGACTAGAAGAATGGGCTGAAGATAATAATATCCTGGCCAATTCCCAATATGGATTCAGGAAGGGCAGAGGCACAGTTGAACAGTGCCTCAACCTAGAACTACTAATTGGGAAATATACTATGGCCAAGAAAGGTTCCCTCTTCCTCTGTTTCGCCGACCTTAGTAGTGCCTTCGATATGGTTAATCATCAGATTCTTTGGGAGACACTACTTGGAATGGGGGCACCGGAGGGCATTGTCCATTTCCTGGCCAGACTGTACGTTAACCTTAGCTCTAGCGTTCGATACGGCCCGGGTGGGGAGTGTACTCCTAAGTTTCCTGTTAAGCGTGGCATTAGGCAGGGGTGTGTGTTAGCCCCATTGCTTTTCACACTTTTTATCAACGAGGTAGACTCTGTCTTAAGGTCTGTGGGGGCAGATGCCCCAACCATTCTTGACTCCTATATCCCGGTATTACTGTATGCGGACGACGCAGTACTTCTTTCTAGGACCCCTGTAGGCCTCCAACGCCTCATGGACAGGTTTTCCTTGTTTATTGGGGAAAGGAAGCTGGTCATTAACAAAACTAAGACCTTTGTCATGGAATGTGGTAAGGGCCGTAAAAAACCTCATTCATTCTTTATGGAAGGACAGAGGGTACAGACGGTAGATACATTTAACTACTTGGGTATCACCTTTTCCAAGACAGGTAGCTGGACCAGCGAAGTCACCCACGTTAGAGCAAGAATGGCGAAATGTGCTCACGGGGTATTCACGTTCGCCTCTAAGATCGGGGATAAACGGATTAGCGACATGCTGAAGATCTACCAAATGAGGTGCCTTTCAATTGCCCTTTATGGAGCAGGTGTTTGGGGGCATGTTTCGGTTGGGAGTCTCCAAGTGGAGGAAAACCTGTTTCTAAAAAGGTTACTCTGTTTGCCTACTTCAGCATCCACGCATTTGGTCCATAGGGAATTTGGAATATCCCATCTTCTAGACTCCATTGCCCATAGACCTTTAATGCTGTGGCGTGCGATCTGGGCTAAGGAGGAGACCTCCATGAATAGAGCTATTATTAAGGACTGTTTATCTCTAGATAATCATTTGAAGATCCCCTGGGTAAAATTTGTTATGCACAGTTTTAAGGACATATATGGTGTTAATCTATACGAGGACTGTTATGCTGCCAATAGTATGTCCAAAAGCGAAATGAAGTCTGTTTGGTTGTCACTAAAGTTTGAGCAACATTTGAAGGCCAGTAGCAATTTATCCACCTGCAAGCTCTATGACAGCTGCTGTGAGATGTCAGGTTATCAATCTTATTTGAGCTTTGTTACTAGGCCCTCTCACAGGTTCGTTTTAACCAGACTGCGCTTCGGAATTGTTCACCATTTGGTGGCGTTTCCTAATACCAAAAAATACCCCATGGGTCCTTGTCCCTGTGATGGAACTACAGCCCAAAGTACAATGCACTTTCTATTGTTTTGCCCACTATATGGTAACTACCGTATTGCATTTTTAAAACCCCTGTATAAGAAACTCGGTGTCAGAACAGTTAAGGATGTCCTGAAACTGATATTTAACCCCTCTCCCGATGTCTGTTTCTTTACAGCCACATTCCTTTTAAAAGCTATCAAGGCTAGGCCTAGTATTATCATCTTTTAAAATTGATATTGTCGTTTTTTATGTATTATCTGTTTTAACCCCATTGATGAAGTTTTTATGAATTATTCTTGCTATTATCCTATGTGTATCATTGATATTTTTTATGTGTATTGCTTTTATGGACTTTGTTGTCAAGCTCCGAATAAAGCTTTATGAATTGAATTGGGTAAGGCCCTTTTGTTTTAGAGTTGAAACAGGCATCAATTACACATAGTTTATGTCTGCCTTAGACAAGTTTCATGTTATTGGCTCACTGCAGCATGTCTTACTAGGCATTCGTTCAGTGTACAAAACTATGCTATTGCTTCACTCAGATAGTAGTTTTGGTGGGTGAGACTAAAACAAATGCTCCACAGTATATATTACTTGTCAAACACAAGATGATGGAATGAGCACTGAAACTTTTCAGACACTCACCCCCAGTCTGAGATCTGGGTTGAATCCATCATCGTTCTTTAGCTCACTTCGCCACCCCAGTTCAGACCAAGCTATCTGCACATCCGTCTTGACCCTGTGCCTCATAGGAACACTAGCCCGAACTGCGAAGCCTAGAACGGCAATGAGCATCCTAGAGCAGATTCTGGGGTAACACTCCTCATCATCCAGGCTAGCTTGAATCCAGTAGCAAAGTGAGCACGGGACCCACGTCTGGGCATACCCTGCCAACTTAGGGCAAACAAAGCAAACACAAGGAGATTATGGACTTGCTCACTTTGCAAGTGGAATCAAGCTAGCCTGGCTGATGAGGGGTGTTATCTCGAAACTGGTCCCAGGATGCTGGTTGCTGGTCCAGGGACGACATAGCTTGGCAGTTCGGGCTGGACTGTTGCAATGAGGCACAGGGCCAAGACTGGTTTGCATATAGCCGTTTCTGAACTGGGGCGGCGAAGTGAGCTAAAGAACGATGATGGATTCAACCCAGATCTGTGACTGGAGAGGAGTGTCTGAAAAGTTTCAGCACTCCGTCCGTCATCTCCTTGTGTTTGCTATATAGAACGTGTTGCAAGAAGTCACTAAGGGGATTATAAAATGTAACAATATGAGACAGCTGTATACGGTCAAGGGCCTACCATCAGGTAAGAGAAACCTGGAGAAAGAATATTAGAAATATTTTGCGAGAAGGGGACTCTGCCTAGGATAGGAGGGGAGTTGGGAGAAAGATTTGCTCTATTGTCACATTTTGTTTTGAAGGAAAAATCAATAAAATTGTACTGAAATCCAAAACAATCTCCACTCTAGTAGAGAACTTCATTGTAGCGCACCTCTAGCAAAAGCAGGCCGATGATTACATTTGCTATGTGGGTGATGGCCCGGAGTAGTTCAACTCAAATCCTTTTGAGTCAGATATGATAGATTAGACAGAATCTCTCTTGGGTCACTTGAAACCGTCTCTATACTTTACATAACTACCCGTCATGCATCCTTTTCAGGGCTCGCGTAGCGAGAGCCCTTTTGTATGGGGTTTCAAAACGGAGCCTGGAATCGCACACGCTTGTGCGGTGCTTTTCCTTTTGGCTTCCGCAATTGGCCTTTGCATGCATGTTTTTCACAAAGATGACACGCAATAGGCCAAAGGCGGGAGCATTGCTCCACCTATGGCCTATTGATGTCTATTACGCGCATCAAAGGTTATGTGGTTTCAATTATCGTGCCCAGACACGGGCGCGATAATTGAAAACACGTTTCGCTGTGGTGCGCGCAGCACTCGCGGGCATGTTTGTTATTTTTTTTTTTTTTACAATAGCGATCGCTTTCGCGAGCGCTTTCACTGCCTCTTGTTTTTTTGTTACTGTCGTGTCAGGGTTGTACTTTAATCAGATCATTTACCGGGTCTGCAAAGATGCATTGAAAAGCTAGCGCTGTGTTGTTTGTTTTACTTATCATTAATGCGGTTGTTGAAATGGTGGCGAAACAAATGATACTTTGTTAGAGAAATATTATGAAGGCCTTTTAGGAATGTGCTTGAGAATATTTTGAATTGGTGCATTGTGAGAAGTGTGATTGTGCCACTGTCAGGGGGTTTGCACATGTGCTCAGCCGATGCACTGCTGCGGCTTCTCCCGAGTGTTGTGAAGAGATCCCCCTTAGAATACAATGCCCCTGCTTAAATGCATGTGGCATATTGCGCCACGGGGGCGCGCGCGCACACCCCCCCCCCCACACACCCCGGCCTGGGGTGCGCAGAAACATGTTTCATCCATCTGCTTGCAGAAGGAGCAGCGGTGAGGCAGGGGCTGCCTCAAGCCTCGGGTTAACGGGCCAAGTAAGGGCAGACACATGCCCCCATGTCCCCCTTTTTTGGGTGAGGGTATGTTCCAGCACTGCCCCTTACTGGCCTCATAGTCAGACACAGACGGCTTGTTTATGCTGGCCAATGGTAGGCTCCCTCGTGAGAAATAAGCTTTCCTCTTTATAACTTGCTTGTTAGAACTTGTGACGATTTGATGCACACATAGGGACTATTGCGAGAGAACTAGAATTCACTTTGAACGCTTGTGTTTTTTGTGGAATCGCCGCCTACCTTGCCACCATCCTCCGAATGGCTGACTGAGGACCATCTCTTCTTGCTGCATCAGGAAATGCAGGCTTTGCTGGACGAAGGAGCAATCTAGAGAGTACCAGCATCAGATGTAGGGCAAAGTTATTCCCTCTACTTTCTGGTGTTGAAACAGAACGGAGGCCTCTGCCTTATCCTAGATCTTTACACTCTCCACTCCTTGCTACGTAAAGTGAAATTAAAGGTGCTCACCTGGGCTAAGGTTCTGTCTGCTCTGGATCTCAGAGACTGCAAATGACGAACCTGACCAGCCAACTAGTAATGCTTTCTGAATCTGTGGAGCAAAGTCCACATAGCAGCTTGGCAAAAGACTAGGAAAGGTAACACTCCATGCAAACACAGTTGTAACGTCCCTCAGGAGGCTGCTTCTTCTATAGTGCGTAGCAGATCTTGATGCAAAGTACAATCCATTGAGAGATGGTTCTCTTTTGCATTGCCCTGCCTTTCTTTGCTACTGTGTATCTGATAAAGAGTTCATCATCCTCCCAGTGGCCTTTGAATGTAAAAAGAGCTCTTTTCAGATCTACGTCTCCGATTCCTTAGAAAGAGGAGGTGGAGCAAAGAATGTCGGCAGAATGATGATTTGGCCAACATGAAATTAAGTCACCACCTTCGATCATAGGGAGGTGCGAGTCCTAAGAACCAGTTTGCCCGGATAGAAGCTGGTGTACAGAGGATTAACTGAAAAAAGAATGATGCTCAATGACCCTCCTGATCAATGTAATGGCCACTAAGAAGACAATCTCAAGAGTTGGAAGTCTCAAATAACAGCTGTGGAGGGGCTTGATGGGGAGCCCATGAGGAACATCAAGACCAAATTAAGATCCCACTGGGGAATAACATTAGGCATACAAGGCAACAAATGTTGCAAGCCCTCAAAGAAATGTTTCATAACAGGTGATTTAAATAGTGAGGGTTGATCCGGCAACCTCAATAAGCAGAGGTGGCAAAAAGACATCTTTATCAAAACAAGATAACAGTGCCCAAAGCATGGCCTTGCCAGGCTAGTAACTGAACCTCTGACAAAGAGGCAGGACTGGAGCAACATATTGTGAAAAAACAGACAGGTCACAAATTTTGTCTCAACCACAGGTGTATACATTTTTTGTTGAGGGATGCCTGGCTGCAAAAATGGGATCTCAAATCTCGGGAGGAAGAGCAAAGGCATTAAACTGCTGCCACTCAATCTCCAGGCATGAAGTTGGAGTTTGTGCAGGTTTGGATGCGGAGCCCTGCCCTGCTACTGCAACAGGAGACCTCTCAAAAGGGCAGCCTGATCGGGCCGCAGATGCTCATGCTCAGGGTATCTGCTTGCCCAGTCCAGAGCCACTAGGATGACTTGGGCCCGGTCAATCCTGATCTTCTTGAACCCAGGGCAGGAACAGTATCGGTAGAAAGGCATAGAGGAGCTCCAATTTCCAGTATAAGCAGAAAGCATCTCTGAGTGAGAGGCACTTTGGGAACTCCAATGAGCACAAGAACGGACTTTATGGGTTCCAGACAGTGGTGAACAGATCGAACTAAAGTTCTCCTATTTTCGGTAGAAGACCTTGTGCCACCTCCGGATGTAGACCCTATTTGTGTTCTGCAAGGCACCGACAGCTAAATTTATCTGCTCTGGGGTTCAGAGATCTCACCAGGTGCTGCAAGATCAGAAAGAAGTCTTGGGGCCCCAGCCAAGTTCAGAGGCACAGGGCCTCCTGGCAAAAGGTCCACAACCCCACTCTGCCTTGTTTGTTGCATTAACACATTGAGGTGATATCGTCCATGAACACCTGAATCAGCCTTCCCTTGATGGATGGTAGGAAGGCTTTTAATGCCAAGCTGATAGCCTTTAGCTCCAGAAGGTTGATACTGAGCAGATTCCTCCGGGGACCACAGCCCTCTGATCTCCACCTCTCCTAGGTGGTTTCCCCAACCCAGATGCAATGCATTGGCCACCACTATCCAGGTGGGGAAGGAAGAGGGTTTGTTGCTGATCCAATCACAGTTCATCAACCATCACTCTAGATCTTCTGCAGTCTCCAAAATCTGGTGCTGCGCCCACTGGGGCTTCAGATCCCACTGAAGAGCCTGCATATGCCATTGAGGGGCATCACCAACAGGATGCAGGAGCCATTGGATCCAGCAGTCTCCAAGTCAGTCTCGCTGAAATCCAGGACCGAGGTTGAAACATCGAGATCATAGCCCATATGTGAAGGACTCTCTAGAGGGTAGGCACAGAATTGCACCGGGACCAAAAGGGCTCTGATGAAAGAGAGCATCTGAGAAGGACCTCACGTCACTTCAGTATATTGATAGTGAACCCTGGCGAGTGCAGAAGGTTCCATGTAGTCTGGAGGTAGGCAACAACTGCCTGCCAGAGAGTCTGCCTTCAATATCCAGTTCTCGAGGTAGAGGAACACTTGAACCCCTGGCTTCCACAGGTGTGCGGCAACCACCGCCATCACTTTTGTGAACACCCTAGAAGCACTGGTGAGGCCAGGGAACGCATACCAAACTGAAAATACTCCTGGTCTAACACGAACTATAGGGAATGCCTGTGGGTTTGCAGGACGTGAATGTTGAAGTACTCATTCTGGAGGTCCAGTGTTACAATGCAGTCTCTGAGATCCAGAGCAGACAGAAGCTTAGCACCTTTAATTTCACTTTACGTAGCAAGGAGTGGAGAGTGTAAAGATCTAGGATAAGGCAGAGGCCTCCGTTCTGTTTCAACACCAGAAAGTAGAGTGAATAACTATGCCCTACATCTGATGCTGGTACTCTCTAGATTGCATTACCACAAAAAAGGTTGGGCACTGTTCCAAAGATAGGGTCCAGAGATTGACCCATATGTCTTATACAGAAGACAAAAAAGAAAAGATGGGAGTCCCAGGTTAAACAGACCCACCACAAGGGGGAAAGCACATGTCTTGCCTCTTGATGCCCTCACACACCCCGAGGGGTGTCATGCTTCATCATCGGGCTATGCTCCTCGTCAGGCCGGCGCTGCAATTCCCAACGGGCCCCCCGAAGGTTCACTTTCTCGGAGATCTTTTGAGGCATGCCGGATGGTGTATGAGGGTGTGTGGGGTGTGGGTTTTAAATGAGGGTCGCTAGAATGTGTGTGAAGTGAATTAAAAATGGCTGGGGGTTATATTGATGTAGTAACCCTCCTGCCAAAAATAAAAAACTCTAATTTAGAGTATGGTCCCCAAGGACACATTGTACCTCGGTGTCATTAAAAACGGTCAACATGTTTCGCGCCTCTGTCGCTATTCAAGTCGTTGGCGCTTCATCAGGACCAAAGAAGTGCAAAAGGTAGTGAAATGCACATGAGTGTGTGCGTGAATATAAAATTGAAACATAAATACCCACAATATATGTCAGGGCGGGCCAATTGTACTGCTCCTGAACATAACCTAGGACACAGAAACAAAAAAGGATACAGTTACAAAGGACGTGCATTAGACTGGCTTAATGCAACGTAGTGTGCCACAGTCGTGTGCACCACATACCAATGTCATACAAAGAAAAGAGGAAAAAGGACGAGACCAAGTGGGGATACATAAATCCCTTGTCTGTTGTTTACTTAAAACATGGAGGATACCAAGGCAGGTGTATCGTGGCGTGTCAATATTACAAGGAAACCCTCTTGTATGACGAGCGGAGAGTTTGGATGTGATGACAGCACCCCCCATTTCACTTGTGCTTACTTTTTGTCATGCCTTTATCTCAGCAACCTGACACGGTGCGGGCGTCTAATCGCCAACAGCCATTGAGGTGATTTGTGCTCATTTAGAGGTAAGCATACCTCAAGGGAATTTGTTTGTTGGATGTCTAGTAAAACTTGTCTGGGATCTCAATAAGTGGAGAAACCCCCTTTTATAATGGAACGTATATCACTACGAATAGGGAAACTCTCCGCTCGTCATACAAGAGGGTTTCCTTGTAATATTGACACGCCACGATACACCTGCCTTGGTATCCTCCATGTTTTAAGTAAACAACAGACAAGGGAGTTATGTATCCCCACTTGGTCTCGTCCTTTTTCCTCTTTTCTTTGTATGACATTGGTATGTGGTGCACACAACTGTGGCACACTACGTTGCATTAAGCCAGTCTAATGCACGTCCTTTGTAACTGTATCCTTTTTTGTTTCTGTGTCCTAGGTTATGTTCAGGAGCAGTACAATTGGCCCGCCCTGACATATATTGTGGGTATTTATGTTTCAATTTTATATTCACGCACACACTCATGTGCATTTCACTACCTTTTGCACTTCTTTGGTCCTGATGAAGCGCCAACGACTTGAATAGCGACAGAGGCGCGAAACATGTTGACCGTTTTTAATGACACCGAGGTACAATGTGTCCTTGGGGACCATACTCTAAATTAGAGTTTTTTATTTTTGGCAGGAGGGTTACTACATCAATATAACCCCCAGCCATTTTTAATTCACTTCACACACATTCTAGCGACCCTCATTTAAAACCCACACCCCACACACCCTCATACACCATCCGGCATGCCTCAAAAGATCTCCGAGAAAGTGACCCTTCGGGGGGCCCGTTGGGAATTGCAGCGCCGGCCTGACGAGGAGCATAGCCCGATGATGAAGCATGACACCCCTCGGGGTGTGTGAGGGCATCAAGAGGCAAGACATGTGCTTTCCCCCTTGTGGTGGGTCTGTTTAACCTGGGACTCCCATCTTTTCTTTTTTGTCTTCTGTATAAGACATATGGGTCAATCTCTGGACCCTATCTTTGGAACAGTGCCCAACCTTTTTTGTGGTAATATAATCTTTGGGAGCATGGACACTGGACCATTAACTGGCTCCTTGGTCCCCCCCCCTTTTTTTGATGGACTCTCTAGATTGCTCCTTCGTCCAGCAAAGCCTGCATTTCCTGATGCAGCAAGAAGAGATGGTCCTCAGTCAGCCATTCGGAGTATGGTGGCAAGGTAGGCGGCGATTCCACAAACAGCAGGGCATAACCCTGCTGCAGGATTTGCAGCACCAACTTATCACAGGTTATTGCTTGCTGTTGGGGCAGGTGGTGCCTGGAACTGCAGCCAGTGGGCTGAGTATGCAGTGTTGAGGAGCCATTACAGAGGTTTGGAGGCTGCAGCAGCCGGATGAGCGGGGGACTGGACAGTACGCTGGGTGTGGGCTCAACGTCCACAACAGGCCTGAGGTGTAAGACACACATAAGAGCGGGAAAAGGGAGGATTGTTGCTGTTAGCAACCCAAGTAGAGGTCTAGGAATCTGTCAGTGACTAACTCCCCTTAAAGCAATTGAGTGCCGGGTCCACCTTATAGCTGAATAGGCGGACCGTTCAAAGGGCATGTCTATAAGAAAATAGTGGACATCCACTGCAAACCCAGTTAACCTCAGCCAGCGATGGCAGCGGAATGCCAACATTGATGTTGTGGCCCTGCCTAGTGTGTTGGTTCTGTCCAGTCTGCACCAAATGCTGAATTTGGCTGCATTCCAGCCAAATAGGAGTACCTCGTTCAAGATGGCCCAGCCCTCATTGGGAAGCTTGGGCAGCAGCTGCACATCCAAGTCCCACAAGGCGCGAGTATATAGGCCCAAGAGGCATGCAGTGTCCGCTGACCAGAATGGTTGATGGAAGAAAAGAGCCTCTTCCCAAAGGTACCCAACATCTTTGATTCTCTATCCGGTGGAGAGCAAGGGCTCAGGTTAGGTTCAGCCTTTGAGGTCTGAGGTGAGAGCGCGCAAGAGAGAGAGAGCGCGCGCAAGAGAGAGAGAGAGAGAGCGCGCGCGCAAGAGAGAGAGAGAGAGCGCGCGCGCGCGCAAGAGAGAGAGAGCGCGCGCAAGAGAGAGAGAGCAGAGCGCGCGCAAGAGAGAGAGAGCAGAGCGCGCGCAAGAGAGCGCGCGCGCAAGAGAGCGCGCGCGCAAGAGAGAGAGCGCGCGAGCGAGAGAGCGAGCGAGCAAGAGAGCGAGCGAGAGCGAGAGCGTGCGAGCGAGAGCGCGCGAGCGAGAGCGAGCGCGCGAGCGAGAGAGAGCGCGCGAGCGAGAGAGAGCGCGCGAGCGAGAGAGAGCGCGCGAGCGAGAGAGAGCGCGCGAGCGAGAGCGAGAGAGAGAATGCTGGGTGAGAAAGGCCGGGTCACCTGGGGTGGGACAGTGGTGGCAGGCAATCATCCTGTGGAAGGGAGCCCCCGTGCAGGGTTTGGCCAAGGACCCCAGAAGAACATTGCTAGGGCCTCATTAAAGGGGAGCAGGGGCTCTGCAGATCTTTCTCCCGGTTAAAGCACCTATCAAGGCACTGGTCTTGACCTCAATGGATGGTAGTGTAGGTCAAGCACCACAGCGAAAGACCCTCCTTCCTCCATGGCTGGGCCCAGAGGAGAAACCAGGCCAGAGTTGGGGGCAGTGTCCAGACCACTTGCCTCGCCCAGCTTCTTATACCAGTTTTCCTCCTGGTAAGAAACATCTTCCAGGAGGCTATAGCCTTCTTCATCATCATTAGACCCTCCCGCTCCGCCTCCCCCAACAGGATTGTGGGACTGTCGAGGACAAGTTGATGCAGCCTGGGCAGCGCTGTCGAGATCGAGTGGCGTCAGAATGACAGTCTCCGAATCAAGAGAAAAATAGGGTCCTCTTGAAGTGGCATCGGAATGGAGCAGAGTGAACTGGGGCCAGCGTAGATGTCAGGGTCACTTTGGATCTGGGGGTGGATCCAGAGGGCCCGGCTGTGATAGGTGGCTGGCCCGCAGGTAGTAACCCAGCAGGTGCACCTCTCGGCTCCTTGGGCCTGAAGGCATGCCAGAGGGAGTCGGTGGTCCAAAGACGGAGTACATGGCATCATAAAATCCCTTGATTTGGGCAGGGATCGCTTCAGCGAACTTGGGGAAGAGTGGAGCGGACCCAACCACCAGCTGAGCAGGTGGAGTGCGGAAGTGAGGACTTAGAAACACTGAGCTTGTAATAAGTTGAAGAATGCATGGACTTCTTCATCTTGTGCTTCTTCAACTTACTTAACTTCGATGACTTGGAGTGGGATGATAATTGTCAGCGGGATTGGCTGCTAGGCTAGGCCCGAGATCTTCCCTTGGGATTAGAACAGAGATCGGAGTGGGGCCTTCTACTGCCACGCCTCCAGAAGCTACATCGTCCACTTGCAAATCGCTTTGAAGTGTGTCAGTGTGGCTCAGAGAGGCACATTTGTTTGGAACATTCCTGACACGGTTTAAATCCAGTGGGTTTGTTGTGGGACAGATCTCACCCATACTAGGAGCAAAGCTCAAAAAGAATCTACAAAAGTGTTGAAAAAGTGGTAAAAAAAGTGGTAAAAAAAATGACTGAGGTAGAGCTCTGGATCCAAGCTGTTGGAGCAGAAAGAAGCGGATGTCAGCATGCCTGGATGGTACATAAATACGCATCGCACATGTCACTTCCGACACAGACTACGTTGACGCAGACCTACTCAACGCCACCTACTGGCATGCGTAGGTACGGTTTAAGATTTTCATGATCCAGTCTGACACCTGGGGAATATTCTAAGGTGAGGGCTCTGCGGTTGGAAATCTCTATCAGAAGTGGCATTTCTGGTGCTCCAATCTTGAATCAAGTGCTTTGCATTTATGTCTCTCAAAGCCAAGCCTCTTTCTGAACCCAACAGCGTCGAAGTCATAATGAATCACTAAATAGGACAATGGTCAACACCTACATTTTTCTGTGACAAAAACTAGAGAAGCAATTAAGTTCTGAAAGTAAATCTATAATAGAAATACATATTATCTTCATCAGAATTCACACCTTTCTCAGCATCCTGTGCACTGTAGATTTTCTTCCACAATCACCATCCCTCCCGATTCTGTACACTGGCTACTTCAGGGACACATCCTGGAGTTCTCTTTGGATCCCAAGTACATTAAGATAACTCCCTTCCCCAACCCTCCAATCCCAGGAAACATGAATCTAAGAAACATAAGTTTTCACTCAGAGTACAAATCAGCACATTTTCATTTAATATTCCAGTGTAACTGCTTGTAGCACCCAATTAACATTTTCATCCCTTTTCTGCAGCTCTGAAAGTTGCTACAGAGATTAGTGCAGGAACTGTAGAATTAGCAGGACCATAGAAAATATTGCCCAAAAAATAAAAATCTATAAAATCAGAGCTCTTCACATGTGTTGGGTGGAGCAGCGCAGACAGCTGTTTCTGTCCAGCCAGTGCAAGTTTCCCAGCATTTCCTATGAATCAGCTTCTTGTGTGCTTGGCGTGCAGCCCATTTGCGCCTGGTAGGGCCTTTGTCTGCCATCCATAGTCACTAGACAGGTAGTTGTCGAAGGGCTCATACACACATCTCAGCCTTTATGGCTCTTGCTTCGTACGTTGCTTTTCTCTGCAGGTGTTGGGACTTCTGTAGTGAGGGGATCAGCACTGGACATCCCCGAAACAGGCAAGTGCTTCAAGACTGGTGAATCCACAAACATACTGGGGATGTCACTGCCAAAGTAGATTTTGCTGTTTTTGGCAATTGACTGGTACTTCATAAACTCGAGGTACTCCGAGGTTAGCTTCATCTGCAAGATGGAAAAATGATCAGTTAATAGTCAGCTGAGATCACAGTCTGTGAGCAAAACAAAGTGAGTCTGTATGACAATATCACAAGTTAAGGCACCGGAAAGGAGCTATTACAACCCAATCACTGAAAAGGTTTTGCAAATCACACGAGAGTTTTCATAGTTTGGAGTAAAAAAGATACGATTCCTGTTCTGCACCCACTTACTTTCAATAAGGTGCCCTCCCCACATGCAATTTAAATTCCGACAAATACAATCTGTGAAGCTTTGTCTTGCTATGGAGCACTTTCAACTGAATGAGGAGTACAAAGGCTTGAAAGGCCAACACTCGTATGCACATCAGCACAGATGTGTTTAAATCCTGAGGGTACCCAGATTTGTAACCCATTTCATACCCAAGAAAAAGAAATGCTGTTCTCAGGGTTTTTATGAACTTAAGAGATGTGTCTCTGTCGAGTGGCTCTGATAGTTTTACCCTTTAGGAAGGCCTAATCACCATAGTTGGCATGAATGGAAAGGTCAGGTCCACAGGTACTAATGCACTTTCTTTGCATTTAAAATTTAACTATTTCATGAAGCCTCCCCATCCCCCCACCCCGCCTAAGACTTTCATATTGATCATGCCAATCAACCCTCATTTTCTAAATCCGGTCAGACCAACCACCTCCTGTTGCATCACACCAATCCATAAAATGTGACTTCTAAGCCAGCCTACACTCCTTACCAGTTAGAAGTCCCAATGCTTTTACTTAAACATACAAGAATACAATTTTATCTACCTACTGGTTTAGACCATGGTAATTGTGGACTAATACCCCAGCCCTACAGAAAGAGAGAAGACTCATCTGGTTAAATGTTCAGGGTAAACCGAACTGAGGACCAAGCCATGACAAGAACCACCCCAGTGTGAAGTGAACTAAATACCCCAGGAGACCAAAATGTAAACTAAGTACATATCAAACTCATCTCTCCTCTAAGAAAATTCCCTACTGAAGTCCTCTTTTGGCCATAAAAAACACAGCGGCATGGCATTTTGAATCGCTGAACAGTGGTAGAAGAAACACAAGGGATCGTTACTTTAGGTAGCTGGTGGATTGCATAGTTTTAGGAAGGAACATTCATTAAACTTGCTTTTAACTCAAATAATTGAGTATCATGACAACATTTTCCCGAAACGCAGACAAGCACATAGTGGATTGTGAAAAGGAATGGACACATTAACTGTAAGTGGAAACTTGTCAGGAACCCAGAGGTTATTCGTCTCCAGAATGAGCAGAAGAGTATGGAGAATATTAACACAAGCATTGGCATAGCCAATAGGTCTCACCTTTAGGACATTATAAGTGTTTAGCCATGCAACAGTTGATGTTGCACCAAGGATATTGTGCTGCACAATTAAATACTTATAAGGTCCCAAAGGTGAGACCTATTGGCTATGCCAATGCTTGTTTTAAAACTTGGAAACACTTAAAACCGCATAAGTATCTTCCTATGCACACCTATCCCTCAGCCCCGAAGATGCATAAAATAAAGTCACTTCATGGAGGGATATGATTTAGAAGGGGCTTACTTACTTGTCACTATTGGCTGTAAGCATAGTGCTATAACTGGAAGGGCTTAATCAGTAAAAGAGACACAAGGGCACCCAAAGCAATAAGACAGGGACCTTGGGAAGTAACGTATTACAGGAGACAGTGGTCCCTGAAAGCAAAAGAATATTAGCGAACAACAATGAATATAGCCAAAATTGGTACTATATTATAACCTATGTCCAGCCGGACAAGGCAACTTTAATAAGAAACAGTAATTAGCAATGATCAAAAGAATGTAAGCAAGGTGCGGGTGGGACACAAGCCTGTATCCTACGGCTTACATATCAAGAGGACATAAAGTTTTGGAAAAACATACAGGCAATTGTAGTGATGTTTCTACGTCAGAGAAGAATAGGTAGTGAAACATCTTGGTATAAAACTTGCCACCTTCACAACATTTCATACACATAAATTGTTAGTGTGTAAGGTGAACTACATAGTCGACGACGTTTCGATCCTTAACGGGGAAATTTAGGATCATCATCAGGACTGATTAGTATGAATTGCCCATTAAAAATGCCTGATTTGACAACATTTAGTACAAACAACAACATAAATAATGAAGAATGAGAGAAATAGGGGAAAAAGAAAAAAGGAAACATAGTGGTTAAGGGTTAATTTAAATTAAAATTACAGTATAAGACAATGGTGTCAGAACACGGGCCAGTCTATATATCGGAAACCGTAGTGGATTCAACATAACAGAATTATGGCATTTAGTTTCATGAACATTTGGAAGTAATTGAAAAGCTTAGAAGTAAGTGGCGGTGACCATGCTCTCACGGGAATACGTGCCGGAGAATAACCATTAACGCGGGTGAACGGCGGTGAATTGGGAGAGTGAGAGAGAACTTGTGCGGCATTGTGGTGGCGGGCGGGGCGGGGGTAACGTGAAAAAGAATTACCTCGGATTTTGACAAGTTAAACCAAAGTTGGTAACACGTCTAGGTCCAATGACTTGACCGAAATAGATCGGCCTGCGGAGGAAGTTATTCAAAGTTAAAAATCGAGGCGGGAAAAGTGAGAGGGTGAAGCGAATACGAAGCGGGGAACATTTTTACCTCGGGTTCTAAAGTGATACAACAAATTGGAAATTCGTCTGGGTCCGATGACCTGAGCGAAATAGACACTCCAAGTAATATGCCTGCGGAGGAAATAGCGAATTGTGAATCGAGGCAGGGAAGGAGAGAGTGATCACGCCTAAGGGGTAACGGGCTTACCTGGACAATGAGGTTCAATAGAGGCAACACCATGATGCAGTATCTAGCGAGGGAAAAGGGGAGGAGGGAATTAAGAAGGGGTCTCACATTGTGACTGCGGGGTAAGGAGCAGGCATGGAGACTGTAGCTGACATACCTCGATACAATGAAGGAGATATGATCCGTGGGGGTCTGCAGGACAGCGCGTTCGGTCAATCCCGGGTAGGCTGTGGGGAAGGGAGTTCATTTGCCGCTGTCTAGTAAGTGCGAATGATCACGTGATTGTCACATGATGGTCAGGTGGTCTGGGAAGTGCAAAGAGGGCGAGTGAAGGAGAGCCGGAGATATTGGGCGCCATATTTGGTGAGTGAAAAAACGGGTGAATACCGCCGAGACAAAGGAGAGAGATCCAAGATTGAAGGAAGAGTAAGAGGTCAGGAAAGGACAATATAGGGAGCAAGCATATTGGGTCAATGTCCATAAAAACACAAACAATTGTCTAACATAGTGAGTGTAACTTCTTCAATAATTCAGCTGGTGCAAAAGTAAAAAATAAAAAATAAAATATAAAAATAAGGAAATAATAAAGGGTCATAGTTCTTGAGATGAGCAAAGGCTCTGTGTTTACTTCACGAGTTCCGGACATGCCCATAGTGAGGAGACCATGGGATCATAGTAAAGTAGTCCAATCCTCTAGGCGATTCAATCCTTTGTGTATGCTTCCTGTTTTCAAAATCCATTTTAATTCTTCTTTAATCAGTAGTTGGGATATATCTGCACCTCTGGGTGGGATTTTTACAACAGAAACGACTGTCCAACGAATGTCATCCTCAGTATGGCCAGCATTCTCAAAATGTTCCACCAACGGTGCATTAGGTGTTTTGCACCTCAATCTGCTTCTGTGTTGGCAGATTCTGATCCGGATTTTTTGTGTTTGACCTATGTAAATCATTTCACAGGGGCACAAAATTGCATAAATAACATTACAGGTGTTACAGTTACTGAAATGATTATAGGGTTTACGTATGTTGCCAAATACGAACTCTTTACAATCAGTAGTGAATTCACAAACAGAGCACTTTCCACATTTGTTATGCCCAACAACAGCAGGTAAGGACCAATGGTCGAGGAGTGTACCGGTGTTCTGGGTGTCAGGGAGTGCCGCTCTAATCAGATGGTCTTTGATATTTTTGTTTCTCTTAAAAGCAAAAAGAGGTTTCTCAAGGTTCAGTATTCCTGCATTCAACACACCCCAGTGTTTGAGAATACTTTTTCGTAATTTATTGGAGGAAGGACAGAAAGTCGTAACGCAAACTATGCGGTTCTCCTTTTTCTTGGTTTTAGGTTCCAAGAGGACATCCCTCGGACAATACCATGCTCTTTTTAGGGCACTGCGGATCAGTTTTTTTGGGTATCCTCTAGAGGTTAGTTTGTCGCTTAGTGTTTTAGCCTCCCTGAAGTAATCCTCCTTCAGGGTACAATTACGTCTGATGCGTAAATACTGTGAATAGGGAAGAGAGTCTCTTAAGGCCCTAGCGTGATTGCGGTTATATTTTAACACCTAATCACTAGCCTCTTTAGGAAACCCACAGAGCGAAATACTCTGTTAAAATATAACAGCAATCACCCTAGGGCCTTAAGAGACTCTCTTCCCTATTCACAGTATTTACGCATCAGACGTAATTGTACCCTGAAGGAGGATTACTTCAGGGAGGCTAAAACACTAAGCGACAAACTAACCTCTAGAGGATACCCAAAAAAACTGATCCGCAGTGCCCTAAAAAGAGCATGGTATTGTCCGAGGGATGTCCTCTTGGAACCTAAAACCAAGAAAAAGGAGAACCGCATAGTTTGCGTTACGACTTTGTCCTTCCTCCAATAAATTACGAAAAAGTATTCTCAAACACTGGGGTGTGTTGAATGCAGGAATACTGAACCTTGAGAAACCTCTTTTTGCTTTTAAGAGAAACAAAAATATCAAAGACCATCTGATTAGAGCAGCACTCCCTGACACCAAGAACACCGGTACACTCCTCGACCATTGGTCCTTACCTGCTGTTGTTGGGTATAACAAATGTGAAAAGTGCTCTGTTTGTGAATTCACTACTGATTGTAAAGAGTTCGTATTTGGCAACATACGTAAACCCCATAATCATTTCAGTAACTGTAACACCTGTAATGTTATTTATGCAATTTTGTGCCCCTGTGAAATGATTTACATAGGTCAAACAACACAAAAAATCCGGATCAGAATCTGCCAACACAGAAGCAGATTGAGGTGCAAAACACCTAATGCACCGTTGGTGGAACATTTTGAGAATGCTGGCCATACTGAGGATGACATTCGTTGGACAGTCGTTTCTGTTGTAAAAATCCCACCCAGAGGTGCAGATATATCCCAACTACTGAATAAAGAAGAATTAAAATGGATTTTGAAAACAGGAAGCATACACAAAGGATTGAATCGCCTAGAGGATTGGACTACTTTACTATGATCCCATGGTCTCCTCACTATGGGCATGTCCGGAACTCGTGAAGTAAACACAGAGCCTTTGCTCATCTCAAGAACTATGACCCTTTATTATTTCCTTATTTTTATATTTTTTTACTTTTGCACCAGCTGAATTATTGAAGAAGTTACACTCACTATGTTAGACAATTGTTTGCGTTTTTATGGACATTGACCCAATATGCTTGCTCCCTATATTGTCCTTTCCTGACCTCTTACTCTTCCCTCAATCTTGGATCTCTCTCCTTTGTCTCGGCGGTATTCACCCGTTTTTTCACTCACCCAATATGGCGCCCAATATCTCCGGCTCTCCTTCACTCGCCCTCTTTGCACTTCCCAGACCACCTGACCATCATGTGACAGATCACGTGATCATTCGCACTTACTAGACAGCGGCAAATGAACTCCCTTCCCCACAGCCTACCCGGGATTGACCGAACGCGCTGTCCTGCAGACCCCCATGGATCATATCTCCTTCATTGTATCGAGGTATGTCAGCTACAGTCTCCATGCCTGCTCCTTACCCCGCGGTCACAATGTGAGACCCCTTCTTAATTCCCTCCTCCCCTTTTCCCTCGATAGATACTGCATCATCGTGTTGCCTCTATTGAACCTCATTGTCCAGGTAAGCCCGTTACCCCTTAGGCGTGATCACTCTCTCCTTCCCTGCCTCGATTCACAATTCGCTATTTCCTCCGCAGGCATATTACTTGGAGTGTCTATTTCGCTCAGGTCATCTGACCCAGACGAATTTCCAATTTGTTGTATAACTTTACAACCCGAGGTAAAAAATGTTCCCCGCTTCGTATTCGCTTCACCCTCTCACTTTTCCCGCCTCGATTTTTAACTTTGAATAACTTCCTCCGCAGGCCGATCTATTTCGCTCAAGTCATTGGACCTAGACGTGTTAACAACTTTGGTTTAACTTGTCAAAATCCGAGGTAATTCTTTTTCACGTTACCCCCGCCCCGCCCGCCACCACAAGTTCTTTCTCACTCTCCCAATTCACCGCCGTTCACCCGCGTTAATGGTTATTCTCCGGCACGTATTCCCGTGAGAGCATGGTCACCGCCACTTACTTCTAAGCTTTTCAATTACTTCCAAATGTTCATGAAACTAAATGCCATAATTCTGTTATGTTGAATCCACTACGGTTTCCGATATATAGGCTGGCCCGTGTTCTGACACCATTGTCTTATACTGTAATTTTAATTTAAATTAACCCTTAACCACTATGTTTCCTTTTTTCTTTTTCCCCTATTTCTCTCATTCTTCATTTTTATGTTGTTGTTTGTACTAAATGTTGTCAAATCAGGCATTTTTAATGGGCAATTCATACTAATCAGTCCTGATGATGATCCTAAATCTCCCCGTTAAGGATCGAAACGTCGTCGACTATGTAGTTCACCTTACACACTAACAATTTATGTGTATGAAATGTTGTGAAGGTGGCAAGTTTTATACCAAGATGTTTCACTACCTATTATTCTCTGACGTAGAAACATCACTACAATTGCCTGTATGTTTTTCCAAAACTTTATGTCCTCTTGATATGTAAGCCGTAGGATACAGGCTTGTGTCCCACCCGCACCTTGCTTACATTCTTTTGATCATTGCTAATTACTGTTTCTTATTAAAGTTGCCTTGTCCGGCTGGACATAGGTTATAATATAGTACCAATTTTGGCTATATTCATTGTTGTTCGCTAATATTCTTTTGCTTTCAGGGACCACTGTCTCCTGTAATACATAACTGGAAGGGCTGGCTCTGTAAGAATGATACGAGCCTCTTTTCTAGTTCTATAGAGTTGCCCAATGGTAAAGGTTATGCATCCTATAATAAAACCAGGTGAGGTAGTTCAGTATATATGATCCAACGTTGGTAGTATATCATCTTAAAACTGATATCAAGTGAGGCTCAATAAAATAGAGAAAAATAGAGAAAAACAGAGAAACTGTACTGAAAGGTATTGGAATTGGAGCATCAACCTCTTGTGGTGAACGAGAAAAACTTCTGGATAAATAGTTTCTGAAACCCTGAAAGGGAAGGGTACGATAAGAAATATGCTACTTACCAGTATGCATCTGTTCTTGGCATGTAGAGCTGCAGATCTACACACTATGCATAGATCGCCATCTGGTGTTGGGCCCGGATGTTTGCAGTTGTTTTTCTCTTGGAAAGACTTGGGAAATCACGAGGTATGCGACTCCTCCTTTGGCTCATACTGTGCATGGGCTTCGGCTCCATCCTCAGACTGTTTGCCGCCAGCGGGGAAATGATGGAGCTTTGTAAGAAAAAGGAAAGATGCCCATGTGTGCTGTATCTAAATAAGATAAAACTGGAACAGATAAAGGTAGCCGGGGAGGCGGGTGGGCGTGTGTAGATCTGCAACTCTACATGCCAAGAACAGATGCATACTGGTAAGTAGCATATTCCGTTCGAGGCATATGAGCTGCAGATTACACACTGCATAGATTGTGTAGCAGTACCCCCTCTTAGCGGCGACCACCAGTATCTGTTGCAGTTGTTTGAAACAGTGTTTTGAGGACAGCCTGGCCCACACTAGCTTGTTGCTTAGTTTGCACATCTACACAATAGTGTTTAGTGAAAGTGTGCGGTGTAGACCATGTAGCTGCTCTGCAGATATCATCTAAGGGGATGTTCCCTAAATATGCCATGGAAGCCCCTATCTTAAGTGTAGAGTGGGCTTTAGGGGGAACAGATAGCGTTCGTTTTGCTTTGTGGTAGCAAATCTGTATGCAGTTAACAATCCACCTAGCTATCCCAGATTTGGAGATGGGGTTGCCTTTGTGTGGTGGTGAGAAAGATACGAATAGTTGTTTGGTCTTACGAAAAGCTTGTGTTCTCTCGATGTAGTAGAGTAAAGCTCTTTTGACATTCAGGGTGTGTAGAGCTCTTTCTGCAATTGTTTGTGGCTGCGAGAAGAATACAGGCAGTTCCACAGATTTATTGAGGTGAAAGGGAGAAATGACTTTAGAAAGGAATTTTGGATTAGTGCGGAGAACAACCTTATTATGATGCATTTGCAGAAAGGGTTCTTGAATGGTGAGTGCTTGTACCTCACTGACCCTTCTGAGCGAAGTAATGGCTACAAGGAAAGCAGTTTTCCATGTAAAAAATTGAAGCTCACATTTATGTAGAGGTTCAAACGGAGGGTCCATTAGTCTGGTGAGAACGATGTTTAGGTTCCACACAGGTGAGGGTGGCACTCTGAGGGGAATTATCCTCTTAAGGCCTTCCATGAAGGCTTTTATTGCAGGTATTCTGAAGAGTGATAGATGCTGTCTATTCTGTAGATATGCTGCTATGGCAGCAAGGTGTAGTCTTATAGACGTGTAGGCTAGGTTGCATCTTTGTAGAGAGGTGTGGCTCACTGGTTAGAGGCGGCAGACCCGTAAGCAGAGAATCGGCCAGGGACCAGGGTTCAATTCCCGACGCGGCAGGGTCGTGGACCAGAGTCAAAACGGACTCGATAATTCTTGCCTCGGTACCTACTCTAACCAGGAACACACTCGGCAACTCTGGGCATTAAGCTTGCCTCATCTCTACAACGGCCCCCCACAGACGCCGGGGATGCCTGGTTTCACCTTGGAGATACCCAGAAAGGGACCATCTCACAGGGATAGCCAGGACGGGTTCCCCAGCGGTCTACAGCGCCGGGACGCCCCGTTGCTGGGGCAGCTGTGCGCTTTACAAGTCTACAACATTTACATTTATTTAGGTGTAGTAAGTAGCCTATGATGTGTTGTATAGACACATCTAAGGGATTAACGTTATTGTTGTGAAAATAGGTCACAAATCGTTTCCACTTGGCTGCGTAGCAAGCTCTAGTGGTAGGTCGTCTAGCTTCTTTAATGACGTTCATACAATCAGGGGGAAGATTAAGGTAACCAAATTCTAGGATTTCAGGAGCCAGATCGCAAGGTTGAGCTGAGCTGGTTCCGGGTGTCTGATCTCTCCATGGTTCTGGGTTAAGAGGCGTGGAGAGAGGTGTAACTTTTGGTGCGGAACTACGGAGAGTTCCAGCAATGTGGTGTACCACGGCTGTCTGGCCCAAGTCGGAGCAACTAGGATGAGAGTTAGGGAATGTTGCTGTAGTTTGCGCACCACTAGTTGAATGAGTGGGAGAGGCGGAAAAGCGTATGCAAATCTGCCTGACCAGTTCATCCATATCGCATTGCGTTTGGACAATGGGTGTGGATATCTGGCAGGGAAGCTTGGGCATTTGGCATTTGTGGGTGGCGAAGAGGTCTATCTGTGGTTGCCCCCATATTTGAAAGAATGGTTGAAGAACTTGTGGATGAAGTTCTCACTCGTGGATCTGTTGTGTTTGACGGCTCAACAGATCTGCAATGGTGTTTTGGACTCCTGGGACATGTTGGGCTAGGAGAAAAATGTTCTGAGGGATGGCCCACCTCCATATGCTCTGTGCTAGCTGAGAGAGCTGCAGAGAGTGTGTGCCGCCCTGTTTTTGGATGTAGCACATGGCTGTCATGTTGTCTGTGCGGACTAAGACAGCTTTGCCTGAGACGTGTGTTCGAAAGGCTTTTAGGGCTAGGAATATGGCCAGTAACTCCAGACGGTTGATGTGGAGTAACTTTTGTTGAGGTGTCCACCTGCCCTGCATGGTGTGATGTAGTAGGTGAGCTCCCCAGCCGGAGAGCGATGCGTCCGCAGTTATTTGAGGAACCGGCTCTAGGAACGGTCGCACTTTGGAAAGGTTTTTGGTGGTCCACCACTGCAGAGAGATGGGCACGACAGTCTACCAACACCAGATCTGATAATTGACCCCGAGCCTGGTTCCATTGGTGTGCTAAGCACTCTTGGAGAGGACGCATCTGGAGTCTTGCATGAGGTACTATGAATATGCAAGAGGCCATCATCCCTATAAGTTGCATAAACACTCGGGCTGGAAGAGAGTGTTGTGGTTGAAATTTGGCGCGAAGAGCCTGTATGCTTGCTATCCTGGTAGGACTGGGGTAGGCTAGCGCTCGAGGTGTCAATGGTGGCACCGAGGTGTTGTTGTATTTGGGACCGATGCAGATGGGACTTGGCGTGGTTTACTGTGAAGCCCAGGTCGTGAAGTAGTTGGATAGTGGCGCGATTGTGTTGTACACACTGGTTGTATGAGAAGACGTGGATATGTTGTCTTCTCAGGTGTGCTGCCACTACCGATAGGCACTTGGTAAACACTCGTGGTGCCTAGGTGACTCCGAATGAGAGTACTTTGAATTGGTAGTGCTGACCATCCACTACAAATCTTTGAAATTTCCTGTGATCTTTGTGAACGGGAATGTGGAAATAGGCGTCCTTGACGTCTAGGGCGGCAAGGAAGTCTTTCGGTGAGAGCAGAGGAAGTACCTGCTGGAGTGTGACCATGTGAAAGTGGTCTGAGTATGTATTGGTTTAGGGGTCTGAGGTCTAGGATAGGTCTTAGAGAGCCATCCTTTTTTGGTATGAGAAAATATAGGGAGTAAACTCCCTTGTTTAGTTGGTGGGTAGGAACTGGTTCTATTGCATTTTTTGTAGGAGGGATTCACCTCCTGCTTTAAAAGTGACAAGTGTTCCTGTGACATTGGGTGCTGTTTGGGTGGAATGGTTGGGGGGTAGATGTTAGTTCTAGACAGTAGCCTGATTGAATTATCTGTTGCACCCATCTGTCTGAGGTGATGGTAGCCCAGACAGGAAGGAAATTGTGCAGTCGCCCCCCGAATGGAGTGGAATGGTCTGGGGGGAGTGGAGGAAAGTCATTGGGTGGGGGTGGAGGCAGAGCGGGAGGTGTTCGTTTTGCCTCTGCCTTTGTTGTTACCCCTGTAGCCGCCTCTTTGGTAACCCCTAGTGAAGGTGGATTGGGTAGGGGCCTTGTAGGAAGTGGAGGCGCTGTCGGAGGAGTAGCCTCTGGTGGTGCTTCTAAAGGAGGAACGGCGAAAGGAGCGCCTGAGAGCTTGCGACTGCAAGGCTCCCATAGATTTTGCCGTGTCTGTGTCCTTTTTCATTTTTTCGAGGGCTACGTCGACATTAGGGCCAAACAGGTGTTTCTCATCAAAGGGGTGGTTGAGGATGGTACTCTGAACCTCAGGTTTGAACCCTGAAATGCGTAGCCAGGCATGCCTATGCAGAAGGACGATGGTATTTATTGCACTAGAGGCGGTGTCAGCTGCATCGAGGGCACAACGGATGGAGGTACTGGTGATGGTTTTACCCTCCTGAATTAATTCGTTGGCCCCATGTTTATATTTGTCAGGGAGGTATTGCATTATTGACTTCAGCTCATCATAATGTGCCCTGTCATATCTGGCTAGGAGCGCTTGGGTGTTAGCAATGCGCCATATGTTGGCCGCTTGGGACGCTGTCCGCTTGCCAGAGGCGTCCAGGAGTTTAGACTCCTTATCTGGTGGTGGAGACTCACTCATGCATGGGAATTGGCACGTTTCCTCGCATTGGAGACTACCAGGGAGTCTAGTGGTGCGGGGTCTCTAATGTAGGTTGGATCTGTTGGGGCGGCCTTAAATTTCTTCTCAATGCGAGGGTTGATGACCCTGGCCCTAACTGGGTCTTTAAAAACCTCTGGTGCGTGCTTAATAACCCCTTTAAGCATGGGCAGAATGGAGGTGGACCTCTGTGCAGTGTCAAATGTGTCTAAGAGGAAATCCTCCTCCACGGGGTCTGTGTGGATATCAACCCCGTGGTAGTGGGCAGCCCTATGGAGTAGTTGGTTAAAGCCCATTGTGTCCTCGGAGGGGGAGGGGGGGGGGGGGGGGGGTCTGGAAGGGTAAAGATTGTCCTGCGGGATGTTGGGGACGTCTGGAATATTGCAGTCGTCCCATGGGTCTGGGGAGCCCGTAGGAGTAGGGCCCCCTGTTGGTTGGTTGTCCACTCCGTCTCCTGTGTCGTAGATAATGTCATCATCATTATCCTCATCTGGAGATGGTGTGGGAGAATGATGGGGTGGGGGAGGCGGAGGAGAAGGAGGTGGAGATGAAGGAATCCTCAAAGGGGAGGTGGCAAAGTCTCTCCTTTTTGGTGGTGGAGCTGGTGTAGGCTTGTCCAGTGGTCTTTTGCTGGTACTAAGCGTCAAATGGCCAGTCTTTGGATCCTTTACGAGGGTTTTTTTGGTAAGGATCAGGTCGAAACAGGTTATCTGTAGGGGGCAGATCCTTCGGTGCCGATGGTGTCGGAGCCGTGAGTTTTTTAGGCGTGGATTAGGCACTGGTTTTTTGTTTGGAACCGTGGGGTTTAGAAGTATCTTGACTACCTCAGTTCTGAGGTGGGTTTCGGCTTCGAGGCTTGGGAGTCTAGGCTTTTCGGTTTCTTGCTCGGCTCCAAGGAGGTTATCGCTGCCGAGGAGCCAGTGCCAGTCTTCGGCGCCGAGTGCTTCGGTGTCAAGCTCAGCGCCGACGAGGAAAGGGCCGTTTTCTTTTTCGGTGCCGGTGTCGATGAGTCTTTTGGCACTGATGGTAGGCTGGCTCGTGTGCCTGAAGGCTTGGTAGGCTTCTAAACCGGGCCCGGAAGCGAGGTATGGGAAGCAGTCTCTCGGTGCATACCTAGGCCCGAAGGAGTGACCGAAGCCTTTTTCAACGTCGTGGAGGGGGGTTTGGGGTCGGGGTCGACGTCTGTACACACGCCCCTCTGTGCCGGAGTGATGTCCTCGACGTCGGAGTAGTCGGCTTCGGAAGCGCTGACGAGGCCTTCTTCGGTGTGCTGTTGTTCCGGAACATCGACGCCTTCTTCGAAGAAGTCGTCGAGGATCGAAGTCGACTAGTGAGCCATAGTTCTCCCTGCTAGTGGGTCCCGAATCGTCTTCTTCGATCGGAAGGAGGCGCAAGCTGGACAGTCCCTTGCCTCGTGTTCTGGAGAGAGGCAGAGGTTGCACACCTCATGTAGATCGGTGTGGGGAAACTTCGACCCACATCGAGGACAATTTTTAAATGGCGTCCTTTCATCAGCCAGGACAGGAGCCCAGGTAGGCCCGAAGGCCTTAGTCGATGACAGGAATCGAAGACTTAGATTGTTGAGTCGCGTCGAGTGTGGAGAATGCGATTAAGACAATACCGTCGAAGGGGGAAGGATTGCGCGCCGAACAGGAAAACTGGGACGGTTCCGAACTGGAGCACGAAAAACACATCCGAGCCCGATGGCGGAAAAAAACAATCTGAGGATGGAGCGGAAGCCCATGCGCAGAATGATCCAAAGGAGGAGTCACATACCTCGTGACTTCCAAAGACTTTCCAAGAGAAAAACAACTGCAAACATCCGGGCCCAACACCAGATGGCGATCTATGCACAGTGTGTAATCTGCAGCTCATATGCCTCGAACTTGGATTTTTTTCCTGCACAAAAACGACCCACCACTTCGAAGATATTAGAATGTACCAACCAGAATGATGCGCCTGACCGTGCTAATTAAACCCATTGTCTTTTTTTCAGCAACATTGTCACTAGTCGAAAATAGACAGCATGGTGTAAGGGCCAACAGCTTCCTTCTAGACTTTGGGGGTATTCAAATTATGGCTCTTGTTTGCGAGAATAAAATGAGATAGGAGACTGTGCCCCTGTCTTAAGTCACTGTCACATCTCGGGCACTTTAGACTTTTATTGCACTATTTTTTTTTGATTCACAAGTGCAGCACTGCCGTTGGTCGATTCAATTCCTATGCCTCTCACGAAAAAGTAAATCACTGTTTCAAACACGCAGGCTGGGAGTGACCGTTAACGTCGATTCACTGTGCGTAAAAACCCCTTTCACCATCCCAGCTTTAATTTCCAGACTGCATCAGAGAAAACAATTTATTTTAAATAAAATGGTACGCATCCCTTTATTAAAAGTGACAGTCCGGAAGTCTGCCTCCCACCCCCTGCTTGGTTACCAGAGGGTAGCCCACATCACTTCAAGACTAGAGTGCCCGTACCGGCTCAGATAAAGCGGTTTTATGACACTATCGCTTTGTTTGAAAATTACAATTGTATGCCAAGTTGGAAGCTACTATATTCCTACAAGCAACAGAAGTCACGCGGCATCACATTACTTAAAATCTGTTAAAAGTACAAGCTTATTGTTAAGATCCTTCTTAATAAAAAGGTTTTTAAGAATCATCACCAAAGTCTTGAGTGCTTAAGTCCTGCAGCTTTCTACGGCAAGAGCACTACCCGGGGCTTTCAACTGTCATTATTTCAAACCTTGTCTCGACCAGTTTTAGAGAATAAAGTAAATAACATTTAAAAAATGTCAAGTTAAGTGGGTTTCAAAACTGATTTCCACACGCCCCAGCACAATGGCTGCACCCATCTGCAGGAAAGCAGCACGTGGCGCTCTCTGATCGGAAGGCCTGAGCATCCTGGCCTTTTGGCCATGAATTTTTTGAGAGGGTGGAGGCTGCCCTAAATTGGCATGTATGGTGGCGATTCTCTTTCGTTTAACCGGGATGATAACTTTCCTTTGGTTTAAAAATTGTTGGGTGCCGCACAGATGAAATACCGCGTGACGCTGGGTTTCAGCATCGCTAATGTGCAGTCCCCTTTAGGTTAACAAGCTGCTCTGTAATCATGTCGCTGTTAAAATTTAGGCTTTCGACGGGGATGAACACGTGGCTGGCCTTTGATGTACAATTACACGTGCAGCTGCAGGGCAGAGGACAGCCACCCTCATATATTAGAAACCCCCTGTAAGTGTCTGAAATGTTCCTTAAAGTGCAAAGAAAATAGCAAAGATGCCAAAAAACAAGCAATGAAATCATTAGTAACGCTGAAGGCACCCCTGAAAGGAATTTAAGTGAAGCGCGGCCGGAAGTCCATTAACAGACTTTAACTTGCGGGAGCGGGCAGCAAGGCGCGATAATTGCTAACAGATGGCGCCGATGCTTGCTCCCGCAATGTAAACGCCACACATGCACGAGGGCTCATTGGGAACAGTGCAGTACATGTACGAGTTACCCAAAAAGCCCTGAGCGACTCCAAGAGGTCATCTCCTAAACAGCGCTTGCGCTCTGCGTAGGCGAGACCTAAAAAGTAGGGCCACGAAGGAGCAAAGTAGTTGGCAATCGGTCTCCCAAGAACATAGATTGCATTTGTGAGGATGTTATTTGGCTGCAGACCAGAGGATCGAAGGACAGCAGTGACTTGCGCTTTAATCGCTACCCATTGTACAACTAGGCAGTATATTGAATTACTTAACTTTATACTAAAGGACCAAGGACCCCATGTCACGGTGTTAAACTAATAAAGAAATACTGCAAAAAAACAAACAAAAAAAGACCTCGAACCCAAGATGCCAATATAGTTTGTGATTTTAAGAATTTGCCTCCTTGTAGGCTGTAGCCAGAACTATTTCGAACATGGTCTTAGCAGTGACAGTCTCCCTGTTGCAATTTGTATTGGGGAAGTAAGGACTTTTATGGATAAAACTGCCAGAGTGTATATAGCATAAATGCCAACAGGCCCGATTCAGACGGGAGACTTCTGATTTCTGAAGCCAAAAATGGCTCGATTTTAGCTGTGTCCCATCTGAAACTGCCTTTTTCTTAATGTGCATCAATGTAGAAAATTAAGTCTCCCGATTTGTATTCATATTCTCCTTCTTTCTTCTTTCAAAATGTTGGCATGTATGAATAGGATTTCCAAGACACTAAATAAATAAATGGTACACTAAATTGTTTGAGGTGAAAAAAAAAGTGGCCTGGCAGGACAAGCACTCAGAATAATCCAAAGACCCCATAATACAACACTGTGAAACATAAAAGAGCGATACTTGATAAAAAAAAAAAAAAGATGCCAAAGTATGTATAGTCAAGATGCAATATATATATTAAAAAAAAAAAAACACGATTTGAAACTACTAATCTATTTTAACGATAACATGACTAGGAGCGAAAGGCGGGGGTGCCAAATGCCTCCCCCACAGCACCAGTCCATTGCCTTTCACCTTTTGAACAGTCATAGTAGAAGATGTGGTTGCTATTATGAAAAGCACTAATCTTATGTAAAGTAAAGGTGACCCCGTATGCTCAAACATTACTCTGATGGGCTAGCCTTCATTCAAGAACTTGATAAAATCCTTTTGCACAGGGGTAATTCCCAGGGGAAAAAATGCAGGCCAGAAAGATTTAATGAATTGCAAAACCTTCAATGGACTCTTCAGACCTTAAAAGCACATCAGCTAATATCTAATGCCAACTACCTTCTAGAAGCTCTAGAAAAATATTGTCTCAATTCAGCTGCATCTTAGTAGAATTGCAGTAGAGGATCCGTCGCAACAGAGGAACTGAAACCACCCTGCTTGATGTTCAAATGCCAGTCTTAAAGAATTTAGACAATGAAGACCCAGCACCCCTGAAGCTTGTCGACTGGTCAGCTGCCTTCAAAACCCACAACTACTTGATCATCGTAGAGGGTAATGTGTTGGGAGATTTTCAGAAGATGATTCAACCCATTTTTAAAAAAATATTTGGCAGCTAATAGGTAGACTGGGATTAGTAGCGTAAGCCCTAGAGCAATTTCTATATGCATACCCCAAGGTCTCCTGTAAGTCTACCTGGTTTAAAATAGAACTTAAAATATGCACTGTGCACACTTCTGCCATACAGTGTTGGGCTTGAACACTGCAAGTTTTTTTTGGGTTGAAGAATGAGTTTCAGTGTCTAGGTGACTCATGGTACCTCCAGTGAAACCCACAATGCATCAACCTTAGATTGTGCTTTCTCCCTCAAACTCCATGTATTTGAGTGCAGGTGAAACTTTATAATGACTGGTTACTGAACAAAGAATTTTCAAAATACAATGTTGCAATTCTTACCCGGTGCTTGCTTCCGGGTCAGCGGGTAGGGAGCATATGAAGTGAAACAAATGCTGTGCAAGAACACCATTTAGGGACCTTATTTACAAGTAGAATGCAAAATTGGTATTGTATGCAGTGTGCATTTGGCTTTGGTGTGATATATCTGAATGCATTTAGCAGTCCAACGTGCAATACCCACTTTTAAGACAGGATTGCCTAGGTGTCTACGAAAACAAAAGGTTGTTAAGTTTTTTTGTGTGGACAGAGTACAATCAGAGTACATGGGGGTCCTACAGACACCTATAGCTTGTGATGAATCTTGTTGATCTTGTGTCACTGTGGCAATGATTTTGAGGGGAGGTGTGGAATTCCAGTCAATGGAAGGGACTCACCCGATAATCAAGGATTATTTCCTCTGTGAGAAAGTGGCTCTGTATATACTGTTCCCAAATAGGTACAGGGTGTACAGAGTCCACAGTCCCCAAGGGTTTGACAGAGGCTAAAGTTAGATATAACCTTACTCTCTAAAGTGGTAGCTTGGTCGAGCAGTAAGGCAGTATCAGAGGACAGTGTAAAGCATTTGTTGTACACACTCAGTCAGCAAATGGTCTCACACACTCAATAACTGAACTCTAGGCCAATGGTTTATATATAAAAAATATATGCTCGTTTTATTTTAGAACCAACAATTGGAATTAAAATATACTTTCTCAGAATGAGATGCTTTATATAAATACTTTTGCAAGATGTAATTGACTTTTGTAAACAGTTACAAGTGGTTGCAATAGGCAACACTATTTTAAACACAATAATGCATTGAGTTCAATGGAAGTTTCCTGTTATTTGCCACAGATTACTTTTAGGATTACTTTTGGAATTCCAGGACTGGATCCTAGATTCAGTCCTGGGTCAGTACTCAGAATCAAGTGATGAAAGTCGACTTAATTACTGTAATGATTTTTAAACAATATTTAGCTATTTTAAAAGTTGACACTTAGAAAATATTTCAAAGAAAACAGTCAATGATTCCCTATGGAAGAAAATTCAGGTTACAGGTACAGTATGTTCTCGTTACTTTTGTAATCCAGTACTGGGTGCCTAGACTCAGTACTGGGACCTTTATCCAAAACAGGTAAGTAATTACGTTTTCAGATATTATACGATTTTTGAAGAATATTTAAAGATTGCAGAAATCGACACTTGGAAGAAATTTCACAGAAAAACAGTCAATGGTTTCCTATGGAAGAAAATTGAGTTAAGGGTAAGTACAGTTGTAGGTATTTTTCAGAGTCAGTGCTGGGCACCAAGATCCAGCACTGGGAGCTCACCTAAGAGCAGGTGAGTAAAGTCGTTTTTGTCACTCGGCTGATTTTTGGTGAATATTTGAAGATTTGAAAAGTCCACACTTTTGCGGTTTAAGGGTAAGTACTCGACTGGCAGAGTTGAGGTTCTGGGCACAGACTCAGGGGTCTCCCAGGGTCAGGTAGGTACAGTTGGTTCACCCTCAGCGGCTCTAGGGCGGCTGGGTGCAGAGAGAGTTAGGCCCTATGTTATCCTATGAGGGATAGGGGGCCTTGTTTGGTGGCTGCTGACTGGCAAGCCATGCGGCTGTGGGAGCTGGACTCCTGGTCACTTACTCAGGGCAAGTGGGGAAGTAGGTAGGTGTAGAGTTTTCACTGCCAGGGCCACTCGGGCAGCTGGGTGCAGAGGGCTTTTGAGCCTTCGGGCGCTCAATGGATTTCAATGGGAAATCTCCGGTTTAGAAAAAGACTACAAGCTCGGGGACGAGGACTCTTCAGGTGCCACCACCACTTCGAGAGGTAAGTTGGGTAGTTGGAAGATAGGTAGGTACCCCGGGATTGGGCACAGGGGGCCGTGGGGCGCCGCGTGCAGGGGTGCCTTTAGGTGTCGGGAAATCTTACCCTCTGTTGATCGCGGTTGGGGGGGCACCTTGTTCTGAGGCTGCAGGCTTCTTCAGGAGTGCCGAGGGAGGTCCTTGGGTGCCGGACTCGGGGTCACAGTCGCCGTGGGGTCGCCCTCAGGGTCTTTGTTCACTCCGGCACTGGCCAGGCTCAGCTGGTGCAGAGTGTGCTGGGTTCGTGGTTCCGGGCTGCTGCCAGGGGTTAGAGATAGGTTTCGAGTAGAGCCTCTACTCATGGGAGGCCCAGGGGCTTAGAGACAAAAGGTAGCCAGGTCCTCTGGGGTTGGTGAGGTTGCTGGCCACGAGAGATGCCGCGCTGGAGCAGGAGCAGGTTCGAGGGACGACAGGCCGGTAGGGCTGGGGCCAAAGCAGTTGGTGTCTTCCTCTTTTTAGCAGCTGCTGGGCAGGTCTTTGTTCTTCTTGCTCTTCTTGTAGTTTCGAATCTGGAATCTGGGGAAGGAAGGTTCAGGGTGCCCCTAAATACTAGATTTAGGGACGTTACAGGTAGGTGAAGGGCAGGGGCCAATGGGTCCCTGTCCTGGGGTGGGTACACCCCCTATCCTGCCTTGGCAGGCTGGCACATCCCCTGTCCTTATTTGGGGTTTCCGGCCAAGCTTCCCACCAGAGTGGGGGTTGCAGTGGCCTGGGGAAGCTCACAGAGGCGGAATGCCTTTGAAGCTTCCCCCTGCCCATCCTGGGGGAGGAGATTTAGCACCTCGCCCAGGATGTGCATTGTTGCAGACCCAGGAGAGCAGGGGCTCTCCTACCCAGGGGTCCAGCAACATGTCTGCTGTGTGGCAGCCTAGGCAGCCTCAGAACAGACGTGGATTGTAGGTTTAGGTTTCAGGGGGCCTCTCCAAGATGCCCTCTGTGGTACTTTGTACATTAAATCACACACTGGCATCAGTGTGGATTTAATGTGCTGAGCAGTTTGATACCAAACTTCTCAGTCTTCAGTGCTGCCATTATGGTGCTGTGGAGTTCGTGTTTGACAAGCTCCCAGCACCATATACTCTTAGCTGGCAGCACTGCACTTACAGGACCCAGGAATGGACCTGGGTACTGTAGGGGCACAGGGCTCCTGCCTCTGTGCCCACACCACTGGCATAGGGCCCCCAGCTAGAGGGGTGGCTGATGTATGCCAGGGCAGTGTAGGTTGTGGGCATGGCACACAGGGATGTGTGCCATGTCGACTCTCTGTTTGGTCTTGTATCCAGACACTCAGCCTGCAAGAGCAGTGTGTGTGTGTTAGGGTACAGGGCCTCTAAGGGTGGCACAATGAGTGCTGCAGCCCTTAGAGGCCTTCCCTGGTCACAAGGCCCTGGGTACCTAGGGTACCATTTACCAGGGGCTGACATGTCGTCAGTGTTTGCCAATTTGGGTTTTAGCGGTTAGGCAGTTTTTAGGGAAGGAACACAGGCCCTGGGCACCCGATTGGCAGGAGCCCAGGGCACAACAAGGAAAAGTGCATCAGCTATTAGGCAAAAAAAGGGGGGGGGGGGGGGCTACTGCAACAGAAACCCACTTTCTTACATCCTCCCACTGAGGTACTGGGTATAACCTCAATCTTCTCTGCCAGCAAGCAGTTTTGCATTCCCCTGGCCAAAGGTGCCTCTCCCCTGGGCACCTCTACTTTCGCATTGCATGTTAATATGAAAACATCTTTGGCATACTCTGGATGCCTCCCTGACTGTAGTCCACATTGAAGGGGCTGCTGTTGGTATGGTTGTCTTGCAGTAATATAACCTGTCTTTTGGAGCTGGTGAACTTTGCAGCCTATGGAAGCCAGTCTCTTGTTCTCCAGCATCAGTAACATCAATGGCTTTCACAGTGTACATGTCTTTTTTTTTTTTTTCTCCTCCAATATTTCATCTACCTATGGTCAATAAGTGTTGCCCATCGAAAGGCAGGCCAATGAGTTGTTATTGGACCTCGGGGCAGAACCCCAAAGTTTGAGATCAGTCATGGTACTGTATTAGCAAGCCATTGTGAATCTGTCTTTAGGCTGTGGGTTCAGTCTCTAAGGTACACCTAATGTTGGCATTGGAAATAGCCTACCCATTGCCATTCATTTCTTCAACAGGTTTTTTGAAAGAGTCTCTGGGAGATGTTGCATCAAGCTTTCAAATTTGTCCCACTGAGCAGGTCACAGAGAAGAGAGACCAGAGTTCTCAATAAGCCACTGTATAGATGCTACCTTTTTTGCACGCTTCCCAACAGTGATAATATTTCTACTTTCTTTGTCTGGTTGTAGTTATCTCTTGTTCTATGCATCAGTGCTCCTTTGTGTACTGTATGTACTACTAGGAAGTGAGGCAGGACATGCCCATGGAACAATGTGATCGGGTGGAACAGGGCTTGTACTTCTTTTTTACCTTTGGAGTAATTACCCTGAACTTGACAGGGCCTTTAAAATAGCCCCCAGAGCACTTTAGGTTTTCAGCATGGGCACAAATTGTGTACTGCCCTCTGTATTGGACCGGATTTCTATGGGGAATTTATTCTCTTGGATATTCATCTTGATATTATGATGAGTTGCTGCTCTTGCCATCACTGCATGGTAATCCGATGTATCATGAGATGGGGGAAGATTTAACCAGGAGTCATCCTGCGCATACACTCTTATCCATGCCGTGCAACATACTTCAGTTGCAATGGCCTGGTCCTCTTAAATGTTCTTTATCTGAATGGACAGAGTATAGTGAAATACGTGGAATGGTGACAGTTTTCCGTCCTTTTTGTATTGGACCCAATTTAGTCAGCGATGGCCTCTTTAAAAGTACAACTGCACTTTTTATGAGACGGATGTACAGACTGTGGGAGATTAACACATTATGCCCTGTGTAGGATCTATGTAGCTGGTCCTCTGTTTGCATCTGGCTGAAGTTTAGCCTGTAGTTCAGTGTCCTACATGTTGTGTGCTTGGGAGTCAAAGTGCTTTTTTAGCTTAGTGCCAAGGGAGTTCCTACTTAAGTCTTGACTCAGATGTTGAGTATTTCGATTTTGATATTCTTCTGGTGTCAAAATGGACTTTCGGTGTTATAGTATTGATTACTAGAGGTATCGCAGATGGTCGAGCATTTCACCTGCAGCTTAACAAGGCATGGCTTTTCGGGGCCATTGCTTAGCATGAAGCATAGACTCCTTTCAAGGTCAAACCCTGGAAGGAAGATCCTGTGTAACAGAGGTCATTTTCGAGGTAGTGCATTGTGTGCGGTACTCTAAAACAGGCCCCTAAAACGTAGGTGTCATCTTTGTCCTAAATGAAGGTTTTGGCAGGGCTACTTGAGATCTTTCATAGTCAGACTCGCTGTTATAAGGGGATATATAAACAGGACTCTGCATGTACCAGAAGACGCTACCAAAAGCTTATCTTCGAATCATCTGGACGTCCAGGCACTGCATCTCCACATATACATATTGTGTTCACCATTGACCCAGTCAGAGCTGAACTGTATTTGTGTTAACAGAAGCTTTACAAGCCTTTATGATACTCCCATCACAGAAACTTGCAATTTCAAGAGGGAAAGAATTTAAACGGATTATCCAAAGCCTCCCTACATATGAACAATTTTCAAATTACCTGAATCTATGGCTCTTCATATTAATCAATCCGAAGAAGGTGCTTTTGTTTTGTTAACGATTGATCCCTTCGTAGTCGTAGTTTTCTGGTGTTGAATCTTTGAATTGATGAGCAGCAATATCAAAGCTGTCGATGTTGGGGGGGACAATCTAAGGTGGAGTCTGTGCCCTGGTCCATTATGGGTTTCAGGGGCAGTACGAGGAGTAATTGTGAACCACAACCTCTAGTTGTAAGTAAATTAACATGTAACACTGAGACAAACACTAGATGGCAGGAGGTGTGCAAAGAATGTGATATACAGTTGCACATGCTACAGACATGTGGTATTCTACTATGTAGAATAGATGTTTTTCTATTAAGAGACACAGGAATGACCTCAGCGCAGCAGAAGTCGCATGTAAAGAGAGTCATTGCTGAATGAAAGTCTGTGTGTCAAGTTTAATGACAAAACAGAGGTCCATTTTGTGAGTAACAGTGCTACTGGCAAGTGAGATGAAGCAAAATATCGGATGTTCAAAATAGGGTGCATTGAAATCTCCACTAAATTTAGACAAAACGTCTTGCGGTTATTGTTTGAATCTCACATGACCATGTGCAGTCAGGTGAATGCAATCTTAGTATCAGGTATTTTTCTCCTTAAACTATTCACAAGAGCCCATTCGCTCCTTGGAACCTGTGACGTGAGAGCAAACAGAGCCCCATAAACTATTACTACAGCAGCTATGAACCAATGCTTACAATAAGCGCTTTCTGGCCACTTGTGCGCATGACAATCCAGAGGAATTTGGCGCGGGTAATGCACATCCATTGATCTGATGCAAGAAGGGGAAGTCATCAGCAGGCTGTCCTCTCTCTAGGACATAAACCCATAAAGCTTAAGTTAAACTGAAGGAGGAAGGCTATTGCCAGATCTATTTCTGGCAAGCCAAAAATGCTTTGAAAGGTGTGAGAAAGTGCCTCTTTTGACATGGTTAGCCCCCACATTTTGCCTATACATTGATGTGGTATCTACTATAGTGCACCGTGTCCCCTGCCAACCAGGTTCCATGCGTCAGTGCTTCTTCCTTAAAAACATATCCACAACTGGTACTTCTGCCCCTGTAAGTCCCTAGTAAGAGGCACCCTCGATACTTGCTTTTCCACCTCTTGCTGGCGGCTCCCTTCTCACAAACTCTTCCGTTATGGATCTAGTTGGCCATTTGGCCTTTTGTTGGTTCCTTACTGGGGGCCTGTGTGGGGAGTTGTTTTGACAGGATGGTTGTGGGTCTCATTCCTTTGGGGGGGGGTGTAGGTACTGCTGGGGTAGTGTTTTGTCTTTAGTTGCAGGTTAGTTGGTCTGCCGGCAGTAGAGCATATAGGGCTGTGGCAAAGTGTGTATGGTACAGTGGATCCACATGGACGCATGTGGAGCCTATATTGGTGGTTTCTCTGTGTGTCTCTCCTCCTTCCTTGTCTGTCACTCATGGCTACAAAAATTAAATTGCTTACATGGAATGTATGAGGCCTATCTTCCCATTCTAGGCATTCTAATGCGTTATCATACCTGAGGGAGCAGGGGGTCCAGGTTGCGTTCCTCCAGGAGACCCATCTTACAGAAACTGAGGGCTGCACCCTTCAGGGACGCTGGAGAGCCAGCATTACACTACTTCTTATTCTGCCCTTTAGCATGGCGGTCTTATCTGGATTCAGCCGGGGGTGCCTTTCCGCTTGCACAGGGCTGTTGCAGACCCAGAAGTTCCGTATGTCCTAGTATTAGGATGGAAGGATCCAGCAACAATCCTCGCTTAGTGATCCCGCGTGCAAAAAAAGCTAGACATGGGAGCAAAGCACTATCAATTACAGGACCCACATTATGGAACAAACTCCCTCTGTCTTTGAGACAGTGTAAAGAACACCTCACTTTCAGGAGACACTTGAAAACTGTACTGTTCAGAAATGAGATCTAGCCCCATTCTTTCACACCTCTGTTTCGACCGGCTCCAAAAGCGCAGAGATACTCCACCAGGAGTCGATTCCAGCGCTATACAAACCAGCAAATAAATAAATAAGGATGTTGCCCTCTTGAAGGTTTAAGCACCAAACGTGGATCAATCGGCATTGCTCACCAGTTTGGCACCCCTGCTCTTACTCATGGTCCACTACTGAAGAGTGGTATGGGGCGACTTAACTGTGTGTGGGATTTAAATCAAGACCGGTCCCATCCACCTCTACGTGGTGCACCCGCGAGCAGACTGGCAGCGGCGACTCGTTTATAGTCTGGTCAATGGGAATTAATAGATTGGTGGCAGGTCCACCACCTGGAGACTTGTGTGTACTCCTTTCGCTCCGGACTGCATGATCTTAAAGTTCAGCTTGACAGGCTCTATATGTGTAGGGCCCTCCATGGCAATGTGGTAGGGCTGGAATATTTAGCTAAAGCGTATTCTGATCATGCTCCTGTGCTGAGCATGTTCCAATGGTCATCGTCTAAGCCTAAGGTTCCTACCTGGTGCTTTGATCTGGCACTCAGACAATCGGGCATTTCAGGTTTTATTGGGGGGGAAGCACATTTCTCAGCCCTGGTCGGAAAATGCTGTTTTGGCCTCATCAGCAGGGATAGAATAGGAGACGATGAAGGTGGTGCTCCGGGATATTGTATTTCCAACAGAGCGGGAGTTCACACTCAACTCCTTTCAGATATTCAACTGCAAGAGAATGTGTTCGATGGACTTCCAGGGGGGCTGGAGCAGAAATGGCTGGCGTCGCCTGCTGGATGAGCGGGAAAGGTTGTTTGAGCTCGTGGAACACTTCATCCAATTTAATTACAAGGCGAATGCAAGCAGGATAATTCGGGTAGAATGCTGGCATGGCTTGTGTGAGATAGTGGGGAAGGCCACTCCACACATCAGTTACGCGATCCTTCTGAGGGCAACAGAGATTAATGCGGTGTTCCTGCAGCAATTTTGCGATCTGTATTCTTTGGGGGTTGGCGAGTGCAGACGGTGACATGTTGAATTATGTTATGGATGCTTCTATAGTCATCCTCGAGTTGGCAGCGGCAGAACAATTGGACAGGGACATCGCCGGACAGGAGGTACGGGGAGCAACCAAAGAGATTGCGAGGGTAAGGTGACTGGATTGGTTTCCATTAGAATTTTACACAGCCTGTGCATCGTATCTGGTGCCTAGAATAGTGTTGCTTTTCAACGATTCGACAGAACGGTCAACTCCTGCCCTTGTCTCGGGAGGCCGCGGTTGTGTCACTTCCTAAGGAAGACAAGCACCCTCTCCTTGATTTCTAGCACCCCCATCTATGCTTAAGGCAGACTACAAAAATACTGAGTAAAATATTGATGACTCAGCTACTCCCTGATGTGTGTTCCTTAATCCATCCGGATCAAACAGGCTTCACTCCACCATGCAGCACTATGCCCAACATCCGGCACTTATTCTTAGTGTCGGTAGCACCTCCGCCTGGAAGCATTGGTTATCTCAGTGGACATCAGGAAGGCTTTTGACTCACTCCACTGGGACTTCCTCTATGCTACTATACTTAACATAAGCCTGGATCTGCACTCTATCATGTGGATGATGCTTCTATACACTGGCCCCCTGGCGAGGATCCATATTGGTGCTCTTATATTGGACACCTTTGCCAAGGAGCGGGGTATGCGGCAGGTTTGCCCCATCACACCTTTATTTGGTTAGCCTTGGATCCCTTTGCCTGCACGGTCCGCCGGGGACTCTACTATCAGAGTCAGAACACTGCCTCTAACTGCACATATCTCTCTGTATGCAGATGATATGTCGCTGTATCTTAGGGAGAGGGACGCCGACCTTCTGGGGGTCTCGAGGTCAACTGGGACAAATCGTGCATCTATCTATCCTCTGAGGGGAGATTCCCCTGAGTGAGGTCCTGAGCTCTAGACACTGACATTGCAGTGGGAGCGAGACACTGTGCGATACCTTGGAGTGTCTGTTTATCACTTCCCAGACTTGCGGTATGAGGGGAACTTCTGGTGTTCGTTGACTGGGCTGCGTTGCTCCATTGCATTCTAGACCACATTGCCATTAACGGCCGCGTGGCCTTATCCAAAATGAATATATTATAGTGCCTACTTTATCCGTTTGCGGCACTCCCGTTGGAACTGCCCCAAAGATTATTTAGGGAGCCGAATGGTCTGCAGCTCTCGCTTTAATCGGGCACTTCACGTCGCCAGGATGCCCTATGGAAGCTGCATTTGCATGTTGCTGAGGGGGGGCTATCTGCTCCAGATTTAAAATGCTACTTGTCGGCACAGTTACAGCGGCTGGCCCACTGGTGGGCATTTCTGTGGATGGCGTGGGGGACTGACAAGTGTGGTTCTCGTAAGGATTGCCTACAGGATATTCTACTGAGACCAGTGCCTGCTGCTAGAGTACAGACCTCGAATATCCTGATTAGGACTGCGTGCTATGTTTGAGCCTGTGCTTTACAGCGGACTCATAAGCCGACTCCGTACTCCCATGATCATCTTCTTCTGGCAATTAGGCATTGGAGTCATCCGGGGGGGGTTGGCCGGGACTCCGTGAGTGGCCGGATGTCTTGGGTGATCTTTTTGTAGGGGGAGAATTGTGTCCATTTTCGGACCTCTGGGAGTCGCAGGTTATCCAGGTGGGCCATTTCCTACTTCATGGTGCCATTTTTCAGGAGTGGTGGGGTGCCAGTGTTGCGTAACCTCTGGAACATGCCTACCTGTGGTATCTCTTCCTCATCTCGGGTCGAAAGAAGGCAGTCATGCTGCTTTATAGGGCTTTGTTGCTCGACAGATGCTGGGAAACTGACTTTGGGGCGTCTATCTCTGACTCCTCTTGGAGAAAGATACTGGATACTGGTTTCAGGGTGTCTAGAAATGCCAGCTTCAAGCTTATTCAATTCTTCTACAAACATCGGGTCTATTTGAACCCCCCCCCCCCCCCAAGTATCTCTGCCATGTTCCCAACCACACCCTCGCTGTGGAGGATGCAGATTTTCACTTGCCCGTTTTTAACACCCTATTGGACTACTGTCGCCCGGGTGGTGCGGGGGCCATGAAGAGAGACTTTCCTCTTGGTCCCTAGCTGTGCTTGCTGGGCCTCCATGAACGTTTCGTGGCCGGGAGGGTTACCAATAGGCCAGCATGCAGTTGACCATGAGTTGGAAGTTCGGTCGGGGTAGACTGTGAGAGGGAGGTGATCCGTCATGAAATTTGTGGGGTTAGAAGGGTGCCATTGTGTTCGCTTGCCTGCGTGTGGAACGTATGGGCTGGATACTTATAGATGATGTCCCCTCTGGAGGCTCTGTGTTGGGCTAGGATGGTGGCACATTGAGCGTGGCAGTTTCTCAGTAGTGGCGCTTGCCTCTTTGTTCCCCTGCTTCACTTTGGGAATTACTGGGATGTGTGTATGCAATGTATACCGGGGGAGATGGTTTGACCCGGGTGCTTTTCTTGAGTATATGTCCCATTCTTGTGAGCTCTTCTGACCCTCATATTCAGGGACAACTTCCTTATGCTGGGTGTGTTGATATTCTTGCTGCTCATTGTACAATTATTCTATTGCAACATGTAATCTGACTTTCGCAGACTTGTCTCTGCGTTCTGCTTGCAGGCGTCTATCCATGTTTTTATAAACATTGGTTTGTTGAGATGGCTTGTAAAATGTAATACAAATATTTAACCCCAAAAAAAAAAAAGTCAGGGCAGCATAACCATCTAGGCTACCGCCGCACATCCCGCCACTGAAAGAGGCAACATGATCCAAAATGTTATAGGCACTTTCAATGAGCCCTCCGCAGTTCCTAGATAACCGTCTATAATGTCAACATTAAAGTGCCAAATCTTCACTCTATGTCATATATCACATTGCTATTTAAAGCAGTCTAGAGTCGGTCCGGCATAAAGCAATCTCAGAATGGTGATTGGGCATAAGGGAAAGACACATAGCTTGTTCCAGTTAATTTTAAGTCTTGAGACGTGGTATAATTGCTGCATGACATCTTCGATCCTGCCTACGTCAGATTAAACATCCCCGATACAGAACAACGCATAGAGCGAAAATGCCTGCATCACCCCAGACATTGGGATGCCCCAGTCCGCCCACTGAAGCAATTCAGCCAGGGGTTCGATTGAGAGCGCACAGAGCAGATGAGAGAAAGGCATCCAAGACTCATGCCTCAATGGATAGTGAAGGAGGCAGAGCTACTGCTACTAATCTGGACCTCGGCGGTTGGGTGTGAGAATAATATTTTGACCCAGTTAATGACGCGCATCTCGAAACTACATTTATTCAGGACTGACTGCATATCCCATCAGTAAAGGGAGTAGAATGCCTTTTCTAAGTTGAAGGCAAGACAGGCAGAGTTGAGATTGCATTGGGGTGCATAGTCCTGCCATATATTAAGGTAAGTGCTGCATCTAGGGATAAACCCACACTAGTCAACATGGACTGGGTTCAAGAGTTTAAAAATTAATATGGTAGTTAATGGTGTTCTAAGAATTTTATATTCAGCATTAAAAATAGAAAATGCTCAGTATGATGCCATATTGGAAGTGCTGCACCCTGGTTTCGGGATAGAGGTAATCAGGGCCTCACTAGTCACGGAAGGCAGGTGGCCCTCTTCATACACACTAATAAACAGTGCCACTAATCTGGGCGACAGCTGGGAGAAAATGCAGAGTAAAACTCAGTACCAGGGACATTCCCCATTGCAAATGGGCAAAGTAATCCGGCACTACTTCTATCGTGTGGTGGTTGGAGATAATTTTGGGTTTGTATTCGGCCGACTGAAAACGAGCTTGCAAACCAGCAGAGATAACCATCTGGTCAAGGCTTTATTTTTAAGCGCGGCATGGCTATCTGCAGTGGCCTGCAGGGTGAGGTCTACTCGTCGTGGCTCCTCGCATGTTGCGTACGGTTATGAAGCCCAGGGCGATTCTTCGGTGACCATACCAGTATCACAGCTCTGAGCTCTGGTGGCTTTGCATGACCTGACATGAGGAAAGATGTACAGTAGCTGACAAGTGTAGCAGCTTTGCAGGGCGAAAATGGTCTTCAAACTCCACACAGTGGGGCACTGCAGTCAGTGCTCCCCCAATCAAGAGGATCAAGGATACCAGGGCCTTCCACTGGCCTGCCAAATTCCCCACACCTATTCAGTTCGCACCCTATGGGATGAAGGGCACGAGCAACCAGAAGGTCTATAAGGCCCAACTGTTATAGTGGTCCAGCCCGGGGGCACATCCTTACAGGAAAGTATCAGCACTCAGGAGGGGGCCACAATCGTGGGCATTTGGCAGGCAATAGGCGGGTAGTAGTTCAACCAAGGTTCCTGTGGCCCTTTTGAAGCCTCTCCAGAGCAGATGACAGCAATAGGGAAAAAGGAAACTTTTTGATGCCCCAGGGTCAACGGACACAGACAGCAGTAACCAAACTAAGGCAAATGGTGCAAGTCCAAATCACGTCTGACTACTGCACTGCTGGTGGGCAGGCCCGGGGGCATCACAGCATAAAGACAGTCACTTAGTCCATGTAGAGCTCCCGGTTCATTCTCTATTTTCTCTGGGGCCATCGGGTCAACCTCCAACAGTCGGTTAAGTTGAAGGACTGTGCTAGCACCCCAAAGAACAGATGCTTACTGGTTTAGGAACGTTTTTCATATGAGGCATGTGTGGCTGTAGCTCCACATGCTGTGCACAGACTGTAAAGCTGTCCTCCCAGTGGCTAGCATGTGGGAGTTGCAGTAGATTGAAAAAGTTTACAGAGAACTGCCTGGCAACATTGGCGGGCTAGCACATCCACATAGTAATCTTTTCTAAAAGTATGTGGTGTGGAAGAGGTAGCTGCTTCTCCAGGAAGGCCATAGAGGCTCCTTTTTTTAGGTCTCGCCTGGCGTTAGCAGCGCATCGCTGCTTTCGCCATGCCAGAGCCTTTTGTAATCAATTCAGCCAAAGCTGAATATGCACGCGTACCGATGGACAGAGATGTGCACGCGCACGCCGATGTGGACAGGCGACTCCATTTTGTTTAAATTCCGGTCCAGAATTTACGCTTAACTTATGATGTGCTGCCCTCTAGTGGATAAGCGTGCAAAGTTTTTATCTCACTAACTCTATGAACAGTGGGACTGGTCATAAACAACGTTATTTATGTACTGTTTATGGTGGGAATACTGAAACTATATTGATATTTTGCACCTTGTATAATTTGCACTTTTTGATATTGCACTATAGATTTCTAAACTTAAAGCACTTAGATGATTGTGCACTTTAGTATCTCAGGATTGGTTCTTGTTTTTAGACTTATTGTCCAGCTGGTGTAAACATATATTGTTTTATTCTATGATGAGTAATTTTAACTTGTTTTTAGTCGTAAAAAAGTAACCAGCCTATGAACACTTGACCAGATTGATAAAGAATAGCTTGTGGATGCCTATGAGCAGTCTCTTTGCAATGGTAGTATTAACAACCACATTTTTTTTATTTTATTCTTCATTATGTGATTATTTTACAATGTGATGTATATGTGTATTTTACTTGTGTATGCTTTGACGTTTATGATAACCAAATAATGTACTTTTGAGACGGCCTTCACCTATCTCTGGTAATGCACATGGGCTAGGGATCTATTATCAAATAGTTGTTTCTCTGCTGTCTGGTTCCGACGTGTCTGTGAACTTCAGTTAGATGGAGTGTGGTGTTTCGCCGGGCCCTCCAATCCGTTTTCTCTGCATTTGCATCAACAGTCCTGCATACTTGTTGGTCCCCACCGCGTCATACTCATTCGACTCCGTCCCGCAGTCAACAGCTCTTACAATACGGGGCTCAGTCCCTCAGACCACCATCTCTTCGACTAAGAATATGCACGTGATGGAAAGGACTTCGTTCTGTTTCACATTTGCCTTGCAAAATATCAGAGGACAGACCTGCATGAAGTTTGCAAACTCTTGTGCATTTTGAAGTAAGAAGATGGCTTGGAATTGACGGCGCATCATTTTGGCTTCCATGGCGCATCACCGGTAGGAAGAAGATATTGCAGAGTTCTTTGGAGAACGGGATGAAGATCTGTAGCTGCCAGGCGTTTCCGGTGTCGAGATAGAGGATATGTTCTTGTCGGAAAGCACAAATTCAGATGCTGATGTCGAAGTAGAGTGGCTCCCGCTGGCTCAGCTTCCACAGTTGAAGGTTACCCCAATGAGTACTACTCTCCTGCATACCAGTCACGCCTGGGAGGCACTAGTTTCCAGTTCCCATGCCTTATCAGAGGCCTCTGGTCCACCACCGCCTTACCTCCTTGGTCGGAACAGAACATTTGAACCGGACGAGACGCCCTCCTCCCTGTCTGGACGCAAGTCCTCCTCGATCCCATGTGCATCAATGTCAACCGCGGCACCAGCCCAGACATGGCCTCTCGGTCTTCGTAGGAGCCAAGATCCAAAGTGCTGGGAGTAAAGACACTATGAACCAAACTCTTCGTAATCGAGACTTACCGAGCCGCAGCACTTGGACCCAAAGCACTCCTCAATGGCCTCAAGCCATCGCCCATCCTCTTCTACCTCCAGACCGCCGTCTGTGACATCATCCTCTGCTGCCTCCCAGGATTTTGACTAGCCAATCCTCCAATGGCTCCAAGAACACCTTGATGTCAGGCAACAACACCTCCACATACAGCCAGGCAGCAGTCAAATCCTGGCCAAGCCTCCCAAGCATTCAAGAACTCTGTTATTCAGAAGAAGAAATTGGCTTTCAAAGAGACCCTCAACCCTCCTGTGCAGCCAACATCCTCGGTTTCTTTCAGTCCTTCTGCTCCAACTCCCCCGGTCTCTACCTCCCCTCTGTTGACTGTGGATCCCTACAGGGTTTCTCAATCGAGGGGGCAGGGGACAGCCCAGGATCACCTTATGACCCTCATGACCCACAATATAATACCTAGTCCCCTGGGATGATTATGACACCGCGGTCCTCTTACCACAAGGTCTTGCATAGGGTGGCCAACTTCTATAAAGTGGAAATAGCCCGAGGAAGACTACTTTCTCATAGAAATCCTCTCCTTCACACAGCGTTCCCTCCAATATCTCCCAATGCCCAAGGACATGCTTAAGCCCACTGGAGACCTTTTTAGGGAGCCCATGAAAGCGTGCATTGTCATGCCTTAGGTAGACAAGAAGTACAAGGCCACTCAGACCTGGCCTTTATCAGGAACCAGTCACACCCTTAGTTATACACACAGCTAGGAAGTGTGCGAACTCCCAGAGTACAGGAGATGTGCCTCCTCTGGACCAAGCAAGTAAGAAGATTGATGTGGATGGCAAGTGTGTTGCAGCACAGTCTGTCACCCATTGGTATTGCCAATTCTTTAGTCCTCCTCTCCCGGTACAACCGGGCCCACTGTGATCAGATGGAGGAACTTGTCCAACATCTCCCAGACAAATATAAATAGGAATTACTGTTATAGATGATTTTGCTTTCCCCTATTAACATCAGCTGGGCTTTAGATGCTGCAGACACAGCTACCAGTGGTCTAAACACTAGTGCCCTTTGCCGCCGCCACGCATGGCTGCTCCTTTCTGGGTTTAAGCTGGAGGTACAACAGCACCTACTTAGCGTGCCCTTTAGTGGAGATCATCTCTTTGGCCCCCAGGTCGATGAGCTGCAGCTAAAGCAGTAGGCGCCCTATAAACAAACTGCCCACAGGTCCTTTTGCCACTCCCAGTATCATGGCACGTCCAAAGCTCCCACCCCTGAGTATTTCACAACCCTCTCAGACACAGAAGACACCCTTCACGGGGCTTCTACAGGGAAGGCTCTAAAGGGAATAATGCAGTGGTAGAGGAACTAATTCTGCTCTTTTTAGGTCTCGCCTGGCGTTAGCAGCGCATCGCTGCTTTCGCCATGCGAGTGCCTTTTGCAATCGATTCAGCAAAAGCCGAATATGCACGCGTACCGATGGACAGAGATGTGGCCAGGCCTACTCCATTTTGTTTAAATTCCAGCCCAGAATATATGCTTATCTTATGATGTGCTGCCCTCTAGTGGACTCATGACAATCTTCAGGGCAGCAGCAGCGCATGACTTAATCAACAACATTTTCAATGCTCGTCTTTGCCCGGTCTCTTCCTTCTGGTCTGTCTCCCTGTTCTTGTTATCTGCCTCTTTCTCGTATCCTTTGCCTCCCAATCTTCCTATCTACTCTCCCTTTCAACAGCTGTCAATGTCTCCCTTCTTTCCCTGCCCTTTCGTGTCCGTGTCGCCTCCCTTCACCCTTTCTCTACTCTTGCTTGCCGTCGCATCTTTCCCTCTCGCTTGGACTCTCTCTTCCGTGGTCTCCTGTCCCCACCCCACCCCTTCGGGATCTCAGCGTTCCTAAGTCTCTGTCTCCCTCTCTGAATAACAACTCCATGCTTGTTATGAAAGTTAATGTAGAGGAACACATGAATAATTCAGAAAGTTCAGCGGCCAATCTTCACATCTGGCTTCAGCTTAGAACTTTACAGCTGGTGCACGGCGGGTTTTAGTACAACTTAAAACAATTCATCGTCTAGTTCAGCTGTTTTGCATCTGTTGATAATTTACAGATCGTTGTCCTATATTTTTTATAAACCTGGTATTACAAATTCTGTCGATACCCTTTGCAGATGCCATTCATTCCTTTGGAAAATATTTGGCCAGATGGCTAGCACACTTAGTTGTACAATCAAGAGAACCTGTGTACCGAGAAACCGAACATTTCGCCTTAAAGTAACCTTCATAAAAGATTAAGCTAGCGAAGCTGGAAGTAATGGCTAACGCTGTGTTTCACCGGACAGCAACTTGTAAAGTAAAAACAAAGGATCTCCTGTAACTCGGCGACCCTCCAGTTTTGTAAGACAGTAGTAGACAAGCACACGCACACACCTCCTTACACACACACACACACACACACACACACACACACACACCTCCTCACACACAACTCCACACACTTCACTCAAACAACTCTCTCTCACACCCACACACCCCACTCCACATATCGCACACACTCAGCTCTCTTTCTCTATCACACACAACCTCCCCCTTCCACATATCTCACACCCATACCTTACGCTTCCTTTTTTATCTGGAAAACAAAAATATATTGTCACACAACTGATTTTGGCAGCATTTATCAAGAAGTGGGCTTGGGACGCAAGATAGTGACAAAACAAAATATTGCATCTGTGGCTTTAAGTATTTCTGTATAAGAGGCTGTCACAACTTTGCTCAATATCTTATTAGACACGAGTGAGTTTTTTTTCGGTGGCTTCTGTAACACTGTCTTGGAGGTTTATACTGAGATTCATGTGCTTGAAACCACTTCCTTCGCCGTTTGAGTATCACACTCCCCTGAAACAAAGGAGGCCATCTTTGGATCAAACAATTTTGTTGTTTATTAGAGGAACCTACCTTGTCTGCCTATTATACTCGTTGCTCTAGGACAGGGGTCTCCAACCTTTTCTGTAGTGAGAGCTACTTGTGTTCAATGAAAATCCTCCTGAGCTACTTATATTTTTAGAGATCTAGTAGTAACCACATCAGACAAGATTACTGGCCACCATATGCAAGATTACTAGCAGTGATGATCTCCGTGCTTTAGGCATGATTGCCAGCAGGAATGTAAACAAGCATTGAAAATGCAACAGGTCTCGCCTTTGGTTAAGTTAAAGCCATTTTCTTTGCTAATGGTATTGTATAGCAAAGCAAATGGCTTTAACTTAATAAAAGGCGAGACCTATTGCATTTTTAATGCTTGTTCCAAGTGGAGAGGGCTCTAGGAGGCATGGGCAAGGTCCTCTAAGCTTTAGCATAGCACGCCTGGATGCATTTTACGATTCATATTGCAATGCCAGATTTGGATAGGGCCTTCCCTTTGTGTAGTTTGGAGAAAGCAAAAAAATGCTGTTGTGTCTTCCTAAGCAGTTTAGACCTGTCAATGAGGGCTCGCTTAACATGTATAGTAATGACAGCCTGTTCAGCAACTGAGTCAGGTTGTGGGAAACAAATGGGGAGTTCAGTGGATTAAAGAGGAACTGTGAGACACCCGTAGGGAGGAATTTGGGGTTGGTGCAGAGGACAACTCTATTCCTGTGTATCTGGAAGAAAGGTTCCAAGGTTAGTGCCTGAAGCTCACTGACATACCTGGGCCACTTGGCAGAATGAACAGGCATGGGTAGTAGGCCTGTGCGTTTTCTTGAGAATGCTCATGCATTCCGGGGGAAGATTTAGGTACCCAAATTCTAGGACTTCAGGAAACCGGTCGCAGATTGAGAGACCTGGGTGCCTGATCGCCATGGTTCTGCGTGAGAAGGTTTGGCCTATTGGGGAGCCTCTCATGTCGAACAACTAACAGTTCGAGCAGAATCATGAACCAGGTCTGGAGGTCCCAGGTGAGAGCTACCAGGTTGCAGGAGAGAGACATCTGCAGAGGCATCTGAACCACAAACTTAAGTAGTGGGAGAGGAGTTACAAGTATTTGATATGGAGACCCTGGTGACTGGGTTTCCACCGGCCTAGGACAGTGAGGTCCTGAAGTGCACACCCCATCCCGTAAGGGAAGTGTCTGTTGTAATGGTCCCCTGCAAAACTTGGTAGAGAAAAGGCTGCCCTTGCAAAAAGTTGTTGGTGTTACACCACTGAAAAGAGACCAGTGTGGCACCCAATCAACACTAGATCATCCCAATGACACTACGCTTGAAACCACGAATACGCTAAGCACTCCTGCAATGTATGCACGTGTAACCTATTATGGGGTACTATGGCAATAAAGGAGGACATCATCGCAAGGAGGCACATGACTTGGTGGTCCGGGTTGAAAAAGAGGTATTCGTGGATGGACTGTATTCCGGCAGCACTTGGACCGGCAATGTCAACTTCTGAGTTGAAGATTGCCACCAGCTAGGGCTGTATCTGGAGTGGTTGGAGGTGGGATGTAGTAGCGTTGATGGTAAACCTGAGCTTGTGAAGGATGTTTCGCATGACCTGTGTGTGTTCGCAGCAGTTCTGATGGGTGGCACTCTTGATGAGCCAGTTGTCCAGACAGAAAGACATGGATGCCCTGTCTGCACAGATGAGTGGCCACCAATGCGAGGCACTTGGTGAACACCTTGAGTGCAGTGGGGGACTCTGAAGGGAAGCACTTGAACTGTTAATACTTTCAACTGACTACAAACCAGTGATACCAGGTGGATTAGTATGTGGAAATAAGCGTCCTTCAGGTCAAGATTGGCCATGAAGTTGCCTTGTTGCAGTAGTGGATTGAAAACCATGTGGAAGTGCTCTGAAAGAATATATTTGTTTAGGTCTCTGAGGTCCAGAATGGGTCAGAGGGAAACATCTTTTTGGGGGATCTGGAAATACAGAGAGTGTACTCCTGTGGGTGGACGGGAACTATGGCCCCTCTGAGAAGGGGCGCTTGGATCTCTTCCTTGAATAGCCTTCGATGTTCTGGGGAGAGTTAGTTTGCGCGAGGTGGAATAGTAGGGGGACGTGGAAATGACCACCAGACAATAACCATGTTGGATAACACCCACTGGTCGGAGGCAACGTTAAGTGTGAAAGAACCTTTGGAGGTGCCACTCGACAGGTGTCGTTTGATGGGGGACGGGGGGAGAAAGGCATGTCAGGGCTTAGTGGTGGTGGTAGCTCCTTTAGGATGTCCAAATTTACCTCTGCCTTTTGCCTCTGTAGGACCCTTTAAAGTAGCCTCTGGGAGAGGACTGGTGGGCCTGTGTCCACTGGTAAGACATGGAGGCCTCAGGAGAGGAGGCCTTTGAGCCTCCCAAGTAGGGCGTTCAGCAAAATAAGCCATGAGGAGCAGGTGTCTGAAGGGCACCAATCTTTTTCGCAGTCTTCGTATCTTTTTTTTCCAGCATCTGGCCAACCTGCTGCTCGAACAGATATTGGTTATCGAATGGCAGGTTGAGCAATTTTTACTGAACTTCAAGCTTGAAGCCCGAGAAACAGAGGCAGGCATGCCTGTGCAGGACGACACTGGAATTGACCCCTCCCTAGCAGCAGTGTCCATGGCATCTATGATTTCATAACCCCTGTTCCTGTGTGTTCCAGGAGATGGCTGAAGGAACTCCTCCATTTCATTCCAAAGGGGACAGTCACATCTGGAGAGGGTCCAAACAGAATTCCCAATCAGCCAATGGTTGGCAGATTGTGCAGCTACCCTCTTACCTGCAGCATCTATACATTTACACTATCTTGTGGGGGGGGGGCATCACCAGTAGCCTGGGAGTTAGCCCTCATATGGGCAGTAATGACATTCACAGAGTCAGGCAGAGCTGGCCACAAATGTAAAGGGGTCAGTACTGGAAGCTTTGTATTTCTTGTCTACCCTGGGTGTGATGACCCTAGCGCGGACAGGGTCCTGAAAGATGTCAGGAGTGTGATGCAGCAAGCCCCTGATTAAGGGGGAGGTACTGGGAGGAGTGGTGGAAGTCTTCCTCCAAAGGCTCAGTGTGGAGATCCATCTTGTGGAAGGAGACAGCCTGACCAATGAGTTTATGGCAGGACATGGAGTCATTAGGGGAGGGACGGGCAGGGTATAGGTCAGATCAGAGTTCTGTGGTGGGTCAGCATCATAGGAGTCCCAAGGATCTCCCTGCAGAAGTGTCAAAAGCAGTCCTTTCTCTGGGCCCCATGTTTAAGTGGGGGTGACCTCTGAGGTGTATAGGGAAGGGGGGTCATCTGGATAAGTGGGTGGGGAAGATAAGTTCTGTGGAGCAGGGTGAGGTGGTGGGAGAGTGATGGGCAAAGGACTGGCTGCCTTGGCCACTCTTTTGTGCTCCTTGGGCGAAGTGGCACGTCCAAGGCTTCCTTGAAGAACAGCTGACATTTAGACAGCTGTGCAGCAGGCCCCGGAGGGCAGGTAAGAATCTGGCTCGTGTATTACCAAGTACTTGCGTCAGGCGTATAGCTCCTCTTGGAGTTTATGGAGGATCAGCTGATGGCACATGAGCTGAGGCCGGTCTTCATGGTCGGCACTGAGGCTCTCGGCTTGGATGCCGATTTCAACTAAGGTGTCGGATCCGACAGTCGGGTTACGCTCCGAGGTATGCCCAGGTGGTGCCAAACTAGTCGGCCTCTATGGTTTCTTTGGCACCATGCTGGAGCTAGGAATTATGTCTGAAAGTGGTGGTCAGTGCTGACCATGGCCAGAAGGCAGTGGTGGGACGGCGGCCGGCCTATGGTGCTACAGGGCAGCTTGACGACCCTTAGAAATGGGCTGCTCAGCTTGCAAGCGATGTCAAGGGGAAGGGGGTACAGTACTCACAGCTGTCTGTGCTGGTGGAAGATTCTCGAACTCCAGATCAGAGCTGGAGCTGTCGCCGGAGGAGAAAGTCTCCTTGCCCGAGGCAAACGCTTGTGGGTTATTCCCCCCCCCTCCCCCCCCCCATCCCCCGCGATGTCCTCGGGGCAGTGGAGGTCCAGGGTGTCATCTCATCTCCTATGTGACACCTTGAGATGGCAGGCCTTGCAGGCAACCTCGCTGTGCTCAGGAGACAGGCACAAATTACAGAACTGATGGAGATTGGTCCAAAGGCATTTCAAGTGGCAGCAAGGACAGTAGTGGAATGGAGTCCGTTCCATCACCATGGAGGGGGATGTCGACCCAAATGTCGCCCGGGCGAAGCTGGAGTCATCGACCCGAGATGAAGAGAAGAGAGGAACACAATCAAGAAACAATACCGACAGAGGGAAGAAACCCTTGTAGACTGAACAGAGCCCCGCGACGGTGTTGAACAGGAGCACACTGTAGGAAGCTGGCTCTGTATATACTATACCAAAGTAAGGTAAAGTTTGTGCAGAGCCAAGTGGACCCCCAAAGGCTTACAGGAGTTAAAGTAGATAATACCTTACTCTCTATTTGGGGTAGTGTGGGCGAGCAGTAAGGCTTTAGCAGAGGGTAGTGTTAAGCATTTATTGTACACACTCAGGCAAGAAATACTTTCACACACTTAATGACGGAACTCTGACCAATTTGTTTTGTAGAAAAAGATTTCGTAATTTATTTCTAGAACCAACCTAGGCCTGGCAAAGGTAAGTGTAATACTACTTTGCAAGAATAATGCAGCTGAATGCAATTGTTTGTGTTACAGGTAGGTCAATTGTTCAGAAACAGTTGAAATTACTGTACAGTTACTTTATAATTACCTTGTGAGTATTTGCGATATTACTTTTCAGATTACTTTTCTTACTCAGTGTGGTATGCCTATATACCACACTGGGACATTTCCTGGATAAAGGTAAGTAATGCAATTTGTTATCAAAACACACTTGTATGATTTTTCTTACAATTTCCAACTTCACACTTAAAACTTTGTTTCACAGAAAAGCAGTCAATGCAATCCTATGGGAGGGAATGAAGTTATCTGTTTACAGGTAAGTACTTGGTTTTAGGAGTTTGGGTTCTCGGGTTAGAACAAGGGGTCCCCCAGGGTAAAGGATGCACTAAAGAAGCACCCTCAGCTGCACTAGGGCGGCCGGGTGTAGAGTGCTGAGGCCCAATGCTATCCAACGGGGGATAGGGGGCCTCTGGTTGATGGCTGCTCACGGGCACGCCACTTGGATGTGGGAGCAAAGCTCCTAGGGTTAAGCTCAGGGCAAAGGGGGGCTCAAATTAGCACACACGGTGCACCCTCAGCAGCACAGAGGCAGCTGGGTGCAGAGTGCTGGTTTGGCGTTGGGTGCCCTGTTCTTTCCGATGGGGATTCTCCGGTTACAACGAACACTACAGGCTCGGGCACATAGACTTTCTGGAGGAGACCACCAGTTGGAGAGGGGTTGGGCCACCCAAGGCTATGGGGCATCGTGTGCGGGGCTGTCTTTTGGCGTCGGGTTTCCTTACCAGCTCCTGGTCGCAGTTGGGGGGACCCTCCAGATAGAGGCTGCAGGCGCCGACTTGAAGCTTGAGCCAGGTCAGGGGTCACTGGATCCCAGGTCAGGATCCACGGGGAAACCTCCTCTGGGTGTTGGGCCACTCTAGCTCGGGCCGTGGGTGTCGGGTGCAGGCTTGTGGATCCGGCTGGAACCAGAGACTGTTGGTGAGCAAATCCGGGTGCTCACGAAAGTCTTGGTAGGGAAGGCAGGCAAGGTCCTCTGGGTTCTGGGGGGCTACTGGGCACACCGGGATTTCGCTGGAGCTGGTTGAGGTCGGGACAGGCCGGCAGGGCTGAGGCCAAGTCAGTTGGTGTCCTCCTCCTCTTCCTTCAGCACAGCTCCTCGATCCTTCTCTTCTTGCTTGTCTGAGGAGGCAAGGTTCGGTGTTGTCTCAAAATACTAGATTTAGGGGCGTTTCAGGTAGGCTACAGTTTGGGACCAATAGGTCCCTTCCTTCGGGTAGGTGCACCCCCTATTATGCCACCCTCCAGTGGGAGGGGGCCATAAGCCTCAATCTGGTTGGCTGGGTCCCCCCTCCCCATCTTCAAGATGGCAGGGACTGAGAGGGCTGCTTCGCCTCCCCCACCTGAGGGGTGGGGTTGGCACAGGTGGGCACACCTCTTCTATCTTTGTTTTCCCGCTGATTCTCCCGCCCAAAGTGGGGTGTCAGAATATGTGGGGGCTAGTTGCTGGTAGCAGCAAATGGCAGGGTCAGCTCACAATGGCGGCAAGCTTTTGAAGCTTCCCCTTCGTGGACTTTGCCCATCCTGGGGAGGAGGCATGGCACCTTTGCCCAGGATGTGCTTTGTTTCCAGACCCCAAGAGCGGGAGGCTCTCGACCCAGGGGTCCAGAAACATGTCTGGGGGTGGCAGCTGACGAGCAGCCAGTCAGCCAGGACACTAGAGTTAGGTCGTTTTTCAGGGGGGCATCACTAAGATGCCCTCTGAGTGCATTTTGCATTATATCCCACACTGGCATCAGTGTGGGTTTAATGTGCTGAGAAGTTTGGTATCAAACTCCCCAGGTTTCAGTAAAGCCATTATAATGCTGTGGTGTTCGTAATGACAGACTACAGACCATATACTCTTTATGGCTTTACTACACTTACAATGTCTAAGAATAGACAGACATTGTAGGGGTACAGGGTTCGCGCAGCTGTACTCTCACCAGTGGTATAGTGTACCCTGCTAGAGGCAAAAACAGAGTAGGTCGCACACTGCTCGTCATACTAGCAAATAGCCCCATAGAACTCTGGATACTGTAGTGGCAGCGGAGAGTACGCCTATGCCACGAGTGTAAAAAATAATGCCATCCCTGGACACGTGTTTCGAGGTAATTGCCTCTCGTCAGCAGGGAGCAGGTAGGTGTGAGGGGTGCCAAGTAGACTGCCAAAATATTAAAGGTAAAATACCTCTCACGGCGCGCAGGTGCGGTACCAAGGCTCGTCAGCCCAACGCGCTCAGGGGAGCTTAAATACAAAAACAGAGTAGGTCGCACACTGCTCGTCATACTAGCAAATAGCCCCATAGAACTCTGGATACTGTAGTGGCAGCGGAGAGTACGCCTATGCCACGAGTGTAAAAAATAATGCCATCCCTGGACACGTGTTTCGAGGTAATTGCCTCTCGTCAGCAGGGAGCAGGTAGGTGTGAGGGGTGCCAAGTAGACTGCCAAAATATTAAAGGTAAAATACCTCTCACGGCGCGCAGGTGCGGTACCAAGGCTATTTGCTGGTATGACGAGCAGTGTGCGACCTACTATGTTTATGTATTTAAGCTCCCTCGAGCGATTTGGGCTGACGAGCCTTGGTTCCGCACCTGCGCGCCGTGAGAGGTATTTTACCTTTAATATTTTGGCAGTCTACTTGGCACCCCACATACCTACCTGCTCCCTGCTGACGAGAGGCAATTACCTCGAAACACGTGTCCAGGGATGGCATTATAGTGACCTACTCGTGGCATAGGCGTACTCGCCGTTGCTACTACATTATCCAGAGTTCTATGGGGCTATTTGCTGGTATGACGAGCAGTGTGCGACCTACTATGTTTATGTATTTAAGCTCCCTCGAGCGATTTGGGCTGACGAGCCTTGGTTCCGCACCTGCGCGCCGTGAGAGGTATTTTACCTTTAATATTTTGGCAGTCTACTTGGCACCCCACATACCTACCTGCTCCCTGCTGACGAGAGGCAATTACCTCGAAACACGTGTCCAGGGATGGCATTATAGTGACATACTCGTGGCATAGGCGTACTCGCCGTTGCTACTACATTATCCAGAGTTCTATGGGGCTATTTGCTGGTATGACGAGCAGTGTGCGACCTACTATGTTTATGTATTTAAGCTCCCTCGAGCGATTTGGGCTGACGAGCCTTGGTTCCGCACCTGCGCGCCGTGAGAGGTATTTTACCTTTAATATTTTGGCAGTCTACTTGGCACCCCACATACCTACCTGCTCCCTGCTGACGAGAGGCAATTACCTCGAAACACGTGTCCAGGGATGGCATTATAGTGACATACTCGTGGCATAGGCGTACTCGCCGTTGCTACTACATTATCCAGAGTTCTATGGGGCTATTTGCTGGTATGACGAGCAGTGTGCGACCTACTATGTTTATGTATTTAAGCTCCCTCGAGCGATTTGGGCTGACGAGCCTTGGTTCCGCACCTGCGCGCCGTGAGAGGTATTTTACCTTTAATATTTTGGCAGTCTACTTGGCACCCCACATACCTACCTGCTCCCTGCTGACGAGAGGCAATTACCTCGAAACACGTGTCCAGGGATGGCATTATAGTGACATACTCGTGGCATAGGCGTACTCGCCGTTGCTACTACATTATCCAGAGTTCTATGGGGCTATTTGCTGGTATGACGAGCAGTGTGCGACCTACTATGTTTATGTATTTAAGCTCCCTCGAGCGATTTGGGCTGACAAGCCTTGGTTCCGCACCTGCGCGCCGTGAGAGGTATTTTACCTTTAATATTTTGGCAGTCTACTTGGCACCCCACATACCTACCTGCTCCCTGCTGACGAGAGGCAATTACCTCGAAACACGTGTCCAGGGATGGCATTATAGTGACATACTCGTGGCATAGGCGTACTCGCCGTTGCTACTACATTATCCAGAGTTCTATGGGGCTATTTGCTGGTATGACGAGCAGTGTGCGACCTACTATGTTTATGTATTTAAGCTCCCTCGAGCGATTTGGGCTGACGAGCCTTGGTTCCGCACCTGCGCGCCGTGAGAGGTATTTTACCTTTAATATTTTGGCAGTCTACTTGGCACCCCACATACCTACCTGCTCCCTGCTGACGAGAGGCAATTACCTCGAAACACGTGTCCAGGGATGGCATTATAGTGACATACTCGTGGCATAGGCGTACTCGCCGTTGCTACTACATTATCCAGAGTTCTATGGGGCTATTTGCTGGTATGACGAGCAGTGTGCGACCTACTATGTTTATGTATTTAAGCTCCCTCGAGCGATTTGGGCTGACGAGCCTTGGTTCCGCACCTGCGCGCCGTGAGAGGTATTTTACCTTTAATATTTTGGCAGTCTACTTGGCACCCCACATACCTACCTGCTCCCTGCTGACGAGAGGCAATTACCTCGAAACACGTGTCCAGGGATGGCATTATAGTGACATACTCGTGGCATAGGCGTACTCGCCGTTGCTACTACATTATCCAGAGTTCTATGGGGCTATTTGCTGGTATGACGAGCAGTGTGCGACCTACTATGTTTATGTATTTAAGCTCCCTCGAGCGATTTGGGCTGAAGAGCCTTGGTTCCGCACCTGCGCGCCGTGAGAGGTATTTTACCTTTAATATTTTGGCAGTCTACTTGGCACCCCACATACCTACCTGCTCCCTGCTGACGAGAGGCAATTACCTCGAAACACGTGTCCAGGGATGGCATTATAGTGACATACTCGTGGCATAGGCGTACTCGCCGTTGCTACTACATTATCCAGAGTTCTATGGGGCTATTTGCTGGTATGACGAGCAGTGTGCGACCTACTATGTTTATGTACCCTGCTAGAGGGGTGGCTTACCTATACCAGAGGCAGTGGCTGTAGGCATGGCACACAGCCACTGTGCCATGTCGACTCTTCACTTTTCTCTGCACCAAAACACACAGCCTGCAATGGCAGTGTGTGTGTGTGTTAAGGTACATGACCTCTAAGGGTGGCACCATATGTGCTGCTGCCCTTAGAGGCCTCCTCTGGTTACAGTGCCCTTGGTACCTATTACAAGGGACATGCATGTGGCCAGAGAGTTACCAATTTGGGTTTGCAACAGTACAGTTTTAGGGAAAGAACATAGGCCCTAGGTACCTGGTTGGCCGGAACCCAGGGGACACAGTCAAAGAGCATCAACATCAGGCAAAAAGTGGGAGGCAACCATGCAAAAAGGAGCCCTTGTCGTACACACACGTCAGAACCATACGACAGGAAAACAAACAATTTAACAGAGTTGACCATGCGCTTTGCCAGAAAGAGGAGGAATCACACTACCTTGTGACTCGAAAGACTTCTTTATATGAAAAACAACTTGCACATATCCAGGCCCAACACTAGATGGCAGGAGAATGCACAGTAAGTGTATCTACAGCCACACATGCCTCAAACATATATTTTCTTTATACAAGTATTTTGTTAATTATTTTTGTAATGATTTCAAATTCAGATATGATTGGTCTAATAGCAGTGCAGTAAGTGTCAAAGGGTAAACCATAGTAGCATCCTATGTGCAGCTAACTTCAACATATTGGCAGTATGCGTCGAACATGCATACCTGCATACAACTCACAGCATTACACATTTTGGATATTTTGAAAATTATTTGGTGTTTAGTTATTGTTTATATTTAGTCATGCTGCCCCTAATGGGACTTTTGATCCAATATGAGGATTTTTAAGGATCATTAACCTGGCCCGTACTGGTTGGATCAATCCGCTTCCGAGCAAGCATGGTCTGCACCCACATTTTGAGATTTTTATGAATGACCAATGGGAAAAGGACTTGCATCACTACCTTACCACAAATGTTTTCCTCCCTACGCAACCCTGCACAGACAAGAGGACCATTTTCAGCACATGGCACTAGGTGGACTGAACTTTTCCCCTTTATTCAGTTTCAATCTTGCATACACTTACGGCCTTTCATGAACAGAAAATATCAGAAAAGAAAGAATAGAAATCTCATGAGATGCTATTGTGGGGGTTCAGACCATGGTGCAAATAGAAATGACACGGGTGATTTTCCAAGTGAGAGCTCAAGATTCAAGTTCAATAAGTCTTTCTTGAGCAACCACCTAGTGCGGTTAACTTTTTTTTTTTTAAAGGGGGGGGGGGGGTTGGATTAACAGCTGCAACAATTCAAGAAGTCAAGTTGTGAGGGTCTACTTAGTGACAATGATGAGGATTTGTTACAGACTTGCAAGCATCTTCAAGTAGAAGAGATACACAAGAGGTTCAAGTAGAATCTTCCGATCTGAAACCTTTGCATGTGCCTGCATGTCAGGGGGACTTCTATTACCACATCTAGTGATGATAGGAATATGCTACTTACCAGTATGCATCTGTTCTTGGCATGTAGAGCTGCAGAGCCACACACTAAGGATAAGATCGCCATCTGGTGTTGGGCTCGGATGATTGCAGGTTGTTGTTGTCTTCGGAAGAAGTCTTTGGTCACGAGATTGGTGACTCCTCCCCTGGACAACAGTGCGCATGGGCATCCACTCCATCCTCAGATTGTTTTTCGCCATGATGGGAAATGGAGTGTATAAGAAGTAAAGAGAAAGGATGTCCATGTGTAGTGTCTAATTAAGACAATGCTGGAACGGATACAGGTCCCGGGGAGGCGGGTGGGCGTGTGTGGCTCTGCAGCTCTACATGCCAAGAACAGATGCATACTGGTAAGTAGCATATTCCGTTCGAGGCATACGAGCTGCTGATGACACACTAAGGATAGACTATATAGCAGTGTCTCCCCTAGCGGTGGTCACCTGTATCAGTTGCAGCAGTTTGGAATAGAGTTTTTAGGACAGCTTGGCCTACTGAAGCTTGTTGTTTGGATTGCACATCAACACAGTAATGCTTAGTGAAGGTGTGTGTAGTAGACCATGTGGCTGCTTTGCAAATGCCTTCTAAGGGGATGTTCCCTAAGAATGCCATAGAAGCCCCTATTTTACGCGTGGAGTGCGCCCTAGGGGGAACGGTAAGAGTAAGTTTAGCTTTTTGGTAACATATTTGGATACATTTGACTATCCACCTGGCGATACCCGATTTGGAAATAGGGTTGCCTTTATGTGGTGGAGCGAAAGCAACAAACAGTTGCTTGATTTTCCGAAAAGGTTTGGTTCTGTCGATGCAATACAGCAAGGCTCTCTTAACATCTAAGGTATGAAGTGCCCTCTCAGCTACTGAGTCTGGATTAGGGAAGAAGACAGGCAGTTCGACTGACTGGTTTAGATGGAAAGGGGAAATGACTTTAGGGAGGAATTTTGGATTCGTCCTAAGAACCACTTTGTTCCGATGTAGTTGTAGGAAGGGTTCTTCGAGAGTTAAGGCTTGTATTTCACTTACGCTTCGCAGGGATGTGATTGCGATGAGGAAAGCCACTTTCCATGTTAGGAACTGCAGTTCGCATTTGTGCATTGGTTCAAGTGGGGGACCCATGAGCCTTGTTAGAACAATATTAAGGTTCCACACCGGGAAAGGTGGTAACCTTGGAGGAATAATTCTTTTAAGACCCTCCATAAATGCTTTAATGGCTGGTACCTTAAAGAGGGACAGGTGTTGTCTATTTTGCAAATAGGCTGCTAATGCCGCTAGATGTAGACGTATAGAGGAATATGCTAAATTGCATCTTTGCAAGTGTAGTAAATAGCAAATGATGTTTTGGATGGAAGCATCCAGTGGTTGTATGTCATTGTTAGTGCAGTAAATGGCAAATCTTTTCCATTTTGCAGCATAGCATGCCCTAGTAGTAGGTCTTCTGGCTTCTTTAATGATATTCATACAGTCTGGAGGAAGGTTGAGGTACCCGAACTCTAAGACTTCAGGAGCCAGATTGCCAAGTTCAGTGTTTGAGGATCTGGGTGTCTGATTTCTCCATGGTTCTGGGTTAAAAGATCCGGGGAGAGATGCAGTTTTTGATGTGGAACTAGCGATAGTTCCAAAAGTGTGGTGAACCAAGGTTGACGTGCCCAAGTGGGAGCCACTAGGATGAGTGTCAGCGACTGTTGTTTCAGTTTGCGTACCACAAATGGAATGAGTGGGAGAGGCGGAAAAGCGTACGCAAATCTGCCTGACCAGTTCATCCATATTGCATTGCCCTTTGACCGTGGGTGTGGGAACCTGGCGGCGAAGGTTGGGCATTTTGCGTTTTGTGTGGCGAACAGGTCTAAGTCTGGTTGTCCCCACTTTTGGAAGAATGGGAGTAAGACTTTGGGGTGTAGTTCCCATTCGTGTATCTGCTGTGTGTGGCGACTTAAGAGGTCGGCCACCTGGTTCTGAACCCCTGGTAGGTGTTCTGCTAGCAGGTAGATGTTTTGGGGAATTGCCCATCTCCAGATTTGTTGCGCCAGTTGTGACAGTTGTAGAGAATGTGTCCCTCCTTGTTTCTGTATGTAATACATTGTGGTCATGTTGTCCGTGCGGATGAGGACAGTCTTGTTTTGTAGATGCACTTGGAAGGATTTCAGTGCTAGGAACACCGCTAGAAGTTCTAGGTGATTGATGTGGAGCAGTTTTTGTTGAGTGGTCCACCTGCCCCGAGTGGTGTGTTGAAGGAGGTGGGCTCCCCACCCCGTGAGAGATGCGTCGGTGGTCAGCACAACTTGTGGAAGAGGCTCAAAGAACGTCCGCCCTTTGGACAGGTTGATGGGTGTTCCACCACTTCAGCAAGCGAAGTGAGCAGCTGTCCACCAACACCAGATCGGTTAGTTGTCCGTGGGCCTGGTTCCACTGTTGTGCTAGACATTCCTGTAAGGGACGCATTTGAAGGCGTGCGTAGGGTACTATGGAGATGCATGACGCCATCATGCCTAAGAGTTGCATGAACACTCTTGCGGGGGGAGAGTGTTGTGCTGGGATAAGCTACGGCTTTGGATGTGTCTATGGTGGCTCCCAGGTATTGTTGTACTTGGGAGGGTTGTAGTTGAGATTTGGGATAGTTGATGGTAAATCCCAAGTTGTGTAGGGTTTGAATAGTGCGGTGAGTGTGGAGAACGCATTTGTCTAGAGTATTGGCTTTTATGAGCCAATCGTCCAGATAGGGGAAGACATGGATTTCTTGTCTCCTGAGATATGCTGCCACAACTGCCAAGCATTTGGTGAATACCCTGGGTGCAGTTGTTACTCCGAATGGGAGAACTGTAAACTGATAGTGCTGACCGTCTACCACGGATCGTAGATACTTCCTGTGAGCGGGATGCATAGGGATGTGAAAATATGCATCCTTGAGGTCTAATGTGGCAAGGAAGTCTCCTTGTTGAAGTAATGGAAGGACCTGTTGGAGAGTGATCATGTGGAAATGATCCGATTGTATGTACTGGTTTAGTAGTCTGAGGTCCAATATGGGTCTTAAGGTTTTGTCCCTTTTGGGAATGAGTAAGTATAGGGAATATACTCCTGTGCCCTGATGTTGTAGTGGAACAGGTTCTATTGCGTGTTTTTGAAGCAAAGACTGTATTTCTTGTTTGAGGAGCGTGAGGTGGTGAGACGTCATGGGACGGTGCCTGGGTGGTATGTTTGGGGGTGGGTTTATCAGTTCGAGGCAGTAGCCAGATTGGATAATTTGTCTTACCCACCTGTCTGTAGTGATGGTATTCCAGACAGGTAGGAACTGTTGAAGTCTTCCCCCGACCGGAGTGGAATGGTCTGGGGGAGAGGTGGCAAGTCACTGTTTGGTGGCTGGAGAGGTGCGGGCGTTGTTGTTGTTGCCTCGTCCTCGGCCTTTAGTATTGTTTCCCCGATAACCTCCTCTAAAATATCCTCTGTTAGGGGATGTTTGACCTGATGCTTTGAAGGTGGAAGAGTTGTCTGTTCCCACATTTTTGGAACCTCCTCTATAAAAGGAGCGACAAAAGGAGCCTCTGGGTTGAGTAGACTGCAATGCTCCCATTGATTTGGCAGTCTCATTATCTTTCTTCATTTTTTCAAGGGCAGTGTCTACTGCAGGGCCGAATAGTTGCTCCTGATTAAAGGGTTGAGCAAGAATGGTGGTTTGGACTTCTGGCTTGAAGCCGGAAATACGCAGCCATGCGTGGAGTCTAAGCAATACACTTGTGTTGATTGCCCTAGAGGCGGTGTCCGCTGCGTCTAATGCACATTTAATGGAGGCATTGGATATTAGTTTGCCCTCTTGGATGAGGTCAGTGGCCTGTGTTTTGTATGGTTCAGGCAGGTGTTGCAAGAGATCCTCTAGTTGATCATAATGGGCTCTATCATAACGAGCCAATAGGGCTTGTGTATTGGCAATACGCCAGTGGTTAGCAGCTTGTGCGGCAACCCTTTTGCCAGAAGCCTCCAAGAGTTTAGACTGTCTGGGGGCGGCGTGTCTCCGGTTGTTTGGGAGTTCGCCCGCTTTCTGGCATTTGATACGACTAGTGAGTCTAGGGGGAGTTGCGCCTTGATGTACGCAGGATCTTGTGGCGCCGGTCTATATTTTTTTTCTATTCTGGGGTTGAGAACCCTGGCCCTGACAGGGTCTTTAAAAACCTCATTGGCATGCTTTATCACTCCCTTAATCATGGGTAGAATGTGAACTGTCTTCTGCGACTGCTCAAAAGTGTCGAGTAGGAAATCCTCCTCTGGAGTGTCGGTGTGCATGGTGACGCCATGAAACGATGCTGCTCTGTTTATAAGCTGACCGAACCCTAACTGGTCATCAGGAGGGGAGGGTTTTGAGGGATATGGAGTGGGGTCAGGCATATCAGGCATAGGGTAAGTCCAGTCATCTACTGGTGCTGTGTCCGGGAGTGTAAAGGGATCAGTAGGATCAGTGGGATAAGTAATGAAATCTGGGTCTCCCCCTAAATCGTCATCATCCTGTGGAGGTGGTGTGTGAGAAGGAGATGGTAGAGGTGAAGGCGGTGGGGGGGATGGAATAGGGGGTAATGTAGGAGAGGAAGGACGTATGGGTGAAGTGGCACAGTCCTTCTTTGGAGGTGCTGGAGGAGGTGTTGTGTCCAGCTTCCTTTTCTTGTAGGGCACCGCTGTGACATGTCCAGTTTTCGGATTTATGTAAATCCGTTTTTGCTTTGGATCAGGCCGAAAGAGTTCCTCACTGTCCGAAGGCGGCTTTGGCGCCGACTTTTTTGTTTCTGATTTTGATTTTTGTTCTTTATGGACTTGTTTTGGCACCGAGGATGTTTTCGGTGCCGAAGAACTTTTCGGTTCCGGTGGATTTTTCGGTGCCGAAGAACCTTTCGGTGTCGAAGGACCTTTCGGTGTCGAAGGACCTTTCGGTGTCGGTGGAGACCTCAGCGCCGAAGAACGTTTCGGTGCCGGTGGAGATGTCGGTGCCGAGTGACGTTTCGGGGCCGATGGAGATTTCGGTCTCGGAGCCTGCTTCGGTGCCGAAGGTATTAAAGGCACAATGACATGAGGTTTGCTCGAGCCCGAGCCACCTGCAGGCTTACTTTTCTTCGGAGCTGGGCCCGAGGGCGGGGCTCCTGAAGATGTTTTTGGATCGCAACTGGGCCCAGCTGGCAGAGTCTTGACCAATGTCTTTTTGGGTGGTGTTGGGGTAGGGGGGCTGGTACTCACATGCTGCCACGGATCAGAATCGTCGGCCTCGGACACGATCTGGAGATCTTCGGAGTCGTCGTCGGGGACATCCTGTGCAAAGATGTCTTCTGGTTCCGGAACTGGCTTGGCCAGGATATGGCGTCGAGCTCTTCGGTCCTGGATAGTTTTCTTCGAACGGAATGCGGCGCAGGCTGGACAGCTGGATTTGTTGTGGTCTGGTGAAAGGCACAAATTACAGACCTCGTGGTGATCGCTATGAGGAAACTTTGCTCCACATTGGGGGCATTTTTTAAAAGGTGTCCTTTCCATGAGCCGCGTGCGGAGTCGGTCCGATATGGATTTCAACGTCGAGTTTTCAAATTTTGAGAGTTGTAGTGATTGCTATAAGTTTTCTGCTGGAGCGGAAAAAAGTTCATCCGAACCCAATGGCGGAAAAAAACAATCTGAGGATGGAGTGGATGCCCATGCGCACTGTTGTCCAGGGGAGGAGTCACCAATCTCGTGACCAAAGACTTCTTCCGCAGACAACAACAACCTGCAATCATCCGAGCCCAACACCTTATGGCGATCTTATCCTTAGTGTGTGATCTGCAGCTCATATGCCTCGAACACATTATTTTTCAACTGGTATTCAGATAGGAGAGTTATTTTCTTTAGGGTCCTTAGGTCTTGCCTCCATGATCGGAAGACGGAAGGGGTTTTAAGAGTTTGGATGCCCTTCTAGATCTCTAGCTTCTGGTTTGTTACCTGCATCCATCGGTCCTGACAGGAAGAAACCTCTGCGTGAATCTCATTGATGAAAGCCTCTTCTTGATTTCACGAGGCATCAGCAGCAAGCTTCACGTAACTCTGTAGAACTTCACCAATAGGGTTTTTCGCAGAACGGTCTCATTTTGATGCTGGCTGCATGTAGGTAGCAAGATAGCTTTTGCAACAATGCACCAATGTGTGTACACTATTAATACCCTATCAGAGTAGTAATCTACTCTACCACTAGACTTCTGGCACCCACCACAACACCTGACCACTTCACACTCACCTTAAAGTAACTCTTACTCTTTCCCCACTGCGGTGCGTACACTATTAATACCCTATCAGAGTAGTAATCTACTCTACCACTAGGCTTCTGGCACCCACCACAACACCTGACCACTTCACACTCACCTTAAAGTAACTCTTACTCTTTCCCCACTGCAAAGAGGCTAATGGCTGCTGCCTCTGTTAAAAAGCCAATCACCTTAATCGCCCATCAGATCTAACCAACATGGTAAAAATCACAGGTCAAAAAGGTCTAAGAAGCAGAACCACACCATTTTTTGAAACTTCTAATCTAAAAACTTCAGGTGCTGATCCAGTCCTTGTCCTCTGCCGAAGCTTCTCTCTGAAACTCCCAGCCTGAAGACCTACAACTGCACCAACCTTCCTGAAAGAAAATGAAAATACCTTTTATCCGCATACATGGGTATGATTAGGTCCCAACTAACTGAAATGGGTTTTTCTAAAAATGAAATGTGAAATGTTACAAATGTGGAAATGTAACGAGTCTTCCTAGTTCCAATCCAACGAGCATTGATGCTTCACACTGAAGGAACTTTAGATTTAACTGCAAAATATATAGACAGATTCAACTGGCTCAAGAGGAATGGTTTATAACTGACTAATGTATTATAGAAATCAGTTAATTCAGAACATATTCTTTTCTCTTTGTTCTGCAAACTGTAATAATAAAATGCTTTGCCCAAGAGGTTTTCACAGACCAAATGTTGGACTTTCTGTAAGTAGTGAGATAAAATATGCAGTGTTGAATGCACCAGCTGCCACGTTACAAAATAGTATTTTTCTGATAATGGAGGCTGAAAGGATGTACATGAACAACATAAAACAATAGAGATCTCACAGGCTATTATAACTTTGGTCCAACGGTGGGGTGGTGCGGCGGTGGTGACCACTTAAAATGGCTGTTTTTTTGTTTGTTTTTAAATCATGATTATGCAAATTAAAAATTAAATTGTTTTCTTTCTCCATTTCGTTGTGCAAATAATGTGTCACCTTTCTTCTTCACAGAACTACTCCACTGACAGAAGCAACATGATGGTAGATTTACTTGGATACACGGCGTCTAACAGCAACCTAGTATAGTGTGTTGTATGCTCTCAATACAGTGGTATTGTCTTGCGGTATTGTTTCAACTTTGATCAAGCTTGTAACCATAAAGTGTGAAATATCTGTTGGTTGGCATTTCCACAAAATTCATATTTATGGCAAAACTTGAAAGAAATAGTGAATTTTTAACAAATGTAGCATGTTGGAGCTTTCTTTTCTAATGGGTTTATTCCTGTAAAATGGAGAAATAAACAATAACAAAACAAGGACTCAATCGGACACTATTTTTTGATTAGGTGTTTACTGCATTCTCATTAAATGTGTTCCTTTTAACTTTGTGCCAGCACCAGGCTCACCTCGCAGTGAGTGTCCTAAGTCAGTCCACCTCAGGACAGAAGCATGCTGTTCTCACCTTATTTGATTCTGCAAATGTCTGTGCCGTGTAGTGCTCAGCGTCAGCTTTAGCCTTTTCTCTTGCTAGGTAGGCAGAATCTGAAAAGGAAAATAAGCACGGAATTAAGGGAATGTTAAAGAGGGCTTTAAGAGACACCATGGGCAGAGATCTCGTGGACGAGAGCAACGTTAAAGAAAGGGCTAAAGAAAGTGCAGAAACATGGAAGGAAAGGGGAGCGGTGCAATTAAAATAAATGGGAAGCTGAGCCATTGCAAGACAAAGCCAGTGAGGTATGAGGAGCCAACACAAAAGTTCAGGATTTATGCAAAGCATTACAGAAAAGAGGGCTCAGGGCTGAGCCGGCTAAGGGTGGAACGGAAAATTTGAGACTTGGGAGATTACAGACATGTAGCTAGAAAGCAAAGAATTCAGAAAAAAGGAACACAGATATGATGTTAGGGAGGAAACTGGAGGAGTTAACCAGATAATAAAAGATGGGGGTAAAGGAGTCTCATGCAGTAAGACCATAAAAGTGCAGTGCACAAACAGCAAGCATACAAAAGCTGTCTCTCTGAACATCATGCTCCCAGACAGGGCCGTAGACCATAGCAAAGCGCATTAATAAATTAATGTCAATGCGCCATAACCCCCTGCTGAACATCTGATATCCGGTGCTTTCAGGGTGATACGGCCATACCACCTTGAAAGCACCTGATCTTGCTTGTTCTTTGAAGTTAAGCAGGGTGATAAGGAGCCATGGCACAAATTCTGAATGCAAATGTGGAGCACTTTAAATCATTAGCTTGGAGTCTGGACATAAATATTGAGCACTATCTGTAAGCGCTTCGGACTAGGTAAGAAAACGTCAATATGCTTTTGAAGTGCAGACTCTTGAGTAACAATTTCGTTGACACAGAGCTTTGAGGTGAACGTTAACTACTGTGTGAGCACTTGGTGATTACTAGCTTTTAAAGAGACATTTTGCTTCTATAAGAACTCCGGCAAGGAAAGGTTAAGAACTTTATGAGCTCTGAAATGCCCTAATAGAGCATCTTTATTCAACATCTTGAACTTTAAAACTGTTAAACAAGAATTATATTTTTTCATATTGGATGAAGAAATAAACAAAAACAGTAAAGATTCTTGGAAACCTAATGCCGGCAGACTGCGTGCAGTGAAAGAATGTATTACCCAACAGTTAGATGTGTTTTTCGCCTTGCTCTGGGAATCAGCAGTTGTTTCAATAGAGTTTATCTGTATGGACTGGTGACTCAAAAGTGCTAGTGGTTGAAAGGTATGCCCTTTGTGAACCCCATAGGTTTTTGGATGTGTACATGTTGTAGGGACACAAACATATCCGCACTATCATTACACAACCACATCCTTATACCAGTCCTCTCTTTTAGGTGAAGTGGTTCTTTACCAATGCGTTTCACCAACAGTGCCTTTGCTGCAAATTGCCTTTTCCCAAATTGGATTGAATTAACATAACCTAATATGGCCATCAAAGGTTTCAGCTCATATCGGCTCCATAACATGTTTGAAATGGTTTGAACGATCTCACGCCAATAATAAGAACTCGGGGGACAGGACAGACAAGAAGAAGAAACCATGCATGGGCTGCCCCACATCGTAGACCGTTATGCAACCAAAGGGATATACTCTCCGTTTTTTTTTTTTATCAGGGGTGATATATACCCAATGCAAAAATTTAAAATGGCGTGGATACTAATTCGGATTCATGGAGACTGTCTTGGTCTATATACAACAGTACGTCCACCTCGCCTCAGTCAGCTCCTATCCAGTGTTTGATTCCAATGCCCGCCTGGTGTGGAGTGGATGCCACCGCCTTCAAAGCAGAAGCAAAGGTGCACAGCTTGGATAGCCATCTTGTGGAGTCTGCGGATCTGATCAGCTGGGTTAGTGGCTCAAATCCAGGACGCTCCTCTGGGAGTGCAGGTATCTTCTCCCACACAGTATTTCTTAGGCACAAGAATGTGACTATATCTAAGAGAGGGGGTCCGCATCTACTCTTGAATTATGTATGTCCTTCTGGAACAGGGATGTCCCAGGTCAGGCAACTGTGTGTCTTGGTCTGTGTATGCATCACCCTGGCTTCTGTGGTGTGTGGGAGTAGTGTGTTGAGGGCCAGAGAGATTGCTGGTCAATAAAGGATTAAGAGTTTGGATCACAAGTTTAATATTTTCCATTCCCAGCATGCACCTGCTACCAAAGTAACTTGCCTTTTTGGTCTGAGCAAACCAAGTGGTAACAGACTTGGGGGGGGGATGTCTAGGACGCGATCAGTCTGCTCTCTCTCTGGCGCAAGACATGGAAGCCTGAGTGGTACCGGTAGCTAGCACAGTGACACGGAGCAGAACTTCCAGGATTTCGCTCATCACAATTTTTGCGCAAAAAAAGTTAAAGTGCACTATGCCTGCAAATTCTTACACAATGACCAGAAACGTAGTTTACTACACCCACTAACCTCAGCGCTTGCCAAGGGTGGGAACTAGAGGCATGGGGCCAAGGGGCAATCCAGCCTCCACTCTACAATGAATACACAAAAATGGGCTGCCCATAGAGTGCGGAGGGGGCTTTGGGTGTATAGTTCCCCTCTCGGTGTAGTACCAGTGTAAGTGACTCTGTAGAAAAAGGAAACAAAAAGAAGAAAACATACAGACCAGAGCGTGTAAGTATGTATACAACTGGCACATTGTACCATCCATACGGAGTCACTTACACTGGTACTACACCGAGAGGGGAGGTATACACCCACAGCCCCCTCCCACACTAGAGGCAGGTTCATCCTTTTGACACTAGGTGTGAGAAGGTGAACCCTTAGGTAGTAACTTCCCTTTGGGCCTGAAGAATGCTACGTACCCTGCGGGGGCACAAGTAGAAACATGTCGACCGTATTTAACACGGTGAAGGGAGAATAACGTCCCATATCACCGGTCACTTCTTTTAATCGCCATACATTTGCTCCCTGAATAAACCTAGTATATGGACAAATGTAATGGTTTTTAATTCAATTATCACTCCCCCACGGCCATCACTTCGCTTTAGAAGTGCATCCCTGTGTCCAGGTGTGTGCCCGCCCTCTATCAAACCAAGTTTTTAGAGGGCGAGAACATCCGATGATGAAGCATGACACCGGGCGGTGTGTGAGGCCAGTCCGTAACTTTTTATGAGATGCCCCCATTTGCACCGCATCTCTCTCTAACTCTGTAGGTAGCTGTAGGAACGCACTCTAGGGGCAGCCCATTTTTGTGTATTCAAGAAACGCAGTTTCACATTTCCCTTTTTCTAAATATTCTCAAACCATTGGCTGTAAGTGCACGCATGCCTTTATGCGTGCTGCCTTCAGAAAAGCTGCTGCAGTACGGTCACTGTTTGGAGAGCTGGTGCGGTTCACCAGCCGCAGGCTTCAGGAGGGCACAACGAGGAGTGTCTGCCAACTGGTCTGGAGGTGCTGCAGGGATATATATATGGCCTTCCCTTGCTCCCCCCTCCTCTCTGCAGTCAACGGCTTGAGGGAGACAGTGAAAGCAAGAACGTTTCTATTCTGCTCAGCTGATTGCGGCAACTCGCTAGGGTAAAATCCAGACATAAAACACTTGTAGTCAAGTTTATGCGTTGACCCACCAGACGGGTTTATTTTCGCCTCAAATGAGCAGCTAATGCGCACTAGAGTAAAAGAAAGGATATAAGAAGCACCGGAGCAGGGGGTCTCAGAGTATGACAAAGAATATTTTGTTAGCTAAAGCGTGGTAAACGTACTGCAGCCCCTTTCAACCGGAGTAGTGTCGAGCAGGGTTATTCTCAAACATTTTAATTTAACTTTGTGAAAAGACAAGTAACAGCAGCGTGCCCAAAACAATGCTGGAGATACGTAGCATAAGCAGTCGATAGGAAATGGGCAGACCAAACGGACCAATGGCTTCTCTGCCATCATGTATCTTCTAGAATCTTTTTTATGCCAGCATTATACCTTTAAAAGCCAGCGTATTTGACTGTAGGAGGGATATAAAATGAAAAGGGGAAAAGAAGAGGAAATAGGGTAATGTTACGGCTATAAATACAATGAATGTCACTGGTCAGGCTCTTCTCGTGGGTGCTGCTGCTGACCTCTCCTTCGATGTGTAGTTCCTTATCCAAGTCTCTGCCATGGATCTCTGCTTTACTTTCTGGTTTCTCCTTCATTGCTGCGCAACCTTCCATATTCCTGGCGGGCTCATCAGAGGCTTTTGTATCGTTACTGCCTTCTGCCTGGAGCGCCTTTATCATTGTAGCATTTTCAAATGGACAGTACGTAGCACGTCCCGGACATCCGGTCCTGCCAGTTTCCTAAGGAAAATGCATTTCTAGGCTTTCCCATGTCCACTGGAGAAGGTGACTGGTGGGTTGTACTAGTGGTTGGAATGAGCATGTTGAAGCCCATAGTCCGCATCATGTAACATTTACTCTGATGCAAGATAAGCTAGCTGGCTTCAGTGAAGATTTTGCATCATTAATGAAGGTAGATTTCTTGATGCGAAATCCTAGTGACCAAGCTACAATAGCTAGTCATGAAGCTATGCATGAAAGGAGGCATGGCAAATATTCACCCAGTTACTTTTCATACGCCTATTTGGAAAAATTCAATTTTCTCCTGGAATAGTTTGCTGAAAACTGCAAAACATAATGTAAATAAAACAAGCCGCAGCAAAAATGTTGCTAAAAATACAATTGTCTGCTTCAAAATTTGCTAACCCTTTCTGCAAAATCCTAGAGGGTTCGGAGTAATATAGTTCCTTTGTTTTTTTTCGATTTTGAATCCAATCTGAATAGATTTTAGAAACAAGATAGCATTACAAATCAGTTACTTGTTCCGTACCCCTTCCCTGAACCCCCACTAAACAAAGACATGTGAGTCACACCATACAAACATTTTTACTCTGAGCCCCCCCCCCCTAAGCAAAATGTTTTGAGGTCCGGCCCCCCTCCAAAATGTTATGACAAGGATTGGGGGAGCGGGAGGGACATGGCTGCGTGCAGGGAGTGGGGCTTATGAGATGATTTCAGGAGCACTTTTTCTATAGCTTATGAATTGCACCAAATATGAGACTTCTAAAGCAGCAAAGGCATAAAAAAAAAACAGATCCCAAACAAACTGCTCCCCATAATTGGGGTGTTGTGAGCCCCTCACTCTTTGACCCCAATGCAACTACACCTGCTGCACTAATGATAACTGCAGTCCTGGGTAGCAGGCTATCTCCTTTGCCTTTTTTACCTCTTTCACTCCATGATGGATCATCACCTCTGTCCTAATGCTTGAAAGGACAATAAGCTGCCATGCCCTTTTTTTAAAGGTACACAGTCATACTTGTGATGCAGTGGGCACCCCCAAATCCCTGGGCCCCAGTCCTGCTGCATCTGCTCCTTTATGATAACCAGCAGGGGCCACTTACACACTTGGCAGCAGTACCAGCTTCACTAATGAATGTCCCTTTAAAAAAAAGAAAACACTTAGATTGTCCCCTTCTTTGGGGTATCTCTCTGAAGAAGCTGTCTCTGGCCATTTGAAAACATAAAAATGGGTACCCATACATTGCTCCCTATTCTGGGCCTTCTCTTTGACATTATCTATGAATCTCGCTCCTTTCCTCTGTCTCCTAGACCATTACTGTCCTAATCGAGAGGATTAGGGCTCTGCATCTGAATGCAACCCTGCTGGCCTTCTACCTGCCACCCCAGGGACATAGCTTTCACAAACAAACTGCCCCTGAATGGTTAATACTGACTTTGAGATGCCTCTGCCAATCAAAGTGTGGGTGGTAGTGCAGAAAGTTAAAAAAGAAACCATGGAATTATGAGTTTCTGCAGCAGCAGCATTTTCCACATAATTATCAGTGTACTGCATTTGCTACTTGATCTGCAGATTTCAACAACAAAAAAATCTTGATTCTAGCTCAAACGGAACAAAAGTTACTTAAAGCGTGAGAAAGTGTTCCGGAGCAGTGGAAGGCCCTTTGCAGAGATTGACTGGTAATCTTGTAGTTGCTTACTGCTGTATTTGGCTGCTACACTGGTATTAATGAGGTGAAATATTTCCCGACAGTGATACTGTGAGTTAAAATGACAAAATAATGAAGTAATGCTAACCACAAAATGGGGCGCATAATTTACCTTTTCTTGCTGCATAATTTAGTCAAACCTGCCGCATAATGTTGTCCTCTTCTGCTGAATAATTCCAGTGGATCTGCTTAAAGTTTTATGGTGGCAAAGATCTATTCTTTTTAAGATGTAATGTAAAGGAGTTATCAGCTGGGATCTGGAATAGTGGAGACATTTACAAAAATGTCTGCATTAGATAATGTTTGATTACTTATTACTAAAAAGTATGTTTTGTAAGAACTTGTTTTATCTCAATCACTGCATCATTTTGCAGCAGCCTTGCTTAGAATATGTAAGGAATATGCTACTTACCAGTATGCATCTGTTCTTGGCATGTAGAGCTGCAGAGTTGTACACTTAGCATAGATCGCCATCTGGTGTTGGGCCCGGATGTTTGCAGTTTGTTTTTGTTCTTTGGAAGTCACGAGTTCGGTGACTCCTCCTTCGGTCCGTACTGCGCATGGGCTTCGGCTCCATCCTCAGATTGTCTTTCGCCAACAGGGAAATGGAGCGTAGTAATAACAGTGAGAAACCCATGCGTGTTGTATCTAAATAAGATGGACTGGAACGGATACAGGTAGCCGGGGAGGCGGGTGGGCGTGTACAACTCTGCAGCTCTACATGCCAAGAACAGATGCATACTGGTAAGTAGCATATTCCGTTCGAGGCATATGAGCTGCAGATTGTACACTTAGCATAGATTATATAGCAGTACCCAACCTTAGCGGCGACCACCGGTATCCGTTGCAGTGGTTTGAAAAAGTGTCTTTAGTACAGCCTGGCCCACACTAGCTTGCTGCTTGGAATGCACATCTACACAGTAATGTTTTGTGAAGGTGTGCGGTGTTGACCATGTGGCTGCTTTGCAGATGTCATCTAAGGGTATGTTCCCTAGAAAAGCCATAGAAGCCCCTAACTTTCTAGTAGAGTGGGCTTTAGGTGGAACAGATAATGTTCTTTTTGCCTTTTGATAGCAAATTTGTATACACTTTACAATCCACCTAGCTATCCCTGATTTAGAGATGGGGTTGCCTTTATGTGGTGGAGAGAAGGAAACGAACAATTGTTTAGTCTTCCTGAAGGGTTGCGTTCTTTGTATGTAGTACAGCAAAGCCCTTTTAACATCGAGTGTGTGTAAGGTCCTCTCTGCAACAGATTGAGGTTGCGAGAAAAAGACAGGTAATTCCACCGATTGATTGAGATGGAAGGGGGAAATGACCTTGGGCAGAAACGTCGGATTTGTACGAAGTATGACCTTGCTGTGATGTATTTGTAGGAAGGGTTCCTGTATAGTGAACGCTTGTATTTCACCAACCCTTCTAAGGGAAGTGATAGCTACGAGGAAAGCTGTTTTCCAGGTGAGGAACTGTAGCTCACATTTATGCATTGGTTCAAAGGGTGGACCCATTAGCCGTGTAAGAACTACATTTAGATTCCATACAGGGGAAGGTGGTGCCCTTGGAGGAATTACTCGTTTAAGGCCTTCCATAAAGGCTTTAATAGCGGGCACTCTGAACAGTGATAAATGCTGTCTGTTTTGTAGATAAGCAGCGATCGCTGCTAGGTGTAGGCGTATGGATGAATATGCCAGGTTACACCTGTGAAGATGGAGCAGATAGCACATGATGTGCTGTATGGATGCATCTAAAGGGTTGATTGTATTGTTACGGCAGTAAATTACAAATCTTTTCCACTTTGCGGCATAGCATGCTCTAGTGGTAGGACGTCTGGCTTCCATGATGATGTTCATGCAATCAGGGGGAAGGTTAAGGTATCCAAATTCTAAGATTTCAGGAGCCAGATCGCAAGGTTGAGCTGAGCTGGGTCCGGGTGCCTGATTTCTCCATGGTTCTGGGTTAGGAGGCATGGGGACAGGTGCAGTTTTTGATGTGGTACCACCGAAAGCTGTAGTAGTGTGGTGTACCACGGCTGCCTGGCCCATGTTGGGGCTACCAGAATGAGTGTGAGGGAGTGCTGCTGTAGCTTCCTTACCACTAATGGAATTAGCGGGAGAGGTGGAAAGGCGTATGCAAATCTGCCTGACCAGTTCATCCATATCGCATTGCCCTTGGACAATGGGTGTGGGTATCTGGCGGCGAAGCTTGGGCATTTTTTGTTTTCATGGGTGGCGAAGAGGTCTATCTGAGGATGCCCCCACTGTTGGAAGAATGGGTGAAGAACTTGTGGATGCAGTTCCCATTCGTGTAGTTGTTGCGTTTGTCTGCTGAGCAGATCTGCCACGGTGTTTTGTACGCCTGGAACGTGCTGTGCCAGGAGAAAGATGTTTTGGGGAATTGCCCATCTCCATATGCTCTGGGCTAAGCGGGAGAGCTGGGGAGAGTGTCCCCCCCCCCTGTTTTTGGATATAATACATTGCAGTCATGTTGTCTGTGCGAATGAGGACTGCTTTGCCCGAAATCTGTTTTTGAAAAGATTTTAGGGCTAGAAAGATTGCCAAGAGCTCCAGATGGTTGATGTGGAGCGGTTTTTGCTGTGGCGTCCATAGACCTTGCATGGTGAGGTGTAAGAGGTGCGCTCCCCAGCCGGAGAGCGATGCGTCCGCTGTTAGAATCACCTGAGGAACCGGGTCCAGGAACGGCCGCCCTTTGGAAAGGTTTGTGGTGTTCCACCACTGCAGAGAGTGATGGGTGCGGCCGTCCACCAACACCAGATCCGTCAGCTGACCCTGGGCCTGGTTCCACTGTTGTGCTAGGCACTCTTGAAGTGGACGCATGTGAAGTCTTGCATGGGGCACTATGAAAATGCAAGACGCCATCATTCCTATGAGCTTCATAAACACTCTTGCTGGAAGAGAGTGTTGAGGAAGGAAGGTTTTGCGCAAGGCTTGTATGCTTGCGATTCTGGCTGAGTTTGGATAGGCAATACCTTTGGAGGTGTCTATAGTGGCCCCGAGATATTGCTTTGTGTGAGATGGTATGAGGTGGGACTTTTGGTAGTTCACCGTGAAGCCTAGCAGGTGGAGCAGTTGGATGGTGCTGTTTGTATGTTGCACACATTGGTGGTAGGACGCGGCTTTTATCAGCCAGTCGTCTAAGTAGGGGAAGACGTGAATCTGTTGACGTCTGAGGTGTGCTGCTACTACCGCTAGGCATTTGGTAAACACCTGTGGTGCGGTGGTGACCCCGAAGGGGAGAACCGTGAATTGGTAATGCTGACCGTCCACCACGAACCTGAAGTACTTCCTGTGAGAAGGGTGTATTGGAATGTGAAAGTATGCGTCTTTCAGATCCAAGGTAGTGAGAAAGTCTCCCTGACAGAGGAGCGGGAGGACTTGTTGTAGGGTGACCATGTGGAAATGGTCTGAATGTATGTATGCATTGAGAGGCCGGAGGTCCAGAATGGGCCTCAGGGTCCCGTCTTTCTTTGGTATCAGGAAATACAGAGAGTAGACCCCTAGATTTTGCTGATTGACGGGGACCTGCTGTATAGCGTGTTTTTGGAGGAGTAAGAGCACCTCCTGTTTGAGTAGTGTGGAATGTTCTTGAGACATTGGACGGTGTCTTGGTGGGATATTGGGTGGGGTAGATGTTAGCTCGAAACAGTACCCTGACCGAATAATTTGGGTCACCCATTTGTCCGATGTTATGGACTCCCATGCGTGGATAAATTGTTGTAGTCTGCCCCCGACCGGAGTGGGATGGTCTGGGGGGAGGGAAGGGAAGTCATTGTGCGGGCGGGGTTGCGGAACGGGTGGTGTTAGTTTTGTCCCTGCCCTTATTGTTGTTGCCTCTGTAACCACCCCTTTGGTTGCCCTTTGAAAAGGTATTTTGAGGAGGGGACTTGTAGGAGGTAGAGGCGCTATCGGTGGAGAAGCCTCTGCCTGTGCTACGAAAGGATGAGCGTTGAAAGGAACGTTTAGGGGCCTGTGATTGGAGTGCCCCCATAGACTTTGCTGTGTCTGTGTCCTTTTTCATCTTTTCCAACGCTTCGTCCACCTTTGGCCCAAAGAGAGTTTGTTGATCAAAAGGGTGATTTAGTATGGACGCCTGGACTTCAGGCTTGAACCCTGAGATCCTGAGCCAGGCATGATGACGAAGCAGGACACTGGTATTTATTGCTCTAGAAGCAGTGTCGGCTGCATCAAGGGCACACTTAATGGAGGTGTTTGTAATTAGTTTACCCTCCTGTATCAGGTCATGAGCCTTGCGCTTGTGTTTTTCGGGGAGGTGCTGCATAAGAGCCTCAAGTTCGTCGTAGTGTGCTCTGTCATAGCGCGCAAGTAGCGCTTGTGTATTTGCAATGCGCCACATGTTTGCAGCTTGGGAGGCGGTGCGTTTGCCAGACGCGTCTAAAAGTTTCGATTCCTTGTCTGGTGGTGGGGCTTCTCCTGAGGACTGGGAGTTAGCCCGCTTTCTAGCTGTGGAGACAACTAGGGAATCTAAGGGAGCAGGGCCCTTAATGTATGCAGGGTCTGTGGGTGCCGCCTTGTCCTTTTTTTCTATTCTAGGGTTCAGTACCCTGGCCCTGACCGGGTCTTTGAACACCTCTGCAGCATGCTTGGTGACACCTTTAAGCATGGGCAAAATAGACGTGGACTTGTCCTGAATGTCAAATGTGTCCAGGAGGAAGTCATCTTCCACTGGTTCGCTATGCATGTCCACCCCATGGTAGTGTGCTGCTCTCTGCACTAAGTGGTGAAACCCTAAGGAGTCCTCTGGAGGAGACGGCCTGGATGGGTATAGGTCGTCCTGAGGCATATCAGGTATGTCAGGGTTGTGGTAGTCTTCCCATGGGTCTGGGGTCCCCGGTGGAGTGGGGTCCATTGGGGCGTCCGCTGGGTCATAATGTGGATCCCCGAAGTCCGGATCTGGGGACGGGGTCGGGGAGTGATAAGGTAAGGGTGGCGGAGACCTGGGAGGGGGTGGAGGAGGTGGAGGAGGAGGTAGTGGGGAGGGCACTCTGAGAGGAGAAGTAGCAGAGTCCTTCCGTTTGGGCGGTGGAGGAGGAGCCGGTGTGTCAAGACGTCTCTTGACAACTAAAGTCAATAGCCCAGTCTTTGGATCTTTAAATAGAGTCTTTTGCAAAGGGTCTGGTGTAAAGAGATCCAGTGGCGCCGAATCGTCCGCTGGCGCCGATGTTTTCGGAGCCGAGGGTTTCGATGGTTTCTGTGCGCCATGCTTTTTTGGAACCTCCGGTTTTTTCGGCGTCGAAGGAGTTTTCGGCGTCGGAGCGTCGGTGCCGACAGATTTGTGTTTGTGTTTCGTCGGCACCGAGAGTCCAGGCTTCGGCACCGGTGGCTTCGGAGTCGAGCTGGGTATCGCTTTCTTCGGTGCCGGATGGTGTTTTTCGGCACCAGGCGTCGGCTGGCTCGAGCCCGAGCTGCCGTGAGACTTTTGAGGCTTCGACACCGGGCCCGAAGGTGGGGTGATGGAAGCTGTGCGCTTGGTTTTACCCAGGCCTGCAGGCGAGGGTGTAACCTGTGTCTCTTTGGTTTTGGGTGCGGGGGTGGGAGGGGGTACAGTACTCACGACCCGCTGCGCCGGTGTGATGTCCTCCACGTCGGAGTCGTCGGCCTCGGAAGCGCTGACGACGTCGTCCTCCTGCTCGGTGTGTAGATGCCCCGAAGCTTCGGCGTCTTCTCCGAAGATGTCCGGTGGAGCCGCGGTCGAGGAGTGCGCCATGGTGCGTCGAGCTCTTCGATCCCGGATGGTCTTTTTGGATCAAAAAGACTTACAGGCGGGGCAGTCTCTAGCCTCGTGTTCTGGGGAGAGGCAAAGGTTACACACCTGATGGAGGTCGGTGTGGGGAAATTTAGACCCACATTTTGGGCACTTTTTGAACGGAGTCCTTTCCATCGGCCGGGACCGGAGTCGAGGAGGGCCCGAAGGCCGGTGCCGATGTACGGGATGGAGAAAAGTGCCGCTTCGAGAGATGAAGAAAACTCGAAGAACGAGGATTTTCCGTCGAGGCTGGAACCGTAGAAGTTCGAAGCCGGAGCACGAAGTATCACATCCGAGCCCGATGGCGGAAAAAAACAATCTGAGGATGGAGCCGAAGCCCATGCGCAGTACGGACCGAAGGAGGAGTCACCGAACTCGTGACTTCCAAAGACTGTCCAAAGAACAAAAACAAACTGCAAACATCCGGGCCCAACACCAGATGGCGATCTATGCTAAGTGTACAATCTGCAGCTCATATGACTCGAACATACTGTTTTAAAATAATGACTTGCATATTCACAGTGCTTTCTGCCACAGGCTGGGACCTCATAGCACTATAAACAGGGCCACTGGAATTATGCGGCAGGAGAAGGCCAAATTATGCAGCGTGGTTGACTAAATTCTGCAGCAAGCAAAGGCGAATTATGCTACATATTGTGTGATAGCATTACTGCGCTATTTTTACACTTATTAACATTGTCATGGCCTTTATTGCCCCTCATAAGTACCACATTAACACCCACATATAGCAATAAGCAACCAGTCAACCTTTAGAAAGGGCCTTCCATTGTGAGGTAACATGTCTTGCTGCATTTTTTAATCTGCAAATTATGCAGCAGAAGATGGATTATGTGGCAAATGCGGGAAAACCATAACTATGCACTGTGAGTGCAGGGTAAGCGTGAAAGTGAAGGGTGAGAATGAGGAGTGAGTTGTCTGAATGTAGGGTGCATTCCCTGACACTTGAAGTAACTCAGCATGTTATTGACGGGCGTAGGGTTTCAGATACAAGTTAAACTATTGCTATTATGGAATTAATCAGGGAATCGAGGGTGAAGGAAATAAATAATGTGCTGATCCTGCAATAAACTTCCAGTCTTATGATTAGGGTTGCCAGCTCATTGTTTTGATGTTGCAGACGGTACAAAAATAAACAGTTACCTAAAGCCCTATTTACAGCACTTATCTGTGCGTACTTCGAAAAGCAAATATAAAGCACTTTTAAATGTGTTCTAGGAACAGACAAAGTCAAATTACAAATGAATACGTACTTTTTTTTTATTTAAGACCCTATTTAGTGTCAAAGCAAGGTCTATGCAGGCTCTTTAAACATACATGGCTGGCATTTTTTCATTTGGCAAACCTTTTCTATATTCCTTTTCATGAAATGCATTGTCACGCTACAGCAGTAAATTTACAATACAAATGTAAGGAAAAGGAGTCGGGCCCAGGGAGTACTGGAAAAGGAAAAAAAAACTAAGCCTCCGTAACCAGTTTCCAAAGGTATGCAAATGATCTTTAAAGACCTGTGAAAAACTCGGGCGTGCTGGAGTCTTAAGACTCCAGACACTGCCCAGCCGAGCCCCCAGCATCACACCCACTGACCTTTGGCCCCAGGGCACTCTGAGGGCTTCGGAGTAAAAGAAGACAGCCTGGAAATGCAGCAAATAAACATCGCTGCACTTCCAGGCGTCTTCATTTACATGTGCTTGCAGAGGCCTTTACACCCCCCCTGGGAACCCATCCACGCCCCCCCCAGGGGGGCACGCCCCACAGTTTGAAGACCTGTGATTTAAGCCCATATATTACATTTGGATTGTTTAGGTAGTACAATTAGTATCAATGCATCATATTACAGCGAATCAGCATCATAGACACATCTAAAAAAGTATTAATGATCCGTTCCTTATACATCTTGTCACTTTGTTCACTCTTGGTGTTGTCAAGAGAGAGGGTTAATGAATACTTTAAATGACATGTTAAGAAACTTTCACTTCAAATTAACGTCTTTGCAATGTTGTGATCTAATGCACTAAACTGAAACGTACCATATGTTTTAAAAAAGATTTAATTGTTATGTGCCAAAAGAGGTTACACAGCATGATAATTGGTAGATATGTAACAGATTCCATCGTACAATCACAGAAGAACAGTGCTTGGCTATTTATGAAGAGTTAGCATACAATTGTTCTGTGTAACAAATTGACCCATAATAAACTGTCCCTCCCACCCCCTGCCAGTTGCTGCTGTTTTAACACTCAGTGTAGGGAAGCAGAGCAATGAAGCCTGTGGGGCTTAGAAGAAAGTGTTCTAGAGAGGGAAATCATGACTGTGTTGGAGATAGGTGCTCTTAAACCAATGCCTTCAGTAGTTGCATAGATGTGGCAAGAACAACTACTAAATAGAACCCGAGAGTATGTGTGTCGGGGTGGATTATGAGTGGGGAGTATCATCCTTGGTGCAATCTTAAAATATCCCAAGCTTGTGCAAGAAAATATATCATCAGGCTGGTTCTTTCCTCCATATGCAACCGGTTGCTCTCTGATGTCGAGAATACAGTTTATGTTTAGAAGTCGGGTGTGACTACGGCTTTTTGATCGAGAACGCAAAAGACGTCAACAGGTTTACATTCCTCTGGAGGAAATCTACGACCAACTGTGACAAGCCTGCCTTGAACAGTCAGTCGTTGAGTGTAAGAACGTGGCTCTGTATATACTGTTCCCAAATAGGTACAGGGTGTACAGAGTCCACAGTCCCCAGAGGTTTGGCAGAGGTTACAGTTGGATATAACCTTACTCTCTAAAGTGGTAGCTTGGTCGAGCAGTAAGGCAGTATCAGAGGACAGTGTAAAGCATTTGTTGCACACACTCAGCCAGCAAATGGTCTCACACACTTAATAACTTAACTCTAGGCCAATGGTTTATATATAAAAAATATATGCTTGTTTTATTTTAGAACCAACAATAGGTATTAAAATATACTTTCTCAGAATGATATGCTTTATATAAATACTTTTGCAGTATGCAATTGACTTTTGTAGAAAGTTACAAGTGGTTGCAATAGACAACACAATTCTAAACACAATAATGCATTGAGTTTAATGGAAGTTTCAAGTTATTTGCCACAGATTACTTTTAGGATTACTTTTGGAATTCCAGGACTGGATCCTAGATTCAGTCCTGGGTCAATACTTTGAATCAAGTGATAAAAGTCGACTTAATTACTGTGATGATTTTTAGACAATATTTTGCCATTTTAAAAATGGACACTTGGAAAATATTTCATAGAAAACAGTCAATGATTTCCTATGGCAGAAAATTCAAGTTGCAGGTATAGTATGTTCTTGTTACTTTTGTAATCCAGTACTGGGTGCCTAGACTCAGTACTGGGACCTTTATCCAAAACAGGTAAGTAATTACGTTTTCAGATATTATACGATTTTAAAGAATATTTAAAGTTTGCAGAAATTGACACTTAGAAGAAATTTCACAGAAAAACAGTCAATGATTTCCTATGGGAGAAAATTGGGTTACTGGTAAGTACAGTTGTAAGTATTTTTCAGAGTCAGTGCTGGGCACCAAGATCCAGCACTGGGAGCTCACCTAAGAGCAGGTGAGTGTTTTCGTTACTCGGCTGATTTTTGGTGAATATTTTAAGTTTTGAAAAGTCCACACTTAGAAGAAATTTCAGGAAAAGCCAGTCAACGTTACCCTATTGAGAAAATTGAGTTATCGGTTTAAAGGTAAGTACTCGACTGGCAGAGTTAAGGTTCTGGGCATAGACTCAGGTGTCTCCCAGGGTCAGGTAGGTACAGTTGGTTCACCCTCAGCGGCTCTAGGGCGGCCGGGTGCAGAGAGAGTTAGGCCCAATGTTATCCTATGTGAGGTAGGGGGGGCCTTGGTTGGTGGTTGGTGGCTGCTGACTAGCAGGCCACGCGGCTGTGGGAGCTGGGCTCCTGGTCACTTACTCAGGGCAAGTGGGGAAGTAGATAGGTGTAGAGGTTGCACTGCCAGGGCCACTCAGGCGGCTGGGTGCAGGGTGCTTTTGAGCCTTCGGGCGCTCAATTGATTTCAATGGGAAATCTCCGGTTTAGAAAAAGACTGCAAGCTCGGAGATGAAGATTCTTCAGGTGCCACCACCACTTCTAGAGGCAAGTTGGGTAGTTGGAGGATAGGTAGGTACCCCGGGATTGGGCACAGGGGGCCGTGGGGCACCTTTTGGTGTCGGGAAATCTTACCCTCTGTTGATCGCGGTTGGGGGGGCACCTGGTTCTGAGGCTGCAGGCTTCTTCAGGAGTGTCGAGGGAGGTCCTTGGGTGCCGGACTCGGGGTCACAGTCGCCGTGGGGTCGTCCTGGTGGTCTTTGTTCACTCCGGCACAGGCCAGGCTTGGAAGGTGCAGAGTGTGCTGGGTTCGCGGTTCCGGGCTGCTGCCAGGGATTAGAAGTAGTATTTGAGTAGAGCCTCTACTCATGGGAGTCCCAGGGGGCTTAGAGTCAAAAGGTAGCCAGGTCCTCCGGGGTTTGTGAGGTTGCTGGCCACAAGAGATGCCGGGTTAAGCAGGAGCAGGTTCGAGGGTCGACAGGCCGGTAGGGCTGGGGCCAAAGCAGTTGTTGTCTTCCTCTTCTTAGCAGCTGCAGGGCAGGTCTTCTTTCTTCTAGCTCTTCTTCGGATTTTGGAATCTGGGGAAGGAAGGTTCAGGGTGCCCCTAAATACTAGATTTAGGGGCGTTACAGGTAGGTGAAGGGCAGGGACCAATGGGTCCCTGTCCTGGGGTGGGGTGGGTACACCCCCTATCCTGCCTCTCTCCTGTGGGAGGGGGCAGTAGCCTAGTCCTGATTGGGCAGGGTTTCCCATCTTCAAGATGGTGTGAGCCCGGAGATGTGCTTCACCTCGCCTCCCCCACCTGAGGGGTGGGGTTGGCAGGCTGGCACATCCACTGTCCTTATTTGGGGGTGTGTGTGTACGTGTGCGTGTACGTGTGCGTACAGGGCCTCTAAGGTTGGCATAATGAGTGCTTCAGCCATTAGAGGCCTGCCCTGGGTACCTAGGGTACCATTTACCAGGGGCTGACATGTGGCCAGGGTTTGCCAATTTGGTTTTTGTGTTTTAGGGAAGGAACATAGGCCCTGGGCACCTGATTGTGCCCTGGACTCCTGCCAATCAGTCAAATTACATTCAGCATTTCAGCAAAGAGTGGGGCATACCATGCAAGAAAGATGGCACTTTCTCACATTGAGATAGGGGAAAACTGGCGAGCACAGTAAAAGGAGTCTCTCGCCTACCTTAAGAGTATGTAACATCTGTAGATTCACAGGACGGGCAGATGAAAGTATGCATCTTGCAGGTCCAAGGCAACCAGTCTCCCGGATCCAGGGAAGGCAGAAATTGGGCAAGTGTGAGCATTCTGAATGTTGTCCTAGAATTCGGCTTACTGGTCGACTTCGACAACAAAGAAGACATGTCGCAGGAATGGCCTCCTGATGGAACAAGTCCACCCTCTCGATATGGAACAGAAGCTGGACATTAGAGAGGCCTATGACATCTTTCAGTATTTGGCAACCTACAGGTTCATTTCACAGTCCTGGATCGCCTTTGTGTGCATGACAGCACATTCTTTGCATGACTTGGACTCATGCCCTGAGCTTAAACACCAAATGTACACCTTGTGCAGGCCCGTCATCGACATCTTTTTCGACAGTCACAGCATGGTTTGAGCCCTGTAATCTTTGGAGGGGACATTGTTTCCTTGCACACTGGAAAAACAAATCGGAAGAAATAGTCAACCAACAAAAAAGCAAAAAGGGAGTGGCGTTCCAGATCTGCATTTAAAGGTAGGGAAATAAATGTACTAACCTCGGTTCGCAGGGGTGGGGCTTATATGTGAATCCACTCTGTCACTTTCTGTGCAAAACAAGGCTAAGGAGAAGTTCCATGAACCCACCTAGCAGCGTGAGGAAGCAAAAATGCAAAAGCCTCCGGAACCAGCCTTGTGCCTGGGAAACATTTTATAAGTAACGAGTCTGCAGAAGTTCCCATCTGAAATGTTCGCCACATATCGAAAGCCTGACACAGACCGTAAGTGGACTGTAGTTCACTAACCTTATTAACCCATGAAGAGAGGTTGAGTGCACCAACCAATTCGATCCAACGTTGTTCACTTAACCTACTGAGCACTGTATAACTTTATAACTTGATAACTTGATAAGAGGTCTCCACTTATGAGACTATGTTATGCCAAGAAGCCATCTGCTAAGGACCTTCTAAGCGTAGGTCTCACATAAGTCACTCCAGTGTTTGGTGTGAGGGATGGGAGAGCTCAGGTCACATTTTTTTGCCAAATATTCATTGTAGTTAGCATTTATCTGTGGCAAATAGCCTATGAAATGGAAGCTAGCTTGTATGCTTACTAAAAGGCCACAGTGCCCACTTTTTAGGTCTCGCCTGAGCCAGCGCATGCTCTGTCTCAGGCGAGACATTTAGTATACGGTATTTCAAAGTGCTACCAGCGCTGGCCTAACGCTTGCATTCACGCGAACGTGCACAGCTGCCCGCTTTCAGCATCAACTGGAGCGTGATTGCATTGCTTTCACTTTTGGCGGATCTGCGCGCGCACCATTCGCGTGTTTGCCGGCACGCGCGCGCACCATTCGCGTGTTTGCCGGCACGCGCGCGCACCCCTGCAATGCTCGTTATTCACACCATTTGACCAGTCTTGAGAACTACATAATCGCTAGTGCTCGTTAATTAAAGACTTTAAACCTTTAAGCGTGTGCTTCTTTCTCTAAACGCTTCCTTGTGTAGTGCTAATACCCTGTCTTTTTCTGTGTCACCCTGCAATCATTCTTTCGGGAATGTGTTACTAGCAGATCATGAGCCAGAGGTATTGTATGCTTCTGTCCTTTTAAGCGCTGGTTTCACGGATGAGGACAAAACTACGTGTCGTAAAACATCAGCGCCCTTCTAAGAGCCCACCCCCTCTGAGACCAGAAGGACCGCGGCGTCTATTCGAGGGACGATGCGCGCGCTGCACTCTTTCAAAGTTCAGCGTTCTGACAATGCCCTCTTCCGGCCGTGCCCTCCCCACCGGTATCAACTGGAAAAGACCCAGGAGTGCTGCAAGAAACTTACACCAGAAGTTTTTAAGGCCGGCACATCGTTTCCTTATTGTGTTAACTGCATGTTCAGTTTGCTACCTGTGGGGGAGCTAGGGCGCCTCCCAAAACCACATCTCACCATAAACATACAGTGAGAGGAACGGACGTTTTACAAAGTAAGCAACAATAATATATACTCCAGACTGCAGACATTTTCACCACAGAGGCACCACATTCAATCACGGCTTATTGTCTGGGCAAAAATAATGCTTCGCTTAGCTCTGCTGAAGCTTTTGTTTTTCTTGACTGCACGGTGCCCGCTGCCCACCCACAAAGGGTACCCACCACTGGCAGAGACGGACCTTTTATCCCCTCTACGTCGAGCTGATGCAGGGATGAAACAAGCTGCCTAGATCAGGAAGTTTTACACGCAGGGCATGCTTCACTCTCCAGGGCATGCTTCGCCCTCCATGAAGCACCGGAGTCCAGGCTCGGCAGAGTTGTTCTGTTATTCTTTTCTCGCTCTGAACTTTTCTCCTCCCGCAGCATTTCCCTTCACCGCCTCTCGCTCCCCCTCCCGCCCCCTTTAGTTTAGTGCAGACCAAACCTCTCCTTGTTCTTATTTGCCCTTTATTTTGTGGGTTAAACTTGCAATAACAAACAAAAAAAAAAAACGCACAAGGTTGTGAAAGACAGACATGTTGACTGTCAATGCTTGATTTTTTTTAAAAAAATAAAACAATTAAATTAACATCCATTCCCCGTAATTGTACAGCAATTTAAAGTCGTGACTCATCTGAATTACAAAATCAATGAATGCTAGAATAAACACCACCTGGCAATTCAGATGTAATCAAGTAATAAAAAGATTTATATGCTACTTGTCCGCGTTTGCAAGACCGCTGTCTAAATGTGGAATTTTTATCTGCCTCTCTGCCATTAATCTGTGAGACAGGACGGTCCCACTCTGCGCCCCTGCTGACTCCATGTGGGAGGTTTGCTGAATTGTGGCTGCTGTGTGTGCTTTCTAGACTTTGCCACAGAACGTGGTTATATTTATCCGTTCTGCCTCTGTGGTTTAACTGGTAATGGCTCACTGTGCTTTTATACTGAGCGGCGCCGAAATGCAACTCCAAACCCATGGCAAGTCTGATGGGCATGTAGAATAACAGACTCTGTACCCCTAAGTGAAGTGTAGAGCGGGCGAACATTGAGTGAGATTGAGTTATGTTTGGGCTCCACGAGTGCGAATGGGGGACCTGTGACCTGGATAAACCTTTAGAACACAGAGAGCCGGAGATGGACTCTGGACGTTCACCAATGTCAAACTGGAAATCCTTCAATAATTTGCAGGCAGATGAACGGCTGTCTTCCGGTTCTCAGTTAACAGCAGTGAAAAGATTCACCATACAAGCAAGAAAGAAGCAAATATGTTTTCCAAAAAGACAGTACACTAGAAATGTCACTATGTATAGACAAACTAACAAACTCAAAAGGAAGTAAAATGCCTAGTCTCCAATATAATGTGGATGTTCTTAGACTTAAAAGTTTGAGCAGCTGCTTGCTAAACAAGCATTGACAAAGTTAGTAGCCTTGGTAATTGTGTGTGAAATGTTTCCTTACCCTTCAGTATTACGCAATGAGAAGTGCTTTTTGCAGCAGTGCAAGCTTCCCTTGCACAGAACAGATATTGCATGAGTAGCAGAAGGGCAAGTGTCCTTCAGGCAGATAACCAATACAGCACATAGACTAACAGCAGTGCAAGCGTCTCTTACACAGTGCAGTGTCCCTTAGGGAGGTAACCAGTGCGCATTGACTAACTGCAGTGCAAGCGTCCCATAGGTACTGTGCAGCATTGGGCAGCAGAATTCCCAAAGATAAAAATGCATAGTCATTTCATGTACATTATGAACAAGCATTAGCATAGCCAATAGGTCTCGCCTTTGGGACCTTATAAGTGTTTAGTTATCCAGCACAATATCCTTGGTGCAACAACATCAAGTGTTGCATAACTAAACACTTATAAGGTCCCAAAGGCGAGACCTATTGGCTATGTCAATGCTTGTTTTTTATAGTAACTGCGTTACGTTTTAAAGCAGTGTTAACAAACCATACCTGCATAGCCCATAGAAATAAAAGGAGAGCCCAGGAAGAACAAAGACCTGACACTGAAAGGTACATAGAGTGTCACCTACCTTCTATTTCCGAAATCCTTTTCTCCGTTTCTTTTTCCATAATCTTCTGCTGATAGTGTATCTTGGCAACCTGGGCAAATTTCTCAGCCTCTGGAAATGAAAGATAAAAGCATGTGAATAGAGATACCGAAGAGAGACATGGGCCTAGGAATGTGAGAGTTAAAGAGAGCTAAGGAACAGAGGGCATAGATTAGGGGACATCACCCGTGAAATAAAGGGATTATAGAATTGTTAAAAGAATGGTGCAGATAAGGGGTCACTGAAAGGGGAAAACAGTCAAACAAAAGTGGTGTCAGCAAAAGGGAAATGAGAGGGAGGCTATGGGCTTCAGGTTGGTGAAGACAGTAGTTCCCAGCTCTTGCACAGCCTGGAGGGCAGCAGCAGTAAAGAACATGCAGAGCAACGCCAGTCTGACTCACTTTGCCAGTGCTGTGTGGGCTACGCCAATGTCAGAGGCTTTTAAAATGTGCTGCCTTTGTCAAAACCAATAGCAGTGATTTGCCATGTTAATAGTATTGAAAACATTGTTTTCTATACTTTCAAAATGCTGGTGTATGTAACGCAACATGCGCCGAGTCAGACTACGGCCGATGTTTTCGATGCTTTCAAAATGGCCACTGTGTGGATTGCCCCATCACGTAAATCGATGGTCCTTTTGAAAGTAATGCCAATAGCTGTAACTGTATATTTTAAACATCTAGCATTGGCAAAACCAATAGCAGTTACCACAATAGTGCAAGATTGGGGCGGCAGGGGACGGAGACACACTAAAACAAAATAGGGGAACAAAGATGCATAGTTAGTGCAGCAAGTCAATAGCCAGGCTGTCATAAAGGCCTACCCGTACTCTACCTAATCTCATGTACTATGCCAGTATTGTGTGGCCACTCTTCTAGAGACTAACCAGAAGTGCATTTGTTTTGTTACCGGAAACAAAATGATCAGCATTTTCTTCTTATTGCTCTTTATCATTCCTTGTCACAGGACAAAATATGACTGCAATCTGTTGTTCTGGCTAACAGCACAGTACCCATCAGTGATCTATCTACTCCACGCCATACAAAAGTATTCATCAGCGCTCTCTTCTACCCAGTGTCCCAAGGCGAGCACCTCTTTGCACTTTCTTGTCTTCAACGTCGGAGAGTCACACTCTAGAAGTTGTTCTATTAGGTTTTCCTTCCCTAAGCAAAACCTCCCAACCTCTTGCATTGGACTATTCCCAGTCAGATAATGGTACCTATTAGTGCTCTCTTCTGTTCAGTCTCAGCTTCTTTTTCCACAACTTTCTGCCTCTGGGAAGCGATCAGGAGTTTAGTCTTTTCACCCTCCCTGTAGTGTAGAAACAAAAAGACATTATCAACAGTATAAACTTACATTTTAATCCTTTCAGCCCACTTCCTTTACAATACTGAAACAGTTCAGAAGAAACCATGAACCTAAACGCAGCCCCACCACCTGAATTCACATTGGACTCCCACCTTAATTTCCTTTGACCTACTTCCACCCAGCTGACATGCATACATAACCATATTCACTCTCTCCCAGAGATATACACAGACAGGCAAAGAGCAGGGGGCATGGCAGGTAGATTGCACAACGGCTGAAAGACTGGGAGTGAAGGAGAGTTGCAGTCTTATCCACGTGTTCCAAATACAATAGAAGTTATGCCTCCCTGTATGGTGTATAGTGAGTCTGTGGCCCAGATATTGATGTGCTATAACAAAGCCACTAGAAGAGCTGTTCAGGTCTGATGTTGGGGTGATGTGTCGCTTTTGTAACCCTCTTTCCAGTTACTAAAAGAGTAATTACACAGATTCTTCACCTTAGAATACACCCCAAAGCCAGACTGTATCTGGAAACCTTGTACAGCAGTACTCCCTCGTATCACTAGATGGCAACATGCAACTCCATGCGGATCAATGATGCCCCAGAACGACGGAGCGAAATCACCTATGAAAACAACCTTTGTGCGCTACTGTCACTTGCTTGTCTTTCTGTATCCTCAGACACAGAGTGCTAACAACTGTTGGCACCGGTGTGCTGAATACTAATTTCGGACCTTTTGGGAAGTTAAAAAGGAGGCCACACCAAAGAACACGGAAGGGCAGTGAGGACTCTGCAGTTAGATTAGAGTATTCACCAGAAGGAATATGCTACTTACCAGTATGCATCTGTTCTTGGCATGTAGAGCTGCAGAGTCACACACTTAGGATAGTAGATCGCCATCTGGTGTTGGGCCCGGATGCTTGCAGGTTGTCGTCGTCTTCGGAAGAAGCCTTTGGTCACGAGATAGGTGACTCCTCCCTTGGACGACAGTGCGCATGGGCATCAACTCCATCGTCAGATTGTTTTTCGCCATATGGGAAATGGAGTGTGTAGAAAAGAGAGAGATGTCCATGTGTGTTGTCTAAGTAAGACAATGCTGGAACAGATACAGGTCCCGGGGAGGTGGGTGGGCGTGTGTGGCTCTGCAGCTCTACATGCCAAGAATAGATGCATACTGGTAAGTAGCATATTCCGTTCGAGGCGTATGAGCTGCAGATCACACACTTAGGATAGACTATATAGCAGTATCTCCCCTAGCGGTGGTCACCTGTATCGGTTGCAGCAGTTTGAAATAGAGTTTTAAGGACAACCTGACCCACAGAAGCTTGTTGCTTTGCTTGCATGTCAACACAATAGTGTTTAGTGAAGGTGTGTGTTGTAGACCATGTGGCTGCCTTACAAATATCTTCTAGGGGAATGTTTCCTAAGAATGCCATGGAAGCCCCTATTTTGCGTGTGGAATGCGCTCTAGGGGGAACAGTTAGTGTGCGTTTAGCCTTGTGGTAGCATATTTGGATACATTCAACTATCCACCTAGCTATCCCAGATTTGGAAATGGGGTTGCCTTTATGTGGTGGTGAGAAAGCAACAAACAATTGTTTTGTTTTGCGGAATGATTTGGTTCTGTCAATGTAGTACAGAAGGGCTCTTTCAACTTCCGAGTCGGGATTTGGGAAGAACACTGGTAGCTCTACTGATTGGTTAAGATGGAACGGCGATATGACTTTTGGAAAGAATTTCGGGTTTGTTCTAAGAACCACCTTGTTACGGTGCAACTGTAAGAATGGTTCTTGTATGGTTAAAGCCTGGATTTCACTCACCCTTCTGAGGGATGTGATAGCGATAAGGAAAGCCACTTTCCATGTGAGGAACTGTAATTCGCATTTATGCAGAGGTTCAAATGGGGGTCCCATGAGCCTTGTAAAAACAATGTTTAGATTCCACACTGGAGAGGGTAGTAATCTGGGAGGAATAATTCTTTTTAGTCCTTCCATGAAGGCTTTGATCGCAGGCACTCTAAAGAGTGACAAGTGTTGTCTATTTTGTAAGTAGGCTGCTAATGTTGCTAGGTGGAGACGTATGGATGAGTATGCCAAATTACATCTTTGCAAGTGTAGTAAGTAGCAAATGATGTCCTGGATGGATGCATCCAGTGGGTTTATAGGATTGTTAGTACAGTAAATGGCAAATCTTTTCCATTTTGCAGCGTAGCAGGCTCTAGTGGTAGGTCGTCTGGCCTCTCTTATAATATTCATGCAGTCTGGTGGTAGGTTGAGATAACCAAACTGTAGGACTTCAGGAGCCAGATTGCCAGGTTCAGTTGACCTGGATCTGGGTGTCTGATTTCTCCATGGTTCTGGGTTAATAAGGACAGGCAGAGATGCAGTTTTTGGTGGGGCACTAGTGAGAGTTCCAGTAGTGTTGGGAACCAAGGTTGGCGTGCCCATGTGGGAGCTACTAAGATCAGTTTTGTTGCCTGAGCTTGCGTACCACTAATGGAATGAGTGGGAGAGGCGGAAAAGCGTACGCAAATCTTCCTGACCAGTTCATCCATATTGCATTGCCCTTTGACTACGGGTGGGGAAACCTGACGGCGAAGGTTGGGCATTTTGCGTTTGTGTGTGGCGAACAGATCTATGTCTGGTTGGCCCCATTGTTGGAAAAAGGGTATTAGACCTTGGGGATGTAGTTGCCATTCATGGATTTGTTGAGTCTGTCGACTTAACAGATCGGCAATCTGATTGTGAACCCCTGGAAGGTGTTCTGAAAGTAGGTATATTTTCAGGGGAATGGCCAATCTCCAAATGTTCTGTGCGAGCTGGGACAGCTGGAGAGAATGTGTGCCTCCTTGTTTCTGTATGTAATACATGGCTGTCATGCTCTCTATCCGAATGAGGACAGTTTTGTTTTGGAGATGTATTTGGAATGATTTTAGTGCTAAGAACACTGCTAGCAGTTCCAGGTAACTGATATGGAGCATTTTTTGTTGAGTGGTCCATTTGCCCCGAGTGGTGTGGCCGAGGTGGTGGGCTCCCCATCCTGTGAGCGATGCGTCCGTTGTCAGCACTATCTGTGGAAGAGGCTCTAGGAACGGCCGCCCTTTGGAGAGGTTTGTTATGTTCCACCATTTGAGAGAGCGATGTGTGCGGCTGTCCACCAACACCAGGTCCGTAAGTTGTCCGTGAGCCTGGTTCCACTGACCTGCTAGACATTCTTGCAAGGGACGCATTTGAAGTCTTGCATAAGGCAAAATGAAGATGCAGGACGCCATCATGCCTATGAGTTGCATGAACACTCTTGCTGGAAGAGAGTGTTGGATTTGGAATTTTGCGATAAGAGCTTGCATATTGGTAGGCTGTCCGGAAGTCGGTTAAAACCGATTGTGCTCGACATTACCCTACTGGCTGCAAATCAGCTGACCCGGTTTAAACAGAGTATCGCTGATTTTTTACATTTGTTGCACTGCTTGGCCACTTGAGGGAGCCAAAGCAGTACAAAACAGCACCCAAGCTACGCATCGGTAATTCCAATGTACTATCTCACCCTCCTCCCGCTGTTCATGGTGTTCTTTGCTCCCTTCCCCCCTCCTCCTGCTATCCCTGGCCATGCTTGCTCATACCGCCCCCCTCCCAGTGTCCGTAGCTTTGCTGCTCACCATTCCGCTCCCGTCCTATGCCGACTAATCTCACCTTTGGCAAAAGAAAATCTATGCATTCGCCCAACTCGAATCGGGCCTGTCGGATGCACACATAACTGCAGCAGGCGCCTTGATCACAATTCAGCTCTGCTTTCTGGTCACTTAATTGGAGTGCTTCTAGCTGTGCAGTGAGTCTCCTCCTCTCTTGCCCCCAGTTTTATTTACGAGCGGCGCATTTGTCCCTCCAGGGGGTCCATTCTCTGCTGGGAGCAAAGTCCTCAACGTTAACATCTGAGGAAAGGTACTTGATTGAACCCCCGACTGATGGCTCTGTTACAAATTAAAACCACTCTATTTCTTTGTTGATGCAACAATCGTATTCACTACTCTTTTTTTTTTTTATTTGTGCAACATTTAAGCTCTGGGGCCAGTTCGCAAATTGTTAATTTGGAATCGCTGCTGGCTCCATGTTGGTGTTAGGAAAGGAACCGTACGCAGCACGATGGCTTCGGTTCAGTTAATCCCTTGGGGCACTTACTGAAATCGGGGCTCATGTTACACAGAGGAATGCAACCTTACGTGCAGGTGACCAGGTCATTAAATTAATCAGATAATTTAAGGAATTGCTCGGCTCGCCTCACTGGCCAGGATTCTTCTTTGGGCTGCTGGCTCGAGACAAAGAGAGCTAAAACACTAGTGCGTCTTGTGGGAGGTGCAACGTGATTCAGTGGTTAAAACTGGCTCAACATTTCAGCTGCTTATGCTCGTCCTGCGGTATGGATGGGTCCTTTTAGTTATGCATCGTGGGATCAGCATTTCAGCAGTCTATCTACGTCTTCCAGGAAGGCAAAGCATGTTTTAGTTGGTAATGGTTGCCTCAGCATTTCATCAATCTTATGTCCGTTTTACAACAAGGAGGGTTTAATATGTTTGTTAATACCATACATGCCAACATTTCAGAAGCGCAAAGTGGGAGATTTTATTAAGAAAATCGGGAGAATGGGGACTTGAATCGGGTTACTGTCATGTATGGGCTTTGGAAGTGTGTTGCTGCAGGACTGGACATTTGAAACGCAAATGCACGTTTTTTTCTTCCCTTTCAGAAGCATGGAGCGCAATGACAGGCAGAGAGAGGGGGATGCAAGTGTTCTGCACTCACTGGCCTGGCAGGTTGCTGGCAGTGCATACACCAAAGCCCCCCCCCCCCCCCAACCCCTCCCCTCCCCTCCCCCCCACCTGTGTGACAGCCCAGGCACACACACACAGCCGCCCCAGAGTACTTCACAGGTCTTTAAAAGACCATTCACTTGTCAATGGGGCTTAGTTGGGCTTTCAACCCTTCTATTGCCCCTGCATCGCCACTCTGACTATTGCTGGAAGAATTAACAAGTTACACAATACCAAGCCCCGTCTGCTGAAACCCAGAGGAATCAGGGTTTTGCTTGCAGGAATCGGGAGGTGGGAGACTAGCCTTGAAATCGGTAGTCTCCCGCCTGAATCGGGAGGGTTGGCATGTACGGTTAATACTGGTTGGCTCAGTATTTCAACATTCTTTGTATTTAGTTTTTATCCCCTGCCTCTCATATAAATAGAATTCAATATAAACCTCGCCTGTTTTTGCCGCGTGAATAAAAACCTGAGGTTAGGAAATATTAATAACGTGTGCAGGCAGAGCTTTAGTACATTTAAGGTGACATCTGTACATTCTACAGTACCTTGAGGCTTCCTCAGAGCCACATTAAGCAGGTAGCCGCATTGGCCTCAGAGTATACACACAAGCCAAACATACAAACACAGCAGGGAAGTGAATCCCTACTACATAAAAATAAGAAACACGCAAGTCAGAAAATAGGGGTGTAGTGCAACATATAAGCAAGTCACTTAAGCGAGCATTGTAGCATCGAGGCACGTCACAAAAGGGAGTACCTCGCAATATCCACGTAAATAACAATTGGGAGGTTAGTTGTGAAATATGGCTAGGTCATAATAGGAGTGCTAAACAATATGCTGGCAACCCCAAAAGAAGATCTTTATAACACGCAAGCAGAGCACAAAACTAGCTGTTTCATAGCTAAAGAGAAAACCTCAAAAGCGGCACATTCTATATAAGGGCACTGAAAAGGGGTACATTCAAATATAGGGAAAGTCACAAAAGGGCTGCTTTATTGCTTACAGGAAGGGCATTATGGGGCAGGTGGCTGTCAAGCTGCAACCGTGGACCCATTTCACACGCACATTTTTGTACACAGTTTGGTTTCAAAATTCTGTCTCCTATGCTATCCCTTTGAGTGGTGCTGGGGGGTGTGGAGCACAAACCTTCCCTCTTCCTTTAACAGAGGTGGCTCAGTGCCTTTTAACAATTTTAAAATTAACAGCCTGGCTGCTCAGCACCACTTAGGAAGAAAGACCACAGCCCCGCCCCCACACATTTACATTTCCTTTAACTGCACTTGATAATTACCGAAGGCAAATCTCTCCAGAAAGCTGCATAAATAGGCGAGGAGAAGGAAGGTTCTGTGGGTGGGCTGGTTATGGGCCAAGCGGGCTAGTTTTTTGAAAGAACACTTGCCACTCTGTCCCAAAGTAGCATTTCAGAATCCCCATCAAGTGGTTCTCACAAGGCCTCAGTGTTCAAGCGTGAGTGATGCTGTCCACCCTCCAGCAGTCACCACCGAGACCGCAGAGGGGTAGGAGTGTCTCGGAGCTCTCAGTACTTGACTCGTTCCTTGAGAGGACGTGGTGGCTGCTACCGATGTCTAACCACTCCATCATCTGGCATCAACAAACGAGGTGCCGTAACAAGCCTTTGTATTTGTAGCAATGCACCTTTCATATGCTGCTACACTTTTTATCTGTTGGCAGAGTGCTTATATATGTTAATGGTGTACCTTGAATCTAGATCTGTTGGCACAGTGCCTTGCATCTCTTTGGAGCTCCCTGCACTGAACAACTCCAAATGTATTATCCATTTTCAGCTCATACACACATCTGGTAACTATGGTCGGATCTTTGTCAACCCTCTTCCTTGACCAGCCTCTAGCAGGGTCCATTCCTGGAACAAACAGCCTCTCTGGCGGCAACAGAAAACCCAGAAGACTAGATGTTTGAACGAGATAGCTGGTTCCTCACTTGTAGGCCTGTGCATAGAGTGGATGTTTTTATGCTGACTACACTCCTGTCTCAGCTCTATGAGGAACAAGGATTTTAAGTCCGGTGGTACTAGATTGTGATCGTACCAACCCAGTCATGGAGAGAACATATAATGTCGCTCTGCACAGTACTTTGACACTTGGCGTACCCTCGGGGACTACATTAGCAAAGTGGTCTCTAGCTGAAATGCGTCAGAAAAGCAGACAGACTAGGGATCCAACTAGGCCTGGTGTGGTGTAGCTACTAAGTCAGCACCATCAGGCATACATTGCTGACTGGTTTGCTGCACTCCCTGAGCTACCTGAGACTGGTATTCAGAGTCAGGTAGCACTATGCTGTGATCATAGCGGTCTGGCAGCAGCTCTACAAAGCTGATGCAGTCACAAAGTGATCACAAAATACCAATTTCCACTGAACATTAAGAGGCATATGTTGATATTGCTCTTACAAATTCAGCATGTCACTGCAATCGTGCTGCCATAGCGCTCTCCTACCTCTTGTAGAGGCCCCAAGGTGCTTTCTGGTTCGAGTAAGTAGCTACTCTGTTGTGTATGACCGCAGGGTTGGTAGAGGTGCATGCTGTAGACAGACCCTACTGAGGCCCTAATCTACAGTTGGGCATTACCTTTGGGGGATAGGGCCCCCAGCAGTAATAATATTACTGCAATCAAGAGGTGAATTGAGAATTCGGGAGCAAATACATTTGGTAAAACATGCGCAAGAGCTGTCGCTAGAGTAGGACAGCCAAATGGTGCTCACTGAGGGCCCCATCCATGCCTCTGCTGTGGATGAACCCTTCCCATGTGCCCTGGTCTGAGCCATGATCTGGCCACAGCCTGCTGCGGCCCTGGTTTGATGGTTTGGAGCACATGCTCCTTCCTGTGAAACAATCGTGCATCCGTCAATGTTGAGAGGGCCTTTTCACAGATAGAAGTTTACATGGGAAGGAAAGAGAGAGTGTGCATGACGAAAGACTCACTGAAGAAGGTATTTTATGGTGTACTGATTTGTAAAAATGTATTTGTACCTCACATACACTGTGCGTACACTTTCTATAGGTCATGCATTATCAGTGCGGAAAGCAAGCAATAATAAAAGCAAAACGTTGCATAAACACCGGAAAAACACTCTGTTGTTTTTAATGGCGTGGAAATGGGTAATCACTGATAACCACTGTTTTTTTAAGGTATTGAATTCACTGGAAAACACTGAAAAAACACCACCAGAATTTACCAAAAATAGAAACTGAAAACAGGAAAGCCTACATATTGGCTATCCTGGCTGGACTGGGATATGCTCGGGCTGTGGAGGTTTTTATTGTGGCTCCCAGATACTGATGTATGTGAGCAGGTTGGAGGTGAGATTTGGGATAGTTTATTGTGAATCCCAAGTTGTGTGAAATTTGGATAGTTTGGTGAGTGTGCAGGACACACTTGTTGAATGACTTGGCTTTTATTAGCCAGTCGTCTAGATACGGGAAGACATGAATTTGCCGCCGTCTGAGATGTGCTGCTACTACTGCTAGACATTTTGTGAATACTCTGGGTGCGGTTGTTACCCCGAATGGGAGGACTATAAACTGGTAGTGTTGTCCGTCCACCACAAACCTTAAATACTTCCTGTGGGCAGGATGTATGGGAATGTGGAAGAAGGCGTCCTTGAGATCTAGTGTGGTAAGGAAATCGCCTTGTTGCAGTAGTGGTAGCACTTGTTGAAGAGTGATCATATGGAAATGATCTGAGTTGATATACAGATTTAGGGGTCTGAGGTTGAGTACTGGTCTTAGAGTTCCGTCCTTTTTGGGAATTGGGAAGTAGAGTGAATATACCCCTGTACCCTGATGTTGTAAGGGAACTGGTTCTATTGCGTGCTTTTGAAGCAATGAGAGAACCTCTTGTTTGAGGAGTGTAAGATGATCTTGTGACATGGAACGCTGTTTGTGTGGTATATGCGGGGGGTAGTTGCGAGTTCCAGGCAGTAACCATACTGGATAATTTGTCTTACCCACCTGTCTGTTGTGATGGAGTTCCAGACAGGTAGGAACTGTGTTAGTCTTCCCCCCCCCCCCTCGACCGGAGTGGAATGGTCTGGGTGGAGTGGAGGAAAGTCACCGTTTTGTGGCAGGGGAGGTGCGAGTTATCACCTCGACCCTTGTGGTTTCCTCTGTATATCCTCTACTGGGGGATGTGTGTGTGGCAGTTTTGAATGTAGAAGAGGTGTCCGTTCCAATATTTTTGGAGGCTCCTCTATAGAAAGAGCGCCGAAAGGACCCACGTGCTTGGGGAGATTGTAATGCTCCCATGGACTTAGCCGTCTGTGTCCTTTTTCATTTTTTCCAGGGCAGCGTCTACTGCTGGCCCAAAGAGCTGTTCCTGATTGAATGGCTGACTAAGTATGGTAGTTTGTACCTCTGGCTTAAAGCCTGAGATGCGTAGCCATGCATGTCGAAGGAGCACACTTGTGTTAATTGCTCTAGAGGCGGTGTCTGCGGCGTGAAGTGCACATTTAATTGCTGCATTTGAAATGAGCTTTCCCTCTTGAATGAGGTCATTTGCCTGGGTTTTGTATTGGTCTGGCAGATGGTGTAAGAGAGTCTCTAATTGATCGTAGTGGGCCCTGTCGTAGCGTGCTAGTAGGGCTCGGGTGTTGGCAATTCGCCAGTGATTAGCGGCTTGTGCTGCTACTCTTTTGCCAGAGGCTTCCAATAGTTTGGATTCTTTGTCTGGGCGTGGTGTATCTCCTGTGGTTTGGGAGTTGGTGCGTTTCCGAGCATTGGAAACGACCAAAGAATCCAAAAGGAAGTTGGCCCTTGATGTAGTTAGGCTCTTCAGGAGCAGGCCTATATTTCTTTGATTCGTGGGTTGAGAACCCTGGCACGAACGGGGTCTTTAAAGACTTCGGGGGCGTGTTTTATGACTCCTTTAATCATGGGCAGGATTTGTACAGACTTTTGAGACTGTTTGAAAGTGTCTAATAAGAAGTATTCCTCTGGTGCGTCTGAGTGCATTGTGACGCCGTGGTATATTGCTGCTCTATTTAATAATTGTCCAAACCCCAGGTGATCGTCAGGAGGCGATAGTTTTGAGGGATATGGCTGAGGGTCAGGCATGTCTGGTAAGGGGAATGCCCAATTATCCAACGGTGAGGTGTCTGGATCCGTGAACGGATCATTAGGATCACCTCCACCCCCTAGGTCATCATAATCATCCTGTGGTGGTGGTGTAGGAGATGAGAGGGTATATGTAATGGTGGTGTAGGCAGAGGGGGTGGGATAGGAGGCAGTATAGGAGAGGAAGGAGGGATAGGGGAAGTTGAAGAGTCCTTCCTATTGACAGGAACTGGGGCAGGTGGTGTGTCCAGCTTCCGTTTTTTACATGGCACCGCGGTGACATGTCCAGTCTTGGGGTTGGTATAGATCTTTTTCTGCCTTGGGTATGGATGAAAAAGTTCTTGTTCTTCAGGAACAGTCTTTGGTACAGATTTTTTCGGTTCCGATCGAGGTTTTGGTTGAACGGTAGCGTGTTTGGCTTTAGGAGGCGTATGAGAGTCCTTAGCCGGTGGTTTCGGTACCGACGATGGTTTTGGTGCCGATGTGGTTTTCGGAGCCGAAGGTGTATCTGTGGGCTTGGGAACCTTCAGTGTCGGTGTGTCCATCGGCCTTGGTGTTTTCGGGGCCGAGGGCTTTCGGAGCCGATTTCGGTGCGGAGTGGTCTTTTGTCTTCGGTGCCGATGGTGCCGGTTGGACAATGATATGCAGTTTGCTCGGTCCGAGCTACCGGAAGGCTTATGTTTCTTCGGAGCCGGGCCCGGAGGCGGGGCTTCTGAAGGATGTTCTCGGTCTCGACTGTGGCCAGCAGGCGAAGTCTTGACCAATGCCTTTGGTTTTGGTGGGGATGGGGCAGGGGCAGTGGTACTCACACGTTGCCCAGGAGGGTCGTCCGAGTCGTCTGCTTCGGAATTTATTTGCAGATCAACGGAATCTTCTTCCGGGACATCGGGGCCTTCATCAAAGATGTCCTCTGGTTCCAGAGATGGTCTCTGTGCCATGATGTGGCGTCGAGCCCTTTGAACCCGAATGGTCTTTTTGGATCGAAAGGATGCGCAGGCTGGACAGCTGGACTCGTCGTGTTCTGGTGATAGGCACAGGTTGCAGACTTTGTGGTGGGTCACTGTGTGGAAATTTTGCTCCACACTGGTCATTTTTTGAACGGCGTCCTTTCCATGAGCCGTAGGCCTCACTGTGTGGATAGTCCCAGCGGCCCGCGTCGACGTCCGGAATCAAGCCGATGTAATCGATGTCGAGGATGAAGGTGTCTCGATGTTTTGTTGTGAAGTTTTTCGCTTAGAAAAGCTTGGAATTGATATTTCCAACCGGAGCGGAAAAGTTGCATTCGAACCCAATGGCGGAAAAAAACAATGTGACGATGGAGTGGATGCCCATGCACACTGTCATCCAAGGGAGGAGTCACCTATCTCGTGACCAAAGACTTCTTCCGAAGACAACAACAACCTGCAAGCATCCGAGCCCAACACCAGATGGCAATCTACTATCCTTGTGTGATCTGCAGTTCATATGCCTCGAACAGAGTGTTACCGAAGGGAAGCAACTTGTGCTTTTAATGGATATTTCTAACCGCAGATTCCTCACCTTCAAATAGATAATGGGTGTGGGAAGCTGGCTCCTTATATAGTGGACCAAAAAGATGTACACTGTGCAGAGCCCAAGCAAACCACGAAGGAATTGCTGAGGCACCAATGACAGCCCAAATGCTCTCTTGTGGTAGTGTGGGCGAGCAGTTACGCATTTCAGAGGGTAGCTCTAAGCATTTAGATACCAAGATCATTGAAATCAGCAAGTACTTTTCGAATTATGAATTTTTATACATTTCAAACGTTGACAGCGCAATTTCTGGATCGGCAATGATATCCTATGGGAGAAAAACATGAATTGCATTTGGGCACTTAACAGCGACTTACAGGACTGCTCTTATGGACTTAAGGTGAGTATGGGGCAAGGTCCAAGGCCACACCAACAGTTTACCTCAGGAGGCTCTGGAGCATTGGGGTGCAGATGTGTTATGCCGTTGGGTGTCCCACTCACTTTATTGGGGGAACGGTCTGGTCAGAAAGAGACTGCTAGCTGGGGCTAGGGGACCAGCCAGGGGAACCCACTAGGACTCGACCCTTAAGGTCCTCCGGCATGTAGGTCCACTTTTCCTCGGGCTGTGGGGCTCAGGTGCAGTGGTGTCTTTTGACTTCGAATTTGGTGCTGGAGTCACTTGCCGCTGGAGGGGTCCTACAGGAAGAGACTGCAGGAGGCAACTGGAAGTCTAGGGTGGACTCTGCTCCTGTGGGTCTTGGGACCCTGCTGACACCACCACCTCCTATGAACTCTGGCTGTTGAGCACGGGTGCATAGGTACTTTGAGGTGTCGGGTGGCAGAGGTCGAGGACTCACTTCTTGTCTTTGGTGTCTGCAGAAGGGGGAAACAGGACCACTCCACCACTCTTGTTGTGGGTCTCACTGTCCCTGAAGTTGAATATGCTACTTACCAGTATGCATCTGTTCTTGGCATGTAGGGCTGCTGACATTCATATCTGTGCATAGATCGCCGCCTAGTGTTGGGTCCGGATGATTGCACATTGTTGTCCTGGAAGAGTCTTCGAAGTATCACGAGATAGGTGGCTCCTCCCCTGGACTACAGTGCGCATGGGCATCCTCTCCATCCTCAGATTGTTTTTCGCCATTGTGGCAGTGATGGAGTAGATACGTAAGTGATGACCATGCCATACAGTAATTCTGAGTGCTGCAGCCGCTACAGGCACCGGGGAGGAGGGTGCGCGATATGAATGTCAGCAGCCCTACATGCCAAGAACAGATGCATACTGGTAAGTAGCATATTCAGTTCGAGGCATGTGGGCTGCTGAATTCATATCTGTGCATAGATTATATAGCAGTCCCTCTATGAGCGGCGGATGCCCGTGCCAGCTGCAGCAGTCTGAAAAAGGGTTTTGAGAACAGCCTGTCCTACAGCTGCCTGCTGTTTTGCATGCACATCTACACAGTAGTGTTTTGTAAATGTATGTGGCTGCTCTACATATTTCCTCTAAAGGAATATTCCCTAGGAAAGCCATGGACGCCCCTAACTTTCGTGTTGAGTGGGCTCTGGGAGGAATCGTTAATGTGCGTTTAGCTTTTTGATAGCAAATTTGAATACATTTAACGATCCATCTGGCTATCCCTGCTTTGGAAATGGCGTTGCCCTTGTGTTGTGGAGAATAGGCAACGAACAATTGTTTTGTTTTCCTAAAATCCTGTGTCCCGTCTATATAGTACATGAGGGCCCTCTTTACATCTAGTGCATGGAGCATTCTCTCTGCGACATGGTCTGGATTTGGAAAGAAAACAGGCAGTTCAATAGTTTGATTCATGTGGAACTGCGATATCACTTTAGGCAAGCGTGAACCTGTATGAATGGCTCTTGAATGGTTAGTGCCTGGAGTTCACTAACTCTTCTTAACGAAGATTGCCACTAAGAAGGCTACTTTCCAGGTGAGGAATTGAATCTCACATGAATGTAGAGGTTCAAAAGGTGGACCCATCAATCTGGTGAGGACCACATTCAGGTTCCACACCGGTGCCGGTGGGGTTGTTGGAGGAATCACTCTTTTGAGTCCCTCCAAGAAGGCTTTGATGGCAGGCACTCTGAATAAAGAGAGGTGCTGCCTGTTCTGAAGATAGGCCGCTATTGCGGTTAGATGTATACGGATGGAGTTGTATGCCAGATTGCATCGGTATTAGTGTAACAGGTAACAGATGATGTTCTGAATGGATGCATCCAGCGGATTAATGTCATTGTTTTTACTGTAAATGACAAACCTTTTCCATTTAGCCGCATAGCAAGCTCTGGTCGTGGGTTTCCTGGCCTCCTTGATGATATTCATACATTCTGGAGGCAGTTTCAGGTAGCCAAACTCTAAGACTTCAGGAGCCAGATCGCCAGGTTCAGCTGTTGCGGATCTGGGTGCTGAATTGCGCCATGGTTCTGTGTTAAAAGTTTGGGTGTTAGCCGCAGTCTTTGAGGCGGCACCGCGGACAGTTCTAGGAACGTGGTGTACCATGGCTGGCGTGCCCACATTGGAGCAACCAGGATGAGTGTCATCGAGTGTTGCCGTAGTTTGCGTGCCACTAGCGGTATTAATGGCGCTGGGGGAAAAGCGTACGCAAATCTGCCTGACCAGTTCATCCATATCGCATTGCCCTGCGACTGTAGATGCGGGAACCTGGCGGCAAACCTTTGGCATTTTGTGTTTTCCCTTGTGGCGAATAGGTCTATCTCTGGATGACCCCACTGCTGGAAGTACGGTTGGAGTACTGATGGATGTAGCTCCCATTCGTGTATTTGGCGGCTGGATCTGCTGAGCAGATCCGCCATCTGGTGGTCCTTGCCCGGGAGGTGTACCGCCATGAGGAACATGTTCCTCTGAATGGCCCACTTCCACATGCTCTGAGCCAGATGAGACAACTGTGGAGAGTGTTCTTCCCAGACTGTGAAGAAGGTGAATGGTGTGGGATACGTGGCTGGCACACTGCTGGGCTGACTTTGCCTGAATAAGCCAGTCGTCCAGGTAAGGGAAAACGTGAATGTGCTGTCTTCTTAAGTGTGCAGCCACGGTCGCTAGGCATTTGGTAAAGACCCTGGGCGCCGTTGTTACCCAGAAAGGGAGTACTTTGAACTGATAATGCTGATCCTGAAGAGTGAACCTGAGATATTTTTTGTGTGATGGGTGTATGGGTATGTGGAAATACGCATCCTTTAAATCCAGTGTTAGGAAGTCTCCCTGACTGAGTAACGGCAGAACCTGCTGGAGGGTGAGCATATGAAAATGCTCTGACAGAATGTATTGGTTGAGGGGGCGGAGGTCTAGTATAGGTCGTAAAGACCCGTCCTTTTTTGGGATTAAGAAGTACAGAGAGTACACCCCTGACCCCCGCTGTTCCATAGGCACGAGCTCTATGGCTCCTTTTTGCAGCATACTTAGTACTTCTTGCTGCAATAATGTCAAGTGCTCTGCGGACATAGGACGGTGTCTTGGTGGTATGTTGGGTGGATTGGATGTTAATTCCAGACAATAACTGTACTGGACAATTTCTCTGACCCACCCGTCTGTGGTGATGGATCTCCAGACTGGCAGGAACTGTTTGGAGTCTCCCCCCGACCGGTGTTATGTGGGCGGGGGGCAGCGACAAGACGTCACTGTTTGGTATTGGCGGAGGACCTGGTGTTGTGTCCTCGTCATCTGCCTTTGGTGCTGGATCCACGATATCCACCCCTATTGTTTTTATTATAGGTACTCTGGGTACCTCCTTTACTGTACTGCTGCTGGGACCCCTGACCTCTAGCTGCTCCTCTATTCCCGGGGCGACGAAAGGAGCCACTCCGAAACTGCTGCGACTGTAGAGCCCCCATAGATTTCGCAGTTTCAGTGTCCTTTTTCATCTTTTCCAGTGTCAACCTCGGGGCCAAATAAAACGTCTGGGTTGACTGGTTGATTCAAGATATTATTTTGAATCTCAGGTTTGAAGCCTGATATTCTCAGCCATGCGTGCCTCCTCAACATCACACTAGTGTTGATTGCCCTTGCTGCAGTGTCAGCTGCATCCAGTGTGCATTTGATGGACGCATTTGTAATGAGTTGTCCCTCTCTGATGAGGAGCTCCGCTCCATCTTTGTATTCATCTGGTAGGTGTTCTAGCAGTGTTTCTAGTGTATCAAAGTGTGACCTGTCGTATCGGGCCAGGAGTGCCTGCGTGTTGGCAATGCGCCAGATGTTTGCTGCTTGTGCTGCTACCCTTTTGCCTGATGTTTCTAGCACTTTGGACTCCTTGTCTGGAGGAGGAGCATCACCTGTAGTCTGAGAGTTAGCTCTCTTGCGAGCATTAGAAACTACCATGGAGTCCAACGGCAATTGACCCTTAATGTACATGGGGCCTCCGGGCGCAGGTTTGTATTTCTTCTCTATTCTGGGGTTTAATACCCGTGCCCTGGTGGTTTCCTTAAAGATGTCCTTAGCATGTTTAAGAACCCCTTTTAGCATTGGTAGAGTCTTGACCGTTCTTTCCGATGTGGAGAACGTGTCCACCAAGAAATCCTCCTCCACAGAGTCAGAATGGAGTTCCACTCCGTGATTGGCAGCTGCCCTTTCAATGAGGGCGTTAAAAGCAGCAGTATCTTCAGTGGGAGATGTTTTGACATTGTAAAGATGAGTGTCAGGAGCATCTTGTGGGTCACCTTGGTCAGTAGGGTCTCCCCATGCTTGATCTGGGTCTTGCTGTTGGTCATCAGGGTCATTATCCACAGGATAAGTGGTATCATCCCCAATATAGCCCTCTCCTGCATCCTGTTCCGAGTGTGTAGGAGAAAAGGTTGGTGGTTCCTGATAGGTGTGGAATGTTTCTACAAGCAATGGCGTCGAACCTGAAGCCAGTTTCCTTTTTAGTGGAATCATGTAGGAGTACAAAGCCTTCTCTGGAACAATTCTCTGTTACGGAACAACAGCCTACCAGTGTCGGCGTCGATAAACTGGTCCCGCGAGTCCTCGACATCGGTTCTTTCCGTGGACACTGTTCGTGTGTGTTCGAGACTCCTCCGAAGTTCGAACATCTTCGGTGCCCCGGGTGGCGGCAATCCAAACTTGATCGGTGCCGGCGCCGAGTGAGCTTTAGCGACTGTGTGGTTCGGGACCCGTTTTTGGTTCGAGGGTTGCCCGTTCCCTGATGCGCTGTAGGGACTCCGACACCTGTTGCAACGTGAATGCAGATGGTGCTTTGGAACCAATAGGCTCTTTGGAGACAGGCCTCAACGCGGTCTCCGGTGTCTTCCCAGCCTTCGGGTGTTCGATCCGAAGTTTGGGATCGACGACTGGTTGATTCGATATCTTGGCAGCCGCTGCACTTTTCGGTGTCGACGTAGTCGGATCGACCCCCGTGACCTTGGTGGTCGGTGCTCCAACCTTCGGCGCCATAGGCTGTTGCGTCTTCTCGGGACCGAAGGCCTTCTTCTGTGTCTCGGTGCCGAAGCCCTTTTTTGTCTTCTCGGTACCGAAGTCCTTCTTGGTTTGGTCGGCTCCGACGTCCCTTTTCTGTGTCGACGGATTGGAGGGCTTCGATGCCTTCGATCCGACCTGAACCAGTTGCACTTTCGGTTTCGATTTGACCGGTGCTGGTTTCGCTTTCACTGAATCGAATCCAGTCTTTTTTGATAGCGTTGGCTCTTTTGAAATGTTCAAAGCCGGGCCTTCAGGCGGGGCTGTAGAACGGTCCGACCGATCTTGGGTAAGGCCCACAGGCGATCCCTCGACCTGAGCCTTGTCAAGACTGTGTCCTTCGGCCTCCGCATCAATGGATTGGCCTAGCTCCTCGCCCGAGCTATCTTTCTCGGCTCCAAGGGCCTCTTTGTCGTCTACTACCTAGTCGACGACGTCTTCGTCCTCGAAGATCACATCATCATCGTCAGATTGGGATTCATACTCCGAAGCATGGCTCGAGTCTATCTCTTCGACGCTCTCGACTTCCTCATCCTCGGTGCCGAATATGTTAACCGGGGTAGGCGCCGATTGTTTGGCCTCCAATCTAGCCGCCCGTCGATTCCGAAGTGTCTTCTTTGACCGGAACCGGGCGCAGGCCATACATCTTGACTCATCATGATCCGGTGATAAGCATTTGTTACACACCGGATGGACATCAATGTGTGGATATTTCGCGTGACATAAAGGACATCTCTTGAAGGGAGTCCTCGATTCCATCCTCGAACGTCGATCGATGGTCGGACCGAGACTAGGTTCGAGAAGTGTGAATAAGTATAATAGTCTGTCGATACCGAACGTAAACAGTACCGACGATACCTAAAGGCTTTTGCCTTAAATAAAGTTTTCCTAACTTAAGCTAAGATAAGCACATCCGAACCCAATGGCGGAAAAAAACAATCTGAGGATGGAGAGGATGCCCATGCGCACTGTAGTCCAGGGGAGGAGCCACCTATCTCGTGATACTTCGAAGACTCTTCCAGGACAACAATGTGCAATCATCCGGACCCAACACTAGGCGGCGATCTATGCACAGATATGAATTCAGCAGCCCACATGCCTCGAACCCCTCGACATGCAGGTTGGTTTTCCTGCCCGTCCCAGACATTGCTTTTTTGAAGCCTGCAGCTGCAGGGGAGTAGCTCCGAGTTACTTTGGCAATTGCAGAAGTACTGCCAGCCCTCTGGATTTCTTGAACACTGCACAGCGTCAGAATGAGTCAATTGCTCCACGAGGGTTGGGTGCTGCTGGCAAGCTGGCACTGAGTCAGTCGTGCTCCTCGGTTTTTGGGTCATGCCTAATTTGCCCACTCCTTTTGCATCCATAGAAATTTGAAGTCCTGGTATCAGCAGGTCCCCTAAATACTCAATTTAGGGGCGTTAAGGGGAGAGAGGGGCAGTAGTCAATGGGCTACTTACCCCTGGGGTCACTACACCCCCTAGATGACCAATTTGTTTGGGAAGTGGGCATTACCCTGTCCCAGCATTCCTAATTCCTCCACTCACAAGATGATGTAGTTTCTAAGTTTGTGTTTACTTCAAGCTTGTTCACCCTAGAGTTGTGTCCAGCCTAGCAGTGCAACATGCCTCCTGAATAGCTAATTTTCCTGCCTGTCCTAGTGCCAGATGGCCCTGGGGGTGGCATCTCCCTTGTCTGAGGAGACCTTGGCTCGCATATCAAAGGCAGCAGAGGCCTTTGAAGCCTGCAGCCTGGATATGCAGATTTACCAACGTTCCTGTGGAGGAGGTGATTACACCTCTCCCCAGAGCAGGCATTGTTTCTGTCCTCTTGAGAGCAGAGTTCTCACCTCCTAGGGGGTCAGAAACTCATCTGTGGTGACAGGCTGAACTGGACAAGTCAGACAGCACAGTAGAAGGTTGGTAGGGTTCAGGGGGTACCTCCAAGGTACTCTCTGGGTGCATGTATTATTAAATCCATCACCGGAATTAGTGTGGGTTTATTAATACAAGGTGTTCGATACCAAGCACCATATGTTTCAATGAAGCCATTATGTAGGTGGGGAACTCGCTTTGACCAGTACCCAGTACATTCCTCAAGATGGCTTACCCTGCTCACTTGCAATATCTAGTAATAGAACTATACATCACATGGGCATATCTGCTCATGCAGATGTGCCCTCACATAAAATATAATGCACCCTGCCTTAGGGATCAAAGGCCTGCTGTAGAGGTGACTTACAAATATTAGATGCAGTGGCTTTGGCTTGACACACAGGAGTTTCATGCGATGTTTTCACTCATTGTTTGCACCATGTCACGCAGCCTGCAATGGCAGTCTGTGTGGAAATTGAATGTGGGTCCCTTAGGGCGGCATAAGCTATGCTGCAGCCCTTAGGGGTCCTTTTGAACACCCATGCCCTAGGTACTTGGGGTACCATTTACTAGGGACATACAGAGGTGCTAAAGTACTTAGCCAATTGTTGCATAATTAGACAACAGCTTGTTTTAAAGAGCCACGCCTGGCACAGACTCCTGGTCAGCAGACCTCCATGTACTGTCAAGAGTTGGAAATCAGCATCTCATTGCTAATAAGTGAGGGGGGGGGACAACAGCAACAAAGCCCAGTTTCCTACAGTGGACCAACTATAAAACAAACAATAAGCATTTGCAATGCAATAGGTCTCGTATTTTCAAGAGTTTGAGCTATTGGCATTGTAAATGACAATGCCTTTTATTTATGTGTTTTGAATACCTGCAGGCGGTGCGTAAACACGCACTTTATACTTTTAGTCCTTGCTTACGAGAAGCAAGGCTAGCAGTAAAAGAGGCTCAGGGACTGCCAGCCTTCCTTCTCGTAAGCAAGGACTGTAAGTACAAAGTGAAAAGGTTACGCACTGCTTGCAGGTATTCAAAACACAAATAAAAGGCATTGTCATTTACAATGCCAATAGCTCAAACTCCAGCAAATGTGAGACCTACTGGATTGCAAATGCTTGTTAAGCCATAGGATGGCAGGGGCCGTGATGCCAGGCTGTGCCTTTCAAAATCAGGAGGGAGGAAGAGGCAGCTGCAGCCAAAACAGACCAGTCTTTGAATGCACAGCAAATGTAGCAAGATAAGAGCAGGATTTACAGCCCTGTTTACAGAGCTCAGTAAACCACAAGCATTGGTCTCCGGTGCTCCAACTTAAAGAAATAGTGTTCACAAGCTCTGAGTAACAACACATGTAACGGGGGCAGTCCTTGAAAATGGGAGGACCTTTTAAAGCCCATATCCTGAATACAGAATGTCTCATAGAGACAGCGCAAGCGCTGCCTAGGCGAGACCTAAACAGGACATCTGACAGCTTCACTTGAACAGGGTAAGTCCTGCGAACACCATAGCAGGCCATACTTTTTTTTCGAGAGCCCAGAATAAATTCTTCTGGTGGAAGGGCATGTCGCAGCGAGGATGACATCACTTTAATCAGCGAATCAAAGACTGTCAGTTGTCACCGCTCAATACACACACACAAAAATGTACATTGTACAGAATCGGGTAGAAGGCCCTATTCTGTTGCTAAGAGAGGAGGTAGTCCTGAACTGCAAAGCTGATTGGAGGACCTATGCTCATATACAGAAGATCAAGGTGCCACACTCTTGTGGCTCAATCCACAGCCATTACCAGGAGTTAGGCCCAGTTGGTCATGATAGTTTTCAGAACTTTGGACAGGACAGGCAGGGGCAGGAAGGCATACATACAGGAGTCCCATGTTCCATTCTAGCTGGAACGCATCTCATTACAAGTGCTCTTGCGGGAACTCCAACCTGCAAAACTTTCAACAGTGAGAAAGATCTTGCCAAGGTTCCCCCTCCCCTGTTGGAAGATGCTCTGTGCCACCTCAAAATATAGATGCCACTCGTGATCGGCCAGACAAAGCCTGCCTTTTGTCTACTGTGGGATTCAAGGACCCTGTTGGACAAATCTCTAGAGGCGCAAAGCCTCCTGACACAAGACCCAGGATCCTACTCTGCCCAGTTTGTTGCAGTAGCACATTGTGGTGTGGTCTGTGAGAACGTGCATCAGCATCCCCTCGATAGACTGGAGAAAGGTCTTCAGAGCCAGAAGAACAACCTGTAACTCCAGCAGATGGAGGCAACCAGCCGCCATAGACTGGAGTCCCCCTTTCTCCACCTCCTTCAGATGACCTCCTAGCCTAGCGAGGGATACATCTGTAACCACAATCAACTCTAGGTGGGGAAGGGGTCTTCCAGGGGCCTGCTGTTTAACCAGTGCATTTGAGTATCCACTTCAAATCTTAACCAGTCTCCTCTGAGGCCTGGGAGGCACCAGCCAAATTTCCTTGGTGCTGGGCCCATTGGAACCTCAAAATCTACTGCAGAGTATACATGTGCCACCTGGCATAGCTCACGAGAAGGATGCAGGTGACAAGAGAGCAAGAAGCTTAAGAGATGATCTCAACATGATCCAGGATTGAGCGAAAACATTGTGATTATAGCCCGATTGTTCTGAACTCATTGCAGCGGAGGGAAAGCCCGAACTCCACTGTGTCCAAGATGTGTCTAGCGGAAGCCTCTGCAAATGAGTCGGGTGGGACTTTGGCGAGCTCACAGAGAACCCCAAGGATGTCAAGTGGTTAGCAATGTCCAGAAGTGGTTCATGACTGACTGGCAAGCACGCCTTCAACACCCAGTCGTTAACTAATGGAACATTGATACCCACACCATCCAAAGATGGGCTGTATCCACTACCATTACTTTTGTTAACACACCAAGGGGCGCTGGTGAGGCCTAAAAATGGAGCAAAGCAAACTGAAGATGCTCCTGGTCTGCCTTGAATCAGAGATAACTTCTTTGGATCTGCAAGATGGGTATATGAAAATGTGTGTTATGCAGGTCCAAAGACACCATCAAAGTCGCCCAGGTCCAGAGCAGGTAGGGTCTAAGCCACTGAGCATTTAGAATTGGTCTTTCGAAAGGAAGGCTTCAAAGGCTGGAGGTCAAAAACAGGCATGAGGTCCTTGGCCAAACAAATAGCTTAAATAACAACCCTGTCCTCTGAGACTGGAGCTCTCTTAATGGAATCTTTGAATGCAACAGCCATACCTCCTGTAACAGAATGGGCACATGCTGGTCAGAAATCTCCTCTGGTATAGGAGGAATAATGGGCAAGGCAGAAAGAAAAGGTAGTCCATAGGCAAAAAAAAGGTAGGGTAAAGCCCATTTAAAATTATTTGCAAGGGGGGGCGTGGCCAACATGGCGGAGTAGGCGGACGTCTTCCCTGTCGGCTCCTGCTCTGTGGAGCCCCTAGCCTCGGTTTTTTCGCTGTATCTCCCCCCACGCAGCGAGAGGACCCGTATCGGCAGCAGCGGAGCTCCAGCGCAAGCCGGTGAGCGGATTACAGCCTCCGGGACGACCTGGTGGCGGGCGGACTACGGACGGAGCGGAGAAGCCGCGAGGAGGCGGGGCATCAAGCTGAGCCAGACGAGACTGCGGTCGGCTGGCACATCACGCGAGGGACCCGGCTCGCCGGAGAGGCCTGCGGACACGCAGCGGTGAGACACGACCCCTGCTGTCGCTGACCCAGGGGAGGGACGGCGACCCAGTGACCGGCGGAGGCAGGCCCTGATCCAGCGAACGACTGGACTCCTTTGCTGGTAGCGGTGAGGGGCGGCAGCACGGCGGATCCCCCCAGAAGGCCTGGAGCGACCGGGTGCAGCCACAGCACATGCGGACTTCGGGGCTGGGCCCCAGCTGGGACGGCGGACGCGATATAGGGGTGGGGAGAGCCCCCTCCCACCCGGAAAATAACGGACCTGGCCCCAGCACAAGGAGGCAGCAGCCCCCGGCAGGAGAACCAGTGAGGGGCTGGAAACACCGCTGCGGAGACGAGGTGGGCCAGCGGGGAGAGGGGGGGGCAGGACTTTGAAGGGCCTCGATAGAGGGCCGTCGGCCCAGAGCATCAGTGAGTGGCCCCAGCTGACTGAGATGGGAAGGCTGTACATTTGAGGCGACCGGCGGCCCAGCTGGAGAGGCGACAGAGGGAGAGCCCCCCCTCACACCCATCTGCGAACTTTCTCGCTCGGAGCCCGTGTGGAGGTGCAGGAGAGCGATTGGGGACCGGAGGCCCCTTTCCGCACCGGGGAGGGACAGAGCGGTTTTGCGGCCCAACGGCCCCGGCATTGGCGTTGCAGCACCGTCGGATGCGGAGGTAGGGGTGCCAGACGGGGGAGAGTCCGGAAGGAGTGGCAGTAATCTCGAGCACGGAGCGGGGCGGCCTTCACGCCGATGGTGCAGAGTGGCCTCGCGGGAGAGCCGGAACCAGTGCCGAGGGAAAACGAGGAGGGCACCCGCTGTGCCACGGGGACGGAGACTGCAGGAAGTGGGCCAGTGGCCGTGAGAGCTCGGGAGAGGCCGTGTCCCGGAGACCATGGCTGGCACCAAGGGAGGGAGGAAGGGGGAGCGCACCCTCCCAGAACTACTAGGAAGACAGTAGCACCGGGCGGATCGGGGGCAGCAGTCCCCTGGCTCCTCCGGAGGGGCGCGGGACGCCGGAAACGGAGAACCCCCCCTCACCAGGTCCTTTATGGAGTCTCTCTTCAGCACCCATAGGGAGGACTTCCAAACCCTGAAGAGTGAGGTGGCAGGTGAGGTGCGAGAGGTGCGCCGGGAGGTGGATGGCCTGGGAGAGCGGGTGGCCACGGTGGAGGACGCTGGCCGCAGAAGAGACGAGGAAGTTCAACAATTGCAACAGGAAGTGCTGCGCCTCAGGGACCAGCAGATCGACCAAGCACACGCTGAGGACCTTGAAAATAGGTCTAGACGCAACAACATTAGGGTCCGCGGACTGCCATCCTCGGCCGAAGGGGCAGACGTCGCAGGATGTATGCAAACCCTGTTCCGTGAGATACTGGGGGAAGCGGAAGGGTTTCCTATACGGATTGACCGAGCGCATAGAGTGGGACCCCAACGCAGAGCGTCGGCGCTGCCTCTGGACATTCTGGCTTCCCTCCCGGATTTCTCGCTCAAGGAACGCATCATGGCAGAGGCGCGGAGGCGGCAACCCCTGACTTTCCGGGGCCATCAGGTGGCCCTCTACCAGGACCTGTCGGCCATCACGCTGCAGAAGCGTAAAGCGTTCAAGGTAGCTACGGACTTCCTAACACCACATGACACGCCATATACTTGGGGGCACCCCTTTCGACTCCTTTTCCGCTGGAATGGTACGATGCACCAACTGCGCTCCCTGCGGGAGACCTGTGGGGTCCTGGGAATCAATGCGCCAGATGCCGAGGAGACCGCGCAGAGGCGGGGGCGCTCCCGGGAGGATGGATGGCGGAGGGTCTCGGGGCGCAGGCCCCGTGGACGAACTGCACGCCCGGACTCACCCACCATCAGGGCAGGCATGGACGAGGCGGTAATGGAGGTGGCCGGGAACACGGGCGTCAGCGACGTCGCATTGACTGCGTGAGGCAGCTCCGGGGGGAGATTAACACAGCTTTCTCTGCTATGCAGGTTTGGCGGCTGGGGCGGGGGCGGACGTGGTGGCTCGACGTTCACTAGTATACCTCACCGAAGACCTGCCTCCCAGGGAGCAGGACTTGGACATTGAAGTTTCGGGACTTGGGGGGGGGGGGGGGGGACGAGAGAGGGGCTGTTTGTATGTTGCCGAAGGAGGGATGGGCGGGAGACCAGGGAGTTTTGAAGGGGGTTTGGGGGACTGGGAGGGGGGTTTCCTCGCCTTCCCTCTCGGGGGGTCGGGGACAGGGTTTTGGGTCTGGAAGGGGTTGTTTTGGGGTGTTGGGGTGCTGGGGTGGGATGGGGTAGTTGGGAGTGGGGGGGAAGGAGTCGTCCAGTGCGCTGTGCTAGGATTTGTTGCTTTGCCTGAGTTTCCCCAGCTTGTCTTGCTCTGGGCCGATGGGGAGGCGTACGGAGAGGTGGATTGTGGGGAGGGCGGGAGGGGGAGGGGGGGGGGGGGGGGAAGACCTGGTCGCATTTGGGCTGGCGAGTGGTACTAAGCCGCGCGGCGCAGGGGGGAGCGGCTTTGCATACTGTTGTTGGGAGACTGATTTGCGGTTTGAGCTGGGGGGGGGTATGCCAGCCCACTGTGATCTCCACGCAGGACGCTTGCGCCTTTTTACACACTTCTTACTATGCCTCCTCATACCTTTAAGATCGTGACCTTGAATGTCAGGGGTCTGAACAATTCGGTTAAGCGGCGAGCAGTACTTTCCTTGTTAGAAAATGCCCAGGCAGACATATGCCTCCTTCAGGAAACCCACCTGTTACCGCAGGATACACATAGGCTACGCTCTTGTAAATTTCCGACGCAGTTCTTTTCTTCCGGTACTGCCAGGACGGCCGGGGTGGCGATTCTAGTGGCTCGACATTTCGGGGGGGAACACATCCACAAATTGGCAGAAATAAAAGGGAGGCTGTTGGCACATAGGTTTCGGGTGGGTGGCATTACATTCACGATAGGCTCCCTTTATAGCCCCAATGATAAACAGGAGCGGTTCTTGCAGTCTGCGGTGGAAGAGATCTTGGCCTCGCCAGATAGGCATGTTATCCTCGGGGGCGACCTTAACATGGTCTTTGATTCGGCGGTCGACCGGTCGGTGCAGCAATCCCCGCAAGTTGGGGAATTTTCAGCTGGTTGTAAGGCTAGACTTGCGGAGGTGGACCTCCGGGACCTCTGGCGCCAGAAGCACCCCGTGGCCAGGGACTACTCCTTCTACTCCCACGCACACAAGACCTATGCGAGGCTCGATCATTTCCTGGTCACCTCACCGGCGCAGGCCCTGGCGTCCGCCGTGGACATGGGGGTTATTTCCTGGTCGGATCATGCCCCTGTCGAGGCCTCCTTTTGCTTGCCGCCTTCTGCCGCCCCGGCGAGGGTTTGGCGCCTCCGGGACACTCTACTACACAGGAAAACGGTAACGGATCGTATTGAGCGGGTACTTAGGGAATATTTGGCATACAATGATAACACAGATACCACCAGAGCCACCCAGTGGGCAGCTTTGGAGGCGGTCCTCCGGGGGGAGTTCTTGTCAATCTCCGCGGCCGAAAATAGGGAGCGCAAGCTAAAGAGGGACGAGCTTACGGGCAGAGTCCGGGAGCTGGAGTTGATCCATCGTAGAACAGGGGCTCCGAGGATTTGGCGGCAGCTCAAAGAAGCGAGGAAACTTCTTGCCGCCTTGGATATGGACCGGGCGGAGTATGCGGCCCTCCGATTGCGTCACGCCTTTTATACGGGGGGGGGAAATCGCTGTAGCAAGCTTCTGGCCAGTAGGCTCTGGGCCACCCGGCAGAGCCAGTTGGTGAGAGAACTCTGACCCCACGGGCGGGGCAGTTACAGACGATGACTGCATCTCGGCCGCGTTTCGAGGGTTCTACGGGAACCTCTACGCGAGTGACCCGACGGATGGACCGGCTATGACCTCCTATCTGGAATCGGTCGCTCTGCCCTCCCTGGACCCCAGGCAGGCGGACCACCTGGACAGGGCCATTAGCATAGAGGAAGTAGTGTCAGCCATTGTCAGACTCAAGCACGGCAAGGCACCAGGCCCAGATGGCTACTCGGCCCTCTTCTATAAGACCTTCTGCGGGTCGTTAGCCCCCATCCTCACCCGCCTCTTCAACTTCTTCGCGGAACCTGGAGCCATCTCACCTGACCTCTGGAGGGCTTCCGTCACGGTCATCCCCAAACCGGGGAAAGATCCTACACACTGTGGATCTTACCGGCCGATATTGCTCCTGAATGTCGACCTGAAACTCTATACGGGAATTTTGGCAAGCCGCCTGGCGCCTCATCTGCCCGGCCTTGTCGACCCGGATCAGGCGGGTTTCGTTCCGGGGCGGCAGACAGTGGATAATACGAAGCGGGTGGTCCACCTGCTGGAAAAGGCTTCCCGTATTCCGGGGGAGAGGATGATGCTCGCGGTTGACGCAGAAAAGGCGTTTGATCGTGTGCATTGGCCCTTCTTGGAACAAGTGCTGGTGAAGGCGGGTATAGGAGAACGGTTTCGTACCATGATCCTTAACTGCTATAAGGAGCCCTCGGCAGTGGCCCGGGTCAACGGCCACACCTCGGCAGCCTTCCCCATCGAGAGAGGCACCAGGCAGAGCTGCCCGCTTTCGCCCTTGCTCTTTGCTCTCTACATGGAGCCGTTCGCTCAAAGGGTGCGGACGCAGCGGGCGGTGGAGGGGATACGGATGGGAGGCTTTACCCATGCAATCAGTCTCTACGCTGATGATGTCATCTTTACATTGGCTACACCCCGGGCATCGCTTCCAGCTTGTATGGAAGAGCTGGCGGCGTTCGGCGCGGTCTCGGGCTTTAAAGTAAATATGGGGAAGTCGGTGGCTTTGGATATCTCCCTGGCGCCTGACACTAAGGCATATTTGCAGAACAGGTTCCCGCTGCTTTGGTCCTCGGAGGCGATACCATATTTGGGGATCCAGATCGCCCCTACGTTGCCAGCTATGGTTTCAGCCAACTACTCGGCCTTGGGTGCCAAGATCAGGAGCGAGCTGGGCCGCTGGAATCGCGGCATTCTTGCTTGGTTGGGTAGGATGGCTGCCGTCAAGATGACGATCTTGCCGCAAGTACTTTACTTATTTAGGGCCCTGCCGCTGCCGCCGCCTAAAGGGTGGATACAGCAGTTACAGTCGGATGTGGCCCGGTTCATTTGGCAGGGGAAAAAGCTTAGGCTACGTAGGACCCTCTCCCTTTTGTCTCCTGACGCTGGAGGCCTGGGTATTCCCGACTTCCGTAAATACTTTCAGGCGACATAATTGCGGTACTTTATCGAATGGTGCAGGTGGGAGTCGGACAAGCATTGGCTTTTCCAGGACCAAGCAGTGGCGGGCGGCCTCTGCAGGAGATACCGTTCCTGCACCGGTCCCACCGGCCTAAGAACCTCTACGCCTCCTTCATTACCAGGGAACCCCTGCGGGTCTGGGATGCGACCTACCTTAGATATGACCTCACCACCTTTCCCTCGCCGCTTTCACCGCTGGTGGATAATCCTGCCTTCACCCCTGGGATGGAGAAGGGGGCCTTCACGCACTGGCGGCAGGCAGGCTGCAGAGCATTATGTCACCTGTATGGCCCCGAGGGTGTCATCCCGTTCACACAATTTTGGCTGGACTTCTCACTCCCCGAAACGGAGAGACACCGTTATATGCAGGTTCGGCATTGGGCCCTTCAGCCACAGGTGAGGGATGTGGCGGATAGGAGGCTCTTGCCGTGTGAGAGATGGCTGCTGACCCGTACATCGGACTCTAAACTAATCTCGGACCTGTATAAGTTTTTGCAATTACCTTCAACACATTTCCACAATCCAGGGAGGGCTCGATGGGAGCGGGAGCTTGGGAGTACACTGAGCCCCTAGGACTGGGACCAAATATCCTATAGGGCGCGCCACTCAGCATATCATATGGGCCTCACTGACACTTTTACCAAAGTGTCCACTTACTGGTATTACACGCCCGAGTGGATCCATGAGTTCGATCATAGTAAGACAGACACATGCTGGCGGGGGTGCGGACAACGGGGTACACTCACGCACATTCTCTGGGACTGTCCCCTCAACTGCCTACTGGAAGGAAGTGCTGGATGAAATTGATTTGCATTTCGGCATAGAGCTCCCGCGCTTGCCGGCATATACCCTGCTAGGACTCCCAAATGAGCTAATGTATCCCCTCAAGTCCAGACGAGGCAGGCAGATCGCCATTGCACTCGGCTCTGCAGTTCAGACTATCTTGATATACTGGCGTACAGACACAGTGCCCACGATAACGGGTTGGCTCCACAGACTTTGGCACGTGCTGGGGATGGAGAAATTGTCTTTGGTGGTGGCAGGAGATGTAACGCAATTTAATGAACTGTGGCAACCTTTCCACTCTACTGCTCACACAGTTTAGGGAGCTCACCTGCCCGAAGTACCTTCGCCTCCTGCGGCTTACGAGCCCGTTAGCGCCAGATCAGTGAGTGGGACGAGACCCTCCTCCCCAATTACTTATAGCCTTAGGAAATGGGCTGCATGTTAGTAGCGCACTGGACGATGGGTGGGGTGGGTGGGGGGGGGGGGGGGAGTTAGGTGGGGCACTGGAACGTTGGGGGGGTGGGGGATGTTTGTATTGAAATGTAGTGTCATGCCGGACTTTTGCCCCTTTTCATTTGCCGACCTTGTATTGCTGTATATGAGTTTGGATGTGACACGCTGAATGAATAAAATACTTTAAACCTAAAATTATTTGCAAGACCGATCTGTCTGATGTGGCAGATCACCAACCTAGGAAGAAACGTTGAATCTTGCTCCCAATCAGTTAGAGAGGCGCCAGTAGGTGAGTAGTTGTGGCAGCAGATGAATTGGAGAACTGATTCGCGTGCTGTCCACACGCTGCCTGCAAGACATGCATCCTCAAAAGGACTGGTTTGCCAGCTGCACTGGTTGGGAAGATACTCTCCATCCACAAGCCACTTCTCTATAATAACCTCTTAACTTTGAGTTGATGCAGTAACTGTTTAGCAGGCGTCAACACACTCAAAGATCATGCTATAGCGCTACTGTTCTTAAAGCGCTCTAACTCCGTCTGCCTTTTCACCAACACGGTGAGACCCATCAAAGGGCATATCCATGAGGAAAGCCTGCACATCACACAATGCACAAACATAGCAAAAAACAAGGCGGCCTTCTGAGACCACCATAGGACCTCTGGCTTACCACTCTGTGAAAGAGACCAAAGCGAATGGCAGATCAGAACCCTAACTAGTTGCAACACAAAATATCGCTATGTCCTGTGTATTTTGTGATACCCAGTGTTAACTACCTGATCATCATAAGCACCAGGGCTCTAGAACCATTATGTTTTGGTGAGCCTATCAGAGTGAAAGTCTAAAAGGATTTGCTCTAGCACCAGCTCGTTCTCGGGAGTCGGGGAATGGGGGAGCAACATGCATCAGAGTGCCCAGAATGGCCCCAAGGATGAAATCTATTAGAATAAATTCCAGGAACTAATTGAGTATGTTGATAAAAAGAACCAACTACAAAAAAGCTTAGAAAGTATTTGTTAGTGGCTCAAATATGGATACATACCCAAGTATCACTGAGATCTATAGCAAAAACCCAGTTTGCTGCTTGAAAAGTGAACATAATCTGAACCGGAGTAACCCCGTTGAACAATTCGTTGGAGAAGAACAGACTGAACAATTGGGACCAGATTGGTATACAGACAACAGATTCCTCACTGGTGGCAGGGGTAGTGACCAGCAGTTGTCACTATGTGGTCTGTAGCTTTTCATTGGTGAGGAGCCTTAGCACTTGCAGATAATTGGGACATGTAAGTTCTCTGAACGTCTGTGCCAGGAAGCACACACGTTGCCCACATTTTATCAAACTGGGGGAGATTATTCTCAAGGGATGCCGTAATCTTTTCCATACCCACCAGGTCCCACAACTTGTGTAGCCAGTCTATGTGGGTTAGTGGTTTCCCGGACACCTAGCACGTCGTGATCACTGGTTTGGCCATGCAGAGGGCTATTGTCATAGCTTTCCTTGCGTGGGAGCACAGAGGGTAGGTTCAGGCATTGGGCAAACCAAGTTGAATGCAGTTGGGGGAAATGTGGAGTTCCATGCCAAAGATGTTGTCAATATCCTGCAAGACATCATCCCAATACCTTTTAGTTTGGGGCAGAGCCAGAGAGGATGGGTTAGTGTGCCAAGCTCTCCAGAGTTATACCAGCATCTGTAAGAGGTGCTTGGTTTCCACTCTAACCTAGCCAGGGAGTAGTACAAATAGCTGGTTATTTTGAGTAGAGTTTCCATTCTGTATGTTCAAAGGTACAGGTTTTGCAGAGAGTGTCTGATTATTCTTTGGGTGTTAGGGTACGCGCCAGGTCTGATACCCATCTTTTTTGTGTGGGGGATTTTGGTAGCAAAAGAGTTGCATTCAGGAAGCTGTAGATGTCGGCTAGAAGTTGTTTGAGAAATGGAAAAGTACCCGCACCGGAGACAGGGTATCATCGGCCTCCAGGTAGGGGGTTCCATCTCGAAAGTGTTGAATAGTCATACATATCTCCACGTGATAAGATTTTTACGCAACCACAAGCAAACTATAAACTTACTGAAGTTCAGAATGATCAAACAGGTTGCCTATTGTTTTGCAGTTTACTTCTTGCCATGCGAGGTAAGCACTGCCTGTCTAGACCAGTGGAAAGTCTGGGTTGCCAAGTAAGTGGAGAAGGGTGTGTGGAGAGCCCTTTAGCGAGCATTACCTTGTTCCAGGCCTCCACGGTCACCCTCACCACTGGGGAGATATATATTAATGGGGAGAAGGGAGTGGCAGGGAGGGTGTTTTTTGGGAAGTCAGGAAATTTCCATATGTGGATCCCTTCCATGGCTTGGTTGAGGAAGCACCAGTTTTGTTTCATGAGGGGCCTAGCCCATCCCACCATGTATCGTAGTTTTGCAGCTAGGTAGTATTGGTGGAGGTGTGGAACACCCAGGGCTATGTATGCTATTGCAGAGTATGCTCTTCCCCTCGCCAATCACAGGATTTTGCCCTCCTACCCAAAGCTCTCAATTAGTTGTAATTTAGCTATGGAGTGGATGGGGCTGAAGAGGGAGGGTCTGAAGAACATATAGGATCTGGGGTAATGTCATTTTTACAGTTGCCACCTTTCACAGCCACAAGAGGCATCCTGATCGCCAGGGCAGTAGCTCCAAGCGGGCCATGAAGAGTAGGTCGTAGTAGGTGCATTCTGATGTCTTGTCTAATAAGTGGTACATTTTGAGGGCCCAGGTATCGCACCCAATGGTTGGTCCAAGGCAATGAGTACTTCTGTTCTAACTGGGCTTGGTCTGTGGGTGGGGTAATAAGATTCAGTATCTATAATGTTTGGGTGCTTACTTTAAACCCAGCGACCAGTCCAAAAACCTTCAGTTCACTCAGGAGGGCGGGAATGGAAATGTGTGGCTGTGTTAATGTCACCTTGATATTATCAGTGTAAAGGGAAAGTCTATGATCTTGGTTTCCCATTGTGATGCCAGTAATTTGAGGGTGTGCTCAGTTCCCTTTGGCCAGCGACTCAATGCGGACGGCAAATAGGAGTGGGACATGAGACAACCCTGCAGTGTTCCTCCAGTGTTCGCAAAAGGCTTTGCGAGAGTTCCATTGACTCGGGCATTGGGTTGGTTGTAACTGCAACGTATCCATTGTCAGGACTGGGGCCCCAGACATAGTTTATCTAAAATGCTGTGAAGGAACAACCAGTGGACTTGGTCAAATGCTTTTTCTGCGTCAATCGACACCAGGATGGCAGGCATTCAGGCTAGTGTTTTGTCTATTAAGTGGAGTAGTAGGTTTGTGCTGTCGCTGCAGTTCAGGAATTAATCCAGTTTGGTCTGAATATCGTCACAGTATTCGTAAGCCAGGTCTGGGTCCTTTGATGCAAGGTGAGTGAGTAGCAGCGTTCAAAAGACCTTGCAATTTCATCATCCCTTGCTGGTGGAGTCCATTCTTCAGTTGTATCTCGGCTATTGTAGCGTTTTGTGCCATGGCTCAAAGTTTGCATGCATGGAGTGAGGCTGCTGTGTTGCCTCCAACACAGTACTTTTGTTTGGTGTGCAGGAACACGCATTCGGCTTTGTCAGCGTGTAAAGCCTTCAGTTGTTTCCTGGCCAGGTTCAGTTCTCTCCAGGTTTTGTGGGTGCCAGTTCGCTTGTGTTTGTCTTTCAAAGCCCTGATGCACACTTCCAACTCTGCCAGATTTGCTTTCCTAGTCTGATCATGGTGGGCTGAGAGAGCTAGAATTGACCCCTGATCAATACTTTGAGTTTCTCATAGAAGAGAGACTGGGGTCTCTGGTGTGTCATTGAGCTGCAGGTATTGCTGGATAGCCGCTTGTATTTCTTTGCAAATGGATTTTCCAAAGATATACGAGTGGAGTTTGTCATTGAGTCTCCAAAGTAGGTTGGGTGTGGATAGCCTGTGGGTTCTGAAAGAGATCATGATAAGAGAAACATCAGAGAAAGTGGAGATTCCCACTGCCACCTGTGCAGTTGTTGCTGGTATTTGGGAGGATGCAAGGAAGTAGTCCAGCCTGGTGTATGTGAGATGTGAGGCAAAGTAGAATGTGTAAGCTTTGGTGAAGTTGCAGACTTGTCAAACATCTGTCAGGTCTATATCTTTGCAACCAATCTAGTCTATTGGATGAGATCGCCCGTGTTTGGCATGTTCTTCGGGTAGACCTGTCCAGTTGTGGGTTTTGTACCAGGTTGAAGTTCTGCCTCCAAGAGTAGCTTACTAAGGGCAGTGACAATGAATTGTTCTTGGTGGTTGTTCGGTGCGTATATTGTGGCTAAAGTGAAGGGATAGGTTCCCAATGCAATTTGGAGGGAGAAAAGCCGCCCCGGGATCTGTCTGGGTCCAGAGGACATGGTCGAGGAATTTGCTGGATAAGGATGGCAACCCACACTTTCTTACCACTTCCTGAAGAGAAATATTGGTTGGGGTACCACCGGGACAACCTTACCCAGTCTTTCCTAAGTAGGTGGGTATCTTGCCAGAGGCAGATGTCTCACTCCGAATTTCGCAGTAGAGAGATCATGAGAAGGCGTTTTGCCTGACGTTTAGACCTCTAACTTTGATGCTCAGTATCTTGACCATCAGGTTGGGGTGGATATGGTGAGAAGAGCTGGCTCTACTGTCTAGTGTAGCAAGTGCATAGAGGTCATAGAATTTTTGCATTAACTGCAAGCAAGTAGACATTGGGCGAGAGCTGCTTAGGTTAAAAGGGGAACCAACAAGGGGACTTAACAATTAACTTAGGTAGTTTCAGGTTGGGGGTCTCAACTGTTGTAGTGGGGTCCATGTCGATGGGTGAAGTAGTGTGCCACGTTATAGTTTATGCAGGTGCGCTTCACAACTCCCATTTGAAGTCAGGGTGTCGCTGGTCAGCAATCCCGGTGTTGGAGGCTGTAGCGCTGATCTGGAGGAGATCGGGTAGGACTGTAGAGTGGGTGTACCAAGTGGGAGATCAGAGCTCCTGTTCCCATGGAGAATCTTGATTGTCCCATACAAAGTTGAGCCGGAGGGGATGCACCCATTCGTATTTGATGTCTTTTTATCAGAGAAAGGTGATGGCGTCTCTGAAGCGGTGTCGACATTGGAGCGTAATGGGTGATAGGTCTGGGTAAAGCCATACCTTGTTGCCCTGAAAAAGGACAGGCGGTAATTTTTTGCCGCCACCACAATAGAGTCTTAGCTTGTAATACTGGAGAGAAGGCAGTATGTCTTGGGGCATGCCAGGTGAGTGGGCTGGGTGGCCTGCTCAGGGCATGCAGTCTAAAATAATGTCAGTTTCAGCTATGGGTGGGAGAATTTGTTTAAAAAGGTCGGTAACATAGCCAACATCTAGGTTGAGGGGAACGCCTTTGATTTGGATATTTGACTGGCATGATCTTTTCTATGCATCTTCCAGCTGGGAAAGAAAGTTGAGGTTTTGCTCTTGGAGTTCCAAAAGTGTGCGCCTATTGAGTCCAGTTACTCTTTCTTAGCTTCACTGGTGTCTTCCAGCATTGGAACTCGTTGGCCGATGCTAGTCATTTCTCGCTTGACGACTTCTATATTGGCTGCCATCTCGTCTTGTAGAGCGGCAAAGTCATCTTACAGGGTTGTGGAAATTTAGCTTGTAACTGAACATTATCTGCGCCATCTTGCCTCTCCCCAGCGCGACACACAGGAAAGCGCACGGCAGCCATTTTAGGCACTTTTGGTCTCTCCCTGCTCATTGCCGATCGCCAGCGCGTCCCCCTGGCGCTGCAAGCACCCCCTCCCGCGCGCCGACCACCCCCGCTCTCTCATACACGGGCCATAAACCCTCTCCTTCTGGGCGACCCTGCCATGGAACCACATCCCACGCCTGACCGACATCCCATACATGGTCATGCATCTCTTTGATAACCCCCTTCCTCTGCGCCCGATTGTCCGAACCGATCCCAGGCCATCACCTAGCCCTGCGGATGCAGTTTATTGCCCCTACTGTAAGGGAAACACCCCACATCAAAGGGATTACAGCAGATCAAGGCCCCCACCCCCTGAGACCCGACCGGTTGCACACACCACCGGGAACTGGCGGAATATCCTGCTGTGTGATAGCCATCTCCTACTGCGGGTGGGGTAGGAACTTCCACTGTAGATGTGTGGGAACGAGCTCGAAGTGGGGATTCCGAGGATGTTCTTTCATGCATCAAAGTGATCTCAAGAATGTGCCATGTATGATAACCTGCAATAAAGTCATAAACCTGTGTATAAGAGGCTAGGCCTCAGAGATGCAGTTAGAGCACCTCGTGACGATACCTTGCTGTCTGATCTGATGTGTTCTCCTCTGGAGAGAATAAAACTTTGTTTCCTGCCTTCCAGTCTCCGGCGCCTGCCTCTTTGTTGGTTTAGCATCGAATGGTATAAGAGGCGATTACCGCCGGGCAATACTTGAAAGGTTATCGACTGCGACTGCCGCTACCATTTAACAATTGGCGTCCCAAGCGTGGGGCCCATCAGCGACACGTGGATCAAGTGGGAGAGGTCCCGACGACAGAGTGAACGACTGCAACGATCGGGAGAGCTCCTGCCCGATAGACCCTCGTCTGGCAGCCGATCATCCGAACTTCACTGGTTCCGAACAGACCTCTCTCGAGTGATCTACGGTCCTGACTGGGAACCATCAGGAGTGCCGCGACAATAACGGAGAGTAGAGGACGATCGGGCGCTGGAGGCGGAAGACGAGAAACTGTCCACGCGGTCCGGGTAAGGTCGTGAAACACGACAAATTGCGAAACGATTGATTGATTGAAAAATACTAGTATTGCTTATTGATTGTTCTCTTTGAGATATTCGCTGTCTACAAACGGGGAGGAGTAGAAACTCTCTCTCTCTCTCCCTTTGCAGATAGTGAAGGGTAGGTAACGCAGACTTTTGTCCCCGTTGTAACCCGTCGTGCCTATCTTTATCTCCCCACTGATTGATTGTCCGAACATTGATTGTTTTGAAGGATAGTGCTCTTTGAGATATTCTCTGTTTGCAAATAACGTAGAATAGAAATATTCTGTCTAGTCTTTGCAAATAGTGAAGGGTAGGTAACGCAGACTTTTGTCCCCATTGTAACCCGTCGTGCCTATCTTTATCTCCCCATTGATTGATTGATTGTCCGAACACTAGTTGTTCGATATTGGTTCTTTGGAGGTATTCTCTGCTTACAAATAACGAGGAATAGAAATATTCTGTCTAGTCTTTGCAAGCAGTGAAAAGATAGGTAGTGCTGACTTTTGTCCCCGTTGAAACCCGTCATGCCTATCTTCTCCCCACTGATTGGTAGTTGGTTCTGCCCGGACCGCTTATTAGAGGTGGACCATCCGGCTCCACTGGAGGGCACCCCTAATAAGGACATGTTCACTAAATATGGACTAGTCACCGTAGCTTATAGCAAGCTATGGCATAAATATACAAAGGGGGACCCCGAGAGTCAGTGGCCACTGGTGGGATCTTTTTTTGACCCTACAAAACTAAAAAGACGCTAGGAAATAGCCCTTTGTGGGATATATGAAACTAGCGGAAGGAGCCAAGCTCACGGTCAAGACGGCCACGAGGTAGCTCGGCTCCGTCGCTCTCGCTGCCTAAACATGTCTGCCCTACCACCCACCCCGCCCAGTAAACACGACAAAAATCCCACACGACCGGAAGCCTGCTGATACCCACCATCGACGTCACCGAACTGGACTAGGATCACGCACAATTGGACTATGCCATTTTCCGATTACACAGTAACTAGATTGCAAATATGTACAACACTCCAACAAAGTAGTATGATTAAAACATTTTAATAATTTATAGGTATAACAACATTCCAACAGGGTGAACAAGTTAAAACACGTTTTAAACAACTATTTACATGACAGTCTGCTGCAACCTCCATCCCAAAGCATTTACGTCCGCGTGACACCGTCCTCGCCTCTCCTTCCTCGAAGTTGCAACATTGGCCTGTTTTGGGCGGTCCTTTTAGTCGGCTTTGGGCTATAAAAGCCATGCAAAAAATCCATCGACATCAGTGGCGGACAACTGTGCGAATAGGCCAGAAGCTACATGCGGCGCCAAGACCCTGGCAACGCCGAGGTGGGGTCTGCCACGTGTGCGGATCTTCCCATTCTCCTCTTCTTCCTTCAACAACGAAGGGTGCCCTGGCGGGGGGAAGCGACGCGGACGGGCCTCCCCCGCCTCCCCAGGTGGAGGCTCACCAGCAGATGAGGGCACCCCAGCCGTCTCTTTCACCAGCCAGCTGAGTTACACCCTGCCATTTTACTCGCCGGCCAGCTGAGTTGCACCCCGCCGTTTCTTTCACCGGCCAGCTGAGTTGCACCCAGCCATTTCACTCGCCGCCCAGATGAGTGGGCGCCCCTGCACTCACCGACCGGCTGCAATGGGACAGCCATTCAAGTCTTGCCTGCCGGGTAGCCACTCAGGCGCAGATCCACTAAGATTGCCATTAGCGTTTCACCCAAGAAATGGGCCCCCGCGGCCGAGGGATCGAGGGACCCACCCCGGTGGCTGTAACGAAGAGCTGCTGCTGCCTTTGGACTCCGGCGGTCGGTTCTTCGGATCCAGGCTTAGCCCACCGTGAGACGGCCCTGGACTCGGAGGCTTGTCTGCTCGGGCGTGGGCCCCACCCCTTGAAAAACACCCTCTCAGCTTTGCAGGTTCTGCGGGAGTCATTGACATTCGACTCCCGTGGGCCTCCGGTGGGGACAATCGCCGCTATTTTTCTTGATTATTCCACGCTTACTTGTCCTTGCCCCGGGCGGCAGCCATCTTGCCTCCGTTTGGTGTCGTAAAAGAAAGACTGATTCAGGGCGACGGCAGAAGAACCCGCCTGCTGTCCCGCCCCAAGGACGAACCACAGCATCGCTACAAGACCGCGGTGACGCCATGCTGACGCTGATGAAAAACTCTCGAACTACCGAAGGGGATTCTGGTCCGGCAGCTAGTTAGTGGAAAGACTCATAATTGTGCACTGAACCCACCCGACCTCACCCCAAAATGGCGCCGAGACGCCTCTCACACCGTGGCCGGCCTGAAAGGTTGTAGGCCCGTATTTGTATACTGACATTGTTTTAAATAAAGGACTTCTTAAAGGAATTACGGAATCAGTGTCATGACAAATCATCTAGGTTGGTAAAGGTTTTTTTTTAATAAATGACTGTTACTCCCAAGCAATAGAAAACAGATAATGCAGACCCCATTTACCTGAATCTTTTTGATTAACGGAATTTGTACCTGTCACACCTGTCTTTTTCCAAGAGTTGTCAGAAAATGATCGACTATAGCTTAAGGTATATGCCGAATGCAAGGTATGGTATCTTGCACCATAATATACGACCGATTGAGAAATACATGTACGACCAGGGAACCCGAATTTAGGAGATGAATGAAATAGAGCATCTTTGTTTCGGAAGAAAAGAATAATAGGCCTGTGGTATTACCCACTCCTGCGGCTAGCCTGGTACGTGGTAAGTAGAACTTTTTCGTGTCTACGCGCGCTAATGTACTTTGAATACTGCACATCCCCTCCCCTCTTTTCCCTCTCTATAGGTCACGACGAAGTTCCGACTGAAGAATGGAGTGGACATGGACCGCAATATAGGAAAAAAAAAAAAAAACATAGACAAACGTTGTGGGATAATGCGCAAAGTGCAGACCACCATTGGGAACATGAAAAACTGTATGATAGGATTGTGCGTGTATGCTACGATTATGCGGCATGAATGTGTATGCATTTCATGCTTGGGTGGCTTGAAGAGAGCGTCATCGTATGATTGAAGTGCTTGTCTATCAATCAAAGGGAGGGGAGTAAAAGGTCCGACATCCCCCCCCCCTCAAGATAAACTACAAAATACTGAAAATACGCAGCATGCATAGGGAAGAGGACAAGAAAGGAAGGGTCCCCATACTCAACGTAGCCCTGTATCTCCGTCTTAAGTTTCTACGCTTGATGTATGTACTGTCACGCCCTATCCGGTATTTGTGTGTACGTGATCACCAAATTTATGTCTTTCCCCCGCTTGTGTTTTCTTACATAGAACTGACCCATGCTACTCCAATGTTGTGTGTGCACCAAGTAGCCTATTATCGTACACATGTTTCTCCCTCCCTCCCTCCCTCCCTCGCTGAAGGCTTTCTTGCCCTCTTTGTTATTTTTGAACAAATTAACGACACATACCTCCTCAGTATGTGTATAATTGGCCTCGAACGCGGCGGTGTTCGAACAAATTGACAGAAACAAAAACGACCTTACTTTACCACGTTACTACCTCTCCTTTCTGCAAATGTTGAACTTAATTGGCTGAGAAAGAAAGGACAGGTAAGACGACTGATGTCTCCCAATTTGGCCCTCAATCACGGGGACTATATGTCAGTGGTTTTCGTTTTTAGAGCTTTAACAACACCCTCTCCACCGCCCAGAATTGCCCCCGCCCAATTACCCCGAACTAGAATGTCTAAACACCCCGTTCTCCCAAAATAACCCCAGCCCTGTACTAGCCGTCTCAGAGCATTTCGAACAAAACAGCTGATGATCTTATTCTCTAAAGGTACATCGCCTAAGCTGATAAGGGTTACCTATTGTCTCCAGCAAGAAAAATGTTTAGCTTATGTCCCTCCCCGAAATAGATACCTGTGAACCCATGACAGTAGCACCTCGCATTTTTTTCTTTTCATAAACTTAGCAGTCCTCGGAGGAAAATGTGTACTAACAGAACTTGTGTTAAGAAGAACGAGTCTCTACCGGAGAAGCCGGTTCGAATTTTTGATAAACCAGAAAGTCAACAGATGTCAGGCTTCCTGCAACGATTATAGGGCACAGGAATCGACACCTAGCAGGCCAGACGAACAGGAACACCCACAGAAACCTGCACCACAGCAATGATTAATAGATTAGTAACACACACCGACATAAGAGTTAATAGACATCAATCATGCAGCGACCGACAAAAGCATTTCCCTAACTACTCGGTGGTTGGGAGAGAGGATGAATTGTGTAAATGTCTTCCCTACCAACTCTCTAAGATTTTGTTTCTTGTACTCATTCAAAGATAACCTCCGGCCATCGGAAGAGAGGGGTCAGACGTGACGCACAGCCTGGCTGCGGACCATGGAACATCTATGGCATCGACCAAGGGGGAAGCAATGAAGCAAAAAGGGCGTGAGACGAGGCACCATTATCAGGATGATAAGCGATAGAACGAAGGGCTATCTCGAGGCCCCCTGCTCGCTGACCAGCGTGCCTGAAGTCCCAACCCGTCGGGCCCGATTGATGGGCCCAGTGCTGGAAGATTCTGCTCTCCTTGGTCCGCTTTTTGATCCGATCCCACTCCACCCCCTCTTCCCTCGGCATCCCGAAGCACGCCACACCCCTTCTCTCTCTTTTATATGGATTTTGAATTTGACTTAACTACAGAAGAACAAAAAGCGGGTACCCCGTCTCAAAGTACCTATGATAAAATGTGTTAGGGAACAGGACTGTGATCGGAGAACGAATGGTCACACCCTGCTACGTGAAAACTTGGATTTGAGCTGGACCTTCGCTCCACCGCCGGTGGTCAACAGTGCCAACAAAAGAAGAACAACAATAAGAGCTTACCAATGATGGCTCGTTATAATAGGACACTGGAAAGAAAAACTCCCTTCCATGACTGTAACTCATGTTAAGTTGAATTCCTCTCCCAACCACCTTTTTATATGGACTATCTTCCAATCGAGTTTTCATGATATTGCGTCAGTCACTTCCAACTGTACACTGATAAGTTAAGAAACTCTAACTTTGTATAATGACATTTGTATAACACCAGCCGTGCACATGACTATGCTGACTATTTTTGATCCACACGAAGTCTGGGCCTTAAGCAATGTACGAAATATCCCTTGTTTTGCCAGAAACATTTTTGCTTTACGGTATCGTGTTTGTGCTCAAACAAGCTCCCCTCCTCCTATCCCTGGGCCTGACATGCGGCACAGCTGATGTAATTTTGTATGCACTACCTCCTCGCCTATTTTATCAACTATATGTAACTATGTACAATTGTGTCAGATTGCTCCTGCCGGTCCTAAAGACTCTGTACTTTTAAGGAATGCATGAAAAACATTTACGGTATTATAGCTAAAGGGTTAACGAAGGTGAATGTCGGCCAGGCAAGCTGGCGAGATATGTTAAAAGGGAGGACTGTGGAAATTTAGCTTGTAACTGAACATTATCTGCGCCATCTTGCCTCTCCCCAGCGCGACACACAGGAAATGGCACGGCAGCCATTTTAGGCACTTTTGGTCTCTCCCTGCTCATTGCCGATCGCCAGCGCGTCCCCCTGGCGCTGCAAGCACCCCCCCCCCGCGCGCCGACCACCCCCGCTCTCTCATACACGGGCCATAAAACCTCTCCTTCTGCGCGACCCTGCCATGGAACCACATCCCACGCCTGACCGACATCCCATACATGGTCATGCATCTCTTTGATAACCCCCTTCCTCTGCGCCCGATTGTCCGAACCGATCCCAGGCCATCACCTAGCCCTGCGGATGCAGTTTATTGCCCCTACTGTAAGGGAAACACCCCACATCAAAGGGATTACAGCAGACCCCCTGAGACCCGACCGGTTGCACACACCCCCGGGAACTGGCGGAATATCCTGCTGTGTGATAGCCATCTCCTACTGCGGGTGGGGTAGGAACTGCCACTGTAGATATGTGTGGGAACGAGCTCGAAGTGGGGATTCCGAGGATGTACTTTCATGCATCAAAGTGATCTCAAGAATGTGCCATGTATGATAACCTGCAATAAAGTCATAAACCGGTGTATAAGAGGCTAGGCCTCAGAGATGCAGTTAGAGCACCTCGTGACGATACCTTGCTGTCTGATCTGATGTGTTCTCCTCTGGAGAGAATAAAACTTTGTTTCCTGCCTTCCAGTCTCCGGCGCCTGCCTCTTTGTTGGTTTAGCATCGAATGGTATAAGAGGCGATTACCGCCGGGCAATACTTGAAAGGTTATCGACTGCGACTGCCGCTACCATTTAACAGGGTAGTGAAGAGGACCTCCATGAAGGAGCTAATGATGGACGCTTCTGAGCTCTCCTGGTCCATCCCGGGTGGTGGTGTTTCATGTGTATGGTGCTCCCTCACCATTGAGTCTTGTTGTGGGGTCTGGGTTCTTGATCATTGCCTTGGACAACATGTCCCTCAGGGTAGAGTCATTCTTGGCCCAGGGGGCCAGCTGGCTGCTCACAGGGCCGTTACAGGAAGGTTGGATGTATGCTTCGTAGAGGGAGAAAGGTCTGCTGGGTTGACCCAACCAGGGCTTGAAAAATCCACTCGACCACTCGCATTTGCGAGTCAGATTCATTCAGGACGAGCTATTTTTAGGTCCTACTCGACCTTTCTGGCGAGTAGGAACACAACCCGACACTTGACCTCTGCCTCTGAAAGCAGAGGAAATGTGGCAAGATTGAAAGGCATCTTTATTGCTCACAAAGTAAATGAGCAATAAAACGGCTTTTAAATCTTGTTAACTTTTCACATGTGCTCAGCTTTCAGAGTCAGAGGTCAAGTTAATTTCAGTTAGGTCGAGGAGATTTTGTAGGTTACTAAATCTAGTGCAATTTGTATGATTTTTCGAGCTGTGCCAACATCGCCTGGCGGTGTAGCAAAAAGGTGGAGGAGGAGTGGGAGTGTACTCTAGGTTAGGCGTGGCCCCCTTTTTCTTCCATTTCCATGTGGTGGACTTCAGGGCAGGTTCTCGTGGCCGCTGGTGAGACATCAGCGGTGCTTGTGCAATCTCAGTCCAGGATGCCTGTAGGTAGGGGGCTCTGCCGTTCTCCAGTAGGCTCTGGTAGGGAGGCCAGGTGGTGTCCATCTTATGATAGCTCCTATGTGCAAAGCCTGGGGCTAGTGTGCATGTTGACTCAGATGATGCATCTCCTTGGGGTGGGTGTCTTCTTCAAATGGGGAGCACCTGTGCTGCATTTTGCATGGGTGATTTTTGGGGGCGGGGGGGGGGGGGGGGGGGTTGGTGATCAAAGATGTGCCTAATCTCGGTTCACAGGTGCCCAGGTCTCAACTGGGAGTGCGTTAGCATAGGGGCATACAGCGGCTTCATGTGAAGCAGGACCGTAAGTGAGCAGGAGTGGAGACTAACCCATTATAGTGTGTTCCACTAGTGTTCGCCTTGTGCCATGTCTATGGGCCATCCATCTGGAGCAAGTGTTCAGGCTGTTGACCAGCAGGTATGTGGTGGGTGAGACTACTTTAAGCAGCAGCGGCCCAACAGCGCGTCTCCAACTGCAGTGTGGTCAGCTCAGGCCTTTCGTTGTCTAGGCGGCCATCGCCATGTTGGGGAGGGCGGCTGCAGCAGAAGGGCCAGTGAGACCCCAGTTAGCTTGTAACAGGTGAGCAGGCTTTCAGTTTGGCTTCCACTGTGCGGGAGCAGGACCAGCAACGCTTCTTAAGGCCAGTGTATGCGACGGGTTGCAATACAGGCCAACCCATTTCCCATTGGTTCTATGCAGCTGCCGCCACGTTGTGAGGGTGGCTGTTGCAGGAAGGCTAGAGAGACCCCCCCGCTGGCTGATCGCAGTCACCAGCAGGTAGACATGAGCACTACCCCTTCTAGAGGTGCTGCGCCACAGAGTTTCAGCTTTAAAGTTTTTTGTCGGCCGCCAGGACTGCTGACTTTCAGGCGGGTCATGCAGAGATGTTCAGAGGAGCTCCTGTTCATCTACCATATTGGACAAGCCCCCCCCCCCTTGCTTTGTTCAGAGGTGGGGAAAATTGATTTATCCTCGACAGCACTGCCTCAGCTGACCCTACCATTAGAAAGACTTTTGTAGTGGGCCAACTGCCACACAATTAGGAGTTCCATGGCATCAGAAGCCCATCCAAATTTGGGGCAAAGTTGTCAATGAAATCCTTTCCCCATCTATGTCCCCCATGGGTAGCCTGGCAGTCTTGGCTAAGGAAGTTATAAATGACACCCAGATGTTGGGGATAAACTCCAAGCACGTCAGGTGCTTTGAGTCTACATTTTTCTAGTTGAAAGGCCGTGAGTTGGGGGTTAGTCTTTGAAAAAATACAAAATGCCTGCTGGGTCATCATGCTGCAGTGACCAAGCAGGATCAGTGAAGCCATGTGTACTGCTCGATTTTCCCGGCCCTATTGTGTTGATGGGTGATTAGGGTGACTTCAGTCTATTACCATTCAAGCCTAAGGGTTAGAGTAGTGAATGAAGTCTATTTACTAGGCACTTCGACATGATCCTGTGTTCTTCCCCATAGATTAGGGCTTGCACACATATCCTAGGGGATAGATTCGTTAGTATTAGGGATAACCTGCCCTGTAGTGAGAGTATTTCATGGAGCCGTGCTGAATTCAGGCCTGGTAGGCCTCAAACGGGAGAGACTCCATCTTTCTTTCTGCTCCGGCAGCTTGAGATGCTTCTAGGTTAAAGGGGATGTTTTAGTTATGAGGTGTTATTCGCTTGGAGAGAACCGGTTCAGACCGGCCCTTATCGAAGGATTGTATTTTTCTTCATGCCGAAGACACTACATCAGGCCGGCCGGCTGGGAAAGTGTCCTTGGTACGGGGAGGTACAAGAATTTGGTGGGCGGCAGGTTACGGGCCGGAATTTTCCATGAGGAAATGCACCTCTATATTAGTGAAAGTCTGAGGCAGTTACGGCGCACTTACTTCTGTCCGTAGGCGGCATCTAGCCGTTAGCAGTAAAGCTACTACTTATTCCAGGGAAGACAGATGACAAACTTGAAGGCGGAGAAAAACCGAGAGACAGATACTCTTCTAGCAGAATTGCCAGAGAGGAGAGAGTAGCCGATGAGGAAGAGGTCCCAGTGACTCGGAGAAGGGAGACTACGGAGGTGTGACCTCCAGGCGAGCCAAGACACAGACGAGAAGGGAACCTAGATGACCATTGAGTGCAGGCTACACACGACTAAGGTGATGTCGACCCCTTTCTTATTAGAGTGTACAACCTAATCTTTCACTTTTCTGTGCAGGTTATGTGTTACACAGTAATGTTATGTGATTGCGTATATAATAAATAATAAAGTATCCAGTTTGTAGTGAATCAACATGTGCTGCGTGTTCTTGTATAAGAGGGTAGCCTATTCTTCTAGTCAGCTGTGACTTGACATGAACAGATGTTAACCCTGATCAGGTAAGTGGTAAGTGAACAAGGGAGAGAGGAGCCTCTCGAACCAGAGAACAGGTTGTGCTCAAACTGGCAGTTCTTGTGTGATCTGATAAATAGTAAAACTGATTCCCCTGTTGTATGTTATGGTAATCATAGGATGAACTTGTTGAGGCTGCCGTCTGGGTAGGAAGTCCTGGGTCCGTCGGGGACCGCGAGGCTGAGGCTGCCGTCTGGGTAGGAAGTCCTGGGTCCGTCGGGGACCGCGAGGCTGAGGCTGCCGTCTGGGTAGGAAGTCCTGGGTCCGTCGGGGACCGCGAGGCTGAGGCTGCCGTCTGGGTAGGAAGTCCTGGGTCCGTCTGGGACCGCGAGGCTGAGGCTGCCGTCTGGGTAGGAAGTCCTGGGTCCGTCTGGGACCGCGAGACTAAGGCTATCGTCTGGGTAGGAAGTCCTGGGTCCGTCTGGGACCGCGAGGCTAAGGCTGCCGTCTGGGTAGGAAGTCCTGGGTCCGTCTGGGATCGCGAGGCTGAGGCTGCCGTCTGGGTAGGAAGTCCTGGGTCCGTCTGGGATCGCGAGGCCGCCACTTGTATTATAAGAGGTCTAGATATATATATATATATATATATATATTCACAGACAAAACCATAGGTTTCAGGCACGTTATAGTTAGGAATTAGCATTTATAAAACCTCAGAAATTCACTGAATAAACCATAGGTTTCAGGGGTGTTATAGTTAGCTGGACTTTTCACTTGTACAAAACCATTGAAATTCCCCCGTTATAGTTAGTTCAGCTAACTATAACTCGCGCGCCCGCAATGCACTGCTGATGACGTCACATATTACATCACTCATGACATGGTCAGTGACATCACTCATGACATCACTGATGACATCTCAAATGACATCACTGATGACATCCAGTGAATGTGTGTTTTTCTGAAAATTAAATATGTTTTATATATGTATATCTCAAGGTCGATGGAAGAATAAATGGGTATATAAGTGTCTAAATGGATGATTTGTTTTTGAAAAATTGATTGTGTAACTGACTGATTAAGTGTATCATAGTGAATACATGGCTTAGTGAGTAATGTTTAAATATGTAAATATCTGTATCAGTCTCTCACTTTGTGTATAAGTGGCTGCATGGGTTGGTGAGTAGCTACATGGGTGTCTATATAGGTTATTAGTTGGTTTTTTGAGTATCAGTCTGAGTGTCTGCATGGTTCGGTGGGGGGTATTACGTAGTGCATAGGTGCATGAATGAGTGACTCACTGTTTGTATGGGTTGAACACAGCATGTGTGCAGGACTGTATGGGTGGATGAGTGTGTGTATGGGTGTGTTAGTGAGTGAATGACTGTCTCAATAGTGTCTTTATGAGTAACTACATATGTTTTAAACTAGTATATGTGACTATTGGTGTATATATGTGAGTATATGTGAGAGTGAGAGATTGAAAGAGTTCCTGTATGAATAAGTATGTGTTTCTATAAGTGATTGTTTAAAAGACTAAGTATGTGTAAGTTTCCGTAGAAGTAAGTATGGTGGTGTGTGTATAACTGTATATGCAAGTAAATGTATGTTTGATTCTTTATTAGCATGAGTGACTATGTGTGTGAGTAACTCTATGGATGAGTGGCATTGTGTAACAGGATGTATAGGTGTATGAGTACATATGATGAGTGAGTACATGTATGAGTGACTGTATAGGACTGTTGGTGAATGAGTGGATGTGTATGTGGATCTTAGAATTACTGAAGAGGTTGTTGTAACTGGTATTGGTATGTCCATTGTTTTGAAAATTTTAGTCTCTATTTTTGAATGTGTGTATCAAAGGTTATATTGGGGTGAGAGGAGGTCTGCCACTCTATCACAAGGATGATGTCATCAGTGATGTCATTTGAGATGTCATCAGTGATGTCATGAGTGATGTCACTGACCATGTCATGAGTGATGTAATATGTGACGTCATCAGCAGTGCATTGCGGGCGCGCGAGTTATAGTTAGCTGAACTAACTATAACGGGGGAATTTCAATGGTTTTGTACAAGTGAAAAGTCCAGCTAACTATAACACCCCTGAAACCTATGGTTTTTTCAGTGAATTTCTGAGGTTTTTTAAATGCTAATTCCTAACTATAACGTGCCTGAAACCTATGGTTTTGTCTGTGAATTTCAAAGGTTTTTTAAATGCTAATTTCTAACTATGCCTACAGAGATAGGACATGTGAAGAAAGAAGAAAAAATGCACAGAAAGAAACAAAAGAAGTGCAGAAAGAAGCAACAGAAGTCCTCAAATACGAAGATAAGTGCAGGAAGAAGGATAACGTGCAGAAAGAACAAAAAGAAGAGCAGAAAGAAGCCTTGTTGCAAAATCATCCTGTACCCTCAACTTTTTCAGACGGATACTGGTGGTAACTGAGTCTGACTAACCAGTCCTAGAGCCAGTGCTATGTTAAAAGACACTTAGAATACAGTGAAAACACCTACATACACTAGGGAACATTATGCGTTGGGGTCCCCCTGTGATTAGCCTTACCTCCTCTATAAGCCCCTAGTATATAATAGGGCATGGGGATTAAAACTACCTCTTAAAACAGGCCACAGGGCGTTTTTGCACACGTTAACTCAGGCCCCGTCCCCTCCTTTCACCATTGTGTAAACACGCCCTGTGTCCGTTTTTAGTTGGGAGATTAAGTTCATTTGAGTCCTGAGGGTCCCTAGGGTCCAACTAGCCCACTAGGTACCTCCAGTAAGTGCCACAGAGCTGCGTTGCAGAGAGGTGTAAAAAGTGGCACGGCCTGGACCACCTCTCTGCAATGCAGCTCAGTGGCGCTTACTGGAAGCACTTGGTGGGCTAGTTAGCCCCCAGGGGCCCTCAGTATTGAAGGGAAATTATATCCCCAATTTAAAACGTGCCACGGTGCGTGTTTGCACACGTCACCTCAGGCCCCGTCCCCTCCCTTCACCACTGTGTAAACGCGCCCTGTGGCTGTTCTAAGTTGAGAGATTAAGTCCCCTTGAATCCTAAGGGTCCCTAGGGTCACACTAGACCACTAGGTACCTCCAGTAAGCGCCACAGAGCTGCGTTGCAGAGAGGTGTAAAAAGGGGCTTGGCCTCAGAACACCTGTCTGCAGCGCAGCTCCCTGGCGCATACTGGAGATGCCTGTTGGGGGCGTGTTTGCAGAGTGCTGCATGGAGGGGGCATGGCCTCCGGCACGATGCCAGTCTTTTATTTATTTTATTTTTTTAAGAAGGGGGGCTGTGTGGTTCCCCTTCTTATTCTAATTTATTGGCCCTGATGACCCCATCCCCCAGGGCCTGTCTCCTAATTATATTTTTTTGACCCCAATCCCCAGGGCCGGCCACTGTTTTTTATTATTTTTAAAAAATATATATTTATAGACACACCTAGGACATGCTGGACAAACCGTAAGTACCTATCACCATGACGATTTGCGTGATATTCATTAAAAGGCGACTATGCATGCAATTAATCCACGTGGAATGTATTTACACCACTAGTGAAGCTCTGACATGTCTGATGCTCTACCGTGCCTAATCCCGGTAGACACCCTTGTCGTTTATTTATACAAACATGGGTAGCTATTGACGGGCACATTTAATACACATGCACACCAAGCCATTCAAAGGGGATTCGACAAAAATTCGACCAAAACTATGCAAGAAACCCCCCTCACAGTTAATAAAACACACATCCACTGCCGGATGTGTAATACTTTTTATTTTACTCTCTGGAAAGGGGACGAACATCACTTGCGAGTCACAGCGCGCTCCTGACAGAGCCCAATGCTGTGTTACACCCACCATTGCCTGCCGAGTGCCACACACCTCTGTATTGTATTCCACTAGCTAGTGCATATGCTATGACACTCTCTAGCCCATGTGCACTGTAACACCACCCCGTGAAAATGTCATGCCACACTTGTCTTCGCACGGGTTATATTGCCCCATCTAACGTGCCTTCCTCGATGCCTATGTTATAACGCACAGTGCTATGCCATACATATTACAATTTGGGATCCATATCTTTGTCACAGTGCATATGCAATGTTACACTCCCCAGCACATATTTTATATTACAACTTTAGAGACTAGTTAGGTTACACAACACTGCCCTGTGCATATTACACTCCAAGGCGCATATCGCATAGCACGCGCTAGTGCCTGTGCTATCTCGCGCTCTCCAATGAATCTGTCATTGCGCACAATGTATTGCATATTATATTTCACGCCTGGTTCATCTTATATCACACTTTTTGGTGCATAGTTTATACCATACACTATATCTAGTTTTCATTTTCAATCGTGCTCTCAGGACTATGTTCTATATAACACTGTGTTCACCTACCCTTTTCACGGGCATTACATTTTGCGATAGGGGGTGGAGGGTCAGGGGGTGTTTTTGCCAAGTGAGCCCGGAGTCACAGTCACTAACGTCTTCTTCTTCCTGAATAAAAGTGAGATTATGCTGCATACTTGTTCATATTTTAAGTAGTTTGCACAGACAAAATGTTTTAAAAACAATAAAGTTTCTAATACCCGCCTTCTCTGAACAGTTAGCTTGCTGCCCCATCCCCCTCCTCCCTATCCTCTGTTGTGTGAATCCATGGACTAGCCTCCTCCCTCCTGCCATGCATGGTCTGATGTGCTGCCACTGCCCTCAATTTAGTATGATGTACCAGTCCACTCCTCCTGCCCTCCATTGCCCAATTCTATGCCCCATCATTGACCTCCTGCTTAAACTCTGTGCTTAGCTTGCTGCCCCTATTCTCCTTCCCCCTGCCCTCCGATGTCTTTGTGCATGCCCCTGCTCCATCCTTTTTTGCCCACCATGTCCCATGGACCTGCCACTCCTATCTACTCTGAGTGTTCTGTTGAGCTGCCACTCCCCTCCCACCTGCCTAGCATTGTCAGATGACTGTAACCTGTCCCTGCCACCTCCACCCTGCCTGTCCACATGCCATGCCTCTATCCTCTTCCTCCTGTCCTACATGGCCCATTGTACTGCCACACCCTTCTGCCCTCCCTGGTCTGTTGTGCTGCAACTGCTCCTCCTGCCTGCCCCGTGTGGTCTGTTGTGAGGCCCCTTCCCCTGAAATTTCTTGTCTGTGCACAGGTCCTGACCCTCCCTTCTAACCTCCATCGTCCTTTGTGCATGCCCCTGCACCCTCCTTCTTGCCCATCATAGCCATTGTGCTGCCACTAACCCTCCCACTTGCCATGCATGGTCTTCTGTGCTGCCATGGCCCCTCCCACCTTCCCTGTGTGGTCAGTTAGCTGCCCCTGACCCCCTCCCACCTTCCCTCCATGGTCTGTGTGTATGCCATCACAGTCTCACTGTTGCTCTTCATGTTGTGTCTTGCTTCTAGTGCCCATCCTGCCTGACCTCCATGGCCATCTTGCTGGTCCTGCCCTGCCCCCTTGCCCCCAGCCCTCTGTTTACATGTGCAGACCCCTACTCCCTCCCTCCTGGCTTGTCTGTTCCATTGTAATGCCCCTGATCCGTCCCTCCTGCCCTTTATGGTCTGTTATGCTGCAGCCTTCTCTCCTGTCTGTCCATTATGGTCAGCTAGCTACCATTGCCTCTTGCCCCTCTGTTCTCTGTTGTCCATGTGCATGGTCCTGTCCCCTCCCTCTTGCTTTCTATGGATTGTTGTGCTGCACTCCCGTCCTGCATGCCCTGTGTGGTGTATTGTGCTGCTGCAAACCCTGATGCCTGCCCTGCAGGGTCAGTTTGGTGCACCTCTCCATGTCTCTCCTGTCCTCTGTTATCCAAATCCATGTCCCTATCCCATTTCCTTCCATGATCCAATGTACCATACTTGCGAACATTTTGAACTTGGTAAGAGGGAGATTTTGAAAAAAAACTGGGGTATTGATTTTCCCCTTTGAGTTACATTGAAAAAGAGGATATTGTAGACAGGAGACAGATCAAATAAAGCCCATTTGAGCTTAAAAACATTGGACGTTTCCTGGCTGAATCGGGTCTGTTGGCATGTATGGTTGTACTACCATTGCCTCTTCCTTCTGCCCACAATGGTCTATTACATTGCCACAGCCTTGAAGGAGGGTAGATTTTGTATCACAGGGGGCCCCTGGCCCGTTCTGTCCACACCTGAAGTATGAGACCCTTGTCCTTGCCCTGCCAGCCGCATTTGTAGGCCGTATTAAATTGACCAGCGGGTCCTGTGTTGCTATATAATTATCCTGAGACATCCTTACCACTCAGCCAGCATAAAACCCCTGTGTAGGCCCTTCTGTTCAATATGTAGGCCTCTTTGTTAAATTGACCATAGCTCTGCAATTTTAGTGTATAGCAGTCTGAAGGCAGGTCTACGAGGCCTTCTGCTCCAAACTAGTAGCCCCCACCCTACCCGAGTGCTCCGTGCTCGGTATCAAAGTTCAACATCCCCCTGAAGCTGTCGACATACAGTAGGCTGCATCCTGGACTGGTACTTGCTTCCTGGGCAGGTTTCCCGCTTTTAAGGAAGTGGCAACCACAGAGCGTCAAGTTAGGAGAACTGAGGAGATTTTATACATGAATATATTGAATTCCTGTACAATACCCATTATTTTCTGCTTGCTCTATGGAACTTACGATAAGCGATTGGCCTGAGAGACTGACCTTTTCACCCAGTCCATTGTCAGCATTAAGTGGGTAAATGACGAAATGTCTGGTAAAATCTGCAGACGAAGCTTTTGGGTAGCATACGTAGGTAGATGTAGCGTGCAAAGGAGCCCACAAAATGATATAAAAAGGGAGCACCCACAGATATCGACGGACAACCTCGCCGTCTGTATGTAGGTTAACAGGCTGTGCAGGTTTTCCCCAAGAACTGGGAGCTCTTGTCTTCCTTTGCTTAAAATGTCTTGCTCTGCTTTGCTTGAAGTATCTTATTCTATTTTACCTATATGAAATGTCATGTTATGTTTAACCATTGTTCTCTTTACTTTTGCATTTAAAAGATGTTGTATTGTAATTGCAGGAATGCTTGCTCTAAGAGTAAATGTGAGTGTCCCTAGGTAACATTTTCCTTGGTGTAACTTGTTTCTCATGATGCATTTATAGATGTGTTTTCTCTCTCTCTCTGTCAGTCCATTAATTGAGATACAGAGAATATCATGACAGCTGTATGATTATCTGGATTCTGTATTTTGTACTTTATGTCTCTATTCTGCGGTTTCTTTGAAGTTGCATCTTCTCATTAAACTGCCATTGTATTCTGCCTCCAATTCCATGTCTCATATGTCTGTTTTCTTCATTTTTGGAGCAAGCGTTCCTAGGCACCCCGGCTCAAATTAAGGTGCCCCTTTTGTCCCTGACTCACTCTCCTGCTCAGTTCTGTGGTGGCTCCCGGGGATCTGGGGACCGCCCCTAGCTTCCTTGACCCGTAATAGATCTTCCCTCCAACAGCCTCTCTTGCAAGTCCTGTATTGTTGGTTTGTTGCCCCTGCCCCCCTTTCCACTGCCCTCCATAGTCTGTTGTGCTTCCACGGCCCTTCCTGCCTGCTCAGTGTGGTTAAATTGTTGCCTTTGCACCCTCCTACCTGCCTTCAATTTTCAGAGTCCGTGCCCCTGGCCTCTGACTCTCAACAGTATCCTAATGAACAACTAGATTGCTAACATTCTATATTTATTACAAAAGTGTGGAACGCCTGACATCATCTTGATGTAATCAAAACTGTAATACCTAGAGCATTCCTTTAGAAATTACATATATGAGAGGGTCTTATTGGCATCAAAATTATGGTTAGTGCTCTAAAAGACTAAAATAAGGACATATTTTCTGAGTTTTCAAATAGCGACAAAGCACTTTTAAATTATTTGTTATCTTTATGTTTTTTTATCTAGTTGACAACTTGATTAAATGTTGCACTTAGGGGAAAGGATGTGGTGTTACTTCCAGAACTGCAGACTTTGCAACTGGGGAACCAGGTTGAAGTTTCTGCTTCAGCTCGACATTCTGTGATTCTGGTCAAATCACTTAGTCTCCCCATGTCTACAACCAAAATGAATTTGTTCTTGTGTGATGTAACCAATGCTCATGTAAAGCACTCCAATACCTGACAAGTCTGCACTATATAACACTGCAAAAACACAAAATAATAAGTGTTTTGCACACTTCTGTCATTGGGCTATATTTGGGCTATATCTGGGTGATTTTGGGCTACATTTGGGCTCTTTTGTCTCCGGTGGCCATCTTGGGAGATTTATTTGTTATGAAGTTTCCTAATTTCCTCATGTACTGCAGTCTCCTCAGTCGGAAATGCTTTCAGTTTTTTACTTTGATTCCATCATGAAGGTATTCAGATATGTCACACATTTGCCATGAATTCTGAATGTTAGCACTCTAGTTGCTCATTAGATCACTGTAGTAAAACTACTGTTCACCATGGAAGTCTGCTCCTGGTATTAAAAGTGCATGTTTCAGTCTGCATGTCAGAATTTTTTTATGAAATAGAAGAGGATTTGAGAAGTCACTCAAAATGTGCCCTCATTTTCTTTCTTCAGCATTAATCATAATTTCTATGGCAAAATGAACCCCCTCATTGTGTTCCTTTTTAAATTAAATGTTTTAAGTGTTACCAGTTTATTCCAATCAAGATGGCTTCAGGTGTGCCATACTTTTGTCATAATGAAGACAGTAAGTGCTCTAGTTGTTTTTAAGAACATTCTTGGACATTCTGTCATTGGGCTATACTTGGGCTACATCTGGGTGATATTTGGGCTACATTTGGGCTCTTTTGTCTCTGGTGGCCATCTTGGGAGACTTATTTGTTATGAAGTTTCCTAATTTCCTCATTTACTGCAGTCTCCTCAGTAGGAAATACTTTCAGTTTTTTACTTTGATTCCATCAAGAAGGCATTCAAATGTGTCACACATTTGCCATAAAATCAGAATGTTAGCACTCTTTTTGCTCATTAGATCACTGTAGTAAAGCTACTGCTCACCAGGGAAAACTGCTGCTGGTATTGAAAGTGCATGTTTCAGTCTGCATGCCAGGATTTGAGAAGTCACTCAAAATGTGCCCTAATTTTTCTTTCTGCAGCACTAATCATACTTTTTATGGAAAAATGAACCCCCTCATTTTGTTCTTGTTTAAATTAAATGTTTTAAGAGTTACCACTTTAATCCAAGCAAGATGGCTTCAGGTGTGCCATACATTTATCATAAGTAGGACGGTTAGCGCTCTAGTAGTTCTTTGGAACACTCTGGAAAGCTGCAGTAGAACACAAAGGAATCAACTGACAGTCTCTGCCCTTGTTGGATGTACATGTTTTACTGAGAATGTCAGACTTCATTCTCACATGACTGAGAAAGATAATGTGAATTTACAGAAAATAAGCTCTCAGTTTAGCTTATAGATCACCTTCCAAACCTCTGTGGTAAAAGCATGAGAAAATATTTTTCTCTCAATCATGATATCCCAGCAGAAGGCTTTTTCACATGGTGAAATCACCTTAGAACATACCACAATTCCTAAAATGAGTATGGTACCTTCAACAAATGATTTATAATGCAACTAAAGTCTTAAAATCTTCTATTAACTGCAATGCTTTTTAATGAGGTTCTATCATGTATATTGGTCCCAAGATGGCTGCCAACACTTCTTGGATGAAGTGCTGACAGCCAATCAGATCTCAGGATGAGATGTGTGGTTAGGCTCCGCCCACATATATATATTGATTTAAATGCTATTTTCTCAGGAACTACTGAACAGATTTACACCAGACCTACAAAAGGCACTTCCTTGACCTGAGGACTACCTCTCTGCCAAATTTCAAGTAACTCTGTTCAGCCGTTCGGGCTGTAGCTGTGTCTAAAGGTCCTATGGAAAAATGCATGGGAAAAACGCGTTTTGGGACCCCCCTTTTTTCTCAGCCCCCGCTTGACGAATCCCCCCGAGACTTTCAGGGTAGGAGCGGAGCGTAGCGCCCCACCTATTTTGAAAATTTCGCGAGGATTCATCGACCGGCGCCAAAGTTATTCCAAATAGAATGTTGCGGATTTCCTATGGAAACAGGGTCCTAACTATAACTATCTACTGGCGACCGCCAGTAGATAATATATATATATATATATATATATATATATATATTAGGAATTCCCTGTCCTTAGGTGGTATATATATGTATATATCGGTGGTTACTTGTTGTGAATAGGCCCTAGGGAGAGGGTAACGTTCTGGCTGGGTTAGAGAGGCTCTGATGAGCGGGTCCTATCTGATCCGAAAACCCAAGCAGAACATTTGGTGTCACGAACCGTTTTCGAAACCTGTGTGCGTCGTGTTGTCTCGTGTTTGCTTTCGGCGTGTGCATGGTTTTGTTTGTATATTATTTGTGGTATACTTGTGTGTATAGTTTTTCTTCTTCTTTCTTTTCTTCTTTCTTTTTCACGATGTTTTCTAGAAAGTCAAAATCTACTTTTAAGTTGCCCGTTGATATTCCCGGATGGGATTCAACGCCTTATGAAGCCTTAGCCCGTGAGTGGGCTGATTCTACTGGTTTGAGTGAGAATTGGAATCCTTCTTTGGAGCTGGCGGAGCCGGCTAATGTGATTACTTGTTTACAGAAGGCACCCATCTCGAAGGGTGAGGAGATTCCCGTTTTGGGGCGCAGAGGTTGGATTGTTCTGTCTGCGTACAGGATTCTGCATGAGAGGTTGTTGAAGCTACAGATATCTCTTAAGGATGTGGAAGCGCACTTTGTTGAGATTCAGAATTCTCATACTTTGTTGCGGTGTCAAAATAAGTTGCTTGCTGACAAACTTGAGACTTACCAGACTATTGCCGAGAGGGCGGCTGTGCGAATTGCTCGTTATAAATACAAGAATCGGGGCGGTCGGGTTTCGACGCGAAAGGTGCGTCTGGTCGTGGCGAAAGCCGGACTGGATTGGAATCCTGATGAATGGGATGGTAATATCTGGAATTCGAGTGATTCTTGTTCCTCGGGTGAGGACTCTGTCAAGCGCGAGTCCTCTCGCTCCCGCCATGATTGTAAGCCTGCTTCTCGCACCCCTGATGGTGCACCCCGTGATTGCGCTCGTCCTTCGAGCGGGGTTGATGCTTCTTCCACTGATAGTTCCTCTACGTGTACTGGTCGAGCTCCTTGTGATGCTCATCCCGCGGTCTCGGTGCATCCAGTTTTTCGTCGGAAGTTGCAGCAGTCTCCCGCTGCTCCGCAGGGTGTTTCTTTAGACTCTTTAGAGGACTTTACTCAACAGGAAATTAGTGATATTTTGCAGCGATTTCGGCAGCGAGCTGGTGAGACCTTACTCACATGGATGGTGCGCCTTTATGAACTGGGCGCTGCTGGCATTATGTTGGATAATGGCGATTGTTTGAAGTTTTGTTCCTGGAGTTCGGATTCTACTGTACAGGATCATTTTCGTAACTATAATGGTGGTGGTCAAATTTCTTTACTTCAATTGGTGACTGAGGGTTGTAATATAAAGTATCCTACTGAGTCTGATTGGCCTGTGAATGACAAACCATGGTATACTTTGCGCGACGCTGCACAACGTCTCAAAGAGGAGGTGATGAAAACGGCAATTTTTCTGGGTACTGCTGACAGGTTGCTTGATGGTTCGTTGACATCTTCTGTGCGGAATCGTATTATTCGTTCTTCCCCTGTTGCTTATAAGCAGGTCATGATGACTTTATTGATTAATCAAACTGGTAACGTGTTATCTACGGTACTGGAATCGGTACGCCAACTCGGTGAGTTGGGTGAGTGGTTTAAACCTGAACGTCAGTCCCGGCCTGACACTCGTACTCCTGGTGACAATAAACTTACTAGACGTGATATCTTTTCTGGTCTTCTGGCCGATGGTGTGCGGAGGGAGGACATTGACGGTGAGACTACTGCTCGTTTGTGGGAGTTGTTTCGCAAACGTGGCTTGGATCGGAAGGAGGGTGCCCGGCGTGTTCGGACGACTGAGTGTGATCGTGGTTTTTCTGACGGTAGCGGTGATGACGACCGCCGTGGGCGCTCTGTTCGTCGTGATGATCGACGTTATGTACGTGATATGTCCCCCCGTCGTGAGAGGGATAGGGAGAGAGAAGAGGAAAGAGAGAGGGGAAAAAATTATTATGTTTACAGCAGACGTAGAGATGATAGGGATCAATCCCCTGAGTTGAGGAGGAGAGAGGATCGTCATAGTTTGGCCGATCGAAACCAGCAGTGCAATGCAGATGACACGAATCCATTTCGTACTGGGAATGGATATGAACAGGAGGTACCGATACCTAAGAAACGTGAGAGTCTTTATCCTGATTTATCCTGGTACGCGGAATGCAGTAAGCATGACTAGGAAATAGGTCAAGCTCCAGTACACAGATGGGCTCACAGAGATAATAGACCCTATGTAGATATTGAAATTTATTGGAGACATCGTAATATCCAAAGGGCCCGAGCATTGGTGGATACAGGAGCGGAGGCCACTCTTATTCATGGAAAATCAAAGAGGTTTACAGGTCAGTCTTTTACAATTACTGGACTGGGTGGAAAGGAAACTCCTGCCGTTCAAACTTTACTTGAAATGAGAATAGGTAGAATCCCTAGAAAAGAATACTCTGTCCTAGTGGTGCCACTCTTGGAATTCATAATTGGAATTGATATTTTGAGAGGAATGACTTTGCATTTAGATGATGGAGGTTACCAATTTGGAACTACGCATTATATATCGTCCAGGCCTATACGGGTTGGTCGTTTACGAATGCCCCCCATAAAGGTTCCTCAGGCGACAAAAGTGGTTTGTCAGAAGCAGTATCGTATTCCAGGTGGTCATGAGGAGATTAGTACCACTATTCAGGAGTTGGTGGATGTAGGTGTTATAGCCCCGGTTACTTCTGCTTGGAATAATCCTGTTTGGCCTGTACGTAAGAGTGATAATTCTTGGCGTATGACTGTTGATTATCGAGAATTGAACAAACACACACCCTCCTTGACCGTTGCGGTACCGGATGTCATTACTCTAATTGAAAGAATCCAAAAACATCCTGGTACATGGTATGCGTCCATTGATATTGCTAATGCTTTCTTTTCGATTCTGATTGCCCCTGAGTGTCAGGAACAATTCAGTTTTACGTGGAATGGGCGTCAGATGACGTTTAGAAGTCTTCCCCAGGGCTATGTACATAGCCCTACGATATGTCACCGGCTGGTGGCAGAGCATTTGGCTGAGGTACCGGTTCATCCACAAATTCAGATGTGTCATTATATTGATGATGTTTTGATCCAAGGCGAAACACAAGAGGAAGTTCAGACCCAATTGGACAGAGTCATTGAGTGCCTGCGTGAGAAAGGTTGGGAAATCAATCCGGATAAATTACAAGGCCCGTCCCAGGCTGTAAAGTTTTTGGGTATTAATTGGCATGCAGGACACCGTGAAGTTATCCCTCAGGTTAAACAGAAAATTCTTGATTTTGCAGTTCCGAGGAATAGGAAAGAAGCCCAAAGCTTCATTGGTTTATTTGGTTTTTGGCGTCAGCATATTCCTCATTTGAGTCAAATATTGGACCCCTTGTACCGTGTCACTCGTAAAAAGAATGCATTTGAATGGGATAAACCACAACAAGATGCGTTCAACCTAGCAAAAGAGGCAATTCAACATGCTTTGGATTTATGGCCCGTACGTGATGGTGAGGTGGATTTGAATGTGTCTGTACAGGGCCTTTATGCGAATTGGAGTTTGTGGCAGAAGCAAGGCAGGAGTAGAGTGCCGTTAGGTTTCTGGACCAAAAAGTTACCTGATGCTGGTGAGCGTTATACACCTTTTGAGAAACAGTTACTTGCATGTTATTGGGCTCTGGTGGATACCGAGCAACTGACTTTGGGTCATGATATAGTTTTGAGACCTGAAATTCCTATCATGCAGTGGGTTATGAGTTCGCCGAAAACTCACCGAATTGGACATGCTCAAGAGGCGAGTGTGATTAAATGGAAATGGTATATACAAGAAAGGGCACGTGTGGGACAGAAAGGAGTTGCATCTTTACATGAGCAGGTGGCGCGAGCGCCATCGACTGAGACTGAGAGTGAATGTTCCGTACCTTTAGTACAGGAGTCTCCTGTCAAGTGGGGTAGACCTTTTGATGATTTGTCCGCAGAGGACAGAAACCATGCCTGGTTTACGGATGGTTCAGCAAGGTTCATAGGGACGAAACGGCACTGGAAAGCGGTGTCCTATAATCCGATCACACAAAAACTGCTGAGCACAACTGGTGAAGGTAAGAGCAGTCAATTTGCTGAACTTTATGCTGTTTATCAAGTTATGAAACAAGAGTTACCTGGCACATGTCATATTTTCACCGATTCTTGGTCTACTGCCAATGGACTGGCAGTTTGGTTACCGACTTGGCATTCCCATAATTGGGAATTGCATTCAAAGCAATTGTGGGGAAAAGAATTATGGCAGGAGATTTGGGAGATGCTCCCACAGAGTACTGTTACAATCTTCCATGTGGATGCTCACACCCCGATAGATTCTCTTGACAAATTTTTTCATGACATTGCAGATGAGAAATCTAAAATTGCTGAGGCAGTGGTGGACAGGCAAGATTCTGATATTGCGGGATTGGCGAAATGGGCCCACCAGAAGGCAGGACATTTTGGAGAGAAAGCCACTAGCAGGTGGGCTGCTGATCGAGGAATTTATATTCCCCTAGATTTGATTAAGACTGTTATTTTACATTGTCCCATTTGTCAGCATATCAGACAGCGCAAAGTGCCCCAAATTGTTAAAGGTCATTTACATCGCGGGAAACTGCCCGCTCAAATTTGGCAGATTGATTACATAGGTCCACTTCCCATGAGTAGGAATTGTCATTATGTTTGCACTATTGTCGATACATACAGTGGCCTGTTGGTAGCCCTTCCCTGTAAGCACGCTACCCAATTGAATACCATTAAAACATTGGAATTGATTATGATGTATTATGGTGTGCCATTCCAAATTCAATCTGATAATGCATCCCATTTTCGTGGAAGATTGGTACAGGAATTCTGTGTGGAAAACAATATTGACTGGGTATTTCATATCCCATACTATCCGCAGGCCTCGGGTCTTGTGGAGAGATTGAATGGTCTGCTAAAGGAGCAGCTGCGTAAATTGACAGATGACAAATATAAGAATTGGCGAGGCTTTTTGCCCCAAGCGTTATTGATTTTGAATAATCGTCCTTTTCTAAATGCTGAATCTCCACTTATGCGTTTGTTCCCTCCGAATGTTAATGCTCAGCCACATGAAATCAGAGAGACTGATGTACTGGGAAATTACTCCCGGAGCTTTGGCTCCATGTAGAGCGACCCCAGGGTCGGCAGGTTTAGACTTGCATGCCATGGATGACACCGTTATTAAAGGTAAAGATCGGGTCATCATTGCGACCGGTGTTGGTGTTCATATACCACCCGGGAATTTTGGATTAATCGCCCCTAGATCGGGGCTGGCTGTAAAAGGCATTCAGGTACTTGGAGGGGTCATTGACAGTGATTATCAGGGAGAGATTAAGGTGCTCCTGCTGAATAGCAGTGAGGCTGACTTGCTGATCCATCGAACTGACCGAGTGGCTCAATTACTCATAATGCCTGTCTTCAGTGGTGGGATGGTAAAAGGCACTGCCCCAACTTTGCTAACTGTACGAGGCCAGAAAGGTTTTGGCTCCACAGATAACCCTGAGGCCAGGGTTTGGGTGCAGTCGCCTAAGAATCCCCCTGAACAAGCAGAGGTCATCGCCACCGGTCATGACAACACCATTTTAGTTATGAGACCAGGGAAAGATAGCTGGGAAGCGGTCCCGGCTGACAAATGTTACTTACGAGAATGATTAATGCCTGTATTTGATTCTCTTTCAGATCATTCTTTGGACTGTTGCTGCAGGATGTGTCGTCGTCGGACTATTTTCGGGTTGGTTCGACGACAGAGGAGGAATCCCGTCGACCCGGGATGAGCTACGCACCCGAGTGTCGCGTTCCCTCGCTGCGTGGGATTCGTCATCGAACTTTTGGACCTTACTGGCGAAAAGGGTGACCGATGCCCCTCACTTTTGTTTGACGCCGATGAGATCTGTACAGGACATCTTAGCGACCTGTCTGGTTGCTGTCCCTGCGTCGCTGGAAACTTTGACTAATATTTTTAACATTTCAAAGGCTCGCCCCAATGTTCTTCTGGGCGATTTTGCCACCCATGCGTATTGCCCCTTATGTACTGAACTACCAGACCAGATACCCCCTGTCCAGTCCCAAATAGTTACCTATAATATCACACAAGGAGATATGTGTTTTTTCCTTACGTGTAATCCTACTGCAATTTCTGAATGTCTGCGTCTAAAATTGAAAGGTGCTACTTCCTTCACCCTTCATGAGCGAACTTTGTGCTTTCAAAGGACACCGAAAACATGTGCTTCGGTCCACAACAATATGACTTGCAAGAGTTTGGTAGTTACCCCTAGTCATTATCGCACAATGTTACTACCTGCCGGATGGCTTTTCTCATGTGGTAATACTTCCTGGCCATATGTCCCGGCAAATATTTCTGGTGGCCCTTGTGCCATTACGAGACTCAGTTTACTGATGTTCTCGTCACATCCGAATGCCAATTCTCGTGTGATTCGAGATACAGTGATGTTACAGGAGGATTGTGACTCATCTTTGCATTTATATTCCAAGTCTGAATACCTTAGCCAGGCTATTTCAATTATTGGTGTTCCTGCTTTGGCGGTTTATAATGCTAAATCTATTGAGAAAATGGCCTGCTGGATGGTAAAATCCATTAATCATACTTCTACAGTCCTGTCCGACATGCTGTTAAGACGCCCTGGGTGAACGGAGAGCCATCTTGCAAAATCGAGCGGCCATTGATTATCTTTTGCTTAAACATGGGCACGATTGTTCTGATTTCGAGGGTCTTTGTTGTTTTAACTTGTCTGATCATACACAATCCATTCGCGCTCACATTGACAGGCTACATGACTTGACGGAGGAAGTTAGAAAACACATTGACCAGGGCTGGTTTGACTGGCTCTTTAATTGGTTACCTGATTTGTATCTGTTACGTCAAATATTAGGAGGTATTCTGATTACCATCGCTGTTTTGATTTCTATCTGTTGCTTTATTCAGTGTATTCCTTCACTACTTCAATTTTGCACATTTGGTACTAGACATAGATCAGTTAGCTTTGTTTCATATTATTCTTCCACAGATGTTAGTTCTGTTTAATGAGTGTATAATAGACTGAAGTCAAGGGTGAAATGTACTGCTCGATTTTCCCGGCCCTATTGTGTTGATGGGTGATTAGGGTGACTTCAGTCTATTACCATTCAAGCCTAAGGGTTAGAGTAGTGAATGAAGTCTATTTACTAGGCACTTCGACATGATCCTGTGTTCTTCCCCATAGATTAGGGCTTGCACACATATCCTAGGGGATAGATTCGTTAGTATTAGGGATAACCTGCCCTGTAGTGAGGGTATTTCATGGAGCCGTGCTGAATTCAGGCCTGGTAGGCCTCAAACGGGAGAGACTCCATCTTTCTTTCTGCTCCGGCAGCTTGAGATGCTTCTAGGTTATAGGGGATGTTTTAGTTATGAGGTGTTATTCGCTTGGAGAGAACCGGTTCAGACCGGCCCTTATCGAAGGATTGTATTTTTCTTCATGCCGAAGACACTACATCAGGCCGGCCGGCTGGGAAAGTGTCCTTGGTACGGGGAGGTACAAGAATTTGGTGGGCGGCAGGTTACGGGCCGGAATTTTCCATGAGGAAATGCACCTCTATATTAGTGAAAGTCTGAGGCAGTTACGGCGCACTTACTTCTGTCCGTAGGCGGCATCTAGCCGTTAGCAGTAAAGCTACTACTTATTCCAGGGAAGACAGATGACAAACTTGAAGGCGGAGAAAAACCGAGAGACAGATACTCTTCTAGCAGAATTGCCAGAGAGGAGAGAGTAGCCGATGAGGAAGAGGTCCCAGTGACTCGGAGAAGGGAGACTACGGAGGTGTGACCTCCAGGCGAGCCAAGACACAGACGAGAAGGGAACCTAGATGACCATTGAGTGCAGGCTACACACGACTAAGGTGATGTCGACCCCTTTCTTATTAGAGTGTACAACCTAATCTTTCACTTTTCTTTGCAGGTTATGTGTTACACAGTAATGTTATGTGATTGCGTATATAATAAATAATAAAGTATCCAGTTTGTAGTGAATCAACATGTGCTGCGTGTTCTTGTATAAGAGGGTAGCCTATTCTTCTAGTCAGCTGTGACTTGACATGAACAGATGTTAACCCTGATCAGGTAAGTGGTAACTGAACAAGGGAGAGAGGAGCCTCTCGAACCAGAGAACAGGTGATCTCAAACTGGCAGTTCTTGTGTGATCTGATAAATAGTAAAACTGATTCCCCTGTTGTATGTTATGGTAATCATAGGATGAACTTGTTGAGGCTGCCGTCTGGGTAGGAAGTCCTGGGTCCGTCTGGGACCGCGAGGCTAAGGCTGCCGTCTGGGTAGGAAGTCCTGGGTCCGTCGGGGACCGCGAGGCTGAGGCTGCCGTCTGGGTAGGAAGTCCTGGGTCCGTCTGGGACCGCGAGGCTGAGGCTGCCGTCTGGGTAGGAAGTCCTGGGTCCGTCTGGGACCGCGAGACTAAGGCTGCCGTCTGGGTAGGAAGTCCTGGGTCCGTCTGGGACCGCAAGGCTAAGGCTGCCGTCTGGGTAGGAAGTCCTGGGTCCGTCTGGGACCGCGAGGCTGAGGCTGCCGTCTGGGTAGGAAGTCCTGGGTCCGTCTGGGACCGCGAGGCTAAGGCTGCCGTCTGGGTAGGAAGTCCTGGGTCCGTCTGGGACCGCGAGGCTAAGGCTGCCGTCTGGGTAGGAAGTCCTGGGTCCGTCTGGGACCGCGAGGCTAAGGCTGCCGTCTGGGTAGGAAGTCCTGGGTCCGTCTGGGACCGCGAGGCTAAGGCTGCCGTCTGGGTAGGAAGTCCTGGGTCCGTCGGGGACCGCGAGGCTGAGGCTGCCGTCTGGGTAGGAAGTCCTGGGTCCGTCTGGGACCGCGAGGCTGAGGCTGCCGTCTGGGTAGGAAGTCCTGGGTCCGTCTGGGACCGCGAGACTAAGGCTGCCGTCTGGGTAGGAAGTCCTGGGTCCGTCTGGGACCGCAAGGCTAAGGCTGCCGTCTGGGTAGGAAGTCCTGGGTCCGTCTGGGACCGCGAGGCTGAGGCTGCCGTCTGGGTAGGAAGTCCTGGGTCCGTCTGGGACCGCGAGGCTAAGGCTGCCGTCTGGGTAGGAAGTCCTGGGTCCGTCTGGGACCGCGAGGCTAAGGCTGCCGTCTGGGTAGGAAGTCCTGGGTCCGTCTGGGACCGCGAGGCTAAGGCTGCCGTCTGGGTAGGAAGTCCTGGGTCCGTCTGGGACCGCGAGGCTAAGGCTGCCGTCTGGGTAGGAAGTCCTGGGTCCGTCGGGGACCGCGAGGCTGAGGCTGCCGTCTGGGTAGGAAGTCCTGGGTCCGTCTGGGACCGCGAGGCTGAGGCTGCCGTCTGGGTAGGAAGTCCTGGGTCCGTCTGGGACCGCGAGACTAAGGCTGCCGTCTGGGTAGGAAGTCCTGGGTCCGTCTGGGACCGCAAGGCTAAGGCTGCCGTCTGGGTAGGAAGTCCTGGGTCCGTCTGGGACCGCGAGGCTGAGGCTGCCGTCTGGGTAGGAAGTCCTGGGTCCGTCTGGGACCGCGAGGCTAAGGCTGCCGTCTGGGTAGGAAGTCCTGGGTCCGTCTGGGACCGCGAGGCTAAGGCTGCCGTCTGGGTAGGAAGTCCTGGGTCCGTCTGGGACCGCGAGGCTAAGGCTGCCGTCTGGGTAGGAAGTCCTGGGTCCGTCTGGGACCGCGAGGCCGCCACTTGTATTATAAGAGGTCTAGATACATACATACATATATATATATATATATATATATATATATATAGACATATATATATATATATATATATATATATATATATGTATAGTAGGAATTCCCTGTCCTTAGGTGGTATATATATGTATTTATCGGTGGTTACTTGTTGTGAATAGGCCCTAGGGAGAGGGTAACGTTCTGGCTGGGTTAGAGAGGCTCTGATGAGCGGGTCCTATCTGATCCGAAAACCCAAGCATAACACCATGTCTGGTCATTTTACATCTACACGTAGTTATATTGACAGGGTGTAAAGCGTATTGACTTAAGTAAAGCTCAAAGGTGGTTTATTTACCATTCACTGATGGCAGCACAAACCTTGGTCTTAATTACTTTGGGTGAATTCAGAAAGTAAGTCTTGGTGTTGTATACAGCTACTATACAACCTGCATTGACACAATCGAGGGACAACAGGCACATTCTGATGGGGGGTTTATTGTCAATGTTAATAGGCAACCTTAGTCTTCTTGTCTAAAGGACAAAATAAATGAGGCATAATTTTTGCATAGGTTTAGGGCATGATTCACCACAAATGTGAGCGGATACCCATTTTTTGGAGCGCTGCACTCATTAATTTCCTGTCCTGTATATAAATGTATAATATGGAAGAATAACCCATAATGGGGGTTCAGATTCAGAAATATAAATGTTAATCATTAGTAGCATACCGCTTTCAACCTAGATGTTCTGTTGGTGTGATCACCAGTGTAATGTCATCATACTTGATGTAGTTATGTAAAGCATTTAAACATCTAATAGAATTTAGACTACACTAGAGAAAACTATTAAAATAATGAAAAATAGAAGAGGCACATGGTCAAGATAATGGGAAGAGATCAAAGCACAACTAGGATGTTAAACACTGTCCCATAATTCAGCAAGAAGATCGCAACAAACTTAAAAAGGCATAGGCAGGGTGAGAAGACATGTAACAAGATTATGGGATATCACAAGGAATTTGTTTATAAGACTGTGTTCCCTAAGAGGGCAGTAAAAGGTGAATTCCTCTACACAATGAATCTGTATGATGGGATACCTCTCCACAAATAAACAGGACGAGAAGATGACCCATCACAAGGGAATAATTTGAGAAAAAGCCTATCGACAATGAGGCACAATTATGGATGCTCCTCCACATGGAGGACTAGGGGATGCCCTTCGGCAAAGAGGCATGATCATGGGATACCAGCCGTATGTGGAGCCTCTTGACAAGGGATGTGAGGAAGGTGATTCACCCTTTCCCCTCCCACCAGGTCAGGGTTAGAAACCCACCCTGAAAAGTTAGGATGAGGGATAAGTGGTCTGCCTTTTTATATATAAGAAAATCCTGACTCATTCCCCTTTTAAGGCCAAGTTTGCCAAACTTAAAGTCAAAGGGCTCAGTGATCTAAACAACTGTGAAAGCTCTACTACCCCCAAAGACTACTTTAAACTTGATTAATCAGTAGTCACTCAAATGATAACCAGAGAAGACAGCCCCATAAGCACAAGGATGCAACATCAATGTTGTGCCACTTTACTGAGGTTGCTCTAATATCACAACGAAGGACTACAATCTACTGCTGTTAATAGCACATGGCCAAAGCTCAAGATGAACATAGTTACACATGCCATTGTTGTTGTACTTACATTAACTCAAAGTTTCTTCTTATGGCTTCTGGAATTTTAGGCTTTGTCACACGAACAGCCTAGAAAAGGGAACCAAGTTAATTTTTGCATTCAACTTAGGGCATATAAGAAAACCTAAATATTTTAAAGTTTCAAGAAAAGCATAAACCTGCTGTTTTTTTTTCCTCAAAGAGTTAACTTTTTCAATTTCTTCAAGCACAGACTAGCTTCATCACAACCAAGGATGCAGGAGAATGTATTTGGATAGCGTATGACAACTTGTCAACTTTTGATCAATAACCAGCTGCTATGTAGAAAATATATATCTTTTAGGAGCTAACTATTAGGACAAAGTTCTTAGTTCACAGAAAATGGATACCAGAAAGAACACTACACGAATTACAGCTTGTGCTCACATAAATGTTGATGTGCAGTGTCATTTTCTAGACATGTGAACCACACATGCGCACACCTAAAAAAATTACATGGGTGCTTTTTTCCCCTTGTTAGTTAACAATAGGAGTTAGATCGGTAACTAAAAAGAAAATAAAACATGCATTTTTTTTTACCTAGCAGGTATTTTTTTGAAAGGGTTGAGCAGGCACCACTAGAGCGCCTGCATACACCAACGAGCATGAGGCACTAGCATGATGGAGAAGGCAAACAAATCCAGAAGGAGGACTCTGGCCCACAGACGAGCTCTCTTACAAAACATCTGGAATATAGCTTGCAAGTTCTGAATCCGCCAGAGCGGCAGAAAAGACTTAAGGGAAGGAAAGTGTGTTCAGTTACACTTCAGTGAAGAGCAGTGGTTGATCGGGCTGGAAGTACAAATTGGAAAGGCTGCCATAAAAACTCAGGTCGAACAGGGAGACTCTTTACTAAAGGTGGTGGCTGTAGCGAGCATGCCCTCAGTAGTCAGTCTTTGAGTTACAGAAATCGAGCGACCACAACAGATGAAGATGAGGCATCGAAACCGACATCACTTTTGTGAACATACAAGGCGCTGCTTTCAGTCCAGTCCGTAGGCAAAAGTATGCGTCCTGCAGGTCAACTGACACCATGAAGTCACAATGTGGCAGACCCAGCAACACCTGAACTAACGACAGCACCTTAAACATCTCCTTATGGAGAAATGTATTCAGAATGGGCAGGTACAGAATGGGACGAGGTATTTTTTTTGTTTTGCATATTTATATAGCGCAAATTCGACCCGAAGGTATTGGAGCGCTTTACATGAGCACCGTATTTACATTACACATTCAGGCACGGGAAGATTAAGTGATTTGCCCAGAATCACAGGATATTGACGCGACCTCAAGGCTCGAACTCTGGTTTCCAGCACCAAAGTCGGCAGCGTAGCCGATGGACCACATCCTCTGCCAAGTCTTTCTTGGGAAGGAGGAAATACAGAGAAAGGCATCTTTGCTGTATACATGGCTGCCAGCACCAGCTTTACAGCGTAAGAAGCTCCTGCTGTAAAATGAAAGCATAAACCTTTAAGATGGCTAAGAAATTGTTAGTGGTTAGTTCGGATAAGAAAGCGACCAGCAGCTCATAGTGATCAACTGCCATCATTTGAAATATGACATGACATCCTTCTCCCTCGAAAAGGGTCACAGGTGCTTCTTCAAGGGTGGACTAAAGCACTTTAACCAGGTTTGCAGAGTGAGATGAAGATAACTGCTGTAGCCCTCTGCAGCCATTGGAACAACCACACCCTCTACACTGTCTACAAATCGCATTGGATGGCTCAACAGGCAGCGATGGGTGATGTCGCTGAAAGGGTATGCTCTGGGAGTAGCTACAGAATGGATACAAGATGGGCCTGCCATTGGTGAAAGTGCTCCAGGGCCAAATCAGCCTCATCACCAACGTGGTAGGAGCAATCAAAGGCATATTAATTAAAGATGCCTAGATGTCTTATTAAATAACCGTGGATCACATCCAGAAGTATTAGCGGATAGCGACAGACAAAATCTATATATTACGCCACCAAGTCAACAATGTCCAGACCAGAGGGGAGTTTGTTCTTTGCTGCATCCTGTCCATCACACCAACCTCCACAAAATGATAACGGAAACATTCACTGAGGTTAGTAACAACAAAGAACCCATTTCCATTAAAGCATGGGAGTATTGGGCCCAATGGCAACGAAGCATTTGTTGAGCAAGGCTCCCCGAAGAGAGTACTTTTGTCTCACCTCATTCGACTCCATTCAGTGGAGATTTTGTTTTGAAGATGAACACGTCTGCACCACAAGGCTCTCAGAAGACAGGTGGTCTCAAAAGGTTGGATCCTCAGGATCTGGATGACATCACCCAACTGAGCAGTGGAGGGTTTAAGGTCAGCTTATTACAAGCTACTAAGATGGGGTCCACTGGGGCATAATTAAATGGCAGGAAGGGTGCAGTAGCGGAGGCAATAAGCTGCAGAATCTCAGTGAAGAGATTCAACTCGATTTCTTCTACTGTGCAAGGACTGCAGTAGCTTTGCGCAGAACTTCAGTAAAATAAAACACCTCCTCAGCAGTCGTCCCACAAGGACAGTCTAGATCAACATCCATCAGGCAATATGTCCAAAGCACCTAGCATTGTAAAGGGCTAACTAGTGGTCCACATCAATGTTCATAGGGGGAGGCAGAGACCAGCTTTCCTGCTCCATTATCATCATAAATCGTAGGGGGTATCTGAATTGGATCTGATTTGGATCCAAAAAGTTCTCCCATCCTATTATAGGATTAGTCATAATGCAAGGGCATGTGTTTCACATATACCAGCAATTGCCGTGTTTTCTGTCTGGATCTGACGAAGATACACAACATCCTTGAAAAATCCACCAAATCATGAGATTGATCGAAACTGGCATAGGTTGCACTGAAGGCAGAGTCAACAACAGCACATTTGACACAACTGCCAGAAAATGAATAATGAGGAATCGGGAGGGAATAGTACAAAAGTGGAGTTCAAAGGTGAGTTCAAAAGCGCTTGAATGCCAAAAATTAAACTTCTGTAAATACAACATTAACTGGTCTCCGTACGCATAGCCGCTACATACCACTTTAGTCAAATGTGTCAAACATTTGATATTAATATTTCCAATCAGCCGAAAGATGGTAGTTCTTTTAAAAGTCTGGCTCAATTTGGAAAAGGTTTGCATCACACACAATCCTTATGTACGTTTCAATATGGCGCTTAGGTTTTTACATGTGCAGCCATTACATGCCTCAGCTCTCCTCCCACTTCACTAAATGGAAACTAGGTAATCAAATACGCAGACAGTGAGTGCTGTGCCACATGACGCCATGTGGCTCCTCCGTAATAGTACAAGACATGGCTTGAAAACCTCTACCGATTTTTGGTCCCTGACTTCCAGAGCCCTTGCCCTATTTAGGGTAGGATAATGCGGCCTGCAAGTCTTACTTATCCTGGCTGAACTTGCAGTATTTGACTATTTACGCTTTAAGTGGTCTATACACATATGAAGGGACTCCAAAAGAATCTAAAGGGCGTTTGCCTAATATGATGCACACATCTCCATCATTTTACATGTTTTTATATCACCGTCCCCTTTGAGTTTGCAGTGATCATGTCCGTCAAATAATGGGGCATTCTGAATGAACACAAGCAAGAATTTACAACTTGAATGTATTGTGTGTCTTATGTCTGTCATTTTAATTGTTTATCAGGCACCATTTTCTTTTATATAGGTCTCAAAAAGGTACTAACATATCTCCATTGTGAGTAATTCCTTCTTAACAAAACAGATACATTTACTCTCAACATCTAAGGGCATTTTTTGAAGTTACTTTCATTACTCCAATTTCACTTTATCTACCACAGTGTTGAGTCAATGAAGGCACGGAAAGGAATATGCTACTTACCAGTATGCATCTGTTCTTGGCATGTAGAGCTGCAGATCTATACACTGTGCATAGATCGCCATCTGGTGTTGGGCCCGGATGTTTGCAGTTTGTTTTTCTTCTTGGACAGTCTTTGGAAGTCACGAGTTCGGCGACTCCTTCGGTCCGTACTGCGCATGGGCTTCGGCTCCATCCTCAGATTGTTTTTCGCCAGCAGAGAAAAGATGGAGCGTAGTGATAATAGTGAAGAAACCCATGTGTGTTGTATCTAAATAAGATAGCCTGGAACGGATACAGGTAGCCGGGGAGGCGGGTGGGCGTGTATAGATCTGCAGCTCTACATGCCAAGAACAGATGCATACTGGTAAGTAGCATATTCCGTTCGAGGCATATGAGCTGCAGATTATACACTGTGCATGGATTATATAGCAGTACCCAACCCTAGCGGCGACCACCGGTATCCGTTGCAGTAGTTTGAAACAGTGTCTTTAGTACAGCCTTTAGTACAGCCTGGCCCACACTAGCTTGTTGTTTGGAGTGCACATCTACACAGTAATGTTTTGTGAAGGTGTGCGGTGTTGACCATGTGGCTGCCTTGCAGATGTCATCTAAGGGTATGTTCCCTAGAAAAGCCATAGAAGCCCCTATCTTTCTTGTAGAGTGGGCTTTAGGTGGAACAGATAATGTTCTTTTTGCTTTGTGATAGCAAATTTGTATGCACTTTACAATCCACCTAGCTATCCCTGATTTCGAGATGGGGTTGCCTTTATGCGGTGGAGAGAAGGAGACAAACAACTGTTTAGTCTTTCTGAAGGGTTGCGTTCTTTGTATGTAGTACAGTAAAGCCCTTTTAACATCAAGTCTATGTAGAGCCCTTTCCGCAACAGATTGGGGTTGCGAGAAAAAAACCGGTAATTCCACCGATTGATTAAGATGGAAGGGGGAAATGACCTTGAGCAGAAATTTTGGATTTGTGCGAAGTATCACCTTGCTGTGATGTATCTGTAAAAAGGGTTCTTGTATAGTGAATGCTTGTATCTCACTAACCCTTCTAAGGGAAGTGATAGCTACGAGGAAAGCTGTTTTCCAAGTGAGGAACTGTAGCTCACATTTATGCATTGGTTCGAAAGGCGGACCCATTAGCCTTGTAAGAACTACGTTTAGATTCCATACAGGGGAAGGTGGTGCCCTGGGTGGAATTACTCTTTTAAGGCCTTCCATAAAGGCTTTAATAGCAGGCACTCTGAACAGTGATACATGCTGTCTGTTTTGTAGGTAAGCAGCAATTGCTGCTAGGTGTAGACGCATGGATGAATATGCCAGGTTACACCTTTGAAGATGGAGCAGATAGCATATGATGTGCTGTATGGATGCATCTAAGGGGTCGATTGTATTGTTACGGCAGTAAACAACAAATCTCTTCCACTTTGCAGCATAGCATGCTCGAGTGGTAGGACGTCTGGCTTCCCTGATAATGTTCATGCAATCAGGGGGAAGGTTAAGGTATCCAAATTCAGATTTCAGGAGCCAGATCGCTAGGTTGAGCTGAGCTGGGTCCGGGTGCCTGATTTCTCCATGGTTCTGGGTTAGGAGGCATGGGGACAGGTGCAGCTTTTGGTGTGGTACCACTGAGAGCTGTAGTAGTGTGGTGTACCACGGCTGCCTGGCCCATGTTGGAGCTACCAGAATGAGTCTGAGGGAGTGCTGTTGTAGCTTCCTTACCACTAATGGAATTAGCGGGAGAGGTGGAAAGGCGTATGCAAATTTGCCTGACCAGTTCATCCATATCGCATTGCCTTTGGACAATGGGTGTGGGTATCTGGCGGCGAAGCTTGGGCATTTTTTGTTTTCGTGGGTGGCGAAGAGGTCTATCTGAGGATGCCCCCACTTGTGGAAGAATGGGTGAAGAACTTGTGGATGCAGTTCCATTCGTGCATTTGCTGCGTTTGTCTGCTGAGCAGATCTGCCATGGTGTTTTGTATGCCTGGGACGTGTTGTGCCAGGAGAAAGATGTTTTGTGGAATTGCCCACCTCCATATGCTCTGGGCTAAGCGGGAGAGCTGGGGAGAGTGTGCCCCCCCCTGTTTTTGAATATAATACATTGCAGTCATATTGTCTGTGCGAATTAGGACTGCCTTGGCTGAAATTTGTTTCTGAAACGATTTCAGGGCTAGAAAGATCGCCAATAACTCCAGATGGTTGATGTGGAGTAACGAATAGTTTCTTACCTGTCGGTGTAGTTTTGCAGCTTGAAGATCTTTCTGGATTCACTATGCTGTGCATTATTCCGCGATCTTGTGGTTGGGTCCGGATTCGTAGTTTTTTTTTTTTTTTTTGTAGGCCAGGTGGGCGGCGACGACCACCATTTGGTGCACCTTCCGTGACGTCGTCGTGCTTCCTGCGGAAGTCCCACCTTTGGGGCGCCATCTTCGGGTTCTTTTTTCCTTTTCTTTTTTTTTTTTTTTTTTTTAACCCTAGGCGATTTATTAATCCTTGTCCATTTTTCTGTACGTTTTTATTTCTTTGATCTTTTCCATTTCACCCCCTCTTCCTCCAGCCTCATCTTCCTGGCGGAGGTGGGTGGGTTCGCTAGTGAATCCAGAAAGATCTTCAAGCTGCAAAACTACACCGACAGGTAAGAAACTATTCGTTTTGCAGCATGAATCTTTCTGGATTCACTATGCTGTGCATACACTTTGTAGCGGTTTTCCTAATTTTGTGGCGGCTGGGTGGAAGATGAGCGTTGGTCGTTGAAAATGTGTTGAAGCACCTTCTGTCCAACCTGTGCTTCCTTATTCATCTGAATGTCCACGCAGTAGTGTTTCGTGAACGTGTGCACAGATGCCCAAGTTGCCGCGAGACAAATGTCCTGGATGGGCGTGTTCGCCAGGAAGGCAACGGTGGCCCCCTTCTTCCTTGTGGAGTGAGCCTGGGGCCCCTCCGCTAGCTCCTGTCCAGCCTGTTTGTGGCAGAATTGAATAGTGAGGGCAATCCACCTAGCGATGGTGCCCTTAGTCACTGGCCTACCCATGAAGCTAGTAGCAAAGGACACAAACAGCTGCTTCGACTTCCTGAGTTCCTTGGTTCTCTCAATGTAGTGCATCACCGCTCTTCTGGCATCGAGGGTGTGCAGGGCCTTTTCTGCGTTTGTAGTCGGGTTTTGGAAGAAACTTGGTATCTGAATACTCGGATTCATGTGGAACGCCGACACCACCTTGGGCATGAAGTGTGGGTCCGTCCTCAGGACTACCCTGTCCTTGTGAATCTGAATGTAGGGTTCCTGTAGCGTTAGCGCTTGAAGCTCGCTCACCCTGCGTAGTGAGGTTATGGCCACTAGAAAGGCCGTTTTCATCGTCAACATTTGCAGTGTGGCCTTGTGAATGGGTTCAAACGGCGCCTTCATGAGCTCCGTCAGAACCACGTTTAGATTCCATGGCGGCGGCGGCAACCTTTTCGGAGGTGCCATGCTTTTGGCTCCCTCCATGAATCTCTTCACCACCTGCGAGGTGAAGAAACTTCCACCCTTTTCACCTCTGGTGTAGGCAACGATCGCCGCTAGGTGTACCCTTAGGGAGCTCGAGCAGAGGTTACTCTTTAGAAGGTGTGTGAGGTACCTCAGCACTGTTGAATCTCTTGTCATTCTGTTTTGCAGGCCTTTTTTCCTGCACCACACAGTGAATCTATTCCATTTTGCGCTGTAGCATTTTCGTGTAGTTGGCTTCCTTGCCTCCCGTAGCACTCGCATAGTGCTCTGAGGCAATCTTAGGTGTGCGAACTCTAGGTCTTCAGGAGCCATGCCGCTAGGTTGAGGGTCTCTGGCTCTGGGTGCAGGACCTCTCCGTTTTGCATTGAGAGCAGGTCTTTCCTCCTCTCGAACCTGTACGGATTGCCTTGTGCCATTTCTTGAATTTGTGAGAACCATGAATGCGTTGCCCACTGCGGAGCCACTAGGATCAGAGTCATGTTGCTGGTTCTGCACTTGTCGAGCACTCTGTGCAACAGGGGTATCGGTGGAAAGGCGTAGGCAAATGTCCTCGACCAGCTTATCCATAGGGCATTTCCCTGGGATTGCTGATCTGGTTGCCTGGACGCGAAGCTTTGGCATTTTGCATTTTGGCGTGTTGCAAATAGGTCTATTGTGGGAGTTCCCCATCTCTTGAAAAGCTTCTCCGTTTCCTGGCCATTGAGCTCCCACTCGTGCGATGCCGAGGTATGCCTGCTTAGCCAGTCTGCCTCCACATTGTCCTTCCCCGGTAGGTGAATTGCCAGTAGATCTATCCTGAGAGGTATGGCCCATCTCCAAATCTCCTGAGCCAGGAGGAGAGATGGAACGACTGTGTCCCCCCCTGTTTGTTGATGTAGAACATTGCCGTGGTGTTGTCTGTTTGAACCAACACCCTCTGGTTGTACAGGTGCCTCTGGAATGCCTTCAGGGCTAGCAGGATTGTCTTCAACTCGAGGTAATTGATATGGCGAACCGCATCTGCTGGAGCCCACAGACCCCTCACTCTGAGGTTGTCCATGTGCGCTACCCATCCCTTTTGCGATGCGTCCGTGGTAATGGTCATTGTTGGGTTTGGTGGTGTCAGGCTTCTCCCTGCTGTCATGTTGTCTCTGTTCCACCAAGTAATCTCCTCCTGCACTGCGTGCGTAACAACCACTAGATCCTCCCAACTTCCGTTTGCTTGTGACCATTGCTGTTGTAGCCATTCCTGGAATGGTCTCATGTGCAGGCGTACATTCGGCACCAGCTGGATACACGACGCCATCATCCCCATCATCTTGCTCACTGACCTCACTGTCAGAGCTCGCCCCTTCTGGTAGAGCTGCGTCTCCTTCAGTAGGGCATCTATCCTCCTGTCGCTGGGCACCACTGTACTGTTCAGGGAGTTGATTTTTGCCCCCAGGAAAATCTTCACCTGCTCCGGTTCCATCGACGACTTCCCCCCCCCCCAGTGAATCGAGAACCCCAGGTTCGTGAGAGTGTCTGTTACGCGTTTTGCGTGCCTCTCGCACTTTTCGCGTGAGTTTGCCTTGACCAGCCAGTCGTCTAAGTAGGGGTAGACGTGTATCCCCTGCCTTCGTAGGTGGGCCGCGACCGCCGACAGGCATTTTGTAAAAACCCTTGGCGCCGATTTTAATCCGAAGGCCAGGGTTGTGAACTGGTAGTGTTCCTGGTCGATGTTGAACCTTAGAAGTCCCTTGTGTCTTCTGTTTATTGGGATGTGCAGGTAGGCATCCTTGAGGTCCACGGGGACCATGAAGTCTCCGTGTCTTATTTGGGGCAGTACCTCCTGCAGCGAAGTCATCTTGAACCTTTGTGTTCTGATGAACTTGTTTAGGTATCGCAGGTCCAGGATGGGTCTGAGGTTCCCGTCTACCTTCGGGACCACGAAGTAGTTTGAGTAGACCCCCTTGTTGCGTTCTCTGAACGGCACTGCCTCTATGGCTGTCTTTTCTAGAAGTTTCCGTGTTTCTTCTCTGAGTAGGGTCAGTTCTTGAGCCGATCTTTGCCTTCCCCTTGGCTTCCTGTTTGGCGGTTTTTTCTCCAAAACTACGCAGTATCCGTACTGCATGATGTTCAGTATCCACTTGTCTGTGGTTATACGCCGCCACTCGTGAAGGTAGAACCTCAGCCTTCCGCCTACTGGAGTTGTATGCTCGTAGGCTTTTGATCCTTCTCTCCCCCTCGATGTTACTGTTTCGCGCCTCACCCCTGGGGGCATGTCGAGGGTAGGCGTCCTCCTGCGTGCTGAGTCACTTTGATGAGGGCTGGTCCCCCCCTCTCCTTCTCTAGCCACGTCCGTTCCCTCTCCCGCGAAAGGACTGGCCCCGAGGTTGGTACTGCCAGTTTTGCTTCTGTTGACCCTGTCCGTGACCTTCACCCTGCTGACCCTGCTGGAACGTCTGGTGCGACGGCCCCTGCTGGTTTCCTCCCCTACCGTAGGGTCTCCTTGAGGGATTGCCTCGCCTCATTCCCCTCAGCTGTAGGGCCCCCATGGACCTCGCCGTTTCGTTTTCTTTTTTCAGCTGGGCGAGCTTCTCGTCAACTGTTGCTCCGAATAGTGTCTCTCCGTTGAAGGGGGTGCTAAGGATGTTGTTCTGCACCTCCGGTTTGAATCCCGAGATTCTTAACCATGCATGCCTTCTCTCGGTGACCCCTATGGCCATGAGTCTTGCTGAAGTCTCTGCCCCGTCCAACGCCGTCTTTATGCAGGAGTTGGCGATGTTTTTGCCTTCATCTACTAGGTGTGAGGCTCTCTGGCGGTATTCTTCGGGGAGGTGCTTTACTAGCTCCCCCATCTCGTCCCAGTGCTGGTACTGGTGTCTATTGAGGAGAGCATTGGAATTCGCCATGCGCCAGTGCATAGCGGCGTTCCTCTCGACCTTTCTTCCTGTGAGGTCTATCCTCCTGCTCTCTTTATCAGGTGGTGGGCCCGAGGTTGCTGGTACGTTGGCCCTTCTCCTGGCCGTGGAAGCTATGATGGAGTCGGCGGTCACGCTACCTTTGATGTAAGGGGGGTCCAGGGAAGAGTGCTTATACTTCTTCTCAGTCCTGGGCGTGATCGACCGGCAGGTCGCTGGTTCCTTGAAGGCTTCTCTCCCCTGATTCATCACGCTTTGTAGCATGGGGAGGAACTGGCTCCTCGTCTGGATGGGGAGCAGTGTCTCGAGGAGAAAATCGGCTTTCGGCTTCTCTTCGTCGAGTTTGACGCCGAAGGCTATCGCTGCGCTCCTGACCACCATATTGTACACCCCGATGTCGTCGGGTCGCGAAGGCCTCGAAGGGTACGTGTCCACGGCCTCCTCCGGGTTTTCGGTGTCGAGATCCTGCCATTCGATCTCGTGGCTGGTAGATGGTGCCGAGCCGTAGACCGACTGTTGGTCTTCTTCCTCGGCTTCCTCGTCATAATAGGTCTCGTCTTCCTCTTCGAGATCCCTCGTCCGGCCCTCGGTGTCGAATTCGTGCTCGACCTCGACGACGTCCGTCGATGAAACCGTTGGAATCTTGAATTCCTTCATCTTGGCGTCGAACTCCTTCTTCCTTTGAAGGATGTTCTCCATTTCAGCCTCGAGCCGCCTCTTCTTTTTCTCCATCTCGGAGATGCTTTCGGCGTCGACCGCGGGTCTTTTCGCCGAAACTTGCGTCGACGTCGACCGTTCTTTCTGCGTCGATCGCCCTGATTCCTGGGTTGTCCTAGACGACCCTTGCTTTTCGGCGTCTTTCGGCACCAGGGAGACCTTTTCGAAGGATCCGCTCGGCCTCTTGTCCATGGTTCCCCCTTTGGTCGTCGAAGTTTTCGGCGCCGGGGCTCCCTTCGTAGACTTTGACTCTGATTTTTTCGAGTCACCCTCATGTTTGAGGTATTTTCTGTTTTGCACTCGACGATTCTCTTACCTAGTCTTCTTTTTTCTTATCGGTCTCTACGACCGTGAAGTTTTCGGCTGTCTCGGCGATGTTGTCCTCATCGTCCGTGGAGAGGCCCAGATCGTAAAGAGACGGGGCCTTACCCTTGCTATCCATGCTGGCGTTGGCTCTTCTCTGCCGCTCCCTCACCCGGAGCGTCTTCGGCCTGAAGGCTGAGCAGGCGTTGCAGTCCTTACTCTGGTGTTCGACTGGCAGGCAGAGGTTGCAGACTGGATGCTGGTCCTTCTGCGCGAACTTGTGGTGGCAGTTTGGGCAGAACTTGAATGGCGTCTTGTCCATTGCGCTCAGGGCCTCTGAGTGCGCATTCTCCAAGGTCGTCGAAGAAAAGGGCGCTGAGCCTCCTTTCTTCTCGCTTCTGATGAAATATCTTCCTTTCCTGTGATATCTCCGTAGTATTTGTCGACGAAACTCGCTTTTCTTTCTTCTTCCTTCGGTTGTAACTCTGGAGCTTCTCGATGACGATCCAGACCCAACGGCGGAAAAAAGATTCTGAAGATGGCGCCCCAAAGGTGGGACTTCCGCAGGAAGCACGACGACGTCACGGAAGGTGCACCAAATGGTGGTCGTCGCCGCCCACCTGGGCTACAAAAAAAAAAAAAAAAAAAAAAAAAAAAACCAAAGAAAAGACTACGAATCCGGACCCAACCACAAGATCGCGGAAGAATAATGCACAGCATAGTGAATCCAGAAAGATTCACGCTGCAAAACCTCTGTTGTGGCGTCCATAGACCTTGCACTCTGAGGTGTAATAGATGCGCTCCCCAGCCGGGGAGCGATGCGTCCGTTGTTAGAATCACCTGAGGAAACGGGTCCAGGAACGGTCACCCTTTGGAAAGGTTTGTGGTGTTCCACCACTACAGAGATCGATGGGTGCGGCCGTCCACCAACACCAGATCCGTCAGCTGACCCTGGGCCTGGTTCCACTGGCGTGCTAGGCACTCTTGGAGTGGACGCATGTGAAGTCTTGCATGAGGCACTATGAAAATGCAAGATGCCATCATCCCTATTAGTTTCATGAACACTCTTGCTGGGAGAGAGTGTTGAAGAAGGATCTTTTGGCGCAGGGCTTGCATGCTTGCGATTCTGGCTGAGTTGGGATAGGCTATAGCTTTTGAGGTGTCTATAGTGGCACCGAGGTATTGCTTTGTGTGAGACGGTATCAAGTGGGACTTTTGGTGATTCACCGTAAAGCCTAGCTGGTGGAGTAGTTGTATGGTAGTGTTTGTATTCTGTACACACTGGTGGTAGGACGCGGCTTTTATGAGCCAGTCGTCCAGGTAGGGGGAAGACGTGAATGTTTTGTCTTCGGAGGTGTGCTGCCACTACTGCCAGGCATTTTGAACTGATAATGTTGGCCGTCCACCACAAATCGGAGGTACTTTCTGTGAGCAGGGTGTATTGGGATCTGAAAATATGCATCTTTCAGGTCCAGTGTAGTGAGAAAGTCGCCCTGACGGAGGAGTGGGAGAACTTGCTGAAGAGTTACCATATGAAAATGGTCTGAATGGATGTATGCATTTAGAGGCCGGAGGTCTAGAATGGGCCGTAGGGTCTCGTCTTTCTTTGATATGCGAAAGTACAGAGAGTAGACCCCTAGATTTTGCTGATCGACGGGTACCTGCTCTATCGCGTGTTTTTGCAGGAGGGAGAGTACCTCTTGTTTCAGAAGTGTGGTATGTTCTTGCGACATCGCACGGTGTCTGGGTGGAATATTTGGGGGGGTAGAAGTTAGTTCGAGACAGTACCCTGACCGAATAATTTGGGTTACCCATTTGTCTGATGTTATGGCCTTCCAGGTTTGAAGGAGGTCTTGTAGTCTGCCCCCGACCGGAGTGGAATGGTCTGGGGGGAGCGGGGGAAAGTCATTGTGTGGGCGGTGTGGCAGAACGGGCGGTGTTGGTTTTGTCCCTGCCTTTATTATTGTTTCCTCGATATCCACCTCTTTGGTAGCCCTTTGAGAAGGTATTTTGAGGAGGGGACTTGTAGGAAGTGGAGGCGTTATCGGAAGAGTAACCTCTGCCAGAGCCTCGAAAGGAGCGTCTAGGGGTTTGTGATTGCAGGGCTCCCATAGACTTCGCCGTATCTGTATCCTTCTCCATTTTTTCCAGGGCTTCGTCTACTTTTGAGCCAAATAAGTATTGTTGGTCAAACGGGTGGTTTAATATAGATGCTTGGACCTCTGGTTCAAAGCCTGAAACCCTGAGCCAGGCGTGACGGCGAAGCAGGACACTGGTGTTTATAGCCCTGGACGCCGTGTCTGCTGCGTCAAGTGCACATTTAATAGGTGTTGGTAATAATCTTTCCCTCTTGTATTAGCTCATGAGCTTTATTCTTATATTTCTCCGGGAGATGCTGCATGAGAGCCTCCAGCTCATCATAGTGCGCTCTATCGTACCTCGTCAGCAGCGCCTGCGTGTTGGCGATGCGCCACATATTGGCAGCTTGTGAGGCAGTGCGTTTGCCTGACACATCTAAAAGCTTGGACTCCTTATCAGGTGGGGGAGCCTCACCAGATGACAGAGTTGGAGCGCTTCCTAGCTGTGGAGACCACTAGTGAGTCTAGGGGCGCAGGGCCTTGAATATAGACAGGATCCGTGGGGGCTGCCTTGTACTTCTTTTCTATTCTGGGGTTTAAGACCCTAGCTCTAACGGGGTCTTTGAAAACCTCTGTGGCATGCTTGGTCACCCCTTTAAGCATGGGTAATATAGCGGTGGATTTATCTGCTATGTCAAATGTGTCAAATAGGAAGTCTTCCTCAACTGGATCACTGTGTAATTCTACCCCATGGTAATGTGCCGCCCGTTGTAAGAGGTGGTGGAACCCCAGGGAGTCCTCTGGTGGAGACGGCCTGGATGGATAGATATCATCCTGAGGCACATCTGGGACATCAGGATTGTGATAATCCTCCCATGGGTCAGGTGTTCCCGGAGGAGTGGGGTCCTGCGGGGCATCTGTGGGATCATAGAATGGATCTCCGTGGTCATCAGGGTCTGGAGACGGGGTTGGAGACCGATGAGGCAAGGGTGGAGAAGGTGGGGGCGGAGATAGAGGGGGTGGAGGAGGTGGAGGAGGTGGAGGAGGAGGAGGTGGGGAGGGTACTCTGAACGGGGATGTGGCAGAGTCCTTCCGTTTTGGTGGTGGAGGAGTTGGTTTGTCCAAAAGTCTTTCCTTGGAAGACAAAATTAAATGTCCAGTCCTTGGATCCTTTGTTAAAGTCTTTTGAAGAGGATCCGGTGCGAAAAGCTCCTCCGGCACCGATTCGTCCATCGGTGCAGATGTTTTCGGAACCGAAGGCTTCGTTGGTTTATCCGCGCCATGCTTTCTCGGGGTGTCCGATTTTTTGGTCGGCGCCGAGGCAGGCTTCGACACGGAAGCGTCGGTGCCGAGGGATTTGTGTTTGGTCGGCACCGAGAGGCTAGGTTTCGACACCGATGGCTTCGGAACGGAACTGGTTTTCTTCGGCGCCGAAGAATGTTTGTCGGCGCCGCTAGGAGGCTGGTTCGAGCCCGAGCCGCCAGGAGACTTGTGATGCTTTTTCACCGGGCCCGAAGGTGGGTGATGGAAGCAGTACGCTTGGCTTTCCCTAGGCCCGGAGGCGAAGGGGTAACCGGAGTCTCTTTCGGTATGGGCGCGGGGGTAGAGTACTCACGACCCCTGTGCCGGTGTGATCTCCTCCACGTCGGAGTAGTCTGCCTCGGAAGCGCTGACGACATCTTCCTCCTGCTCGGTGTGCTGCTGCCCCGAAGCTCCGGTGTCTTCTCCGAAGATGTCAGGTGGAGCCGAGGTCGATGAGTGCGCCATGGTGCGTCGAGCTAGTCGATCCCGAATAGTCTTTTTCGATCGAAAAGACTTGCAGGCGGGGCAGTCTCGGGCCTCGTGTTCGGGAGAGAGGCAGAGGTTGCACACCTGATGGAGGTCGGTGTGGGGAAATTTAGACCCACATTTTGGGCACTTCTTGAAGGAAGTCCTTTCCATCGGCCGAGACCGGAGTCGAGATAGGCCCGAAGGCCGCTGCCTGGAATCAACGAAGTCCCGAAGAGAGAGATGAAGAAGCCGATTCCGTCTAAAGAATCTCGATGGACGAGGATTTTTCGTCGAAGGTTGAACTGGAAAGGTTCGAAGCCGGAGCACGAAGTATTATATCCAAGCCCGATGGCGGAAAAAAACAATCTGAGGATGGAGCCGAAGCCCATGCGCAGTACGGACCGAAGGAGGAGTCACCGGATTCGTGACTTCCAAAGACTGTCCAAGAAGAAAAACAAACTGCAAACATCCGGGCCCAACACCAGATGGCGATCTATGCACAGTGTATAATCTGCAGCTCATATGCCTCGAACATATACATATATATATATATATATATATATACACACACATATATACATACACATATATATATATATACATACATATATACACATATATATCTATATATCTATATATATATATATATATATATATATATATATATATATATATATATCCTGGATGGTGTCATTCCATTGAGAGCGAGAGATATACATATATACACACACACACATATATATATACATACACACACACACACACACATACACATACACACACACACACAGGCAGCCAGGGGTTGGCCACAACAGCACAGAGCCGGTTGGAGGGCTCCTTAAGGCCCGAAAGCCTGCTATAGGGGGGAGTCCAGCTGCAGAGCCATAGTAATACTTATCTCTAACTACGAAGTCAAAGTCCAGGTCGTGGAGCAGAAGTGCCAGCTGGATCACTTAACTCTGAACTTAAGACGCTGGGAGACACAGGGATTTCTCCTGCTCCACCAAAGTGACCTGGTGGAAGACTTCTCCTGGAGGAAACCTTGTTGGAATAATTACCGGTCAAAGGTGAACCAAAGTGGGAGTTGGTATGGTACTAGAGAGCACGGCTGTGCTGCTTTTTTTTTTTTTTTACATCAGTCCTAGTTCTAGACCATTAAGAGTTTGGCCTGGTGTACACGGTCACAGATCGGTCACAGGATTTAGAAATGTGATGTGGCTAAAGACACAAGAAGTAGTTGTTTGACATGGAGAAATTGACATCGGTTTCCCAAAAGAGCATCAATGTTTAAAACATGAAAGCTTTGGAGGGGACATAGTACCCTAAATACGGCGTTATTAAAACTTAACAGCAAAGTTCCAAGAAGAGCAACCTCAGGCAATGCGTGTCACAGGGAATAAAGGGAGGGGGTAACGGACGTCCCCGCTGTGGGATGGTGCCTTGTGGGTTCCATGAAGTCTGTTAAGTGGGACACACAGCAGGTGCAGAGTATGCGTAGCGGTTTAGTGGCACATGAGAGCGGTTAGTTTCCGAATCCAGTCAGACACCTGGTATGATTCAAGAGGAGAGGAATATGCATGTAAAAGTATTTGTCAGAAATGAAGTTCCAAGAGTTGACCCCAGTACAACCACCCAGGAAACATCACCATTCAAGCCAGTGGTATAGACAATCTAGTGCCAAGTATATAAACAGTCCAAAATAAATCTGGGTCATATACTGCCCTAGATAGATTTGAGTGCCTTTGAGTTCTCAGTGCATCATAAGGTCAACCACTAATTTTGTGTCCATGCTAATAAAAGTTCTATTGTCTTCTGAAGGTATAGCAAATACTGCACAAAGGGTTTAATGTGCATTATTTACTGTGTCATGAAATATCAGAGTCTGACACCTACCACTGATTGAGGTATGCCTTGACTGCTTCACTTCTATTTTAATATCGGTAATTGCAATGTTATTGATGGACCATTCACATCAGTGATAAACTACAGTACCCACAAATGATACAATGCAGTAAATTCTGAGGACATCAAGTAAAAGTCCTCACACACCAGTAGCCCCTCAGAGAAATTTAGAGGCTAGGGCTGCAAGCCTCTGGTTGTGGGCTGCCAATCTCTCAACTGTAGGCAGAGAATGAGGTTTTCCCAGGATGTCCAAATAAACTTCTAGCAAAGCCTCCCTGAAAGGAAAATGGTTCTTCAAAGTCTGCTTCAATAAAAACAGAATTTAGGTTAAAACGAAAGAACCCGTCTTCATATTAGAAAATGATTACGATCTTTCTCTACCAAGGGAAGAGCAACAACTTTAAAACGTGCAGGGTTACGATACTATCTGATGGCCTATAAGTGGTGCTGAATCATGGAGGACCAGAACATTAAGGGAGATGCTTTTCCCTCTAGCTTTTAACCTTGATTAGAGGAATAAATAAATATTTACAATAATATTCTTATTGAAACTGAATGGAATTAAGACTAGACAAAATCAGCACTCTGGAATGGCAGAGAGAGTTTCTCCAATAGTTAATCAGCACAGGGAGGGGAAGTGTGTTAAGAGACCAAAATCTAAAGTTTTTCAAATTAGGTAAACAAAACTAAAAGTAGCTGTCATCCCAAAAATACATGAAAAAAAGAAAATCCTACTATAAGATCAATAATTAATAGAGGATGCGCAGATTCCCACCCCCCTAACAAAAAAAGTTGGGGAGGACTTCTAAAAGTGTATGATTCTTCGTAGTCTCCAAAACACAATCTGCATGCAACTCGGTAAATATGGTGTTGCAAGAACATAAAACACACATTTTGTGTTCTGGCTTTAAACAAGGGGCCTTCCTAAAAACGCTTTAGGCCCACCATTTTACCCTTGCTGACAAGACTATACATTAAACAAACAATGTACCAGCACATAGTTGCAAGTATTGAACAACTTAATTCTTACTTGTATGGTGAGACCAGGGGCCATGACATTGAGCTCCTTCTGTAGCGACTGCTTAAGATTCTCATCAATCTGATCTGTTCCAGGATAAACAAAAGGCTCAAGTGAATTACAGTTACAACAGCAGTGCTTTTCTGAGCCAGATCCATAGAAATGAAATACAGCAAGTCTAAACCAAAGAAAAGATAAACTCCTCAAATCAGGTCAACTGTCATTTTTAGCTATAATGCGCCTTCGCTAAAAAAAGACTATACACATTTAATATCAGAAAGGGAAGATACAGTACAGCTGATACCTGCAAAGTGAGGCCTGAAGAGAAACCCATCTATGTTAAAAGTGCCCTATGTCCCCAAAAAGGGAAATTAGTGTGTTTAGATGGGCAACAGATTTATTCTTTTCCATGATCCAAGCATCTTTCATTGCAATTATGACACTTCTAACAAACTCCAGGATTGCCAAGCTAATAGAAAAGGGAGGGCACACACAATAAAGGAAATGTAGATCCATGAATCAAATTCTAGAATCGAGACCAGTAGCAAAAGAGAGCAAGCACAGAACAGCCCTAGAAGCTCTGTACACGCCAAAGATTTAAGCTCATACGCTCTTAAAGTGTATGAAATAGGTGAGCTGTGAAATGTAAGCTTCTGGTGAAGCAGTGATTGGTGAAGGGATTAGATATAAGCACAGAAGCACAAAGGCAAGTAGTAAGGGAAGGACCCCCTGACACAGAAGTGAATGTCTTCCAGGAGCAAAGATCAAGGAGCTTTCCTTTATGTGTTGGGACATGGTAAGCGTAGAGATTAGGGAAGAGATGGGGATGTGAGGGGTGTGTGTTTTGGAGTGTGTGAGAGCATGTAAAGGTGGCCAATGCAGAGTTCCTGGGATTGTAGTGCTTTGAAGGGTCATCTAGTGTGCCCATGCAAGGTTTTAGGAGCCAGAAGAGGTACCACCACCACGGGTCTGGTTGGAGAGAGAACTTGATTCACATTCTTCATTCTGCCCTTACCGAAAAGCTCAATGTACACCTCCTGAAGTGTGTGCGCGCTGCAGAACTGGTTCAATTCATGATGAATCTTGTTGAAGATTAGAGTCTTATCGTAGTCAGCTGTGTAATTCCTCACAACATCATACACTATAGAAAAAAAGACAGAAGAGCAATTACTCAAAAACCATCAACACTGATTTACAAAGCTGCCTCAGGGGTCACTTTGCTGGAATCAACACATCAGAAGGTCACTGTACGATCAACTGGATCTTCAGAGATTCCATTTCAGGGATCCCCATGGGTTAACATGGTCCTTCAGCAAAGTCACAGTGATCGCTGGCTATGAAACCACTTTAGGAAGTTCAGCCACACTATAAATGCTGCTTCAAGTAGGGTCTGCTTTGTAATGCCCAGTTTCCAACCAGTGCTGCAGGAAGGTCATTGTAGTAGTCACTCACTTAACAGCACTCTTTCACAGGATCACTTTTGCTGTATATATTACAGGAAGGATGGTCAAGAGTATACTCTTGCTGCATGCAGTAGTTTAAAAAAACATTTTATTGTAATACTAAACACAATTATCTGAATGTAGCAGTTAATTGAGGGTACCACTACCGCTGAACATAGCACACCAGTAGCACTATTTCAGGGATCAGACACACTGAAGAAAACAATCCGGACAGGCCAACACAGGTACATCTTTTACGGAACAGATCATCTGTGGTCACAAACTATGAATATGCTACTTATGGATGGTGGTGTGGATGTTCAGTTCAACAGCCTTACAGTTTTTTAGGCTTCGGAAGCCCAGCACATTTTGGAGAGACATGGATAGCTCAATAAGAACCATTATTAGAGGAGTGAGGACTCTTCTTGGGGTGGCCAATGGTTACTGGGGCAGTGTCCCGTGTGGGTACTGTTGTTCACAAAGATGTCATACTAATGTATTACATATATATCTAAGGTACCTATTTTAGGCAATGGGTCCTCTCAAGATACCAAGCCCAAAAGTCAAAGTGTTAAAAAATTCAGCACAACCCATTAATCAAAACTTCAGTTAAAATATGCATACACAAAAAAGGAGCCCCCATGCTGGGCTTGAACTAGGTTGCCAATAAGACATTCATCAAGGCCTTGTTGAAAGACAAGAGGGGTTCTGAGGAGGAGATACCTGGCTGCAGGACCTCTGTCAAGATGTTAGTCTTGACTTCCACTGAAGGTCCAGGTCCCCAGCTGCCCTCCTCACCATCATAGCATATGAAGCTCCCTCCTCCGTAGGCCACGGAAGGGGGGAGAAAGCATGCCAGAATCTGGAGATATCCTGTCCACTGGACTCACCTAACTCCTCATTCCAGTCCATTATGTGCTCAGCTTGGTCTTGTAAAGGGTCTAGTGACCCCTCTCAATCTTCCTCCATTTGTAGCCCTTCAAAATAGAGCTGAGGAACCAACCTGGAGAGGCCGGGGAAGGTCACAGTGGCACTGGTCTGGACCCACCACCGGATCCATTATAGAGCATCGGCACGGAACACGATGGAGCACCCTCTGAGCCTCCTGGGCCAGAAGACCGCCGGTAGGGTCAGGTTACCGAAACATGGGGCACATAAAATTCTTTAAGCTGGGCAGCGGTCTCTTCAGCTCCTGGAAAGGCAGGAAGCGCTGAGCCCACCCACAAGAAGGTTCCACAGATTGAGGCCTAGAGCGTCAAAACTCCTCCATCATGTCAGCTGACAGGCAGGGAGAAGTTGAAGCACAATTTGACTTCTTGTGCTTTTATGCCCTTTACCTGACCGACCAGACGACTGAGTGGTAGGACGAGGACTCAGGGCTCCGGGAGCAGTACCCGGGCCTTCCTCTCGACTAGGGCTGAGAATGAGACCTCCAGGGAGAACGGCGTGGTGTTGAGTGCAGGCCGAAGCAGCTTTAGGAACTGCTCCCTCAAAGCTTTCGGACTCATGGCCTGACAGTTGGAGCACAACTTCGAGTCGTGGTCATGCTCTAGGCACCAGAGACAAATCAAGGGCGGATCAGTCATCAACATGGCGAAATGGCAGACGCCTCACCATTTGAATCCAGAAGTTTTCTTCGACATGTTTAGAAAAATGTAAACACCAAAAATTGTTGTAAAAACATCAAAAAACATCAAAAAAAGCCTGCCAAAAGGTGACAGAGGGTAGCTCTCTTCACAGATCTAAGCTAACTGGTGCGGAAAGTGCATAAATGACGTTAGCTCGCAGAGGGGGCACTTATAAAGGAGACACGGAAGCCACTTCTGGCGTGGACAAGGCCGCCGTCATGCGGAGTCTACCAATGCCACCTACCGACGCCCAAGGGTATTGCTCGAGGAAAAGTCTTCCGAATCCAGTCTGATGCCTGGGAAATTCAAAGTCTAGGAATCAGCTGCTAGATGTCTTGATCAGATACTCAGTTTTTTGTACAAAGTTCTCTAAAGGCTAGTCCTTCATATAGGTAGAGGGGAAAGGTAGGTAGAGGGGAAAGGTTGGTACAGCATTCCACAACCATATATCCTGAGTTCTCTGTGAGAGCTGTCCAATACGGAGTCCAAGATGCAGCTTACCCCTTGTTCAGAGTGATTAGAATCAAACTTGATCCTGACTAAATAGCTGTCCCTGGGAGCAAAATATACAACAATGTGGAGACCCACCACAATATGAAGTCAGACAAGAGCTAGAGGACAATTTCCACTTACCTGCAGATGGGGTTAACATGTTCACCACCTCAATTCGGTCGAAGTAAATCATGACGCCACCACTGAGGAAGGAAAGGCAAAAATGAAGAGCTCTGGGGATTGGAGGATAGGAGGTAAGGAGAATGGGGGGAGGGGGGGGGGTGTAGGCAGGCAAATAAATGGAACAGATGAGAAGTGAGCTCAACCTGTTAAGAGAACATCAGTGGCCACGGGACACCATGCAAAGTGCAAACACAGATGTACGGAAGGCTTCTATCATCACTGAATGGCAAAGTACAATTGAACTTGTCTACCACCAGAGGTGTAAGAAGGAGAGGAAGCAGCCTAAATATAATGCTTAAATTAAGCTTTAGGTCGCTGACTGTTCTACAACTGCCTGTGCACTAGACTAATAGACTTCGAAGAGCATATGTGTGTGAAAAGTGGAAGCAGGAAACCTCAGGATCACATAGCCAAGGCAAAATGTATCGGAGGACCACAGTGTAGATACTTCATCACAATCTTACAGAAGGCTAAACAAATTGGCATCACTCAACAAAAAATATAGAAGAGTTAGATATCAATACTGGGCTTCAAAGATTTATGTTAAAAAAAATGTATTAGAAGGTAAATGCCGAAAAGAATGTAATATACAAACAATAGATATAATAAAGATGTACAAACAAGAGATAAAGAAGGAGCACACCCCAGGACTCCTTTGAATATATTTAATTATGTAAAGTAAATCAGTAAAAAGTTAAGAACTAGGTGAATAAAGGTCCATCAGTATGAGGTGATCATCATCTCACACTCCTCAATCTCAAGCCACAGAGCAAAATCTTAAAACAAATGATTTTGCGAAAGGTTTAGAGACTAAACTTTTAAAGAGCTACTCACAATTTTATTAGATGTTGAAAAATCAATAGAGCTTCCTGGGAGTTACATTGCAAAGTACCCTTTCAAAAAGCATCTTAATTTTATTAAATGGATTCACACTTTGTACCAATCGCCCAAAGCTCAGATATGGACTAATGGCAATCTCTCATTCGCACTCTATCTAGTGGGGTACCCGACTAGGGTTCCTACTTTCCCCAGATTTATTTACATGATATAGGGAACAATATAGAAGCCAAATAAAGACTTCTTATTGAAATTTTAAAATGCCATCACCTTTAGTGGTATATGCGGATTATTAGCAATTTTTGATCATACATTAACTCCTACATTAGGTATCGTACACCAAATAGCAGAACAATTTAGTAAAGCATCAGGGTTAACTCAATACTAGCAAAACATAAATAGTCTTCACTGGAGGGCAAGAGAAGAATATATACAAGTTATTCAATCTTCAAAAACTTGGGATTACGTTAGCTTAAGTAAAACTTTGATTTAAATATAATTATCTAAATCTCTTCCATTCAACAAAGACAGATAGAAAAATGAAAGAATTTTCCAAGTAGGCAGTATTACCCCAATTAAAATAAAAAAATTCCTTACTAATTATTTAGATCTTTTATGAGCTCTTCTATTGTAAACTGTGGAAATTATATAAGAAACTGGACTCTTATCTTTAGATTTATTTGACACTGCAAAGCAAGCTTGCAGATCTTTTAAGTCACTCAAATGAACCCTTTCTAGAGGCGAGTGGGTACTCCTGACTGGTGATGAAACTATTGGGCTAGCATGGGCAAACATTTGAGATACATGTATGTAACCAATATGTTCTCTGGGTATGGTTTGATAACTTATCAAAACATAATACTAAATAGTCCACAAGGTAATTTGTGATCCAAGAGTCTTATAAAAATACACAAACTAAAGAAAAATCAACAATTTATTAATAGATTGGCTGGAGTTCAAGCAATAGGTCAACATTGCTGAAATTCATTCACAAACCCCCTAATTATTTTTTTCTGCAAGTGCTTTGAGTTAGGCATTACTAAACTAGGAAATCTATTGAATTTACAAATGCTGAAATGTTTTTCATTCTTACAAAGTTCACAATCACTGAAAGGTTTTCTAAAACTTGTGCAAGTTTGATACTTTATCCTGAAATAGGAATGAACCTTAAATTGCTACTCTAACAGCACAACCGTTTTAGAATGGATATTTGGTTAGAATTCTCCATCTATAGCTGACCTATTTAGGTTTATCATACAAACTGAACCTGGTGATCTGCTACAATGGAAAGACAAATGGACCATCTGGTTTTGCACATCTATTACTCAATGTCAACTATCAAATATACTGACTAAAAACTATAAAATCATTACACCAAGTAGAATAAATAGTCAAGCATCCCAGACACACTTTGGTTTTTATCTCCCTCTTGCTAAATTTGCCAAATTGTATAATCAAACTAAATCACGTCCACACTGCCCTGTACATCATCTGAAGCTTTACATAGGTTTGTTACCTGTCCAACCTTATATGAATTTGGGATCTCCATCTTTCACAACTAAATGATATACGTTTAACCCAAATAAAACGCGATCCTAGCACTAGTTTGTTAAGCATCAGGGAGGAAGCCTTTTACCTTTGAACGGTTGTCCAATTATTAGCAATGAAATGGAAAAGTAATACTATACCTACCCATTTTGAATGGAGAGAAGAAAATGAAACAGATCACCTAATGGCGCGACTAAGAGGAACGTCATTGAAATGTTGTTAAAGATGCAATAAACTGATTACCTACCTGAACATTTCACATGACTTTCCCTTTTGTTTATTTATGCCCTTTGCTACTGTTGGCCTCTCGTGTACTGGGCTATGTAGGTCATTCTTTCTGCTTTTGGTCAAGTCACTCTGTAAAGTCAAATTCTGCCAAGACCTTTGACGTATCAAGAAAGGATTATGCTACTTACCCAGTAAGCATCTGTTCTTGGCATGGAGAGCTGTAGATTCACATGCTTTGCATACTCCTGCCATCTAGTGTTGGATATGGATGTTTGAAAGTAGTTTTTCTTCGAATGAAGTCTTTCCTAGTCACGAGGTAAGGTGACTCCTCCTTTCGGTGATAGTGCGCATGGGCATCGACTTCATTGTTAGATTGTTTTTCCGCAAGAGGGTGAGAATGGAGTAAATGTAGTACAGAGATGTCCAAAGAGTATGTAATGTAAATAATGTAAAACTCCAACAGCTACAGGTGCCAGGGAGGCGGGAGGACGCATGTGAATTGACAGCTCTACATGTCAAGAACAGATGCTTACTGGGTCAGTAGCATAATTCCTTCGAACATGTTTGCTGTAGCTACACATGCTTTGCATAGACTAGATAGCAGTATTCTCCCAAAGCGGTGGCTAACCTTGGCTTGTTGACGTGCTAACACATCCACACAGTAATGTTTGGTAAAAGTGTGTGGTGTGGACCATGTTGCTGCTTTACAATTGTCAACTATAGGGATGTTACCTAAAAAAGCCATAGACGCTCCTATTTTAAGAGTGGAATGCGCTCTAGGAGGTATAGATAAAGTTTGTTTAGCTTTAGTGTAGCAGGTTTGAATGCACTTAAACAATCCATCTTGCAATACCAGATTTGGAAATGGGATTGCCTTTGTGAGGTGTAGCAAATGCAACGAACAGTTTGTTTGCGAAAATCTTTTGTTCTTTCAATGTAGTACAATAGCGCTCTTCTGAAATCAAGAGTATGAAGAGCTCTTTCTTTCTGCTATTGAATCAGGATGAGGAAAGAACACAGGCAACCAAACTGATTGGTTGATATGGAAAGCAGAAACCACTTTGGGAAGGAACTTTGGATTGGTGCGAAGAACTACCCTGTCTCTATGAAGTTGAAAGAAGGGTTCTTCTAAGGTTAAAGCTTGTAGCTCACCAACTCTCCTTAATAAAGTGACTGCAATGAGGAAGGCGACTTTCCATTAAAGAAACTGTAGTGGACAGTTGTGTAATGGCTCAAAAGGTGGACCCATGAGCCATGTAAGCACAATGTTCAAATTCCAAACTAGTGATCGAGGTACCCTGGGTGGTATTATTCTCTTAAGGCCCTCCATAAAGGCTTTCATTACAGGAACCTTGAACAGAGATAGAGGTCTGCTTTGCAAATATGCAGCTATTCCTGCCAGATGCAAACGAATGGAAGTGTAGGCTAAATCAGCATGCTGTAAATGCAGAAGGTAACAAATGATATTTTGAGAAGATTAATTTAGAGGATCAATATTTTTACTAGTACAATACACAACACATTGTTTCCATTTAGCTGCATAGCATGCTCTGGTAGTAAGCTGTTTTGCTTCTTTAAGAATGGTCATGCATTCTGGTGGCAAATTAAGATATCCAAACTATGACTTCAGGAGCCAAATCGCTAGATTGAGCTCCTTGGGATTTGGATGTGTGGCTTTTCTATGGCTCTGCGGGAGAAGACTGGAATTGAGATGTAGCTTTTGATGTGGAACTACTGACAGTTCTAAAAGGGTCGTGAACAACGGTTGACGAGCCCAAGTGGAGCTACTAGAATCAGTATGAGTGATGTTTGCCTGAGCTTCCGAACCAGAAATGGAAGGAGAGGGAGAGGCGGAAAAGAGTAGGCAAATATCCCTGACCAATTCATCCATAGGGCATTGCCTTTGGATAGAGGGTGTGGAAACCTGGAGGCAAAGTTTGGGCATTTTGAGTTGTGCAATGTGGCAAACAGATCTATTTGTGGGAACCCCCTTTGTTGAGAGTATGGCAGGAGAACCTGGGGATGAAGTTCCCACTCTTGAATTTGTTACCGCCATCTGCGTTGGAGGTCGGCAAACGGATTGTCCACTCCTGGCAGATGCTCTTTCAGATGATGGACTTTGTAATGAATTGCCCAATACCAAATCGTTGGAGCGAGGCGTGACAGTTGGAGAATGTGTCCCTCCCTGTTTCTGAACATAGTACATTGCTTCATGTTGTTGGTGCGGGCTTCTTCCCATTGTCACAAACCAAGTTCAGCAGGATCAATCTGGTTTTATGCCAGGGAGCAACACGGCAATGAACTTGAGTCGTCTTAACGGGGTTTTCAGATACACACCAATACAGTCACAGAAGACAGTAATGTCCCTAGATGCCAGTATGGCATTCGATACCATTGAATGGTCATACCTTTTTGCGGTCCTGGACATTTCAGAATTGGTCCAAAGTACCTGGCTTGCCTCAAACTACTATATGCTGAGCACTTGGAACAGGTGGTGGTAAAGGGCCGCACATCACACACATTACCTCTCCGATGTGGCACCCGCCAGGACGGTTCCCTGTCGCCACTGATCTTTGCCCTGGTGTTGGAGCCTTCGGCTTCATGGATAAGGGGAGACCCATTAATACTGGGGCTGCGCTGGACTGAGTATTGGGAGGATAGAATCGCCCTCTATGCTTATGATGTCCTCCTATACTTGGTGTCATCTATACTCCTCCATTGGTCGAGTCCTGCAAATTTTTACCAATTTCTGGAAGTAATGTGGCTACACTATTAACTGGTCCAAATCCATAATCTATATTCTACACAGCCAAGTGCCGCGGCAGCCTCTGCGCTGTGAGGCAGTGCAGGATGGTCTTCGTTACCTGGGGATCTTCAACACCCCAGACCAGTACCTTTTTAAAAAAAAAATATTTTTACAAAACTAACATGCTCAGTCCCTTTACATGATTTCAGACAGATATCCAGCACTGGAGATCGCCTCCTATGACCCTATTAGGCTGTGCGGCCCTCTTCAAAATGATGTCGCTTCCACGATTCCTGTATGCCCTACAAAACGCACCATTCTAAGTCCCAGACACCTATTTTCATACTATCGAGAGTGAAATAAGAACCCTAATATGGAACGGAAAATCACCACAAATAGCTATGAAGAAACTAACAAAGGGATGGTCCGAAGAGGGTGTTGCTCTACTAGACGTTCAGGCATAATACTGGGCAGCACAACTGGCCGTTATAAATCAATGGAGGCATAGACCACATGTTGATCCAGCTTACTGGATGGACAGGCGGCTCATGGGCCCACAAAGTAAAAACAGAGTGCTATACACAAGTCCCAAAAGTCAGCAACTGACAGGCCCTGCCTCAACACACAATCACCCCTTGTCATAGAGTGACTTGGAAGATGGGATGCAGGAAAAAGTGACCCAACTCACAATCCTATGGGAAACGGATAAATTTGGGAGACTGTCTCAAAGGTTGGAGACCCGTGGTCTAAAGGGAGAGTAATCCCATTCTTAAACCAAAAAAAAAAAAAAAAAATGAGATTGCAGCCACTGAAACTAGAAATCAGACATGCCCTTATGGCAGTCATCGTGCCTGCCACCAAATTCTCGGAGGCGTCCCCACTAGAATATAGGCTCCTAACAGGCTATATGGACCGTAAAGCAATATCTATGACATACCAAAAGATAATACATAATCTCCCTGTTGGAAAGTGGATAATTAGCAGTGGCAGATATGCATTTACCACTGGCAATAATACCACTAACACGATATAGAGCTCAAAATAGGTCTCAGAAAATTATTCCCATGCTCAACCCTTGGTAGCTTGACTGCCAGCACTCAGGCTTAACTTCAAAGACAGGTATGTAAAACATTTAAAAACACCAATTCAGTAAAACAATAAGACACCAGTACCAGTCAACACAAAAATCCAACACCAATTTATAAAAAGAGGAAGGAATATGCTACTTACCAGTATGCATCTGTTCTTGGCATGTAGAGCTGCAGATCTACACACTTTTGCACAGATCGCCATCTGGTGTTAGGCCCGGATGTTTGCAGTTTGTTTTTCCTCTTGGAAAGTCTTTGGAAGTCACGAGGTCGGTGACTCCTCCCTTGGATCGTATTGCGCATGGGCTTCGGCTCCATCCTCAGATTGTTTTTCGCCAACAGGGAAAGATGGAGCGTAGTAATAACAGTCAAGAAACCCGTGTGTGTTGTATCTAAATAAGATAGACTGGAACAGATCAGGTAGCCGGGGAGGCGGGTGGGCGTGTGTAGATCTGCAGCTCTACATGCCAAGAACAGATGCATACTGGTAAGTAGCATATTCCGTTCGAGGCATATGAGCTGCAGATTACACACTTTTGCATAGACTATATAGCAGTTCCCAACCCTAGCGGCAACCACCGGTATCTGTTGCAGTGGTTTGAAGGTAAATGCTACTTACCAGTATGCATCTGTTCTTGGCATGTAGAGCTGCTGCATTCACATTGCATTAGATCGCCGCCTAGTGTTGGGTCCGGATGTTGCACGTTGTTGTCTTGGAAGAAACTTCGAGATCTCACGAGATAGGTGACTCCTCCCCTGGACTACAGTGCGCATGGACAGCTCCTCCATCGTCAGATTGTTTTTTCGCCATTGTGGCAAAGATGGAGGATAGTAATAGAAAGAAAGGTATCCATGTAAATGTATCTAAATAAGATAGTACTGCAACTGTGCTCGGCACCAGGGAGGAGAGTGGGCATCTGACTGCAGCAGCTCTACATGCCAAGAACAGATGCATACTGGTAAGTAGCATTTACCGTTCGAGGCATATGAGCTGCTGCAGTCACATTATTGCATAGACTGTATAGCAGTTCCTCCTCTAGTGGTGGTTACCGGTGGCAGTTGCAGTAGTTTGGAAAAGTGTTTTAAGGACAGCCTGACCTACAGAAGCTTGTTTGGCTTGCACATCAACACAATAGTGTTTAGTGAAGGTATGTATGGTAGACCATGTAGCTGCCTTACAAATGTGTTCTAAGGGGATATTCCCTAGAAAAGCCATGGATGCCCCCATTTTGCGCGTGGAATGTGCTCTTGGGGGAATAGTTAATGTGCGTTTAGCTTTTTGATAACATATTTGTATGCACTTAACTATCCATCTGGCTATCCCTGCCTTTGAGATAGGGTTACCCTTATGAGGTTGACAGAAAGACACAAACAACTGTTTTGTCTTTCGAAATGGTTTAGTTCGGTCTATGTAGTAGAGTAGGGCCCTTCTGACATCTAGTGTGTGGAGTGCCCTTTCAGCTACTGACTGTGGGTTTTGAAAAAAGACAGGTAACTCAATTGATTGGTTAATGTGAAAACTAGTTATGACCTTTGGTAGGAATTTAGGGTTTGTCCTGAGAACTACCTTATTTTGGTGTATTTGCATGAAAGGTTCTTGAATTGTCAGTGCCTGCAATTCACTTACTCTTCTGAGTGAAGTAAATGCTATTAGAAATGCCACCTTCCATGTTAGGAACTGCAATTCGCAAGAATGTAGAGGCTCAAAGGGTGGGCCCATAAGTCTAGTAAGTACAATGTTAAGATACCAGACTGGAGAAGGTGGAGCTCTTGGAGGGATTACTCTTTTGAGCCCTTCCATAAACGCCTTAATAGGTGGTATGCGGAAGAGAGACACGTGTTGTCTGTTCTGGAGGTATGCTGCAATAGCAGCTAGGTGTAATCTGATAAATGAATATGCTAGATTACATCTTTGTAAGTGTAGCAGATAACAAATTATGTTTTGGACAGAAGCGTCTAGCGGATTGACTTGATTATTTTGGCAGTAAATAACAAATCTTTTCCATTTGTTTGCGTAACAGGCTCTGGTCGTGGGAAGTCTTTCCTCTTTGATGATATTCATACAGTCAGGAGGCAGGTTAAGGTATCCGAACTCTAAGACTTCAGGAGCCAGATTGCTAGGTTCATTTGATTGGGGTCTGGGTGTTGTATCTCTCCATGGTTCTGTGTGAGTTGTTTTGGAGAGAGGTGTAGTCGTTGATGAGGGACGACAGAGTTCTAGGAGTGTTGTGTACCATAGTTGTCGTGCCCATGTGGGAGCAACCAGGATCATTGTAAGTGTTTGTTGCTTTAGTTTGCATACCACTAATGGAATGAGTGGGGTTGGCGGAAAAGCGTATGCAAATCTGCCTGACCAGTTCATCCATATCACATTGCCCTTCGACTGCGGGTGTGGGAACCTGGCGGCGAAGGATGGGCATTTTGCGTTTTCTTTTGTGGCGAACAGATGTCTGGGTGTCTCCATGCTTGAAAGAACGGGAGTAGGACTTCTGGGTGAAGTTCCCATTCGTGGATCTGTTGACTGTGTCTGCTCAATAGGTCTGCAATCTGGTTGTTCACTCCTGGGAGATGTTCTGTTAGAAGATGGATGTTTTGTGGAATGGCCCATCTCCATATGCTTTGCGCTAGGTGTGAAAGCTGCAGGGAGTGTGTCCCCCCCTGTTTCTGTATGTAGAACATTGCTGTCATATTGTCCGTCCGGACTAGGACAGTGTTGTTGGCTATGTGTTTTTGAAAGGCCTTCATTGCCTGAAATATTGCCAGTAATTCTAGGTAGATTATGTGGTGTATTTTTTGGTGCGGTGTCCATAGACCTTGCACTGTATGTTGAAGTAGATGGGCTCCCCACCCTGTGAGTGATGCGTCTGTTGTCAACACTACCTGTGGAACTGGCTCTTGGAACAGTCGTCCTTTTGAAAGGTTGTGTGTGTTCAACCACTGCAGAGAGCGATGGGTACGACTGTCTACCAACACTAGGTCCTTTAGTTTCCCTTGAGCCTGGTTCCATTGTGTTTCTAGGCATTCTTGTATGGGACGCATTTGTAGCCGAGCATGTGGGACTATGAATATGCAATATGCCATCATGCCTATGAGTTGCATAAACACTCTTGCTGTCAAGAGTCTGAGGTTGGAATTTTTGGATCATTGCTTGAATGTTCTGTATCCTGGCTGGAGCTGGGTAAGCCTTTGCTACTGTGGAGTCTATTGTTGCTCCCAGATACTGCTGTATATGGGAGGGTGGTAGATGGGATTTTGGGTAGTTGAGGGAAAATCCCAGATTGTGTAATCGATGGATAGTGGTCACAGTGTGCTGCAGACATTGGTGATGTGATTTGGCCTTTATCAGCCAATCGTATAGATATGGAAACAGATGAATATGTTGTCTCCGTAGATGTGCTGCCACTACTGCTAAGCATTTTGTGAACACCCTTGGTGCTGTTGTTACCCCGAAGGGTAGGACTTTGAATTGGTAGTGCTGTCCCTGCACTACGAATCGGAGGTATTTCCTGTGTGCGGGATGAATGGGTATATGAAAGTATGCGTCTGAGATCTAGCGTGGCGAGAAAATCGCCTTGCTGTAGTAGTGGTAGTACTTGTTGGAGTGTGATCATGTGAAAATGATCGGAGTGTATATAGTGATTGAGGGGACGAAGGTCGAGAATGGGCCTGAGGGAGCCGTCTTTTTTGGGGATTAGGAAATAGAGGGAGTAAACTCCCTTTCCTTGTTGCTGCAGGGGAACCGGTTCTATAGCGTGCTTTTGTAGCATTGCTAAGACCTCTTGTTGCAATAGTATGGTATGTTCCTCTGACATTGGTCTGTGTTTGGGTGGTATGTTGGGTGGGGTAGATGTAAGTTCCAGACAGTAACCAGAATGGATAATTTGCTTCACCCACCAGTCTGTTGTGATGGATTCCCAGACAGGTAGGAACTGTGATAATCTGTCTCCGACTGGTGTTAAGTGGTCTGGAGGCAGGTGTAGGAGGTCACTGTTTAGGAGTGGTGGAGGTACGATTGTTGTTATCTCTACCTCTGCCTTTAGTATCGTTTCCTCTATATCCTCCTCTGCCGTTTTGAAATGTGTTTTGAGAGGTAGTTTGGAAAGGTTGAGTGGTTTGTGTGTTATTCCCTCTCCCTGTACCTCTATAGGAGGATCTACAAAAGGAAAGTTTGGATTGGTAAGACTGCAGTGCACCCATAGATTTAGCGGTGTCAGTGTACTTTTTCATTTTGTCTAGTAGGACATCTGTTTCAGGCCCGAACAGGAAATCTTGGTTAAGGGGTTGATTGAGAATAGTGGTTTGCACCTAAGGTTTGAAACCTGATATGCGAAGCCAGGCGTGTCTTCTTAACATTACGCTTGTATTGACTGTTCTAGAGGCTGTGTCAGCTGCATCTAGAGCACACTTTATCGAGGCATTAGTGATGAACTTTCCTTCTTGGATAAGATCAGTTGCCTGTTCTTTATATGGGTCAGGGAGATGTTGTAGCAGCTCCTCTAGTTTGTCATAGTGTGCCCTGTCATATCTAGCTAACAATGCTTGTGTGTTAGCTATTCTCCAGGTGTTGGCTGCTTGTGAAGCCACCCTTTTCCCTGATGCCTCTAGTAGTTTGGACTCTTTTTCTGGTGGTGCGGCATCGCCAGTGGTTTGTGAGTTTTCCCTTTTTCGTGCATTGGCAACTACTAAAGAGTCCAGCTGTAGTTGACCCTTGATGTATGTAGGGTCGGAGGGTGCTGCTCTATATTTCTTTTCCAGTCTAGGGTTGAGTATCCTAGCCCTAATGGGGTCTTTGAATATTTCTGGTGCATGTTTTAAAACCCCTTTGAGCATGGGTAAAGTGCGGACACCTCTTTCTGTGGTTGGGAAGGTGTCCAGCAAGAAATCCTCTTCCAGAGGGTCAGCATGCATATCTACCCCGTGGAAACTAGCAGCCCTGTCCAGTAACTGATGAAATGCAATGGTGTCATCAGGAGGGGATGGTTTTGAAGGGTATGGTGTGGGGTCTAGAAGAGGTGTGTTATTGTCTGGTGAATATGGGTTTCCCCATGTGTCCAGGTTGGGATTTGGGTCATCAGGATCGTCATAAGGGTCTTGTGGATCATTATCTATGTCCTAATCTGGGTCCCCAAGAGGCTGTGGAGGCATGGGGGGGGGTGTATGGCACATAAGGCAGAATAGGAGAGAGAGGAGGAGGGGTGACAGGCCTAATAGGAGAAGTAGCAATGTCCTTCCTTTTTAGAGGAATAGGAGAGGGTAATGCAGGATGAATTTTCCGCTTGTGGAGCACCACATGACCTGTGTTAGGGTCTATGATGATTCTTTTCTGTTTTGGATCGACAGGATCCGGAAAAAACAGCTCCTCCTCTGTATTTGGTGGTTTCGGCACCGAAGATTTGTGGTGTGTTTTGCTGGGAGTCGAAGGATCTGTAGGCTTCGGCTTCGACTTATTTGGCTCGGGAACCTTGTTTTTGTTTGGTTCGGGAGCTTTCTTGACTTCGACGTTATGTTATGTTAAGTTGATTTATTATGCGCACAGCTACTCCAGCCAAGGAGCGTCCCGGCGCAGAGACAAGGAGGAACACAACATAGCAAAACAGAGACGCCCAAGATAGACAGCTAAAACAGAAAAGTCTTAATCGCTCTACGGAAAGAAAGCAGATCGTCTAACTGTCGGATTTCCACTGGGAGGGTGTTCCAGATTAGAGCAGCTTTCACGCTGAAGGAACGACCCCCCATCCGACAGAGTCTAAATCTGGGGACCACAGCAAGGGCCTGGCCCTGAGATCGGAGGCTACGGGTGGGAACATAGGAGGAGATAAGATTGGACAAGATTTCAGGGCCAATACCTCTTAGTATCTTAAAAGCCAAGCAGAGGACCTTGAAAAGAATACGCTTCCTTACAGGGAGCCAATGCAAGGAACGAAGGACATTCGCCACCGGGCAAAATCTGGGCAGGCCAACAATGGTTCTAGCCGCAGCGTTTTGAACCCGCTGTAAGCGAGTTAACTCAGCCTGATTCGCCCCAACCAGAAGAGAGCTAGCGTAGTCCAGGCGAGAAATGATAGTAGCCTGGACTACAAGCTGTCTGGTAGGGGCATCGAAGTATTTGAGGACTGGTCTAAGACCTCTTAATAAGCCGAAACAGCAGGCTGCCGTTTTTTTGGTATGTCCTGTGAAATTAAGGCCGGCGTCCAACCAGACCCCCAGATTTTTCACCTCCGACACAGGGGTCGGAGTGGGGCCCAGCTCAGAAGGCCACCACTGATCACCCCAGAGCTCCACTCCCTTCCCAACAACCATCACCTCTGTTTTTGTGGCATTAAGCTGGAGACAGTTTTCTGTCAACCAGCAAGCCACCGCCTTCAGTCCGGACCGAAACCTAGGGGCGTCTAGCTGGACATCTCCGCTAAGAGTAACCGCCAGCTGAGTGTTGTCGGCATATGAGACCAAAGTAAGGCCTCACTGCCTCGCGACATCAGCCAGCGGTCTCACGTAAAGGTTGAACAACGTGGGACTTAGCGAAGACCCTTGCGGAACCCCCATGGCCAGAGGTTGAAAACTGGACGAGAAGGGAGGAATGGCCACACAGAAGGAACGATTGTCCAGAAAGGAGCGGAACCACTGCAACGCCAGACCCCGAACACCAATCTCCTCTAGCCGAAGCAGGAGGATGCCATGAGATACAGTGTCGAAGGCGGCGCTGAGATCTAACAATATCAGCGCCGCCGTCTGACCCACATCCAACCTAGCACGCAGATGTTCCACCATTGCGAGGAGAGCGGTCTCCGTGCTGTGACCAGCACGAAAACCGTTCTGTGTGGGATCAAGGGCATTGGTCCGGGCAAGATGTTCCGACAGGGCCAGATTGACATGGGCCTCTGTCAACTTTGCCGGCCACGGTAGCAGCGAAATGGGGCGAAAACTTTCAGGCTTAGACGGGTCTAGGGAGGGTTTTTTAATAATCGGAGACACTACCGCCTGCTTCCATTTAGTTGGAACTACACCCGACTCCAGGGAGAGGTTGACAAGGGAGCGCAACACAGGGCGCCCCAGAAAGGTCTGGTCTCGAAAGAGAGCAGGCTTTACCGGATCAGATGGAGATCCTGATTTAACTTGCAAAGCAAGTTTGTCAAACCCATCAGAGGTGAGGGGGGGGAATGAAGGCAGGGTGAACTGACGTAATGTCTCAATGGAACTTTCCAGCAGAGCCCCAATACTAGGGAAGGTCCGATAGATGGCTTGGACCTTTCCCAGAAAATAAGAGGCTAGGGCTTCACAATGGGAGACCGAGCTCTCGGCTAAAGGGATAGTCCGTTTGGCCATAAGATCTTTAACCGCTTTGAAGATGGCCTTCGACGGGTTGGTGCTGTTCCGAAATTCTTCAGCATAGAAGGCCGCACGAGCCCGACATATGGCCCGGTGATAGAGCTTAACCGAAGCAGCATATGCGGCTTTTAAGTCAGCCCCATAGGTCTTCCACCATGCCCTCTCCGCCCGTCTACAGGCCCCCTTCAAAGCGCTTAAGGCCCCGCCATACCAGGGACTAGACTCCCGGGGGTTGATTTTAATTGATACAATAGGTATCAGAGCGTCCAGCGCCCTAGTAAGCCAAGAGCAAAAGAGATCATACCCTTCATCCACATTGTCCGATGTGCCCAAGGGTTCCACCAACAGAAAATGGTGGAAGTCTTCCAGCCTGAGTTTGTTCCAAGATCTCCTAAGTACCCGTCTGGCTGAAGAAATGGGAAAGGTCACTGATACGGGACACTGAATAGACACCAGGAAATGGTCAGACCATTCTACTGGTGTGACTGCATTGACTTTGGCCTCAGTCAAGTTGGTAAAGAAAGGGTCCAAAGTATGTCCCCCGATATGCGTAGGCAGTGAGACCAGCTGGAATAGTTGAAAAGCCTCTAGATCCAAAGAGATGGCACGAGCTGTCAAACTGGACAGTGTGTCGAAGTGCAGATTTAAATCGCCCAGTATAGAAAAATTGGCGCAGTCAGTGGTCAAAGTGCCGACAGTATCCACAAAAGCATTTCTAAACGACACATCACTGCCAGGTGGACGATATACCACCATCCCAGACAGTGTAAACTCAGGGTTGACAGAAACTTTGAACGAGGCACTTTCACAGCCAGCGATCTTAATGCTATTCCACACACAGGGAAAACAGGACCTAACTATCAGCGCTATTCCCCCTCCTCTGGAAGCTCTATTCAAGGTGTATATCGAATAGCCAGAGGGGCATGCCAGATTGAGAATGGCAGTATCGGCTTCCTGAAGCCATGTTTCAGTTATGGCCATAATGTCCGGAGCTTCATCCTCAATGAGATCATACAGATTCTGTTGATGTTTCAGGATCGACCTCACATTCAAGTTCATAATCCGCAAAGCGGGAGAAGACACCCTGCTACGTTGGACAACCGAGTGAAATTTCCGAAGAAGCGGCTTTGGGGGGCCAAGAATCAGGCCGTTACATGGGCAATGGTATGGGTCACGGAGAGGATGGATAGGCGGGTGCGCACAGCAGCGACTCACCTGATTGATAAACATCAGACTTTCCCTGGTATATGTCAGCATGGCAGCGGACACGATGTTCAACTCTCACGCACCCGAGCCAGAGTCCGCCACGACCCGCACGGCCTTAGCGCGGACGGGCGCAGACGGGCAGGACTCTGGCACGACTCCGGCCACGCGAGGACACGCCCGCTGCGCGATCCCGCTGCGCTAGGGGAGGAGCATTAAATGCACGTTCCCCCGCTGGTGCATGCGCAGTAAGCGCTGTGAGCCCGATCCTCACACCCCAACCCAAGATGTCTGCCACCCCGGAACCAGCCCGCCAAACGGCGGTGAGGGGCACGAATTACAGTGCAAGTGAGGGGGAAATGAAGCGCAAGTCCGAAAACCTAAAAGAAAAAATAAACAGGTGAAATTTTAAAATTTGCGCGACAGCGCCGAACGCTCCTGCTGCAAACGCTCCTTGTCCTTTTTCGGATCGACCGTTTTCTTGGGTTCGATCTGTTTTTTAGGCTCGGTGACCTTTTTGGAGTCGTTAGTCTTTTTCGGGTGGATATTTTTCTTGGGATCGACCTTTTTCGACTAGAGAAGCTTCGGCTCGACGTTTTTGGGAACGGTCGAGTCTTTCGGCGCCGGAGCTGGATGTGTTTTTCTCGGCGCCGAAGGCATTTTGGGTGTAGGGAGATACGGTTTGCTCGGTCCCGAGCTACCGGAAGGCTTTTCTGTTACCTTCGGAGCCGGGCCCGAGGGTGGGGCTTCCGAAGGGATGTTTCGATCGTGACGAAGGCCTTGTGGCGATGTCTTGACCGGAGCCTTATGTGGGGTGATTGGGACAGGGGCATCGGTACTCACGTGCTGCCCCGCTGGGATTGGGTCATCTGAGTCCGATTCTTCGACTGTGACGAGCTGTAGATCGTCCGAGTCCTCGGCCTCCGAGGGGTCGTCGAAGATATCGTCCGGTTCCGGTGCTGCTGCTTGTCGATGCATCGCTTGTCGATGGGCCCTTCGGTTCCTGATTGTCTTTTTGGAACGAAAGAGTGCGCAGGCTGAGCAGTCTTCTTCTCTATGCTCCAGAGATAGGCATCTGTTGCACACCGGGTGATGATCCGTGTGTGGGTATTTAGCACCACACTGGGGGCCTTTTTTGAAGGGGGTCCTTTCCATGGGCCCGAGGCCCGAGTGGCGAGATAGGCCCGGAGGCCTGCGTCGATGGAAATATGAGAAATAAAGTCTCGTGAAGTTCTAGGGTATCGACCGGAGAGCAATCCAGTCGAGATACTTGGATTAGCCGTGAAGAAAGTTGAAAACTTCGGAGTCGAAGTTGGCGTCGCAGAAGTACATCCGAACCCGATGGCGGAAAAAAACAATCTGACGATGGAGGAGCTGTCCATGCGCACTGTAGCCCAGGGGAGGAGTCACCTATCTCGTGAGATCTCGAAGACTCTTCCAAGACAACAACGTGCAACATCCGGACCCATCACTAGGCGGCGATCTAATGCAATAATGTGACTGCAGCAGCTCATATGCCTCGAACATAGTGTTTTTAGTACAGCCTGGCCCACACTAGCTTGTTGCTTGGTTTGCACATCCACACAGTAATGTTTAGTGAAAGTGTGCAGTGTTGACCATGTAGCTGCTTTGCAGATATCATCTTATGGGATGTTCACTAGAAAAGCCATAGAAGCCCCTATCTTTCGTGTAGAGTGGGCTTTAGGGGGAACTGATAGCGTTCGTTTTGCCTTGTGGTAGCAAATCTGTATGCATTTTACAATCCACCTAGCTATCCCGGATTTAGAGATGGGGTTGCCTTTGTGTGGTGGAGAGAAGGAAACGAACAATTGTTTGGTGTTTCTGAAAGGTTGTGTTCTCTGGATATATTAAAGTAAGGCCCGTTTAACATCTAGCGTGTGTAGAGCCCTTTCTGCAACAGTTTGAGGTTGCGAGAAAAATACCGGTAATTCTACCGATTGGTTTAGATGGAAGGGGGAAACGACTTTGGGTAGGCATTTTGGGTTGGTACGGAGGACAACCTTGTTCTGGTGCATTTGGAGAAAAGGTTCCTGTATAGCAAGTGCTTGTATCTCACTGACCCTTTTAAGGGAAGTGATGGCTACAAGAAAAGCTGTTTTCCATGTGAGAAATTGCAGTTCGCATTTATGCAAAGGTTCGAAAGACGGTCCCATTAGCCTTGTGAGAACTATATTTAAGTTCCACACAGGTGAGGGTGGTACTCTGGGGGGAATTATTCGTTTGAGGCCTTCCATGAAGGCTTTAATGGCAGGCACTCTGAAAAGTGATAGGTGCTGTCTGTTCTGTAGGTAAGCGGCAATTGCTGCGAGGTGTAGCCGAATGGATGTATATGCTAGGTTACACCCTTTGTAGATGGAGCAAGTAGCATATGATGTGCTGTATAGATACGTCTAGAGGGTTGATTGTGTTATGGCAATAAACAACAAATCTTTTCCACTTTGCAGCGTAGCAGGCTCTAGTGGTAGGGCGTCTAGCTTCTCTTATGACGTTCATACAGTCAGGGGGAAGGTTAAGGTATCCGAATTCTAGGATCTCAGGAGCCAGATCGCAAGGTTGAGCTGAGCTGGGTCCGGGTGTCTGATCTCTCCATGGTTCTGGGTTAGGAGGCATGGTGAGAGGTGTAGCTTTTGGTGTGGTACTACCGAGAGTTCCAGCAGCGTGGTGTACCACGGTTGTCTGGCCCACGTTGGAGCTACTAGGATCAGAGTGAGGGAGTGCTGTTGTAGCTTTCGCACCACTAATGGAATTAGTGGGAGAGGTGGAAAGGCGTACGCAAATTTGCCTGACCAGTTCATCCATATCGCATTGCCTTTGGACAATGGGTGTGGGTATCTGGCGGCGAAGCTTGGGCATTTTGTGTTTCTGTGGGTGGCGAAGAGGTCTATCTGTGGATGCCCCCACATCTGAAAGAACGGGTGAAGAACCTGTGGGTGAAGTTCCCACTCGTGGATCTGCTGCATCTGTCTGCTGAGCAGATCTGCCATGGTGTTTTGGACTCCTGGGACATGTTGGGCTAGGAGAAAGATTTTGTGTGGAATTGCCCATCTCCATATGCTCTGTGCTAGTTGAGAGCTGTGGAGAGTGTGTGCCGCCTTGTTTTTGAATGTAGTACATGGCCGTCATGTTGTCTGTGCGAATAAGGACAGCCTTGCCTAAAATTTGTGTCTGAAAGGATTTTAGGGCTAGAAAGATTGCCAGTAACTCCAGATGGTTGATATGGAGTAACTTTTGTTGCGGCGTCCATGTGCCCTGCACTGTGAGGTGTAATAGATGAGCTCCCCAGCCGGAGAGCGATGCGTCTGTTAAGATTATTTGTGGAACTGGGTCCAGGAACGGTCGACCTCTGGAAAGGTTTGTGGTGTTCCACCACTGCAGAGAGCGATGGGTGCGACCGTCTACCAACACCAGATCTGCCAGTTGCCCCTGGGCCTGGTTCCATTGGCGTGCTAAGCACTCTTGGAGTGGACGCATCTGGAGTCTCGCACGGGGCACTATGAAAATGCAAGATGCCATCATCCCTATCAGTTGCATAAACACTCTTGCTGGGAGAGAGTGTTGAGGTATGAATCCTTGACGCAAAGCCTGAATGCTTGCAATCCTGGCAGGATTGGGGTAGGCTATGGCTTTTGAGGTGTCTATGGTGGCACCGAGGTATTGCTTTGTGTGGGATGGTATTAGCTGGGACTTTTGGTGGTTCACCGTAAAACCTAGCTGGTGAAGTAGTTGGATTGTAGTGGCGGTGTGATGTACACATTGGTTGTAGGACGTGGCTTTTATTAGCCAGTGGTCCAAATATGGGAAGACGTGAATGTGCTGTCTTCTGAGGTATGCCGCCACTATCGCTAGGCACTTGGTGAATACCCTTGGCGCTGTTGTGACCCCGAATGGGAGCACCTTGAACTGGTAGTGTTGCCCGTCCACTAGAAATCTGAGGTACTTTCTGTGAGCATGGTGTACCGGAATGTGAAAGTATGAGTCTTTCAAGTCCAGTGTGGTGAGAAAGTCGTTCTGGGAGAGGAGCGGAAGCACCTGCTGAAGTGTTACCATGTGGAAATCGTCCGAATGTATGCATGTGTTTAGAGGCCGGAGATCTAGAATAGGTCGTAGAGTCTCGTCTCTTTTTGGTATCAGAAAATATAGGGAGTAGACCCCTAAATTTTGCTGATTGGCGGGGACTTGTTCTATTGCATGTTTTTGTAGGAGGGAGATTACCTCCTGTTTTAGTAATGTGGAATGTTCTTGTGACATTGGGCGTTGCCTGGGTGGAATGTTTGGGGGGTAGATGTCAATTCTAGGCAGTACCCTGAGCGAATAATTTGGGTCACCCATCTGTCTGAGGTGATGGTATCCCAGGCGTGAAATTTTGTAGGGAGCGGGGGGGGGGGGGGGGGGGGGGGGGGGGAGTCATTGGGTAGGCGGTGTGGCAGAGCGGGCGTTATTTGTGTTGCCTCTGCCTTTATTGTTATTGCCCCTATAGCCGCCTCTTTGATAACCCCTTGTGAAGGTGGATTGAGCAGGGGATTTGTAGGAAGTGGATGCGCTATCTGAGGAGTAGCCTCTAGCCGTACCCCGAAAGGAAGAGCGGCGAAAGGAGCGCCTAGGAGGGTGTGACTGCAGGGCTCCCATAGATTTCGCTGTATCCGTGTCCTTCATTTTCTCGAGGGCCTCATCTACCTTTGGGCCGAATAGATGTTGTTGGTCAAAGGGATGATTTAAGATGGAGGCCTGTACCTCAGGTTTAAAGCCTGAAACTCTCAGCCAAGCATGGCGACGGAGGAGGACGCTAGTGTTAATGGCCCTGGAGGCTGTGTCTGCAGCGTCTAAGGCACAGCGTATAGAGGTGTTGGTTATAGTCTTACCATCTTGAATTAATTAATTGGCCCTATTTTTGTATTTTTCTGGGAGATGGTGCATGATGGTTTCTATTTCATCATAATGCGCTCGGTCGTATCTGGCCAATAGCGCTTAGGTGTTGGCGATATGCCATATATTGGCTGCCTGTGACGCAGTGCGCTTTCCTGACGTGTCCAGTAGCTTTGACTCCTTGTCAGGTGGTGGTGCTTCACCTGACGCCTGGGAGTTTGACCTCTTCCATGCGGTGGAAACCACTAGGGAATGTAGTGGCGCTGGCCCTTAGATATAGGCAGGATCTGTGGGGGCAGCTTCGTACTTTCTCTACGCGTGGGTTAATGACCCTAGCCCTGACTGGGTCTTTAAAAACCTCTGGCGCGTGTTTTATTACCCCCTTGAGCATAGGTAGTATGGAGGTAGACCTATGTGCGTTATCAAAGGTGTCGAGGAGGAAATCCTCCTCTACCGGGTCAGTATGTAGCTCTACCCCGTGATAATGTGCCGCCCTCTGAAGTAGGTGGTGAAAACCTAATGAGTCTTCTGGTGGAGATGGCCTGGACGGGTAAAGGTCATCTTGTGGGACGTCTGGAATGTCTGGATTATTATACTTGTCCCATGGGTCTGGGGATCCTGTAGGGGTGGGGTCTTGTGGCACATCCCCTGGATCGTAATATGGGTCCCCCTGATCATCATCGTCTGGAGACGGGGAGCGATGAGGCGGGGGTGGAGAAGGCGGAGGGGGCGGAGGTGGAGAGGGTGGAGGAGGTGGGGAAGGCAGTCTGAAAGGGGAGGTAGCAGAGTCTTTCCTCTTTGGAGGTGGAGGCGGAGCCGGTTTGTCCAAATGTCTCTTTTTAGAAGAGGGTGCCAAATGTCCAGTTTTTGGATCCTTGGTGTCTTTTGCAAGGGATCCAGTGTAAACAGTTCCTGTGACAATGTTTGTTCCGTCGGCAGCGAAGGTTATGGGGCCGATGACTTTTTAGGCTGGTCCGTGCTGTGCTTTTGTGGGACCTCCGATTTTTGGTCGGCGCCAAGGTAGGCTTCGGTGCGGAAGTGTCAGTGCCGAGGGCCTTATAGGGTTTGGTCGGTACCGAAAGGCTGGGTTTCGACACCGAGGACTTTGGTGCGGAGCTCGGTGTCGAGGTAGAGGCCGGTCTCTTTTTCGGCACCGCTGGCAGGCTGGCTCGAGCCCGAGCCGCCGGAAGGCTTATTTGGCTTCTTCACCGGGCCCGAAGGTGGGGTGTTTGAAGCAGTGTCTCTGGTCTTGCCTAGGCCCGGAGGCGAAGGCGTGACCGAAGCTTTTTTGGGTGTCGGCGCAGGTATGGGAGGGGGTATAGTACTCCCGACCCTCTGCGCCGGGGTGATGTCCTCCACATCCGAGTCGTCGGCTTCGGAAGCATTGACGAGGTCCTCTTTGGTGTGCTGCTGTCCCGGAGCTTCGACGTCGTCCCCGAAGATGTCGACTGGAACGGAGGTCGAGGAGTGCGCCATGTTTCGTCTGGCCCTTCGATCTCGAATAGTCTTTTTCGATCTGAAAGACTTGCAGGCGGGACAGTCTCAAGCCTCGTGTTCAGGGGAGAGGCAGAGGTTGCACACCTCATGAAGATCGGTGTGGTGGAATTTGGACCCACATCGAAGGCACTTCTTGAATGGAGTTCTTTCCATCAGCCGGGACCGGAGCTTGGATAGGCCCGAAGGCCGCCGCCGACGACGACTGGAATCGAAGATGTGTCGATGAAAAGGTGATTGAGCAGATCTGCATCTGAACAATACCGCGATGAGCGAGGATTCCGCTTAGATCGTCGAACTGGAAATGTTCGGAACCGGAGCGCGAAGTATTACATCCGAGCCCGATGGCGGAAAAAAACAATCGGAGGATGGAGCCGAAGCCCATGCGGAATACGATCCAAGGGAGGAGTCACCGACCTTGTGACTTCCAAAGACTTTCCAAGAGGAAAAACAAACTGCAAACATCCGGGCCCAACACCAGATGGCGATCTATGCAAAAGTGTGTAATCTGCAGCTCATATGCCTCGAACATATTTTTATCTTTAAAATGACACCAAAATGAAAAACATCCACTGTAGGGAACCAGAGATGTGGATTTTTAAAGATTAGACACTTTCTAGTGCATAGAAATCAACAGTGCCACTTTTGGACATTCGGTTGCCTCAGACAGGGATAAATTCACACTGGAGGATTTCTCACCAGACGTCGTGTAGCCTCCTCCAGCATGCCTAATTCCATTGGCAAAACCTTCCTGAAGTGCCTCTTGAGGGTCCAAAGTGTCCAAAACACAATCCAAGGGTCGACTCTAGAATCTCCAAGATGGTCCTTGAACGTTTAGGACTTCAGTTCCCACACTCCACTTGCACAAAACCCTTACAAATCCACTGGTAGTACTCCAGGCTGAGGGTTCTTTGTGGTGATGGTCCAGGTGAGCTCTGTTAACCTGTAGCATGCAGGAAGTCCACTCTTTAGTTCTTTGATTTGAAGCAGGTTTGATCCACAGGGCTGTAGTTTCAGATAGAGCAAGAGGCACAAACTTAAGAGTGCAGGGCCTGGTTAATGCACATCAAAATCCTCATTGTGGGCCCGGTTTGCTCTCTCAGGTTTCAAGCAGCAGATCTGAGAGGCACTGCCCCTCTGAGATACTTATTCAGTGTTCTCTGGGTTCAAGAAGCAGGAGGGCACTCCTGTCCAGGGCAAAACCCCAGAGCATGATCACTCCCTCCATAGTGTGGCACAATGATATCCCAGAAAGCACTAATTCTCCTAAATTCAATGTCAGAATTGTCAGCAGAGGGAGCAGAACTAACTAATCCAGCTCACAGGATGGCTTTGTCTGCATAGGTCCACTCCCCTTACATCTGGGAATTCCTCCTTAATCTCCCCCATCTGGCTGTGGGGGAGAGGTGTAAATGAAAACTGGTTTGTCTAGGTTGTCTCCTCCTTCCCTTGAAGAGCATGATTTAATACTCCTCCCCCTGGCTCTGGCATTCCTATGCCCAGCAAACTCTCCTCCCAGAAAGGCTTACTAACCCCAGGGGTCATATATCACCTCTTCAAAGCAGCCAGGCTAATCGACTTATCTCTGACCAATCAAGGCAGAGCACTACAGGGCTGAATTTTGGCTTACAGACAAGAAAGTCTTTCAACTTCTTGTCTGTATATTTTAGAATAAATGTATCAATACCATATTGTTGTATATATAATTACCATCCTACAGATACCTTTAATCCTGGCTTTATGCCTTTTTTTCTCCTGTTATTAACTAATAACCTCTTCCAATGTTAACCTACAAGCTGGGGATCTGCAATAGAAAAATGAACTGGACAATTTCTCCAATGCCAGGGCCTATAAAACAGGTTTTATAAGGACCCTGTTTGTAACTAAAGGACCCCCTACCCATGGAACACATAGGAAAGACTTTAGGGGTTCTGAATATATCACAATATTGCAGATCCTCATTTCACAGTGCTCCAAGCACTGAAGTCGATTTTGGGAAGCACTTTACAATGTGGCGAGTGAAATGTGCAATTTCACCAACCCCAGGCCATAAAGTAAACCTTTTTATAAGGATTCTATACTAGGGTCTTAAAGGTAGTTTCAATCCCCCAGCCCTAATATATACTAGGGACTTATAGGGGAAGTCATGCCAATCGCATGGGTACCATAACCCATAGTGTACCCTAGTGCATGTAGGTGTTTTCACTGTATTCCAAGTGTGTCTTCAGCATAGCACTGGCCCTGAGCCTGGTTAGGTAGAGCCCAGGGTCAGTCAGAGTCAGTCACCACCAGTACCAGTCAGCAAAAAGCTGGGGATGTTCAGGGCACAGGATGACTTTGAAACACTCCCTGACCGCTTACTGTGCCTGCATGAACTTTGGCAGGCAGACTTAGAAGAACTAGAGGACGAGGAATGGCAGGAAGCACTTTCCAACCCCCACAAGAGGTAGCCATTTAGTCACGACTAGAGCACAACTAAAACTTGTCCAACTCAAAATATCACACAGGTAATACTTCTCTTGTTGTGCCTTACTAAAAATTGGGAAGGACAGAGCATAATTTATGGAACAGACACCGCACACAGGAGGGCACGTTCTACCATATACTATGGGATTGCCGTGTCATCAAACAGTATTGGGAATCTATTATGACCCAACTCCAGAGGGTATGTCACAAGGAGCTCCCACCAACGCCCAGATTGTGCCTGCTAAATTTATGTTATCAGACTGATCTGAATAGCAAATAACAACTCTGGGCCACCCTCTGGGTGATGATCGCTAAGAGAAATAACACCCAGAAATGGGGAGCGTGCGAGTCACCAACGTTGCAAACGTGAGAGAGGGATATGGACTGGTTCATGGTGGCAGAAAAGGCAGTCTACGAGGGAAGAGGTTGTCCCAATCAGTGGAACAAGATATTGGGTACATTGAATGAGCATAGGGGTAATATCTGTGTTTCACCAATTGTCCAGCGAGGCTGTGGAAGGGATGGTAAGTTTGTATGTGAGGAAAGTGACGATGGGATGTAATGAGAAAGGAATATGCTACTTACCAGTGTGCATCTGTTCTTGGCATGTAGAGCTGCAGATCTACACACTTTTGCATAGATCGCCATCTGGTGTTGGGCCCGGATGTTTGCAGTTTGTTTTTTCTCTTGGAAAGTCTTTGGAAGTCACGAGGTCGGCGACTCCTCCTTTGGATCGTATTGCGCATGGGCTTCGGCTCCATCCTCAGATTGTTTTTCGCCAGCAGGGAAAGATGGAGCGTAGTAACAGTGAAGAAACCCATGTGTGTATCTAAATAAGATAAACTGGAACAGATACAGGTAGCCGGGAGGCGTGTGTAGATCTGCAGCTCTACATGCCAAGAACAGATGCATACTGGTAAGTAGCATATTCCGTTCCAGGCATATGAGCTGCAGATTACACACTTTTGCATAGACTATATAGCAGTTCCCAACCTTAGCGGCGACCACCGGTATCTGTTGCAGTGGTTTGAAATAGTGTTTTAAGAACAGCCTGGCCCACACTAGCTTGTTGCTTAGTTTGCACATCTATACAATAGTGTTTGGTGAAAGTGTGCGGTGTTGACCATGTAGCGGCTTTGCAGATATCATCTAATGGGATGTTCCCTAGAAATGCCATGGAAGCCCCTATCTTTCGTGTAGAATGGGCTTTAGGGGGAGTGGATAGCGTTCGTTTTGCTTTGTGGTAGCAAATCTGGATGCATTTTACAATCCACCTAGCTATCCCTGATTTTGAGATGGGGTTGCCCTTGTGTGGTGGAGAGAAAGAGACAAACAGTTGTTTGGTCTTTCGGGAAGGTTGTGTTCTCTCGATGTAGTAGAGTAAGGCTCGTTTGACATCTAGCGTGTGCAGAGCCCTTTCTGCAACGGTCTGAGGTTGCGAGAAAAATACTGGTAGTTCTACAGATTGGTTTAGGTGAAAAGGGGAAATGACTTTAGGTAGGAATTTTGGGTTGGTACGGAGAATAACCTTGTTATGGTGCATTTGAAGAAAAAGGTTCTTGTATGGTAAGTGCTTGTATCTCACTGACCCTTCTAAGGGAAGTGATGGCTACAAGGAAAGCTGTTTTCCATGTTAGGAATTGTAGTTCGCATTTATGCAAAGGTTCGAAGGGAGGCCCCATCAGCCTTGTGAGAACGATATTTAAGTTCCACACAGGTGAGGGTGGTACTCTGGGGGGAATTATTCTTTTCAGGCCTTCCATGAAGGTTTTAATGGCAGGTACTCTGAAGAGTGATAGATGTTGCCTGTTTTGCAAGTAAGCTGCAATTGCTGCGAGGTGTAGTCAAATGGACGTATAGGCTATATTACACCTTTGTAGTCTATGATGTGTTGGATAGATACGTCCAGAGGATTGATGGTGTTGTTATGGCAATAAACAACAAATCTTTTCCACTTGGCAACGTAGCAGGCTCTAGTGGTAGGGCGTCTAGCTTCTCTGATGAAGTTCATACAGTCAGGGGGAAGATTTAGGTACCCAAATTCTAGGATTTCAGGAGCCAGATCGCAAGGTTGAGCTGAGCTGGGTCCGGGTGTCTGATCTCTCCATGGTTCTGGGTTAGGAGGCATGGTGAGAGATGTAGCTTTTGGTGTGGTACTACAGAGATTTCCAGCAGCGTGGTGTACCACGGTTGTCTGGCCCACGTTGGAGCTACTAGGATTAGTGTGAGGGAGTGCTGTTGTAGTTTGCGCACCACTAATGGAATGAGTGGGAGAGGCGGAAAAGCGTACGCAAATTTGCCTGACCAGTTCATCCATATCGCATTTCCTTTGGACAATGGGTGTGGGTATCTGGCAGCGAAGCTTGGGCATTGTGTTTTCGTGAGTGGCGAAGAGGTCTATCTGCGGATGCCCCACATTTGAAAGAACGGACGAAGAACCTGTGGGTGAAGTTCCCACTCGTGGATTGGTTGTGTCTGTCTGCTAAGCAGATCTGCCACGGTGCTTTGGACTCCTGGGACATGTTGAGCTAGGAGACAAATTTTGTGGGGAATTGCCCATCTCCATATGCTCTGTGCTAATTGAGAGAGCTGTGGAGAGTGTGTGCCGCCTTGCGTTTGGATATAATACATGGCCGTCATGTTGTCTGTGCGAATGAGGACTGCCTTGCCTGAAATCTGTGTTTGAAAAGATTTCAGGGCTAAAAAGATTGCTAGTAACTCTAGATGGTTGATATGGAGTAACTGTTGAGGCGTCCATGTGCCCTGCACTGTGAGGTGTAATAGGTGAGCTCCCCAGCCGGAGAGCGATGCGTCCATTGTTAGTATTATCTGGGGAACCGGGTCCAGGAACGGTCGACCTCTGGAAAGGTTTGTGGTGTTCCACCACTGCAGAGAGCGATGGGTGCGACCGTCTACCAACACCAGATCTGTCAGTTGACCTTGGGCCTGGTTCCATTGGCGTGCTAAGCACTCTTGGAGAGGACGCATCTGGAGTCTTGCGTGGGGCACTATGAAAATGCAAGAGGCCATCATCCCTATTAGTTGCATGAACACTCTTGCTGGAAGGGAGGGTTGAGGTATGAATTTTTGTCGCAAAGCCTGAATGCTTGAAATCCTGGCAGGATTGGGGTAGGCGATTGCTTTTGAGGTGTCTATGGTGGCACCAAGGTATTGTTTTATGTGGGATGGTTGTAGCTGGGACATTTGGTGGTTCACCATGAAGCCTAGTTGGTGAAGTAGTTGGATTGTGGTGGCGTTGTGGTGTACACACTGATTGTATGAAGTGGCTTTTATCAGCCTATCGTCCAAGTATGGGAAGACGTGAATGTGCCGCCACCACCGCTAGGCACTTGGTGAATACCCGTGGTGCTGTTGTGACTCCGAACGGGAGCACTTTGAATTGGTAGTGTTGTCCGTCCACTACAAATCTGAGGTACTTTCTGTGAGCATGGTGTACTGGAATGTGGAAGTATGCATCTTTCAAGTCCAGTGTGGTGAGAAAGTCTTCTGGGAGAGGAGCGGAAGTACCTGCTGAAGCGTTACCATGTGAAAATGGTCTGAGTGTATGTATGTGTTTAGGGGCCGGAGATCTAGAATAGGTCTTCGAGTCTCGTCCCTTTTTGGTATTAGAAAATATAAGGAGTAGACCCCCATATTTTGTTGATTGACAGGAACGTGTTCTATTGCCTGTTTTTGTAGGAGGGAGATTACCTCCTGCTTTAGTAATGTTGAATGTTCTTGTGACATTGGGCGTTGCATGGGTGGAATGTTTGGGGGGTAGATGTTCGTTCCAGTCAGTAGCCTGACCGGATTATTTGGGTCACCCATTTGTCTGAGGTGATGGTCTCCCAGACATGAAGGAAATTTTGGAGTCTGCCCCCGACCGGATTGGAATGGTCTGGGGGGAGCGGGGGGGGGAAGTCATTGGGTAGGAGGTGTGGCAGAACGGGCGTTGTTTGTTTTGCCTCTGCCCTTGTTGTTGTTACCCCTGTAGCCACCTCTTTGGTAACCTTTTGTAAAGGTGGTCTGAGTAGGGGATTTGTACGATGTGGACGCTGTGTCTGAGGAGTAGCCTCTGGATGCACTTCAAAAGGAGGAGCGGCGAAAGGAGCGTCTGGGCGGGTGAGACTGTAAGGGCCCCATGGATTTTGCGGTATCCGTGTCCTTTTTCATCTTTTCTAAGGCCTCATCCACCTTTGGCCCGAATAGATGTTCCTGGTCAAAGGGATGATTAAGGATGGAGGCTTGTACTTCTGGTTTAAACCCAGATACCCTAAACCAAGCATGGCGACAGAGAAGGCCGCTGGTGTTAATGGCCCTGGAGGCTGTGTCTGCTGCATCTAGGGCACAACGTATGGAGGTGTTTGTGATTGTTTTACCCTCTTGAATTAACTCGTTGGCCCTACCTTTATATTTTTCAGGGAGATGGTGCATTATGCTTTCTAATTTGTCATAATGAGCCCGGTCATATCTGGCCAGCAGTGCCGGAGTGTTTGCTATACGCCATATATTGGCGGCCTGGGATGCTGTGCGTTTGCCTGACGCATATAGCAGTTTTGACTCCATGTCAGGTGGTGATGCATCACCTGATGCTTGTGAATTTGCCCTTTTACGTGCCGTAGATACCACTAAGGAATCTAGTGGCGCTGGTCCTCTGATGTAAGAGGGATCTGAGGGAGCAGGTTTGTATTTCTTTTCAATATGTGGGTTAAGGACCCTGGCCCTAATTGGGTCTTTAAAAACTTCTGCTGCATGCTTTACCACCCCTTTGAGCATGGGCAGTATGGAGGTGGACCTATGTGAAGTATCAAATGTGTCTAGGAGGAAATCTTCCTCCACAGGGTCATTATGCATGTCCACCCCGTGATAATGTGCTGCCCTTTGCAGAAGATGGTTGAACCCTAATGAATCTTCTGGTGGAGATGGTCTAGAAGGGTAAATATCGTCTTGTGGGACGTTGGGGATATCTGGTATATTGTAATCGTCCCATGGATCTGGAGATCCTGTAGGGGTGGGGTCCTGTGGCACATCCCCTGTATCATCATATGGGTCCCCCTGATCATCAACGTCTGGAGACGGAGTAGGAGAACGATGAGGTGGGGGTGGAGAGGGCGGAGCGGGTGGAGATGGGGAAGGAGGAGGAGGGGGAGGGGAAGGTATTCTGAACGGAGAGGTAGCAGAGTCCTTCCTCTTTGGAGGTGGAGGTGGAGGCGGAGCAGGCTTCTCCAAATGTCTCTTTTTAGTAGAGAGTGTCAAATGTCCAGTTTTTGGATCCTTGGTGAGAGTTTTTTGCAAGGGATCCGGTGTAAATAGCTCTGGTGAGGTAATTTGGTCCATCGGCGCCGAAGGCGTCGGGCCGATGACTTTAGGTTTTTCCGAGCCGGTTTGATGTTTAGAAGCCGGCTTCTTGGTCGGCGCCGAGATGGGCTTCGGCTTGGAAGTGTCGGTGCCGGTGGCCTTGTGTGGTTTGGTCGGCACCGAAGAGCTGGGTTTCGACCCCGAGGGCTTCGGTGCGGAGCACGGTGTCGAGGTGGAGGCCGGTTTCTTTTTCGGTGCCGAAGTGTGTTTCTCGGCACCGCTGGTAGGCTGGCTCGAGCCCGAGCCGCCGGAAGGCTTACTTGGCTTCTTCACCGGGCCTGAAGGTGGGGTGTGTGAAGCAGTGTCTCTGGTCTTGCCTAGGCTCGGAGGCGAAGGTGTGACCAAAGCCTTTTTGGGTGTCGGTGTGGGGCGGGGGTAGATTGGTACTCACGACCCTCTGTGCCGGAGTGATGTCTTCCACATCAGACTCGGCCTCGGAAGCGCTGACAAGGTCCTCTTCGGTGCGATGATGTTCCGGATCGTCGATGTCGTCTCCGAAGAGGTCGACTGGAATGGACGTCGAGGAGTGTGCCATGTTCCTTCTGGCTCTTCGGTCCCGAATAGTCTTTTTGGATCGGAAAGACTTACAGGCCGGACAGTCTCGAGCCTCGTGTTCAGGGGAGAGGCAAAGGTTACATACCTCATGAAGATCGGTGTGGGGAAGTTTGGACCCACATCGAGGGCACTTTTTAAATGGAGTTCTTTCCATGAGCCGGGACCGGAGCCTGGGTAGGCCCGAAGGCGGCCGTCGACGACTGGAACCGAAGGTTTGTGTCGATGAGATGGCGCGTTGATTGAGGAGATCGTGATCGAAACAATACAGCGATTGGGGTGAGGATTGCGCGTGGATCGTCGACCTGGAAGCTGTTCGGAACCGGAGCACGAAGATTACATCCGAGCCCGATGGCGGAAAAAAACAATCTGAGGATGGAGCCGAAGCCCATGCGCAATACGATCCAAAGGAGGAGTCACCGACCTTGTGACTTCCAAAGACTTTCCAAGAGGAAAAACAAACTGCAAACATCCAGGCCAAACACCAGATGGCGATCTATGCAAAAGTGTGTAATCTCCAGCTCATATGCCTCGAACCTCGCTGTTTTTAATACAATCAGATTGTACAACTATACCTTCTATACTGCTGTAACACCTAATGTAGTGATTTGTCATGACTGTAAACTCCTGCAATGTTTCAATAAAAAAATTATTAAAATGTGTTTGTTTTTTATTTGTCCAATAGGAATAACTTTTAGAGGAAATAGAAATTCTTGACACTTTCTACAGCGATCTCTATGAAGGTATAATCCTGCAAGGACACCATCGATTTCAGGTCAAAATTTTGCATCGCAACAAACATGCTTTTGCGTTTAAACCACCGGCGACAGTAAAACAATCACAAATAAATTACTGCAGTGCATCATAAAAAAACAACTAGCAATGATCTTGCTCACACGGTCAAGGTTTATTATGATTGTATTCATATAACCAGTGGACTCAGATTAGCTCTCGTTGTTTAAAACCTGCAGAAAGAGACAAAGAAAAGAGACAGAAACGCAAAGCATGCACAGCTTCAGTGACTAACAGAACAGCAGCCACGCTGCATATGTCCTGTGAACCAATTAAACAGCCACACGCTGCAGCAACTACAGCAAGCCCCGAGGAGCAACGGTCCTGAAACTCGACAGAGCCAGCGCTACTAAGCACCGTCTATGAACAAGCAGAACAATTAAAGAGAAAAACTTAGTGGAACACAGAAAAATACAACAAACGAATGGAAATCCCTAACACAACATACCTTGTGCCACATGGAACGTTCTTCACTTCATCTGTTTGCAGAGTTGTCTGTAATAGGCAAACAAACATTTTATCTTTCGTCAAGGAAAACTAAAACACAAAAAAACAAACTCTTGGTACAATTACGAATTGTAATGAGTCATTGATGTCTTGCTCTCGGACCCATGGATACAAGTGGTTTACATCTAACCTAGGTTTGTTAACCAAGGGAAAATGTCAAAGTAAAAACCAGCTTGTAACTTTTCAGATGAGCACACTGAATTCTCAGCAGTCACCACATAGCTGTTACATGCGTTGGTGAAAAGAGGAAGGGAACATCGACAGAAGTCAGCATATGTTCAAAGGCGTAAGTGGCTTTTACACCATTAATGGCAGCTGAACACACCTCGATTTCCCAAGCAACTACCAGGCGGTATGAGACATACTGGATTCCTATGAACATATTGCTGCACCTGTCTGTATAAGTGTTTTAGAATGTTAAACGATATGTCAAACATACTTCAAAAAACAGAAAAACGTGACAATTATATTTCTCTCTGTCTTCACAGACTCATTTGATGCCAGCTTATACAAAGATATATTTAGAAATTATAAGCAATGACTCATCTAAGCTTTAATGGCCATTAAAATGTGTTATTTGAGCCATGTCTGCCCAAACTGACCTGCACGGAGCGAAATGAGGTTATGAACGGTAGCATGATGTGATAGCCTGGACCGGAGGGGCTGGTCAGCAGAGCACCACCTCTGTGAAAAGGAAAAAGAATTGTTTTTAACACTACAACGTCCTGGTTTGCTAAGAGGTCTATGATCATTACAGAAAACAGTTTTTCGGCTCAAACGAAAGTGCAAGGAAGACTAGTTAAAAAAAGCTCCAGTTCACATATGATACAATCATAACTAGACAGTGGCGGCTGGTGGATTTTAAAACTGGTGCAGCAGAATTCTTGTATCTAAGTGGGACTTGCTTACAAACTAAGTATATGGATTCCATATGAGCATATCCGTATAGATCTATATATATTGAGCCTATATGACACTGTTAGAACAAATACTAACACCTATTCAGAGTCACCCATATGTTCATTTATATATACCAATCCCTGTGCTCACTTATTATATAGACATCCAGGCACACCTGCAGGCACCCAGCACATAGGGCAAACTCTGACCCTCTAAACATGCCCCCATTGCACATGACAGAGATGTGGTTTAGAGTAAGTAGAGGTGGGCGACCCTACAAATTAACAGAAAGAGCCGAACGAAGGGCCTGGCTTGGCTCTGAGCCTGTGCTCGAGCCGAGCCCTGAAGAGGTTTCCAGGTAAAACATATAACCTCACTTAAAATACAATAAAGACTCTTTAAAAGTCTAAAACTGTATTTCTTCAACAAGCCAAAGAGATAGTTTTAAGCATGATCTTAGAACAGTTCCTGTCCCACCCTGGTGACAATGCCATTAGTGGACTAAGAGGCACCTGAGTAGTTATGTGCACCCAGTATGTGGCCAGGATTCTTATAGATAGAACATTACAGTCGGTTAGTTTAAACACAATGCATCTTTGTACTGCTCATATTCTGAAATCACGCAGTTGAAGGAGAATAGAGGAAATTAATTTTTTGCCCAAGATTACACAATTTGGTTAAGGAGAAAGCAGGGATTAATTTCATGTTTTCTAGTTTCACTTCGTATAAATCGGCCAGTAAATGGGTACTTATTTGTCTCTCATAAATATACTAGTCACCAATTAGCAGGAGTAATTGCCCTTTCATCCATGTGCAGCTCACATGGAATGGAAGACAGTGGCCAAACTTACTGTGAAGCGGAGGTTTGGAAGGTGAAGTTCCTGCACGCGACACCCGTCCTCTGTGGTGGCTGCTGGCTCAGGCTGGTAGTAGGAGGAGACAGTGCTGGTAGAGATCTGAGTTGGCTCAGGTAGCATTTCACCACAGATTTAAATCTTGCTTGATGTACCGGATAGGGAAGGGCAGAATAATTTGTCCTGTTTGCTCTGTTTGTGTAACCCTGCCAGGCTTGGTCTTTTTTCTCCTGCAGTGTCTCCATAATCAAAGGCACACAGAAATCCCTCACCCCTGACATTGTCTAGTGCTAAATTAAGTTAGTCGGATCCAGCCTGTCTTGGATCAAAAGGTGCATGAAATCACGTCCTTTACCGCTAGCATTCTGGTAAACTGGCGTCCATAAGTATTTAAACCCATGACACGATTTACTAACTTCTCAGTGAATCTGACCCTATTCCTGCTGGTCTGTGAGAGACAGAGAAAATACCCCTGGATTTTGTGGGCAAGGTTTACAAGCCTAGTGGTCCGCGCCGCCTGGGGTCCGTTCTGGCGCCAACAGTGCAACAGCCGCATCACTGCTGGTAAGTAGCAAACCCCTCTCCGCCAATCCTGGCGCTGCTCAGAGCAGGCCAGGCAGTGTTGCGCTTTGCCTGCCTGCCCATAAGGAGACCGAGGTTCGCTCTCCTAATGGGCATGCGCCAGCCTGAGCAGGCACCAGTGCGCATGACTGGGCACGGCGCAAAAATTCACCTATCTTGCCCACTCATGCGCACTTGTGCTGCTGCCTGCCCCTGACAATGCCCGTCAGTCAACTTGACACCAGACCGCCCACCCCCTTCAGACTCTGAAGGGGGTGGGCGGTCCGACGTCATGCTGACTGAAATAATTGTCAGTTCTCCCTCGGAGCCGCTGAACTTAAATAAACTAAGAGTTTACTTAAATTCAGAGACGCCAAGGGAGCTGCGGGCGCAACGCCGCAAATGGACGCACCGCCACTGAAAAGCCAACAGTTTAGAAACTGCTTGAAAATATATAACTATATATATTTAAGGTGGTTAGCAATGTAGATCATGAAAAACAAGGAAAGAGTCGGCACAAGAAACTTAAAACTGTTTTTCTTTGTTGTACCAGAATTTGAGTTAATGTACACAAAAGGGTCACATACCTGTAGTAGACCCCGAGGTGTCCCTCTTCTATTTTGTGTATGGAGGAATGGAGAAACAAAGCCATAGTACCGATCACCACAGCCAGCACCACTCCGACCTGAGCCATGTTCACTCTCGATGGAGCTGAAAGAAACAGAAGAGAGAATGAGTCCAAAATCATATACAACTTTTTCTACATACACACTTCTTCGCTGAAGTCACAAATGGTAATTACCAGATTGATCTCACAGCACAATGACCCAGCAACCTTTACAAATGTTCACCATAGTTGTGCATATGGCATAAATTGCTCCAAAAGTTGTTAAATGTCCCTTTATATTCCTAATACATTTTCGAAAGGTACTTAACAGGTCACAGAAAAGTGACACTTCACTTCCCAATATCATCTGATCAATCCCCAAAGGGGCTTTTCCCAACCTTCAGCCGTCATCCTCAGGCCGGACATCAAATGTGCATCATCTGACTCCAAGTTATTCACTAAGAACTACAGGCCAGTGCCAATCTCCCTGTGATTCCAGAATAAATGAGATCTTGTGCTTTAACTACAACCCCAACTATTCATTTGCGATATCATAGACCCCACTTGCAAATTCAGACTGTAGCCATCTCCGAGACACCATTCAAATAGGAAGTACGTGGAACACAAACTGCTCTGGAGTTTCTTCTGGATGATTTCAAAGGACCTTTGTAGGAAGCTGGCTCTTTATGTGATATAAAGCAAAATCCTAGGCACACATAATAGTAGTCAAACAGTATGCAAGTTATTACAGGAACTACAACACAGTAACCACAATTTCGAAAGAAGTGTCTTCTGATGGGTTGGATATTGTTCAGTCTTCATTTCTCTTTTGCTTAGAGCCAACGAACAGAGGGACAACCCGGAACACAGTGATCGGCCGTGAGGTGTCTCGGCTTACACACCTCAGATCTTTTTACGTTACCGAAGATCTACGTTACACAGAGTCTCCATCACGGAGCCTACAACGTGGAGTACTACCAATACTCCGACGACCATGACAACTATCCTCTATATACAGCTCTGAGGAAGTCGCGGAATTATTTTCCACATGCGACGAAACGCGTGTCGGCTGGTTCCCCTGTTTGTTGGCTCTATGCAAAAGAGAAATAAAGACTGAACAATATCCAACCCATCAGAAGACATTTCTTTCGAAATTGTGGCTACTGTTTTGTAGTTCGTTATAACTTACATACTGTTTGACTACTATTATGTGTGCTTAGGATTTTGCTTTATTTGTAATTGTGAGGGATTTTCCCACACAAAAATTGAGGGGTTATAAGGCTTATCCCTTCACCTGGTTGCACCATACTTATACTTTTTCTCATCCATTTAGCGTTAATTAGCAGAGTGCCCATTTCTCCCTGGCCACTAAAAACCCTTCCTTAGAGATTTCCCTTTATGTGATATATCAAGAATCTGATATACTATGTAAAGAGTCCAGGGGTTCCCTTTTAAGTGGACAGGGACTTGCTATGCAACCCTAAAGTGCTCTATTAGGGGGTAGTGTGGTCGAGCAGCCTTAGGATTAACACAGAGGAGTGCAGGACATAGGTAAATACAGCCAATGATCAATACATTACACACAATAATCAATAAATTACACGACTCAAGGAGGAGATCCATACCAATTTATAAAAATAGCACGTATCTTAATATACATTTTAAAATCAAAATTCTTTTCACTTTATAAAGTGGAGTTCTGCAAGGTTATCCTATGGAAGGAAGTACAAGTTCTGGATTCAGGTATAGTATGGTGACTTACAAGACCAGTCTCCAGGAATTAAGGTGAGTTGTGGACAAGCAAGGCAGCACTAACAGAACACTTGCAGCGGCATGTGGGTGGCCGGGTGCAGGGTGCAAAACAGCGTCAAGAGCCCAAAAGGTTTCTTTGGGGAAAGGTCACAGTGGAAAGAGTCTGCAGGCTCAGGCTGGAAGGCCAGTCGGGATGAACCAATAGGGGGGGGTTCAAGGATTGTGATGCTCGGGGACCAAAGAACACCTATGGTCCTCTTCTCCACAGCCTGGTAAGGGACAAATTCAGAGGTGTCTTTATGCACCATTTAAAAAAAATATGTTTTTACAGGGAGCGGTCACGGTTGAGCGGGCCTGCATGCAAAGGCTGCAGACGTTGGGGAGTCCATGAGGGGAAGTTACACTCTTCCGGACAGGCTTTTTTTCTGAGTCTCTTACCCAAGGAGGTCAGAACAGCATCTTGGGAGGCAGGCTGGCAGAAACCAGACAGCAAGGCCACCAAAGGCGGGTTGGTTTTTAGGGGCACCTCTAAGGTCTGTGGGTTCATGTATTGGTGAATCCAACACTGACATTAATGTGGGTTTAAAAAAACCATATGTTTGATAGCAAAAATACCTATTTTCAGTAAAGCCATCATGTAGCTGGGGAATTCGTTTTGACCAGTGTCCGGCACGTTTTAAAATGGCTTCCCTGGCCACTTGGACTGGCTAGTGTTATCCTATAAGTGGACTGACCAAAGGGATGTGGAATTACTATAGGCCGATGCCCAGGACATATTGTTTGGGGTCAAGGGCATTAAGTTTTCATGTGTATTTTGTCCTTGGGACAAGTAGGCCCAACCCCCTGCAGCACAAACCTCTTGGCTGTCAGTATGCAGTACCACATTATAGATCAGGGAAGAGCACCGTCTGCAGTTAAGGTAATATTTTTGCACATATTTAATGCTGCTTAAACCTGTATTTATGGTTCATTAATACAAGTAAACGCAAACTGATTGCACTACTGACAGTGGTTCCAGTATAAAAACGTGTACACACATTTTTAAAGTTTAGCAATATGAGGCTTTGTATAATGCTTCCAGAATGCTCTCTGATTTTATGCAAACACTTGCAGAAGGTTGAAAGGAAGATGGATGATTCTTTGCTTTCAGAATAAAATGTTCATAAAAATTAATGAAAGCAAGGAAAAAAACATTTTGATAAACTACTGTAAACTTTCAGGGACCATTTCTATGCAGCATCATTTAGTAACGTGTTGATGCATGCTTGTATATTCCAAAAATATTCATAATGGAAAATCAGTGTAATCCGTTTCAAAAAGATTATGGGAAACAAAAATAAACAAGCATTAGCAAAGCCAGTAGGTCTGAAATTGGGGGTCAGCTTTTTAGTTTTGGCAATGTGTGACTTGTTTTGGCATAGTTTTTGTAAAACCTTATTGGTGTGGGCAGCTGCTAGACCCTCACCATTACAACAAACATAGGCAAAAAAAAATGTTTTGGTCTCAAAAAGCACACATTGCCACAGTAGTTACTGCCACTGAACAAAACTAACTTGTGTGCGGATATGCTCCTCGTGAAAGAGTAGAATAAGGTCACTCACAGTGAAGCACGCCGATACGGAGAGAGGGACAGAATATTAATAAACACAAAAGGTCACAGTGAACGCCAGACTAAATTAAGGGCCCAATTATTAAAGAAAGTCTCAAAATGCACTCATGGTATATGTCCTTGCATTAAGTGCAGCTATACGGTTTTAATGAATTCCCAAGAATTTACAGAAGTAGAACAAGAAATAGTACCCCTAGAAAATGTGTGAACTGCATTTTAGCATGAGCAAATATGCATGTGTAGATTTGCTCATGCGAAATCTGAGTTTTTGCAAATTCCCTTTCCCTCCAACCACTTGTTTTTCCCAACTCTGGAAGAAGGTTTACGTCTGCCATGGTCAGGAGTAAATTTCCAACATTTCTCAGTATGGCAAAAGAATAGTGAAGAGTTGTTGAAAACCATTAAAACATGCAAGTTAGTAGGTTTGCGCAGACTTAAAGGGGCATTCTAGCCATGGAACTATTGCTTACCACTACCTCAGCCCCAGTATGTAGATCTGCGGAAATGTGACAGCATAAGGGGATTGCAGGTATTCAAACACTACTATGGTATGAGCCCTGGCATAATCAGGGAGGCTATATCAGAGCTCTTATATAATGAGATTGCTGCCATAATTTGTTGCTGCACTACATGGCGCCAAAGGGGCAAGTGGTTTTTGTTACAGGACAATTAGATTAATAAAGCAACCTGCCCTATAGACAAGTAGATATTTATTGTATTAAATTCCACACCCCTGGACCAGCACAGGGGCAGATCTGCTCATGCAGGTATGCCCCGGCATGTAATATTCAGTCCCGTGCCTTAGGGCTGTCAGGCCTGCTGTAGAGATGACTTACAAATATCAAATGCAGTGTTAGGGGACATGGCACACAAGGATGTGTGCCATGTAGTGTTTTAACTTTTGTCTGCACCAAGACATGTAGACATGCATTACTTTTGGCGATTTTACAACACTGGGGATAAGCAAAATTCTATTTCCAGAGATTCTGAGTGCACCATCAAAGATTTTAAAAATACATTTTAAAAGGCGCAACAACGCATGTGTGCAGCAGAGGACTGATCTGGGGCCATGTGGTATGCTTTTTTATTTACCGTTCCAAAATGGCAGATGCCATTTGGATGGGTAAATAACACAAGCATTAGTAAACCCAATTGTTCACGTCTTTGAGACCTACTGACTGTGCCGATACCTTTATTCATTCTGTACACACAAGGGGAAATGGTAAAAAGCACGATGTAGTGGCCACGTTATTTGTATGCACGTGCAAATGCATGCATACAAGACGTGGTGGTGTCACTTTTTTTTTTGCATTCATGCATTACACAAGTGAGCATGCGAACTTCCAAAATGACAAGTGCCTTTTTTAAATTTTTTATTTACTGACCAGTAGCTACATTTTAGAAAAGTAGCACACATTTTCTTTTTTTTTTTTTTTTAAACTAAAAGAATATAGGATTGCTGGTGGGTTCAACGGAGGAGCCATGGGATTGGATAGCAGCAGAGTTGGAAGATCAAAATGGCCCATGAGGGAGAGCAACACGAGGGGTTGGAGGGAGCTTAACAAGAGCAAGAAAAACACAGCACGGGGGATGGAAAAAAGCACACTGGCATAAAGATCAAACAAAATACATGGGTGGAGGGAAGTACATAGAGCAGAACACCACGAGCATGGTTGGCAGAGGAAGCACACGAGGGAGAAAACTAGAACACGCATGCACTTTCAAAGAGTCCTTATGAAATAAAGAAAGTAGTCCCATGGAAGTGAGCAGTGAAATGACAAGTAAAGAGGATATGCTCCAGGGAGGAACAAATATGATGGACAAGAAAAGCTACTGAATAAGTAGCAAGCATGTAAGAACAACGATAAAGCCAGCCAATGGTATGCAATGGGAAAGCCTTTTGCCCCATCAAGTCCTTGGGAAGGGGTTCAACAGACTACCTTAGCATGAAGATATTTTTGTGTGTAAAAGCTGGAAAATAAAAAAAATACCAATAAAAAAGACTAAGTGGTGGGATTGTGGGCAACCAGTAACACAGGAGCAGGTGGGGAGAACAGAAAAAAGCACTACACAAGGGAAATCTAACACTGGGAAGAAGCACATGATGTACAGATGAACATACAGGGGTGGGGAAGAAGCACAAAAGAGACTGAGAACAACATGACCGGAGAGAGAAGCAAACAAGGGTCAGAGCAACAAGGGGGCTGATGCGCATACACAAGAGTAGGTAAGCAGCAGTCTTATGAGAACTAAGGAGGTGGGACGTTCATGGAGGGAGGGAATACATGAGGGAGAGAGAGAGGTGAAACACACAAACTGACTAAGTGCTAAACCAAAAAATAAAAAAAATCGAAAAGTATTTTTCTCCTTCATGACCAGAATGTGTGCATCCTTCGTGACACCGCACCATGGTAAGCTAGATCACTTGTGTTGGGTCCACACTAGAATGTAGGCATAGATATCTGCGCAAACAGAGTGGGGAAAGGACTCTTGAACGAAATATCGCTCAGAATACTAGACAGATTTTGGCCTGGGAGGACTGGCTTTGGCTTTAGCCCAGTCCACTTAGGGGGCTGTCTGCCTCGCTCTCATTAGAGAACACATTAGGAAACCACGACAGATGGACTTGAGACCTCAGCAGCCTCCTGAATTGCCACAGAAAGCAATACACAGGATGAGGGGCATGACATGGGCTTTCTTGTAGGTCTTTCATGGCATTAGCTAATACCCTCTGGTAAGGAGAAAAGGCAGGGACAGGTTATAGATTTAGTTGACCTAATCAAGTGCTATGAGTAACAATGCACATGGCCTATTGCAGAAGTTCCTAAAGGAGAGATTTAGCCTGCATAGTTGTAGCAGAAGTGCCTATCCTTGAACCAATGCTCTGGAAAGAAAGTGGCTCAACAGACGCCTCTTCAAAGGCACAGAGGTGAAAGGAAGAGAGTGGATCTACGAGTCTCGGCCTGAAGAGATGGCCCATAGCTTACAGCACGAACCAACCATGTTAAAGAGAAAACATGGCACTTTAAATAAATAAGAAAAAAATCTTACTACAGCAAAGTCCTGAATTTTGACCAGGGTTAACAGTTCCCACATTACGCTATATCCGGCAAATGCTTATCAAATTTGCAATTTGACGTGCTTATGAAATAATCATTGGGTTCCACTGTAAATAGACTGTCTGGCACTGTCTGCCGGCATTGTGAGTTTGTCAAGGCTGATTTTTTTTTGTTAAACCCTTGTTAAGTTGGCAATATTCATCTGATTTTCTATTAAATATTCCTATATAATGGTAAATTGGGTTCCAGGGCAAATTAACGGTGTTCTGAGAAGCCTTTTAAGCACAAAAGTAAAGGCAAAGTCAATAGGTCTGGTTCCCAGCCTTTTCATTGCTGGTTGTGTTTTGTAATGGATTTTGAAAAGCTTTATTGTTGAGGTGCTGTCGCGTCGTCATAATAAAAATAAAACATTCACGCAAAGCAAAAATATCTTTCTGCTCATTACCCGACCACGGCCACCTCTCAGGGGATTGGTGCAGGGAGGCGGGAGCAGGACCCGCTTCACATGAAATTATCACCTTTGATGCCCTCCACCAAAGAAAAAGGTGCCAGTCCAGGAAGCAAATTACCGCTACAGTTCATTTCATCGACTGATGCGTTTCGACCACAGAGTCTGTTTTTCTTAAACTGTATGTATAGTTGTGTTTAATATTTAGAGCTCTGAAGGCGATCAAAGGCTGCATTTTCTTCTTACTCTCGTTTTCTCATTTTTCTTATGTTCTTACTTTCTCTTGGCTTCTGTATCATCTTGGTTTCATTTTATAATTTTCCTATATTATTAATATTTTTCTTCTTCATTTGATTGACGTTGGATATTAACATACACAAACATTTGTATTTATGACACAGGTCAGGTCGATTCAGGGGTGGCTGCCCACAATGAATCTGTTTTACTGATATTTATACTATTATGAGTCTATATTGGAGTGTAGAACATGAAAAATGAATTGTTGTTTACATTTTTAAGTGTGTATCTAATTCTTTGTTCACCTAGGGAGACAATGGGTTTTTTAGGTCTCGGCCTGCCGTAAGCAGCGCATGCGTTGCTCACGTCTTACGAGGCTTCTTGGAATCTATACGATTCCAGAAGCCTCATCCCAGCTCTGCCTTCAGCTTTCATTTGTGCGTGTCGTTTGACGTCATGAATTATGCCACAAGACAGTGCAATGATTGCACTGAAGGCATGCCAATCATTCCTTGCTGCTACCCTGTCTCTTTTTAGGCATGTCCATCGGGATTGGATAGTTTACGGGCGGATTTACACTCTTTTAAAAGACTCTAAGCACTATTTTCTTCTCATTTGCAGCGCCGTCCACACGCTTGTAATGGCCGCCGACAGCCTCTCCTGCTTCAGCCCCCCCACCCTCGCAAAATGTGGAATTCTGCTGCATCATCAACGCACATTATCTCTCTGGTGTTTAGCTTTTTAAAGCAATCTATTCATGCATTCATTTGCATATTATGATGAGCTGACTAGTATATTTCGTGTGAGGCGGGGTTGGACTTTGATTTACTTTCGGAGTTATGGACACTATCGCTATGGGTTGGCATCGCCTGTCTGTTTGGTGGAATACCGTGTGGCATGGGTACAATACATTAGCTTTAATATCGGGGTGGGCATGTTGCGCTTTCAAAGATTTGCATCATATATGTGCCACGCGTGGATCTGATAATATGATAAAGTAGTTGTCGGCGGTACTAAAAGATTTGCGCGACGCATGCTAGCAACACTGTTTGCAAGCCGTCTTTTAAAAATGTAAAGGACTCCTGTAGCTGGAGAAGTGACTTTTTGAATAATGTGCATAATTTATTCGGCCCTCTAAGCTGGTCAGTATGTGGTTTGTAACATAGAACAGTCTTCTAGATGTAGATATTACTCTTTCAAATATCTGCATAATTTATGAGGCACATTAAAGATGTCAGCTTGTGGTTGTCCTTGTATATGTTACTTTCGAGGTTGGGCTGCTTACATAGGAATACCTACGATCACGGGGATGAAGACAGCTTTCAGATTAATTTCAGTTTATTTGCTTCTGATGTAAAAGAATATAGCAAAGGCATCCAAGGAGAAAACAATTACTTAAGAAAATCGTGTCCTCTTACCAGTGTTCGTGAAAGCAAAGTAGGCATTTGCCAAAGTCAAACTCACTCTACTCCTCACTCGACTACACTCTACTACTCCTCACTCGACTACACTCTGCTACTCCTCACTCGACTACACTCTGCTACTCCTCACTCGACTACACTCTGCTACTCCTCACTCGACTACACTCTGCTACTCCTCACTCGACTACACTCTGCTACTCCTCACCCACCCCTCACACTCACCCTCCACTCCTCACACTCCTCACCCTCCACTAATGACTCCTACTACTCACTCTCCTAGGACTCACTACTCACTCCCTACTATTCACTCCCACTACTCACTACTACTCCTCACTCTCCACCTCTCTCTACATGCACACATATCCACATACATATATGTAAGTATATGGATATATATATATATAGATATATATATATATATATAGATATATATATATATATATATATATATATATATATATATATATATATATATATTCTACTGGCGGTCGCCAGTAGATAGTTATAGTTAGGACCCTGTTTCCATAGGAAAACCGCAACATTCTATTTGGAATAACTTTGGCGCCGGTTGACGAATCCTCGCAAAATTTTCAAAACTAATGGGGCGCTACGCTCCGCTCCTACCCTGAAAGTCTCGGGGTGATTCGTCAAGCGGGGGCTGAGAAAAAAGGGGGGTCCCAAAACACGTTTTCCCCATGCATTTTTCCATAGGACCTTTAGACACAGCTACAGCCCGAACGGCTGAACAGAGTTACTTGAAATTTGGCAGAGAGGTAGTCTACAGGTAAAGGATGTGCCTTTTGTAGGTTTGGTGTAAATCTGTTCAGTATTTCCTAAGAAAATAGCATTTAAATCAATATATATATATATATATATATATATATCTGTAAGCGCGCTCCGAGCGCGCACCGTAAGCTTACCGTACGCGTACGGTGCCGTGCGCGAGTGCCATTCTGATTGGCTGTTAGATTTTAGTAAACATTCGACTGTCGAAACCATGAAGTGTCGCCCGCCATTTTCTCTCTCGCACTCTGAGGGGGGGGGGGGGGGGGGGGGGATGAAAAACAAAGTTGGATAACATGAAAAGGGGCAGGCTAGACAGCTCCTGACCCCCTAGCCTTGGTCAGGGTGTCCCAGAAGGACCCCACAAGGCCAAAAAATAATTTTTTTTTTTTTTGAAAAAACGCCGAATGCGCTTACCGTAAAATAAATTTTAAAAAAACAAACTCCACATATTCACCCCCCCCCCCCCGTGTGCAAAAGGTGCCCGCAGGGGACCTATTGTGCATGGCATATCCAGCCGATGAACTTTTAATAGATAACCTTTCACAACGAAGCGCATAATATGTCCTCCGTGTGCGGACGGTGCGCGAAGCGCATCGTGCGTACATGGCCCATCCAGCGTAACGTGGGCACGCGGTGCGCGTAGCGCACCGCGTGCACGGCACTAACTGCGTAAAGTGGGCGCGCGTTCACTGTGCGCGCACGGAACGAACTGCGTGAAGTGGGCGCTCACGGCACGAACGGCGTAAAGTAACTTAGCATTTAAAAAAACCTTGCAAATTCACTGAAAAAACCATAGGTTTCACACAAGTTATAGTTAGCTGTACATTTCACTCGTAAAAAACCAATAAAATTCCACGTTATAGTTAGTGCAGGCAACTATAACTCACGCGACCGCAATCCTCTGCTGATGCGAATACTGTATTTAGACACTTATTTGCCCATGTCTTCTTCCATTAAATTTTAGCTATACATATATTACAAATATTTTTTTTTCATAAAGACACATATGTCATCAGCAGAGGATTGCGGTCGCGTGAGTTTGGTTTTTTACGAGTCATTGGTTTTTTACGAGTGAAATGTACAGCTAACTATAACTTGTGTGAAACCTATGGTTTTTTCAGTGAATATATATATATATAGCCCAATGATATGATTACTAAAACGCGAAAAGAAATAAATGAGAGACTTGCTAAGCAGGAAGAAAAAATTAAGGCGCGCAAAGTATATAAATTCGCCCGGGATAAGGAGGACTCTGCCCAGGGTCGAATTTACACTTTTGCCCCAAAATTCGATAGTGCTAAAAGAACGAAATTTGCGCAACAAGCACAGCAGGCAAAATCAACAAAACAAATTAGTTTGACAGCGGCGTCTACTTCTGCAATCGCAAATAAAGAGGGCAATGCGAATCAGGAGCCAAGTGACAATGAATCACTAACGAGTGGGCCTTCATCGGATGAAGAAGGCTGCAGCACATGGGACCCCAATACAATTATTCTTGATTTAGGTGAAGGTGGATTTTTTGGTGTCGGATAGGCTCCAGCCACTACGACCTCAGACCAAACCACCACAAAAGGGTCAACAACAGCAAAAAGAGCAAGATGCAACAAATGGAGGGGTGAACGCCGGAAAAAACACAAAATCGCCCAAAAAACAAAAAAAGCAATATTGGCGAAAAAAACACTAGATAACAATGCAATTATAAATTTATCTACAATCACCCCGAGTGAAGCCGAGAAACAACTTTTGAGTCTTGGACTGACATACTGTCCGGTTTCGGATTTCAACTACACAAAAACGAGAGTTGATATCTATTTGTACATCAGAAAGTTAAAAATAAAAAAGTTCTTCAGTATCAAGGAGGGCCTGAACGAAAAGGATCCATCCATCAATACTGCTGTTATAGTGAACCCTTTAACCTTACCAGCTAGAGACACCAAAACTTTTTTGGCGCTGCACCAATTGGCGACCAATGACATGAATGATGGGGACATGGCGTCCACACAGGAGGTACTCAGAATGGCTTCAATTGAGCAGGTGGGAGCAAACATCAGCCCATTCAAACCGAAATCAAAATTCATCCCTACTATGCCAAGGGACTCAATTGACGTTTTCCAAGATGTAGTGGTGGAGGATCTCAAAAAATTATACCACAAAATAAAACATAGGAAAAGATATAAAAGTCAACATGAGAAAGATTATTTACTGCTGACTAAAAAATTGGGTAAAGATCATAGGATCATTGTTACCACCGCGGACAAAGGAGGAAACATGGTGGTTTGGCCTCAAGGAGCATATATTGAGGAAGCAATGAAACAGTTGAATAATCCATCATGCTACTCTAAGACTACCATTAAGAACTTTAATGAAGCCAAGGAGGTACTAAAAAAGCTATTAAACAAATGGAAAAGGGAAGGCATGATTTAAAAACAGGAATATGAATTTTTACACGTTGAACATCCTGTATTACCCAAATTTTATCTTTTACCCAAAATCCACAAACAAGTTGTTCCAGTTCCAGGCCGCCCAATTATTTCAGCGATGGCAGGAGTAGCGGAACATGTGACAGAATAGATCGACTACTTCCTGCAAGATTTAGTGAAAGGCCTACCTACCTACATTGGAGACACTGGGGACTTTATCAGGAGAATTAAGAATACCTCATAAAGCGACGATATGCTATTTATCACCTTAGATATCGAATCGCTCTATACTAGTATTGAACATGCATCAGGACTCAGAGCATTAGAATTTTTCCTTGGCAAAAGACCCATAAATTGTTATAATCATAACAAATTGTTAGAACTTAATAGTTGGTGTCTCAATAACAACTTTTTATTTGGTAGTGATGTTTACATTCAGAAACGTGGCGTTGCAATGGGGGCATGCTTCTCCCCTAGCTATGCGTGTTTACACGTAGGCTGGTGGGAGGAGCAGGTCCTCAGGCGAACGCACAGTGACATCTACAATGAACATGTGGTGCTTTGTATTAGTTTTATAGACTGTTTTTGTTTTGTGGCGGGGGGGGGGGGGGGGGGAATCATGAAAGTGCAACTAATTTCATCAATTCCCTCAACAACAATCAGGAGAACCTAAAATTCACTTCTTCTATCAGTAATTGTGAAGCAGAGTTTGTGAAGCAGAGTTTCTAGATGTTAAAGTGTTTATACATGATAATCACTTGGCCACCAAACTTTACCGGAAAAGCACTGCTGGAAATAATATCCTTCATGCCAGCAGTGCACATCCTAGACATGTAGTTGACAACATTCCGTTTGGAGAACTACTGAGGCTTAAACGGATATGTAGTACAGACAGGGATCTGAAAATCTGTACTATGGAAGCTCTGGAGAGATTCAGACAGAGGGGATATAGCAAATCGGTCTTGAAACAGGCAGTTCTTAAAACAGAAGCTAGAACTCGGGAAGGAGTAGTTTCTTATCGGTAACTCCAGTTCTGTAGTAGGGGATCTCTGTGTATAGTCATAAGCTAGTGAATAGTCCCGCCCATGTGCGTGGACCCCGGAGCAATAAAAAATAATCTCTTAAGGTGTCAAATCATGCAGACCTGCATCCACCTTTAAGAGAATTTAATTTAAAGACAGATAATGCAGCCTATACCCACAGGCTACACTGTCCAGTACTTCAACTAGAATTCCACCAACATCCACAAACCGCACTGCCTGTCCAGCTTTTCTCCAACCAGGAAAAAAACCTGCCTCTACCAGCAAAAGCCTCTGGAATGATAGAGAGCAAGGAATGGACAGACAAGCCCCATAGGCTGCCATTATGTGGCTGAGAACAGGATACTGTGCCTTTAAGAAAACTTTCCAGATTTCCAGAACTTTCCCAGTATCCCAGAATGCACAGCAGGTCCCTTTTACTTTCAGTTCTTTTTGAAGGCGTAGCACGCCAGACCTGTAGCATTCCTCACATGAATAATTATCTCTCCACCGGGGAGGAGGGCGGGCGCTTATGACTATCACAGAGATACCCCTACTACAGAACTGGAGTTACAGAAAAGAAACTACTCCTTCTGTAGTAGGGGATCTCTGTGTATAGTCATAAGCTAGTGAATAGAATGGCAAGCCCATCCCCATACAACAACGGCGGTGGAGAACACGCAAGACAATACCACTACTGTGCAAACAAATTTCGCAGCGAAGCCTGCCCAACCTGAGCATATGCCCTGGCATCCGTGTCCAGACAGTAATGCGCAGCAAAGGTATGGACCGACTTCCAAGTGGCCGCCTTGCAGATTTCCGCAATCGGAACATTACGCAGCAAAGCAGTCGTGGCAGCTTTGCCCCTGGTGGAATGAGCCTTAGGTTTACCCCCTAAGGTCTTATTAGCCTTTTGATAACACAATTGTATGCAGGACACAATCCACCGAGAAATGGACTGCTTAGAGGTCGCGAGACCGGTCCTGACTGATCCATAATTAACAAACAATTGGTCTGACCTACGAATATCCTTGGTCTTATCCAGATAAAAAAAACACCCTCCGAACATCCAGGGAATGGAGAGACCGTTCCGCTGGCGAAGAGGGATTCTGAAAGAACGTAGGTAAAGTTATGGTCTGGTTGACATGAAAATCAGAGATAACCTTAGGAAAAAATTTAGGGTGAGTACGCATCACAACCTTAGCAGCATGAAATACAGTATAAGGTTCTTGACAACATAACGCCTGAAGTTCACTCACCCTGCGGGCCGATGTAATGGCCACTAGGAACGCCGCCTTCCAGGATAGGTGCTGCAATGAAGCTGAATGGGTTCAAAAGGCTCCTTCATCAGTCTGGACAGCACCACATTCAAGTCCCAGGAAGGCGAGGGAAGTCTGACAGGAGGAAACACTTTCTTCAAGCCTTCCAAAAAATCCTTGACCACAGGGATCTGAAAGAAGGAAGTCTGTGAAGGGCATTTCCTGTAAGCAGTCAAAGCAGCAAGATGAACCTTAATGGAATGGAAATTAAGGCCAGACTGCGCCGAATGCAAAAGGTACGGAAGGATGACATCTTCCTTACATGTCGTAGGATCAAAGTTCTTGGACTTACACCAGATACAGAACCTCTTCCACTTGTAAGCATAGGACGTCCTAGTGGAAGGCCGATTAGACTCCTTCAGTATGTCCATACAATCTTCTGGTAGATTCAGATGGCCATATTGCACTATTTCAGGAGCCATGCCGCCAAACTCAAAGACAAGAGGTTGGGGTTGCACCGTCCGCCCCCCGAACTTCGTGAGAAGGTCCGGCCTGCACGGCAACCGTATGTGAGGAAAGAGACCGGTGAAGTAGGTCCGTGAACCACCACTGTCGGGCCATTCCGGGGCGATCAGGATCATCCACGCCCTGGACTGGGACAGCTTGATGAGCACTGCCGGAATCAGGGGAATGGGTGGAAAAGCGTACAGAAAGCTGTTCGAACAATCGATCCATAGCGCATTCCCCAGCGTCCCCCGCTGGTAGTACCTGGATGCGAAGTCTCGGCATTTGCTGTTTTCGGCGGTGGCGAACAGATCTACGTCTGGAGTCCCCCACCTTGCGAAGACTTCTCCTAGTACTTCGTCGTTTATGACCCATTTGTGGTTTTCCTGAATCAGCCTGCTCAGTGCGTCCGCCTGAGCATTCTGTACCCCTGGCAGATGCGTGGCCGTAAGCGCCAGTCCTCGGGCCAGAAGCCAGTGCCAGATCGCCTGCGCCTCCTGCGACAGAGTGCGCGATCTCGACCCCACCTGCTTGTTGAGGTAATACATAGTGGTTGTATTGTCCGTCTGTATCAGCAGCGAGTTGGTCTGGAAGGACGGAAGGAAGGCCTTCAGTGCCAGGAAGACAGATCTGAGTTCCAGGAAATTGATGTGGTACGTCGATTACAACGGGGACCACTTTCCGTGAATCTGCAAGTCCCCGGAATGCGCTCCCCAGCCTTGGAGAGACGCATCCGTCACGACACACTTCGTGGGAATGTCCTTGTGGAAGGGAACCCCCCTGAGGAGGTTTTCCGCCGAACACCACCACTTCAGAGACTGAAGAGCATGTAGAGACAGTAGTATCTTGTCGTCCCAAGAACCTGTCTTCTGATCCCACTGATCCTCCAAGCACTCCTGCAGTGGTCTCATGTGCAGCCGTGCGTGAGGCGTGAGGAAGATACAGGAGGCCATTGATCCCAGCAGCGAAGACACCTTCCTCACTGTCGTCGATGGAGCAGTCCTGAGGTCCTGAGCCTTCCGAAGGATGATAACAGTCTCTCCTCTGAAGGAGACACGCTTGCAGACCGCGTATCGATGGAGGCTCCCAGGTACTGTATGCACTGGACCGGAGTCGGGACCGATTTAGACATGTTGACGTGTAACCCCAGCTTGTGCAAGAGAGCGCACGTCCACCGGAAGTGTTCTTGCGCTTCCGAGGAGGATGATGCCTTGATCAGCCAATCGTCCAGATACGGGTAGACAAACACCTTGTTCCTCCGCAGGTGTGCCGCCACCACTGCCATGCACTTCGAGAAGGTCCTGGGCGCAGACTTTAGCCCGAATGGCAGTACTGTGTATTGATAGTGATTGGCGCCGACTTGGAATCGCAGGAACTTCCTGTGCTTCCGTGCGATGGGCACATGGAAGTACGCATCCTGTAGATCTATGGCACAGAGCCAGTCTCCCCGTTGCAGCTGAGGGTAAAGCTGATGCAACGATAGCATGCGAAACTTCTCTCTGCGAATCCATTTGTTTGCCTGTCGCAAATCCAGAATGGGCCTGAACTCGTTCTTGTCCTTCTTGCGAACGAGGAAGAACCGAGAGTACAGACCTCTTCCCCTTTGAGACAGAGGTACCTCTTCTACCGCCTTTTTTCTCAACAAGATGTCTGCCTCCGCCTGGAGCTCTCGCAGCTGAAACTGAGAGCTTTACCGGCGGAATCGCTGGAGGCGGGCTGATAAACCGAAGACTGTATCCATTGCAAACAATATTCAGCACCCACTTGTCCGGAGTAATTTTTCTCCACTCTGCCGGAAAAAGTTGAATGATTCCCCCCACTGGAGTGGGTAACGGTTGAGGGGGAAGTAGTCGCTCAGGGCCGAGACCCGGCCGGGCCCTTGGTAGTGGTAGCAGCCTGCTGGCCTCCTCTACCCCTCTGGCGTTTCTGGAAGGGCTTCCGGAACTGCTGCTGTTGGTGCTGCTGCTGTCCCGAACCCTGCCCACGCCCTCTGCCCGTAGACCCGAACCGCCTCTGGAACGGGCGCTTCTTCTTCTCGGCCTTCTCCAACCAGACAGCAGTCAGGGTCTCCGCCTCCACCTACATGCGGGCCATCTCATCATCCGCATGTTTTCCAAACAGGGTTTCCCCCGAGAAGGGCAGATTGGCTACTCTGTGCTGAGCCTCTGGCTTGAGCGACGTCAGGCGCAGCCAAGAGTGACGCCTCTGATGGACACCGTGACAGTAGGAGTGTGCCGCCAACAAGGAGACATCCGCTGCCGCACTGATGACCTGGTTCGAAACCAGCATGCCCTCTCGCACCGTTTCCAGGAAGTCCTCCTGCCTGTCCCGGGGCAGCAGGTCCGCATACTGTTGGAGGGACTCCCACAGGGCCCGGTCGTAAAGCCCCAACAGCGCCCCCGCACTTGCCGCCTTCATGGTGGTAGACGCGGTCCCACACACCTTCCTGCCCGCCGAGTCCAGCCAGCGGCTTTCCTTGTCGGGCGGGACCTTCGATGAAGGTGCAGTCGCATGCTGCTTCCTCGCCGCCGTCACGATGACAGAGTCCGGCTTCAGGTCCATCCGTAAAAAAGCAGGGTCAGAGTCCGGGGCCCGATACTTTTTCATGAGCCGTGAGGGAGCGGATTTTGTCACCGCGGGGGTGAGGAACAACTCCAACGCGGGTTCCACCAGTCCCGGCACTAGAGGCAGCAGAGGGAGAGACAGGTGTTTTTTGTGTAGAGTCTCGAATATCACGGACATCGTGGGCGTCGGTACCGTCACAGAGATGCCCAACTTGGCTGCCCCCCGCAGCAGCACCTCCTGGAAGGAGACCAGATCATCCACCGGAGACACCCTAGTCCCCGGTGAGTCCGACAGCGTCGGCGAGAAGTCCCTGTCCGAGGACCGTGTGCGTTACCTGGACCTGTGCCTCCTATGGCGCCGTCCCGACGACGACGACCTCCTATGGCTCCGCGACCTTCTCCTCCTGACGGAGCGGGAGCACGACCTCGGCTTCGGCCTGTCCGACGGTCTAGCCGGGCCCGGCGACCGTGGGTGACGCGGCCTCGGCGTCCCCTGCGGCGGAGTCGGATACCTGGGCAGGGAGACCGACCTCGGTGGAACTGCAGGCGGCCCCAACGGAGTGCGAGGTGGTAGTGGCGGCGGCGGTGGTGGTGGTGGTGGTGATGGTGGTGGTGGTGGCTGAGGAGGAGGCGGCGGTCGTGGTGGCAGCGGCGGAGGTGGTGATGGCGTAGGGTTCCGAGGGGGTGTATACACCACGGAGTACCCCGATCCCGGCGACTCCGTTCCCCTCTTATTCCTGGCGTCAGGGCTCCCCCTGCGCCGTCTCGACGTCGACCACCTCGACGCCGATAGTCCTCGACGCCGCCGATCGTCCTCTCGACGCCGCCGATCGTCCTCTCGACGCCGATCGTCCTCTCGGCGCCGATCGTCCTCTCGGCGCCGATCGTCCTCTCGACGGCGATCTCCATGACGTCGATCGCTTTGACGGCGACCGTCGCCTCTTCGCCGTCGGCGAGCGGCGCTCCCCCTTCGACGGCGAGCGCCGACGCCAGGCCTGATCTCGCCGTCGATGGCTCAATGGCGACGTCAACGTCGCAGAAGATGCCGATGTCGTCGACGGCGGCCTGTTCAGCTCCCTCGACGTCGATAGTCGACGCCGCTTCTCCCCAGAGCCCTGGGGAGACGGCGAATAGACCGTAGTCATCCCTCTCGACGCCGCCGTCGACGCCCTCGACGGGGAGTGGGGACGCTTGCTGGTCTTGCTGCCCCTGGGGAGCCCCCCAGAGGCCTCAGCATGGGCAGAATCAGCCCCTCCAGACCCACCTCGTGCCTTCAGCCTTCTGTCCTCCAGGACCTGGAGCCTGATCTTCCTCTCTCTCAGGGTCCTGGCTGAAAAAGAGCGGCAGATCTCACACTCCTCAGGCACGTGGAACTGGGGAAGGCAGACGATGCACACCCTGTGTGTGTCTGACTTAGCCTTTTTTCTTCCACAATCAGGACACTTGTCGAACAAGCCAGTCATTTTGATAACACCTGAAGGAAAAAGGACTTTCTAACACTTGAAAAGTAACAAATAACCCTTGAAAAGGGAGAGCTCAATGCTCCAAGGTCCTGCTAGCAGGAGCCGGAAAAAAGAACTGAAAGTAAAAGGGACCGGCTGTGCATTCTGGGATACTGGGAAAGTTCTGGAAATCTGGAAAGTTTTCTTAAAGGCACAGTATCCTTTTCTCAGCCACATAATGGTAGCCTATGGGGCTTGTCTGTCCATTCCTTCCTCTCTATCATTCCAGAGGCTTTTGCTGGTAGAGGCAGGGTTTTTTCCTATGTGGAGAAAAGCTGGACAGGCAGTGTTGTTTGTGGATGTTGGTGGAATTCTAGTTGAAGTACTGGACAGTGTAGCCTGTGGGTATAGGCTGCATTATCGGTCTTTAAATTAAATTCTCTCTTAAAGGTGGATGCAGGTCTGCATGATTTGACACCTTAAGAGATTATTTTTTATTGCTCCGGGGTCCACGCACATGGGCGGGACTATTCACTAGCTTATGACTATACACAGAGATCCCCTACTACAGAATCACTATTTTTGTCTACATCGAATACATCTTTAGACAGTGATTCTACCAATACGGACAAATCCCCTAGATTAATCATAGCCTACAGTAAACAGGCAAGACAAATTCGATCAATTGTCCAGAAGTGTTGGCCTGTACTTAAAACGGATTTAGTCTTAAAACCTAGACTACCGGATGGTCCAACGATAACTTATCGTAAGGGACCCTCCTTGAGAACTCAGGTCTGTCATGACTTTCCTGAGTTTCCAAGTCAAAGTACTTTATTCGGTTAAAAGACAATAACCATAAAAGCAACAGAAATACAAATACAGTTAAAAAATGATTCAATATATAGTTATTATTACAGGGGAGAAGTGCCAGAAAATTTCTATATGAGCAGTTTAAAAATCTGTCCATTGACTTACGTAATTTAAAAACATTTTTAAAAAATTCTGTTAAAGAAGCAACAATAAATACAGTGTCCATTCTTTGCAATTCTAAAAACGGTGGGCGGCATCTGTTTACCTTCATTTCTTTAAGAATTGGGGACAATAAGTTTCCTACGGGGCAAGGTATAAAATCTACAAAAGAACAGTACGTGAATGTCAGATTGCGTGGATAATTCATCACATGGGCATAAACACAATTCATTAGACCAAGAGTTCATTACTGGGAAAGTTAATAATCTAAAAACAATATTAAACCTAAAACGGGTAAGGCAAAATCTGTCGAAGGATGCCATGGAAAGGCATAAGTATGGTTGTAAACTAGCACCACTCAATATCAGCTGGTGGGAACACACTGTCTTTTTCTTTTTTTCCTCACACAGTCTTATTTCCCTGAGATGTTCCATACAGGATTTTTTCAATGATTTTCTAGAGATGTGTAACATGGATAGTGGATCCTCAAAATATTGTTGAAAACACATTTCTGTCAAGGAGGTCTTCACATAATTTAACCATTTGAAAACATTTACATTTTCAAGTTGTAACACATCCTGGAGTATGGCACGATTTATAACACACTCATTGACAGTCCAGACCCTGTGCCATAGTAAGATGGGCTGTATTCTTATTATATCTGAAATGTACGGCTGCCCCAGCGCCTCATGGCAATTAACGGTTGCAATGCTATCGGGCACGGACAGCATGTACCGCATAAACTTATTTTCAATTATTTGGATAGCATCAATATTAGCATACCCCCAGAGTCCTGCTCCATAGACAGCCACCGATATGCATGTTGCGTTATAAACAGTTAAAATTTCCCTAAAGGGCTTTTTTCCCAGTTTCTGTATAAAACTCTTTAAGGCCATTATTGTCTTTGAGAACAAAAGAGTTCTTGCCCTGATCGAGTTTGTCCATGAGCCAGTCTCATGAAATAAGATGCCTAAATAAGAAAAGGCGGGCGTGTTTTCTAAACTAACATTATTTATTAAAATAGTTTTCATCTTGTTCTTGGATCGTGTTCCGCAGTTCATGGTAAAAGTTTTACTACAGTTGATTTTTAGATCCAAACTGTACATGAACCTATTAAAGGATGTTAATAAATTTTGGAGGGCATTTGGTGTTCGCGCCATTAAAACAGCGTCGTCCGCATACAGGAGCGCAGGGATACGCCTATTGCCAACAACAGGCACATCCCTGCCCTCCTGCAGTAGACTGTCTTCCAGCCCATTTATGTAGATCAGGAATAGGAAAGGGGCCAGGACACATCCTTGGCGTACTCCACGCCCTATCCCAAAAGATCTACTGCATTCCCCCCCTCTTCCATAACGAACAGTTGCTGTAGCCCCAGAATACAGCTCCTACAAGAAACAAAGAATCGAATCGTCCACGCCCAACCTTTGCATCAATTTCCATAATTTATTATGGGACACGCAATCAAAGGCCGAAGTAAGATCGACAAAAGCAAAATATAAATGCTCTTTTTTTACCGTTATGTACTTCTGCTGGACAAAAAATAGATTTAGGCACTGCTCTATAGTTCCTAAGCCCCTTTGAAACCCGAACTGAAGGTCACTTATTACCCCATTGTCCTCCGCCCAGTTTTGCAGTTTAAGTAAAATAACTCTACCCAGGATTTTTATGGATGAATCAAGTAGGGATATTGGCCTATAACATGCGCAATTTTGTCTATCTCCCTTTTTATAAATGGGAACAATAATGGATGTGAACCATGACTGGCTTAGGCCCTTTGCCAATGCTGCGTTAAAAAGCTGTACCAGAATGGGGCCCCAGAAGTCACTGTTAGCTTTATACAGGTCTGCTGGGATCCCATCCGGGCCTGGTGCTTTTCTGCTCTTTGTTGCTTTTAGGCTCAATAAAACTTCAGAAAGCGTAACCACTATTTTTTCACGAACCCCCCCTTTCTCCCATGGATCCTCCAATGGTGTAGCCGATACATTTTGTATGTCCATCTCGTTCTCACGTAAAGAGGCAGAAACCTTTTGTGGGGACTGTTCTAAACACATATAAAGGGTGGAAAAAATGTGTAACCCAGTCATCCTCATTAATTGCAATTTCTATGCGGGCCTTGGTGTTATCAAAAAAGGAAGGGCGCATTAACCACCCTCCAAAATGCCGATGTATCTTTAGCCTGTGAGGCATCGCATAGTTGTTCCCAGGCCAACCTCTTTATGTTTTTCTTTCTTTCTTGCAATGCAAGATTGTAACGATTCCTTAAATCTCTTATTTGGGTAGGGTTCCGTGGTTCCCGATGTATAGCGTGTTTAAGCTCAGTCAGAGCTCTAGTACATGCATTATCGAACCATCTTCTGCCATTTTTGGGCCTATTTCTAGAAACCACCCTCAAGCTCTCTTTAATGGTGGCTGCTATGATATTGAAATGTTCAATTATATTATCACTCTTTGAATTTTCATCTAGACAAACTCTAAAGCTATCTGTACAGGTGTTAACTAGTTTAGCTAAGAATTCGTTCGGGACCACCTTACTCCAGTTGAGGGAATACCCATTTTGTCTCCCCATCAGCACATCCAGGGCTGCCTGTATCTGCGAGCTATCTTGTTGGCATGCTGAAAATGGGCTATCAATTTCGAGTACTTGTGGGTAATGATCGCTCAATGGCAATTCAAAAATCTTCTAGTTAGAGGCCCTGAGTCCAGAGGTATTTGAACAAATGATAAAATCAATGGTAGTCGATGCACCCCTCCCAATAAAGGTCGGGACAAAAGGTGTTGGACGCGTGGCCAGTTCGTTTGCATATCCCAGATCACAGTTAAACAATATCTCGTTCAACAAGTCCCCTGTTAGAGTATGGTCAAAATGCGTGAGATTAATGTCTTGCTCTAACATTAAACCACAGATTCCTTTTTGACCCATTTTGCAAAGATGACAATTAAAATCCCCCCCCCCATAAAACCATTACTTCCCTTGTCTTACTGACTATCTCCCCTTGTAGATCCTCATTTAGCCTTTTCATGATCTTCTGGATTGCAGTACATGGAATATTGTTCTAGAAATTAATAATAACCAGACTGATCCGAGATTTAGTATCTATAACTACTTTATGATAGAAACTGCAGTTCTGATAAAAACGGACCCCCTCATATAATAAGGAATTTGAAAGGTAGGTAATTATACCGCCTTTGGGTCTCCCATGTGTCCCTCCTACTGCAGGAGTACAGTAAGTTTTATAGCCAGTTAGATGTATTGGATCTATAGTCCAAGTTTCTTGCAGGGCCATGTTGTCCATGCTATCCGTGGCCGTTTTCAATGAAGGATTAGAAATTTTGTTCTTTAAGCCTGCCACGTTCCAAAACATCACAGAACAGTTTTCATTTTGGCTAAATATTATTGCCTCATCTGTGACGGCATGACATCTATCAATCTTAGCTGTTTCAACTATGGATTCACCCATAAATTCTTTTGGCTCGTCGGTCAGGTTTTGACTACTATGATAGGGTAATCCTTTTTTACCTTTTACATGCTCTTGCGCCATAAATTTGACCAGATTATTCGATTTTTGGCTTATTGTTTCATTGGAAAGACTGAACGCTGATAGATTTAGGGTAGTATTTACAGATGGCAGCAAGTCGGGAAATTCTTCAAGCCCTAGGCGTCAGTCAACCATGTCCAATGGACTGAATCTGTTATAGCATGGGAGGGAGAAAGGAGCAGACTGTGTACCTGGCCAATTTCCCCAGAGTTGCAGGCCTCCCTTTTGATTTCTCCCAGCTCTTCGCTGTACTAGGGTCCAGTGGTCATCTTCCCTCCATCCCTGCCTATTATATTTTAGATCCCCGTGCAAAATATATCTCCTCCCTTCCCTAGCACAGTTTTCATTCCTAATCCAACTCCATCTATCATCTAGTTGTTCAATTGGAGTGTAAAAGTAAAATAAAGGTCTAGCTGTGATCGACAAATCCTGAATCCTAAGAGTCCCCTGACAGATATAGTCTACTGTTTGCGGGTCTTCAAAAGTTATAATCACGCAATCACCCTGTAATTTCTTTCTGTTATAGCCCACCCATGGAACCCTTTGGACCATTAAGATTCTACTGGCTAAGATTGAAGTTATAGGATAATTGGAATTTAACCAGTGAATCACCTTATTTCTGAGTGGTTCAAAGGGTTCCATAACATGGGGAGCCAATTCAGGGACCCCAGTTAATACTACCACATAAGGGCATGCATCTGGAGGCAAATTTATGCTTCTGCGCTTTTCAATTTTCTCCGGTTGTGTTTTATCTAGATTAGGAGTGGGTACAGAAGGCAGAACTGTAATAGGTGCAATTGCTTCAGGAACAGGGAATAGTTCGGGAGTATTTATACTCGCTGCTGTGCCATTTGTATTTAACATAGGTTGGGACGGAGGAATTATAGGAGATCTTTTCTTCCCTTCCAACCGGGTATCTTTTGAAATCGGCGGTTTATCCACCGATATGGTCTCGTTATTTGCCCTTTTTTCCAGAGTACGCGGCTGTATCTTTATGTCCTTCTGCAGTATTTGAAGTAGCTTCTCTATACCATATAGCCTATCTTGTATAGGGGCAAGTAAAGATTGAATTAATATTGACAGGGTATATATCATGGAGTCCTCCCTATCTGCATGACCATCTATACCATTAGCTATCATGCTCTTATCAAGAATATCAGCTAATGATCTAGTAGAGTAACGTCTATCATGGGCAATGACACTTTCTTACGGCTAACTGCTTCATTTTCAAAATCGTTCCCATTTTCATTAACCACAGGGTCTTTAATGGCACCCTTCTTAGTCACTTTTACTTTCGGCTTAACTTTCTTGTAGGTTGACATTTTTAGCACACTTTTTTGGAATTGCTCCCTGCTTTTTTCCTGTTAAATTTGGGTTTGCGATCTCAATCAGAGTGTCTAAATGTGCCACTGGTATAGTTTCTCCCACAGGATTTGATGGTTCAAGACCAGTAATAATAGGGTTCTGAGAAGCCAAATCAGTAGCAGCACTGTTATGTAACTGCGCGTGTACTTGTAGTACGGGAAATTCTGGCAGGATATTTTCAGGGCTACGTGCCATGGCTATGTTACCCATCGATGATCTCCTAGCAAGGGCTAGATCTTGAGATACCCTTCTCTCCATTAGTACTATCCCTTGATCTATCAGGGTATTAGTACGTACAATGAAATCATCTAATGTTCCCGTCAGCTTATTCCCCCCAGTCACGATTTTACTTCTGGTTTCCCGCATAGTCATGTCGTGCAGGCTATGTGTAAGACAGGATTATCCTGGCTAATAGATACAACACTCAAAATACCCAGTATCAATATGTCAGGATGACGATAAACTATGCATAACTATATATTGAGTGTAACAAAAAGTCATACAAACAATAATTCAACAGAACCCCACCAATACAACCCGAGATGCAAGTAATAGTTAATATACCAAACTATGAGTTCATGGGCCTTACTCTCTGGCCCGTCCCGGCCTCCTTGTGCCTCTGAGGGCCTCAGAGGGCCCGCCCTTTGCCCGGGCTTAGCCCGGCCCGTCCCGCGCGCGTCCCGCGAAGCGGTCCGCAGGGAAAGTTATAGGCGCCTCCTGGCGCTGTGGCTGCGTGTCACTGGCGTGCCGCCGCTGAGGCAGCCGGGATTTGGAGTCCCGGGGCGGCGACGCGGCAAATTCAAAAGTGCGTGACTCAGGCACCCCCTTGACTCTTGGCGGTGGCGGCGTGGACCAAGATGCAGCTCAGGTAAGTGAATTAGTGCTCAGCTCCCCCCGCTCTGCCGTCCGCAGGGAAAGTTATAGGCGCCTCCTGGCGCTGTGGCTGCGTGTCACTGGCGCCAGGAGTGCTTAATCATGGCATTTACGCTCGCACAAATGAAAAATGACCAATTTCAGACATAGCAACGGAGCGGTTGCACATCTAACCAAAAAACTTTATTGTACATGACGAAATGCACATTTGTTTAAAAGCACAACTTTGCACGATCTAATCGCATTAACAATTAATTTTGGCTAATGTTTACAATCATGACTAATACCAAAGATCATGGCAAAGAATTGAATCTATTGTTGAAATGTATTGTTGATTGAAAGATCGAAGCTCCGTACACGATCATAGTATGTCTTCTATGTTTTCCGTCACTTTGAAAACAATGGTGCCTATTTCTAGAGGAATTTGCCTATTTTATTTCACTCGAAAAAGGCTTAACGCCGAAACGCGTCGTCTTGTTGTTTGTGTACAATAAAAACTTGTACATTCTCCTGGTGTGCCGTTCCTTTGCTTTATCACCTTCGGTGGAAGGACGTTTGAAGCTATTTTTGGGATATATATATATATATAAGCATATATGTGTGTATATATATATATATATATATATATATATATATATATATATATATATATACACACACACCTGCATATCTATATAAATACAGATATAAATGCATGCATACATATGCATGTTATGTACATGAAAGTTTGAAAAACACTAATAAAAAGCAAAGCTAAAAAGCCACCTAATTACAAACAGAATTGCTTTAACTTTAAACGAGGGAGGACCTATTGCATTTTCAATGCTTGTTGATATATGTACGAGGGCTACAGAGAGCTTGCATTCATTGTTTGGGGATAATCATACTGCATATATTTGTATGTGTGATGAACTACACTTTCAGAGAGGAACTGCCGTAATTTGGCACAATCTCAGTTTGCCACTTGGCATGTATGGGGGTTTGTGTGCACACACACACTCGCGCACACTCACGCAGCCGAACAAACATGAATCTGGTGCTTCGCTCTCCTGAAAAAATACACAAGTCTCCTCTGCTTCATGCTTGAGTTACGGTTTTATTTTGGAAAAAGCAAAAACACGAAAAAAACTTTCCCAAAGCGCTTGAGATCCAAGGCTCCTTGATCACAAGGTAGGATGTGCACATTTCACCATCCAATTAATAATCACCTCTGTTTCCCAATCAGTATAATGGAAAGAAAACTATAGAATTCAGTGATCAAAACAAGTTCCTTGTGAAGGTGAGCGCCATGATTGTAGAGAAAAAGTAATCCTGCAACCTTTCACATTCAAGCAGCCCATCCTCTCTAAATAAGCAACGGCACTTTACTGCTGTAATAATTTGCATTATTTCCTATCTTGCTTTCTAGATGAGCATATCTCTGCCAGCAACATCCATAAAATGACGCAATATTTATTACACATATAAAAATGCCATTTTTGATACATAAAGAGACAAAATATAGTTGTAAATGCCATTAGCAAATAGGGGGATCAAAAACATTTATGGCAGCCCCCGTGGGCATGCCTTACCCTCTAATTAAAACTAGCTAATGGCGCCGTAAGTTTCATGCGAAATTGTGCCCCAGTGGGCATTTAAACAAATATAATCATAAGAAGATCTCACACATAGCACTAAATGCAGCATAAGGAGATTCAGACTGATTTATGTATGGATATATATATATTTTATTTTTTTTCTTCTTCAAAAACAAAAAGGTACGTCGCAATCAGTAAACCTTTTTCTTACACGTTTTATTATTCAAACAGAGCAAGTCTGTCTCACTGACGCGTTTCAATCTCGCAGGGCCTTGCTTAAGTTTTCGAAAATCAATCCAGGCCATTGGTCCGGCTTCACGTGTGCACCCGTAGTTGTGTGCGCCGGTAACAAAGCACAATATATATATAATACACATATACACACACACACACACACCTGTACTGGGGTGAATGCATGACATGGTTTAGCATTCTGTCCATCAATTGTTCTTTTTGCATTAGTCTCTCTGAGTGGGACAAGTATGCCCAGAAATGGGTCCCGTACTCTCTATGCCACTTAAGTCAAGCTAGCCTGGCCGATTAGGGGTGATACCTCAAAACCGGTCTTAGGATGCTTGCTTCCAGTCCAGGGAGGATCTGGCCTGGCAGTTAGGGCTGGACTGTACACATGAGGCACAGGGTCAAGACTGATTTGCATATGGCTGGGTCTAAACTGGAATGGCATGGGGAGCAAAACAACGATGGATCGACCAACGCAAGCGTTCAACCATTCCTGAAGCCTTTAAAAGGGGCTTTGTGCTTGTACTACAGTGCGGGTAATGGAGTTATTTACCGAAACAGTGCAAAGCTGTCCTTTCAGAGTCGGCTCGCAGGAGTCGTTCATAATGTAATGTGAAACTGTGTCTATATTGCAGTTATCTAAAGACTGGACTGTACACCTGTGAAGAAAGTCTGAACGCATTATGGTTCTTGTTATTATGCACTGTTTGTAATCTGTGAATAACACTCAATAAACACAATTTGATACAAAACGATAGATTTAGGCCCAAATCGCTGTAATTACATTGTTCAGCATTCTGTCCAGCAATTGTTATTTTAGCACTTGGCGTTAGAACTGCATGTATTATGTAGAGTTTTGTGAGCAAGCCCGGATTCCCCTTTTCTCGCATAGGCGAATCACAAGAGTGTACATAGAATAATTTACTTTTTTTCCGGTGATAAATTAGAAGATAACCCTTATAATCATGTCTGATTGTGTGTATTGTTATGCAATGTTTTCGCCAGAATGTGCTTAATAATGGTACATACTGCATTTATGTTATGTTGCAAGAAATCAAAAATGGTGACAAGTTACCCCCGCACTTATCTTCCTTGGTCGCCGACTTGATGCAGTGCCAGAATCTTTTCATTATATTTATTGTTGGAGGTGTATGTCACACTTCTTGAGGCAACTGGGCACAATTTATTTTGGTACGAGGCTTTGACAAAGACCGTTAGGTTAAAGCGCATCAGTCAATGGAATAAACTGTAGAAGTGATTTGCATTCTGGAATGCCAGCTTTTTCTTTGATGGAGGTCAAAGTTGATAACAGTTTTACCTGTTGATGTCGTTTTGCAGCTTGAAGAATATCTGGATTCACATGCTGTGCATTATTTAGCCATCTAGTAGATGGGTCCGGAATTGCATCCAAAACTTTGTCCTTCTACTATGTTTGTTGCTGGTGGGCATCGACATGCCTGAAGTTGGTGCACCTTGTGACATAGTCGTGGTTCCTATGGAAGCTTTCACCTTTGTTCGCCATCTACAGATTTGGTTTTTTTCCCTTTCGCTCTCATCTTCTTGGCGGAGGAGGATGGGTTTGCACATGAATCCAGAAATTCTATAAGCTTCAAAACTACACCGACAGGTAACAAAGTAGACGTTTTGCAGCATGAATTGGTTCTGGATTCACATGCTGTGCATTTATTTTGTAACTGTTTTTACTAGAGTGGTGATTGGGTTGAAGATGAGCACTGATTAACAAAGAGAGTTTGTAAGACCTTTAGTCCTACTTGTGTTTCTTTGTTCATCTGAATGTACACAAGGTAGTGCTTTGTGAATGCGTGCACCGATGACCATGTTGCTGCCATGCAAAAATCTTGAGGTGGAGTATCAGCTTAGAAGCAACAGCAGCTCAATTCTATCTGGTTTTGTGTGCACCAGGATTACTTTGTAGTGTCACTCCTGCCTGTTTGTGCAATCCATCTTGCAATGGAGTTCTTTGCTACTGGTCTTTCTACCAAACTGTTCGCCAACGACACGAAGAGTTGCTTTGTTTTCCTATGAGTCTTTGATCTCTCTATGCAATACATCATTGCTCGCCTGGCATCTAGGGTTTGTAATGTTCTTTCTGCGTGCATGTTTGGTTTCTGAAAGAAACTTGGAATCTGAATAGTCTGACTTGTGTGGAATTGTGAGATCACTTTTGGCAAGAGCGGAGGGTCTGTCATCAGGACAATCCTGTCCTTGTGAACTTGAAAGTACGGTTCCTGTAAAGCAAGTGCGTGCAAATCACTAACTCTGCATAGTGAAGTAATGGCCACTAAAACGCAGTTATTCGAGTGAGCATGTGTAAAAAGGTTGTATGCAATGGTTTAAAGGGTGCTTTCATTAATTGTGTGAGCACAATATTTAAATTTCATGTTGGAGCAGGTACCCTCTTTGGCGGTGCAATTCTTTTTGCCCCTTCCAAGAACCATTTGATGACTGGTAATGTGAAAAGTCTTCTTTCAATGTGGCCTTTCTTAAAACAATTTTTTTCCTTATAGATTATCATCAAGAGTCCTTCATTCCAAGAATCCTTCTTTCCTGCACCTCAGAGTAAGTTTCCATTTAGCTGAATAACATTTCATAGTTGTTTTTCTTGCCTCCTTCAAGACTGCCATTATTTTTTCGGGTAGTTTTAAGTGGCCAAACTCCAAGTCTTCAGGAGCCATGCTGTCAGACTTAAGGGCTCTGGTTTCGGATGGAAGGCCTTTCCTCCTTGCACTGACAACCGGTCTTGTCCGATTGGTAGTCTGTAACACCTCCCCTATGGCAGGTTTATTAGCTCTCAGAACCAGGTCTATCTTGCCCACTGTGGTGCAAACAGTATCTGCTCCCGTATTTGTTGATTACCTTGTGGAGTAGTGGTATCAGGGGGGGGAAAAGAATATGCAAATTTCCCAAACCACTTTAACAGCTTATTCCCGAAAAATCGGTGAAACGGTTGTCTGGAATCAAAGCGCTTGCATTTTTTCATTCTGGGGAGTTGCGAACAGATCTTCCTGGAATCCCCCATTTGTGAAAAATGTTTGAGTGTACTGTTTGGTTCAGTTCCCACTCATGAGACCATGAAGCTAGTCTGCATAGTCTGTCTGCTTCTGTATTGTCTTTCCCTGGCAGGTGGATCGCTACTATCTGCATTTCTCTTTGGATTGCCCAGATCCATATTTCTTGTGCTAGTTTTGATAGTGGCATTGACTGGGCTCCTCCTTGTGTGTTTTTTTTTTTTTTTGTGTTTCAATTTTTTATTGAAATTTAAAAAAGAATACATATAGTATAATAACTGTTTGCATTATCATACAATAAATATATAAGAAAATTGTTATATACAAGCATATAATAAAATGTTCTGAATAATTAATCATATTATATAATTTAATAAATACAGAAACAGATCCATGCAAAAACAAATATTTGACTTTATATTGAGGCCATAAAAGATGGAATTACGGGAAGGGGGGGGAGGAGAGAGAGAGAGAGAGAGAGAGAGAGAGAGAGAGAAAGGGTAGGTAAAGAAGGGAACACAAAAGAAAACGATAAATGAAAATGTACACAAATATAAGACATAATGCTATATAAAGCTATATAAATATGTTCCTGAGAAAAGTAGATACTCTAGAAAACCAATAAGAATTGAGAAAAGATGAATATAAGGGATAATAATTTCACTTGATGTATAAATATATATTAAAAGATACAGAATTATATGTAAGTGTTCTGGTGAGTAGCTATTAAAAACAACAACAAATAATAGGTAGACACAATATGTATTAAGATTTATTAACCACCAATGATGAATGAGAATGAAAAGGGATAAGAATTAAATTACTGCGTAGATGGGTCATTAATATTAGCATCAGTATTTAAAGCTAGAAAAGGTGACCATACTCGAAGAAAGAGATCAGATTGATCCTGTATGTTGTATATAATACGTTCGTAGGAAGCTGTTTGAATCATGACCACCATCCATATTTCTTGTGATGGTGGTTGAGGTGACTTCCATTGCCGTAGTATACAAATTTTGGCTGTAGCTAAGGCTGTGTGTAAGAGTCGGGCTTGTGGTTTAGAGAGTGATTGTGATTGACGTGTATCATGCAGAAGAATGGTAGCATGCGAAAGTGGAGTTTGTAGAGGCATCGTGGAATGTAATGTTTTACCTATATAATTCCAAAAGGGTTGGATCACTTGACATCCGCAAATGATATGAGAAATGTTACAAGACGTACTATCACATCTCCAGCAGTTTGAATGGGGAAGCAAGCCAGCTTTATGCAGTTTTGTTGGTGACCAGTGCCAATCATGTAAGATCTTGAATAAGCAAAATTTCAATCGTGCTTCACGTGCACCCTTGTTGAGATTGTTAAGAATGTCAGACCGTTCATTATCAGTATAAGAGACTGATAATAAGGTTTGCCATTTAGTACGTAAAGTTTGCGATAAGGGTTGAGAAAAAAGATGCGAAGTGAGAGTTTGGTAAAAGCCAGATGTAGCTCCTTTCATCTTACCCCAAGTGTGGAGATATGTTACAATTGGTGAGTCAGGCAAGAGCCATGGTGGAGGTCCTAGACTCCTCCGTAAGGATTGTCGTAACTGGTTGTATTTTGAGACTTGTATATCAGGCAAATGGAATTCTTCCTGCAGTTGGGCAAATGATTTAATATCTCCGTTTGAAAAAAGTTGATCTAAGGTGGAAACACCTGCTGTTTCCCAAATAGGCCAAGATATTGATTGTCTATTAATACGAATTGCAGAATTATTCCATAATGGGGCTTTTCTATGAAGACGAGGATGTGAGCCCAGTAAGCGGTGTGCCCTTTGCCAAGCAGCACGCATAGCCGACAAAATAGGATTAGTGGTGGAGTCTCGGGGACGAAATTCCGAGCCGTATAAAACAGAAAGACCTGCGTTTGTTAATGAAAGGTGGCGTTCAAGATGTACCCACTGTGGTGTATCCGATGAATGTGAAAGCATATATGACATTTGAGAAAGCTGTAATGCCAAAGCATAATGCTCCACTGAGGGTAGACCTATTCCTCCATAGGAGCGATGAGCCTTTAGTTTTGAAGCTGAGACACGGGGTTTGGCAGAGTTCCATATAAAGGATTTTATCTTAGAATCAATTGAACATAGCATGGTTTAAGGGATTTGAATAGGAAGCATCCCGAGGACATAAAGAAAACGGGAAAGAGTAACCATTTTCACGGCTTGAACCCTTCCCCACATTGAGAGACCCAGTGCCTTCCATTTTTCAAAATCACGCTGCATTTGAGCGATGAGGGGATTGAGATTATCCGTAACCATACTCTCTAGGCCTTTGTTCACTAGTATGCCCAAATACTTGAGATGAGAAGATTTCCATTGAAAAGGAAAACCTTGAATGGCCGCTATTGTGGTCCCATTCGAGATGGGCAGTGCTTCGCTTTTGTTCCAATTAATTTTGTACCCAGAAATGGAGGAGGAGTCATCTATTATTTTTAACACAGATGGTAAAGAGATGGAGAGATCTGTGAGTGTAAGGAGAATATCATCTGCGTAGAGATACATTTTGGATTCTCCTGTCGGAAGAGAAATGCCCTTAATACAAGTACATTGTCTTAAGGAGGCAGCCAACGGTTCCATGGCTAGAAGAAAGAGTAACGGGGAGAGGGGGCAACCCTGACGAGTACCTCGATTGATAGAGAATGGATCTGAGATAAAGCCCCCACAATTTACCTGTGCCGAAGGATTTTTGTACAACAAGCGTATTTTGTTTATGAATTGATCTCCCAGGCCGAATTTTTGTAACACCTTAAAAAGATAATCCCATTCAATTCGATCAAACGCCTTTTCCGCGTCAAGCGACAAGGCCAAAGCGTCATCCGGAAGATTCTTGGCATACCATAGTGTGTGGGCAAGAGTGCGAAGATGGTTCCTAGAGGAACGCCCCGGAACAAATCCTACTTGGGTATGATGTATGAGAGATGGGATAACCATACGCAAGCGAGAGGCCAGAATGCAGCTAGAATTTTGATGTCACAATTCAATAACGATATGGGACGATAGCTGCTACATAATAAAGGGTCTTTGCCAGGTTTAGGTAACACAGCAATAATAGCTTTATTAGATATAAGGCCCAAGGAGGCCTCACCCTCTGCCTCTTGGAACGCGAGTAAAAGAGTCAAGCACATGCACTCCTGCCCAACGATAAAACTCTGCAGGAAAGCCATCCTCTCCTGGGGCCTTATGAGATGGCAATCCAGCAATTGCATGCGATATTTCTTCCCTGGTAATTTCACCTTCCAATAAGATTCTACCTTCATCTGACAAACAGGGTAAGTTTACGTTTGTAAGAAAAGAATCCAATTTGTCAGTATCAAGTTGAGTTTCAGCAGTGTAAAGAGACTGATAATACTGGGCAAATTTGTTAACAATATCTTGGGGTTTAGTTAGAGTAACACCGTTCATTGACTTAATGGCCGGTATGGCCATAGCTGCTTGCTGCTGACGTAGCTGGGCTGCTAATAATCTTCCCGCTTTTTCCCCCTGCTCATAATGTCTCCCTTTCATTCTATGCAAGGCGTATTCTGCCTTAGAGGTAAAAAGGTTATTTAAAGCCATACGAGCTTTTTCCAGTGATTTACGATGTGGTATCGTTGGATTAAGTGTATATAATCGAGTGCAAGACACAATATCTTGCTCCAATTCTTTTTGCCTCTTAGCATTTTGTTTATTAAACTGCGCTGCATCTCTCATAAGCTGCCCGCGGATAGTAGCTTTTGCCGCCGCCCAAAGAGTTCTGTTGGAGTCAACGGACCCTTGATTGACTGACATAAAGTCTTGAAAATGGGATTGTAATGACATTTTGTTTTTGGGTATCCTATAACGTTGAATGTTTAGACGCCAGGGTTTGCGACCTGGCTTAGATAAACCAGTTTGTAAGGAAAGTAGAACTGGAGAATGATCAGAGATCGCTGCCTCCAGTATCTGAGAGTCCTGTGTTATTTGAACTACATTCTGGGAGATTAAAAAGTAGCCCAAACGAGAGAGCGTGCCATGCGTTGGGGAAGTGAAGGTATAGTCCTTATCCATCGGGTGAGAAAGTCGCCAATGGTCTACCAAACCATTATCTGCCACCACATCGTTCATTAGAGCTCTATCTGCCGCATTTGTCTTATCTAGAGGGCCTGTCTTGTCAAGGACTGGATCACGTACTAGGTTCCAATCTCCACCGATGAGAAACTGGGAAGCACCTATTTCAGTTAAAAGGCGGTTTAGTTGAAGGAGAAATGATCGTTTTGCCCCCGTGGGAGCGTAAATTGAGCCAACACATATATGTGTTTCACCAATGCGAAGTTTGGCAAAGACATATCGTCCATCTGGATCTATCCAGGATTTCAAGACTATCACTGGTAAGGATTTACGGATAAGAATCGCAACTCCACATTTGCGGGTAGGTGTCGCATCTGGATCTGTTCTCTTCTGTATGCTGCTGTGTATAACCTTTCCCACCCAGTCTCTTCTTAATTTTTCAGACTCTTTAGCGTCAAGGTGGGTTTCTTGAAGGAGAGCTATATCCACATGTTCGGACTGTAAATACGAGAGTGTCTTTTTTCTTTTAATATAATGTGTCAATCCATGAACATTCCATGTTATTACTCGGAGATCATGTGAAGTGGCCATGTCAGATAAGAATAGGAAAGATTAGCGATACGAATTTAATAAAGATGCCAGAATGTGATATAGTAAATTAAGAAATTGATATAATGTTGCTGTATAAGTGAAAGGAGTGAAAAAAGATATGAAGAAAGGAAAAAACAAGAAAAAGGAGGGAAAGGAAAATAGAAGAGGGGAAAGAAAGGAGAAGAAAAAGAAAAGAGAGGTAAGGGGATAAAAAGAGGGATAAAGAGAAGAAGAAGAAAAAAAAATAAAAAAAAAAAAATAAAAAAAAAAAAAAAAAAAGGACCTTGGACCGTAACAAAGATCAGGTAAATAATAAATCAACCAAATGGGTAATGCTGTTTGATGATGAGAGAATGTGTGTGTGGAGATAACTAGAGATGTGTTCAACAGAAAGAATAGTATGTAGTATAAATGACAAAGGGAGAGGTAGGGAGGAAAGAGTGCCAAATATAAAAATGGCACAAGGGACCTCAGGACGTTAAACCGCGGGTCCAAACACTAATGGACTGCTGCCACGAGGAGGGGCCCCATCAGGAGAGTGAAACAGTGGTTGACAAATATAGATCCAAATATGTCCATAAAATGTATATAATAACAGATATTCTTATTATGAATAAGAAATATAACAATATATTGTAATATTGTAACATTAAAAGCTATGGATGACCTCTTGTATTCAGGAGGATTACTATGCTTATAAATAAATTAATAAATAATACATAGAGATAAAAAAAAGTAACACTACTAACGATTAGAATTAATTATTTGATTGAAAAGTATAAAAATAACAATCTTAAAAAGCATTAATAAATTCAGAGAATATATACTATATGTATGGGAAAAGGTATAACAGTAAATTTGGATTTAAAAACAGTATTACTAACATTACGGAATCAATAAAAGAGAAGAACTAAACAATATAGACCTATCATTAATCATAAGGCTCACGTATCGAATGTAAAATGTAGAAGCAGGAAAATTATTATAATTCATATGAAGACATATCAAAGTATTATTAAAGAACATAACTTCATAGTATAATTGTGAGACATATTATTGAACCATTAGAATATTGAATTGAAAATAAAAAATAAAATAAAGATGAAATAAGGGAAGAGGGTGTTGTAACCTTGTAGATAAATAGGTAATATGTGAGGAATTAAGAGATTGAGATAGTCAGCATGAAGAGTTGTAACAGTCACAATCCTAAAGTAAATTAATAAGTACCAAGAATGTCAATCAAATATGTGTAAAACAGTGAGAGGGAAAGACCAAATGTTTAAAGGCAATATAATTAATATAATAAATGTGATGGAAAAAAAAAAAATGGAGAAAAAAATAAAGGAAGAGCAATAACAATAAAGAACAGTACAATAACTGTATTATTAAACAAACTGATGACGATATACCTTCTGTTCCCCATTTGTATCATGAGTTCTTTAAATTTGATCTAACACCTAAAAGAAAATGGGTGTGCAGACAAAGCTAAATCTGAACAAAAGTATATTTAAACATTAAATCATCCACATTCTGCGTTTTAAGTAGATTTTAATACTCATCTGTCCACCGGCGAGGTATCATCTTCGTTTCTTGTATGTTATGAGTTCATTAAGGATGATTAATCATCTAAAAAGGATGCAAGTATGAGCAGAGATTAATGGTGATCAAAATTGTAGAGAGGTACTGAATCACCCACATTCTGCATCCAAAGTAGATTTTAATGGCGATCGAGATTTATCTCTATGTTGTGCCTTAGTGAAGGTGGATACATTTTGAAGAGCAGCATTCTTGTCCTCATGACTACGAATAGTCCTTTCAAAATCCCTGCCTCTCTGTCGAGGACTGCTGACATTATGTCGTGGATTGCTTGATGCTTGAGGAAAAGAACTGTGATGTGATAGTTCTGGAGTGGTCTGCTGAGTTTCCATTTGTTGCGGTTTCCAATTGTCTAAAAATAGACGGAGATCCTCAGGGTTATAAAAGTCTTTGGATATTCCATCCTTAGAAATTCGGAAACGAGCAGGATCAAACAGACCATATTTAATGTCTAGTTGACGTAATTGAGGTCTAAATGAAAGGAAGGCCTTGCGTCTCTCGTTAGTTTCTCTGGAAAAATCAGCTGCGATATGGATTTCATACCCATTGTATGAGAACGGACCATGAGTACGTGCTGATAGTAATATTTGCCTTGTCTGCTCATGCCTTAAAAAACAAGCAATGAGGGGACGTGAGTTTGTTGCAGATTCCTTGCGTAATGGACCAATTCGATGTGCGCGCTGTATCTCCAATGGAGGGTCAAAAGCGATGTTCATAATTTTTGAAAGGATATTTGTAGGAATGTTCTAGCATTTGAACCTTCAATCCTTTCCGGAAAACCGAAAAAGCTTACATTATCCCTCCTGCTTCGATCTTCCAAATCTATCGTCTTACTTCGTAGAAATAACAGCTCTTGATCTGTTTTGTATTGAATCTAGGCGAGTTTCTACATTTATTAGCCTGTGATCAAGCTCCTCTGTCTTGGCGTGAAATCCTGCAATGTCTGCTCGTATTGTTTTAGTTTCTGCTGTTAATGAGGAAATATGGGAATCCATGCTTTCAAGTCTATGACTGACTGCGGATATCTCTTGTAGAATGCGGTCCATAGTATGCCCTTGCATTTTAATGTTAGTTTGTAGAGAATTGTCTGTTGTAGAGGAAGAGCTGTTGGCACCTCCTTGTGTGTTGATATAATGCATGGTGGTTGTGCTGTCTGTATGGATCAATATGGATTTCCCCAGAGCTCTTTCTGAAAGGCTTTTAATGCTGGGAATACAGTCTTCAGTTCTAGGAAGTTGATGTGTTGTACCGTATCCTGGTCCTTCCAGACCCGGCCTGATATTGAGGTTGCTCCTGTGCGCCCCCATCCCTTCTGAAAGGCATCAGTTGTTATGGTCACTGTAGGTGTTGGCTGTGTAAATGTCCTTCCTTGTAGTATATGTGCACTGTTTCACCCTGCTATTTCTTCCTCGAATTCCTCCGTGATCTTCCCAACTCCGTGTTGATTGTGACCATTGATTCGGCAACCATTCCTGAAATGGTCTCATGTGAACCTAGTGTTTTAACTCATGCAAGAGGCCATCATTTCCATCAGCTTCCCCACTGTCCCAACTATCAGAGCTTGCCCCTTCTGGAAGAGTTGCGTCTCCTTCGGAAGCTCAATTCTCTTCTCGCTGGGAAAGGCTTTCCCGTATATTGGATTTAATCTTGCAACCAGAAAGATCTTTTCCGGATCCGACTTTCCTATGTGAATTGAGAACCCTAGTTGAAATAGGTTATTACCTGTTGCATATGCGATTTGCATTTTTTTAAAAATTAATTTGCTTTTAACAGTCAGTTGTCTAGCTAGGGATAGATGTGTATTCCCTGTCTCTGTAGGTGTGCTATTACCTTTACTAGGCACTTTGTGAATGCTCTTGGTGCTGATTTTATCCCAAAAGCCAGTACATTCAACTGGCAGTGCACCTTGTTCATGATGAATCTAAGGAATCTTTTGTGACTTGCATTCATGTGCAGATAAGAGTCTTTTAGATCTATGGTGGTCATAAAATCACCCATTTGAATTTGTGGTATTACCTCTTGTAGTGTGGTAATTTTGAACTTCTGAGTTATGAATTTGTTTACAAATTGGAGGTCTAAAATTGGTCTGAGCGACCCATCTACCTTTGAAATTAAGAAGTATGTGGAGTAGTTTCCCTTGTTTCTTTCCCAGTCTTGGTACTAACTCTATAGCCCCTTTTGTTATTAACTCCTCTACATCCTTGAGTAGAAGGGCGGTCTCCTTTCTTGAATATACCTTTTTCTTTGGGGCCTTGCTTGGAGATACCTTGATTAAAACTAATGCAATTTGGATGTTGCATTGAATTAACACCCACTTGTCGGTGGTGATTTTCTTCCATTCCTTGAGAAACCTTTGTAATCTACCTCCTACTGGTGTTGAGTACAGGAGTTATTGTGCTTGCACCCTTGTTACCTTTTTGGGCGGGGCGCTATCTTGGTGCCTCGTGAATGGTGTAAAGCCACTTGTTTGCTGGGGCCCGCCAACTCCCCATTTGTGGTTGTCCTCTTCCACGTGGACGTCTGCAACATGACTGCTTGCCCTGTTGGTACTGCCAGTTGTGGGTTTGCTGTTGTACCGATTCGTTACCTTCCTGAAATGACCTCAAGGTCTTCGTCTCTCTGCACTTTTAAAGTCGAGGATTTTGTTGGGATACGGCATTTTAAAAACTTTCATCGAAGTCCTTTTTCCTTTGTAGGATATTAGCAATTTCGGCCTAGCGTCTGCTCTTCCTTTCTAACTCTTTTATTCCGAAGTTTTATATAGCTCGAACTTGACCCGAAGTTATCAAAGCGCTTTACATGAGCACCAGTTGTGTTACAAAAGGACAGATTCATTTTTGTTAAGCACGGGGAGATTAATTGATTTGCCCAGAATCACAGGATGTTGAGAATCAATACAAAGACTCCAACCCGGTTCCCCAGATTTGAGATCAACCACCCTAGCAGTTAGCTAACAAGAGATGGAGAGGATGTAGCCTGAGATCATCGCGAGTTCATTCCGCTGAAGCGTCCTGTTCGACCATCCTTCAACGTCTTAGACTTTTTAGGGTTCTCTACTGCTACGGTGTCCTTCTCGAAGGATCCAAGGGTGCATTTCCTCTTCGAACTTGCTTGCGGTCACTGAGTGTTTTCGTCAATCTTCGAGGTCTTAGCCTCCGATATTCAGTTTTCAGCCACTGGGTTTAGGGATGCCAACTCCCTAACCTCTGTTTCCAACGTCTTCTTGGTCCTTTGGTTGACGTCTACGATCTGAACACCGGCCTCCGCCTACCCTTCTGGACCTTCTGCGACGTTCCTGGTCGTCGCTAGACAGGCCCAAATCTCAAAGAGATGGTGTCATAGGTTGGCCCGGCATGGCATAGTGGGTTATTCTCTGCCACTGCCATACTTTGTGTCTTTGGGGGTAAATACTGCGCAGGCATTACAATATTTGCAGCGATGGTTCACCGGCAGGCAGAGGTTGCAGACTGGGTGTTCGACCTTCTTTGCAAATTTATGGTGGCAGTTCTTGCAAGACTGAAATGGTGTCTTCTCTGTCACCAAGTACAGGGAGACCCCTGCACATGCATTTTAAGCATTCCATGAAAATACCTTGTTCTGCTACCAGAACTTCTATTGTATGTTCCTCCGATGAAGACGCCTCTCAGATGTAATTTCCGTGCCTCTTCTCCGAATTTTCGGTAACTTTCGTCTTCAAGTCGTTGGAGAACCTCCTAAATACTTTCATATCCAGCAGCGGAAAAAATAATCTGACAACCAAAGGTGGGAGCTTACGGAGGAAGCACAACGACATCACAAGGTGCACCAAATAGAGATACGTCAAAGAGCCACCAACAAAAAACAAAAACAGTAGAAGTACAAAAGGTTTTGTAGACTATTCCGGACTCAGCCACTAGATGGCTGAATAATGCACAGCATGTGAATCCAGCAAATAATCATGCAGGAAATTATATATACGCCTAGCTTCAAAAGTCAAAACTCTCAAGAACGGGTCACAAAACAATTGCTGCAAACCTCACTCATCTCTCCACACCATGATGAAGCACTACTTCCACCCTTCCAACCTCCTTACACATCTGAGTAATTGCTGCTGCCCTGGTACCACTGCTCACACTACTATACTCTGCTGAAAAGAGAATGGTACACCATATTCACTTTTTCATACGATTGTTAAATACAACAAGCATTGGCAAAGCCAATAGGTCTTGCCTAAGCAAGAGCTATTGGCTTTGCAAACATGTTTAAGCAATGTTGTACACCAGAGTGGCTGCTATTCAGCATTGCTAAAAGTTAGTAGGGTAAAGGAGAGTGGTGTGAAGTTGTGTCATAAAGTGTAGTAGAGTGGAGTGGCATACGTAGAGTTGAGTGGCGTGGAGAGGAGTGAAGTAGTGTCATGGAGTATCAAACAGTATTGTGGAGGAAGTAGAGTATCCTATAGTGGGAGGGCAAAAAGTTGAGTGGTGCAGGGTGGAGCATAGGGTTACTGTTGAGAAGTATGTCAGAGTGGAGTGGCAGATAGTTGTGGAGTGGTGTAGACTGGAGTGGCGTAGCGGGTGTTGTGTAGAGTGGAACAGCGTTGTAGAGCAGAGTGGCGTACAGCAGAGTACATTGTCAGAGTGGAGTAGTGTGACATAGAATGAGTAGAGTGGAATGGATTGGCATAAAGAGTTGCATAGAGTGTCGTAGTGTCATGAAATTGGCATAGAGTGGAGTAGAGTGTACTAGAGGGTCAGTGGAGCAGAGTTTAATGGAGTGGAGTACCGTGGTGTGAAGTAGAGTAGCCTCGAATGAAGTGGCATATAGTACAGTTGTACAGAGTAGATTGGCATACAGTGCAGTGGCGTTGAGTGCATTGGTTTTGAGTAAGGTAGTGTAATCCAAAAGGCAGTGGTGAGAAATCTAGGAATTATGGTGGATAAGAAATTGTTCATGAAGGAACTACATCACAGGCACATGTTTTGGCATGATGCATGCTTTAAGAATAGTATTTCGGTGGGTACCACTTAATCAAGAAAATCCCTAGTCCCAGCCCTTCTAATTATTTGCCTGGACTATTGGAATGGATTAATGGCCATCTTCCATCCAATCACCTTCAGTACCCATCCTAAGAAGCCTTCACTGGTTGCCTATGAAAAAGCAATCATGATTTAAACTTCCCCGTTTGGTCCACAAATCCCTTTATGGACCGCAGCATTTACAGAAAAAGACTTAACTGGTATGCCCCCACTAGGAGTCTTAGGTCCTGTGGGAAACATTTGTCACACCCCGCCAGATTCGGACTGTCATAAATGGAGGCAATTCATTTTCGTACCTAGCCTTTCAGTACTGGAACCAGCTCCCAATACATCTCCGTATTAATACCGACCACAGAGAATTCAAACAAGCATTTGCAATATGTCTTGCATTTACCAGAGTTTGAGCTATTGGAATTGTAAATTTCAATGCCTTTAATTTATCTTTGAGTTTAAGGAACAAGGAGACCCTAGGATTCAGAAGGGACCGAGGGTAAATACATTTTTGTAAGGAACAGTGGTCCCATTCAAGCAGAGTAAAGTGACATGCCACAATTAGTACAATGAAAAATTGGGTTTTATGTTTAAAGACAATGCAAAAAATACTAGTCAATTACAGTGAATAGTAAGGGAGAAAAAAATATAGAACAGTGAGTGAGTTGGTGGCAGGGTAAAAGGAAATCAGCCGATTTCCGGTACCCAGGCAAGTGATTTAAAAGGTGACTTTTTTGTGCACGAAGGTAAGTGTTAACAAAAAGTCAGTAAGGCATTTCATACTCCGACATTTCAATTAGCGATACAATGGAGTTTAGAAATGGTTGTCGACGACGTTTCGATCCCAGTGCGAATAGTGGGATCTCTTCAGGACAGGAGAATGACAAGATTACCTGGGGGGGTAGCGATGTCAAGAATGAGGAAGGAATAATTGCCACACAAGGTGGGGAGGTCTGAGGCGCAAAGGCATCCGGTCAGGACGGTGATGTCGGTGTGAGGGCCTCGTTCTAAGACTAGAGTCCAGAGGAAGCGGGAAGGTAGATCAGGTCGCTCGGGGTGCGCCAATTTAATTCGTAGGAAGGCCCGTCAGTTGCGGGTGAAGGCGGGTTCCGAGTCCCGGACAATGTTTAGTTCAGAAGGATGTCCCGAGGGGGCCGGGTCTTCCGAGGTCGGGGCGTATAATAACGCGGATACCATGGGAGGACGAGAGGATCCAGGATAGGAGTTGTGGAAGCTCCCCAAGTCTCTGGGGACTTGCACAGGATAACCCCTCGAGGGCTCAACACAGGCAACAGCATTCTGTGGCTGGAACTTTTGCTCTTCAGCTGGGGGTGCGTTAAGGATTGCGCAAAGGAGTGAAATGGAAAGGGCTGAGTCTGGGGATGTGTGGAAGAGGGCATCCTCTGGAGGTGAAGAGGTGTAATTGCACCAGAAGGAAAATGCTACTTACCAGTATGCATCTGTTCTTGGCATGTAGAGCTGCAGATATACACTCTGTGCATAGATCGCCATCTGGTGTTGGGCCCGGATGTTGCAGTTTTTCTCTTGGAAAGTCTTTGGAAGTCACAAGGTTTGTGACTCCTCCTTTGGATCATATTGCGCATGGGCTTCGGCTCCATCCTCAGATTGTTTTTCGCCAGCAGGGAAATGATGGAGCTTTGTAAGAAACGGGAAAGATGCCCATGTGTGCTGTATCTAAATAAGATAAAACTGGAACAGATAAAGGTAGCCGGGGAGGCGGGTGGGCGTGTGTAGATCTGCAGCTCTACATGCCAAGAACAGATGCATACTGGTAAGTAGCATATTCCGTTCGAGGCATATGAGCTGCAGATTACACACTGTGCATAGATTGTGTAGCAGTACCCCCTCTTAGCGGCGACCACCAGTATCTGTTGCAGTTGTTTGAAACAGTGTTTTGAGGACAGCCTGGCCCACACTAGCTTGTTGCTTAATTTGCACATCTACACAATAGTGTTTAGTGAAAGTGTGCGGTGTAGACCATGTAGCTGCTCTGCAGATATCTAAGGGGATGTTCCCTAAAAATGCCTTGGAAGCCCCTATCTTACGTGTAGAGTGTGCTTTAGGGGGAACATATAGCGTTCGTTTTGCTTTGTGGTAGCAAATCTGTATGCAGTTAACAATCCACCTAGCTATCCCAGATTTGGAGATGGGGTTGCCTTTGTGTGGTGTGGTGGGAAAGACACGAATAATTGTTTGGTCTTGCGAAAAGGTTCTCTCGATGTAGTAGAGTAAAGCTCTTTTGACATCTAGGGTGTGCAGAGCTCTTTCTGCAATGGTTTGTAGCTGCGAGAAGAATACGGGCAGTTCCACAGATTGATTGAGATGAAAGGGAGAAATGACTTTAGGAAGGAATTTTGGATTAGTGCGGAGAACAACCCTATTATGATGCATTTGCAGAAAAGGTTCTTGAATGGCGAGTGCTTGTATCTCACTGACCCTTCTGAGTGAAGTAATGGCTACAAGGAAAGCTGTTTTCCATGTTAAAAATTGAAGCTCGTATTTATGTAGAGGTTCGAATGGAGGCCCCATTAGTTTTGTGAGAACGATGTTTAGGTTCCACACAGGTGAGGGTGGCACTCTAGGGGGAATTACTCTTTTGAGGCCTTCCATGAAGGCTTTTACGGCAGGTACTCTAAAGAGGGATAGATGCGGTCTATTTTGTAGATACGCTGCTATGGCAGCAAGGTGTAGTCTAATAGACGTGTAGGCTAGGTTGCATCTTTGTAGGTGTAGTAAGTAGCCTATGATGTGTTGGATAGACACATCCAAGGGATTGATATTATTGTTGTGACAATAAATCACAAATCGTTTTCACTTGGCTGTGTAGCAAGCTCTAGTGGTAGGACGTCTAGCTTCTTTAATGACATTCATACAGTCAGGGGGAAGATTAAGGTAGCCGAATTCTAGGATTTCAGGAGCCAGATCGCAAGGTTGAGCTGAGCTGGTTCCGGGTGTCTGATCTCTCCATGGTTCTGGGTTAAGAGGCGTGGAGAGAGGTGTAATTTTTGGTGCGGAACTACGGAGAGTTCCAGTAATGTGGTGTACCACGGTTGTCTGGCCCAAGTTGGAGCAACTAGTATGAGAGTTAGGGAGTGTTGCTGTAGTTTGCGCACCACTAATGGAATGAGTGGGAGAGGCGGAAAAGCGGACGCAAATTTGCCTGACCAGTTCATCCATATCGCATTGCCTTTGGCCAATGGGTGTGGATATCTGGCGGCGAAGCTTTGGCATTTTTGTGGGTGGCGAGAGGTCTATTTGTGGTTGCCCCCACGTTTGAAAGAATGGTTGAAGAACTTGTGGATGAAGTTCCCACTCGTGAATTTGTTGAGTTTGACGGCTCAACAGATCTGCAATGGAGTTGGACTCCTGGGACATGTGCTAGGATAAAGATGTTTTGAGGTATGGCCCATCTCCATATCGTCTGTGCTAGCTGAGAGCTGCATTGAGTGTGTGCCACCTTGTTTTTGGATGTAGTAGATTGCTGTCATGTTGTCTATGCGGACTAAGACAGCCTTGCCCGAGACGTGTGTTTGAAAGGCTTTTAGGGCTAGAAATATGGCCAGTAACTCCAGATGGTTGATGTGGAGTAACTTTTGTTGAGGTGTCCACCTGCCCTGCATGGTGTGATGTAGTAGATGAGCTCCCCAGCCGGAGAGCGATGCGTCTGCTGTTAGAACTATTTGAGGAACCGGCTTTAGGAACGGTCGCCCTTTGGAAAGGTTTTTGGTGGACCACCACTGCAGAGAGCGATGGGCACGACCGTCTACCAACACCAGATCTGTCAGCTGACCTTGAGCCTGGTTCCATTGGCGTGCTAGGCACTCTTGGAGAGGACGCATCTGGAGTCTTGCATGAGGTACTATGAATATGCAAGAGGCCATCATCCCTATAAGTTGCATAAACACTCGGGCTGGAAGTGAGTGTTGAGGGTGAAATTTGCGGCGAAGAGCTTGTAGGCTTGCTATCCGGGCAGGGCTGGAGTAGGCTAACGTTTCTGAGGTGTCTATGGTGGCACCAAGGTATTGTTGTATGTGGGAGGGATGCAGATGGGACTTGGCGTAGTTTACTGTGAAGCCCAGGTCGTGAAGTAGTTGGATCGTGGCGTGAGTGTGTTGTACACACTGGTTGTATGAGCTGGCTTTTATAAGCCAGTCGTCTAGATATGGGAAGACGTGGATGTGTTGTCTTCTCAGGTGTGCTGCCACTACTGCTAAGCACTTGGTAAACTTTCTTGGGGCTGTGGTGACTCCGAAGGAGAGTACGTTGAATTGGTAGTGGTGACCGTCCACTACGAATCAGAGAAATTTCCTATGAGAGGTGTGAACGGGAATGTGGGAATAGGTGTCCTTGAGGTCTATGGTGGTTAGGAAGTTGTTTGGGAGAGCAGAGGAAGTACCTGCTGAAGTGTGACCATGTGAAAATGGTCTGAGTGTATGTATTGGTTTAGGGGTCTGAGGTCCAGAATGGGTGTGAGAGGGCCGTCCTTTTTTGGAATGAGAAAATATAGGGAGTAAACTCCCTCGTTTTGTTAGTGGGCAGGAACTAGTTCTATTGCATTTTTTTGTAGGAGGGAGATTACCTCCTGCTTTAGAAGTGACAAATGTTCCTGTGACATTGGGAGCTGTTTGGGTGGAATAGTTGGGGGGGTAGATGTTCGCTCTAGACAGTAGCCTGATTGGATTATTTGTTGTACCCATCTGTCTGAGGGGATAGTAGCACAGACAGGAAGGAAATTGTGGAGTCTGCCCCGGTGGGTGGGGGTGGAGGCAGAGCGGGAGGTGTTAGTTTTGCCTCTGCCTTTGTTATTGTTACCTCTGTAACTGCCTCTTTGATAACCCATAGTGAAGGTGGATTGGGTAGGGGTTTTGTAGGAAGTGGAGGCGCTGTCGGAGGAGTAGCCTCTGGTGTTGCTTCTAAAGGAGTAACGGCGAAAGGAGCGCCTGGGAGCTTGCGACTGCAAGACTCCCATAGATTTTTCCGTGTCTGTGTCCTTTTTAGGTCTCGCTTAGCCCAGCGCATGCGCTGGCTCGGAGAGACATTTTGTATATGAGTTTTCAAAGTGCTGCTGGCTGGCTAGCGCTTGCGTTCACGCGACCGTGCACGCGTGAACCGCTAGCCTTCAGCAGCACTTTGAAAACTCGTGCGTCATCGCGATCACTTTCGCAGCGATCGCGATGACGCATGCTTTCAATGCTTGTTTTGCTTTACTTTTGGTATAAGCGCGGCACCCGCACTTTACTTTTGATGTTATAAGTAAAGCGCGGGTGCACGCGATTATACCAAAAGGTAAAGAAATAAAAAAAACATCTATTTCTTTACTTTTGTATAATCGCGGCACCTGCGCTTTACTTATAACATTAAAAGTAAAGCGCGGTGCCGGGATTATACCAAAGGTAAAGCATTTTTTTTTTTTTTTTTTTACTTCTTCCAAGTGAAATACTGTCTTTAGAAAATGCAGGTTCCGCTGTGGAAAATAGTCTTTTAGAATCATCTGCTTCACTGGAAGTGATGGAGGAGATTAGTACATGGTCGAAGGTTTGCTTCTAGGGAGCGCCTTTGTCAGTAACGGGCCTGATAATTATACATTTAGTGCAGTTGGGAGGTACATTACAGTGTTCTTGTTACCAATATGTTAGTATTTATACTCCGAAATAATTACATCTTACTCGATTTCTGTACTTCATTTGTATACACCAGTGATTCACTTTATCATATGTTCGATGTAAAGAGCAGTGTTTCGAACGTGCCCATGTAACAATAAAACATGAGACGATACGTGTGAATTCTTATACGTGTTCCGGTCGGCGGTAAAGGAATGAAATAGGCTTGCTGGGTTTACTTTCATCTACGCATGTGTGCTAGTCCGCGTGGTGGAGGAACACAACACAAAGCATCCGTCTAAAGAAATATACTGCAAAGGAAAAATTAGAAATATCTTGTGCAAAACAAACATCTGCAAAAGGTAGTAATGAACCCACGCCCTGATGTTGCAAGAACATGACCTGAAGCGGATCTAGAGCTGGAAAGACGCGTATGGCCTGGGGCAGAGCAATTCATAATAAGAAGCTGTAGTGGGTGCTTAGAAGATGCTCAGACAGGAGGAGCTCAACAGTCAATTACACACCTGCAGCAACTCAGACTGGTCCACAGAGCACTTACTCTTACCACAGGATTATTTGAAGCTGAACAAAGAGGCTTGTGTGCCCTCTGCCAATGACCTCTCCAAATAAGAGGTTCATTTCAATCAGGAGGATTTATTGATAAAACGAGTTTCACAGTTTTGTCTAAGTGTGGGTGCAATGCAAATCACTGTCACATGAAACCATCAAAGTGGCATAAGTGACGAAGTTTAAAGCTGCGCTCTAGGTGATGGGGTTATTACTTTTACCTGTAGTGTTCCCACACTGCATGTATTACAGGTAAAAGAGTCAATTGATTATACGTAGAACACTTTATCGGAAGCAGTTTTGATCACCCTAAGGAGCAGTTATTTGCGAAAGTGCAATTTATTTTTTTTTTTTAAAAGAAGTCAGTTTAAGCGCCTTTCATTAGAGCTATATGAAGGACTCTCAAACTTTTAGTAATTTTATGGGAGATCTTTTCCAAGTTAATGATGGCCCTGGTTTTGGCTGTAATGCCTCATTAAAAAAGTCTTACTAGAGTTCTGTGGACCAGTGGGTTTAATTGAATGTTAAATGGGAAGTGCCTGGCACAGGGGTGTAGAATTTATTAAAATATCTACTTGTCCATCAGGCAGGTTGCTTCATAAATCTACTTGTCCTGTAACAAAATCCACTTGTCCCTTTGGTGCCATGTTGTGCCGCGACAGATAATGGCAGCAATCTAATTATATAAGAGCTCTTATATAGCCTCTCCGATTATGCCAGGGCTCATACCATAGTAGTGTTTGAATACTAGCAATCCCTTTATGTTGCTACGTTTCCGCAGATCTACATACTGGGACTGAAGGTAGTGGTAAACAATAGTTCCAGGGTTGGAATGTCCTTTTGAGTCTGCAAACCTACTAACTTGCATGTTTTAAGGGTCTCCAACAACTCTTCTCTAATCTTTTCCAATACTGAGAAATGTTACAAATTTACTCGGGACAATGGCAGAAGTAAACCTTCTTCCAGAGTTGGGAAAAAAGTGGTTGAAGGGAAAATAAACTTGCAAACACTCAGGTTTTCGCATGAGCAAATCTACACATGCATATATGCTCATGCTAAAATGCAGTTCACAAATATTTTCTAGGAGTACTATCTCTTGCCCTACTGCTGTAAATTCTTGTGAATTCACGAAAGCCATATTGCTGCCCTTAATGCAAGGACATATACCAAGGGTGCACTTTTGAGACTTTCTTTAATAGTTGGGCCCCTAATTTGGTCTTGCATTCACCATGACCTTTTGTGTTTATTAAAATTCTCTCTCTCTCTATCGGCTGGCTTCACGGTGAGTGACAGCATTCTGCTCTTTCACAAGGAGCATATCGGCACACAAATTAGTTTTGTTCAGTGCCAGTAACTAATGTGGCAGTGTGTGCTTTTTTGAGACCAAAAACAATTTTTGCTTTAGCCAATGTTTGTTATAATGGCGAGGGTCCGGCAGCTCTCACATCAATAAGGTTTTACAAAAACCATGCAAAAACAAGTCACGCATTGCCAAAAATAAAAAGCTGACCACCATTTCAGACCTATTGGATTTGCCAATGCTTGTTTATTTTTATGTTTCCCAAAATGTTATTGAAACTGGTTACACTGATTTTCTAATATGAATATTTTGGGGAAATACTAGCATGCATCAGCACATTTTACTAAATGTTGCTGCAAAGAAATGGTACCTGCAATTTTACAGTAGTTTAGCAAAACAAAAAGTTTCCCGCTTTCATTTTTTAATAACATTTTATATTGAACGCAAACAATCACTAATCTTGCTTTCAAGCTTCTGCAAAAATTTACATCCAATTAGAGAGCATTCTGGGAGCATTATGCATAGCCTCATATTGCTAAACTTTGAAACCGTTAGTACACATTTTTATACTGGAACCACTGTCAGTAGTGCAGTCAGAACTTACATTTACTGAGAGCGCTCACCCTAATAATAAAGGCTTTCAATTAATGAACCATAAATACAAGTTTGAACAGCATTAACATATGCACACAAATATTAAAAACTGCAGGCAGTGCCCTTCCCTGATCCTTAATGGGGTACTGCAAACTGGCAGCCAGAGGGTTTGTACTGCAGGGGGTTGGGCCTGCTTGTCCCAAGGACAAAATGCACATTAAAACGTGTTGCCCTTGACCTCAAATAATATGTCCTGGGCGTTGGACTATAGGAATTCCACATCCCTGCTTGCATATACTGCTTTACCCTTATTGTCTGCTACAATAATACTTGTAGTACCCTAGTCCTGTCCTAGGCCTGATATTGACTGATAATCTCCGTTTGTGACAACTGCAGTAGATAAGGGGTCAGCGCAGGCGCGCAACACCCATTGGACTCAAAGGGCTTCAGCCCCCCCCGTCGTGTGTGGCAGCCCGGGATGAGACACCTTCCCGGGCAAAAAAGCAGCCGCACCCGAGCACTTCACAGGTCTTTAAAAGACCATTTGCATGTTAATGAGGCCTTGCTGTTGTTTGACCCCTTCTAAGAGCCCCTGCAGCTCCACTCTGCCTATTGCTTAAAGTTCAGCCCCCCCCGAAACTTTTTCTCAGCCCCCCCCCCGAAATTTGGCTCTAGTTGGGCCTCTGGGTCAGCGTATATAATTATAAGCAGTCTTTAGGCCCATATCTAGCTTATTTTCTCAGCAAGATCCTGGAAAAGCAAGTGACGAGACAGCTCGGCGAGTATGCAGTACTAAAGCATCACCTCCACCACTACTAGTCTGGGTTTAGACACTCACGGGGCATAGAAACTGCAATAGATGAGATAAGAGGAGCACCTCTGTTCAAAGAATGAAAAAATGAAATCTTTGATCTGTCCAAAGCATGCACCACAGTTATGTGCATGATTATCGTTGTTACACAGGGTACGGTTGGAAAAATAGACTCTCCAAATGCAGTCAAAACGTCATGATCAAAACAGCTGAATCATCCACTGTCCAAGTGCCACGCAGCATCACTCAGGACTCCTCCCAGTCTTTTGTTCAATATTTCTTCAAGAACTTTGAAATATCTTCTCTAGCAAAATCATGTAAACTTCCAAATGTAGGCAGATGATATTCAAATTCATTCCTGGCTAGAAAACTACAGGAAAAAAAAGCATTGGCATAGCCAATAGGTCTCGCCTTTGGGACCTTGTAAGTGTTTAGTTATCCAGCACAATATCCTTGGTGCAATAACATCAAGTGCTGCATGGCTAAACACTTAAAGGTCCCAAAGGCGAGACCTATTGGCTATGCCAATGCTTGTTCATTTTTTCGAAGGCTATATCGACATTAGGACCAAACAGATGTTTCTCATCAAAGGGGTGGTTGAGGATGGAACTTTGAACCTCAGGTTTGAAACCTGAGATGCGTAGCCAAGTATGCCTACGCAGAAGGGTGCTGGTATTAATTGCCCTGGAGGCGGTGTCAACAGCATCAGGGGCACAACGAATGGAAGTGTTTGTAATGTTTTTGCCCTCTTGAATCATTTTGTTGGCCTTATGTTTATCAGGGAGGAGTTGCACGATTGTCTCAGGCTCATCATAATGTGCCCTGTCATATCTGGCTTGGGGTGTTAGCAATATGCCAGATGTTGGCCGCCTGAGACGCCGTCCGTTTGCCAGAGGTGTCTAGGAGTTTAGACTCCTTATCTGGTGGTGGTGCCTCACCTGATGCCTGGGAATTGGCACATTTCCTTGCATTGGAGACTACCAGGGAGTCTAGTGGTGCGGAGCCTTTAATATAGGGTGGGTCTGTTGGGGCGGCTTTATATTTTTTCTCAATACGTGGGTTAATGACCCTGGCCCTAACTGGGTCTTTAAAAACCTCTGGTGCGTGCTTAATAACGCCCTTATGCATTGGCAGGATTGAGGTAGACCTGTGTGCAGTGTCAAATGTACCTAAGAGGATATCCTCCTCTACGGGGTCTGTGTGGAAATCAACCCTGTGGTAGTGGGCAGCCCTATGGAGTAGTTGGTTAAAGCCCATAGTGTCCTCGGGGGGGTCAAGAAGGGTAAGGCTCGTCCTGCGGGACGTTAGGGACGTCGGAGATGTTATAGTCGTCCCATGGGTCTGGGGAGCCTGTAGGAGTAGGGTCCCCTGTTGGTTGGTTGTCCGCCCCATCCCCTGTGTGGTAGATAATATCATCATCATCCTCATCTGGAGATGGTGTAGGAGAATGATGAGGTGGGGGAGGAGAAGGAGGAGGTGAAGGAATCCTCAAAGGGGAGGTGGCAAAGTCTCTCCTCTTTGGTGGTGGAGCTGGTGCAGGCTTGTCCAGTGGTCTATTTCTTGTGCAAAGCAACAAATGACCAGTCTTTGGATCTTTTACGAGAGTTTTTTGGTAAGGATCGGGTCGAAACAGTTAATCTGTAAGGGGCAGATCCTTCGGTGCCGATGGTGTTGGAGCCATGGGTTTTTTCGGTGCCGATTCGGCACTGGTTCTTGGTTTCGAACCGTAGGGTTTAGCAGTGTCTTGACTTCCTCGGTTCCGAGGTGGCTTTCGGCTTTGAGGTTTGGGAGTCGAGGCTTTTGGGCTTCTTGCTCGGCTCAGAGGGTGGTTTTGGTGCAGGAGCCGGTGCCAGCCTTCGGCGCCGAGAGCTTCTGTGTCAAGCTCGGCGCGGACGAGGAAACAGGCGTTTTCTTTTTCGGTGAGGTTTTTTCGGCACCGAGAGTAGGCTGGCTCGAGCCCGAACTGCCTGAAGGCTTGATGGGCTTCTTAACCGGACCCGGAAGCGAGGTATGGGAAGCAGTCTTTTGGTGCATACCTAGGCCTGAAGGCGTGACTGAAGCCTTTTTTAATGGCGTGGAGGGGGGGTTTAGGGTAGGGGTCGACGTCTGTACTCACGCCCCTCTGTGCTGGAGTGATGTCCTCGACGTCGGAGTCATCAGCTTCGGAGGCACTGACGAGGCCTTCTTCAGTGTGCTGTTGTTCCGGGACATCGACGCCTTCTTCGAATTTGTCGTCGGGGATCGAAGTCGACGAGTGAGCCATTGTTCTCCTTGCTTGGCAGGGTATGCTCAGTCGCGAGTCCCCTTGCTCACTTTGCCACTGGATTCAAGCAAGCCTGGCTGAAGACGGCTGAAATGCCACAAACCGGTCCTAGGAAGCTTGTTTCCGGTCCAGGGAAGGCATGGCTTGGCAGTTCGGGCTGGACTGTTCCCATGAGGCACAGGGTCAGACTGATTTGCATATGGCCATGTCTGAACTGGGTGGCAGAGCGGGCTAAAGAACGGTGATGGATCAAACCCAGATCTGTTGACTGGGTGTGAGTGTTTGATTGGTTCTGATGCTCCGTCCATCACCACCCCATTTTGTACCGCATTGTTCTCCTTGCTAGTCGGTCCCGGATCGTCTTCTTCGATCGGAAGGAGGCGCAAGCTGGACAGTCCCGTGCCTCGTGTTCTGGGAGAGGCAGAGGTTGCACACCTCATGGAGATCGGTGTGGGGATACTTCGAGCCACATCGAGGACACTTCTTAAATGGAGTCCTTTCCATCAGCCAGGACCGGAGCCCAGGTAGGCCCGAAGGCCTTAGTCGACGACCGGAATCGAAGACTTAGATTGTTGCGTGTCGCGTCGAGTGTTGGAGAGCGCGATCGAGACAATAGCGTCGAAGGGGGGAGGGATTGCACGCCGAACAGGAAAACTGGAACGGTTCCGAACTGGAGCGCGAAGAACACATCCGAGCCACAGGCGGAAAAAAACAATCTGAGGATGGAGCTGAAGCCCATGCGCAATATGAGCCAAAGGAGGAGTCACATACCTCGTGACTTCCAAAGACTTTCCAAGAGAAAAACTGCAACATCCGGGCCCAACACCAGATGGCGATCTATGCACAGTGTGTAATCTGCAACTCCTATGCCTCGAACATGCATTTACCCAGGTTATTTCTTTCTTTAGAGGGACTGAAAGTCACACGTGTAAGGTGAAGTACCTGTGTAAGGTGGAGTTATGTTGCCAGACATTCCTGCTAGGGTGTCTGGCTGTAAATGCTTAATCCTGTGTTACCTGTGATGCCTTTTAGAGGCTGTGATTGCAATACATTACAACTGTTATCAGCTATAAAAAGTACCTCAGTTAAAGTGATACCCTAACATGTATTCTTGCTACTGCGTTAGGGTAGGAACAACCCAGACTGTTAGCTACTAAGATGTAGAGGCGCATACTGTATGGTCAGTATGAGATAGTCAGGATTATGTGTCTCCAGGGCAGCTGTACCGATTTTTAATGCTTGTTGAGATTATGGGGTAGGTCGCCACTGCGATGGTGCCAGTTGGCAAGGCCCTCGCTCCAGGTTTTGTTAACCCACTGCATTAGTGAGCAAGATGATGTGCATACATGGGAGTGGTGGTACTACACCCTCCCCCCCCCCCCCCCCCGTGGGAGGGGTGAAGGTGTGATGCAATGTCACAAAGTGATTCCAACAGCTTATGTATATTTGTAAATTAGTGCATAGTATTGAGTAGTGTGTGTGTGTGTCTAATAAATGTACTCTTCCTTTCATAAAGCAAAGTACAGACTGGACAATCATTTATTGAATGTTATTTCTGCGTACTTGTAATGGCGATTACAAGCCTACACCACCTCCCTTGAGTAAGCCTTAGACTGCTCTGCAACGCTACCCTCCGAGAGTCAAGCGCTACAATAGGGTGTTTGGTTCCCAGTGAAGGACAAATGTGACATGTTATTTGTGCAGGCCTCACAGATACTGCCTCGTTTTCCAACAGACTGGAATTGTGTACAGTGTCAGAGTGCAGTGGTGCACAGCAGATTGGGGTGGCGCAAAGATCATTGGTGTACAGTGGCGCAGAGTAGATTGTAACAGAGTACAGTGGCACAGAATTCAGTGGCAGAGAGTGCAGTGTTGCAGAGTAGAGTGCCGCAAAGTGCAGTGTTGCAGACTAGTGTTGCAGAGTGCAGTGGTGTATAGCGGAGTGCAGTGAGGTAGAGTGGTGCAGAGTAAAGCGAGAGTGCAATGGCGTAGAGTGCAATATTGTAGAGTACAGTGGCATTCAGTACAGTGGTGCAGAATAGACCGGTATAGAGTGCAGTGGAATACAGTGTATTGTTTTGAATAAGGTGGTGGAGAGAGAATTGTAGTGGCAGAGTGCAGTGGTGCAGAGTAGAGTAGAGTTGCATAGAGAGTAGAGTAGAGTTGCATAGAGTGCAGTGGTGAAGAGTAAAGTGACTTCGAGTGCAGTGGTGAAGAGTAAAGTGACTTCGAGTGCAGTGGTGAAGAGTAAAGTGACTTCGAGTGCAGTTGCGGAGAGTGGCACGGCGCAGAGTCCAGTGGAGCATTGGCGTAGAGTCCAGTGGAGCATTGGCGTAGAGTCCAGTGGAGCATTGGCGTAGAGTCCAGTGGAGCATTGGCGTAGAGTCCAGTGGAGCATTGGCGTAGAGTGCTGCAGTGGCATGGAGTGCAGCGGTATAGATGAGTGTCAGAGTGCAGTGTTGTAGAGTGGTGCAGTAAGCAGTGATTTTGAGTACTGTGGTGTAGACTAGAACAGAGTGGCGTAGAGTGCAGTGACAGAGCGCAATAGTGTAGAATGGCGTAGAGAGCAGTGGCAGAGTAGAATGTTGTAGAGTATAGTGGCGTAAAGTGCAGTGGTGCAAGTAGTTGTCAGGTACAGTAGCATTAGGTGCATTGGTTTTGAGTACAGTGGTGTAGAGTGAATTTGAGGTAGAGTGCAGTGGTGTAGGGTAGCGTGGCGTAGAGTGCAGTGGTGTAGGGTAGCGTGGCGTAGAGTGCAGTGGTGTAGGGTAGCGTGGCATAGAATTGCACAGTGGCATAGAATTGCACAGTGGCATAGAATTGCACAGTGGCATAGAATTGCACAGTGGCATAGAATTGCACAGTGGCATAGAATTGCACAGTGGCATAAAGTTTAGTAGCATACAGTAGACTGTTTCAGAGTGAAGTGATGCAGGGTAGAGTATAGTAATGCATAGCAGAGGGTAATAGCGTAGAGTGGTGTCGAGTAGAGTGGCGCAGCCTTGATTGCTGTGGAGTAGAGTGGTGTGGAGTAGAGTGGTATGGAGTACAGTAGCGTTGAGTACATTGCTTCAGAGTGGAGTGAAGTGGCGGGGAGTGGGATAAAGTACTGACGCAGAGTGCAGTGTTTCACAGTAGAGAGGCTAGGACTGGAATACAGTACAATGGCAAATAATGCAGTGGAGTGGGGTTGAGTGCACTGGCATAGAATAGAGAGACGTACAGTGGAGTAGAGTTCAGTGGTGCACAGTAGATTAGAGTGGCGTGCACAAGAGTGGCGTGGGGTAGAGTGCAGTGGCGTGGTGCAGAGTAAGTGGCAGAGTGCAATGTCAGAGTAGAGTATAGTGGCAGAGTGAAGTGGGGTAGAGTAATGGTTTTGAGTAAGTGGCGTAGAGTGCAGAGGCATGGTGTGGCACAAAGTACAACAGAGTGGTGCAGACTGCTTCAGAGTAGAGCATCGTAGAGTGCAGCGGTGTAGAATATGCTCTTGTAGAGTGCAGTTGTGTATAGTAGAGTGGGGTAGAGTGCAGTTGTGTATAGTAGAGTGGGGTAGAGCGCAGTGGTGCAGAGTAGCGAGGCACAGAGCGCAGTGGTGCAGGGTAGCGAGGCACAGAGCGCAGTGGTGCAGGGTAGCGAGGCACAGAGCGCAGTGGTGCAATTGATGGATGATTGAAAGAGGTAGTTTGTAGAGTGCCAGGGAACAAACAGTCTTTGAACAGGACTGTTTTGACTATGATCCCGCCAGCAGCAAGATGGCTGCGCGCTGAGTGAGCTGCCGGCTGGGCTGCAAAATACTACACGATCCGGCCTTAGTGGGAGGCATCCTGCTGCCATACTGCCTTCCCACATCTTGAAATTACGTTGTAACACCGTGGGCGAGCAACACTCGGGGAGTGTGCGCCGTGTGGTGCCTCCTGCCCGCCTACCTCCCTTGAGGTGCCTGGGGGCGTGCTCCGGCCCATCCCGTCTGCTGCTGCGGTCCCCTGCCGCGCTAAGAAGGTCGACTGCCCGCTGCTGCTGCCTGCCCTGTGCCGGTTCCCCCTGGGACCGTTCTGTGCTCAAGACGGTGGTGCCTGCATCGAACACTCGGGACCCAGGCTGCCTGTCCGTGGGCAGAGGCCGAGCAGAGGGGGCACCGCAGGGCCAGCGCCTGTCAGCAGCCATGCCTCCAGGCTGTACCAGCCTGAGTACCTGGGACCTGCACATGCACAGAGAAGCCGGAGGGCCCGCTGACTGCCAGGGCCACGAAGGAACCTTCACCAACCCCCTTCAAGTAAGGTTACGAGTGGCGGGGAGGTCTTGGCTGCCTGATGCCCTCCATCTCCACGTACTGACTACGTGGGCTGGGTGCCCACTGGCTCTCCACCTCTAGCTGCTTGCCTTTCCTGCCCGCGCCTGGCTCCCCCTCTGGCCTACCTCGCGCCCAACTAGGCCCGCGGGCAAGAGGACACCCACACTGCAGCGGCCTTGACTCAATTTGGATATCTCAGCAAAGTAAGATTTTGATACATCGTGGGACCTGGCCAGTTGGCCCAATTTCCTTTCTCCCGGTTCTGGGGCAGTGGGGGCCTGGAGGCCTGCGACAGCTCCGGCCTCGGCGGCCCACCTCTCCTTACAGCACCCCAGCTCCTCCTTGGCTGTCCACGGCCTTCCACTCACCACGGTTTCTGTGGGCCAGGCGGAGGGAGGGGGGGGCGTATGCCTGAGGTCACCTGTCCTGCCCCGGGCTCCCCGCACACCTCACGTGGCATTATACTGGAGGCGAAACCACCCAGTGCACTCCATCTCTTAGCCTCGTGGCCCTCCAGTCTTGCTGGCTGTGACCTTAATTGTCCCGGAGCTGTGCGTTCCCGCTCACCTAGCTGCCAGTAAACGCCTGTGACCGTGCCTGCAGCCTGGCCTTGACTTCCCTGTCCGCCCTTTGCGACCCACCAGGCCCTCGCGGGGTTACACCCAGGAACAATGCCTTTTGATCTCCCTGTGGCTCCACCTGGCTGGACAAGGCTTTGTACCTGCGACCTCGCCTTGCAACCACAGTGGGGCCTCCTGCGCTTTTCCTTGCCTTCGCTGCCCCCTCGCTGGGAGCCATCATGGGGAAAACGGATACTAGGCAACCTAAAATCACGTTCTCAGGGCATGGTGCGGGTAGGGGCGCTGAGCCCCCACTCGAAGCCAATGAACACTCTACCCAGACCAACGCCCCTAGCGAGCAGGAGGACAGTCTCAGAACCATCCTGCTGGAAGTTCATTCCAGTTTAAAGTCCATAGATTCCAAAATAGATGACCTCAATTCCTGCCTCGACCAAGTGAAGCAGAGGGTGGACTCCCACGATGCGTGGCTGGTCCAACTGGAGGCGAGGGTTTCGGATGCCGAGGACGCGGGTGTGTCTGGTGTGCAGAAACTTCTTAAAATGGACAAAATTCCCGAGCTAAGAATGAGGACTTAGAGGCACACTCCAGAAGGAATAACATCCGTGTCATTGGCCTGCCGGAGTCCACCGCCACCGGGAAAATTAGGTCTATCTTGAGTCCCTGCTTTGTCGAACGGGCGCACAGATCACTTAACCCCCAGCCTCCTCCAGAGACTCCGGCGCGGCCTATCATCGCCCTCCTGCTGAACTATCAGGACCGTGATTCCATCCTCCACGGAGCTGGGCGAGATCAAGCATCAGGAAAGCACGCTATCATTCTACCCGGACTTCACTCAGTCCGTCCAGGCAGCCCGCAGGGATTTTCTCACTGCCAAGCGCATCCTTCAGCAGCTTCACATTATGAACGCGATGCTTTACCCTGCCAAGCTTCATATTGACTTTGGTGAGAAGCCCAATCTCTTCACGGATCCAAAAGCCACCCTCACCTTCGTGAAGCAACTGCAAAAATCCTCTCCCCGCAGCAGTCACTCCGCTTCCGAAGATCACCAGGTCAGTGACAATGACTGACACCCCCATGTCAGCCTTTGTATTTCTGCTTCGCATGTCCAATGTTTTTTCTTAATTTGCAATGTTTGCCACAATTCACCTTTTTCTCTTCTCTGTGTGTGGGTCGCGGCTGTCTGTCCCTTTGGTGGTGGGTGGAATGGTTGTGGTCCCTAAGTTAACCATAGATCAGGCCCATCCGTTGGCAGTTTGGTATGCTTTTATGGGAGCAATTCCCCTCTTAGGTTACCTATTGATGAGCTATACCAAGTTCGGCCACCCTGAATATCAGGCATGGGGGTAATGGCTGAGCCCACGTGCCCCGCTGGGATGATTCCCAATTTCGAATCTCATTTTCCAAGTTTGGGTTCCGTGGGTGGGGTGGGTATAGATGCTCAACCCTGTACTAAAGTTGGGATACTCCAGACTAACTTTATGTTTAAAGTATTTTATTCATTCAGCGTGTCACATCCAAACTCATATACAGCAATACAAGATCGGCAAATGAAGAGGAGCAAAAGTTCGGCATGACACTAAATTTCAATACAAACGTCCCCCGCCCCCCCAACGTCCCAATGCCCCACCCAACTCCCCCCCCCCGCCCACCCCACCCACCGTCCAGCGCGCTACTAACATGCAGCCCCTCTCCCAAAGCTATAGGTAATTGGGGGAGAAGAGTCCCGCCCACTCACCGATCAGGCGCTAGCGGGCTCGAAAGCCGCAGGAGGCGAAGGTACTTCGGGCATGTGAGCTCCCTAAACTCTGTGAGCAGCAGAGCGTGGAAAGGTTGCCACAGTTCATTAAATTGTGTGACATCCCCTGCCACCACTAAAGACAATTTCTCCATCCCCAGCACGTGCCAAAGTCTGTGGAGCCAGCCCGTTATCGTGGGCACTGTGTCTGTACGCCAGTATCTCAAAATATTCTGAACTGCAGAGCCGAGTGCAATGGCGATCTGTCTACCTCGTCTGGACTTAAGGGGATACATTAGCTCATTTGGGAGTCCTAGCAGGGTATATGCCGGGAAACGTGGGAGCTCTATGCCGAAATGCAAATCAATTCCATCCAGCACTTCCTTCCAGTAGGCAGTTAAGAGGGGACAGTCCCAGAGAATGTGCGTGAGTGTACCCAGTTGTCCGCATCCCCGCCAGCATGTGTCTGTCTTACTATGATCGAACTCATGGATCCGCTCGGCGTGTAATACCAGTAAGTGGACACTTTGGTAAAAGTGTCAGTGAGGCCCATATGGTATGCTGAGTGGCGCGCCCTATAGGCTATTTGGTCCCAGTCCCTGGGGCTCAGTGTCCTCCCAAGCTCCCGCTCCCATCGATCCCTCCCTGGATTATGGAAGTGTGTTGAAGGTAATAGCAAGAACTTGTACAGGTCCGAGATCAGTTTTGAGTCCGATGTACGAGACAGCAGCCATCTCTCACACGGCAAGAGCCTCCTATCCGCCACCTCCCTCACCTGTGGCTGAAGGGCCCAATGCCGAACCTGCATATAACGGTGTCTCTCCGTTTCGGGGAGTGAGAAGTCCAGCCGAAATTGTGTAAACGGGATGACACCCTCGGGGCCATACAGGTGACATAATGCTCTGCAGCCTGCCTGCCGCCAATGCGTGAAGGCTCCCTTCTCAATCCCAGGGGTGAAGGCAGGATTATCCACCAGCGGCGAAAGTGGCGATGGGAATGTGGTGAGGCCATATCTAAGGTAGGTCGCATCCCAGGCCGCCCTGCCACTGCTTGGTCCTGGAAAAGCCAATGCTTATCCGACTCCCACCTGCACCATTCGACCAAGTACCGCAATTGCGTCGCCTGAAAGTATTTACGGAAGTCGGGAATACCTAGGCCTCCAGCGTCAGGAGACAAAAAGGAGAGGGTCCTACGAAGCCTCGGCTTTTTCCCCTGCCAAATGAACCGGGCCACGTCCGACTGCACCTGCTGTACCCACCCTGTAGGCGGCGGCAGCGGCAGAGCCCGAAATAAGTAAAGTACTTGCGGCAAAATCGTCATTTTGACAGCAGCAATCCTACCCAACCAGGCAAGAATGCCGCGATTCCAGCGGCCTAGCTCGTTCCTGATCTTGGCACCCAAGGCCGAGTAGTTGGCTGTAACCATAGGGATCCAGATAGCCCCTACGTTGCCAGCTAAGTATGGTACCGCCTCCGAGGACCAAAGTAACGGAAACCTGTTCTGCAAATATGCCTTGGTGTCAGGCGCCAGGGAGATATCCAAAGCCACCGACTTCCCCATATTTACTTTAAAGCCCGAGACCGCGCCGAACGCCGCCAGTTCTTCCATACAGGCTGGAAGCGATACCCGGGGTGTAGCCAATGTGAAGATGACATCATCAGCGTAGAGACTGATTGCATGGGTGAAGCCTCCCATCCATATCCCCTCCACCGCCGGCCGCGTCCGCACCCTTTGAGCGAACGGCTCCATGTAGAGAGCAAAGAGCAAGGGCGAAAGCGGACAGCCCTGCCTCGTGCCTCTCTCGATGGGGAAGGCTGCAGAGGTGTGGCCGTTAACCCGGACCACTGCCGAGGGCTCCTTATAGCAGTTCAGGATCATGGTGCGAAACCATTCGCCTATACCCGCCTTCACCAGCACTTGTTCCAAGAAGGGCCAATGCACACGATCAAACGCCTTTTCTGCGTCAACCGCTAGCATCATCCTCTCCCCCGGAATCCGGGAAGCCTTTTCCAGCAGGTGGACCACCCGCTTCGTATTATCCACTGTCTGCCGCCCCGGAACGAAACCCGCCTGATCCGGGTCAACAAGGCCGGGCAGATGAAGCGCCAGGCGGCTTGCCAAAATTCCAGTATAGAGTTTCAGGTCGACATTCAGGAGCGATATCGGCCGGTAAGATCCACAGTGTTTAGGATCCTTCCCCGGTTTGAGGATGACCGTGACGGAGGCCCTCAAGAGGTCAGGTGAGATGGCTCCAGGTTCCGCGAAGGAGTTGAAGAGGCGGGTGAGGATGGGGGCTAACGACCCGCAGAAGGTCTTATAGAAGAGGGCCGAGTAGCCATCTGGGCCTGGTGCTTTGCCGTGCTTGAGTCTGGCAATGGCCGTCACTACTTCCTCTATGCTAATGGCCCTGTCCAGGTGGTCCGCCTGTACGGGGTCCTGTTGGCCAGAAGTTTGCCACAGCGATCCCCCCGTATAAAAGGGGTGTCGCAATCGGAGGGCCGCATATTCCGCCCGGTCCATATCCAAGGCGGCAAGAAGTTTCCTCGCCTCTTTGAGCTGCCACCAAATCCTCGGCGCCCCAGTTCTGCGGTGGATCAACTCCAGCTCCCGGACTCTGCCAGTAAGCTCATCCCTCTTTAGCTTGCGCTCCCTATTCTCGGCCGCGGAGATTGACAAGAACTCCCCCCGGAGGACCGCCTTCAAAGCCGCCCACTGGGTGACTCTGGTGGTATCTGTTATCATTGTGTGCCAAATATTCCCTAAGTACCCGCTCAATACGATCCGTTACCGTTTTCCTGTGTAGTAGAGTGTCCCGGAGGCGCCAAACCCTCGCCGGGGCAGCAGAAGGCGGCAAGCAAAAGGAGGCCTCGACAGGGGCATGATCCGACAAGGAAATAACCCCCATGTCCACGGCGGACGCCAGGGCCTGCGCCGGTGAGGTGACCAGGAAATGATCGAGCCTCGCATAGGTCTTGTGCGCGTGGGAGTAGTAGGAGTAATCCCTGGCCACGGGGTGCCTCTGGCGCCAGAGGTCCCAGAGGTCCACCTCCGCAAGTCTAGCCTTACAGCCAGCTGAAAATTCTCCAACTTGCGGGGACCGCTGCACCGATCGGTCGACCGCCGAATCAAAGACCATGTTAAGGTCGCCCCCGAGGATAACATGCCTATCCGGCGAGGCCGAGATCTCTTCCACCGCCGACTGGAAGAACCGCTCCTGTTTATCATTGGGGCTATACAGGGAGCCTATCGTGAATGTTATGCCCCCCACCCGAAACCTATGTGCCAGCAGCCTCCCTTTCAGTTCTGCGAATTTGTGGATGTGTTCCCCCCTGAAATGTCGAGCCACCAGAATCGCCACCCCGGCCGTCTTGGCAGTACCGGAAGAAAAGAACTGCGTCGGGAATTTACAAGAGCGTAGCCTATGTGTATCCTGTGGTAACAGGTGGGTTTCCTGAAGGAGGCATATGTCCGCCCGGGTATTTTCTAACAAGGAACGTACTGCTCGCCGCTTAACCGGATTGTTCAGACGCCTGACTTTCAAGGTCACGATCTTAAAGGTATGAGGAGGCATAGTAAGAAATGTGTAGTGAGGCGCAAGCGTCCTGCGTGGAGATCATAGTGGGCCGGCATACCCCCCCCAGCTCAAGCCGCAAATCAGTCTCCCAAAGATAGTATGCAAAGCCGCTCCCCCCTGCGCCGCGCGGCCTAGTACCACTCGCCAGCCCCAATGCGATAAGGTCTCCCCCAACCCACCCGCCCTCCCCACAATTGGCAGTGGCAAGCATGACAGCTGGGCCCCCACAAGGACCCCCGGGCCTGAGTGTACGCGCCGCTACTGCAGTCGTGTTTCCGGGCACGCGCTGGACTCCCCTCCCCCCCCCCCCCTGCAAACCCCCCTTCCCCCTCCTCTCTCTCGTAGCCCCCCCTCCCCCTCCCCCTCCCCCCCCCCCCATTTCCTGCAACCAACACCCCAACCACCCCACCACTCATCCTGCGGCAACGTGCCAACACTTCCCTAACCCCCTCGGACAGTGCCCCCCTCCCCCTCCCCTCAACCTGAGTCAGCATTGTCCAGGTCCAGTCCCAGAGGGACAAGTCTGTGGTGAAGTACACTAGTGGACGTCCAGCCACCGAACCCCCTTCCCCCGCCCCCACCCCCAACTGGCCCCCAAACCTGCGTAGTGTCCAAGGCTGTGATGAGCTCCCCCCGGAGCGGACCTACGCCGTCGGCGCCGTATCAGTTAAGCCAGTATTCTCCGCCACCTCGGACACCGCCTCCGCCATGCCAGCTCTGATGGTGGGTGAGTCTGGTCTCGCCTGCCGTGCCGGGTTGTCCCGCCTCGACACCCGCTGCCAGCCATCGCTGCCGGCGCGCCCCCGCCTCCGCGGAGCCGCGTCCTCCTCCGGTGCCGGTATGCCCAAAACCCCACATGTCTCCTGCAATGACCGTAAGTGATGCATAGTGCCATTCCATCGGAATAGGAGTCTGAACGGATGTCCCCATGTATATGGCGTAGCGTGCGACCTCAGGAAGTCGGTGGCAGTCTTGAACGATTTCCGTTTCTGAAGCGTGATGGCGGACAGATCCTGATACAGGGCGACCGGGCGCCCCCGGAAGGTGAGGTGCTGCTCCCTCCGCGCCTCCGCAAGGATGCGCTCTTTGAGCGGGTAGTCCGGGAGAAAGGCTAAGATGTCCGGGGGCGGCAACGACGCCCGGCGCCGCGGCCCAACTCGATGCGCCCTGTCGATCCGTATGCTGAACCCGTCCGGCTCTCCCAGGACCTCCCGGAACAGATCTTGCAGGTAGCCCGCCATGTCCGTCCCTTCTTCTGTGAGCGGAATGCCTCGGACTCTGATGTTGTTGCGTCGCGATCTGTTTTCCAGATCCTCGGCGTGCGCCTGAAGGTCGATCTGCTGATCCCGGAGACGAAGCACCTCCTGTTGCAGCCGTTCTAGTTCCTCATCTCGGTTCCGTCCGGCATCCTCCATCGTGGCCACACATTCTCCCAGGCTGTCCACCTCCTGCCGGACCTCCCACACCTCGCCGGCTACCTCCTTCTTCAGGGCTTGGAAATCCTCCCGTAAGGAGCCGAAAAGAGATTCCATGAAGGATCTGGTTATCGGAGGCTCCCCGCCGTCGCTGCTCAACGTGCCTCCAGAGGGGCTGGGCGACTGCTGCTCCCGGTCAGCTCTCTGCTGGTTCCTGCCCAATAGTTCGGGGAGGGTGCGTTCCCCCTTGCGTCCTCCCTTGCTGCCCGCCATGGGCTCCGGGACTCAATGCTGGTCGCCCCGTCAATGTCACAGACTCCCCACGAGGGCCCCTGTCCCGCTTCTGCGTCTCCGGGGCCCCTCTCTGTGGCTCTCCTGCGGCTGCTCACACACACCGGTGCTCTTCCGGTACGCCCCTCCAGGTCTCCTCCGCTCCTGTCTGTGGGTAAGGCGCCTTCGTCGCCGCCTCCGGTACCTCTGGGGTGGGGGGCCTGCACCTCACTCTCAGGCCACCGTCCACACAGCGCTACTACCAACACCACCGCCGTATGCACTCCACCGGGCCAGCAACTGTTCCACCGCGCTCTGCCGGGGCCGCAGGGTGCCCCGGGTCCCGCACTCCAGGCGCCGTTTCCGCTTTTCCAACCGCCGGGGGCGGGGTCACACCGCCCCCCGGCCCGATCACCCCCTTCGCCACGCTGTGCCGCCGCTTGCCGCGATCCGGGCCGCTGCTGGGCCCCTGGTCGTCGCGTGGGCCGTCTGTGTGCTGCAGCCGGCCGCTCCCGCAAAGCCGGGCTCCCTCGTAGTTAGGCGTCCGAGCCTGCGGCCACTCGCGTCGGCCCAATGCTCCGCCCCCTCCCGGTCGCGGTCACTGGAGCGCTCCGACGGGTGCTGCGGGCGGTCCCGAAGCGCTCCGGGCACCCAGGTCACTGCTACTGGCCCACCAGAGTCTCCGCTGCTCAGTCCCCGTTCCTCCGGGGGGAGATGCGGCAGTAGGCCCGGTCTAGGGGCTCAGGGAAGCGGGAGCCAGCGGAAAGTCCGTCCGCTCACCCCGCCATCTTGGCCACGCCCCCCCAGACTAACTTTAAAAGAGGATTGCTAGGCTTGGTACAGCAAGCTAAGGCTCTCAATGTTTAAATTACGAGTCCACTTGGAATTGCATATTTAAGCAGTCTGCCCCAGATATGGATCACTATTTTTTCTACAGCTTACATCTTCTGATTGCTTGTCATCTCAGAAACGATTCTCCAACCATACTTCAAAAACCCAGCATGAAAAATGTACCTCCACTTGATTCCTTCTTTAATTTTTGTAACCCTTTTCTTACCTTCCATCCTCTATTTCCAAGAATAGCCTCCTCTCAGTCGCATGCCTGCCTTAATACTTCTTATCGTAATTCTGCAAGTGGCTGAGACTTCATTTCATAGCTCACAACCTCTCCTGTTCGAACCCTATCTATATAATCTAACATTACCAAATTTCAACTCACCAATCATATGATCCATTCACAAGAAACCACAAAGCACCATTACCGATCAAGCCTACCTGGTATATATAGATCACACACTAACTGGAGCAAATGCATGCAATTTTGTTTCTTGGGAGCACATGACTAATCGCAATATTGCACAATAACCACTGGATTAAACCACTAACCTCGAGTTCCAGAGTAGCATACTATTCACCATAAAGCACTTTAGCGCCTTGCCAGGGTTAATAAGCACTATATAAATACAATTACAATGGGACTATGTGAGAGAAGTGACAGGTGGGAATAAAGCATGTGTGTGACTGACATGTCCACATGTGCATTTAAGGAGCGGGTGAATGGCATGGCTAGGCTGTGCGATAACTGTGTGCATATTTGCGTTCAAGGGGCGAGAACAGTAATAACATTGCCATTTTTAAATTTCTTGGTCCTCACGGGCCACACAATGTCTGAGCTTCAGTTAATAAATACAAGCATCTCTAACGTAATGATCTACTCCCCTGGTGTGCAGTAATCACCACTGAAAACCGATAAAGATACACAAGCAACACAGACGGCCTATTGTGCAGAAATTCTGGGCTTGTTACGGGTAAGTGGACAGCACGGAAGAGTTTAAATGCATTATGATATACTGGAATACTAACCTGTTAATTAAGAGCTTATATTCTGACGACTGGCACGGAAGAGGGTACTAAATGATTTATCAAATTAATAATTCTCACTGTCAGTAATTCTCTTTAAATCTCCCCCGAACAGCAATACCATTGTTCCGGTTCCAATTATTAGCATTGTATTAGCAAAAAAGTTAACCAGCAAAAAGAGCGTAATCTTCAAAGGGCCGCAGGTATCCTCTAGGAAAATAGGAGAATGGCTGCAGAGAGTTCTATACAATCTCTATTGTCTGCCTGCAGCTCCTTATGTGAATGTACTAAGCTTGGAGGTGTTGGGGAGGTGGAAGTAGGGTTGCTGGGAAAGGACTCATCTTCCAGCTCCGTCTTTAATTTTACACAACGATTCATTTTCCATTACAAATTTGAAACTGTTCAAGTAATATGTTAATGAGAAAGATTTTGTAAAACGTCCAGCATTTTTCTTTTTAAACTTAGAAGCCAATCAGTATTGAAGAATAGTCAAAAAAAATGAAAAGCGACTGATTGGTAATCAAGAGAGTACATTGCCATTTTGTTGCAAAAATTCTTCATAGAATAAACATTATTTGACAACAATTACTGCTGTACTCCAACAACTAATAAAATCTTTGCTCCTTAAGGTAATGCGCCCAGATGTAGCGAGGTATGGGAAGGCACACCGCTTATGCAAATGAAACCACACTCATTTCGACAGCTGGCAGATTGAAAAGAAGCCTTTGGGGATAAGAGCACAAAACGGAGGATCTCCTGTCCGTATCCGGGTGGTTACATCACCCACACCTTAGTTTCACAATACTGCACAGGACTTTTTGGGGCTCGCGCCCTGCGTTGCACTACGCAGCAGTGCTCGCGCATGCGAGAGCCCTTTTGTGGAGGGTTCCAAAACGGACCCTGGAATCGCACACGCTCGTGCGATTCCTTTTGAGCCACGGTATTGGCGTTTATGGTCTTATTTTTTAGAAAGACAGCACCAATAGCCAAAGGCGGTCGTGTTGCTCCGCCCATGGCCTATTGGTGTCTGTTACCCGCACGCCATCTGTTTTCAATTACCCAGACACGGGCGCGATAATTGAGACCAGATCGCTCGCTGTGGCACACCGCGCGCACTACTTCAATTATAGCAGGCTTTTCCACAACCAATTGTCTAATAGAATCAGCAATTTGGAGATTGCATAATATTTGCCTCATTTATCGTTAACAAAATTAGGACTTTTTCATCATTGGCTCGGAGAATCTGCATTTTGGCGGGTATTGAAATTTGAATGCGGATGGCACCGGCAAACTGCATGTAACCTGACATGTAGGACTTTAAAAGTCACTGTACTAACATTATAAAGGTAATTAAATTATACAAAGTTATCTATGCACAAAGCATTGATCCTAGGTTAAAAATGAGACACTGCGTGATTAGGCAAGCTTTACTACAATATATGTTAACTTTCAATACTTCCAGACACTCACCCATAATGCATAATGTGCAGCCTGCGGTCACACAGTTGGGCAGCCCCAGCCCATGAATAGCAGCGCCTTCGTCTGACCCGAGTGAAATACTTGCTCATCCTGAACTTGGCAGCCTGTGTCAGAGGGCGATTCTGCAATCCGAGTTCACTGTGTCGTTTCTGCGATGCTAGTTTTTTTTAAAGCCAGACTACTGGGCTTGCACATGCATCCTGGTTACACTACTGCCCGCCAGTACCTTCGCCCTACCACCGCCTCACCCCCACTACATCACCGCTCCCATTTAATTCTCCAAGAAAATGTTATGTTTTCTACAAGTACTTCAGCCCTCAAAACATGGTTCCTACTCTCTATATCCTGTAAACTGCGCACGAACACCTGGTTTGCACTCCCCAGACCGCACCACAACCAGCCCCACCATTCTGCTCCTCCAACCCCTGTGGTCAGTGTCTTTGTCAGGGCGTGTAGAGGAATGCAGCAATGTACATGTAGAGAGAGAGACTATAGGCGCGAAATGTAAACTTTATGAAGTACGGCGGTGAAGAAGCCAGAGGTGTGTGGTGGTGGTGGTGGTGGGGAAGGGAGGTGTCTGTGATGGGAGCAGGCAGCTCTTGCTCTGCAGTTAGCCTTAGGTGGGGGCTGGTCAATGGGACTTGTGATGGGCTTTTGACCAGAGGACGGAAAAAAGCACAGGCATGCTGATTTTTACAACGGCCTTGCACTGACCTCTCCCGCATTTAAGACCTGCATGCTGTGAACATGATTGACTGTTGTTGTTCACAATTTAAGAGTGTGAGAGGAGAGCAAGCAGAGAGAATGTCATACAAAAAGTAGTATTATAAACCCATTTACTTGTAGGAATGCTGATAATGAGGAACGTGAACACCTACAGGCAAGTGGCCTTTATCAAAGGAGGTGGGGGCGAGGGAGGAAAGTGCGCGTAAGGTGTGTGAGATGTTTTAGTGGCATGTACGTCAAATACATCAGGTCTCTGTAGAATAAGATATGTTTACCTCATGTTATGTGGTATTTGCCAACATTATGTGATCAAAAAAGAAGGCAGATCTTGCCAGTTTTAACACCTTTAATTAGCACAACCATGAAATGACATTAAACCACTGAAAAACAAAAGTCCTACTACGATTCGGACCCACTGGTCATCGCACTGCTCTACAGCAGGCATATGAATCTTCTAAACTGTTTTAAAGTGTTTCAAACGTGTGGCCAGCAGATTACCTACACTTTTCTGTAGTAAGTACATATCAGTCTGCTGAGTGGCCTTACCCCCGAGACTTCCTTGATGCAAATAAATCTCAGCCGCAGGTGCCCTATCCCTATAATGCAATATGCTATCAGACTGTACCACGCCACTGATTCACCACTCGGCTCTAATCCGTTTCTGAAACCGCTATTTCCACCCTGCCCCTATTTGTGGATCCCCAGAGTAATTTCATTTTATTTTGCATGCAAAGAGCTATTATTTCTTTGTTAAGTATGACTCTCATAGAGAGCCTCTATCGTTTATTTTAGATTCCTAATTTAATAACAACTGCTATGACACAGCAACAGTTGATAAGTAAACCAATTACCTACTGTTGTATAGGCTTGCACGTTGACACCGCAAAATGTTATTTGCTAAAACCTTGCAAAGACTAGCTAGCCAGAGCGGCGACCTTGGAGCTGGGAAACCAGGCTCGAGTGACCTGGTTTTTTAGGTCTCGCCAGACCCGGCGCATGCGCTGGTCTGGCGAGACTTATTGAGAGCGCTCCAAAAAGTGCTACCAGGCCAGCCTAGAGCTACAGTGCATGTGCGCGGGCACGCGCTTTACCGCGATCACTTTCACTTTCGCGGCCGTACGGCCGCTTTGCATAGCCAATAGGTCTCGCTTTTGGGACCTTATAAGTATTTAGTTATGCAACTGTTGCATGGCTAAACACTTATAAGGTCCCAAAGGCGAGACCTATTGGCTATGCCAATGCTCGTCTAATATTTCTCTTGAGGCTGCATCATTTCAGAGCCTCAGGGAGGCTCTACTCGCGGAAGTAACTCGCACCAGAGACACGGATGCTCTCAGAAGCCACCCTTTAATAATCTAGCTCAGTGGGTGGAGGCCCTGCAGCAGAGGTCTTTAAGTATCTGGCTCTCGAGCGTTTAAATACTACTTTCATTCTTCGGAGAACGATAAATAGACTGACACTGAGACAGTCTAAAAGAGCAGGCATTAAAGTGGGTGACAACGCAAAAGCACTAAGTGTCGGACTCCCAGGTGAAATTCCGAGTTGATCCTGCCGGGATCAGAGCTTGTGACTTGAAGATTGCACTTGTTTATTAGATAACACTAAGTTCGCTCAGCCATTTTGCTTGATATATGTGGGAGAAAAGTATGCCACTGCGTCATTCACCCCACCTACAAATTGCGGATTCCTGTGATTAAGCCACCTTTTATCCTGATGAAATGTTCGTTGGTGACAAGCATGGGGTTTGTTTGCCGTCAGAGTAATGCAGTCTGACGAACTTTAGAACTTTCTACAACGCAATGTGACTGAGCCTCCATGTCTTCGAATCGTCCGTGGCACCCCCTCTGTCACACCAAGATATTTCTTTTTACTATCCAAGTGTATATATTTAACAGAATTTAGGAATGAGAACATGAAAAGGTGGTTAGTTCCGCCTCAAAAATAAAATGCTTTGACTACAATTACATGGCATGCTCTAGCGTCTAATGTGGGAATGTGAATTCACCAGGCTTAAGGGCTAGCTCAGGATTTGTCAAATGACCACACACCATGTGATCCTGGACAAATTACATCATCTCAGTGTTCCTCAGTGCCTTATACCAGCACTAGGAGTACTTAAAAATGTGTCACATGCTGCTTACATATCGCTATGTAAATAAACTTGGCCTAGTAAATGTGCGGTTCTTATTTGCAATGAAATTGTAGCAGTGTCAATTCGCCGTTTAAATAATGAGGCCTGGCAGGAGCTGCTGAATGTTTTCTTAAGAAACCTGAATACCCAAGTGCCAATCATGGCGCACCCACATGACCAAATTGTTCTGTGACCTTGGCCCACCCACTTTATTCCCCCTTTGGGCTTACATACATACCAACATTTGTAGCGCTTGGGAACATACTAACCTCAGAACTATTTTCAGTAGAGACAAAAAATGGAATGCCTATATTTGCGCTCTTTACTATATAGAACATAGACCTTACTATAAATCACCTCTTTCGAATCTCGGTGTGGGCTCAACATCCTGTGATTCTGGGCAAATCACTTAAACTCCTCTAGAGATTCCTGAACGGGTTTTGTGTGTACTTGAGAGAAAGGTAGTTCTCCCTGCACAAAGTAAGGAATGCTCTGTTCATTATGCAAATGTAATGCATTAGTAACAGATCGTAAAGCAGGACAGACGCATCACACCTCTCAGCTCTCCTTGTCAAATGACTTTCAGCTGCACATTATTTATTTATTTTCTATACTAAGACTGGCAATTTATCTTTACATTAAGCAGCATAGGCTTACAAGTCTTAAAACGTGAAATATTTATTTGTTAAAAACCCCGCAGACACGGGCTGGACTCAAGGGGTCACGTGACAGCTAGGCACCAAAATCAACCCCAGAGCCTTGGACAATATCAGGCTAAACACCTGGTCCTCCCCCTGTATTCTTTAATAAAGCCATTTGTTGTGATTTTTATATGGTCAAATGTTTTGCCAAGCTACGTTAAGGCCCAAAAAAACGATATGGCATCTTAAATGACAATGACTTTTGTTTGTGTGTTTTGACAACATCGAAAAGTAGCTGGGATCTATTATGCCCTACAGACCCCAACCATGTCATTGCCGCCACATGCGTGGCGCTGACGAATGCTGCTGCCCCCACACTATCCACATCTCCGCCCCCTGGTGTATCAGTGCCACCCAGTGCAGCAGTCGGATCCACTCAGGCCCCTGATGTGTCAGTGGCACACAGTGCGGCATCCGGTTCTTCAACACCCACAGGTGGGGCAGGGTACACACCTGTGGACGTGGATGGGACTGTGGGCAGAAGGACCAGGCACTAGCATTCATTACCGCCACCTGGCCTGTTTCTGCTTGGTCCCGCAAATGGCCTCATGACCTTCCACTGACCCACGATACACTCCGATGCACTCACCTTGCACAGAGACATGGACTGACATTTCCGGATGATGCCCAATGACATGGCGACCAGGCGGCGGACTGTAACCTTCCCTTCAGCAGGACTGGTCATCCCCGGACGGACTCTGGCTGGCCCTCCACGGGCCCATATTGTGTAGTGTGCTGGGCATTGCCCTGAACCGCTCCAGCTGCATAACTGTACTGGAAGAGCAATAAACATCCATTGACGCACTGCTGTGTCATGTCTTTCATCAGTCATGTATGCATGTGTGGATGAATGTAGGGGCAGTGATTTCCCTTGCGTCAATGATGCTCATCCTGTGGGATGCCAGTCAGAGGGTGCTACATTGCATTTTGTGTACCGAGTCCCGTGGACATTACAACAGGGACACATGCATCACTCACTTCCTTGTCCGGACATGGACTGAACCACGCCCAAAGCCCACTTGTCATTGTGGCAAGCCCTGCGCTGGGTCCAGCAGGCCAGACCACTCCGCTTACACTCAGAGGGGGGGCCCTCATTGCTCCCCCGTCACAGGCGAACTCGCTGGTGGTGTGCAGGTCAATGGTCTAGTTGTCAGCATGTCACAGCCACTCCCTGAGGGCAGGTGTGCACGCACACCACACCCATCCGGCACAGACGTCACATTCTCCGCCAACATAAGGGGTCCAAACGTCACATTCTCGGACGCCACGGTTCCCAATCATAAAGGGCACAAGAGTTTTGTTGCGCACAGGGTTAGTGGGACCCAGGCCTGCGTACAGAACGGGCCGACCACCACGTAGCACTGTTGCACAGGGTTAGTCACACCCGGCGCATTGCGGCAGGCACAGGCACCCCGCCATGGGACAGTGACTTTGTGTGCACTGAGTCAGTGGCACCTTAAGCTGCTGAGCGGATGGGCAGCCTGTGATGATGCCCCGCCCCGGCGGTCAGGGCAACTCTGGTTTGGTGTGCCCTTCTGGACCGCAGTGTAGGCCAGAGTCAGCAGGCAGCGTGGGCCTACTGGCACGTGGCCTCGCTTCCGGGTCACAGACTTAGTGGCACCCATTGGGCTGATTGGGTGTGCAAAAGACACACAATTGATGTACGTAATGCTGAAAAAACTCAAAACTGAGCGGGTGTGCAGCCTGCGATGTTGTCGGGTGCACTGGTATGTCCTCGGCCATGGAGTATTCAAGACCCAGCACCAAACGTGAGACCTGTTGGCTTGCGGAGCTTGGCTGCATGGTGTGGAGGGTGCTATGTCCGCGGGCCCCGGGCTTGTGGCTTGCAGCGGCACGTGGTGGGACATCCAGTCTACACGCCGGTGGCGGAAGGTGAGCAGTGAGACCTGGGTGTGCATGCTCTGTGGGTGGCGGGTGCCTTGGTGATGCCTCTGCGCCTGGGTGTGCATGAGCGGGTAGGCGATGCTATCTTGTGCAAGTGTGTGTACTGTGCCAGTCATGTATCTGGACTCTGTTTCAGATGACAGCTCCAAATCAGACGTGTGGTACTACTATACATACCAGCACGTGGTTGGAGACACACTGGTGGCAGCAGGTGAGCAGTGTGGCCTGGGTGCACTGGGGCGGCTCTCTCTTTCTCTCTCTCCCTCTCCTTCTCTCGCTCTCCCTCCCTCCCTTCTCTCTCTCTCTCTCTCTGTCTTAGATGTGCCCAAGACACACCTTCTCATCATGTTTTTGGTTTTGCAGGCTGTGACCTATGGACTGTCTCGCGGGGAGACACCATGTGTCTTCATTTAATTTTGGTGTTCATTTCAATAAAGTTTTATTTGTTGCTTCGAAAGTGAATGTGTGATGCTCATTTCTGTGACGACACATGCATTTCAACTGTTGTGATTGTGCAACATCATGCAGAATATTTTGTACAAGTTTTTGTGTAGCTGATGTGGCATGTCTATGTTGGGTGGGGGTGCCAGGGAGGGGTGGTCTGTGGGGTTGTGACAGTGGGTGTTGTGGCCCTCTTGGGTGTCCGGGCCGCATGATGTGTGGCTCCATGGCATCTGTTGCCCTTTCGTGTGGCCCTGGGCTGGTCTTCCTTTTGTGGTGCTGGCTGCCATCAGACTTAACACCAGGTCAGAGCAAGTGTAGATTTCCTGGTGCTAACGCGCCTTATCGCCGGTTTTGTGTTCTTATTGCCGATCGGGCTGGTCGTTGAGGTGTCGCGGATTTTGGCACGGGTACGCCTACTCTGCATCTCATTAGCAATAGTTAAGGGGAGCCTCTGTGGCGATGTTTTTTGCGGCTGTGATCGTGGGTGAACTGGTGCTGTGGGCTGTTCGCACCAGCTTGTGAATGGGGAGTTAAATTTATCACGACTTTGGCTGCGATAAAGTGCCGTTAATTCGGCTATAGCTCCTTGTGAATATGGCCCTTAGAGTCTTATGTTGCATAATTTTTCTTTGCCTCATAATTTAGCTATCCCTGCAGCAAAATGTGATCCACCCTTATAGCATAATTCTAGTAGGCCCTACATACAGCTCATAAATGCACTGGACCTACTTTCATAAATTACATGGCTCATACAATACGTGTTAAAACAACATCGGACTTCAAAGTATAGAATGCTTCTCCACTATGACCCAAAGAACACTGCCATCACCCAAAAAGAATGCTGCACTTACACACAGAACTCCTGTCAAATCTCTTTATGTAACCCACTAGGTATTATGCAGAAGGAGCCCAATTTCTTTTATCACCAGATGACCAAATAGCAATCCTCATGCACACTCTGATCATAGGAGTCATAACGGAGTATAAAACAGGTTAGACACAAAAGGATCTTCACTGACTGCCACCTCTTGCTGGAACTCCTTCCTGGACAACCCTGTAACATCACATGTCACCTTGATTGCACAAAAGCAGCTCATCAAGCAAAGCAAACAAGGGCTCATTCAGCGCCTACCACTAGTGTTAGGACCTGCTAACATGGTCAAGTAGAACACTGCTCCTATAGCCCATTTAGCCACGAGGCCGTACTAATACCCCACGTTAGGCTTTGCACATATCTATGCACAAAGAGTTTTTTAGCTCCCTGGTGAAGGTAGCAAGGACTCCATTGAATTTAATAGTCAAACAAGACCAAGTGAACGGTTCAGCAGAAGCTGCATCCCCAAACCCTCTGGGGTAAAGGAACGTGAAATGGCGCTTTGTAGCACCATCTGGTCGCTATACTATTTAATGGACTGGGCACATTTTTAATACCGAATGAATGTCTCTGCCTCGCCCTCCAATGTATGCTACCACAACTGCTTTATTAGCTCTAGAAGAAGACCGATTGGTAAACCATGTGCACGGCTCAAATGCCAGCAAATACACTGCCACGGAGTCTACAGCAACCACATCTAGCCTTTCACCCGCAACAAAAACTACAAAATACAAAAACAGCAACTGTCGACCACAGTATTAAATGTCACCCAATATTTCACACCACTCTAAACGGGAGTGGCAGGTGCACCCCGAAAATATAACTGGTCACAATCAGGAGGACATCAGTCGCCCTCTATTCCCCCTCACATGAGTAACATGAGCACCCTCACTTCAGATCACTCAACCACAGTAAGAAGAATTCAGAAGAACCCGTAGAGTCCCTGCCTCAATAGTGCCTGTTCTCATTCATGGTGATCCCTGTACCGCAAGTGTCCCCACCCCTTAGATTAAGGAAAGTGCCTACGTGTGCTCCCTGCCCCAATGCCAGTGTATTTCTTGTCCCAGGTTGGTGTCTGTGATTCGACTCCTTTTCCTAGGTTCAGGATGATCCCTGTCCAAATAACAGTCTCACAGCCAGTGGCCATAGACTTCTGGTGCCACAGTCTGTATTGATGTTTCCCAGTCAGTGACGGCGTAGTCCCGGTCGCACAGTCAGTATATTACCACAATCAATACCAATGTGTCCCGGTCCCACTTGAATCTTTGTACTGCTTGATTAGTAGGTTCCCTTTACCAATGTGACTTCCCATCTCATTATTGGAGTCCGTTTTCAAGTCCCAGTTTATAGCATTTAAATGTTCTCGTGTTTGTATCCCCGGATCTCTCATGTAGCTGCTGGTGTGGGAACCAGTGAAGATGGTGGGGTGCAAGGTGTTCTCTTAGTGCTGGCTCTGCATGCAATGCAAGGGTCTTGTGGACTGTGTAGGTTAGGTATCCCAGCACATAAGACAACCTCCCAGGTAGAAATTGTTCACTGATGAGTCGGTATTTCACCAGCTGTCTCAGGCAGCTTGAAGCAATCCCACTGTTGGAATTCACTTCAGGCAAGAGGGTGAGCCAATGAAAGCCAGAAAGTGTTCAAGAGAGAGGCGAGATGAACAGATTGACAGGAGCAGTTTATACAAATCCAACAAGCACAGCAGCCTCACAGGAACCGTAAACAGATTCTAAGACAATGAAAGTCAACTGCCTTTAACCTTAAGCACCCTAAGACTCAGATCCTAATCAAGCTATTGCAAACCCTCATCACATCCAGGTACCCGCCCGAGGCACTGGCCTTTCTGAATTCAGTCTCTGAATGGAGGCTTCGGCATCCCACTATACTGAATCCACCACCCTACACAGGCAAAAGGAAAGGATTTAGTTCACACAATTTAAACAGCATACCACTAGAAAATGCAAAGTTGTGAACTCATCCTGTGCAACGCAAAACAATAAGACTCGACAATATGGTACTTAAAAATAAATGGTTAATGTGGAATTAAAACACCAGAATTCAGTTTGAGATTTTCCTCAAATTAAAGGCTCCCTACCAGAGACAATATATCTCAGTCTCTACAAAGTGGCTTACTTTGATTTGCACGATTTTCTTTGACACCGATTTGTTTTTAACTGCAGCATTCTTGAAGAATACTTGCAGTGCGACTCAAAGACCATTTTTCTTTTGCCTGGGTGCTGCGTTGAAGCAATGCTATTGTGTTTGTTTTCTCAAAAAGATTTTTGACATGTCGTCAAGGGAAGCACCAATACCTTGCTGTTAAGTAAGTGGAAGGAGCCTTCCACCTGCTAAGAACAAGAATTGGCAAAGCCAATAGGTCTTGTCTATGCAAGAGCTATTTGCTTTGCCAATGTGTTTTAGCCATGTTGTCCACCAGCGTGGCTGCTGTTCAGCTTAGCCAAAGGTTAGTGGCATAGAGGAGAGTGGCATGGAGTAGAGTGGAATGGCAAAGAGTGGAGTAGTGTGTCGTAGAGTGGCGTGGCATTGAGTGGCGTGTATTGGAGAGGCATAAAGTGGAGTCGTGTAGAAAGTCGTACTGTGGCGCAGAGTGGTCTGGTTTACAGCGCAGTAGCGTAGAATGTTGGAGAGTGCAGGGGTGCAGAGAGGGGTGCAGAGTGGCAGAGAGGGGAGCAGTGTGGCAGAGAGGGGAGCAGTGTGGCAGAGAGGGGAGCAGTGTGGCAGAGAGGGGAGCAGTGTGGCAGAGAGGGGAGCAGTGTGGCAGAGAGGGGAGCAGAGTGGCAGAGAGGGGAGCAGAGTGGCAGAGAGGGGAGCAGAGTGGCAGAGAGGGGAGCAGAGTGGCAGAGAGGGGAGCAGAGTGGCAGAGAGGGGAGCAGAGTGGCAGAGAGGGGTGCAGAGTAAAATATAGTGGCATAGAGTGTAGTGCTACAGAGTGCATTGGTGTAGAGTGTAGTGCTGCAGAGTGCATTGGTATAGAGTGGAGTGCTACAGAGTGCAGTGGCGTAGAGTGCATCAGCATAGCTTGCAGTAGTGCAGAGTAGATTGGCATTGAGTACAGTGACGTAGAATACAGTTTTGCAGAGGTAGAGCAGCGTGAAGTAGAGAGGCATGGTGTAGCGTGCATTGGCATAGAGTGTTGCAGAGTATTGTGGCATAGAATTTAGTGACAAAATGTAGCGTAGAATTCAGGGACATGGATTAGATTGAAGCATAGTGGAGGGGCGTAAATTGCAGGGGTGCAGAGTGGAGTAGCGTAGAGTGGCAAAGAGTAGAGTGACAGAGTAGAGTGTCGCGTCGCAGAGGTGATGCAGAGTGCATTGGCATACAGTGCAGTAGTGGCGTACAAATCAGTGGCAGAGTGCAGTGTTGCAGAGTAGTGTCGTAGAGTGCATTGATGTACAGTGCAGTGGAAGAGAGTAGACAGTTTCAGAGTAGATTGAAGTCTCGAAGAGTGGAGTGGTGCAGGGTAGAGTGAAATGTCATAGAATAGTTTGTCGTAGAGGGTAATGGCATAGAGTTAAGTGGTGTAGAGTAGTGGCATACAGTGCAGAGTAGTTCAAAGTGGCATATGGTGGACTGGCGTAAGGTGAAGGGGCATAGAGATGAGTGGTACAGAGTTGAGTGCATTGGCGTGGAGTGCATTTGAAAAGAGTGCAGTGTTGCAGTGACGTACAGTGAAGTGGCACAGAGTGAAGTTGCCCAGAGTCGAATGGAGTGGCCCAGACTGGAGTTACATAGAGAGCATTGCCACTGAGTAGACTGGTGCAGAATAGAGAGGCTCACAAAAAATTCTTCCCTAGTGCAAAAGGTCCCTTGTGTGTACAGTTGACCCCAAGTGATCCGAGACAGTTTCCGTAACATCCGACAGCATCCCCCACCCCCCCCTCCTGTGTAACAGGGATTTCACGTCATCCCCACAGAGGTGCTAGGGGTGAGTATAATAGGGGGCTCTGTAGTCTCAGCGGCAGGTCCCACCAAGCGCGAATGGTGCATTGGACAGTAGTGGAGGCCAGGGGTCTAGGTACAGTGGGGGCACTCAAGTATGCAGAGAAAGGAGTGGGAGCCATATATCCATCTTCCACTGCCAGGGGGGCGGGGGGGGGGGTGTACCAAGAATGTCGCAAAGTGAGCCTGAACGCAGATAAAATATAATTTAATATCAGGGACCTCTAGACCTCCAGCGTCAAAGGGACGCGTGAGGATCTCCCACGCCAGTCTAGGCCGCCTCCCGCCCCATGTCAATTTGATCAGCTGTGATTTGATACTGCTAAAAAAAAAAATGGCAGCTCGGAGCATATGGTATGTTAGTAAACAGGTTGAGAAGCTTAGGTAAGATCACCATCTTAAGCAAAAAGATTCTGGCGACCATGGACAAGGGCATCGCAATCCATCTGGTTATTTTGTCTGTCAATTGATCCAGTATGCGGCCATAGTTGTCCCTCATCAACTCTTCCCGGCAGCGGGAGACTCGAATGCCCAAATACGTAACCGATTCCGCGCACCAAGTCAGCGGATTCTCAGGCTCAAAACTCGGGGTGGAGTCAGTTAGTGGGAATATCTGAGACTTTCCCCAATTCACCCTTACCCCCGACAGTCTGCCGAACAATATCATTATTCGAAGGATTGGATTAAGGCTTACGTCAGGATCTGGCAAATATAGCGTCAAGTCATCCGCGTTTAAGGATATTAAAATTTGTCTCTCCGGGTAGATCAGGGCGTGCTCCCGATGGGGTTGCCTGATTTTAACCGCCAATGGTTCAATGGCTAGAACAAATAGAAGGGGTGACAAAGAGCACCCCTGTCGGGCGCCCCTGGTGATCACAAAGGGAGTTGATCTTGCACCATTAACAAGGATCCGTGCCTGCAGGCCTGAGTACAGCAAGTTGATTCAAGCCAAAAAGGGGGGGGGGGGGGGGGGGGGAAACCCCATGCGCTGCAGTACAAAGGCAAGGTAGTCCCATTACAGGGAATCAAATACCTTAGTGGCGTCCAAGAATATTGCTGCAGCGTTGGACTCCGGGTCCATGTCCTGCAGTAACGCAAACAGCGTGCGTAAGTTGTGGGATGTACCTCTAGTAGGTACAAAGCCCGACTGGTCCGGAAGAACCAATACGGTCATCAGGGGGCTGATGCGGTTAGCCAATAATTTAGCTAGGATTTTTCCATCCACGTCGATTCAAGAGAGGGGCCTGTACGAATCGCAATGTCTAGCATCTTTACCTGGCTTGGGTATGGAGATAATGTGGGCCTCTCGCATAGAGGGGGAGAGCACACCAAACTCCCTAGCCTCCTCAAACATGTCGCAAGATCGGGAGTAGCAGGTGATGAAAGGTCTTATAGAATTCCACCAGGAGGCCATCCGGCCCCGGTGCCTTCCTGGATGCCAGTTGCATTTGTGCAGCAATCATCTCATCATCCTCGTGGTGACTAAACAAAAATTCCCGTTGGCCATCCCCTAACCACGCAATCGGAGTGTCTTCAAAAAAGGACTCAAACTCAGAGTGATCCCTTTGAGTCTTATACAGACTTTTATGAAAGCACCGGAAGGTTGCCACTAAATCCTCTGTGTCTCTATGGATCTGACCACCTGCATCCTCAATCTCTAGAACTGTATTCGAGAACCGAGGGGGCCGGATTAGGGATGCCAGCGCCCTACCTGGCCTGTCTCCCTCCCCGTACCAGCGTGCCCTGAAGTATTTTACCCAAAATTTACACCCGCTTTCCGCAGTGTTTTGGTACTCCTCCAGTGTGCTTCTAAACTGTCTGCAGTTCGGGGGTCGGCGCTGTCTGGAGTCTCATTTCGATATGTTTAAGGTCGCCCTCAAGTCTCTGCAGTCTGGCCCTGATATCTTTCAGGATCCCCCCACTCTTGGCAATGCACAGGCCTTGAATAGTTACTTTAAATGCCTCCCAAATTGTGGAGTAGCGCACGACCGAGTTTTTATTACGCAGGGCTCGACCAATCCATTCGCCCCCTCGCATTTGCGAGGGAGAATTGATGAGCACAAGCTATTTTTAGGTCCTACTCGCCCTTTCTGGCGAGTAGGAAGAGAAACTAACTTTTGTCCTCTGTCTGTAAAAACGAAGCAAAAGTGACAAGATTACAAGATTTAAAGGCATTTTTATTGCTCACAAAGGGAATGAGCAATAAAGATGCCTTTAAATCTTGTTATCTTGTCACTTTTGCTCCGTTTTCGGAGACGGAGGTCAAGTAAGTTGAAGTGAGGTCGAGGGGATTTTCCAAGGCACTAGACCTGCAGGACTAGTACCATTTTTCGAGCCCTGTTACGCGAAAAGAAATCTATGATCTCCTGTTCCAGTTCTTGTTTAAACACTGGGTCAAGCAAGGATTGTGGATTCAGGCACCAATTCGAGAATGGAGAGCTTTCATGCGGAGGGGTAAGAACCATGAGTACCGGGGAATGGTCTGAGTAGGTGAGAGGGAGATGGAGGGTGCGTGTCAGCCATGGAATAAGCCCTTTAGTTATGAGCCACATGTCAATTCTGGACCAGGAGGCTCGAGCCGTGGTGAAGCAGGTCCCTTCCCTCAGCACTGGGTGCGTATGTCGCCGCCATGCATCAACGAGCTCATGATCATCAACGATCATTTTTAAAGTGGATTGGGATGCGGACCAGTGGCGTGGTTGCGGATGTGAGCGGTCAAGAGCAGGCTCAATGGTGACATTTAGATCTCCTCCCCAGAGCAAGTGTGTAGAGCCTATTTCCAGGATTTTACCCCAGAGTAGTCTAAAAAATTCAGGATCATCGGAATTGGGCCCATAACATGAAACAAATGTAAAGGTCTCTGCGGCGAGTCTGCCTCAGACAATGGCATAACGACCCTGCTTATCTACCAGAGACCCTATAGGAGTGTATGGAAGCGTTTTCTTCACGAGAATGCACATGCCTCGGGCATACGAGGAGTAGGAAGAGAAACTGGCATAGCTGGCCCAGCGAGATGCAAATGTAGGAGTAGCGTTGGGATTAAAATGGGTTTCTTGCAACATCGCGCAGTGTATATTGTGACAATCTAAATACCCCAGGATGTGGCGGCGCTTGCGCGGGTCACCCAGTCCTCACACGTTCCATGTGAGGAACTGGTAGGTAGGCTGAGTTGGGGGGATCAGTCATGGCGGCCGACATAATAATACACGTGCGTCTGCAATGTGTATCAAGTGGAATCGGTAGAACGGTCGCGCACCCAAGGTCTGATGGCCAGCGTCTTGTGGCAAGGTCTTAAGCTGTACGGTTCTGTGGCAACTAGTAAACTTCCCCCCCCACCCCCCTCCCACATCAGCAGCCCAATCCTGCCATGGCCCCCTTACCTCCTTCCCCTCCCACAACTCCGTGTCTCCAAAGACACTTCCCCTTCCATCAAAACAATAAGACTGAGGGAGAAAATCAAACAACTAAACTTCTCTACCTCAGTCGAAGAGTACGAACAGTAGGTAGGGCTCACCTAATGGGTGGGTTCCAGAGGGTGTCCAGAGCCTCCTCGCAGAAGCGAGGGCATTCGGGCTACATTAGAAAGTCATCTCGTGCCACTTCATATAGTCAGTCTATGGCTTAATGGGTAACCAATGCGAAGGAAAGGCAATTTAACAGGATAAAGTCATTACCAGCGCGTAGGTCACAATACTGGGACAAAGAATCCCACCCCAGGAGTCCATATAAACCATCCTGCTCGGTATCCGCGACGCAGGTCCCCCCTCTGGCGCGCCCACCCGCCCCTTCTTCCTGGGGGCGAAGAGGAGATGCGCGGGCCGCCGGCTGCTTTGGGAAGCTTTTAAGAAAGACTTATGCCTTTTGGCGGGTATTGAAAAACATTTGTTTCCCAGAATGCGTGATTTTAAGCCATGCCGGGAAAAGCATAGCGTATGGCAGATTAAGCTGCTGCAGTTTCTTTTTACCTGAAATAAACGTTCTCCTCTGCTCCTACACTGCCATGGTGAAATCGGGGTAAAGGGAGATTTCCATACCCTCAAATCGAAGCTGCCCGAGTTACCTGGACAGGTGAAGGGCAGCGTCCCGATCTCGATAATTCAGCATCTGGGCTATGATCTGCCGGGGAGCTGCACCTGGGACAGGTCGTGCAGACAGGATGCGATGCGCCCCCTCCACCACCAAGACCGGCGAGAACGCCTCCCGTCCAAACAGCGTTATAAGGAGACACTCGACAAATTCCTCCATTCGTCCGGTCGCAGTCGTCTCAGATATTCCAAGGATTCGGAGGTTATTGCAGCAACAGCGGGATTCCAAATCCTCATTTTTGGCTGCTATTACCTTGATAGCCCTCTCCATGTCCGAATTCCGGGATGTGGTAGCAGTGACAGTGCCCTCGAGGTCCGAGATACGACACTCCGCCTCCGTCAGCTGGTCCTCATGTTTATCTACCCTGTGCGTAACCCCGTCCAGCCGCACGTTCATAGAGTCCATCTTGGGTTCGATGGAGGTCAAGCTGGACTGCATGATAAGCAGGAGTTCCATCAAATCGGCAGTGGAGGGGGTGGGGATTCCACGTGATCATCCTCCTGTTCCGCCTGTGAGCGGGTAGTCTTTCGTGCTTCGAAAGTCAGCTTTGGCTGGCGGCCGTCCGGCTTCCCCATTTTCAGAGGCTGGGATGTGCGATATTGTGCTGACGCAATAGGGGAGGGGGACCACGCACGAGCGCCAGGCTCCTCACTATCTCTCCTCCCCGAGTATATATCGTATCGTAAATGTGCACCTCACATCATGTGTATATTACTGCTTCGGTGCGCACATAGATTTTTATATAGAGGGGTATCCTTCTGCCAATACAGCCATACCAAGTGTCATGTGCATATGTGTATGTTTAAGTTAATTTCAGTTTCTTATGTAAACAAATCCTCCTTTCAACCTTTGTCTCATCTTTTCCCTCTATGACTCATCCCAAAACTTTATGACTACTATGAACCCCCAAATATCCTTCTCAAACTTTTCACTCCTTTTAAGGTTGAGTCTAGAGGCAACACGCATGCACAGCTCTGCGAAGCATTCTGAATCCATCTGAGTGCACAGACCACACCCATGCTTCCTATTTGTTGCTTAGTGTGCCTGTTTCAAATGTGGTTTCTTTTTATTCGCAAGACACTACTCTTTATCCCACCTCTGGGTGTGTTTTCTCTTTAGTGGGGACTGCCCCTGTTACAAGTGCCCTTACACTTGAATTAATTTATCATTTGTCCGGCGCACTCTTTCATTGAATGGTACTGCACGGTTTCTTGGTAGCCCGTGTCTGATCTCATTCCCTTTACGCAGATTTATGATATGCTTCTACCACAGAGTGCTACCCGTTGTCTGTCTTATTCCTGCTTTAAGGTGTAGGTAAAACCTCGAGAAAAAAATGCAACTATTATGGTGGTTGAAAGTGTCTTGCTGTTGCATGGCAACTAGGTCCACCCATTAATCACGGGCCTCCGCAGTGCTCTGTCAGGTGTGCTGCTGGATGTGCACAGGTGGGTCAAACATCCAGCAGTGAGTCCCGAAATAAGACAGCACAATCTGTACAGCTTGGATTAGGAGCCGTGGGATTTGGGGGGGGGGGGGGGGGGGACACGCAATAAGCCACACACCTTGTTTCTACATGGAATATAGCTGATGCGTGCCTGATGTGACCTGTGTCCAGCCATTCCTTGCCACTATCTGGAGCAAGCTTCCTGTGCCTTCAGCAGACTACATGGAACCTCGCCGAGAGCTGACCTTCCGGTCTGAGTGAAGGCTCCCTCAAGCTGAACACATTGTACTAGGGGCAGCAGCATTCCTGTCACAGTAGTCTTGTGAAGAGCAGAACGAATTCCAGACACTGCTGCCGTACTAAAGTTTCACTATTTAAATTGAGTAAACGATTTAAGTAGTACTTGCGCAGTCCCCTGTGATTCAAAGCGGCAGCAGTTTCACAGCTACCCACCCCTCTCCCCCTCTGTCCCAAGGGGCCACCTGCACTTTAATAAGACTCAGTGGCTGTATGCATATCACTAGGGTTTTTCCTGCAGTGCCGCAGGTTAGCTACACTCCGGGCCACTGGAATTATGTGTTTGTGCCGTCACAGTGTTTTTCATATAAATAGGAATGTCAAAATCTATCATCTACTGTATAATCTGCAGATTTTAACAGAAAAAAAATGATTCTAGCTTAAACGGTCTAAAAGTTATCAAAAACGTAGCCACGTATGTTGCTGCACAGTGGAAGGCAATTTGCATTGTTTGACTGGTTACCTTTCTGTAGCTTATTACTATATTTGGGAGAGAAACCAACACGAATGATGTGCAACCTATGCCCAGACACGGGTAACAAGAGTTAAAATGAGAAAATAGTAACACAGAATGTACCACATGCTGCATAATTTGACTTTTCTTTCCACTTACTTTAGTCAACCCTGCAACATAATGGCCCGCTGCTGCCACATAATTCCAGTGACTCTGGCTATACTTCACTTAGCCTGACAGCGGCTCAAAATTATTACATACTTGCAATGAACAACTTTAAGCAGAATACTACCAATATATAGCCAAAATACACAACTTTTATGTTTTTACACATTATTTAACTCTTTTGCAGTTTCCCACAAGAATGGTATTGTAGTTCGCTACAAAGTATTAATATTTGTGATTGAAGAGCAACTCACTCAATATAAAATAATACTTTATAGTGTGATACTTACTGTTGTTTGCCCTTAACTTAACATACATCTTTAGTTTATATTGTGTGATACCACATGCTTGCAGTGATAAAACAGTTAAACTATATGCCCACCAGTGCTATTTGCTATTCCTGTCGCTGGAATCCTAGTACTCACTGAAGGCAGCACACATAATGGGGCCACTTATCAGTAATAGCTTGCCGACCCACCCATCCCCTAATGCTGTTATGTGGAATGCATAAGCCATCATTAGTGCAGTTTCACTGCTCTACAGTGCAGGTTAACTGACCCACGTTATCATGGCAGTCCATTAAGGGTATCTTCTATGCTGATAAAAGAAATTTGATGGGAGCGATATTTCACATTTATTTGCAGCATTTAGTGTTTCCACATAAAACTACTTAAGTATAAAGAGCATACTCGAGGGTAAAAGGTGCAGTCATTAGTCCTATGTCTTCTGAGCCTCTATGCCTTCTTCCGTGTGCTGGCCACCAAGTGTCTTTTTGGTTTGAATTTTAAAACAAAAACACAATTGTTAAAGTGCTTCAAGCCACACGATGGTTGGTGCCTGCAAACTGACTCCACATACATACAAACCATAACACATGGGATAAAGACATTGTCATTTACAGAGCCAATAGCTCCAACTCCAGCAAATGTGAGACCGACTGCATTGCAAATGCTTGCTTAGCCATGTCACCCACGACTACTACTTACAAAAATAACCTACTACTTCCCCTTTAAAACCCACTCCTATCATTCTATATCTGTTCTAAACTCAACTAAACACACAGGCAATCAAGAGCACAAACCTAACACAACTAATGCACAAAGAAAAGAAAAATGTTATACTAATCTAATAATTAATAACACCTAATCTTGGGTTTCGGGGTAGCGTGCTGATCGCTGCAAAGAGCTTCAGCGGATTGGCAGTGCAGTAGGCGCTATATAAATACAATTCACAATTACGTTGACCAAAAAACCTTGCAAATGAAGCACGTTCTCTTGAGCAGAAGCAACTTATAATGAGCGATAGGGGTTTAAGAAGAAGTACATGAAACGCAATGTCCGCCAGTTAAATACGAAGAGGATATTGTAACGAGCTAAAAACGCACTAAGAGAATGGAAAGGACCAAACGGATAGAGAAAACTATAATTTAAAGAAACTTAGAAGGAGGACCATGGTCTCGTAAGGGCAATGGCTTCGTTAAAGGATGGATTGCCAGAAACCGTGGCTTCAAAATGCTATAAAAATAGGGGTGTTAAATGATAGGGGCCTTTTAAAGGGAGCAGAAGAGACACATGTTTGAATACGGAGTTTCGAGAGAGAATGAGGTTTGATTAAAGGGAATACATAGGGAGTGATAGGGCAGCACACAGTCGGACAGGGCTACTTTGGGAGGGGTGCGGCTTTATAGATAGGAAGGCCTTATGGGGAGAGAAGAGAAAACGAACACAGTATCCAAGCTTAAAACCGAAAGACACAAGGAAGGAAAAAACCCCTCTCTGCCTCGGTATCTCCCCTCATTATAGTACCTGAAGGCACCCCTGAGTTGCCCTGGGGCTCCAGCTCTCCGGTCCCTGGGCGCGGGACTCCGCAGCCCTGTCCTCAAGACTTCGGACTCGAAGGAAGAGCACCAGCACCACTTGCTTTGAGTTGGGGGTGGGGCCGGGAAGAAAAACGTTGCGTTTCACGCCTCGACTTCACTTGTTCATTATTGAATCTCAGGAAGTACTGATAAGTACAAGTCCAGAACAGCGGCCATGGATGGGTCAGGCACTGTAAAAACATTTAAATAATCTCTCAACGTCACAATCATGAACCAATAAATGCATGAAAATCGTTGAGTAGTCCAATTCTGTCCCGGAAACAGTTTCTACATTGTAATAGGTCACTTTCACATTGAACACATAGTGGTTTCGTAGAAAGAGAGGATGTGATCTGACGGCTAGACTGCCGACTTTGGAGCTGGATCCTGGGAACGCAAGGTTCGAGCCTCGGGGTCGCGTCCACATCCTGTGATTCTGGGCAAATCACTTAATCTCCCTTCGCCTACCAAAACAAGCATTAGCAATGCAATAGGTCTCGCATTTAAGCGAGTTTAAGCTATTGGCATTGTAAATGACAATGCCTTTTATGTATGTTTTAAAAACCAAAATTTAAATAAAAGGCATTGTCATGTACAATGCCAATAGCTCAAAATCACGTAAATGCGAGACCTATTGCATTGCAAATGCTTGTTATACATTGCTTGCAGACAAAGACTTTCACTGCTTTGTAGCGCTGTAAATACCAGATGTTACAATTACTGAACTCAGTGGCACTTGTTTTACCTGATCTAGAAGTAAAAAAAGCATTTGCAATGCAATAGGTCTCGCATTTACGTAAGTTTGAGCTATTGGCATTGTAAATGACAATGCCTTTTTTAATGATTTGGTTTATAAAACATAAATAAAAGGCATTGCAATTTCCGATGCCAATAGCTTAAACTCGCGTAAATGCGAGACCTATTGCATTGCAAATGCACCCATGGGAAGTGACAACAAAAACTAGTTTGAGAATTACACAACTCAAGGTCCTGAACAGGACATATTTCTCCAGACCCCAACTGTGCACAATGGGACTGGCAGGGAACCCCAATTGTGTGAGGTGTTGGGAGGAGAAGGGTACCTTCTTCCACTCTCTCTGGTCCTGTCCACATATACAGACATACTGGAAGGAAGTAGTTGCAGATCTGGCGGAGGTCTTAAAGGCTCACATCCCATCTATACCACAATCTACACTTTATAGAATACCAGGAGATGTTGATATACCCTGGTGGCTGCTCATATTCTGTGTACTGGTCATCTGTGAAGACACAATATACATGGCCAGTAAATGGGGGAGCCCACCCCCCCACACACACACCCACAAGGGCCTAGTAGGGAAATGGTATGATGTGCAGTATGGAAGTCGAAAAAGTGGCCTATGAAGCCAGGTGCTGCCCACGGAAATTTCAGAGAGTGTGGGACAATGGCGTGCACACCAAGGCCTGGACTGGATTTGCGCGGTCCCCTCAGGGACCCCCCCCCCCCAGGAAGAGGGGTGCACAGGAACAGCTGAAGAGAGGGGAAGCCTGGATCGAGATATGATTAGAGGGGTTGGGAGGGAGACACCTGGCACCCGGTCATGTCGCAATAGACTTGTATCGTGACTTAGTATGAGGGGGTCTGTTTGTTTACTCCAGACACTGATACAAGTGTAATAGTGTTATGATATATATATACACACATATAAACACATATATATATATATATACATATATATATTTTTTTAAACTGGGTATTTATTGGGTGAGTTTCTCGTTGTGAATGCTTACGGAGTAGGGATGGTGTGAATTATGTCTTGATAAAGACAGAAACAAATATCTTGAAATGCTGGTGCCATAAAAGGTTTCTGCAACGCAAAGACAGCAAATCTGAGCTATTGCACTTTCAAAATGTACGCACCTATACAATGAGCACTATCTCCATTTCAAACGGTGCAACTTTTCTCAAGCGGTAGGATGCATGAATCACGGCAGCAATTAACATAATAGAAAAATCAATAAAATGGTTTCAAGATTCACAGTAAAAATTGAATATGATTCACCTATAACACGTGGGTCCTCTATTAGACGTCCTACATTTTTTTCACCCACATACACTAACAAGTAAACAGCAGAAAAATGTACAAGTCAAAACAGATTGCCCAATGAAGGTTGGGCATTTTAAACATAGCGGGGTACAATGGGGTAATGGTGGATTACACATACGGCCCTTTCCATGTCCACACTTTCCGACTGGCACGCACAAGCAAAACTTGTCCTCACAGCCAAATGTCACGTGGAAACCAGACAGATCAAATACCTCAGAGATTACCCCTGCCTTTAATGAGGCTTAAAGAACAACTTTCCAATCACTGAAATCCATTGATGGTTGTTACCTCTTCTGGGTATGTCTGTTTTCCAAGTTCAAGTGAGGAACTGAACCAGGCCATGGATGAAACCATGGAAATACTATGTCGAAAGTTGTCCTTTCTGCATAAAATAATCCTTGCATTTGCTTAGGCAACTTCTATCTTGATAATAAGGCATTATGACGGCCTCTGCCCAATCTTGCTTTCTGTCATAAATCTAAGCAGCAGCGTCACTATGCGGGGGGGTGCGGACCGCACAGGGTGACACCCTCACATGGGGTGACACCAAGAGGGCCGGTGTGCGCCTAGCAACCTAACCTTTCAGGAGGTGGAGGTGCCTGTGCGCAGCGCGCACTATCTCCTCTCCTTTCTTTTATTTGCTTCCCTGTGAAATGGATCCAAAAAAGAAAATCGCTTTTGCCAGAAATCAATGTCGTATTTTTCTGACATTTAATTCCAGAGTGCAGCATCTGGAATAAAAGTTTAAAAATATGAAAAATAAATAACTAAATAAAGTAAGACAGAGTGGTAGCAAACTGGCCAGATTGATTTTATTCACACCCAAACACATTAGCGCCACTTTTACAGAGTTTGCCAGTGAAGCGCTATTTTTGTTGTCTTGGCTTTGTTTTCCCTGGGCTTGGAACTAGTGCACCAATCCTGGAGGTACTGCAATGTGAGGATTGAAAAACAAAATTTGTACTGCTGCTCTGTATCTAGGGATGTTGTCTTTTTTTACCATACTGCTTACGTTTTGTAAGGATATAAGCAATGGCCATTGAAATGGGTCCATTCAGGGCCCTGTTGTCATGTCCTTAACTTTTCAGGCAAAAGCACTCACTGATTTCTGAACAGTGAGTGTAAAAGCGTTAAGGTAACCATGTTGTTCCTGCTTACATTTCACATGGTTTGCAAAATTTTGCATTCCCTATGATTGTTTGCTTTTTCCAGGATGCTGTCACTTTTTTTTGTAGGCCACATATTGCTCTTGCCCAGTGCGTAATTTAAATTGAGCAGCATCCAGGTGTTTATAGCCGGCAACAATTGGGTTGTAGTTGAAGGCAGTCTGAGTTTTTCTCAGTGGGGTAGTATGGTGTTCAGTGGGGGAGAGGATGTGGCACTATAGCCAGAGCTGCTGAATTTGGAACTGGGGAACCAGGTTCAGCCTAAATAACCAGTCCGCCAGACCACTCTCCTGAGAGAGCACTATCTCATGCTAGACCTTAGAAGGCTTCGCAAGACATTAGAAGCTCCGGTGTCGTAGCACCAGCAGGTGGACCCTAGCATGACATGCGTAGGTTAACCTTCAAGGCTTGTCCACCACTATTCATACTGAAGTTCACCTCCAGTCTTGCGGGCAGGCCTATGAAGCAGTACACCCTAGAACAACAGTGACCCTGTCACTGAGATCACAGGGCCCTTGAGAAGGGCCATCTCTAGGGCGGTGCAACCGGTGTGACCGCACCAGGTGCTGACTTTAGGTGGAGGCATCATTTTTGCAAGTATATTATGGTTTTAAAAGCACGTGCTGCCTCCTTCCTGGCCTCCAGTAATTTTCGGTAACAATAAAAATGTCATGATGACTCTGATGATTAATGTTCTTCCTAGAGAGAGATCGGAATTTTGTCTAATGGAAGATTTGACTCATGGAAAGGTAGCTCAGAGGGTTAATGTACCTGCTGCAAAGAACATGTACCATGCAGATCACAAAGTGCACATAATGTAAATAGGCCAGTGGGCTACTGCTTTTGTCAGAGAGATCCTTTTGTTACTTGCAGTTTATAAGTTAAAATCCTAACATAGAACAGTGAGCTATTAACTGTCATCTACTCCGCAGCAACACAAGTCACATTTTTTATTAACTTTAGATACGTTTGAGCTACAAACAATTTATTAGTTGAAATGGTCAGATCATGCTGCAGATCTTGCATTATGAGGCAAATATGGCAGAGCCGTTATTATTTAGAAAACATTTGCAAACTAGGATTTTTAGCCATTCATGTTTGAACTGCTGTTTTGGAAAAGGGAGAAGTGCTGATGACAGAAACTCCATGGCTCGGAGACAAATGGCTTGTGCTTCCACATTTTATCGTATTTGGGGACATTCTGTGATTAGAAGCATATCCCACTTTGTGAATACATTTTACTGTCAATAACTCATTATAACCATACATAATCATGTGTATCCATTGGTTGATAAAACTGGGCAGTGAAACCAAACAAATACAAAAAATTGGGATGTTGGCGCATTCTAGCCACGCCTCTGGCTCTGCCCACTGATCCAATCCTTGGGTTATTCCCGCCCTCTGATTCTCCGCCCACAGTTCCCCTACTTTTTTCCCCCAATTTAACCACTGATATATTGTGTTGCTGGATAGTGGGAACACCACACCAGTAAAAAGTACCATACCTATGATATTATAAATTCCAATAAACTGTTGACTAGCAGGTAGCCCACTGTACAACCTGATTAATGAGTCATTATCACACTGTTGTTAACAGGCACATTTTGTAAATATAGGACCTACATTTACAAACGTTACTAAGGATTCTTTATTTACCAACTGTGTCCACTGGCGGACTCGGAGTGGAGGAGGTCCATGCGGTAAGTCGTGAGGGGGTGACACCATGAGTTACCCGCACCGGGTGACAACAACCCAAGTGACGCCACTGAATCTAAGTGGCTCCATTCCAACTCAATATATGCAGTCAGACGTGTTGATTTTAGGCAATAGTACCATTTATGAAACTTTTTGGGAGCCCACACTTATAATACAAAAGATGAAAGAACAATATCCCAGAAGTCAATGTGCTACTTACCAACAAGCCTAGACTGAATGAAGGTGGCAGATTTAACAGGGGATAACTTGGCATAACTGAAGGCATAAAACATGGGGAAACTTGGCAGTACTGTGGTCACGTGCCAGTGTCCTCTCCGAAAGACATACAGCATTGTAACAAATGAAATGGAGACAAGACCGAGGAATAACTTAGTCCCATGCCAGATTACCTGTACAGCCAACCCAACACCAGCACTGAATTGCATGATGAAAAGTAAATATGAAATAGTTTCAACAAATTTAAAAAAACTGAGCTAATATAAGCATTTTACTCCAAGAAACCATGGTTTAGCGTATCTGACAAGCTGTAGGTCTTTGCCATCCAGCACTTACATATGTGTGCATGTAACTGGTGCGCCTGCCAGAATAGCATTCCATATGGCAACCATTTTAGATGAGGCAATACACCCTAGTCTGCCTCTTCCAGCTAAACTTGCTGCGTTGCTTTGATAATCCTAAGCAAGTCATGCAGCATTGGGCAAGACATACTGTTTATTACCATTTTTTGTTTCAATATGTTTACGTTTTTTAACTTAAGTATACTCTAACAACTGCATTAAATTTGCCATAACAAATCAATTTATCCCCGAAAAGCATGGCCTGTATCCACAAACCCAGCAACACATTGTGCCATGAGAACTCGATTTTGCAGATGAAGTAAATGAACCGAGACAACATTCACAAAACAGTTCATGACTGCCCTTAGGGTTGCAGTGCCTCATCCATGTCTCTTAAATGTACCACCTGTCCTACTAAGTTCAACAAAACCTTTTCTTGCTTTTCCAATAACCTGGTCCCCCACTACCATCGTCTCGTTACGCCTACTCCGTTCCTTCCCTCTCCCTTAGCACCATAACATTTACGAGTATTTGCCAGGCTCCATAATGTGATTAACATATCAATATGCCCTCACAGCCTCGAAACTTATACAATGATAAATTCCCAAACTGCCCCTACTTACTTCGCGATACCACTATACTCCATTCAAATACATTTTCCGAATTTACGACGCATCTTCCCCTTCGCATGACCCTCCCCAGAACACAGCACAGCATGCTGGCGGTGCCGTGCCCGGTGTTGTGTCTAGAAACTGTTCATCTTTCCCGAACACCCTGGGTTCTTCGGACACTATCATCCGACCCGTGTATCAGCGCAGCTCACCAGGGAGCCAAGATCCTGGCGTGAAAGGTGCGGCTGCCCCAAAGTCACTCCCGGCTCGTCGCCTGCCATGTTGCGTGAGAAGTGGTTAAGGAGTCCAACACGGCCGCCTGAGACAGCAATAGGAAACAAAGGACCGCTCTCCTAGATTTGCCCGAGGATGCACGCTGGTCCAGCGTCTTAGTATTGATGGCTTCTGTTGACACTGCACCGGAGAAAGGTAGTTTAGTCAGTGAAAAACACTTTTCAATCGGACGAAGAGAGCCCCAGTCAGGACCCCTTCTGGCCCGTTTTTTTTTTACAAAGATCATCCAATGGGTGATGCTATGAATAGAAAGCCGCTTCCGCAGCCCCATGCGTACTGTATCTACACAAACAAAGAGGAAGGACTAAACACAAGTGAGTTCCTCAGATAAACAAGCGCCGACGTTTTTGTTCAGCTTTTTCTGCCATAGCCTAGCCTGCTAAAAGGTTTCTTATCTTTATGGGGCCATGTGTTTGGCCCCATAAAGATAAGAAACCTTTTATTTCAGAAGGAAAGCAGGTGAGGCCGTCTAAGTGGGACGGCAGAAAAAGCCAAGCGAAAACGTCACAACAAGCTCTTTCCCAATGGCTGGCCACCGTTTAGCATAAACGGTGACGCCAGCCAATGGTAAAGAGGGTCGGGGCTTAATGCCCCTTACTGAAAATACCCTGTCAACACTAAATCTCGCCAGCGAGACTGCGCATGCGCGCAGCCTGCGCTAGGCGAGACCTAAAAACTCAGAAGCATCCGTGTTCAAACTAGTGTGAACCTCTGCAGCGAGCGCGCTAACCCCGGAGCTGGCAGAGTGAGCACGTCAAAGAATCAGGGGAAGACAGGCCTAGGCTTGGGTGCCACTGCGGTATGTGGATATCCACGCACGGGCACCCGGTGGGTTGTCCCTGGACCCGACAACCACAGGGCGGGTGTCCCGAAGATATGCCCTAGTACCACAAGGTAACATGGCGAACTCTGAGGTAGAAAGCAGCGATGGCCGTCTTATGTCTCAGCGCCAGGAAAATACTGCAGGGTTCAGATGCAGAAGGACGTAAAGCAGGCCCCTGCAGCCCATACGGTGCAGGAGGGTCCCTCGACCCTCGGGGAAGGGGGGAGGCAACTACTGGGGGGCCCCTAGTGAGACAAAGGCAAATGCATATCAGTAGCATATAGGAAACGTAGGGGGGAGGGTCTCGTCCTATTATCAGGGGCTTTCATTTTGAGTTACGATACTGTAGATAACGTGTCAGGTGTGACTGGCATAGGGGCACAAGTGGGCATAGCCTGGCATTGGGCATTGCTTCTTGTTGTCTCTAGCCCCTTAGACTTCTTTTTACGGGTACAGTGCATGAGGCAGTCAGGTTACCAACCCTGTTCTGAGTAGTGTCTGCCGGCCAGTAGACTGTATTGCATTCACCCCCGCCTACTCTGTTACTTTACAGAGTACAGCTCGGCGCAGACTAGCCCATGCATGGGTTCGCCTATCCCAGTGACCAGAAAGGAGTCCAAAAGCATGCATTTTTTAAACATTTTGCGTCCTTGTGTAATGTAACCAGTGCTCAGGTAAAGCGCTCCAATACCTTCAGGTCGAGTTTGCGCTATAAATAAATAAAAGACGTTTGGCGAATACCAAACATAGGAATGATTTAAACCTGTTGCTTTCCAAGCTTATGTTCCTTGCCACATTATCTATCGATAAGTGTTTGCAACTTAGGCTCCCCTTAACCAGGTAAACCACTACCTTTATTGCTTCCCTTTCTATGCTTTGACATGTAAAATATGTCATTTTCGTTTCCCTGTTGTAGTGATCCTTTTATCTGAATCTAGGCTTGTTTTTGCCCCGATGCGGGACGTATATAATATATGTTCCATTTTATATTTGATTTCTAGACTAATTACCTGGATTTATTTTCCCGTTCCAGTGGGGACCAAACATTATCTCGTTCTCTTCATTCTATGGCCCTTGTGAGGACTCCATCTATATACAGCTTACGCTGAATAATATGCTGCATGGCTACACACTTATAAAGGTCCAAAGGCAAGACATTTGGTAAGGTTGAACTGTTTTGCATGTGGCCGGTGCAGGGGTAGCAGTAAATGCTAATATCGTACTGACCGTGTTTTTTGAGTGGTAGCAGGAAGGTGGCATTGACTAGTGCATAGCTAGGCACTGTGTGATGTGGGCTACATTAGATTGTTTTACGGTTTGGGTGCCAGAGCTTCTTACACCGCTGGTTGCAAGGCTCGACCAAGCGCTGAGTTACAGAAGTGGTTCCTACCCTAGTTGACTTGGGCAATGTCGTTCTAATCAGTAAATGGAACGGCACAATCTGTGTGAAGGAAAATATATATTTGTGCAAGCTAATACAATACAAGCTTGGATTATTTTACCGACTAGACGTACGAAATGCGCCCGATCTCTGAAGATGAGCAGTACTTGGGTGGGAGAATGCCTAGGAATATCAGGTGCTGCAGGCATGACATTTTGCTGGGAAGATAACGATATCGTAAAACAAAGCCACTGGGCTTTAGAGATGAGCATTTAGGGCGTCTAAATATTATTTCAGTATTTTTGCTTTTCCGAAAGGAGGCATGATAGCCAGGCTATGGCGCATTTAACCTTTGGCCCACAACACTCTTTCCTGTTACGGAACTCCCATGGTAGTAAGTGGTCTTGTGCAAGGAAGATTCAGCTCACAAGGGTTAAGGCTGGGCTGCACTTTTTAAAAAAACGGCACTCATTGACTTCGGCAGGGTGAAATCTGTAGCGGCCCCTAGGACATGTAAACCTTTGGCATCCAGAGCAGGCGCATAACTGCGCAGTGCGGCTTATCTGACTGAGCTAGGTCATCAATTAATATTGCAGTTGTTCCAGTACCTTTGGTAGTGTCTATGAACTAAGAATTACATTTTGACAAATTGAGGCTGAGGTACCAGTTTCGAATCTCTGCGTCGGTTCAGCAACGTGTGATCCTGGGCAAAATCACTTTATCTCCCATGGATACCAAACAAGGAAAGAACGCACGCAAAAAAAAAGCACTCGCCAGTCAGCCACTGTCTATTTTTGCATCGCGCTTTCACTATAAAGTGAAAGCGCGAGGCAAAAATAAACATGCGGCCTGCTTTCCTTCTGACGTAAGCAAAGCGATTTCTTGTCTTTATGGGGCCGTGTGTTTCAAACACATGCCCCATAAAGATAAGAAATCGCTTACGACACACGGAAAGCAGGAGAGCCCGTCTAAGTAGGCCATCCAAAAAAGCAGAGGGGAGGCAACATACAAAGCTCTTTTTCAATGGCTGGCCACCGTTTAGCATAAACGGAGACGCCAGCCAATGGGAAAGAGGGGCGGAGCTTAAAGCCCTTTTGTAAAAGTATACTTGTTGACTATAAGTCTCGAGGCAAGGAGGGCACGCGCGCTCCAACGCCAGCGAGACCTAAAAATTAATGTGTCCTTGTGTAACGTAAGCGGTGCTCATGTAAAGCGCTCCAATACCTTGGGTCGAGTTTGCGCTATATAAATCTGCAACAACAAAAAAAGAGCTACGAAACTATGGCGTCACCATCCCATACATGCTAAAAGACCCGATTCAGGCGGGAGACTACCTGTTTCTGATTGCTTATGTGTGACATTTTCATAATTTCAGTGCAAGTGTGAGTGACATTTCAACAACTATGAGTGACACTTTCACACGAGTAAAATCAAGTAACGAAGATGAGGGAAACCTATCAATATCAGAAGTTACACCAATTTAAGTAACAAGAACATCTAATTAATATCTTAAAACTGCAGCAAAGGACTAGAAATAGAAGGGCAGTAACCAGCCACAGAGTGTGTGACTGCAGTCCTCAGTAACAGAGGGCAGACATGCACTACTGCAGCTGCTCAGAAATGCCAAGCCTTTGTGTGTTAAATGAAAAGGATGCCACTTTGGTTTGAGCCATACAAAGATACATCTGTGCTGGATGTTTGAGCTCTCCCACAGTGCTTCTGGTGCGTCTGCCCGCAGCCTTATACATTCACCATGTGGCCCAAGACACTGTGCCTGTAGAGATGTCACCCCTACCTTAGAATCAGAGAGCTGAGAATCACGGCCGTACTATCTTGGGACCTACAACTTTTTTGACCATGGCAAGGGGCTAAAAACACTGTGAGGTGTGACGGTTTAGGATAGCGGGTATGGGAACCATGAGCCTGCAGTGGACTCTGGGAGGCAGGTTCAGGCCGGGACCCACCGCAGCACCCACTTCCTTAATCCTGGGCTGTCCTCGGTGAGCAAGTCTACTACTCTCCAGTGAGTGTTCCTCCTAACTCTCTCTCATGCAGGACACCACGAACAACCCGCCAAAGAAGACACGGTCGGTTGTTGGACAGCCATAACGCCTCTGCATATTTCTGGCATCCCCAAGACCCTCATGCTGGCTATTGCTTCAGATACCTTCACCCGAAAGTTGAACCAACAGTATGAATTTATGTGCAGAGCCATTTTATTGGCATCCTAAATGCCCTCAGACCCTACCTGCTGACCCCCACAATGGAGCAGCACCCACAAAGGCAGCAGTTAAGGCTTCCAGAACTGACAACGTTTAAATTAGGGACACAGTTTGCAATTAATAATCCACATAACTATTAGACACCGTTACATTTATTTATTTGCGTTGTGTTCCTGTGCGGCCTCTGCAATCGCCGATCACTACTCAGTGATGTGAGGTTCGGCTGTAACTAAAATAGACGCGGCACCGGTCGCATTAGATTATTGTCTTTCACACGGTAGCCCGGGCAAGAAGTAGGTGGAGACAGCGCTGCGAGCGCCATGATTAAAGTGCCACCCGCTTTCTGATTCTCCCATAACAAACTCCCTGCCTTCAGCAGCAGGACGTGAGGTCTTACCCCACCCGCGCACAAAACATTTTAAGATAAATGCAGATTTTCCACAGTTTTAATGGGTAGAAAATCATGATTTTATTAAAGGCACGGAGGCTAATATTATACATAACACCTTTATTGCTCCTCAAACACAGCAGCAACAAACTCTAGAATTAGAATACACAAAAACTCTAGAACGCAGAACATGCATATAGTCTTAGAACAGGCAATCATCTTCCTCTTTAATCTGCTGCGAAATAAACAAAGTCCCAATAAATACAACTCCTTCTTCAGATCCTGTAATCCAAACCTTCAGACCTCTCCCGAGTCCAATCTCGAAGTCCAAGTCCTCTCCTTTAACCTACATAAACAAATTAAATAATTAATCAAAATGGGAGGGAAACAGAGGAGGGATAATATTAGCCTCCGTGCCGTTAATAAAATCATGATTTTCTACCCATTAAAACTGTGGAAAATCTGCATTTTATGGCAAGGGCCAGAGGCCAATATTATGCATGTTCAAAGTTCATCTAAAACACTGTCCAGCACATTTTCCACAGGTTTAAAATAGAATCTTTTAAAAGTTGAATCATTAGACCAATCAGCAGCCTTCAGAATTCAGAGGAAGGAGGCAAGATGGCGGCTGCGATGCGGGCTGTGTAAGCAGCTCTGTCCCCTGGCTCCGCGTTTTTGGAAGAAAGGGAAAAAAAGCATGTCGACGAGGGGTTGAATTTATAACGAATCTTCCTCTTTTAAAACAGAGAGCATTTATTTGAGTACTAACCGTATAGACTTCTAAACTCGGCGACTTCAGCGATTTTTTGACTTCAGCGGCGTGTCCGTTCCGGGCACTCCATCACGGAGATTACTGATTGCTGACTGCCTGGCTGGCTGGTCTCCGAGGCATCGAACGCTGAGCACAGCTTGTGAACGGATGCTGCTTGACGTCTTCGGTGTGTTCCGGTCCCGCGAGCGCTTTGTTCTGTGGCGTCTCCTAGGATCTTTGGCGGGAAGTCGGTTCCTGGTTGCCCGCGGGAGAAAGAGTGGGAGCAGCGTCTTGCAAGGAGGTGGGAAAATGCCGCAGAGAGTGCAGAAACCGCAAACGAAAGTCCAGACCCGTAGTGTAAAGGTAAAGTTACCGGTGGATGAGAGACCACCTATAGTTAAAAATACTGTAACTGAACCTACACCTACAAAAGAGCATGAACTTTCTGATGGTAATGATGGTGTGGATGACGCTTTGGGAGATCAGACATGTAAAAGTACATTTAAATCCGCTCCTCAAATCTCTCTAAAACAAAACGCTCTCCCATTTCATGGTTTTTTTGATAAAAAAATACCTAAGCATACTGCAACTACATCCTCAACGCTTGTTATTACGGAGGCTGCTGTCTTGGACTGTAACAATGTTACCTTAGTTGAAGGGGCGTCTGAGGCCACAGATGCAACAGTAGCAAGTGCGAATCCCAGGGCCCGGGACTCTCAGAGAGTTATGGCAGATGATGGCCAAACTGACTCGCTGCAGGATATAATGCTCGGCGATTCTTCTGCTGGTATAAAAGCAAATCACATGGCGGAAGGTTTAAAGTCCCAAGAGGCTCCGGAAAACTTTTATTCTTTGTCGGACCATTCATCTGATGAAAGTTCAAGTGAAAGGAGGGAGTGGGCGGACAATATGGAAGAAAACAGTTTTTCGGGCGAAGGTGAAGACGAAGATGAAGACGAAGAGGCTGGTCAATCTTTTCTAGTGTCACCTAATGATAGTATGGCTACATTGAAGAAACGTAAGAAGAGGAGCGTTCATAATATTGCCTCTAATAAACATATCTCCAAAAATGCTGAGAAAGCTCTGCCTGTTTCTCTTGATGAGAATAGTTTTGAAGTCCAGACCGGGGTTGTAAGCTCAGAGAGGTCTGCTACTCTTCCAGAAATAAATTCTCCGATGGAAACACCTCCTGAAATCACCCTGTCCACCATCTATGACACCATGATGGCTCATCGGGCAGAAACTAAATCAGAAAACCTTCGTACCCAGGCCACTTGCACAAAACTGAAAAATACTGTTCGTCGTGCAATCAAACTTACCTCTGAAACAGCGGATAGAGTGACAGAGGCTGAGGCTCGCATTTTGGCACTAGAAGAAGAAATGAAATCTCAGAAGCAAGAACTTGAAGTTGTCAAAGGCCTTAAGGATGATCTTTCTTATAAATTATCAGATCTCGGAAATCAGGCTCGCAGGAATAATCTGCGTTTTCTTGGGATTCCAGAAAAGAAAGAGGGAAATGACGTTAGGCAGTTCGTGATCGGACTTTTAAATGAGGCCTTTCCGGATCTAAAAGTGTGGGACTGGTCAAAAGAGATCCAAAGAGCTCATCGCTTTCCTTTTGCTATCAGGAAACCACGGCAGGGTGAAGCAGAGTTTCCTCGTGCAATCTTGGTCAGCTTTAACAATTTTTTGGCGAGAGAAGACATCTCAGCTCTAGCTAGACCAGATAAAAAAGTAACTGCTAAAGGATGTTCCTTCTTTGTTCGGCCGGACTTTTGCCAGGCAACTGTGACCCAGCGGTGGCATCTCAGGCAGCTAATTCCAGATTTCCAGAAAAAGGGAGCTACTGTTTATCTTCAGAACCCGGCTAAATTAAAGATTTTGTGGAAAGGACAAACTAAATATTTTTTTTCCGAGATCAAGGCCAAAGAATATTTGGCTAATCTTTAAACTAAAAGCTTTTCTACCTAGTTTAGCTGCTTAACGTGTTATATTTAGTGAAGATCTACTCTCTCAAGAGAACAGTACTACTGATGTCTTTTATTTTTTTTTCTCTTTCTTATTCTTTGTACTTTTTCTTTATTGTGTAGTTGACGCGGAGTTCGGTGAACGCAGTGTCTCATCTAGCAGGAACTGAGAGTTCCTGAGTCTCATGTGTTGGGGGGGGGAGGGGGGGGGTCGGAGGTCTTGTACCTGGGGGTGGGGGGGGTCTTGGTGGTGGGGTGTAAAGCAGCAAGATTGGTTGACCTATACTTTATGCAGAGAAACTGGTTATTAATTTTTTTGTTAGGAATACGAAATGGGGAGAAAATTAAAAATTTGTTCGTTAATGGCTTGAATGATTATAGGAAGATCGGGGTCTTACGACATTTGATTCATCTGTTGAATATTGATATTCTTTGTCTCCAAGAGACACATATTTCTTGGGCTAAGAGGGATCTTTTAAAAAGATTGGGTCTCGAGCTTTTAGTTTGCTCTAAACAAATGGGAAACACAAGAGGAATAGCTGTTCTCATGAAACAAGGGATTGGGAAGTGCAGTAAAACACTAGGTGACAAATGGGGTAGATGGGGAATAGCGCAGATTACTATAGATGGGGTGGAATTTACAGTGTGTTCATTATATGGTCCTAACTTAGATGATAAAGAAATGTTCAATCTTATCAATTGTGAATTAGCTAATTGGAATCAGCCCTTAATTTTATGTGGCGATTTCAACATCAATATCGCAGCAAACTGCAATATAAGAGACACCTGGAACTATCAAGGACGAAAGACCCAATCTTACAGAGCCCTTAGGAACTTAGTTTTGGGGAATGGACTGATTGATGTTTGGAACAAGCTTAGACCTACAGAACCTGGCTTTACCTATTTTTCTGCGCCGCATCGTAAATTTGTTCGCTTAGATTATTTTTTTATTTCACCTAAGGTTTCTGATGATGTAAGTATAGAGGTTTTACCACAAATTATTTCTGACCATAACCCTATTGTTCTAAAACTTTTAATTCCTTCTATTGAGCATTGTAACAAGAGGCAATGGTCATTTCAAAGGAACCTACTGTTAGATCAGGATTACCTATCCCATATGGATCGGATTATTAAGGAATTTTTTGCTAATAATAATGGGTCTGCATCGATACAGGTAGTTTGGGATACTTTCAAATCGATCATCAGAGGTGAGACTCTGAGTTTCTCTCAACATCGTTTAAAGAAAAAACAAGCTGAATTTATTGCTGCTTTGGATAAAATTACTTCTGCAGAAGTAAATTTAGCTTCCTGTATTGGAAGTGGTATTGGTATTCAAGAAGCTCAGAAAACCGTATCAGTGGAACGTTCGACGGTTTATTCTTTTTTGGCAGAACAGGTAGCTATAAAATACAAATTATTCAAAAAAGACTGTTATGAACTAAGCGAACAGACGGGTAGGATTTTAGTTCAAAGGCTGAAACAAAAAGCAACCAACACGGAAATTTTTAAAATAATAGATCAAAACGGTGTAGCTCAAGAGACTACCTCTGGCATATTAGGGGCATATTAGGGGCATTTCGGGACTTTTACCAATCTTTATACAATAAGTCAAATGATGGCACCAGTATAAGGAATGATGTGGTTAACTACTTTTCAAGTTTAGATAGCTCTTCTTCTCTCACTGCTGCACAAAGTACAATATTATCTGCCCCAATTACTTGGGAAGAGTTAGAAGAAGCGATACTGGGTTTGGCTATTGGCAAAGCGATGGGTCCGGACAATATCCCTCAAGAATTTTATCGCACCTTCCGCAACACCTTGAAATCTGAGTTATTAAAAATCTTTCAAGAAGCCTTTTTAGGTCGATCTCCTCCTTCATGGTCATTAGCAACTATAGTTGTATTTAAAAAAAAAGGTAAAGATGCTTTGGATTTAGGGTCGTATAGACCAATTTCTCTACTAACTTCTGATTGTAAGATTTTTTCCAAAATATTAGCAAACCGACTGAAAGACTTTATGCCTAATTTAGTTGCAAAATTTCAACATGGTTTTATTAAAAATAGAGATACAACAGACCATATAAGAAGAATTATTACCCTTCTAGACTGGGCTCAGGCTTCGGGATCCCCGGTTGGTGTGGCACTATTGGACGCAGAAAAGGCGTTCGATAGGGTTGATTGGGGATTCCTCTGGTCTGTCCTAGTCTGGAAGGGATTCCCAAGTGAATATATAACAGCCTTGAAAGCTTTATATACTGACCCTAAGGCAAGTATACAAATTGCTTCGGATATTTCTACAACATTTTCAATAACGAGGGGGACAAGGCAGGGATGCCCTTGTTCACCCCTGTTATTCGCACTATATATAGAACCATATTTACAAAAAATCATGCGAGATGGCAATATTCCCCCAGTGACGATCCACCAAATCGAGTATAAAATTCTGGCTTATGCCGACGATGTCGCGATAGTGACCTCCAATATTAATCAAGCTTTTCCCAAGATTATAGAAACAGCTACTGAATTTGGATCATATTCTGGGTACAAATTAAATATCTCAAAAACACAGATGATTCACTCAGCTACTGGCGTACCAATTGGTCTACCATTATCCAAGACGGCTTTGTATCTAGGTGTGATTTTGTCACCTAAAGTAGAAGATATTGTCGGGCTTAATCTTGACCCCTTACTTGGCTCTACGAATAGGTCCTTGGAGAGGTTAGATAATCTACATCTTTCTTTGTATGGTCGCGCTAATGTTGTTAAGATGCTTTTTTTCCCTAAATTTCTTTATTTTTTTCGGACCATACCATTACTCTTTCCATCCAGTTTTTTTATTAAATTAGATAGGATAATCTCTAGATTTTTATGGGGATATAAAAGAGCAAGGAAGTCCCTTATTAGTTGTACCTTACCCCCGCTTCGTGGTGGTTGGGGGATTCCAAATTTTCGTTTATACTACATGGCGATATCACTTAGACTAATGAGTATTTTAATTTTTGAGGGGATATTTTTGGATGATTTTCTATACCCCTCCATTTATACAATGATTCTTGGTAGTCAAGCACACAGATGTTTAGTCCGTTTTTTAGAACCAAGTTACTATAAGAAGACAAGATTTAAAGTAATGGAGGCGGCCTTCCAATTATGGAAAATATGTAAACGAAGACTCCGTTTAGATAGTAACTTCAATTTTTATATGCCCTTATATGATAACCCATCGCTGCCACCAATATTTTCAGACCATATCATGCAGCGCTGGCAAAATTTTAATATTTGTCAGCTTGGGGATCTCTTTCCAAATGAACAATTTACAACTTTCTCGCATATTCAACAATTGTATAACTTACCTAAAGCAGACTTTTTCAAATACCTTCAAATACGCAGCTTCCTAAATCATAAAAATTTAGTGAATTCTAATAAAATTAAGAAACATGAGGTACTAGAATGCTGCCGGAAACAAAATAAAATTGGGGTGATATATAAGGCAATGATTAAAGGTCTAGAAGACAATCTCATATCTTATAATTCAAAATGGCAAAAAGAAATGGGTATTGTAAATATAGACATATTGGATGCCTTAGTTTTGTCTGACCAAGTATTATGCAATGGATCTTTAAAAAGTCAGAGTTTTATGAGCACATTTGATTTATATTATACTCCAGCCAAGTTATTAAAATGGAAAGGGAATGCTGGAGACAAGTGTAATCGCTGCGGATGTATAGGTGCAAACTCCATCCATATGTTTTTTTTATGTCCCAAATTATCTCAATTTATTTCTGAAGTTCAAGCGTTTTTAAACCTAATAACGAATATTCCTTTAGTATTGTCTGTTGATCTCGTAATACTCGGCGTCCAAGCTAATCCAGTTAGGCTGCTCACACGTACAGAAGAAGGTTTTCTATTCATATCAATGTCTATTTTCAGATATTGTATCACTTCGCACTGGCTTGATGCTGATCCTCCTTTATTTTTTCAATGGCAAACTAAAATGTTAAATATTTATCAATTAGAGAAAGCTGTGTATTGTCTAAAGGGGACGAAAAAGAGGAATTTTGGTTTAAAATTATGGGCTCCTATATACAATTGGCTACAATGCTAGAAATATAATTTGTAATTAATCTGATCTTCCTGTTATGAAGTATGTAAATTAATTGTTTTTATTTTTGACTACCTATTTGCTGTATAATCCATTGGACATTATTGTGTTTGGAGTACTATTTACTTGCTGCTATGAAAATCAATAAAAAAAAAGAAAAAAATAAATAAATGGGAGGGAAACAGAGGAGGGATAATATTAGCCTCCGTGCCGTTAATAAAATCATGATTTTCTACCCATTAAAACTGTGGAAAATCTGCATTTTATGGCAAGGGCCAGAGGCCAATATTATGCATGTTCAAAGTTCATCTAAAACACTGTCCAGCACATTTTCCACAGGTTTAAAATAGAATCTTTTAAAAGTTGAATCATTAGACCAATCAGCAGCCTTCAGAATTCCAATCAAACTAAAACCCCTCATAAAAGCTTTACTAGCCATGGCCACTCTAACAGAATGTGCACCAAATACACTCACATCCAAACCAGCCTTACACATCACCCCTTTTTCCCAGGTTTCATATAAGAAATTAACAACTGTGAGCAACCACTATGTCTCAACCCTAAAGTCCTCTTCTCATATTCCCTTAGAGCACTAACTACACACACATTATTATTCCCCTTTAAAAGAGGATAAAAAATCGTCCTAGACATAGTCTTTGTCCTTTGCCTTATTTCAAAACACACACCCTCTGGTTGATAACATCTAGAGTTTACTTCTAAAGCTCTAATATCAGAAACTCTCCTAAATGAAACCGCAGCATAGCCAGCTTCCAAGACAAAAATTTCAAATCCAAACACAAATTTGCTCCCCAGCTATCCAATTCCTATAAAACCACTGAAACCTCCCACAGTGCACCATATTTTGCTTTTGGAGGCAAAACCACTCAAACACTCTTAACCAATCTTTTAACCAAAGTATGCTGCCCAATCGGAAATCCGTCTACTAAAACGTGCCCTGCCGAAATCGTAGACCTGCTTAAATTGACAGTATTGTATGTCAAACCACTACTATACAGAGCTGACAAAAAATTAACCACCTCAGCTACAGATGCTGATACGGGATCCAAACCCCTTTCAATACACCAATTACACCATCTTCTCCATGCTGACCTATAAACCTTTGTTGTCCCTGTAGACCAGGATTGAGCGATGAGACCCTCAGCCTCCTTTGATAATACATGCACTTGCCATACTCTCCTGAAATCAACCAAGCTAAGAGCCTCAACTGTCTCAACACCACCAATTCGTGGGCATTCCCTTGCACATCCAACAAAATCTCTCTGAAGTTCGGCAATATGCTGGATCCTCCATCAACAGATTCATCAGATCTGGGAACCACACCTGAGCTTTCCACAAAGGCGTCACCAGGACCAACTCTGCCTTCTCCCTTCTGATATTCGTCAACACCCTCTGAATCATTTAAATCAGAGGACATGCATAATTCCTCCCTTCTTTCCACACCTGAAGGAAAGCATCTATTCCCTTCGCTTCCTGATCCGGCCTCTAGCAGCAAAAATCCTTCAACTGTGAATTCAGTCGGTCTGCAAACAGATCCACCTGCAGAGGACCCCACCTCTGCTGAATCCTCTCGAATGTTCCTCTGTTCAATCTCCAATTGCTCACATTCCTTGCTTGAATACTAATCCGCTTCTACGTTGCTCAACCCTGGGATATACTGATCCTCAACTCCTCTAAACAAAACTTCAAAAATTCCTTTGCTAACTCCACTAGGCCCCTTGACCGAGGACCCCCCCAACTTGTTCACATATTGTATTGCCGACAAATTGTCCATTTTCAACAGAACACAACATTTCACTTGATCCCTCCTAAAACTCTTGATCACAAAGGATCCTGCCAGAAGCTCCAAACAATTTATGTGCATCTCTCTTTCCTGTTTTGACCACTGTCCCCCTGTTGACACTGTGCCACACCTTGCCCCCCATCCGTGCAAACTCGCATCCGACTCTATCTCTGACATCTCTCCAAATATAGCTCTCCCATTCCAAGCTTCCAGACTCATCAACCACCAATCCAGTTCCTGTTGACTCTCTTGATTCATCCTCACTTTTTGTGAGTACTTCGCACCCTGTCTCAAATTAAAAGCTTTCAACCTCTGCAAAGCTCTGTAATGAAGGGGACCTGGAAATATCGCTTGAATCGATGCAGATAACAGACCCAACAACTGAGCCAATTGCCTCAACGTAATCCACTCTGCATTCTTCGCTCTCTTCACTGCCTTCCTGATTTTCCTCACCTTCTCCATAGGCAACTTCAATACACATTCCAATGTCTGTATCTGAAAGCCTAAAAACTGCATCACTTGTTCCGGTTCCACACAAGACTTCTCCCTGTTCACCACAAATCCGAAATCCTCCAGAACTCTCACAGCAAACTCAGTCTGCTCCCTCTCTAAACTCCTCTCTTCTGCCATAATCAATATATCGTCTAGATAAACAATCAAACGAATCCCCCTGGATCTCAACCAGGCTGCCACTGGCCTCATTACCTTTGCAAAACACCACAGGGCTGACGTCAACCCAAATGGAAGACTCTTGAACCTCAAACGCTTTCCCTTCCACCTGAACTGAAGGTAATCCCTTTGATCCTCGCACATCGGAATGGTCAGACATGCATCCTTTAAATCTAAACGGGTCAACCAATCCCCTTTCCTTAACAAATTCCTCAACGTATGAATTCCTTCCATTTGGAAATGATTGTAACAAACGCAATTTTTCAACTCTCTTAGATTTATAACTGGCCTCATTCGTTTCTCTTTTTTCTCCACCAAAAACAGATTGCTTATGAAACAACCTCGCACCCTTCTTACAGGTTCTATTGCACCTTTCGCTTCTAAGGCTTCTACTTATTTCGTTACCAGATCCTCCAATTCCTGTGAAAACCGCAAGACATTTGGAATTCTCTCTTGTACCGGATTTTGAATAAAATCTATTCTGTAACCTACTACTGTCTGCAAAACCCAAGGATCCTGAGTTATCTCCCTCCATCTTGTTACAAACTGGGCTAGTCTGCCGCCCAACTTTACATGGATAGAAATAGGGTCTGGAAAACAACTTACCTGAAGCACCTCTTGTTAGTCTCTCAGATCACATGCCTCTTGTTCTGTTCCTCTGCCTTTGCGGAAAAAAGTTATCCTGTTCCGATCTTGCTTCCTCCATAACTTGTTCCATAGGGTCTACTACCTCTACCAAAGCTTCCTCTGGTAATACCCTGTCCTCAGCTGGGGAACCGAACCCGCATTCGCCCGGCCACTCCAAAAATTCTTCTAATATCTTTCTGTGCATTCTGTAGTTGGTAAATGTCCCAACATACTTAGCCATATCCTTGACAAAATCATCGCCAAAAAGCAAACCCTCACTTTGTTCTCCTAGTTCTTTATTAGCCAATTCTGCTTATTTTGGATCTATTTTAAAAAGTATGCTTTTCCTCCTTTCTATACAAAGAGCTGCATTCAAGTTTTCAAGAAGACAAATTGCCCTCTGGACCCACTGATGCCAGTATTATTTGAATGTGCCTCTTCGCACAAATCGAAGATTTTAGTCAAAGGTCCCAGTACATCCAGTAATCTATCCTGGCAACCCTTGAGCCCTTTATCTAGGCCCCTTCTGGGATCTTTACCACTTTTACTGAGAAATGTCAAAACGTTTTGATCCAACTCAGGCGGATAAGCCACCTTACTGTCTAGACTAGGTCTAGGACATTCTGACCTAAGCCTAGTTATTACATCTTTTGGTATCTCCCTCCTTATCCAGTACCTTAAGTACTTAGCCACATGCTCCGCAGGAGTCCACTGCGGAGACACAGGGTGCTGAATTAATAGCGGGTCGAACATTTCCTCCCCTTGTGGATCAACAAAATCACCCACTTCCAACTTAATTTCTTTCCATCAACCTTTCTCTTTTTAATAGGCACTTCCTCAACATCTGAATCTTCAAAACTGGTACTACAAGTTAACTCTACATCTTGAATCGCATGCAGCAACACTGTGCCTTCTCTTACGTGCCTTTATAGCGCCTCCTTCTTTATAGCAGAATCCTTCTGAACCTTACGTTCATGTTCACTACTCTTTCTTTTCCAAATGCTTTTTCTTTTGTGAACTTTTTGCACCCTGACCGGATACTCCTGGTCCAACTTCTACTTCCTCCGTAGTCCAGAAGTTATCCTCTTCACCAGACCTTCTCTTGGATTCCTTCCTTTTTAAACCTTTCTCTAAACTATTCTCTCAATCTTTTTATCGATAGACGCAGACATGTCTGTAAACATCTTCTCCATATACACTTTCATCCTTTCTTCAAATCCTCCCTCTGAACTCTCCTTTCTAATATTCTGGTCTTCACACTACTTCTCAACCTTCCAATCTAATTTATTTTATAGAATTTCCAGATATATTCTCCTTCATCAAATACTTCAAACTTAAAACAAACTACTTTCCAAATTATCCAATCAAAAAAGTATTTTGTAACACACTACTATATCTCCAATTAAATTTTAAGCTCTAAAATACACTTCACCAAAACTCTTCCTCACAGCGCTACAAATACGACCTCCTCACAAACTCTTGACCGAAGTCTGTCAGAAACTGACTCGCGTTCTGACATAAACTTCACTAATTCCCAAAATATGTCTGCCATATATTTAATACTACCCTAATAACCATTTCCCAATTATACAAAATGGCCTCCGCACGGAACATGAGTACGGGGCCCCTCTTAGCTCAAAATCTATTCACTCCTCTCTCGCGCTTCCAAGAAGCTGACGCGTGAGAGAAGACAGACGCACTCGAGCGACGCATCTCATCATGAAAATTCCAATTTAATCCTTGCGCCTCCAAGACTCACACGCGTTCTGAAGCCTCGCGCCTCCAAGACCCACATGCGCTTGGAATGCGAGGACGATTACAAACGATAACCCAAACGGTAATCCTCCTCATACCCTATTTTACAAGCTTACTCTACCCACAGTAAAACACGCTACGCTCTCAAGCTACCAAAAACGGCCACAATATCACCAGTTTTTAATAAACAAAACCTCGTTATAATATTAATAAACCCACAATTAAATCTCTCATTAAACACACACCACTTTCCTCATATCCTAAAATCATACAAGATTGCAAACATACAAAAAGGCAATCTTACAACATTAAATAACGAATTATTTGTAATATTCAAACATACCACATTCATAAGCAAAGAAGAAATGAATGTACTTATCTTGTGCTTGAGCAGCAACAAAATAGAAAGATGGCTGTCTGTTCTAAGACTATATACATGTTCTGCGTTCTAGAGTTTTTGTGTAGTCTAATTCTAGAGTTTGTTGCTGCTGTGTTTGAGGAGCAATTAAGGTGTTATGCATAATATTGCCCTCCGGGCCTTGCCATAAAATCATCTTAACCGGTCCCGGCCCCGCTGTGACGGTAGTATCCATTGGGCCTGAAAATGTCAGTCTGTCTGCGAGCGGCACCACATGAAATAATCTTTTACAATGTAGCAGTGAGCTGCATGCCAGCGGAAGCCTTAGCTCAGCTGCAAGCACCAAACCGGCAGGAGCAGCGCGCGCAAAGCATGGGCGGTGCGCTGCCAGCTGAACTAGTACCACACAGTAATATTACAGTTTTAGGCAGTGCTTCATAAGGCTTGAACATTATGCAAATGCGTTGCAACGCATTTCAGTGTGGTGATGCGGAGCACCACACTGAAATGCGTTAGTATCACGCTTGATGCGTGATACTTTGCAGGACTGCATCCCAGATATCGCACTTCAACAGCACATGTCACTACACATGAAGATGCTCCAGGTAGCCTCTAGCTGCATGCGCCACACCGCTAATTCGGTATCCAAGTTCAGCGTTTTGTATCTTATGTGACGTTTAACCAGGAAGGAGTGTGGTGGTCAGTTTATGGATTTACGGCCTCTTCTGAAATATGTGAGTAGTGTATCCACCACGTTTCAGTACAGTGTGGCGAGGTAGCCGTGGCTCATAGAACATCTAGTGAGAGTTGTGTAAGCACTTTCTGGTCACAGGTTTGCATTAAAATAAAATAGCTCTGGGAGTTGATTTACTGTCTGCTGGAAAAGTAAGCACAGCACAGTGGGTCAATGCTTTTGGCACTTCAAGGTTAACTGCAGGTCACAAAATACTCAATATCTGCTTCGAGCAGCTCTAAAGTAAACAACAAGATTAACGTTTGAAATCTTTCAATTTCACCTCTTCTTTCGTCATTCTAATGTTGATAAAATGGGTTCTGATGAGTAGTAATAAACTTATTTCATGTAAAACTATAGAACTGATTTTGATGTATTAAAAATGTGTCAACCGGTAGCGACATGGCTGGGTAGCTGCGTTCTCCGCCAGCCCCGAACCTAATCCTGTAACAGGTCCTGTTCCTCTTCGCCTTGCTGTACCTTGTCTGAAATCGGAGTACTGGCACGGACACGCTGCTGAGCGCCCGGCGAGGTATTCTGTGGCGTTTTCAGGCCGGAATCGGAAATTTATTGGTGCGGCAGTCGGCGCGTGATCTCACAAGATGGCAGCCGAAGCGGACTAGCCAAGGTTGAGGGCCGGAGCTGAGCTACTCTCCCCTGGGTGGCAGTGGTGATCTCTGCAGAAACGAGGGCTGAGGCAGTGAGGCGCATTTACTCGGAGCCGCAATGTGACCTGATCCGCCTCTGCGACAGCGAGATCAGTGGTCGGTGACAGCCTGGAAGACTCCCGACATTGGCGCAGCGGCGTCATTTCTGAAGACGGGGGAGCTGTAGAGTACGGGGGTCTTTTGTGGCAGCTGTCAGAGCCTGTATCCAGGGGCTAAGAACCGCTAGGAGACTCGGCGGAGGAGTGACCAGATCATTGTGCCTCCCAGCCCTGCATGAACATGGCCTTGGTGAGATTCGGGTGGGGCAGCGTGAATGAGACCCTGCGCGCCTCGACTCCCCCCTGGTCAACTGGTGTCCAGCCTTGCTCTGCGTGGCTGAACCGGGGGTGCCCGCCTGTGGTGGACTTTCCCGGTTAGTGTACCGCTTCCCGGGGGTGCCAGTGTGCGCCTCCAAGCGTGGGCTCCTCCAGGCTGGACACGAGAGAGCTGGTGAGCCAGGACATATGGACCTGGAGGGTCAGTCAGTAAGACACTGGTGACCAGTATGCACCCTGTCTGCGGTCTGGGACTCTTGGGCAGGCCACAATCTCCTGCACTGAGACACCGAATGAGTGAGGCCTACCTTGAAGGACAGGAGAAGGGGCTGAGACCCACCTGAGCCTTGTGGAGGCTACACTGGTGCCCGGTGACAACCCACGATTGGTCCTTTGGATACTTTGAGGGGTGAACCGGGTGCACGACTCTCTTGTCCCACTGTGTGGGGGCACTATCAGCTCGCTAGCTGGCATCATAGAGGCAGTGATACTGGAGGGGTGAGCAGCGGATTGCGTTTCTGCCACTCAGATTGCCAAAGGGATAAGACCACACAGCCAAGACTTTTTGCTGGCCTACTCGACGTGAACATTGTGATCGAGGGGCCTAGCAGTGACCGGCGGGGCGAGAAGCGGGGGCACGCCACAGGGAGTGGTGAGAGGCACCGGCTCTGAGAGAGAGATACAGCGGTGGCCGGCCAACCGCTGGGCTGAGATGGCAAAAGATAAAGAGTCCAAGTCATCCAAACAGGGGAAGTTGGATCGATTTGCTAAGGTCCTGTCTGCACCCACAGGAGCAGAGGGAGGCTCGCCCCCCCCACCCGGACACAGACGCGATCTTACAGGCAAGCCATGAGTCCTGAGAAAACATAGAAGTTAAAGTGGCGGAGGTGCGGACTGAGGTTTCCTTTCTGCGCCAAGAACTGCGGAAAGTTTCCGAAAGAGTTACCGAAGTAGAACAGCGTGTATCGGAACTGGAAGACACATGCCAAGAAGTAGCAGGTCTTATGGCGACAGTAAAGGAGGTGGCATGGCGAGTGGATGATGCCGAAAACAGGCCCATAGGAATAACCTATGCTTTATAGGTTTTTGAGAAAATGCAGAATGCTCTGACCCAGGACACTTCCTACTGACATTTGTCAAGGATGCCCTTCCAGAGACACAATTTTCATCAGGCTTTGTCACAGAACGAGCGCACAGGATGCCGGGTACCCGACCGCAACCGGGAGCCCCCCCAGACCTCTGGGTGGTTTGCCCGAACCAGTGTTGTCACGTTGACTAAATTAGGGGTTGTGGGGTTGCCTCCAGAGTGTGGAGAGAGGGGACCCAATGTACAGGGTTGAAAGTTCTGCTCCATGTTTTTTGGGACAAGGGGAGAGTAGTTATGTTCGATTAATGTGCTTGAATACTGACACTGAGAAGAAAAGTCACTGCCATGACGGCGCTCAAAGACTAGGGCGGGTAGGGGCAGTTTTAGCTTTTGTTCAATCGTGCATGACCGCAGATACTGAACAGGAATGGCACAGTCGGGGCGCTATTCAGGGACTGAGGTGGGCAGACGACGCAATGCACCTTCTTAAACCATGGACGGGGAAGAGTACACAGTAATGAGATGGAACGTTAATGGGCTAGGGAACAAAATTAAACATGGTTTGGTATCTAAGTACCTTAAAAGGATCAAACCAAATATCATATTATTACAAGAAACACAGCGTATGGGCCCACACTGTTCATTTCTGGGTAGGGGGCAATACACCACCCTGGCTCATGCTGGTTTCACTCGAGGCTTGAGGGGTGTGGCAATTCTCATTCAAAAATCACCCCCTTTCCGGGTCACTCGACGATGGGAAGACCCAGAGGTCACATATGTAGCAGTCCAGGGCACCTGGAACCATACACCATGGTTAATAGTTAGTGTTTATGCTCCCCCACGTCTCCAGTAATGTACACTGGATAAACTAGTGGACCTCCTCTTACAGTCAGGCCCTGCCACACAGATCATAGGGGGCAACTTCAACAATGTGAGTGATCCCTCCTTGGATCGGACGCTGACGCGCCCAGGACCACACGAGGCTACCGCACTGGCGAAATTCCAGGCGACCCTTGGGTCAATGGACATTTGGAGACGTCACCATCCCTCCACACGTGCATACTCATACTTTTCCGGAGCCCATAGGGTGTTTACAAGGTTGGACTACCTTTTGCCCCCGCTGGAGAGGTGGAACAAGTAGAAGAGTTGGAATACTTGGCTAGGAGTATCTCAGACCACTCCCGCTCTATTTAAAGGTTGGAAGGAGAAAGGGAGGGCAGGGCACCTCATGGAGACTGAACGCCTGGGCATTGAAGGATGAAACGGTTGCCAAAGAAATTAGGGTGGAGATGAACTTTACTTCCGGAAAAACTATGGTTCGGTGCAGTCAGGCGACATTCTCTGGGAAGCTTTCAAAGCAGTCCTACGAGATAGAGCCCAAAATATCATTGCCCATGAAAAGCATAGGGAACTTCAGAAGCTTCTGACGTTGGAATGCAGGCTGATAGACCTGGAGAATAAGGGGGCTTCCACATCGAGTGCACACACCCTCCGCCAGATCGACATTACTAAAAAGGAATACCAAGCGTTAGTCACCATCGAGACACGGGCACACCAACTTGCAGTTCAACATCGACTGTATTGAGACTGGGGATAGGGCGTGTAAATTGCTAGCATGGTTGGGCAGGAAGGAACTAGAGTTGAGGTGGGTTATGTCCATTAGGGAGCTTGACCAGATCTACACCGTGCTTCAGGATATTGCTGGGGCTTTTGTCCAATACTACTCAACACTTTATGCAGCCCAGACACGAGTTAGTGAGGTACAAATAATCCAGTACCTTGAGGGTATTGAACTCCCTTGCATTGCCCCAGAGGAGAGAGAGGGGCTGGACGTGGATATTACATTGGAAGAGGTAACGGATGCCCTCGGTCGACTGAAAACAGGGAAAACTCCTGGACCTAACGGCCTCCCGGGGGAATGTTTTAAAAAGCATAGTGACCTTCTGGCACCGCATCTACTCAAGATGTTTAAAGCTGCCAAAGATAATGGGATACTCCCTGTGGATCTCAGAATGGCAGCAGTGGTGGTGATACCCAAGGAGGGGAAACCCCCGGACGACTGTGGGTCGTATCATCCCATTTCGCTGTTAAATATAGAAACCAAAATTCTGGCGACTATACTCGCCTGTTAACCGTTATTACCTCTTTGATTCACGAAGATCAATCTGTCTTTATGCCACACCGAGCCACTCGCTATAACCTGCGATGGGTTGCCAACTGGATGGGTGCTGTCCACGGCAGGGAGGAGGCCCATTTGCACCTTTCTCTTGACGCTGAGAAGGCGTTTGACACCATCCACTGGCCTTTCATGAGACAAGCTCTGGAGAAATTCGGATTTGGCCCAGGTTTCAGGGACTGGGTGGCGCTGTTATATACTGAGCCTCTGGCTCGGGTTAACAGAGCACTATGGGAAACCTGGCAGATTCAAAGAGGAACTAGACAGGGATGTCCCCTTTCACTGACTTTTTGCTATTATTCTGGAACCCTTGGTCTGTGTCGTTAGAACCTTCCCGGGGCAGGGTGGGTTTGTAGATGACCCCCAAGTGCTAAAGGAAGAACGCATTTCTTTATATGCGGACAATATCTTATTATACGTGACGAACCCAACAGAGATGCTTTCTCTGCTCTTACAACTTGTTGAGAACTACGGGTACCATGCGGGATATAAAATCAATGGGAGTAAGTCTACCCTATACCCAGTCGGGGGTGGTGGAGCCCCAGACATACCCTAGTTGTTTGTGCTGGTCGACATAAGGGTTCACCTATCTGGGCCTATACATCACTACAGATGTGACAGCAAACCTAACACATAACATTAGGCGGGTCCTCCTAAATTTTCAGTAAGATGTTAAGAGGTGGAGAAGACTTCCCTTAACTATTATGGGAAGGGCCGCTATGTACAAAATGATTACACTTCTTCAGCTGCTCTATGTGCTACAAAACACTTACCTTAAAATCCCGGACGCAATGTTCAGATGAATAGATAGCGAACTGCGCTTGCTCCTCTGGGACAGGGCCCATCCACGAGTGGCACTTCAGACTCTACAGAGAAATCCATATAATGGGGGTTTGGCCCGCCCAGACATTAGGGTAAATTATAGAGCGTCCCACCTTATTGTTATCAATGAATGGATTCATGCACCCGGAAATTACTCGATTTATCGGTTAGAAAGGTTACAGTTCAGAGACCGTACGTATCTGCATTATATCTATGGAGGCACGGGAAGCAGAGGATTGCTACAGGCGACCCAGAGGACAATAGTCATTGAAAAGCTCTGAATGCCAAATGAAGTGGGACCGGAGATGTACTAGGGAGACCCCGCTGTGAGAAGAAAATAGGTTAACCAAGCTTGGGAAGCTGAGAGGCTTTAAGAAATGGGACCGGATAGGTATTTCCAAAGTAGGAGACATCCTGGAGAAGGGTGAATTGGCCTCTTTTGGCACACTCCAAACCAGGTATCAGCTGCATGACACTCAAGCTTATGCGTACCTCCGTCTGAAGCATGCATGGACTGTGGAAGGGTTGGATGGGGAGACATTGCCAGAATACACCCCGTTAGAGGGTCGACTCTTGTAGGAGGAGATCCCGAATAAAGCCATTTAGTTTACCTATAGGACGCTACTCAACAACATTCCTGACAAATTAGGTCCACTCCGAAATAAATGGGAAAAGACCACTGGTGGATTGGAAGATATTGACTGGGAGGCCGCTCTCATGCATCCGCGGGAAGTGGCAATTAAGCTTCGGTTACGTCTCATCTTATACAAAATCCTGCACCGCACATACTTTGATAGAGCACGATTACATAAAATAGGGAGAGCGGAAAGTCCTGAATGCCTTTGATGCCATGTAGCAAGCGGGACTTTCATACACACCCTTTGGGAATGCACAGAGATCCAGGCATACTGGGGAAAGGTTGTGGGAGAGCTTAATAACATATTAGAAGTCCACATAGCGCTAGAGCCACGGTTTCTACTTCTGGCCATCCCGACGGATGTGGATATCCCAAGACGCAAACTAGTATCAGCCAATTTGGGGGGTGGTTGTAGCCAAACGAGATATAGCAAAATACTGGGGGCTCCACAAATATTTACACTCAAGGAATGGAGTGCATGTCTTGATCTGTATATGGTGGCGGAACGAGTGACGTATAATGCGAGGGGCTGCCTGCGGAATTTCGGAAGATATGGGCACCATGGATAAAATACTACAATTTGGAGGTGGAAGGGGAAGAAGAGGGAGGGGGATTGTTTTCAGAAGGGCTGAAGGAGGAGCCTTGAAAGCTGTAATGTATGTCCCTGTTGTTGGTACTCTTGATTACTGTGGTCATGGACTGTTCCGTCTGTACACCCGACTCGCTCAGGCTCACCGACGGGTCCGCCTGCAATGGACACTATATTTGAACTGCCTTTTGAGACAAGTGTGGAAAGGCGATTATTGTGCACTGTGTATTCATGCAAAACACAATAAAAATATTCCAACAAAAAAACATTGCGCAACCGTTCTGAACATTTTATTAAAATGAAAGCACCTCATTTTGCGAGACTGGGTTTGACTCAACTAGGCCTAAACCCCATTTTGGATTCTAACACAGCCAACACGTTTTCATTGCTCCTCTCATTGCACGGAACAAAATGAGCACTTGAAAAATGCTAGGTATTCTCACAGAACTACAGAGGAAGCCTTTTGCATCATGCAGGGCTCTTCCTGCTTGTGATACTGTAGGTCTATTCATAAATAAGATTGTCATTGTTTTTAGTGTAACTTGATTTGTACTGACACATCCAATGTTATTAGGTAAAAGTGGTTGATTTAGTTTTCAGTTAGGGGATGGTGCTAGATAACGCTGTATTATATGTAGTTTTCCAATTTGTCAATCTGTGAATGATCACCTTATGCGGACAAGGCAAATTTCACAGTGTATTTCACTATGTAAGACCTTGAAATTGGAGATGAGCCATGCAGGTTTGCTCCAACTCTTTGAGGGCAGAACTAAGTCACCCCATCTCTTGATTTGGACTTAGAATATTTTCATTTTGAGACTTGACTTCATATCAGACTCTTTGCTGCATCTGATTCAGCCGCATGCTAATTCTACATATTGATTCATTGTGCACTCTGACTATTACTTTTGACTTCTGTATTGTTACCTATTAAACCTCTATGATTTAAAAATTTCCATTCTTTATTTAGACTTAATAAATTATCTATGCTGTTTTATTTACTGTTGAAACTGTTATCTGCTGGGACACATTGCCTAGTATGCTTTTGAAGTTAACAAACTCTCGAATCCTGCATAGGCGCCTTCTATAAATTATCTGATAAGACAGTGGGAACAGTTTTGGTGGAGAATACGGGCAACGCAGATACCAGATTAAAGGTGATCTAGAGATAATTTTCCCCTTTCATGGAGTCTGTCTGCATTCTCATTCCTATAATCTACCCAAAATTGGATTATCTGCAGTGTTCCAGACCAAGGAAAAGTGAGCATCAATACAGCAGATGTATGTTGATGGATTGTGGCTTAGTGTGGTGCATATGTGTTGAGATTTTTATCCGTATTTATTGTCTGTGGTATCATGAATTATACTGTGTGCGAGCTCTTTGGTTATGCAATTTTCATTTGCGGGCCATTGGTGGGTGGTTACTGTTAGATTGGTGATGCACATTTTGGGTGTTGGTAATTGGGTTGAAAGTTCAGTGATTAGATCCATCAAGAATCTTGTTGAATTTTTCTTTTTGGTTTTTAAACAGTTTCGTTAAAATTTAAGAGAAATAATAATTTGTTGAAACTTCTCTGCGAAGTGAGTTGGCATTGTGAGGGACAACATGATAGGGACTTTCCTGAACTTTTAAAGGTTTATTTTGAATGTGTTCTAACCTAGAGTAGTTTATTTTTTAGTTCAAATGAGTAAATGCGCTAATCAAAGTCTAAGTTACAGGTGGTTGGAAATTCCCTTAGAGTGATTGTTAGTGCCAAAAGGTACCTTTTGGCAATGTTCTCTCCTTGAGTGAAACTGAGTTACCTCTTTTCCATGTTTAGGTTTAGCAGACCATCAGAATGAACTGCACTGTAATTTATTGGTGGTTGCGCTGTGATTTGTAATCTATAATGACGTTGCTGTGTTGCGTTGTGACTGGAGGGTTTTAGCTGAAATCGCACTGTGAGTGGTGGATTGCTTTGTCTCGATCACATGGTTTAGCGTTTAATCAAACTGAGTGAAAATGGTTGTTGCGTTGAAGAAATCTAAAACTTCAGTTTAGGAAGAAGAAAAAGTTCCTCCCAAGAATTCACCTATGTATGAAATTATGTTGAATTTGGGCCTTCATACAGGCATGTGGTTAAAAGAATGCAATGAGATCAGAAGACAAGAACAAGCAATTTCCTTTGGGTACTTTCAGTGTGAGAGAACATGATTATTTGAGACGTATGAGAGAAAGCCCCACCATAGACCTGTACAGTTTGAGGCATTGAATGAATGGGGTCGTGTTGCAATTGATACAGAACACAAAATGAATAAGAGGCAAGTAAAGAATGCAGTGAGTAATTGGCTAGACTCAACATGGGGTGCTCAGGGAAGAAAGTAGAGAAGATATGAGGCTGAGTGTTGATGTGTTTCCTGCAATTGTTAATGAGTCCGATTAAAAGAAAATGATGACAAAGTAAAATAGAAAGAAAAAATTCATATGAGTATGATATTTTTCTGGATAATTTACTAGATTCAATACCTCCTCTTTATGTTTTACAAATACCCAGACCACATCAAGATATTGGACCTGGAGAGCCTCGTACGGGTACGAATACATTGGCAGTTCCAATACAGACTGCACTGCCCGAAAATTAACCGCTTAAAATTTTTTAAAGTTTAAAAAACTACAGAAAAATGGAGTAAGAAAGGAGGTGGCAAGGCAAAAAAATGAAAAAAACTGAGGCAGAAAAAGAAGCAAAAGTACCTGCGAAGGAGCCTGAATCCGTTCTGTCTGGATTCCCTTTGCGAGAAATGCATGGAGGTGATAATGTGCATGTTCTTTAGCAGAGATCTGATCTCCCTGCATTTAAGATCAGCTTTCTGAAGCTTAGAGAGTATCCAGATAAATAGTATACAGAGGTAGAAAGATTAGAGACAATTTCAAAGGTGCTTTGGGTAGATTTGAAAAAGGGATTTAAAATTATTGTTCCTAAAGAGAACGTGGGCTGAGTGTAAAGTGGCTGTAACATGGCCAAAAGAGCTTCCTCATAATGGTCTATCTGCTGTTGTTTTCAAAAGTACAAGAAGTCATTGTGCATTTAAAACAGAAGGTTCACCAAAAAGAGGTGAATTGGTCGAAGATCCCGAGGACTACTCAGGAACCAAAATAATCAATGCATGCTTACTATGAGAGGCTAATTTAGATCTACAAAAAATATAGTGGAGTCAAAGATCAGTCAAAAGAAGGCATTTTCAGATTTATAATCAGTACTCTTGATGGGTTTGTGCTGGAGCTTAATTGTCATTTTTACCAGAGTGTGATGTGCTGGCAGACTAAAAGTATTGATGAAAACCTCAAGAAAGCAAAGCATTGCAGTGATTGTTATGATGCAAAGCAGAGGAAGGTGAAAGGAAATTAATGATAGCACAGAATAAGAATTTCCAGAGAGGTGGAAGGAGTCAGGTTATGTATTTGAGTGTTGATGCTGGTTCGGTTTATGGTGCAAACTTGAACATGCAGGGAGCAAGTATGCAGAATTTTGTTCCCCTAGGTAGAGGTTTATCAATAATTTGAATGAAATAAACATGTTGTAAAAGAGTACCTCTTGCCATTATTGCAGTCGCCTTGGACACTGGAGCAAAAATGCAAAGAGCATCCAGAAAGAATTCAGAATTATTTTGTTTCTCAGATGTAGAATTCAAACCAGATGCTGCCAAATAGGCTACTTACTCCACCTAAATTTCTCCTGGTTCAGAACATGCAAAATCGGTGGCAATTGAATACAAATATGCCTGTAGCTCCAGTAACGCAGCAAAACATGCAAAACAAAATGTCTGTCCTTCAACAAAGCCCCTTAATAATTAATAATTATTTCCCCCAGTTTTCAGGAACTGCAATTAATTCCCAATCATGGTTTCTGAGGGGAAAAGAGGATTGCATGCTTGGTGCAGTCCTAGAGGTAGATCAGTTTAGCCCATATGTAGATATTGAGAGGAGTGGCCACCCAGTGTCATTTCTGATTGATACAGGTGCTACCAGCTCCACAATTATTCCCATTAAGGTTCCAAACCTCCTCCTCTCGCAAAAACAAGTCCATATTGTTAGAATAAGTAGCAAACAAATAGTCTCCAGCAAATGATCCTGTAAAAAATATATGGTCTACTTGAGAAAGACCACACATTTATCAAATTTATAATTTGTGACACTCTGTAAAATTATTAATTAGTTAGGGATCTTCTGCAAAATGAATTATGAGATTTACTGCACAACGAATGCGGAGGCAATTTAAATGCAGAATAAAGATTCTGAAATCAAAATAAAATGCAAGAGTCGAAAGTTCATTCATTCCCTGTTCTTACAAAAGATGATTTGCCTCCTGATTTAAACACACACTTAAAGAGGATGCATGTGATTTTACAGATAAAGCGATGAGTTCGATGAAAAGCACAGAGCCAGTATCAATTACAGTGAAACCAAATTTAGTTTACCATCAAACTCCTCAGTACAAGCTTACACAGGAAGCAGAGACGGATATGAAACCCATAATCGAAAAGAATGATAGAACAGGCATTTTAAAAGAAGTGCTGAGCAGTCCCTGTAAATATCCTGTGATAGAAATTTGAAAAACGCGCATAAAATGGAGGGTCATACAAGAGCTGAGAAAGATTAACAAAATGATTGTTGTCTTGTGGTACTGAATCCTGCTATGATTTTATTTCAGATTCTTGCAGATGTACAGTGGTACACAGTCATTGACTTGTGTCAATCGTTATTTTCCAATGCTCTTAATGAAGAGTCAATATCTTTTTGTGCTCAGATTCTTCAATAAAATTCTCATGTGGTGTCGTATCCCACAAGAGTATAACGAAAGACCTTCAATATTTAGCCAGATTCTAATGAGAGATTTGGATCGTCTTTACCTGCCCTGTTACTCTATGCCGGTGCAATACATTGATGGCCTAAAGGTCGCATCTTAAACAAAAGAAGATTTCAAGTTGGATACCATAGTGCTCTTGAACCATCTTGCTGATAAGGGACATAAAGTGTATCTCACAGAAATGTAGAACTATATGAAAGAAGTTATTTATTTGGGACACCATGTTGAAAAAGGGGAGAGAAAAGTGTCTTAAAAATGTGTTTCTGCAATCCTGAGACTAACTCCCCACCGAGCACAGAAAGAGAGGTGAGAATGTTTTTGGGAATGCTTAGCTACTGTAAATAGTGACTGCCTAACTTTTCTTTGATTGCAAAGCCTTTACGGAGTCTTGCTCACAGCTATGTTTCTGATCTGGTGTCATTTGATTATGACTGCGGGAGTGCCTTTCCAAAGCTCAGAGATAAACTCTGAAGCCCACCCTCTTTAGAAATGCCAAATTATGAATATTTGTTATCTATTCTGTCATGAGAGACAGCGAGAGATGGGTGTGATTTGTCAGTGCTCTCGCAAAAACATTCGAAAATCAAGAGGCCCATGGCTTATTTTTCTGCCATGTTGGATCCAATTGTTGCTGCATTTCCAGAATGCCGAAAATCAGTAGCAGTAGTTTGCCTTGCAATTCAGCAAAGGGATTGTGATGGGTTTCATGCTCATTACATTGGTCCCTCATTTAAGATTTTTTTGACTCGTGTGCAAAGTCAGCATTTGACAAATAGTAGTTTAACCAAATGTCATCTAACTAATCTAGCAGCTGACAATATTTCAATCAGAAGATGTAATATCCTTAATCCCGCAACACTTTTCTAATTGCAGACAGAGAAAGTGACAGTGAGGACTGTGATCATGACTGCAATGATGTAACAGAAATGTGTACCAAGACCAGGGATACTGGATGTTCCACTTGCACATGCTGATGAGATTTTGTTTGTGGATGGTTCTTATTTGTTACATTGAGAACAGCATGTGCAGTCTTTACAAAATCAAATACTGTTGAAGCATCATACTTGTGTGATATAACTACAGCACAAGTACCAGAAATAATTGCACCTGCAAGAACATGCTGTTTATCTGATGGATTGAGTGTTACACTCTATGCTGACAGCCAGTATGGATTTGGGTGCTCAACGATGATGAGCAGTTGTTGAGATTGTGTGTTTGATCTCTATTGCATGACAGTAGTTAAACTATAGAGGGAAATGAATGATTCCTAGATTCGGTTTGGCAACTTAAAAAAAAAATCTGACACGGTTACACATTTCAAGAACAAGGTGATAAAATTGTTATGCAAAGCCTTACAGATTGAGCAAGATTCTATGAACCTACAGACCGGATGCATCAGGAGTTGTTGAGTGTGTAAACAGCACTCTGAAATCTAAGCTGGCAAAAGTGTATGCCTCGACATTTTTGAAAATGGCCGTATGCACTCCCACTTGGTCTCATGAGTCTTAAGAATACACCAGATAAAGGAATGGGTCTCTCCTCCATGAAGAAATTATGGGGAAGGCAATGAAGATATTTTGCATAACATCAGCTGCACTTGTGTCTATTAGTGATAAAATTGTACTGGATTTCTGCGAATGACTTAGTGATGTAGTATGCGCTCTCTCAAATCAGGTGATCTTGGCGACACCTTCACCGAAAGAAGAACAATGTCACACCATCCAACCTGGGGACTAGGTAATGGTAAAGAAGCACATTTGCAAATCCTCCTTGGAGACAAGGTGTAAAGAATCCTGAAGGGTCCTTTCCTCCTTGTGAAAAACACTGCTGTGAAGTGTAGAGGTTGACCATGGAGGATCCACATATCTGAGATGAAAAGAGTGAATACTACAGATGAAGTGGTGACAACTTCGAATTCATAGTGTCAAGATCCAGTTTGCTCCGTTGATCTAGATGTAGGTGAAGATCAAAATTAGGAAGAACAGCAAGATCAAGTACATCCAAGAGTTCAAACTGAAAATCGTGGAAACTCGGAATCAAACAGTGAAGCAGAAAATGATGTAAGTATTCAGAACACCCAGAGGAAAGCAGTTTGTTGTAGAAGATGAAAAACAGCTGGTCCAGACAGAACTGAAAACGAAGTGGCAGGTGAAGGAGGAGAGTGAGAGATCCCAACAGAACGTATACAGCTCATGATTGGTCTTATTTTGCAAGTGCAGAATCAGAGGATGATAATGTGGAAGTCTTTGATCTAACAGGTTGGCAATTTATTTTTTCAAAAGCCACCATGAACACTTGAGTAAAAAAAATAAAAAAAAGTTTTTCTCTTATATACCATTTTCTAGCTGGAGTTTGTTTTAGTTTGTACCTCACGTATCCAGACGAACATTTAAGGGTTTCTGTTTTTTCTCAATGTACGGATTGAGCCAGTGAATTGAACTTTGAAAAAACAATTGGTATAGTTTACTGAAGTGTTTGGTTTGTACCTTTTAAAATTAGTGTTTAGGGGGCGTGGCTTGCTAAGCCAAGATGGTGGACGCACTTTAAGAGTGCTCCGGGACCCCTCCGCCATCCACCCGATATCCTTACCTGAATCGAGCCATCCAGCGGTGTAGTTTGCTGTGCACGTTGCGGACCAGCCCTGGCTGCATCCCTGGGACCTCCAGACCTTCGCTGAGCCGTCCCATTGCCGACAATCAGGGCATCGCGCCTTGCTCGCAAAATGGCAGCCCCTCTGTGGTGATTGCGGCGCTGGATGCCCCTGAGGTGCCCTCCCTGGATCCGAGAGCGCTGCTGTGGTGAGGAGTGCACCCTGACCGCGTGTCCTGCGGTGAAGCGGCTGCCGGCCCGACGGACTCTTCCCATCGCCGCCTGGTGTTTCTTGGTCGCTGCTGGTGCTGGAGCAGAATTTTCTGATGAAAATCTATTGGGTTTTTAAGCTCTGGTTTGTCTATTTGTCATAATTAAAATTACTAATTATTAATTACTAATTATTTGTTTCGTGTATATGTTTAAACTTATCAACATGTACTAATGAGAAGAAAACCGACACGAGGGAATGCTTTCGTATTGCTATTTAATAAATGTGCATGTTTTATTAAATAAATGTTGCTGAGTGCTGTTTATTTTAAAGCACGAAACGCTTTTGAATTAATGCTTTTCTGTGTTGCAAAGGCTAGATAATTACATACACATAAGGGTATTAGTGGGGTTAACACTGTTTAATCACTATGCTGTGGTAACGTTGTTTTTGTCTCTTTTAATTAAGATGGTCCATTTTGGCCTAGAATAAAATGTCCGCCGTTTGCAGCCTGGCCTCGAGTGAGAGATTTGTGATGAGAGTGCCTTGCTGAATATGGTCGAAGTCATCTGACCACAGTCTTCGCCTGGTTAAAATTTTCCGTGAGGACAGTAGCAGTGCTGGGCAAGTCACCAAGAAACGTCTGAATAACCTTGGAGGACAAAGGAGCCATAAAGAATGAACTGAATGGACTCTGAAGTCATCATGTTAGTTCCGAGGAAATGTGGATGTTGAAAGATACATTTTTTAGTTCCTGTTCTGTCTTTTTATTTTTGTGATTTTTTCTGAGCGGAGATTTTCCAAATGTAGCGATGCTACATCCTTTCCTGCTCGCTCTGCTCAGCAGTTCGGCGGACGTGTAGAACATTTTATGTTTCTATAATATTGCAAGTTTCTTTATAAATATTGTTAGCATAGAGAGGGTGGGAAGCCACTTTGCCACTTCTTCCCAAACCTGCGTTGGTGAGGATCGATGCTGTGAGGACGGTGACTCGGGAGATTTCTACTGAGAGACTTGTCCTGATGACCCATTCTGACATTTAGCTAGAATAGGTAATTATGAGAAAATGATTTACTCTGATTAATTTCTTTTGACTAATTTAGATAAAGAATCATAATTTTAAATACGGTGTTGGTGATTATTTCTTGTCAATTATTGAGTACTCTATTTGATTATTGTTGTATAGATTGTTTAGATTATGTCTCAGGACAATTACAATAACTAGGTCTTATCGACCTCAGTGTAGATGTGGGGTGTTTAGGAGTTTTCTTTCCACAGGTTCAGTGCTGGTGGAGTATTTGAGTGTATGTTAGTGAAATGGGCCCTAGTGTATGATGAGTGTATGTGCGTGTATCTGTGAAATTACTCTATCCGTGGAAGTAGGGAGATTTTGTACACCCCAATCTGCATCAATTTCCTGGTAGCAGAGTGAGGATGGTTATTGATGATTGTCTTGATCTGATTAGATTGCTTGTACATTAGCTTATTGATTATTGATTGATGTTGGTATATGTACTAATACTAAATGTTGGAGTCGTCATATTGAGTTATATGTAGTGCTTCTGGAACTTGGAAGCTAGTAGCAGTTCCGTAGTAGGGCAGAGGGAAGTATATGCTTCTCTCGGGAAAGACGGGATTGTTGGTCCTGTATGTATGCAGGAAAAGAAAACGTGTGACAATTGAAGTTGCGCGTCACATTGTCTGGGTTCGGAATAAGTGACATTGTCGTATGTTACTATTAGAAATATTTCTGGTATATAAGGAGTGCGTATGGTAGTGAAGGTTATCTGTGAAACTCTGGTTTTAAGTCCCAGGGATCCGTAAGGTTCGCCGTTAAAGCTTATCGCGGGAGAAGTAATAGGTATTCTCTGAGCTTGTTTGAGAAACTGGGCAGAGGTAAGCTGCTTGGTTAATGTGTGTTATAATTCTGTAGTGGAGCAGATTGTTCGCTGTTCTCGGGAAAAGCAGGATTCTGTGTGTATGTACTATCTATTTTCTTGTATGAATGTGCGTGAATGCTCATATTAGTTGATTGTAAGACTCTTTGGACAAGTCCTAGAGGAAACAATTAATGAATGTATGTTAGAAGGGCAGAGTAGAGGGATGTGCTACTGTGTCAACGGAATTCTTGTGAAATAGATTTTCTTTACTATTCTGTGGTTAGCGAAGCAGACAATGGAGATGTTTATATGTTGTAACTAATAGATTTTGGAAAATTTGACACGAAGTCTACTGAGAAATTTTGTAAAGGAGGGGTAGACGAGTAACAAGAGACAGGAGACAGAAGCGACTGCAGCGACTGCTGACGTCAAACAGACCGCGCTCTGATTGGATATTAGATCAGAATAGTGCTCGCGCTGAGATTGGTGCGTTGGTGTGAGCCGCGCAAGGATTGGAAGAGCTATTCTAGTGACGTAAACGCTCCAGGATTGGTGCGTTAGTGTGAGTCGCGCTGTTATTGGTTGAAAAATCCTATTGTGCAGTTGTATTACGGAAGGGATTAGAAGGTTTTGGTAGACGTTAAAATGTATTACCAAGAAGAGAAAAAGAAAAAATCTTTGTTCAGAAAGATAAAAAATTGGTTCGACAAGGATAAAGATGTTAAAACGAGAGAGGGTGAATTGTTACCTCCATCGAAAACGCCTGCATCCTTCATGGCTGCGAGATATGGGTATCATACCTGTATATGGTTGGAAAATTGGGTTAGGTATACCAAGGAAGATGGAGTTTTAGCATTTCCAGAACATGGTTCATTTAATCTGGCCGTGTTGAAAAATTTACGAGAAAAGATGTAATGTCTTGACCCAAGACCAAGGCCTACACAGTTCGAGGCTTTAGTGGAATGGGAAGAGGAAGTGCATGAGCGAGAGAAACAGAGGTCTGGAGGCAACTATAGGTACATGTTCGGGAGGAGACATGGTCGTGAAACTCATCATGATAGAATGACGAGATGGCGAGATGCTAGTATGTCAGAGGGATTATATCCTATGAGAACAGTTGAAGAGGGAACAGAAAGGGTTCCTGAGGCAGAAGTGAGAAGATATGGAGTTAATGAATATGAGGATGAGGTTTTAAATGACATGATTTACAAAAGACCACCTCCATATAGACCAGAACCAGAAGAGAGCACACCAGTTGTTTCTCCGATAAGAGATACAGTGTGTATCATTGAGACAGAAAATGTGACACCTGAGTTAAGAAGTGGTAATCCTTTCAGGGAAAGAGAGAATAGAAGCAGAGGCGAAAATACGAGAGAATTAGCCAGAACTACATCGGAATTGACTGAAAAGATCAAAGAGCTGACAAAGAATCTAGACGCTGTTACGGTACCCGTAACTATAGGTCCGGTTATGCCTGTTTTTGATAAGCAGAGGACGGGTGAGAATGGTTTGGTTATTCCATATGTTGGGAATAGATTGACAAGTTTGGCTGGTCCTTCAGGAGATTCAGGAAAAAGGGCAGAAAAATTCAGACATGACACATGTAGTGAAGGATTAGAGGTACAGTCTAATTCAGGATTGGATACTGGTGAAGCTAGTTGTTCAGGGATGCCAATTTTAGAACCGCAGAAGAAAGTGGTTCCAGTGAGAAAATCTACTGAAATAACAGCTGAGGATTTGAATGAATGGATGAAAGTTCTTCAAAAGAGGGATAAAGATTCACAAGCAATTGATGTTGCTAGGTTACGTGTAGAATTAGAAGAGCTTGTTGCAGGGACAGTTCCAACAGAAATTCTAAAAAATCATCATGATGGTGAATTGTTGTTTATGTGTAAAAATATCACCTGGAGAGCGAGAAATACACATGACAGATTAAGAGCAATAGCAAATGACTATGGAGTTGACATTGATAAAGTTAAAGTTTTGCAAAAGTCTTACAGGATGGATTTCACAGATAAAGATATTGAAAATTTGAATGGTACTGGTAGAACAGGACAGATTAAAGAGATGATCGCTTTACTGCGAAAATGGGGCGATGTTGAGAAGTGGAAGGATAGGTGGTACAAGAAGAGAGAAGAATCAGGGGATAGGACTTATTCAGCATTTCCTGTGAGAGAAAAAGAAAAACCAGTGGATACTCATCCTATGAGAGAAATACCTGGAGGAGGATATGTACATGTTCCGTGGACCAGACAGGATATTTTATCATTTACGAATGATTTCCCTCGATTGAGAGAAAAGCCCGTCGAGTGGTATAGGCAGGTAGACAGATTTGTGAAATTGTCAAAAGTGCTGTGGATTGACCTGAATAGTCTGTTTGATATAATTGTTCCAGCAGACTTGTGGGCTGAGTGTAAAATAGTTGTAAGTTGGCCTACTGAGGAATATCCAAGAGATCAGAGAACAGGAGCACCAGATCCAGAAGTAATGAGAAAGTATGAGCAGGTGATCGTATACCTGAAAAATAAAGTACCTCCAAAAGAGACAGACTGGGTTAAAATAGATCAAACACATCAGGAAGCAAAAGAATCAGTTCATGCTTTTTACGAGAGGCTGATACTGGCATTTAAACAATTCAGTGGAGATGAACACCTGGGTGACAAGGATTTGAGTCATTTTGTATACAGATTTGTATATGGCCTGAGACCTGAGATTAGTGAAATAATTCGTGAGCATACTGTGGATTGGCAGAGTAAGAAAATAGATGAGATTCTGAGACATGCAAAATACTTCAGTGATGAGATTGAAGCAAAACAGAGAAAGCTGAAAGAGAAAGCAATGTGGGCACAAGTGAAAGTTGCGGAAAGACAGGAAGCACAGTTGGTGGAACAGGCGAATAATGCAGGAAATAATGCAGGGAATAGACCTAGGTATGCAGGGAAAGGAAAGGGGAATCTTGAGGAAGCTAAAAAAAAGTTCCCATGTCACAACTGTGGCCAACTGGGACATTGGAGATCTGAGTGTACCAATCCACCATTAGTGAATAATGAGGGAAAATCCTTAAATCAACAGGTGCAGAACGAAGGGAATAATCAACAGCAGCAACAACAGAAAGTTGTGAGACAGCAGAGTCAAGAGCCAAAACCGCCCTTGCCGCAGAATAGAGGATCACAAAAGTATAATCCGGATTCGGGATTCTACAATGATGAGCAGGTAAACAAACCAAGGCGTTCTAACCAGGTACAACAGTACTTGTTAAAGAATGAAGGGAGTGAGTCTGAGGGTGATTATTGACGGTGCCGAAGAGAGGAGGAAGAGTGCATACTTGGTGCAACTCTAGAAATAGACCAGGCAGGACCATTTGTGGATGGAAAAATAAATGAAGAAGGTGTTACTTTTTTGGTAGACACAGGTGCGACAAGATCAACTGTCAGGTCAACAGATATTAGAAATCTTCCTCTCTCGGATGAAGCAATCCAAGTAGTTGGTGTAGCCAATACACAAATCAGGACACGTCTTACTGAACCAGTAAGACTACAAATAGGGAAATTTTCAGACATGCACAGATTTATCGTCTGTGACACAAGTCCAGTGAATCTGTTAGGTAGGGATTTGTTATGTAAAATGAATTGTACAATTTTTTGTACACCGGATGGAATAGCTTTTGAAACACCAGATGAGGATGTTTTGTACCGAATGACTCTAGAAATAGAGAGAGTGAGTTAATTGGTGCATATGCTGTGTTTGATCCGGAGGATTTGCCTCAAGAGCTGAGAGACACAGTGAAAAGGACAGTTTGGGATTTTACTGGAGAGGATGTGGGATTGATGAATAATGTAGATCCTGTGAAAATTGCAGTGAAACAGGGAATTACTTATCCTAACATTCCTCAGTTATGTTGTTATGTTAGAACTATATTTCTTGAGCGCACGGCTACCCAGAACGGGTGTCCCGGCGCTTTGGCAGAGAGTCCTGAACACAACCAAGAAAAACCCAGCGGCAGAAACACTGTAGGCCCACTGGTTAGGCGGAGAAGAGGAGCGTCTTGAGCTCCTTTCTAAAGGCCAGAAGATTGTTAGCCTTGCGGAGTGACAGAGGGAGCTCATCCCACAAACTGGCCGCCATAAACTGGAAAGACCGGCCTCCCATCCGCACGCGTTTGATCACTGGTACCTCCACTTTAGCCAGGTCAGCAGATCTCAAACTCCTCCGGGGAACGTAGAGAGCAATCCGCTTCCTGAGGTAAGCTGGGCCAATGCAGTGGAGGGCCAACGTGAGGACCTTGAAACTAATTCTGCTAGGGATAGACAGCCAATGCAGCCTACCGCGCAGTAGAGAGGCACTGGCTCTCCGTGGAAGGCCAAAGATGGCTCTGGCCGCCGAGTTTTGGACAACTTGCAATCTGGATACCAGATATTTAGGCAGACCAGAGAAAAGTGCGTTAGCGTAGTCTAAACGCGAACCCACAAGTGCTTGCACGATGTTCTTGCGATATTGAAGGGAAAGCAGTGGGAGAAATTTCCTCACCATCTTCAAGATACCGAAACATTTCCCCGCCAGGCCCGTGATGTGGGGACGAAAAGAAAGACTGTCGTCAAATACCACACCCAGATTTTTTACTTGGGCAGATGGTTTCTCAGGGGGGAACATGTCGGAAGGCCACCACGATTTCCAGCCAGGGTCCTCAGCGCAGCCAAAAAAGAGCAACTCGGACTTATCCGAGTTACGTTTCAGGTTCTGGTGCTGAAACCATGCAAAAACAGCACTCAGGCAGTCTCTGATTCTGTCGCCATTAAAAACCTCTCCCTTCCTGCAGGTAAACAGGACCTGGGTGTCATCAGCGTATGAGATGACCCGGGCTCCAAATGCCTCAGCGACCTTCGCCAAAGGGGCCACATAAATGTTAAATATGGTGGGGCTCAGGATGGATCCTTGAGGCACCCCCACCTCTAGCGAAGGCATTTCCGCGGAGAACGGAGGAGCCCAGATCACCTGCCGACGGTCGGTTAAGAAGGATTGAAACCAGTCCAACACCGTCCCCCGCAGACCTACCTCCCTGAGTCTTAGGAGGAGGCCGGCGTGTGGGACGGTGTCGAATGCCGCCGACAGGTCCAGCAAGACCAACATAGCCTTTCCCCCAAGATCAAGCGTTTCCCTGATGGCGTCGGTCACCTCCACAAGAGCTGTCTCCGTACTGTAATTGGCACGGAAACCAGATTGGGAGTCATGCAGCAGTTTGTTATTCTCTATAAAGGTGGTAAGAGTATGCTGAACATGTTTCTCCGCCACCTTCGCCAGAGCAGGGAGGAGGGAGATTGGTCTATAGTTGGCCCACTGTAAAGGGTCGAGCAGAGGTTTCTTAATGAGCGGGAGAATAAGAGCATGCTTCCATTCTTTAGGGACCACTCCAGAACTCAGAGACATGTTGAGCAAGGGGTTCAGCAAGTTGTTAATAGCTGGTGCCACCGAGCTCAGGCATTTAGCCGGACACGCATCCAAGGGGGATCCAGATTTCAACCGGGAAAGCAGCTCCAGAGAGGACTCGCAGGATAGCGGGGGGAACGTCGAAAGAGTGGGCGCCAGCTCGGCTGCAGCGGATGGAAGGACCTTCAGATCACTTTCCACAGCTGCAGCCACTTCCAGGGACCCCACCCGATCGAAAGAGTCCTGAATCCTACGGATCTTGTCCACAAAGAAGTCAGCAAGCTGCTTGATCCACTCCTCAGTATGGGAGTGAACCCTAGCGGCCGCCACCGGCTCTACGAATTCCTTCACAATTCGGAATAGTTCCCGGCTCGTGTTATCAGCCTGGTCTATTCTATGCTCGAAGTAGATCTTTTTAGCTTCGGCAATCTGTCTGTGATAGGATTCAGTATAAAATGACACCAGAAATAATTGAGGGAATAACTCCTATAATTGAGAAAATGAATCAGCAGGGAGTTCTGAGAGAACTACTGAGTAGTCCGTGTAATTCACCGATAATGGGGCTAAAGAAGCCTAATGGGAAGTTCAGGATTGTACAAGATTTGAGAAAAGTTAACCAAATTGTGGTGGCATGTTGTCCTATTGTGCCAAATCCATCAGTGATTTTGTATCAGATTCCACATGATGCTGAGTGGTATACAGTGATTGATTTGTGTCATGCTTTCTTTTCAATTCCACTGCATCATGACAGCCAGCCGATTTTTGCATTTAGATTTGGCCAGCGTATTTTAGCATGGTGTCGTATCCCACAGGGGTATACAGAGAGTCCTTCGATATTCAATCAGTTATTGAAAAAGTCATTGGAGAGTTTGATCATGCCTGAAAACTCAGTACTAGTACAATATATTGATGACCTACTTGTGGCATCAAAGACACGTGAAGCTTGTGAAGTAGATACTATAGCTTTACTGAATCATCTGGCAGATGGAGGGTTAAAAGTATCTCCAGCCAAATTGCAATTTTGCAAGAAAGAGGTGCATTATCTTGGACACAATATTGAAAAAGGTCTGAGAAAAGTGACTGATGACAGGATCAAAATCATCAGGGGAATGAAGGCCCCAAAGACCCAGAGGGAAGTGAGAATGTTCCTGGGAATGGTGGGTTATTGTCGTCAGTGGATAATTAATTTCTCGCTGATAGCAAAGCCACTGATTAAGCTGACAAAAAGTGAGATGACAGACCCATTGGAACTAGATGGAGAACAAATGGCAGCATTTGAGGAGTTGAAAAGCAGAATGTGTGAAGCCCCTGCTTTGGGTATGCCAGACTATGAAAAGGAATTTGAATTTTACTGCAGTGAGAGAAATGGATGTGCACTTTCAGTGTTAATTCAGAAGCATGGATTACTGAGAAGGCCTATTGCGTACTTCTCATCGACACTTGACCCTGTAGCTGTAGGTTTACCAGGTTGTTTGAAATCTGTGGCTGCAACATGCAGAAGCCTGGAACAGAGTGAGGGAATCATAATGGGATATCCTGTAAGGGTATTCGTAACTCATAATGTGGCAATTCCTTTGACAAGAAGCAGAACTCAGTACATGTCACATAGTCGGTTGACTAAATATGAGAAAGTCATTCTGGGAGCATCAAATGTGACTTTGGAGAGATGTGTGAATGTGAATCCAGCGACATTGTTGCTGGATATTGAAAATGTGGGTGTGAAAACAGAAGATGATCACAATTGTTTGGATGTGCTTGATTACTGTACAAAACCGAGACCAGACATAAGGGATTTTCCCTTGCATGAGAGTGATCATGTGTTGTTTGTGGATGGATCATGCCTGAGGAATGATGAAGGTGTGCTATGTGCAGCATATGCAGTGTGCAAGGTTTCAGAAGTAATGGAAGCATCATCATTGAAAGGAGTGAAATCTGCGCAAGTTGCTGAATTAGTGGCATTGACAAAAGCTTGTGAAATTGGGAAAGATTTGAGAACGACTGTGATGACTGATAGTCAGTATGGATTTGGAGTTGTGCATGACTTTGGCCAACTTTGGCTACAAAGAGGTTTCTTGACGTCGAGTGGGACTCCAATAAAGAATGCTGAAGTGATTGGAAAATTACTGGAGGCGATACAGCTGCCTAAAGAATTAGCAGTTGTGAAATGTGCTGCTCATGGACAAGGAGATGATTTTGTGACAGTTGGCAATAGATACGCAAATGACATTGCTCAATATTGCGCCAAGAATAACCAATCAATTAATCGGGAACGAGAAGGTGAAATGTCTTTTTGTTCTGTGATGTTTACTAATGTCTTAGAGACGTGGGATGAAGTGAAACAGTTGCAGGATGAGGCAGAGGAGGAAGAAAAGAAAGATTGGATCAAGGCAGGTTGTGCCCCAGGAGAGACAGACCATGTTTGGGTCTATAGAGATGGCAGACCAGTAATGCCGAACTCCATACTGTCAGCAATGGCAAGGATGTATCATGGCCAGGGACATTTGGGAAGGGATGCGATGATCAGGTCTTTTAAACAAACCTGGTACAATGCAAAGTTCAGGACAATTGCAGAAAGTATTTGTCAAAGATGTTTGATTTGCCAGCAATTTAACACTGGGAAAAAGACAGTGGTGAGTCTAGGAACAATAGGCAGAGAAGGAGGTCCTTTTACAAGAATGCAGATTGATTTCATTGAAATGCCCCAAGTGGACAGACTGAGGTATGTACTAGTGGTAGTCTGTTTGTTTTCAAGATGGGTTGAGGCCTATCCGACTAGGAGAAATGATGGAGTAACAGTGGCAAAGTTACTGTTAAGAGAGTTGATTCCTAGGTACGGATTTCCGGTAACGATTGAGTCTGATAGAGGTGGACACTTCTATAATGAACTCATGAGTTTGATTTGTGAAGCATTAAGCATACAGCAGAAGCTACATTGTGCATACAGACCAGAGGCTTCTGGTGTTGTTGAGCAGATAAATGGCACAATCAAGAACAGGATTGGTAAGATGTGTTTAGCCACTGGTATGAAATGGCCGGATGTCTTGCCTCTAGTGCTAATGACTATTAGATCTACTCCAGATAGAACTACTGGTTTAAGTCCGCATGAAATCATAATGGGACGTGCAATGCGACATGCATATGTACCTGTCAATAAGTTGATGACAATAACTGATGACATGATTTTGGATTACTGTAAAGGCCTGGCTGACGCAGTTCATTCTGTGTTTCACCAGATTGGAGAAGAAGCTACCACACTTGAGAAAAGCAAGCTCATGACCTGAGTCCAGGGGACTGGGTAAGGATTAAAGTTCACAGAAGAAGAAATTGCTTGGTTCCAAGGTGGGGAAGACCAAGACAAGTCATTCTAACTACGACAACTGCGGTGAAGTGTGCTGGTGTGAAAAACTGGGTACATGCGAGTCATACTCTGAGAGTTCCAAACCCAAAAGATGGGACTGGTAGAGAGTATTTTGAAGAGTCAGATTCCAGTGATGATGAAGACCCAGAACCAGTGAGAAAAAATCAAAGTTCAGGAAAAGAAGCAGAAAAGACTTCAAGAGAACCATTGAGAATCTCAGAAAGGAGATCAGATTCTGAAAGAGAGCCTGAAGTTCCAAAAAGCAGTGGAGGAAAAAGAAAAGAAAAGAGCAGTTCCACAGAAATTACTCCTGAATCAAAAGAGGAGGAGATTGAAGAACCACTTGAGATTATACCTGAAGAAGTAGGGTCAGAAGAAGATAGAGAGGGACAGATTGCGGAAGACCCCCGAGGAGGTGTAGGGAACATTCTTGACAAGCTAGGTGAAGGGACAAGTAGACAGCAAGAAGATTGCGTGTCGGAGACCCGAGGAGGGACAGAAGTAGGGAAGTCTCAAATAGTGGTGAAAAAGACTGTGGAGCGAAAGAAAACTGCTGAAGAACAAGAGGCATTTGAAACAGAATCGGATGAAAGTGAGAATGGAAAATCAGAGGGTCGAGTTCTGACAAAGAGAACTTGGATTGGAGAAAGAAATAATACAGAAACGAGACCGAAAAAGGTTGTAAGAGGAGATTTTTGGCCTAACAACAGAGTAAAGAGGCTGAGATACAGACTGATAAGAGGGAATACATCGAAAGATGAACAAGTGAATGAAGTGTCGAGTCAAAACGAAGTAAAGAGGAAGGAGCAAAAAGAGTCAAGAGAACCTGAGGAGATAAAGAGAATTAGAAGACCCAACCAAAAGTACAGATCACCGGAATGGTCTTATGTGGCACTGTCTGAAGAAGAAGAAGAAGAAACAGTGAATCGAGACAATCAGGAGGGGATCTTGAGAAAAGTGGTTGAGGAAAAGGAAGAATCTGTTGGAATCTTAAAAGTTATCCTGACTGACATTGGAGAAGAGTCGGATGCACAGGATGTTGTTGATGATCTGATACAATTTGATGTTGCTGAAGAAGAAGGAGTGAAAAGTGATGAATATCCAAATTGAGTGAACTGAAAAAATCACTTGGAGAAAGTGAAAAGGAGAAAGTCTAAAATTCAGCTGTCTAAAGTAATCCAAAGTTCGAGAAGTTTCAGTAGTGGAGTAGTAGAGGCTAAGTCAAAAGACAAGGTCAAAGTAGTAAAATGGCTAACATAGAGAATAACCAAAGTAGATGTGCCTTCTTAAGAAAATGGTGTAGAATGTGCTGCTGCTGTACTGGATTATTAATGCTACTATGGGGTGTTTTAGCTTTATTAGTTACATTTAGAGTTTCAATAGGTACATTTGAAATACATACTGAGAATGAGACAAATGTGGAGAAGAGTTCGCAAAAAGTAGTTCCAACTAGAATTAGTAATACTTACATGCATAAAGATAGGTCAATTAATGATTTTTCTAGTAATGTTTTTTCAAAGTTGTTATACGAATATGTGAAAACAATGGAAGTTAGGGATTGCTATGTTTGTATGCAATTACCTGCATCCGTTTCAGAGGGTGTTACTTATCACCATTTACCAGCTATGTATGGAATTTCTTGTAGTGTATTAAGTAGTGTTTTTTATCTGTTAGGGAAAATAGATTATAAGATGTCTAACAAGTTGCCTGACCATTGGTATGGCACGTGTTATGTGGGCCTGGTTTTTCCAAAGATCTTTCATATAGATAGAATAGAAGATGTAGAACATATTAATTTACTAATGCGCTTCAAGAGGGAAACTTGGTCTGAAATAGTGGGTGACATTTTTGGAGCTTTAATTCCAGCAGTGGGAATTTCTTTGAATGCTTATGGGATTCGGAAACTGTCAACAGTGGTGGATCGCTTATCGACAAATACCGCTGGAGGGTTTCTTTTGGTGAATACGGAACTAATTGCCGTACGTGCCATGTCTATGCAAAATAGACTTGCTCTTGATATTCTATTAGCTAAGGAGGGTGGAGTTTGTGGAATGCTGAAAGTTCAACATTGTTGCACTTACATTCCAGACGAAAGCAAAGACCTGAAGGTCTATATCAAAAATATTACTGATTTGCATGAAGAATTAGTACCACTTGAAGCTGAAAGTATTTGGACTAAAATAGCTAATAAAATAGTTGCTGTTAAGAGTTTTATTGCAAAAATAGGTAGTACTATTATAGGTAAGATATTGTTTCCTTTAACTTGTATAATTGTTGCTATATTGATATTGAGATTGGTGTGTTTGTGTTGTAAAAACAGGGGAGGGAAAAAGAAATTAATTAAAAGAAACAATGAAAAGAGAAATAAAAGGTTGAAAAGAGAACCACAAGAAATTGAATTAGAAGAATTAAGGGAGAGTGTTTATTTAGAAACAAAAAGGGATGATGAAAGAGTGTCTGGTGTGTAGTGTTGTGTAAGGAGGAAAAGACATTTCCAATTTCTCCTAAAATGGGACTAAATTTCACTATATTTATTTTTTTGGGGTTATTTGGTGATAAAATCACCAAAGGGGGGATTGCTGGAGCAGAATTTTCTGATGAAAATCTATTGGGTTTTTAAGCTCTGGTTTGTCTATTTGTCATAATTAAAATTACTAATTGCTAATTATTTGTTTCGTGTATATGTTTAAACTTATCAACATGTACTAATGAGAAGAAAACCGACACGAGGGAATGCTTTCGTATTGCTATTTAATAAATGTGCATGTTTTATTAAATAAATGTTGCTGAGTGCTGTTTATTTTAAAGCACGAAAAGCTTTTGAATTAATGCTTTTCTGTGTTGCAAAGGCTAGATAATTACATACACATAAGGGTATTAGTGGGGTTAACACTGTTTAATCACTATGCTGTGGTAACGTTGTTTTTGTCTCTTTTAATTAAGATGGTCCATTTTGGCCTAGAATAAAATGTCCGCTGTTTGCAACCTGGCCTTGAATGAGAGATTTGTGATGAGAGGGCCTTGCTGAATATGGTCGAAGTCATCTGACCACAGTCTTCGCCTGGTTAAAATTTTCCGTGAGGACAGTAGCAGTGCTGGGCAAGTCACCAAGAAACGTCTGAATAACCTTGGAGGACAAAGGAGCCATAAAGAATGAACTGAATGGACTCTGAAGTCATCATGTTAGTTCCGAGGAAATGTGGATGTTGAAAGATACATTTTTTAGTTCCTGTTCTGTCTTTTTATTTTTGTGATTTTTTCTGAGCGGAGATTTTCCAAATGTAGCGATGCTACATCCTTTCCTGCTCGCTCTGCTCAGCGGTTCGACGTGTAGAACATTTTATGTTTCTATAATATTGCAAGTTTCTTTATAAATATTGTTAGCCTAGAGAGGGTGGGAGGCCACTTTGCCACTTCTTCCCAAACCTGCGTTGGTGAGGATCGATGCTGTGAGGACGGTGACTCGGGAGATTTCTACTGAGAGACTTGTCCTGATGACCCATTCTGACATTTAGCTAGAATAGGTAATTATGAGAAAATTATTTACTCTGATTAATTTCTTTTGACTAATTTAGATAAAGAATCATAATTTTAAATACGGTGTTGGTGATTATTTCTTGTCAATTATTGAGTACTCTATTTGGTTATTGTTGTATAGATTGTTTAGATTATGTCTCAGGACAATTACAATAACTAGGTCTTATCGACCTCAGTGTAGATGTGGGGTGTTTAGGAGTTTTCTTTCCACAGGTTCAGTGCTGGTGGAGTATTTGAGTGTATGTTAGTGAAATGGGCCCTAGTGTATGATGAGTGTATGTGCGTGTATATGTGAAATTACTCTATCCGTGGAAGTAGGGAGATTTTGTACACCCCAATCTGCATCACTGGCGCGGGACGGACCTGCGAGGGAGGAGCCTTGGCGGCCTGGCTCCGACTTAAGGCTGAAGCCCCTCCCGGCGGCGCTGTGGTGGCATCGGCTGCCATATCGGGCGGCGCGGGTGCGAGTGAGAGGCCGCGCTCCCACTCTGGCAGGGAGATCAGCGGAGGACTCCGGGGCCGCAGTTCCGGTGCCTGATGAGCGGATTGCTCGCTCGCAAAATGGCGGGCCTTTGCGGCGCTGGATGCCCCTGAGTGTGCTGCTGCGGTGAGGGGCACACCTTGGCTGCGTGTTCTGCGGAGAGGCGGCTGCTGGCCTGATGGGCTCTTCCCCTCGCTGCCTGGTGTTCTATGGTCATTGCTGGTGGGACTGGACCTGTGAGGGAGGAGCCTCGGTGGCCTGGATCTGACTCGCGGCCGGAGGCCCTCCCCACGGCGCTGCGGCGGACTCAGCTGCCATACCGGACGGCGCGGGTGCGAGAGAGAGAGAGGTCGCACTCCCACTTTGGCAGGGAGAACAGCGGAAGATTCCGGGGCCGCAGTTCCGGTGCCTGTTGAGTGGGTGAGCCCCGGCGGGGGTCCGGGACGGCTCTTGGGTGCCCCCCGGGTGGCGGGTGCCTCATTCCTCGCCTCTTCCCCTGAAGAGTTGGCTGCTAGCATCTGCACCGGTCCGGGCCCACGCTGACTCCCCGGAGGAGCGGACTTCCTGTGGCCCAGCAGCTTGTGGACTCCTTGGGGCCAACCATCAGTCATTGCCGGTGAGCGGGGTGCGGGTCTGGGGGTTCAGCTGCAGCATCGAGCAGCGGGAAGGTGGGTAGATATCGGTGCCTCCCCTCCCCTGGCCCTCCGGGGTACCCCAGGTTCTGTGTGGCTCCTCCTGCGCTCCCCGGTGGGGCCCTGGGGTGTTGGGCCGGCGGCGCATTTTGGAAACGGGGGTCACCTGCTCCTCAGGATCTGTTCTTGCAGCGCCGTCGGGGCTTGCCCTGGAGTTCCCACCCTGCCCGCTGGCGGTGCTTCCCGCCGGCCAAAACCTTCTTCACTGCCTTGGTGACATACGGGGGGTTGCAGGGACGTCACGCCCTACGACTGACTGCCGGGCGTTCCACGGAGGCGAGGTCGGGCTGGCCAACGAACGGAGCCCCCCCTGGGTTGTTGATCTGCTGGTCATCCATTTCCTCCACTGGGAGGCTCCGCCCCGCACCCACCAGCGCCCTTACCGGAGTGCCCGTCACCGTCCCTGGCCCTGCAGACTGGGCCGTGGGGCGCTTGGCCCGGCCGCTGTTTCTGCCATCCCCTTGCTGCACGCCTTCCCGAGTGACCCTCTGGCTCCACCGGCGGGTCTTTCGGACTGGTGAGGATTCTTAGCCCTGGTTTGGGGTGTTCACGGTTCCGGATCCTTCGGCTTGGTCCCTGGGCTCTCGGCGGCAGCAGGATTACCCGGCAATTATGGGGAGGGACAAGGGCCTCAAGCCCACACAGGCCCCCACTCAGACGAAGATGGACCGGTTCACCACCTCCGACCCGGAACCCCCTAGGCAGGCGGCCGGGGCTCCCCATCCACCCCAGGACAGGGATCTGAACACCATTCTTCAGGCAATCAGTGCCTCGCAGGCGTCCGTCGAGGGGAAGACCGGTGAAATCAAGGTGGACGTCTCCCTCCTCCGACAGGACCTCCGCAACGCCACCGCGCGACTTGCCGAGGCCGAATCCCGCCTATCCACAGCGGAGGACGACATCTCACACTTGAAGGAGCAGGTAGCTCACCTCAGTACCCACACCAAGGAACTCCACCGGCGTGCTGAAGATGCTGAAAATCGCGCATGTCGCAATAATCTCCGCCTGGTGCAGTTTCCCGAAGGGGTTGAGTCGAATCCGGTTGCTGCCTTCGTCGAGGCCTGGTTTGCATCGTGGATGCCCAAGGATGCTCTCTCTCCCTGGTTCGTGGTTGAGAGAGCCCACCGCTCTCTTGCTTCCAGGCCGCCCCCCGGAGCTCCATACCGCCCCATCATACTGAAAATCCTTAATTTCAAAGACCGGGATGCCATTCTGCGGGAGGCCTGGGCCCATGGCCCTCTCAAGTTCCAGAACCATACTGTTATGCTATTTCCAGACTACACCAGGGAGGTGCAAGATCTCCGTCGCTCGTACATGGACGTTAAAAAGAAATTGCGTGCCCTGGGCCTACAATATCAGATTCAGTTCCCTGCACGTCTCCGGGTCATCTTTCAGAACAAAGCTCAATTTTTCGACACACCCCTGGTGGCATGGACATGGCTGACGGAAGAATGTCCTCTCCGCCAGAGGCGGGACCCTTCCTCGGGCCCTGCGGGCTCCCAATCCGTGAGGTCGCGGTTGCCGGGGCGCCGGCGGCGCACACATTCCCGCAGGGGGCGCCGGTCTCAAGCGGCGGCATCCAGGTCCCCAAGCATGGCAGTTCATGGAATCCAGGACTCGTCCAGCCAGTCAGGCTCGCCACACCGTGCCAGGCACCGATCTGCTGACGAGCTACTGGGGGCATCCTCATTGCCGACCCGGGGGGGTTCCCCTGGGCTTGACTCGGACCTCTCTCGTACTCCTACTCTCTGAGGTCCCATTGTGCTAGGTCTGCTGCATCTCGGCCACTAGGTGGGACTCTCTCCTGATGAAGACCTTGAACATTGGTAAAGTGTCACGCTCACCCCCTAGTTCCTTTTGGATGATTCACGGCTTATCCGTCCACATGGAGGGGTCCTCCACGCAACCAACCCGAGCGTTTTAGTTTGGTTACTGTTACAATGGGGGGTCGACAGATACTTCCGTTCCTGAAGTGTAGGGAGGGGAGAGGGGGGCAAGTTTGGTACGGGTTTTCCTTAGGTGGTTTTTTTTTTGTTGTTTTTCTATTTCAGCTCCCATGGATCCTCTCGCGTCGACCCACCGGGGGCCAGGCACGAGCTCGCTGCATTTGCTCACCCGCACAGAGGCAGGCTTCCATGCGCACTTCCATGTTCACGTAGGGATGCACGACCCAGATCTACGTTCCACCCGCCATGACTGCTACACTTACTCCTAGGGCGTCCCTTCACGTCTTATCGTGGAATGTTAACTGTCTCTTGGACCGGGTTAAACGTATGGCGGTCCTACGATATGCGCAGCGCCTCGGCGTAGACGAAGGGGTTGAGTCGAATCCGGTTGCTGCCTTCGTCGAGGCCTGGTTTGCATCGTGGATGCCCAAGGACGCTCTCTCTCCCTGGTTCGTGGTTGAGAGAGCCCACCGCTCTCTTGCTCCCAGGCCGCCCCCCGGAGCTCCATCCCGCCCCATCATACTGAAAATCCTTAATTTCAAAGACCGGGATGCCATTCTGCGGGAGGCCTGGGCCCATGGCCCTCTCAAGTTCCAGAACCATACTGTTATGCTATTTCCAGACTACACCAGGGAGGTGCAAGATCTCCGTCGCTCGTACATGGACGTTAAAAAGAAATTGCGAGCCCTGGGCCTACAATATCAGCTTCAGTTCCCTGCACGTCTCCGGGTCATCTTTCAGAACAAAGCTCAATTTTTCGACACACCCCAGGCGGCATGGACATGGCTGACGGAAGAATGTCCTCCCCGCCAGAGGCGGGACCCTTCCTCGGGCCCTGCGGGCTCCCAATCCGTGAGGTCGCGGTTGCCGGGGCGTCGGCGGCGCACACATTCCCGCAGGGGGCGCCGGTCTCAAGTGGCAGCATCCAGGTCCCCAAGCATGGCAGTCCATGGAATCCAGGACTCATCCAGCCAGTCAGGCTCTCCACACCGTGCCAGGCACCGATCTGCTGACGAGCTACTGGGGGCATCCTCATTGCCGACCCGGGGGGGGTTCCCCTGGGCTTGACTCAGACCTCTCTCGTACTCCTACTCTCTGAGGTCCCATTGTGCTAGGTCTGCTGCATCTCGGCCACTAGGTGGGACTCTCTCCTGATGAAGACCTTGAACATTGGTAAAGTGTCACGCTCACCCCCTAGTTCCTTTTGGCTGATTCCCGGCTTATCCGTCCACATGGAGGGGTCCTCCACGCAACCAACCCGAGCGTTTTAGTTTGGTTACTGTTACAATGGGGGGTCGACAGATACTTCCGTTCCTGAAGTGTAAGGAGGGGTGAGGGGGGGAAAGTTTGGTACGGGTTTTCCTTAGGTGGTTGTTGTTTTTCTATTTCAGCTCCCACGGATCCTCTCGCGTCGACCCACCGGGGGCCAGGCACGAGCTCGCTGCATTTGCTCACCCACACAGAGGCAGGCTTCCATGCGCACTTCCATGTTCACGTAGGGATGCACGACCCAGATCTACGTTCCACCCGCCATGACTGCTACACTTACTCCTAGGGCGTCCCTTCACGTCTTATCGTGGAATGTTAACTGTCTCTTGGACCGGGTTAAACGTATGGCGGTCCTACGATATGCGCAGCGCCTCGGCGTAGACGTCCTCTTACTTCAAGAGACGCACCTGATGGGTAACTGTTGCCCCTTCTTGGCACGCTACGGGTAGGACCGAGTGTGGCACTCTGGCTTCTCTAGAGGTTCCCGAGGGGTGGCGGTCCTCTGCCCTTTGTACTCACACAGATCTTTCACGACCCTCATGGCTTATCGGTGACCCTTTGCGGCTTGCTGGCCGGCTCCCTCCTCTACCTTATGTCCGTCTACTCCCCCCCTCGATGCTGGCTGTTACCCTTAAACACACCGCGGCCCGCCTGCACGCTTTGCCACTGGGATCTACTATCATTGGAGGTGACTTTAATGCGGTCTCCTTTCAGGCCGTTGATACTACGGGCCCTCCTTCCTCGACTAGATTGGCGCAGGCGAAACAGCTACGGAGCTGGTCCGAGTCGCTGGGCTTATGCGATGCATGGCGCACCTGGCACCCCCATACCGCCCAATTTACCCATACCTCTGCAGCGCACCACACACAGGCACGCATTGACGCGATCTTTGTCCCCTCGGTTGACTGCGCTGGGATTGTTGATGTCCGGATCCTTCCTAGGGGTATTTCTGACCACTCTCCAGTGCTTCTTAGTGCCGGGGCTCCCCCCCCCCTCTGACCGCCAAACATGGAGAATGAATGCCTGGTTCCTCCAAGATAAAGAATTCAAAAAGGTGGTGGGGAGGGAGCTCAAGCAACCCTTCCTTACCAACGATGGCTCGGTGGCTTCCCCGGGTACCTTATGGGAGGCAGGGAAGGCTACTATTCGGGGTGTTGCAAAGGGTCAGCTTCGGAGTCAGAGACAGGTGCAGTTGCAGGAAATTACCTCGCGGGAGGCACAGGCGCTCTGCCTTGAGCACTCCCTTTCTCTGTCTGACGACGCGGTCCAGGTCCGACAACTCGCCCATCTCCGGGCCGAGACCAGGCAGTTATCCTTAGATGCCGCTAAGCTCATTTGGAGATCGTCCGTGGCAAGAGTATACGGCTGGGGAGTTAAAACGGTACGATCCTGCATCGCCTGGCCACATATCCTAGAGCCAACCGCATTATCCCGGAAGTAGTGGACGACGAGGGTGCAGTGCACAGCGCTCCACTGGTGATGGCACGCGTCTTCGCCCGTTATTACCAACGCCTTTACGTGGTGCGGACCCCTGGTATATCCCTCTCAGCCTTCCTCGAGCAAGGACAGGTGCGTCTCCCTCGGCTGACTCCCGCCGCTCAGAAGGACCTAGACTGCCCCATTACTCGGGAAAAAATTGACGCAGCGATCTCCCACGTCTCGTCGGGCAAGACCCCGGGCCCGGACGGCCTTCCCCAAGAATACTATGTGTTATATGGGGAGACTCTTGTGCCCCGCCTGACCGATCTATACGAGGAAGCTCTGGAGAACGGTTCCTTCCCAGCCGAGACAGATATTGCTACCATCATGGTCCTACCGAAATCCCAACCGCCTTCTCGTCACTGCGCGGACTATCGCCCCATCTCCCTTATCAACACGGAGATCAAGTTGTTTGCTGCCATACTCGCGCAGCGACTGAAGCCATATCTGTCCCTGCTGGTTCATACCGACTGGTGTGGCTTTATGCCCGGGCGTGGGACCAGACACTATCTTCGGAGGTTGCAGCTGGCTCTGGCCCACCGGCACCTCCTCACTCCATACCTAGCACTCCTTTTTATAGACTTCGAAAAAGCCTTCGATTCGGTGGACTGGGTATACCTATTGGACGTGCTGGCCGAGATGGGGTTTGGGCCCCACTTTCGGGCTCTGGTCCGTGTCCTATATGCCCACCCACGAGCGCGGGTGTTGGTTAACGGAGTGCTATCTGAGGCCTTCCCTATTACCAGGGGGACAAGGCAGGGTTGCCCTCTTTCCCCCCTGCTCTTCGCCTTGGCGATGGACCCCCTGGCCTCTCGGGTGCGGGCTGACGATTGCCTCTACGGCTGGAAATGTCCCAATACGGAGGCGGATAAGATTGCCCTATATGCCGATGATGTCCTGGTCTTTCTGGCAGAACCTGCTGTTTCCGGGCCGCGGTGCCTTCAGATCTTGCAGTCCTTTGGGCAAGCATCTGGTCTCCGCCTTCATCCCTGGAAATCGGCACTGGTCCCACTGCACCTGTCCAGGGACTGTTACGATTGGCAATCCACCATACCGCTTCGGCGTCACTCGGTCAAATATTTGGGGATTTGGGTCACCCTTCTTCCTGAACTGGGATGGTCTCTTAATGTAGCCCCATTGGTAAAGAAGGCCAAGGAGGACCTTCAGAAATGGAAGGCGCTACCTCTGAATCCCCTGGGGAGGGTTGCCCTGTTCAAAATGATGATCCTTCCCAGATTCCTCTACGTCCTTCAGAATGCCCCTTTCAGCTTCTCTAGAACCTGGTTCAGGGAACTGGATAGTCTCGCTACTAGATTTCTTTGGAATGGGGGGAGGGCACGCTTGGCCTTGACCACCTGCCAGATCCCCTCCTTTGATGGGGGTATGGGGATGACGCATCTGTATCTTTACTTTTTGGCGGCGCGTCTCCTGGTGATCCACGACTGGTTCAACGGGGGCTGGTCCGACCCAGCCTATCGGCTCGAGCTGAGTGAATTGGGCTTACCCAAAATCCAATCCATGATGTACGGCGGAACCATTCCGTCTCAGTTGCCTGACGCGACACGTTCCGTGCTGCTGGCCTGGCGGGCTTCTCTACGCCACACCCGCTGGACGCGTAGGCTGACCCAATGCACACCCCTCTGGCAGGGAACGTGGCTTCATGAAGTTAGTGGGCTGCGGGGGTTTAAATCGTGGGACCTTATCGGAATTTCGCAACTTGGGGATGTCTGGGCCAATGGCCACCTGCGTTCATTCCAAGAACTCCGAGCCCGTTACTCCCTTCATTCATCCCAATTCTATAGATACCTGCAGCTGCGGCATGCCCTCCACACACATCTCACAGGCGAGACCAGGCTCCCGGAGCACAGCCCTTCCGAGGCGCAAACTATGTTGGGAGACTTGGGCAAAGGGGGTATCTCCCGCATTTATCGCACTCTTGTGAATAACACTCCCACTACGCTGGATAAGTTGCGGGACCAATGGGTGGAGTGGGTGGGCCCTCTTGACGAGGCAGATTGGCGGGACGCCCTTATGGCTCCAAAGACAATTACAGTTTCTGCCAAGCTCAGGCTGATCCAGTTATATATGTTATGTTATGTTATGTTATTCACTTTTATTAGGCGCACAGCTGCCCCAGCGAAGGGGCGTCCTGGCGCCTGATCAGGTACACAACACAACAGGTCAAGGCCAAGAAAAGAGAAATCAGATAGCAGGGGCAAACAGATGTGTTTTAATGGCGCGTCTAAAAAGAGTCAGGCTGTTTAGGGCGCGAATATGTAAAGGAAGGGAATTCCATAGATCAGCCGCCAGAACACGAAAAGAGCGTCCTCCCATCCTACTCAGCCTGAACCTAGGCTTAGTCGCCAGATGGTAAGATTCAGACCTGAGAGACCGCGTGGGGACGTAAGGAGAAATAAGGCCCGCCAAAGCAGGGGGAGAGGAAAGCTTCAGGATCTTAAATGTCAGACAGAGAGCCTTAAATTTGATTCTCTGTCTGACCGGAAGCCAGTGAAGGGAGGTCAGAACAGCAGAGACAGAGCCACGTCTCGGAAGGCCAACAATGGCCCGTGCAGCAGCGTTCTGCACCCTCTGAAGCCTAGTAGCCTCAGCCTGGTTGACTCCAAGAAGCAAGGCACTCCCGTAGTCCAGCCGGGAAAGAATAGAGGCCTGAACCACCAGTTGCCGAGTGGGGGGGTCAAAGAATTTGAGGACTGACCTCAGCCCTCGCAGAATACCAAAACAGGTAGCTGCTGTCTTCTTTGTATGGCTGGTATAAGAAAGATTGGAATCCAGCCACACCCCCAGATTTTTAACTTCGGCCGCTGGAATGGGGGACACCCCGAGTTCAGAAGGCCACCACTGGTCTCCCCAAAGTTCCGCCTGCTTCCCCACAACCAGGACCTCGGTTTTCTTAGCATTAAGCTGTAGGCAGTTGCTACGCATCCAGCTAGCCACAGCTATAAGTCCTGCACGGAACCTGGGCGCAGTCACCTCAGGGTCCCCACTGAGTGTCACCGCCAGCTGCGTGTCGTCGGCATACGATGTCATGGTAAGGCCACATTGCCTGACGACAGCGGCCAACGGTTTCACATACAAGTTGAACAATGTGGGGCTTAAAGCAGAACCCTGAGGGACTCCCAGTTCCAAAGAATGGAAAGAGGACTGGCCAGGTGGAATGGCTACTTTGAAAGACCGGTCCGAGAGGAAGGAGCGGAACCACTGAAGAGCCTTCCCCCCAATACCCACTTCCTCCAAGCGCCGCATCAGAATGTCATGAGACACCGTGTCAAACGCGGCGCTCAGGTCTAACAAGAGGAGTGCCGCAGTCTGCCCCGCATCCAGCACTGACCGCAAATGCTCGGTCATGAAGAGCAAAGCAGTTTCAGTGCTGTGTTGGGCGCGAAAACCATTTTGACTCTCGTCAAGAATGTTATTACGAGAGAGGTGGGCAGACAAGATGGAATTCACGTGTGCCTCAGTGACCTTGGCGGTCCAAGGCAGGAGGGAGATGGGCCGGTAATTTTCCGGGAGCAAGGGGTCAGAGTTGGATTTCTTCAGAATAGGGCTGACCCCAGCTTGCTTCCAGGATGGCGGGACCACGCCCTCACTGAGGGAAAGATTAATCACGTCCAAAATGGGTTCACGACAGAGAGGCGGGAGACGAATAAGGAACTCCGGCTTCAATGGGTCTAAGGGGGAGCCAGATTTAATTTTAAGGCTCTGAGTGTCAAATACCTCGTTAGACATAGCCGGCAGGATGGACAGAGTTTCGGACACCGGGACCTTCATATCACTAAGAGCATCCCCGAAGACAGATGGTATAAATCCTCGATAGATTGTCTGCACCTTCCCCACGAAAAAGGATGCCAAACTTTCACAGTGAGAGTCCGTGCAGATTTCTTGCGAGGTATATACTACCTGCATGCCGCCTACCTCACGCCCATGCGCCTTTATCGTGCGGGCCTGTGCTGGAATGCATCCTGCGCTTGGTGCGGCCACGCTCCTGCTGATTTCTTCCACGTGGTATGGTCGTGCCCCCATCTGGCGCGATTTTGGGGATCCATTGAAGATGAACTTACGGATTTTTTAGGATGGACGGTTCCCCATGACCCACGTCACTCCTTACTGGGGATCACAGACGGGCTAGATGGGACCAGAAATAAAAAGATATTCTTCAACACAGCCATGATTGTAGCCAAGCGCGACATAGCGGCGGCATGGAAAAGCCCTGACCCACCCGACCCTGGGAGATGGCTTGGGGGGGGGGGTGGATTGGTGCACGACCCAAGAGAGAACCCTGTACATGGCAAGAGGATGTCCCAGGAAGTACCGTAGGGTATGGGGCAAATGGCTGGGTACCGTGGAATGACCACTATCATATGTTAAACTTCTGTGCTTGTGGGCGCCTGTTGGGACACGATATCGTGGGATGTCATGCTTCTGTAAATGTTTATGACTTAACGTGCTCCGTGGTATTGCTGATCTTCCGTTCCTTTTACGTTTTTGTTATGTGTAATTTCTCTCAAATCAATACAAATTTGTTTATAAAAAAAAAATTAGTGTTTAGATTTTTGACTTTTTGTTAAGGAGGAGTTTGGCGAGCAAAGATGCTGCTCAAAATTACATACAATTTTGATAATATTTCTAGTTGACTTAATGGATTCGCCACTTCAGTCTTTCACAAATAAGAGCAAATAATTAATCACTGCATAAAACAGGATAACAGTTACAAAGTTAACACATAGTGGTATATTTTTAGGCAACTTCAAGGAAAATGTTTATTCGATTTTATTGTTGGAGTGCAAATATATATATATATATATATTTTAAAGTTAAAAGCAGTAACATTTGTATATTCCTTCCAACTTCACTGTCAGGTGGTGTAACGAATTTGCAACTCTATCTTATTCTCTGTCTTGTAGTATTTTTTGTTAATGTTTCCTGGATAAAGAGTTTTTAGTCCCTTACCTTGCAGACAACAATGTCTCCTTGGACGCTCTTCCTGCAATTGAGTCAGTAAAAGCTATTTCTAAATATTTGAGAGAAATTACTCATTCTAATGTGAAGTTTGAATTCATAAAAGAGTACAATGAGAGAAAAGTGAGAATTGGCAAATTGAGAAGAAACGAGAAAGACTGGATTAGAAGAAGAGGCTGAAGAGTAATTCAGACATTTGAGGATGCATCCAAAGATGAGAGGGGACAGGAAAAGAAAGAAGTAATGTGTATGATGCGTGAACATTTTCAATATGCGGAGTCATGTGAATTAGTAGGTAAGAGTGAGTGTAATGTGAGTTGTGTCGTTGATAATGAGTCGTCGATTGGTGAAGAACCGACTCTAAGAGTAATTATGTTTGTGGTAAGACTGCTTATTTTAACCTCCCAAGTAACTGGAACTGGGTTTGTCGTTTTGCATTTCTATAATGTGAATGAAATGTATGAATACAATGATATGGATCTAAAAAGGTCAAAACAGAGTTTAGTTTAGTAGATGTATTTGGTTTTTTGATTCATCCAATTGCTGTGGCTCTGCATGATATGAAAATTAGAAAGTTGTCTGCCTTGGTTAATCGTTTGGCTTCTAATACTGCTGGAGCACTAAAATTAAGGAGCTTATAGCTATGCATGCAAAGAATATGCAAAACTGCCTAGCATTAGATATTCTTCTGTCATGTAGTAAACACCCTATAAGTAGGAACTGCATGTTTGTGGACGGCATTACCGTTGGGCTTGTGCCAGACTGATTCAATGCATCCTCTCAGGATATGTTGTCCTATAGGCCAGCTAGCTCACCGTGCCACCATACGCACCCATAAACCTAGGTGGGTAGCAAATGGTTCTGGCAACCACTGAATACGACAACCTTGACCCCTCAGGAATCGTTGAAACAGATCCAGAACCCTTGTGCACAGTCACTCGTGCTCTCTTACTCTCAGAGACATATACCAGGAATACACAGTGACATTTTCAATTTATATTGAACCAACGTGATTCTTGTATAAAATCTATCTGCTGTAATGACTAATAGACACAAGCATATATAAAGTTGATAGAAGTATCAATACAGCCAACAGAATAAAAAATTCAACCATGTTACTAATACAGTGTATATATGCAGGCATATAAAACAATCTAGAAATCGGGTGTACTCCTACTATGTATTCCTAACCTAAGCACCTAGGGCGTGTGTGTGTTCTGCCAAGAACCCCCGTACTGGATTACCCAACCCCGGTTACCTGAAGGGAATGAATGTAAGTGCCCGTCTTGGTCATGAGCTGGACACCCTGCTCAGAGATATCAGCAAGATGCTGGGCTGAAGCTTTAGCGTGTAGAGACCTCTCCAATGACAGCAATTCGCTCCTCTAACTAAACCTAAAAATACTTGTTTATTTATAATGAAAAGCATCCTTGCGAGTCCTGGGCAAGCCAGCACTGTTTTGATCTATAGATAGCCGTGTCGCCTCATGAATGAAAAATAGAACGACATTTGTACAATGCGTGTTGAGGCCTTGTACATGGTGTTCAAGGAGTTGTGATAATGGTCAAGCGAAGTGTAATCTGTAAGCGAAGCAGTTTCAGAGAAACTAATCCAGTATTGTCAAACACATGCAAACATGTGTAAAAGGCTATTGTGGGAAAGACAATGTAAGAAATGTGTACATGGTTGAAAATGGCAATCTTCCTTCATGGGCACATGACAATTGTGAAAGAAGGCAGAGGTTGAGGGTTCAACAATGTTGCACCTTCATTCCTGATAATAGTAAGCTTATTATAATTACATAAATAATAGCACTAATATTTTGCGAGAGGCAAAGAGCATGGGTTGTGAAACTCCATTGGTATTGTATTGTATTGTATGCAGCATTTATATAACACTTGCTACCGATATATGGGGTGCTGAAGCGCTTGCCTACATGAGTATCATGCTACACCATGTAGGGCATGTGGTAGGAAGGATGTTTTTGTTTGATCCTATGTGGGAAGTGTCATGTGTGCTGACCACCGAGGTCCGGTTATCGTGTTATGGGATGCCGTGCATAACCATGTGTTGGATGATGAAGTTTAAGAGACAGAAGCCCAGTTTTATGGATTTCAGTATGCTGTTGGCTTTGAACAGTTCTGCAGGCCCCTTTATGGTATTTCATGTGATACAGTCTGCTTAGACAGACTACTACTACGGGCTTGAGATCCCTTCATCAGAGAATCTGGTATTAATGCTGAAAGAGGAGCCGGTGCTGCTGCCAATGTCAGACCCCTGAAAGAACTACGAAATAAGAAAAATATAACCGGTCTTTGTGCAACCACACTCTAACCAAGTACCTCTGCTTCCTCGCACCTCCTAGCAGAGGCTCAATATGTTTTGGTTCTGATCCTATGCTAGAGCAGGGGACTCCCCAAAATGGTGATGGAGGCAATGGCTTGCCCCCATCACTATACTGATGATTCTTTAAACATCGATGTATAGAATGCCAGTGGGGTGAACACCTCGCCTGAGACAGCGCTTGACTCACCTGTGCCATCAACTGAAGATTGCCTCATTTGGATGATAGTCTGGAGGGCAGCTGAAGCACTAGAACTACAACTACACCCCTAAAGGAATTTTACAGCCGGGACACCTAATTCTTAATGATGCCCTCATTATTACTTTGATGGCTACTTGGTTGAAACCTTGATCTTGCTCACCTGTGAATGGGCAGATGACCAAACATCATAGACCAGGACCTGGTGACCCCAATTTTAATACAAAGCACCCCCCCTAGAGAGCTCTATCATTCAGGAATAGACCACTAAGGTGAATCCTAACTCCTTTCTAACCACTCCTCTAGAGAATCAAAGAGGATTGAGGGTTTTGGAAAGTGTGTCTAGCATGGCGGTCCATAAATGCTTTTGCAAGGTTGTCACACAAATGTCCTGTAGCATAAGGACAGCAAGATTGTGCCGGTAGTCTGGTTGATCTTGGGGCCTCTTTAGCTCAGATGACTCATGATGGACAGGACGCAGCTAAATATGTTCTCTTCGCAAGTATGGATACAGATTGCCTGGTAACAGCAGTCAGTATTACTTTGTACTTCATTGACAAACATAGATGCGTTCCACGGGATTCTCCAGCAGTGTACAAACCTCAATCGTGGATATGCCATTTGATGTGTCCTGCTTTTTTTGTGAGAAGGAGCACTGTGCGTTGTAGCAATTTAAGAATATTAGTGCTATGGCATACTCTTTAGGACTGTTAACCTCTCCTTAACAGTTCCAGCATCAATTCTGAAGTTTTAGAGGCTATTCCAGAGGACTGGCGTATAGGCACACAGTCTTCCCAAACCAGTGCAGCAGGCACCAAGTCATTTCAAGCCTGTGGACATGGGTCCATCAGGCAGACTGCAGGCCAGTAGGGGTATCAGTCCTCCTACTCCTGTTCACCTGCTACAAAGGCCACCAAGCCACTTTAGTTTGCCCTTAGAGGCGGAAGCCCAACTGGTTTGGGGGTGGAGGGGGGGGGGGGGGGTGGAGGTCAGGATTCAGCATTGCAACCTTGTTTGGCATTCCATCATATCAAAAAGGTGCTACTTATAAATCCTTCAAGGTTGCTATGCCCTGCTATTGCTTTCTGCCCACCCTGTATTCCTCCCACTCAAGAGCAGATTTCCAAAAAATACTTGTCCATTCTGTTATAGGAGGAGCAATCGGAGCTCTCCAAAAGGAGCCATTGAGAGGGTTCCGTACTCAGAAAACAGATGGGGCTATTACTCTTGATAGTTCTCCATTCCGAAGAAAGATGGCAGCTTCAGGCCTATTCTGGACCTCTGGTCTCGGAAGGCCTTCCTGCGGAAAGACACATTCAAAATGTTTATGCTGCCACAGATTCTCTCTCCTCTGGACGGGGGCAACTTAGACCTGCAGGACTTGTATTTTCATATACTTGTCCTACAGCCTCACAGATGTCATCTGCGGTTCAGTGCAGACTAGGAGCATGTTCAGTTTTCTGTGCTCCTTTTTGGACTCACCAGCCCCCCTCGAGTGTTTACTAAAGTGATGGCTGTGGTCATGGCCCATCTTACGGAGATTGTGGATTCCTGTTTTCCTGTAGCGTGATGGCTGGCTGTTGAAGACTAGCGTGCCACAGTCAGCCGTGGACCACTTCCAGAGGACAGCAAACTACTTGACACTGTTTGGGTTCACTGTCAATGAGCCATAGTCCCATATGACTCCTTCACAGAGGCTTCCATTCTTTCAGGCAATCCTAGACAGAGTGGAGTTCAGGACTTTACCTCCGCAGCAAATAAGTGCATGAGTTATGATTCTCTGGGCCGGACTAGCCATAGCGGGCATCGGGCAATCCCCCGGTGGGTCGCACAGGTGGGGGCCGTTTTTGTTACAGGGTCGTTTTTGCAGCATAGTTGCAAAATCGGCCTGTAACAAAATCGGCCGAAAACCAGCACTGGCAAAGAGCTCGGTGGCACCTCCAACCCCCCGGGGGGGGCCGGCCGAGCACTTTGCCAGGGCCGGTTTTGGTTCCCAGTCTGGCCCTGATGATTCTGATGTTTTAGGTTCAATCCTTGATCATGGGGAGAGCAGCTCTGAGGCTTATTGTCACCTTAGACCATGCATCCCCCTTGTCAGCTATATTGTGTGCCAGATGCCAGCTCTGCAACGAAATTTCAAGTTTCACTTGAGCCAGCTGAAAGCCAATTTGACTAATGCGATTCAAGTACTGTTGGATACAGCTTAAAATACGCAGTGGTAGCTGCTCGAATGCAATTGGTCCAGCAGTAGGTCCTGTCCTTTTCCAAATCAGGGGGACAATGGTGACAAATGAGTCTCAGCTGTCCTGGGGAGGTAATTTTGGGTGGTGGTGATCAGAGGAATCTGGTCCCACACAGAGGGTCAGCTTCACAGTAATCTGCTGGAGTTGCAGGTCATTCATCTGGTACAAAGGGGAGGCTGGTGCAGGCTAGCATGCACAACACCATCACCAGGTGTTACTACAAAAAGTGGGCAGAGTGGGGACCTGGGTTTTCTGTCAGGAGACTCCACACCTCTATAGGTGGCTCTAATGCCCGGACATTATCCTGATCACAACCAACTAACAGGGTTCCTGAATGTCAGAGTGGACAAAATGAGCAGGCTGTGTGTGGAGGATCATGAGTGGCACCTTCATTCTGAGGTAGTGCAGGGCATCTTCCAACAGTGTAGAGAATCCTGGCCAGATCCTTTCACCGCCTTCAAGAACATGCAGAGTTGAACGTTTCATGTATTGGAGTTTCCATTAAAACCCTCTTTGAGAGACACACTCCAGCTCATATGAAAAATAGTACTCCAGTAAACCTTCCCTCCCTTGCCTCTCCTGGCTTGAGTTCTGCAGATGGCCCACGTCATCCTAGTGGTTCCGGATTGGGCCAAGAGGGCATGAGCTTCTGTCCTCCAACCAGGCTGCTACTTTATGAGGACTTTCTGTCTCAGCAACTGCGAAGTATCCGCCGCCTAAATCTGCACAATCTAAACCTACATGAGTGGAGACTGAGGGTCAGCAACTGACTGCATTTAACCCATTGTGTGCGCATGATGGAATGGTTCCGTCATGCACCACGGTGCTTATGTGCAGAGGACGGAACCATTCTGTCCTCTGCACACGAGCACCAAATCCCTCTGCTGTAAACAGAAGAGGGATTTCCTTTTATGTTTTTGAGCCTCGGGAGCTGGAGAAGAGCTTCCCCAACCTCCCGAGGCATTTTATTTTCAGTGTAATAACGATCGGTACGCCAGTGAAAGTGAAATGAGCCATTTCACTTTTACTGCCTACGTGCTAACGGGGCAATCTCAGCCCCCGAGCACGTAGGCAGACGGGAGAATCATCATTGGAAAGTGGATAATCCCCCCTTTCCAATGGTACCCTTCCCTAGTGGATACCTGCTTGGGTATCACCGTAGGAGGGTGATCCTCAAGCAGGGATCCACCATTAGGCACCAGGGAGGGGGAGCAGCCCCTTGGATAGGGCCTTTGCTCCCCCTAAATATTTTTGAGCATATTCATTCATTCAGAGGAGTGGGCGCCCAAAATAGACATTCCAATGCCACACTCCCCCTAAAAATAATGGACAGTCTTTCTGCCCCTTTGAAAGATGTTGGTTATTATACCCGATCTGTTCCCGTGGGGGGGGGGGGGGGCACAGAAAGCCCACTTTTCACCAGGGATTATTGTTTTGTTATAGGAGAGGGGTAGGAGCTGGCCACAATGGACATGTCAGTTCCCCAGACCCTAACAAGTCTTTCTGCCTCCACTGGGGGTGCATATGGGGGTTATTAACCCCAAGCCCCAAGCTGCTCCCGGGGACGAGGGGGGGGGGGGGACAGAAAGCCCACCAGAGATCGTTTTATTTTGAATGCGTATGGGTGGGCGCAGCCCAAAATGGGCATGCAAATGCCCCCACCCGCAAACATTAAAGGGACAATCTTTCTGCCTCCCGGCAGATGGGGGTTATTACCCACGATCTGCCCCCCGGGCTTTTAATAAAAGAAGGGTGGGAGCAGCCCAGAATGAGCCTGCCAATGCTCCCCCCCAAAAAATGGTCAGTCTTTCTGCCCCCCTGGGGGCATTAGCCCCCAATCTGCCACTGGGGGGAGGGCAGAAAGCCCACTAGGCACCAGGGATGATTTTCTTCCTTGTGCAGGGGTGGGTGCTGCCCTGAAGGGGCATACGAATGCCCCCAACCGCCCCCCCCAAAATGGGCACAGTCTTTATGCCCCCCCCAGGGGGCAGATATATTCAGCAGCCCTCGATCTCAACAGCCCCTGATCTGACCACTGACCAGCAGAAAGGCCACTAGAAACCAGGGACTATTTTTACTTTGTGTAGAGGTGGGTCTGTCCAGAATGGGCATGCCGATGCCTCCCTCCCCCCTAAAAATGGGCACAGTCTTTCTGCCCCTCCCGGGGGACAGATCGTGGTTATTGCACCCAATCTGCCCCCCCCCCGGTGGGGGCAGAAAGCCCCTTAAGTACCCGGGATATGTTTAGGCTCATCTGTCCCCAGAAAACCACTAGATACTAGGGAGAAAGAAAGAAAGTGTTTGTATGTGTGTATATATATATATATATATATATATATATATATATATATATATATATATATAAATGCACAGCACTGTCATCATGTTACTCGTTCTTATATATACAGGCTTATGCGAAGTTAAATAACACAACCAGTTCTTTTCTAAGAGCGGTATCTATGTTGACATTTTCAATGTACTATTCATCAATGTATAATCTGTATATAAGTAGAGCGTTATGACACTAACGAAATAATCGTTATGTACCAACATCAATGAAGATCCATCTTTGTTAATGTAATATTGAAATTTGAGTATATAGTTTAGCACTATGCTGCTTATGATGGTTAAGGCTGTTAGAAAATTGATATTGTATTTTAAATATACTAACAGCGCATCAAAGTATTTCTTCAGTTTTCATGACAGTGCCGTAACAGTTTGATCAGGTGATGGTTGGTTTGTTCCTTTAAAATTCACTGCTATACACGTAACGCGGTCATGTGAGCAAGGGCCAAGGGGCTCGAAACGCGTCATGGACTGTGCACGTATCGAATATTAAATAAAGAAGGTTTCTAAGCATTGGCGATTGAAGTTGTCCGTTCCTGTTGTTGTGCGCGACTGCACATTTGGAGAGTTTTTTTTATACACACACACACACACACACACACACACACACACACACACGTTCAGATTACGGTCTGCAGGTACTGGCTATCTGTGTGTGGACCAGTGCTTGGCAGCGGTGTGTTTGGACTGGCGCTTGCCTGGCGGTGTGTGGGCTCGCGCTTGGTTGATGGTGTGCTTTGGATGGTGCTTGGCTTTCGGTGTGCATGGACTGGCACTTGGCTGGCGGTGTGGGTGGACTGTCGCTTGGCTGGTGGTGTGGCTTGCTTGGATCCCCCGTTTTCTTACCCAGAATCTCTGCAAACCTCAAATTTTGCTAATACCCAGAGTTTTCCATCATGTCTCCTGATGAAAATGGTACCTCAATTGTGTGGATGGGCAAAGTTCCTGCTACAGGGAAGGACCCAAAATGTATTGTGGGCACACCAAAATTATCTATCAAAAAAAAAACCTGGTTTTGCAAGGGGGGCACCAGGGCTTTTGGTCCCGGGCGCAGCCGCCATCTAGAGAAACCTACCAAACCCTGACATTTCTGAAAAGTAGACACCCAGGGGAGTCCGAGGATGTGTGGCTTGCGTGGATGCCACAAAGTTTTGTAACCCACAATCTTCTGTGTACCTCAAATTTAGCTAATAAATTCTAATGTTTCTCACATTTCTGTGTGGGATCACAGCACCAGACTAGACTACGGAAACGCCCTCTACGCAGGAGCCCCGACCAAGCTCAAACGACTGCAAAGAATCCAAAACGCCTCTGCATGCCTGATCCTCGACATTCCACGCCACAGCCACATCACCCCCCTCCCCTGAAAAACCTGCACTGGCTCCCTGTCGACAAGAGAATCTCCTTCAAACTCCTGATCCACGCACACAAGGCACTCCACAAGACCGGCCCAGCCTACCTCAACAATCGACTCTCCTTCTACGTTCCCAACTGTCACCTCCGCTCCGTCGACCTCTCCCTGGCCACCGTCCCGCGCATCCGGAGAACCACCACCGGAGGCAGGTCCTTCTCCCACCGCGCCGCCAAGATCTGGAACACCCTTCCCCTCAACCTACGACAGACCCAAGACCTGCTGACATTCAGGAGACGACTCAAGACCTGGCTATTTGACCAGTAGCGGCAACCCCCCCCCCCCCCATCTCTCACTCAGCGCCTTGAGACCCTCGCGGGTAAGTAGAGCGCTTTACAAATCTTCTGATTGATTGATTGATCATGAATTTCCTACCACCCAGCATTCCCCTTTGTTCTCCCGAGTAAAATAATACCTCATTTGTGTGGGTGGGCCAAGGGCCTCCGACTGGAAAGGGACCAAAATGTAGAGATTGAGGGGATAGCACAGCGAGCTCCAAGCGCTATATTTTTTATATACATGTTTTTAGGCTGACTGCATTGGACACTGACACTGACACAAGTGAGGTATAATTTCCATCTGGAGACCAAGGGGAACGCTGGGTGGTAGGAAATTTGTGCCAGCATGGTGATCCCAGATAGAAATGTGAGGAAAATTTTAAAGCATCCACACATGGCTCGCCCACATACTCTCGCTCAAGGACACAAGAGTTTTAGAGCTAATGTCGTTTGTCCATTACAGGGCTCTTGCTTCCCTTGGGGACATGGTCCCTCTAGTATTACAGCCTGCGAATGTACTACAACAGTTATCAAAAGAAATAGAGATGTCAACTTTGAACTGGATTGGAATATATTTAATGCTATACAGAACTTTGTACCGGATAAATTACCATGCCATGATCTGTGAAGCGCTCTGACACCCTACCCAAGTTCGCGCTATACAAAACACTGAATAAATGAATAAATAAATAAATAAAGCTAAATTTGAGGTTTGCAGGGGTATCTGGATAGGAAAACATTGGGAGATCCACACAAGCAACACCTCCTGGGACTCACCCGGGTGTCCAATTTTCAGAAAGTCTGGATTTGTTATGTTTCCCTAGATGGATGCCGAGCCCAGGACCAAAAACGCAGATGCCCCCCTTGCATAACTAGGTCATTTTGTGATAGATAATTCTGATGTCTCCACAAAACATTTTGGACCCTTCCCTGTCGCGGGTACTTGGCCCACTCACACAAGTTAGATATCATTTTTTTCAGGAGACCAAGGAGAAACGTTGGGTGGTAGGAAATTTCTGTCGATCTGGTGATACCACAACTCTCCCACACAGAAATTTGAGGGAATTTTTTTTTTTTGTTGAAAAATTTTATTGTGCAGAGAAAAGGTTACAAGCACGGGCCTACAACCGCCAGGGCCGGCCGCTAGAAGCTAAAGTGGTAAAGCAGTTCAAAAACAATGACTGGCCCACAGGGGCTCCGCTATATTACAGTAGCTCAGACTGCACGTAAGGGAAGTCAGGATACACACTTTTAATATAAATAACAACAAAAATAAAGAAAAACAAAAAGCAAGGCGAAACGACTTGAAATGGGCGTCGAACCACAGCCGGGGGACTCCACACCCGACCACCCGAGGGCGGTCAATAAAAGGAGGCCTGAGAGGGAGGGGGGGGCCACGGGAGAACCAAATCTGTACTCCGAAGTACGAGATAAGCAAGGAACCCTCAAGGATCAGGGGGACGAGGCAACCCCAGACGTATCCACCAGGGGGGGAGCACAGATAGACCCGCGATACACGTTCCACTGCCCCCAAATTCTACCCCATGCCCCCGGTTTACCACGAGCCACATACACAGTTTTCTCCCTGAACATGCACCAGTCCATGTTCTCCTTCCATACAGACACGGTGGGAGGCCGTTGGGAACCCCAAAGCTGCGCTATATCTCTCTTTGCGATCATGTTCCCCAAGGCCGCCCACCGAGCCTGAGCCGCATTATAGTCATTGGGCTCCCATACATTCAGAACACAGCGACGCACCTCCGGCAGCAGAGCGACCCCGGTGACTCGTCTCATAACATCATGCACCTGGCGCCAATATTCCGCCACCTCGCGGCATTCCCATAGGATGTGGAGAAAGGTTGCACTGAGCCCGCAGCCACGCTTACAGAGCCCGTCGTCAGAGAACCCCATCGAGACCAAGCGGGGGCCCGTCACATAAACACGATGGAGAATCTTAAGCTGGACCAGACGGAGACGGGCCGGGATGGCCACCTCCTTAGGGGATGACAGTGCAGTCTGCCAGTCCTCGTCGTCCAACTCCACCCCATCTCCCGTCCATGCCTCCCGAAGACGCACCAAGAGGTCAGCCCGATTATTTATCAGTTTTTTGTAAATCAAGGAGATAGTACTGTCGGGGACGTGACCGTCGAGTATGCGGTCCTCGAGAGGCGAAGAAGCAGGGACCGTGGTCCCCTCCCCAAAGACCGAGAGCAGGGCATGCCGAACCTGTGCATAACGGAAGAACTCTCTTTCACTAAGCTCGTGCTCGCTCTGGAGCGCCGTGAAGGATTTAACCGCACCTTTAACCCATAGCTCCCCCACTCTGCTGATGCCGATCGTGTCCCAGTGCTCGAAGCCTTTCGTTGTCCAGAGGCTTCCCAAGCGTTCTGAGGCGAATAAAGGAGTGGCACACGTTAAACGCTCACTCCAGCCCATCGCTACGTTCGCCGCCTTCCACACACGTACCGCAATCCTAGTAGGGCCCGTGAGGGTCCTACCAGCGGATCGAGAGTAAAGTGCTCTGTTATAGTTACCGCCGGGAAGCAGGAATGTATCCATCTCATATGCCGGGTTCAAACCAGGAGCGTACGTAGCATGGTTAATGGCAGACAGCTGGGAGGCCCAATAGTACCGTCTAATATCAGGAAGCGCGATGCCCCCGTCATACCAGGGGAGAGTCAGCTTTGCCAAAGCGATACGCGCTCGCCCGTCCCAAACAAGTCTCCTCTGCAAACTCTCCACTTCCCTAAAGTAGGCCGCCGGAATGACATCGAAGGAGTTCTGGAGTGCATAAAGAAATCTGGGAAGGGACATCATTTTAAACAGCGCCGCGCGACCAAGTGGAGACAAGGGCAACTTACACCACCGAGCCGTATCCGCCCTCAAACGCCGGAGTGGAGACAGGAGATTCTGCTCATAGCGGACCGCCGGATCCAACGAAACGTACACCCCCAGGTATTTAAAGCCGGACTGAGATATTTGGAGCGGAAGCCGAGGTGGCAAGAGAGGAAGGCCACCAGAGATAGGATACACGCAAGATTTGGACCAATTAATTATCAGACCCGAATTTCTCCCGAAGGAAGTAAGGACATCAAAGAGAACATTGAGCGACTTCCGCGGCGAGGTGAGGTACAAGAGAATATCATCCGCGTACAACGAGACCCGATCCTCGAAGCCCGGGGCCCACCAGAGCCCCCTGAGCGAGGGCTCCCAACGGAGCCAGGCAGCGAGCGGTTCCAAGGCGAGAGCAAAGAGCAGAGGGGACAACGGGCACCCCTGCCTAGTTCCCCTCCCGAGAGCGAAAGGCCGAGAAACCCGCCCATTGACAACAACCTGAGCCATTGGTCCAGCATAAAGAAGCTTCACCCAGCTAAGAAATCCCTCCCCAAAGCCAAACTTCGCCAAGACGGCCCAAAGGAATGGCCACTCAATGGTGTCAAAGGCCATCGTGGCGTCTAAGGAAACCAATATGGCCGGTTCAGAGAAGTACTCCGCCCTAGCGAGGACGCCGTGCAGACGCCGTAAGTTGAGAGCGGTATTACGATGAGGGATGAAGCCGCATTGATCCGGATGTATCAAGTCACATATAACGCTCAGCAAGCGATTAGCGAGGACCTTAGCAAGGATTTTGGGTTCGGCATTTAGTAAGGAAATAGGCCTATATGAGGCACAGCGGTCACGTGGCTTACCATCCTTGGGAATCACCACTATAGTTGCCAAACGCTGGTCGTCGGGAAGGGAACCCCTCTCGAGCGACTCCTGAAACATACCACGGAGGAAAGGCGCGATTTTATCCGGGCGTAATTTATATAGTTCAATCGGCAGGCCGTTGGGGCCCATAGCCTTGCCCGAGCGAAGGGAGCGAATCGCAGTAGCAATCTCGTCGACAGACAAAGGGGCATCCATCAGCTCGCGGTCCTCGACGGATAAGCCGGGCAGGGCAATATCCCGCAGCAGAAGACGAGAGTCGTCCTCATCTCTATCAGACACCGGGGAGTACACAGCCCGGAGGTGGTCAGCAAAACACTCCACAATCTCACCAGGCTCAGTCACACACACTCCATCCGAAGTCCGAAGCTCCGGGACCACACGATTCACTCTCTCCTTCTTGTCCAACCAGGCAATCAGCTTACCCGCCTTGTCTCTTGGCAGCATCAGTAAAAAGAGACTTATATTCAAACTGCTTCAGGCTGAGGGCATGCAGCCCATCCGGAGTGACACCCGCCTCCAAGGCTGCCTCCAGCCCCGATATTTCAGTCTCCAGCGTCACCACCGCCTCACTCTTAACCCTCTTAGCCTCCACTATCTGGGACAGGGCATGCCCGCGGAGCACTGCTTTAAAAGCTTCCCACAGGGACACTGAGGACAACACCGACCCCTCATTCTCAAGAAAATATTGATCAATCGACTTAATCAGGCTATCACGGATCTTGGGGTCTCGCAGGTACCAAGGGTTAATAGGAGCGATCCGCCCAGCAGACCGCGTCCCAGTGTTAAAAAGCAACCACAGTGGGGAATGATCAGAGATACCCCGGGCCAGGTGTTTAACCTCTCGAATCCGGGCAGTCTGGGCCGCGGGCATAAGAAAATAATCCAATCTGGAGAGACTCCCATGGGCCCCAGAGTGAAATGTGTACTGACACTGTGTCGGATGCATTAACCTCCAACAATCCACCAGACCGAAGGTCTCCAGGAGTCCGCCGAGCCACGCCTGGGCAGCAGGGAGGGCCCTGGGCGGGTGGCGATCCAGGTCACCCGAGACAACCGAATTAAAATCCCCACCCATAAGCAAAAGACTGTCAGGAAGCCCAAGCAGCATACGACCCAAGTCTGAGAAGGTGGAGTTCTGGAGGCCCGGGGGAACATAGACCGAGATCAAGGAAAGGGACTGCCCCTCCCACCTCCCAGTCAGAGCCACATAGCGCCCTCTATCGTCTAGGACTACCCTGGTGATCTCTAACGGAAGTGAAGATCGCAGGAGAATGCCTACCCCTCTAGAACCAGTGGTGAAACCAGAATGGGCCACGAGTCGGTATCCCCCCCTGTTCATGGCATGACAAACATTACCAACCAGATGCGTCTCCTGTAAGAACACCACATCAGGAGTCAGACGACGCAAATATTGCAGCACAACACCCGTTTGATACGGTACCCCAATCCGTTGACGTTCCCAGACATCAATCTCAACCCGTCCCCCCCCATCCCCTCCAGTAGATCAAAGGTCCCCTAGCCAACAGCGCAACACCCGAAACTGAATCATAACCAATACCTCGCCATGAAAACAAAAAACACAAATCCAAACAACCCCACTCACCCGCCAACCCCCCCCCCGAATCCAACATCCCCCACCCTGCACCCCTGCGGTCCAAAAAACCACCCCAACTTGCAGTGTGCCTGTCGCCCTACAAACCCCATTCTACGAAAAGACCCCGGAGGAGGAAAGGGACCCGTCCCCGCCCGCCCCCCACACAGATCAGAATGAAACAAAATGCACAAAAGAAGTAGAACCCAGCCGAACAGTACAAAATGGCAAAGTCAAGGACCAAAAGTCACTCCGAAGGAGACCCACCACCCTCGGTACCGGCAGAGGGCCCAGTCCGGTCACCCCGGTCCGGCAGCGAATCCAGCCAGTCACTCACAGTCGCAGGAGAGTCCAAAAAGGTAGTCCGATCTTCATATTCCACTCGGAGCCTAGCAGGAAAAAGCATAGAGTACTTGAGACCCAGGTCCCGGAGACGACGCTTCACCCCCTGGAAGCCCATCCGCTGTTTCTGGACAAGTTGGGTGAAGTCCGGGAAAAAGTTAATGGACGAGTTCTCATATCGGACCGGGCCATGGACCCGTGAGGCCTGCAGAATCGCATCTCGGTCTCTGTAATGAAAAAGTTTCGCAACAATAGGCCTCGGGGGGGCCCCCGGTCGCGGCCGACCACCTGGAACTCGATGGGCCCGCTCCACGGCGAAGAACTTACTCAGGCCAGCGGGGGCAAGCTGTTCGAGGATGAGCTCCTCAACCATGAGATCAACCGGGCGGTTGTCGGAGGTCTCCGGAACGCCTATGACGCGGATGTTATTGCGTCGAGCCCGTCCCTCGAAGTCCTCCAGCCGCCGGGCCATCAGATCGTTGGCCGACTTGAGATCGCCGAGAGTAGTCTGCAGGTCCGACACGTCCGTACCAAGGGAGGACGTCCGCACATCCAGCGATTGAACCCTCTCGTTGGTCTTAGAGAGATCCGCCCGAATTAGCGTAACATCAATGGCCACCGTGTCGATTTTACGGGCCAAGGCCTCGTACTGCGTAGCGATGGTCTCCCTGATGCCATTAATGGCGCCCATGATGTCCTGCAGGGACAGATCCGGAGAAACGGACGGGCCACCACTGGCATCATCCGGGGGGACACTGGCCGTCCCGGGGGACCCTTTACCTTGAGTGTAGCGGTCCATGTTCTTCGTCTGGACCGGTCCCCCACGTAGGGATGTCTTGGTCTTACGCCTCTCGGGGTCTCCCTTGCCTCCCATGAGAACCACGCTCGCCGAAGGGGACCACCGAGGAAGCGTCGAGGGGGCACAGGCCAAGCAGACGCGGGCCGCACCAGAGGCCGCAATGTGGCGGAGCGAAGGGACCACCGTCGATGGGCACACTGGTAGCAGGCGGAGACACAGGCATCAAGCGAAGGCAAAGTGAAAGCCCAGTCGCACCAAGCAATTCCACTGTCCAGCCCCTCAGAGATCCAAAAGTGAAACCGAAAGTGATGGGACGGCCAGTGGCACAGCCCCGCCGCCGTTGTTGTTCAACTACGCCCCGGCTCCACAGATCACCTTCGCATCGGGCACAGCCATCTGTTGGGCCTCAAAAGTTCAAACCACCATAATTCAGGATTGCCAGGTCCGATTTGGTTTCCGAAAGGAGTTTAGTGTTCAGCCAACATTCGTCTTCCAGATTCCATCAACCAAGTCAGGATAAAGTCAGGATAAATTCCGAGGAGCAGCGAGGGTCCGGGGAGCCCTGTGCTCACGCGACCATCTTGGATGCGCGCTAGGCTCCTCCCCTTGAGGGAATTTTTTAAGCTAAATTAGAGGATTGCAGTGGTTCCACGCAAGCCACATCTCCCTAGATTCATCCGGGTGTCTACTTTTCAGAAATTTCAGGGTTTGGTAGGTTTCCTTAGATGTCCGCTGAGCCCGGGACTAAAAATGCAGGTGACTCCCTCGCAAAACCGAGTCTCCACCATACGTTTTGGGCCATTTCTTGTCGCGGGCACTAGGTCTATCCATACAAGTTGAGTGCCATTTTTATTGGGAGACTTGGGGGAATTCTGGGTGAGTGGAAGTTTGTGGCTTCTTGTAGATACCAGAACTTTCCTTCGAAGAAATGTGAGGAAATTGTGTTTTTTTGACGAAGTTTGAGATTTACAAGAGATTCTGGGTAGCACAACCTGGTGAGAGCAACAAAAATACCTCATCCCGGATTCCCCTGGATGTCTAGTTTTCAAAAAAATTCAGTTTTGCTAGGTATCCCTTGCTGAGCTAGGGTCCCAAATCCACAGCGAGGCACATTGCATACAAAAAAAGGATCCGTTTTCACTGAAAAAATTTGATGTGTCCATGTTGCGTTTTGGGTCATTTCCTGTCTCGGGCACTAGGCCTACCCACACAAGTGAGGTACCATTTTTATCAGGAGACTTGGGGGAATACTGGGTGTGTGAAAGCTTGTGCTCCCCCCAGATTCCAGAACTTTCCATCACAGAAATAGGAGGAAAATGTGTGTGGTTTTTCCCCAAAGTTTGAGGTTTGCAAGGGATTCTGGGTAATAGAACCTGGTGTGAGCCACACAAGTCATCCCATCCTGAATTCTCCTTTGTGTCTAGTTTAAAAAAAATGTACAGGTTTGCTTGGTTTCTCCAGACGGTGACTAAACTAGGGTCCAAAATCCAAATCTAGGCACATTGTGAAAAAAGGTTCCGCTTTCACTGGAAAAATGTGATGCGTTCACGTTGTGTTTTGGGCTGTATCCTGTCATGGGCACTAGGCCCACCCACACAAGTACCAATCTTTATTTGGAGACTTAGGGGAACACAGAATAGTAGGAGAAATGACTTTCTATGGATTTCTGCCTTCCAAATGTCAGACAATGTGTAACAAATAAGTAACTTTGAAAAATGCCCTCTAATTCACATGCTAGTATGGGTACCCACAAATTCGAAGATGCGCAAATAACCACTGCTTCAAAACTCCATATTATTTTCCCATTTCGAAAATACATAGGATTCTTGATACCTATTTTTCACTCTTCATATTTTACCAAATGAATTGCTGTATACACAATGAAAAACCATTGCAAGGCGCAGCTCAGTTATTGGCTCTGGATACCTTGGGTTCTTGGTGAAATTACAAGTCTTATATATTCATGCAACCAGAAGGGTTCAGCAGATTTAAGAGTATATTGCTTTCAAAAATCTGCCATACTTAGAAGTTACAGATGAAAGCGTAGGCCAAAATGGCTGTTGTTTTCAACTCGATTTCTTTTTTTCCATATGTTAGTTACTATAGGAAACCTTGAAGGATCTACACAAACGACCCCTTTCTTCAGAATGTTGTCTACTTTTCAGAAATGTATAGATTTCCAGGATCCATTATTGGTGTCTCACTCATTCTACTACTAACTCGAAGGAGGTTAAAAGCATAAAAAAATAGGAAAAATAGGCTATGTCCCAGTAAAATGCCAAAACTGTGTAGAAAAGTTTGGTTTGCATACAACTACTCACACACACACACATTCACACAACTACTTACATACCCATTCACACATCGATACAACCACTCAATCACCCATACAGCCACTCACAGACACTGACTGCAATACATCCACTGACACACCCACTCAGCCATTCACACACCCATACACCCACCTACATACAGTCACTCACCCAGAGACACTCACGTAGCAACTCATTCTCCCATACAACCACTCACACACACTTTCTCATAGCCTCTGATACAAGCACATACATACCCATATAGTTACTCACACACCGACTCACTCACCAATACACCCACTCACTTACCCATACATATACTTACACACACAGTTATTGACCCATACAGTGACCAATATGCACATACAACCACTCAGATGACATATCTTAGAAATAGTTTCACTCAGTAGTATAGAATGAATAATAATATAACTTATACAGTAGCTTACTAGATAGCTGTAAGCCTCAGAAACGTTTAAGAAACGCTTTCATCCTCACATCTGACGTGGCAGCCCTCCAACAGGAGGTGCGCAGGCTTGGCCAGGCGAGCGCCCTGATGCATCGTCGACTGGAGGATTCCGAGGGTCGGGCCCGGAGAAACAACGTCCGCATTATCGGGGTGCCGGAAGGACGCGAGGCAGAGGCAGCGGATCTGTTTGTGGAGGACTTGGTCCTCACCCATCTCCAGCCTCGGGGGCTGAGTAAATTCTTTGCAGTGGAACGTGCCCGCAGGGTCCCCGGGGGTAGGCCTAAGGCCGGAGCCCCTCCGAGGCCTCTCATCGCCCGGATTTTCAATTTCCGGGACAGGGACGCTATCCTGCAGACTTCCAGGCTACAAGGGCCGGTCAGACTTGATAATATGGATATAAATTTCTATCCTGACTTTACTCCGGCGGTCCAAAATCAGAGACTGAGCTTTCTCGGTGTCAAACGTCGCCTACGGGACCTGAATCTCAAATATGCGATGCTTTTTCCGGCTAAGCTGAGGGTGGAGGTGGATGGCCGCACGCACTTTTTTGATCGTCCCGAAGCGGCCGGGGACTGGCTGGACACTTTGCCCGGAGATCGGGGCCGGGGGGGTGGGGGGGGAGCGGTTGGTGGGGAGGGCCCGCCGGATCAGGACTGAGGGACTAATGGTAGGCCTTGCTCTGGACTGTGTTATTGTCACCATTGACTGTTAGGGTAAGTTCCCCTCCTGTGGAGGTCGTGTGGGGTCTCTTGGGGGATCTCCCTCCTCCTCTGGGGGACTAGTTAGTTTTCTTTCTATGGGGCGACAGGCACACTGCACTTTGGGGGGGCTGTTTGGGCTCATGCAGGGGTGAAGGGTGGGGGGAGTTCTGTTGGGATGGGTAGGTTGGGGTGGGGTGTGGTTCGTTTCTACCGCAAGGCAAACCCTTCACTGTATTGGTGTTTTCGAGATGCTCTCGGGGGGACAAATGATGGCTTCTGTATGTGATGGGGGGTAGGGACCTGACTTTGTTGTCCTGGAACGTTAACGGACTGGGTGATAGGATTAAGCGGGGTGTGGTCCTGCAATATCTGAAACGGATTTCGCCTGATGTGGTCTTTTTGCAGGAGACGCACCTCATTGGTAACACCTTTTGTGCCATGAATCGGCGTGGCTATCGTTTGGTGGCCCACTCGGGCTTCACATCAGGCTCACGAGGGGTGGGCATTATGGTCAAGACCTCGCTCCCGCTAGAAATAGACGAGGTGCGCCATGATGAGAGGGGACGCTACACTGTCTTGGTGGGGAGAATGGAGGGCAAAGTAGTCGTCTTTGTCTCAGTGTACGTCCCACCGGGGTTACAGTCCACCACCTTTGCGGACCTGGGACGCCTCCTGCTTGACCTTCCGGGGGGGCTTCTGGTGGTTGGGGGGGACTTCAATGCGGTGGCCTCTGGGACTATGGATCGCTATCCCCCTAGGGACCTCCCCCGGGCACAAGCGTGGCTGTCTGGCCTTTTGGACACACTGGGACTGGTGGACTGTTGGCGTCTAAAGCATCCCACTCAGCTGCAATACACCTTCCATTCGGGGGCCCATGGTAGCCTTTCGCGGCTTGACCATGTCCTTGTCCCTGCGGCCTATGCCGGGAGAGTGGGGGAGGTGCGCCATTTGGCGCGGGGTATTTCAGATCATTCCCCACTCCTGTTGCACTTTGATGTCTTCCCGAGGGGGGAGGGCAGGGTAGCTCCAATCAATGCCTGGTACCTGCGCGACCCCACTATTCGTGCGGACTTGATTAAATCCTTGCAACGGTATTTTGAGCAGAATGTGGGGTCTGTCTCGTCGGCCATCTCCCTGTGGGAGGCTTTCAAGACAGTGCTTAGAGGGGAGGCCCTCTCCTTTATTTCCCATGCCCGGAGGCGCGCACAGGAGGAGGTGACCCGGGTGGAGGCCGAAATTACTGAACTGGAGGGTGATCTGGGGAGTGGGGTGACTGACGCTGCGCTGCACGTTCTACACCTTAAGCAGGCGGCCTATAGGTCCCTCGTCGCGGAGGCGGCCAGGGGCCTCAGCAGAGAGCAACAGGGGCGATTGTATGATGTGGGTGATAAGGCTGGCAAGTTGATTGCGTGGTTGGATAAGAAGGAGAGAGCTAGTCGTGTGGTCCCGCTGATTGAGAGAATGGATGGTGTACGTGTTACTGAGCCGGAAGGCATTGTCTCTTGCTTTGCAGATTATTTCCGCGAGGTATATTCCCCGGTTTCTCCCTGCCCGGAGGAGGATTCCCATGCCCTGCTGCGTGACATCGCGCTGCCCTCCCTCTCAATGGAGGACAGGGAGTTGATGGATGCCGCTCCCACCTCGGACGAAATTGCCCTCGCCGTCCGCTCGGTCGCTTCTGGCAAGGCCATGGGCCCGAACGGCATTCCTATCGAGTTGTATAAACTGCGACCGGATGTACTGGCACCCCATCTCCGCGCAATGTTCCTTGCGGCCCACTCGCGGGGCTCCCTCCCGCCGGACCAGCGTCTGGCTACCATCGTGGTTATCCACAAGGAGGGGAGACCGCGAGACCGGGTCACATCCTACCGGCCTATCTCGCTCTTGAACGCGGAGCCTAAAATCCTCGCCAAGGTGCTCGCCAACCGGCTGGTCGGCGTGGTGGGCGATTTGGTCCACCAAGACCAGTCCGGCTTTATTCCCCATCGCAATACGGCCCTTAATCTGCGGCGCTTGCACGGGGTGCTCGCGCGTGTTCCGTTCGTGCGGGAGCCGGCCATCTTGGCGTCCTTGGACGCCACCATGGCGTTCGACACGCTCGAATGGCCCTACATCTGGGCGATGCTGGCGAAATTTGGATTTGGCCCGGGATTCATCAGTTGGGTCAAATTGTTGTACTCGGACCCATTGGCACAGGTGGTGGTGAATGGTCGAGTCTCGGCCCCATTCGTGCTGGGACGGGGCACGCAACAGGGTTGTCCCCTGTCGCCGCTCCTTTTTGCACTGGCCTTGGAACCCCTGGCGGAGTGGCTGCGGTGGCACCCTTCTATCCGTGGTCTCCGTTGGACCCCCGAGTATGAGGACCGCGTGTCCCTCTACGCTGACGATATCCTTTTGTACTTAGCCTCCCCGCGCAAGTCACTGATTGTCCTGGTCGATGTTTTGCGCTCCTTTGGCCGTAATTCAGGCCTTGTCATCAACTGGGCTAAATCCTGTGTCTATGTGCTTTCCGGGGAGGCTCCTGTTCTCCCTCGGGGTTGTCCGATCCAGATTGCCTCGCAGGGATTTCGATACCTGGGGGTCTATATTACGCTGGACCCGGTGGCCCGCTACGAGCGAAATCTGCTTCCCCCCCTCCAGCGCTTGAAGGAGGACGTCGCGCGCTGGCGGCGCTTGCCGCTCTCGCCGCTCGGCCGGGCGGCATTGTTCAAGATGATGTCATTACCGCGCTTTCTGTACGCTCTCCAGAACACTATGGACTTGGTCCCGGCGCGCTACTTCCGTGAGGTGGAAAGCTTGCAGCGCCGTCTGTTTTGGGACGGGAGGCCGCGTATAGCTCTGGCAAAATTGACGCTCCCGTGGTACGACGGAGGGATTGCCCTCCCGGATATTAAGCGGTATTACTGGGCCTCCCAGTTAGCTGCAATTAATCACGGTTTCTATGGGCCCGCCCTAAACCCGGCATTTGAAATGGACAAAATGCTCCTGCCCGGTGGCGACTACAATCGAGCGCTCTACACTAGCGTGCCCGATTCCCGCTTGACGGGACCCACGCGTGTCATGGTGCGAGTATGGCACGCGGCTAATGCAGCTATGGGATGGAAGGACCGTCTGACCCGAGCGTCACCGTTGTATGCGTCGGAGAGGCTGGGCTCTTTGTGGACCTCGAAGGGCTTCGAGAGGTGGGACATGATAGGCATCAGTACAGTGGGAGATCTCTGGACGAGGGGAGGATTCAAAACATTCGAGACGCTGCAGGCGGAGTTTCAGCTGCAGGGCAGTGAATACTTTCGCTACCTGCAGATCCGTCACGCACTGGGTTCCGTCTTCCCAGACGTGGCCTCCATCCCGGAGTCCTCCCCCCTGGAGGATAGAGTGCTAGATGGCCACGTTCCGGACAGCACGATCTCCCTCATTTACAAGAAATTGATAAATGACCGCTCGGGCTTACTGACTGGCCTCCACGAGGCTTGGGTTGCCGATGGGCTGGAGTTGGACGACGAGGACTGGATTTCCGCGGTGGCCTCTCCGAAGGAGGTGGCCATCCCGGCTCGCCTTCGCTTCGTCCAGCTTAAGATACTCCACCGGGTGTATATGACGGGGCCAAGGCTTCTGCGTATGGGCTATGCCGAGGATGGATTGTGTAAGCGTGGGTGTGGTGCTTTGGCGACTTTTTTGCACATTCTGTGGGAATGTCCGAGGGTGGAGCGATTCTGGCGTGGTGTGCATGAGGTCCTGCGAGCGGTTACGCATGTCGCGCTGTTGCCTGAAGCGAGGAGATGCTTGCTGAATGTGTGGGAACCGACAGATTACTCGGTTCCGCAGACGCGATGGGTGACTCTGGGATATATGATAGCTAAACGTGACATTGCTCAACTGTGGGGATCCCAGAGGCCCCCGGCGGTGTCAGCCTGGAAAGAACACATGGATTGGTGCATGTTCCGAGAAAAGGTGGTGTATGTGGCGCGGGGTAAGCCTGGGGCATGGGTGAAGATATGGGGCCCCTGGAACGCCTACCGCGGGGGTATTTGCGAGCCGCCGTTGTTGCCTCCCACTTCGCCAGCTCCATCCCCCTAGTTGACCCCCTCCCTCAGCCTTGGGCACATTGTTCTCCCAGTCCCGGATCTGTTTCCCTTCCCCTCTCTGGATTTCTTTGGATGGTTGGGGTCCCCCACTGGAGGAGCACGTGTTGTCATTTTCGATCGCGGGTTGCCTTGCGGGTGTGATTTTATGTTGTTGTGTGGTATAAAACGAAACCGTATTGTGGGCTCAGAGTCATGTGGCCCACGTTGTTGATACCTCCTGCTTTATTGTCTCTGCAAAGTCAGGTGCCTTATTGTATGTATGTCATTTGCTTCTGTCACTTTAGCGGCCGGCCGGAAGGTTGTAGGCCCATACTTGTATATATTTGAGATTGCAATAAACGGTTTCAACAAAAAAAAAAAAAAAAGAAACACTTTTATAAACTGGATGATATCATCAGTGATGTCACTGACCATTTTATGAGTGAGGTCATAAGCAGTGCACTGCGGGGGCGTAAGCTATAGTTAGCCCAAGCAACTATGAGAGAGAGAGAGATATCCTCGCTGAACACCCCTTGCAAGTTCAGTGCACGTTGCAGGGCGTGAGGTGCCCTGTATGAATATCTCAACACTCAGTCATGTAAACAGAACGCGCACTCCAAGATTGCAGTGCCAATTACTGATTTATTATGGCAAGACAGAAAGCACCCTCAGGATTTCGGCCATAAGGCCTTGCTCACAGGTGATGATCTAAAGCATTCTAAACTTAAATAAAATTGCACTGAATAGAGACACAAATAGTGTATTGGTCAGATCACCCATTACTTTGCTTGCTTCGGCCCCCTCATATCTGTTCCCACAGAGGTCTTGGTGACATTTCTTTCACCTACCACCTCTCCTCGTCTTCCTTTTCAACTTTTTTGTTCTTTGGTGTCTTGTAGCTGACTCTGCCCTTGTTGAGCACCGTTCTTTGGTTTCTTATGTGGCCCCTGGAAAGAGACAGCCTCTCTTGAGCTGTAGCAGTACAGGAGGCATGCGTGTCTGAGATGGCAGAAGTTTGGAGACTGGCAAGATTAACAAGTTGCTTACCTTCGCTAATGCCTTATTTGGTAAATATTCTACCTACCCACAGATTTCTTACCATAAACTATTCCCCCAGGAGTCAGGCTGGATCTGGAAAATGTTGATCAGTGCCCCTGCGTGCCAGTAGGTGGCATCGAATGGCTCCACGTCGGCGATGTAGTCCGTGCCAAATAGGACGTGCACAGTACCTATATAGGCACCACCCACCCTAGTGTGCCGGTTTGAGTTTGTGACTGTTTCCGCACCAGAAGCATGGAGCCACAAAAGAAAGCTGATGACCAGTGTGCAGATTCTAATGACCTTTTTGGGTTGAGAAGTTCAGTTCACAGAACATCGAAGATGGGACAGTTGGAAAGGAATCTGCGGCTAGATAGATTCTTTACTAGTTAAGGCATTACAGAAGGTAACTTGTTAATCTGACAGACTTCTAGCAGCAGAGTCCTTACCTTACAATAGATACCAAAGCAATACCTCCTCGTATTATATCCCCCAGGTAGGCCCATGTAGCGAAGTAGCATATTTCTTACATTGTCCTCACGATTACACATTTTCCAAGCTGTACATTTTGGCATACATTTTCACGTAAGACAATGTTGGATTAGTTTCTCTGAAACTAAATTTGTTTTGCATTTCGCTTCACGCAACCCTGAACATTAGGTACAAGGTCTCGTTTCTTGCTGCGTACACACTATTATCCACGGGGCGACAAGAGTATCTAGATATCCATAACACCACTAATCTATGCGTACATCGCGAGGCTACTTTCTATTATAAAAGATGAGCATCCTGATAGATTGTTAGAGGAGGCACTGACAGGGTCTGTGCATGATGAGAGATCATCACGCAGAGGCCTGACATCTCCTGAGGGGTGTCTAGCTTGTGACCAAGATGTGGTCCTTCACTCTTTCCCACCAGGTAATGGGGTAGGATCATCCCATGGGGGATTCTTGGCTCTACACCTACATACACTCTAAGTACACTTAGTGTGGGGTCGCATTGTAGGTGTACGTTAGATTACTGCCTTGTTTATATGACTGAATATATACACTGTATTAGCACCATGGTAGAACTCTACCTACTATTTACACTTTTGGTGCTTGTAATCAGGTTTATCTGCTTCTGTCTCCTAATCATTGCAGCACACGTATTTTATGCAAGAATAGCATTAGTTCAATAAATGTTATAGAAAACGTCCCATTGTGTATTCTCTGTATATTCCTTTGAAAACAGTGAGCACGAGTGACTGAGAAAAGTTCTGTACGGTTTCCACGATCCCTGGGGGATCAGGGTTGTCATGTTTAGTGGTTGCCAGAAACCATTTGCTCCCTGTTCGGCTTGGGGTCTTATGGTGGCACTGTGAGCTAGCTGGCCAATAGGCCGACATCCTGCGGGGGTGTCTGGAATCAGTCTCATCACCAAGCCCTTAGCTTATGTTGTCCAAATAATGCGCAGGTCCTACGGATTAGTAAGAACTACATGACATGATGCCCAATGTTGGTTAGGAACCTATTTAATTGTCAGATCTGAGTAATTCAGTTGTGCTTTCTCAAACACTCCTACACACATTCTTACCGGAGACGTCCGTATTGGGAAGGGAAACATATCCGCCTAAGCTGAGTAGGTACGCCCTATGTATTGGCTGTAGGGTAAATCAAGCTCAAAGGATTAAAGTTCCCACATCGTGCAAACCATCTATCTATAAAACATCTTTTAATTAATAATACTGTAACAATGACCGAACACGATGATGATACTGGGAACCAGTTAATTGGACTAAATATTTCAGAAAATTGCAGACAGGCAGTTACCATGAAACTAATACAACATGGCCTCCCAGCAACGGGAGAAGTTACCTTTGTGGTTGAGGCACATGAAGCATTCAGGACAGAGGTATTATATTCATGGGTAAAATTCCCACCCGCAGATCCACACACACTTATTTCATGAATACATTGAAGATGACCCACCTGAAGAATATTTACCATATGTGGACTTAGAGGTCCCGTTAACTTACCAAGAGCACATTAATAGGTTAAACCCCTTCACCGCGGCGCGGATTACCGCGCCGTGCTGAAGGATCCGTGCGTGGGCGGGGCCGTGACGGAGCGGTTCAGTCATGCGCACAGCGCGACCGATGCGCATACAGAACCGCTCCATCACACGCATCGAAGGGGTTAAAGGTGCCCTACCACACACCACAGAATCCATGAGACTCGGTCCACTCAGCAGAGAAGGAGCGACATGGCCAATATTAGCTTCATACACACCGCACCCAGCTGCTGTCTTTACACCAGCAGGGGTGCGCAAACTATATAGGGATTTAGTAAAAAATTACAGAAACTTAACACAATATGTAATGAGAACATGGACAGTACAACCTGCGGTGGCTGCTCAAGTTACACAACCACACATGACTACCACAAGTATCAGTCTGCAAACACTTAATGCAATAATAGGAATGGTTCCCACAAATCGGCAGCAAATACTGTTCTGGAAAGCACAGAAAACAGCACAACTTGAAGCAGTCTTTCCCCATACGGGCCCATTGGAGAGAAACAGAATTTTGACAATTTGCTTGCCTATGGGGATGGCTCCCGGGATAGAAGTCTGCGCCACTTGGGGTACAGTCTTCGATGCCGTATATACCAGAACACATGGTACCCCTTCGATAGTCACACGAGAAGTACTGAAACGAATTCAAAATGAGTACAGGGAGGGGGCGTGGTAGCAGCCGTTCGAGATGGCTGCTGCTTAACGGGGCTTCGAGACCCCTTCCCGCATCTTGACTAATCCGACCATTAATAGTGGTGGCCTGAGTGCAGGATCGCAATGGGTGATAAACGGTGATCGCATCCAGCACCACAATGAATCTTTGACGCCGCGCCGCAGTGTGGTGCAGCCAGGGCATAGATTCCAAAAATTGGGGGTATACCCATCAATCACCCTCCCATACCTGGGTAAGGAAAACACAATATAGAAAAAAACAGTATGGAGGAACAAATAAAACAAAATTATTTGCAAAAGGACACTTTTAATTATCCTTTCGTGTGTATATAAATTCACTTCTCGTTTTTCATTTTTTGCTGAGCGTATACAACAAACATATATTTACAAAACACAGCCTATGTACATTAAACGAAAATACGCTACTGTCCAAAAACAGATTTTCAATTATGAATCCACCTTTCAATAGTGTGGACATCCCAGAGTGCATATACATTGCATAGGAAAAACAATATCTCCACAAATTCAAAAGCAATGCAAAGTTCATAAGTCCCAACACATTCCAATTTTTTTAGGGGCCCTCTGTGAAACCAAAATGTCGACGTGGTCGCGTTTCAGCCAATCAATTCCTTTTGGCCTCTTCAGGACAAGGAAAGCAGCAGAAATCTACATAAAAAGAAGCATACTAAAATAACATATACATTACGCAAGACCCTCTAAGCTCGCCTTACACTGTACAGGTCCTTCACCTCAAACGTGAAACACAGACAAGAAGTCCCACCACAAATAAAGAGAAAAAGAGAAAAAAACGATTCTTGTGACAAGAAATATCTTTAATAATACATTACTACCTAAAGCTTATAAAATGTATTTATGTGCTTATAGGTCTCAAGGCTACTCTCTCTATCATTAGAAAAAGTGATACTAGACACCTCCACCAGTCGCACTTCTATATATGCACTATAGATACAATTACTCTGAGAAGAGTTTAACGCCGGAATCTGGGAGAGCCTCTCTTAAGGGATGACCGGTCTAATAGACTGACCTTAAGTCGAAAAATCCGCTCAGCGAATCAATTATACTTGAAAGGAGAGGATAAAAGGAGTCCAACCCATCTACTGCCAATTCTGTAGAAAAGATAGAGAAATGGCTAAACACATTTCTCCAATAACTCAAAGTGCTACCTCTAACTTAATTCTGAATACCTTAATCGAGTGGCAACGGAGCCCCCTGTCCGTGTTCTAAATTTTCAAAGGGAGCCGTCCGGCGTGGTAACTAGCTGTTACAAAGGAAACGAACAAGCGGAGACATAATTAAAGTCCAAAAGGACTGCTTACTTCAAGATATTATATAAAAAGCGTCTCATAGTCGAGGGCGCTTACCTTACTTTTCTACCATCTCCTGTGAAAATATATCGCGTTCATCCGTGTAAACTTTCACGCAGCGCGAGTGAAGTTACGGGGAAGGGCTGTCAGTGTCTTATTTCCTGGTCTAAACAGTAACGAAGGACTAAGAACCTCCAAACGGAGCGAGGCAACGAATCGGCCATATTGGAAGGGAGCTTAAAAAAAGACAAAATATTTACAGGCTCCTCTCATATTTCCAAGTTGGAAACCGCTATATATCTAATACTATTGGTGCTTTCCAAACTCTATATAATATGCAAAACTTACTAAAAATACTAATAAAAAAGCAAAATTAATCAACACTAGTTCTTATAGTGAGAAAAAGAGGGAAACGCATGGTGAGACCAAAGTGAATAGGAAGAAATAGCACCCAAAGTCTTTTCAATGTACAAATAGACAAAGTAAGGAAACCTGTAAACTTCAAGGCTCACATTAAAAAATACATATTTTTATACACATATATACATACACACAACATGACTGTACATGTGGAGCACTCTTCTGACAAAATTAAATGTATTTGTTAAATCTGCATTTAGGGTCTTAATTTGTTAATGAAACTCTTATTGTATCAATGCCCAAATTTCATCTTTATCATTTAGGCCATCTATTGCTGTCCGGTATTTTTCAATAAGCCTCGCCTCCTGACGATTCAGGGGACTTTGCAAAATAGTTTTATTCATTGGACGCATAACTGTCAAGACAGTCCACCTCAATTCGTCCTCATTATGGCCAATTTCGACAAAATGCTGGACCAACGGAGCACCTAGAGTTTTACACCGAATACGTGATTTATGTTGCTGAATACGGAGTTTCACAGCTTGGGTAGTTTGACCAATGTATGTTTTTTTACACGGACATTCAATTGAATAAATTACATTTTTCGAATTACAATTCGAAAAGCCCAATTGAATATGTTTTTGATCACCAATTGTTGTGAACTTGGAGTCACTTGTTTGGGGACATACCACACAATTCTGACATCTAAAATGTCCCTGTACTGGTGGCAGTCCCAGCATGGTTCTTACATCATTTTTAGGTGCTGGTGGTCTAGCGGCCTTAACCAGGTGTTCTCTTAAGTTTTTTCCTTTTTGGAAGGAAAAAAGCGGTGTAGCCAACCCCAACTGGTCAATCAACCGCCAATTTCTTTGGATGATCTGCCTCACTTTGTTTGCTTTGGGATTGTAAGTTAACTCACAGGTAAGCTGATCCTTCTTTTCCTTGCTCCTTGGTGCTAACAAAGTTTCCCAAGGTGTAAACCATGCTCGTTTGAGTGCATTCCTGACCAGTTTCTTTGGATACCCTCTATTACATAGCTTTGTCCGCAAGGTAGCTGCGTTATCAAAATAGTCGTTTTTATTCGAACAATTCCGACGTATTCTAAGGAATTGCCCATATGGCAAATTGTCCTTAAGGTGTCGTGGGTGCCCTGAGCTATATGCTAGAAGAATATTTCTATCCGTAGGTTTTGTAAATAAACTAACTTCTAGTAGCCCTTCGTTATTTTTGACCCAAACATCAAGGAAATTGATTTGAATTTTGCTGGCATTTTTTGTAAATTTCAAATCTTGTGTGCGTGTATTGAGTCAAATGTGGAAGGCATCTAGATCTTCATTGTTACCATTCCATATCAGGAAAATGTCGTCAATGAATCTGACCCATCTCGCAATATGAGCAGAGAATGGGCCAGTCTCATTGAAGATAAACAGGGTCTCGAATTGATCCATGACCAAATTTGCTATTTCCGGTGCAAAGCTACAACCCATGGCTACACCTTTTACTTGGAGGAACAGGTCATCTTTAAAATTAAAGAAATTATTTTTTAAGCATATTTTAGCCAGAGAGATCAAAAACTCGGTTGGAACCTGGTGTGGTCTAGGTCTTTTATTTAGTACCAGTGTCATAATCAAGAGTGCCTCATCCTGAGGAATGTTAGTATAAAGGCTTTCGATGTCAAACTTAACCAAAATGTTTTGGTTATCATCGAACATCGATCGCTAAACTTTGGAAATAAAGTCCATGGTGTCTCGGACGTACGCTTTAGTGTCAGGAACAAACGGTTTCAGAAAGCAATCAACATATTTTGCCAAAGGCTCTAAAATAGAACCACAGGCTGAGATGATCGGCCTCCCTGGTGGTTTAGTGGCATTTTTGTGAATTTTTGGCAGGACATACATAGTAGGAACTTTCTGCGTAGTGATGTTCAAAAAATTAAATTCTTTCTTACACAGAAAGCCACTTTCCAAGGCTTTGTTGGTCAGATGTAAAATTTCAGCTTTCAAACGAGCTGTAGGATTACATTCAAGAGGTCGATAGTGTGACTGATTACTGAGTTGTCTAGTAATTTCCTCATCGTATTTCTTTGCGTCCCATAGCACGATCCCTCCACCTTTATCGGCGGGTTTCACTACCACTAATAGGTTACTTGCTAAATTTTGAAGTGCCTTTTGTTCATCTCTCGAAAAATTTGGTTTATAAAAAGTCCTTTTTGAGTGCAGATTGTCTACCTCCCTCAGTATTTGATTTTCAAACAGAAGAATTAGATCTGGCATTGCTGCACTTTGACAGAAGGTGGATTTGTTTTTTAATCCACTGATATTATTGTCTGATGCCTCATTGTATTCTGAAAAGAAGACTCGCAATCTAACCTTCCGTAGGAATTGTAGAACCTCTTTTTTAGTGTCTATTGGGTTCTGTATGACATGGGGAACAAATGACAACCCTTTATTTAACACTTGAGTTTCGATTGCAGTTAGCTGATGTTTAGACAAATTATAAATTGGTATCTCCTCATACGGTATCAAGGACATTGCAGGTATCAGTGGATCTACCTCCGATATGCTCTTTGTCTGGTGCGGAAGTAATTTTGTTCTTGAGTCTGTTGGGGAACAGGAGGTTGCCATCCCTGCTGGCCTCGCCAGTTGCCTCTGAATCCTCTCCCCTTGCCTCTGCCTAAAAAAGGAGGGGGGGCACGAGGAAATTGATAATATTGGGGATAAGGGGGGTATGGTGGAAGATAAGGACCTGGCCCCTGGTCTGAATCAGATGAAGAATGTGAAAAAGTAATGAATTTGGAGCGTGATCGCGTTCTATATTGGAGATTCAAAGTACTAGGGTCATTATTTTTGTAGAAGTCTTCCTTAAGGTACGGGTAGACTGTTAAATTGTCAAACCCCTTGATGTCTCTAGTGACTTTTGAGGTTTTCGCACTAATAGTTTGATTTTGAAAGTCAATAAGTGCTTTTTCTATTGACTAACAATGCTTTAGCATCCTGGATAGTGCTATCACCGCTAATTTCTTCCTCTAGTTTTTGAATTTCCAGGGCATAAGCGCGGTTGTGAAGCCGGGACCTTGATTATCCGCACCGCCAGTCTCACGAGGGAGAGGGCGGCCGCCCCGCTCATCAGGTGGCGGTAAGGAGGACTGCCGGTGGTTGAAGCTGCACTGAGTGAACCTCTTCTGTTGCTGGAACACCAGGTGAGACTCGCTCGAACCCCCCCCGCCATCTCCGGGCAGTGACTGCTGCGGCCGCGACTTCCAACGCGGCCCGACGCTCAACGTCTCCCGCTGAGGCTGCGGGAGTTGCAGTGCGACCAGCGCCAACGGGTATCCGCGGCCCCTGCACAGCTTGGCAGCATCACAGGAGGAATATAGGAGCCGGGCACCAGGCAGAACCACGGGAGCCTGCTCCATCTGCGGCCTAGCCCTGCGCAAGGGGCTGAAAGCAGGTGCCCAGATTATTGAAAGTGCCCATGCGGGGGGGAAGAGACCGGCAGATGCATTGCTCAGCAGCCCAGAACTCACCTTGGGAGTGGGGTCCACACGCCATCATAACCGGACCCCCCCCCCCCCCCGCGCAGAGGCTCTTGCCTACAGGGGACGAGGCAGCTCCGAGAGGCCCACAACACTGGGACCTAGTGCAGCGACCATCAGGGTACGACCGGTGCCACCAGACACAGCTGAAGCGGTGTGAAGGCACCAATAGGGTGATCAGCCAACCTGCGGCGCGACAACGTGACCTCCGGACTTAATCACAGAGGGGGACCCGAGTGCTGCTTCTCCACGTACACGCATGCAGAGACACTTACAAAGTGCTGGTCAAGTCCCTAGCGAGTCTAATGTGGTGAAGGGAAGTCTGACACTCCGTAGTTGGCGGGCTAGGACCCGATAGGCCGCGGGAGACGCAGGACCCTCCTGGCTGGCAGCGGTGAGTACTGCCCCCAATGTCACTTCAACAGTGTTCAGCCCTGAGGTCTATGATGGGGAGCCATGGACAGCGCAACTTCCCGCAATCCAAGCTGGAAAAGTTTGCATTCACTACAGACCAGACTGACTCAACTGCCCACTCCAAGGAACCGGCTGGAGACACGTCCTCTGTTGACGATCCGGAAAGCACGCTAAAAGATATCTTCACCGCCCTGAATAGGGTCCATACTGACCTAGATGGGAAAATTGGTACGGTCACGACAGAACTCTCATTGCTTAGAGCTGATTTCAAAAACATGAACGCCAGAGTCAAAGAGGTTGAGGAGACCACTGTGAATCTCTGCACTGAAACCAAGGAACTTCAAAGAAGAGTGAAGGAATTAGAAACTGGAACAAAGCTCCTTACCAACAAGCTCGACGAGTATGAAGGGAGATCGCGGCGCAATAATGTGCGCATAATTGGCGTGCCGGACGGGGCGGAGGGGGGAGCGGCTGATCTTTTCGTGGAAGAACTCATCCAACAGCGCCTTCATCCCAAATTACTTCTCAGTTGAAAGAGCACATCGAGTCCCGGGAGGTAGGCCAAAACCAGGGAACCCCCCCAGACCGTTTCTTACTCGTATCTTCAGTTTCAGAGACCGAGACATAATCCTGCAAACGGCGCAGATTGCTCCACCAGTTCGATTTGAGGATAAAACTATCACCTTCTTTCCTGACTACACAGCAGCAGTCACAAAACAGCAACGCACGTTCCTGGAGGTAAAAAGAGAAGTCTGGAAAAGAGAACTGAAATACTTCATGCTATTCCCGGCACGTCTTCGGGTAGAGGCGGAGGGCAAGATATGGATCTTTCAGGAGGCCGGAGAAGCCCGAGACTGGTGGGAGGGTTGGCGCCCAGCGACAGCACCAGGAAGACGGAATGGTAAACTGTATAACATGCCGGCGACAAACATGCACCTTGACCAAGGCGCCACTTCCACGTCACGGGAGGGCTCGCAGGAGAGGCGCTGAGGCGGCGGAGAAGCAATTGGAGTACTCCCTACAGCTACAGGACAGTCCCAGCATCTCCTCCGGACAGTGAGAGCGACATAATTGCATCGCTTGGTCACTATGGCAGTCACAGCGTGACACCTCACTAGACATAATTGCCACCACGCACCTTTTTTCTTCTTTTCCTGAACAATGTTGCATTTAAGACTATTTTAAGCATCGTTGCATGGAGAAACGCGGGGGAGGAGTGACTTTACCCCTCCCAGGTACATGGGTAAGGGATACAAGCGCTCTGCAAAGTTGGGGAGGGGGTAGTTCTAAGTCTGCCATGCAGGGAGGGGGGAGGGACGTCTTTTACACGGATTTCAGTTTGTCGTATTTGTAAGGATTTTTGTTGCAATGGGTATGTTGTTTTTGTGTTTGCACATTCCTAGAAATTATCTCTCTAAGGGCACCTATACAGGTACATTCCAGTATCCGTCGGGTCACATACCATGACCTCCATTACCTATTCACATGACGCAACGCGCTGTGACACCGACACTATAGTTTGCCTCGTGGAATGTTAATGGTCTGAGTGACAAGGTGAAGAGGGGCTGTGTTGGACTTGGCCCTTCTGGCAGGTTCACCCCTAAACTTTTTGCTTTTACTGGTGACCTGGTGGTAGTGATTTTTGGTTTCTGCGCACTTCCCCTGTGTCCCAGAATAAAGGGCGTGCGCACTCTGAGTGCATGTGGTGAGATAGGCCTGCCCTCCCATAGGAATGCATGGGGAATGTATGTGTCCCTGGTAGTTCCTGATGCGTGGGGTGTGCAGGGTCGAGTCTGGTATGTGCGGATTGAATGCTGCGCAATGATGTATGCAGCGTGTATGTGTCTAGCGTGGAAGTGCCACTTCTAGACCTGGCTGTGCGTGTGCTGTAAAGGTGCTGACACGTGATTGGCTGGAGCTGGCTGGTGAGCCTTGCTCCAGGAGTCTGGATGGGTCTGCCCCGGTGGTGAGTGTTGAGATCAGCATGTGTGATGTGAGGGAGTGGTGCACCTGGGTCCTGTGAATAGGGCTGGGATTCCCCCACACAATGCTGGCTCCGCCCCCTGTGGTGCGACTGATGACCCTAGCCCTGCCAGTGAATGGAGTGAGGGGCTGAGCACATCAAGGGTGCTCACAAACCAGCTGTGACTGGTTTTTCTCCTCACCCTGAGCAAAGACAAAGGGTTTCACTGTATAAGAAGGGGCTGTGTCCCCTAACAATTTGTTCTCTTCCAGGATCCTATCTGAGGGGGGGGGGGGGCTGCTGCTGCTGGAGGCCAGGAGGAACCGCCACTTGGGACTGCCTTCCTGCCTGGAGGGCCCAGTGAGCTGGCCCCTGGCCCAGCCTTGCCCCCTGCCTACCTTCCTGAACTTTGCCAGGACTTTGTTGCTGGACCTTGCTGATAGCGCTGGGAGCGCTTTATTTTTACTGAGACCCGTGTTTGACCTTCTAAAGCGCTGGGGAGCGCTTTAGTTTGTCCCCATAGCGCCTGGGGGCGCTTTTCCTCTAGCGCCTGGAAGCGCTTTGCGTGGCTCTAGCGCTGGGAGCGCTTTATCCGTATTTAGCGCAGGGAGCGCTTTAAATTTCATTGAGCGCAAGGAGCGCTGTGTATCGAGGGTGCCCACCCCTCATATCACGCTAGAGTTGCCGCGGCCAGCCCGGGGATCTCCTGGGAGGCACTGTGCCCGCCTCCACACCTCCAGGGCCGCGCTGCCGTTGGCGGCCCCAGAGAAGAATAGCCGCACTCCCATTGGCTGCCTCGAACCGGAAGCCGACGGGAGCCTACCCCGCGCTCCGGTGGTGGGGAGAGGAAGAAGCAAGAAGAAGTCCGGAGCCCGACCGGCTCCGCTGCCAAGTCCCGGGTCCCAGGAGGGGGCCCGGGTGAAGAAAGGTCCGCGCCGCAGGAGGAGACACCCGAGCGGGGAGACGCCGCCTCTCAACCCAAAGGTGAGTGCAGGCGTCCCCGTGGGTCCCTCCCCTGCAGCGCACGGAGTTCCCTGCGGCCCGGCCCGCACCGGGACCGCATTCTCTGCTAAGAGCCCCGAGAAGGCTCCAACAGGGACAATAATGGCTTTAGAGCGCTGGGCGCTCCAACCAAGGGGCATTTGTTTTGTGATAAGAGCGGCCCCGGAAGGTAGCGGGCCGCTCCAACGTTGGCCCCCACATTTGCTCAGAGTCCAGAGGGACTCCAACGACGGGGGCACATTGTTCTTGAGCCACGGAGGCTCTAGGGGCATTTCTTGTTGTTTGAGCCCAGCGAGGCTCCAAGGGGCCAGTCCTTTGTTTAGAGCCCAGAGGGGCTCAGGGGACAGTCAGTTGGTCAGAGCCTGCAAGGCTCCAGCATTGGCCCCCTCATTGCTCTACAGCTGCCCAGCACTTCGTGGGCAGCTGCTCCGTTTAGGCCCCTGACACTGGGACACAGGGCGTCCTAGCCCCAACAAGGCCAGTTGGCCTATGGACAGTCACAGGTGGTGACTTATGTGAGTTTGGCACAATTGTGTTTTCCTGCACCTCTGAATGTGGTTTTATGCGTCATGTGCCTCGTTTTTACACCGCGGAATGTATGTTATGCATACGGTACTTTCCTTCCCTACACCTCTGAATGTGTTGTGATGCATCATGTGTAATGTGCTTATACCCCTACAGGTATTGTGATACTTAGGTGGTTGTTTTTCTCCTAGTACAGGTGTTGCGAGTGAGGTTCTGGTTCCCTGCGCAATATTCTCCTAAGGTGGTTAGGGTTGCGTAGGTGGTACTTAACATTTACCAGTAGTTACTGGTTGTGTGCTACAGTGATTTACATTCTATGTTCTAAGTGATATTCTAAGTGCTAGTTCTAAAAGTGCTGATCCTTGACAGTGGTCCTGGTGGCCCTGTCTTGTACATATCCCCTGTAAATTCTGCCCGTGGCTGTTGGCACATTGTAAAGTGTGTGTTTTCATCTAATGTGTTTTGGTATAATACAAAGGCTATTTTTATATAATAACTTGTGTGGAGTTTCCTTTGTGGTGGGCCTAGGGTGTTGCCGCTGGGTGCGCGCGCAAACGCTTTACACATTGCCTCCAGGATAAGCCTGACTGCTCGTGCCAAGCTACCAAGGGGGTGAGCAGGGGTTATCTTTGGCGTGTAACTCCCCAGCCCTGACTAGAGTGGTGGTTTCTGCCTGGCTTTGGCGCAAGCCCTAGCCAACCAGAAATCCCATTTCTAACAGGCTGGTTCTGCAATACTTAAAACGTAAAACCCCTGCTGTTACATTACTACAGGAGACACACTTAACGGGATCCACGTGTAAAGCACTGGATAGATGGGGGTTTAAATTGATAGCCCATTTGGAATTCCCTTCGGGCTACCGAGGAGTGGGCATCTTGATTAGGAAACAATTTCCCCTTGTGGTCCACCGTACCTTCCAAGACGATCGGGGCCGATATGCAGCGGTGGCGGCGGTACAATGGGAGGGCCGCCTACTCAATTTTGTGACTGTGTACATCCCACCTGCCTGCACTCGACTGCCTTCCAGGCATTGGGTGCATTCCTACTCGCATTGCCGGACGGAGAACTAATAATTGGGGGTGACTTTAACATGACGTTAGATGACACTCTGAACCGTACACCTGCCCGGCCACAGCACCGCTCCCAACCGTACCTAGCGGACTTTTTAGAGGCACACGGTTTGCTTGACACTTGGCGTTTCCAAAATCCGCAAATGAGATAATACACCTTTCATTCAGGGGCCCACAATAGCCTTTCCAGATTAGATTAGATTACATCCTTACAGCAATGGATAACGTGGGAAGGTTTGGGTCCGTCACACATTTAGCATGTGGTATTTCTGATCACTCCCCGGTGTCTACAGAATATAGAGCATATGCTCACGCTCAGCGCCAGATTTACTCCATATATCCGGGATTCCTCCACATTCCCAAAATTAGGAGAGGTCTGCTTATGGCAACCGCACACTACTTCACAGAGAACGAGGCCTCGGTCTCCTCCCCTCACACCCTATGGGAGACCTACAAGCCAGTCCTCTGGGGCCATGCCATTTCACTAATTGAGGGACATAAGAAAGAACAAAAAAGAGAGCTGGAGGAGTTGGAACGGGAGATAAACCAGTTAGAATCCCAGCATGCAGCCGATCACACGGACGATAATGCACATAAACTGCGAGTCAAACAACATGAGTATAAGAAATACCTCTGGAATGATGCTAAGACCCGCATAACAGCAGTTAGGCACAGGATATACGAGGCTGGGGATAAGGCCGGCAAACTCCTTGCTTGGTTGGATAAAAGGGAACGGGCAAACAGGTGGGTGGCAGGGCTTAAGTCGCAGAATGGAGATATGCTCAGAAACTCGCATGACATTGTGACGGCACTGGCTGGGCACTTCAAGCAGGTTTACACCTCCACCAATACGACCACAGTGCAGGAAGCACGGGACTTCCTCAGGGACATTCATATGCCAGGGCTCACTCCAGATGACACTACAGACCTAGAGGCTGGCTTTACAACAGAGGAATTAAAGGTAGCCATTTATAAACTTCAATCAGGCAAGGCTTGAGACCCCAACGGTATCCCTGTCGAGCTATACAAACAAACGGCCGGTAGGATTGCCCCCTACTTGTTGCGAATGTATGAAGAGAGCCTAACTGCGGGTCAACTTCCCAGGGACCAACGTATAGCTACTATTGTGGCAATCCATAAGCCCGGGAAACCCACGGAGGAGTGCGCATCGTATCGCCCGATCTCATTGATACGCGGAGGCCAAGATTTTGGCCAAGGTGCTTGCTCTTAGACTAACTCCATATCTCACTAAATTGATCCACCCGGACCAGTCCGGGTTTATGCCAGGCAGGAACACTGCCTTGAATCTCCGCCGCCTCCACAGCATCCTGGGCCGGAAACATACAATCATCGAGGATGCAGCAATCCTATCTCTTGACGCAAAAATGGCATTGGACTCTGTGGAGTGGGCGTTCCTGTTCGCAGTCCTCCAACACTTGGGCTTTGGGGTTTGGGCCTAGATTCTGTTCCTGGGTATGTCTCCTCTATGTGAACCCTATCGCACATGTGGTAGCAAACAGACACATATCAATGAAATTTACGTTAGGGCGAGGGACTAGAGAGGGTTGCCCATTGTCGCCTCTCCTATTTACGCTGGTCCTGGAGCCCCTGGCTGCATGGATTAGACGTGACCCAGCCATCCGAGGCTTAAGATGGTGGGAGAGATGGGAGGACCAGATATCCCTCTACGCAGATGATGTTCTGATATAATAGCTTCTCCTGTGTGGTCTCTCAATGTACTACTTGATATCTGCCGGGCGTTTGGATCAGTGTCGGGATACACGATTAACTGGGAGAAATCGGTTCTTCACGTCCTGTATGGCCCACCTCCTAAACTGCCCCGGGGTTGTATGGTAAAGATGGTAACGGATAGCTTTAAGTACCTTGGAATACATGTGACGTCAGACCCCGACGAGTTCCGGGCGCTCAATCTCCAACCACTGCTACACAGGCTGAGACGTGATATTCGACACTGGAAGACGTTGCCGCTCACCCTACTGGGTAAGGCGGCTCTTTTTAAAATGATGGCTTTGCTTCGATTCTTATATGCACTTCACAACACGCCATACTATGTGCCAGACTCCTACTTCAAGGCAATCAACTCCGAAGTTACCAATCTCCTTTGGGACAATAAACCTTTGAGGATAGCCATGTGTACACTCGTTAGGAGCTGGTACGGTGATGGCATTGCTCTGCCTGATATCCGGGCATACTATTGGGCCTCGCAACTGATGACAATCAATCAATGGCTCCATGTGTCGGATACAGATCCAGCATTTCGCTTAGACAGGGTGGTCTTGGGACCTGGAGGAATGAATAGGATGCTATATAATAAGAGGAAAACAAAAGGGATTCCTTGGCCGACTGCACACACGCTTCATGTCTGGCACGCAGCGACACGACACCTCGGATGGGCCGATAAACTTACGCGACACACCCCACTGTGGAACGCTGGTAGACTGGGCACCCTGGGAAATAGTAAAGGGTTTCAGAAATGGGACCTCATAGGAATTTCCAGGATAGGGGACCTATGGAAGGGGGGCAAGATAGTCACCTTTACTTACCTGCAGGAGCACTATGAGATGGCCCCCGGGGAGCGGTTTCGATACTTGCAGGTGAAACACGCACCAGAAACATCACTTCCAGCAACAGATACACTCCCTGAATCATCCCCCTTAGAAGACTGACTCCTGACCGACTTTTTGCATAAAAATGCAATTTCCCTTACGGACTTGAAACTCATCAATAACCAGACAGACCCCCTGACACGACTACGAGTGACTTGGCAGGTGGAGGTCGGAGACATGGATGACTCGGACTGGCAGGATGCCATTGCATCACCACGGGAGGTAGCGATCTCCTCAAAACTACAACTTATACAACTAAAAATATTACATAGGACCTACCACACAAGAGTGACTCTACATAAGATTGGTAGGGCCTCGGACCAGTATTGCTTACGTAACTGTGCAGAGGTGGGTACATTCTATCACACTTTCTGGGAGTGCCCGGGGATCACATCGTATTGGAAAGCAGTAATGGACCTCATCACTGAAGTCCGTGGAGGTACAGTTCCGCTCTCTCTCAAGTGCTGCCTTCTGAACATATGGGAGCCTACAGACCTCAACCATGTAGACAGACAATGGGCAATAACGGGGATGATGGTAGCAAAACAAAACATAACTCGGTACTCGGGAGCAACGCAGGCCTCAACTGTGACTGGCTGGTGTAACGACATGGATCTGATCATGTTTGCTGAAAAAGCTACGTATGTCCATAGGGGGAGTCCCAGGAAATGGGGGAAACTGTAGAGCAAATGGAATGTGTATAGAGGTTATATATGTACTCCTCCAATCATAGACCATGAATCAGACGATGAGATGGAGTAACTGCGAATGTGGAATCGATCTATCACTGTACACTGTAATGCCCATTGAGAAGTTTTCAGCGTATCCTTATCTATATGTGGAATGTTTTGCAGACTTTGTGTTAAATACAATAAAATATTTAATAAAATAAAAATAAAAGATTAAAAAAGACAAAATGAGTACAGGGCAGAGCCTGCCTTAGATCTCAGAATGAAACTGGTAGGCAACTTTGCCCAAGTATAGGCAATCATGTTGAGCAACTTAAAAGGGGAGGTAGTGGCATTAGTTATACACCAGCACCTGAGGGAATTCACTCCTGCACAGCAGGAGTGAGAATTACCTAAAATTATAGAAGAAAGGTTTTCCTCTTTAGGTAGGGATAATCTGGGAGCCAAACCCGGGAAACCCATAGTTAAGAGTTATTCTGAAAGGACAACTCTAAGCAGGCACCCAATTCTTCAAAGAAGGAATGGGATAATAAACAAAAAATAAACAAAATAAAAGTCAGTTACAGGTTGGGTCTCCTCAACAGGAGCACATCGGGTGAAAATATAATCTTTGAAACCGTGACAATATTAGAAAACCTGACAGGTATCAGGATACTGATACACGTTTATCCCATTCCTTTCAGGAAGCTTCTGAAAAGCATTTGGAGAGAGACGGACGGTCAGAGTACAGATAGGAAGAGCGAGTCAAGGCTAAAGGGGAGACACATTGCACTGCGGACTACATCATTACATAAGAAGACAAACAAAAGACTGCTAAACCTCAATTCAAAAAGAAGAAGAAAGCTGGGATTAAGATTAGACATGTCCAGACTACTGGGGACTCTGCTTCTGAACGGGGAATAGGCAGTGACGATGCTGGACAGAGCGGCAGAGATCACCATAGATCGCCAGAACCTGATTGACATTCTCGGGGTAGTAGCACTGGGTGAGCATATCACGGTGGAAACACCTGATGTAAGGGTTAGTGTCTCACATGGTTTATACGAAATAATGCTCCAGATGGAAGGGGACATACCCAGGAAGATAAAGGGACTCTTTTGGGAGAATATGACCTATGGTTATGACATTCTTTTGGGCACCTGAGTTTTTAATGGACTGCCCTATGGGAGAAGAAGTTATTATACCAGTTTTTTCGGACCTCATACCAGAATCAGTTAAAAATTAATACGCGCAAGGTGGGCATTGGCATTCCTCCCACACTCTACCGCCATCATGTTGGATAGGATGATGAGTCACCTCATCACGTAATACCATTAAAATCAATTCCTTGACCCCAGAGACAATATCCGATTAAAAAAAGAAGCAAGTCAAGGAGATCCTAGATCAACTTGAATATCAAGGTGCTATAGAAAATATGCACGTCTCCTATGAACAATCCCTTGTTTCCCGTAGTGAAACCTGATAATTCTTATCGTTGAGTCTTAGATCACAGACATTTAATCACATCCACACGTATATTTGCAGTACAGAATGCACACAGTGCCACACTAATGAACAACATCGTGCGGAAAAAATACAAAACATTAGACATCTCAAATGGATTTTTCTGCCAAAATATAGCGCCTGGGAGCAGATATTTAACAGCATTTTCAGCGCTATGCTCTCAGGGCCAATTTTGTTGATTACCCAAGGGGTATAAGAACAGCCCTAGGTTGTTTTCAGCCATGATAACGGAGTTACATCAAAACATTGATGAGGAGGCATTGTCCCATGTAGATGACATACATCTGATGGATGATGAACTAATGGAACACTTGACCAGAGTGAACAACATAATACTTAGGATTGCTCACCTGGGTTACAAATTTAATTTAAAAAAAAACAACAACAAAAAAATCAATAATTTCCCACTTGTGTCCTATTTTTAGGATAACGAAGAGCTATCGATGCTACAGCTGACTAAATGTTAAGCACTTCAATCTTAAAGTCCCATAATTAATTAAGTCCTGTGCCAATCGCCTCCGAGACCTGCTGCAGTTAGGTCCCACTGGAAATCTAGAGACAAAATTTCAAGAGACGGTGGAGGCAGCACCAGGGATGAAGTCACAATTCAGCCAGTATTGTCTTTTTCTAAATTCTTTATTCTTCTTCATATAAAAGACACAGGACAACAGCCAACGCGTTTCATTCCTTTTATAGGAACTTCATCAGGGCAAGAGAGATTATTAGATGGACCAAATTACATTCTGTGAGTCCGGATAATAGTAAGTCAAATCAGACAAAAGCAAGTGCAATCCAATTGCTAAAGGACATCTGTACAGAGTTGCTGCTAAATTTCATTTGCTGCAAAAGGTCACTCCGATTGCCAAGAACCAATCTTTTGTTTCCTTCCCAGCGTTATTCTGAAGGCGGACCCGATTTTAACGTCTTGTGGTTTACCATAGCCTCGTTCATATTGGAGGATGTGCTTCTTATACCGATGACCAATATTGCTTGGATTTTGGATATACGTGGTCCCTACTACCGAATTGATTGGTTCTGGGCAATCCAGAGTGGCTCATTGTTGGTACTAGAACGCGGCCTCAATATAGTTCCATTGTACGCGTAGCGGAATTACTTTGGGGTCCTTTGAATATTGGATGAACATTATATATATATATGTATATATATATTCCAACCACTCCCGACTCCTACTACAGTAATCGGACTCCGACACAGGGGTAAGCTTCACCATCCAGCTCTTGTTTATTTAATCCGCTTGACGCGTTTCGGCACACCTGCCTTTCTCACAATGGGAAGTCACATAAAAACAAGCATTTTTAAACAGAGGATTGAAGGTCACGTGATAGTTGTCAAATAGATATGGTAGACAGACTATGCAAACGTAGACACCATCATTCAGATTCTCTTAGACCAACTCATTAATCTAGTGGTTAAACATCACTACCAGACTAACATATATAATATACATATAAAATATGCTAAAATGTAATTATTCATAAAATTTATACCATAATTGCTCAAAATAAATTCTCACTATTCAATCATAGTTAAAGTTTCATTTCCACATCACGATTGCTATTCCTTGATAAAATCTCAAAGTAGCAAACAATTTCCAATGTCACTCATGGTATATTGTGCATCATCTCATCCAATCGAATTTGATGTTGGTCTCAGTATCCATTTGCAACAGAATATCGGGCTAGTGCCCCCAATTTAAGTCAAATCCAGTCTGTAACTCTGCCAATAAATCAAAATGATTTCAATTTAATACAGTGTCAAAATATAGAAAATATCTTAAAGTGCATGTGCATTACAGTGCATACGATATTGCTACAAACTTTACAGTACCTCTGATCTCATGTGCAAAATAGCAATTATAGTGCAAATTATTTACTAATCAATCAATATTCCTATATTTCATACCGTCAAAAGAGTGTTTGTGCTAATACTAAGTACATTCCTTGTATTATTATGCAAATATCTCAAATATTCTTTATTCGATGAAAATTCATCATAAAAGAGCAATTAACAACACAATAAAATGTAAAATTTCCAAACAGACGATTAATAAGACACAATTAAGCACTAGACCACTTAAGGGTAAGCACAGTCACATATCAACATGATGAAAATCCTAGCCAACTACTCTTGACTAATAAGTGGGTCAGAATGGGTTTTACAGCACCTCATACGGGATCGCCAAGCATAGCCCAAAAATTTTGCAACTCCACAGACCATGGCAATCGAAGAGGTATCCGTGCTAAGTATCCGCAAGGCCGATACGTGGCATCTAACGCCCAAATTCTTACATAACGGCTTTAACCAGATCCTCCTAGCAACCCTGTAAGCTGGGCAAGCAAAAAAGAAGTGTGCCACTGACTCTGTAGGGGCTGCACAGCCTGGACATGATCTCATTTTGCCGACATTCTTTTTCCACCCTGAGGTATAATCGTTTACTGGGAGGATCCCAAGCCTGACCTTCAAGTAAAGAGATCTATCTAAAGGCTGCTCAATGTAATCCAAAAAAGGTTCAAAGCTCCTTGACCACTTAAAGGACAAGAAGCGCTCAGTAAGTGAGCCCACAGAACTACTAGAAAGAGTCTCCTGCTGTACTAGGTTCCAGTAGAGCTTTTTAATCACCATCTTGGGCGGAGGTGATTGGTTTGCCCATGAGTCGCTCAAACCCAAGAGCACCACCAACCGCTTCAAGTTGCTCAGCCACTTAATCCTATTATTGGTATTTAGCTGGATTAATTCATCTAGGGCAGCAGCGTAATCCTGGAGCTCCCTTGTCCTGCGCAGTCGAACCCAGAAGAGTAACGGGCGTAAGCGCACTAAATCCTTAAGGGGGCGCCTGCCCATATCAGCCCTTAAGGGGAATAGGGGAGTGGAGACTGGAAGGGCTACTGCATCTCTCAAAAACTTGTTTTCGGCTCTGTCTAGCTCTGCAGTATTTTCAAACCCCCATAATTCTGAGCCATATAGAGCGGACGGGAGAACTTGGCCTTCGTAAATAGTTAGGAGCGGTGAAAGGGGTTTGCTTTTAGATTTACGATATTCACTCATAACCGCCCCGGAAGTTCTTTTATAATTTAACATCATTTTAGCCAAGTGATCCTTCCAGCTCATGCGACTATTGACCCTAATGCCCAAATAGTCATAAGAGTCTACCAGCTCCAAGGGCTCTCCATTAAGTAAAAGATTATTTCTAAATCTGGGTGAAGGTGCTAGAACCATGAGCTTAGTTTTTACAGTGTTGATAGTGAGACCTCTATCAGAGCAAAATGCACTAAATCGGTTCAAAAGCTTTTGTAAGCCAGATGGCGACTTCGAAATTAAAATAGTGTCGTCGGCGAAGAGGAGTGTAGGGATTTTAACACCTGCCAGGGTTGGAGCATCAGCTGATTCTTCTCTTAAGTAATCCACCACTCCATTCACAAAAAGAGAGAACAGCGTAGGAGCCATGACACATCCCTGGCGTACACCCCTCTTCACGGGGATCTTTTCAGTTAGTTCCCCTTGGGTGCCCCACCTGATCCTGGCATAATTCCCCTCATGGAGGTGCACGATTAAACTCAAGAGGGGACCAGGAAACCCCATATTCTCCAAAACCTCCCACAGTCTCTCACGTGGTACCAGGTCAAAAGCCATCCTAAGATCTATGAAAGCCAAGTATAAGCTACCTTTGTTGATAGTAACCGACTTCCAATAGATCGCGGAAAAGCGAAAGACCTGGTCCATCGTGCCCACCTTTTGTCGGAACCCAGCTTGAAGATGAGACAACACATGCATTTCTTCCATCCAGGTGCCGACCCTAGATATGATTACCCTGCCAACCACCTTCTGTAACACATCAATCAAACTGATTGGTCTATAGTTGGCAGGGTCGTCTCTGGCACCCTTCTTAAAGACAGTGATTACCTCCGCTCCCTTCCACGAAGCTGGGACAGGGTAACCATGGGAGATGAGATTCATTATTTTTGCAATGAGTTTGGCCCATAACTCTGGGGCCTCCATAAGGAGATCTCCAGGTATCCCATCTGGGCCTGCTGCTTTCTTAGGAGTAAGATGACTAAAAGCTAGCAGCACCTCAGATGGCAAAAAGGGTTCACTGACCGGGAGCGTGGGGTGGGCACTGGAGGCATAAACAGAAGGGGCAAGGGGAGTTTCTGACCCACCATAAATTGATGAAAAATGGGAATGCCATTGCTGACCTGTTATGTGGCTATCTAAAGGGCGAGAGCCATTCAACCTGGCTTTGTTGATCAGATCCCAGAACAGCGAAGAATTCTTTCCTTTGGAAGCTGTCTTGAGATCTTGCCAGCGTTGTTCTTCCCATACACGTTTTGCTTGCTCCAAGGCCCTAGCGTATTCTTTCCTGGCTACACTAACCCGGAGTTGGTTCTTTTGACGCAAGGCAATTCTAATCTCATTTCTTGAAGCTTTACAATGCGCCGTGTACCAGGGACTGTTCGATATAGCTGTGTTGTTAACCCTGCCACCACTCTTGACCTTATTATTACCTTTTAAGAGGAAAAATTCCCCAACTTTCTCTGTTAAACTATTGTACGCCTGGACAAAAAGCGTGCCCTGTAGAGGCGCTAGGTCCGGATCAAACACCCCCATTTCTGTACTCAGGTCTTCAACATACGCCCTGATTTTTATCAAATTGTGGGCCTGCGACTGGACCTTCTCCCATTTCAGTCTTCGATTTCCCTGAAAAGGTATCACCTCCTTAGTAGATCTCGGGTGCGAACTCCTCTCAGTGGTGTTCCGCCTTCCCCATCTTATCGACATGCCTAAGGGATTGTGGTCACTGTCCTGTGAAGGAGTCACCACCATATCTATTAAATCGCACCATAGTTTCACGTCTAATAAGATGTAATCAATTCTTGACGGGCTGCTTAACCTATTAAAGGTCATAGCCCCATCAAGGTCAGAAGGAGTCCTACCATTGAGAGCCCTGAGGTTATGTTCTACGGTAAGGGAGTTGATCTGTATAACCCTATGAGACCATTTCTTGATTGTGGGCAAAGACAGGGTCGGGATACCCCATCTAGAGTCCACTTCCTCTATACCCAAAGGATCGTCACCTTCTAGTGGTTCAAAGGTACAATTAAAATCCCCTCCCACTATAATTTTAGAGGAGGGGGGGCAAGTAGCCAATACCTGGTCTAAAATAGATATGGTACTTGAATTTAAGTCCCCTGTGGTACCTCTTGCATAGACATTAAATAGATCAATCCTACTAATTCCCCCCTCAAAAGAGATGTGTTGGATGTCACAACATCCGGAGTCATGAGTAATTACTTTAAAGTTCAGGGCGATCTTGATCCATACATGCAGACCCCCAGCTGGTCTACCCCTGCCCTTACTCAGGGCTGGTATGAAAAAAGTGGTGTATCCCGATTTATATAATGGAGAAACACTCCATGTTTCCTGAAATAAACATACATCGAATTGATCGATGAAGACGTTCCATTCAGGCAAGACCAACTTTCTTTGCAGACCCGCCACATTCCAAGAAACTAGATGTAAGGCTTCATTATCTCTCAAATGCAAATCTGAGGGGGTAACTGCAGGCCTGTCCAAGTCCAACATGGTTTGAATACCTATAGGTTCAGGTTGGCCTTGGTGGTCTATCGTCCAGGGGATTACAACACTATTATCCGAGGGGGTAGGAAGAGGGGTGGATACATTCCCGCCACTAGCAAATCCACTTATAGTTGGTAGTCCTGTGATAGCCGGAGCAGCTCCGTGTGCTTCCATACTCCTCTCACAACCGGTGTTCTTGGGACTAAATAAACCTGTTGGCCCCCCACAGCCCCGATGGGACTTTAACCTTCAATCACAATCAGCCAGGCTAGAAAGGGCTTCAAACCTGTTCGTTAACACTAAGGGATTAGAAGGCTTCACATTAACACCTCCTCTATTAAAAATCCTATTAAAACTGGGAGGGATATAATGCCACCTTAAAGGGTCAATAACTTGTCGGGTGTGTGTGGGGCCCGAAAAGTAATCCGGCCTATATGTGCCTGATGGAGTGGGCAATAGGGAGGCTTGCTTAGATAGATCAGAAAGTGGAAACACCGATGATCTAGGGTAAAAATAGGTTAGCGCACGGGGAACAATGCCATTACTACCTATTTCGGGAGGCCACTCCAAAATGTACTTAACTACACGTGGGTCTCTAAAATTTACTACCACGATGTCTCCCGCAATGTTTTTCGTCGTACCACCCATCCAAGGGAGACGTCTCACATGTAAAATCTCACCATTACATTTCTCCTTGATAGGTCTATAACTATTGAGCCAGAACATGGTTTTGTTTTTTAACTCGCTAAACCCTTCTCTTTTGTCAACTGGTAAAGGCGGAACCCCCGTCAAAACAACCACCAAGGGTACAGCCTCGGGGGGCAGATCAACTTGTGGCACGTACTTAGATGCAAGCAGACCATTACTAGGGATTTCCCTATTTTCCCGCAAAGTAGTTGGGACAAGGTTAATCCCCCCACCCTCTTTGTCGTCTCGTATGTACACACTCTGAGAACCCCCACTTGACGACGTCACAGGCACACACTGAGACACCGCCAACAAGTTAGACGGCTCTCCCGTATCCTGAGGAAGAGTGGAGAGGTGAGGGTGGCAAATAGGTACCACCGCTGTAACATCGGTACCACTACCAACACCCGCCTTCCCCTGCCCTGTTATTAGATTGGTTTTCTTACTTATAATGGCTTCCAGGTCCGCGAGTTTTTTCTCCACTCTTAATAAGCCTTCAATTAGTGGTGAGATAAGGGACTTAATCACCTGGCCCAGGGCATCCTGGCAAACAACCGAAGGGGAAGGAGATGACAAAGGGGCGACAGGGGTGAAGCCTGATGTTACGGAGGGCAATTCAGGTTCCAAAGCAACAGATGTCAATGGAGGAGCAGGGTTAGGAGTGTTTGTTGGTTCGACTCCTGACCCTTTAGATAAATTTAAACCTTTCAGATCGTGCTTCCCAAACTCAGAATAATGATGCTTAGGTTTAACTATAACTCCCCCTTTCTTGCATCTTCTTTTAATGGGGGGTGGCCCATATGTCTTAGCCGCTTTGATTGGCTTAGTAAACTTCTTAACCTGTTTACCAAGTACTTGCACACTTCTAGTTATATCTATAGGAGGGTCAGGATGAACGCTAACAAGTATCTCTTGAATGGGCAGCTCTGGGGGTAAGGGAGTTAAGATAAGAGCAGATTCCCTTTGCAAGCGGGGATCACACAGTGGTACAAGAGGGTCAACTACGGCGCCACCACTGTCGACTGGCCAGGGAGCAACCTGTGAAATCAAGTTATCAGAAGACCTAAGCTTCAAGCTTTCTATTGAGCGACGACGCTCAGATCTCCTTTTGTCCATGCTATTATCCGTTTCATCCACTCTTAGCGCCTTTTTAAAATAAATGTCCAGAGGGCCAGCTGACATAACTTTCGTCCTCTCCTCTACGATGCTAATGGGGGTATTAGCCATATTAGCCATTTAGGTTATTACACATTAAGCGCACACAAGTACAAGCGCTACCACAACCAACTGATCAATAGCCGAGCCCAGCCCGGCCTCACTCGGCCTCTGAGGGCCTAGGAGGGCCCACCCTTTGCCCAGGCTTAGCCCCGGGCTATGTCCCGCGCGCGTCCCGCTTGCGCGTGGAACGGGTTTGCAGCTTTATGGGCGGAGAATGTTAAGGGGGAGGGGCCGGGAAGAGGAGACAGCTGATGACGCCGCCAAGCAGCCTGGTCCTCGCAGTCCCGGGCTGGAAAGTGCACAGATTAAAAATTGCGCCCCACTCAGCACAGCGTCCACAATGTCCGTGATGTCCTCGGTGATTCACAGCAAAGCCCAGGTAGGATGAAGTTAATAGCAAGCCTACGAGCGGCACCCGCGAAGCGGGGGCCGCGAGGCGTTATGTACCTGCGGGGGGAGGGGCCGGGAAGAGGAGACAGCTGATGACGCCACCAAGCAGCCTGGTCCTCGCAGTCCCGGGCTGGAAAGTGCACAGATTAAAAATTGCGCCCCACTCAGCACAGCGTCCACAATGTCCGTGATGTCCTCGGTGATTCACAGCAGAGCCCAGGTAGGATGAAGTTAATAGCAAGCCTACGAGCGGCACCCGCGAAGCGGGGGCCGCGAGGCGTTATGTACCTGCGGGGGGAGGGGCCGGGAAGAGGAGACAGCTGATGACGCCGCCAAGCAGCCTGGTCCTCGCAGTCCCGGGCTGGAAAGTGCACAGATTAAAAATTGTGCCCCACTCAGCACAGCGTCCACAATGTCCGTGATGTCCTCGGTGATTCACAGCAGAGCCCAGGTAGGATGAAGTTAATAGCAAGCCTACGAGCGGCTCCCGCGAAGCGGGGGCCGCGAGGCGTTATGTACCTGCGGGGTGAGGGGCCGGGAAGAGGAGACAGCTGATGACGCCGCCAAGCAGCCTGGTCCTCGCAGTCCCGGGCTGGAAAGTGCACAGATTAAAAATTGCGCCCCACTCAGCACAGCGTCCACAATGTCCGTGATGTCCTCGGTGATTCACAGCAGAGCCCAGGTAGGATGAAGTTAATAGCAAGCCTACGAGCGGCACCCGCGAAGCGGGGGCCGCGAGGCGTTATGTACCTGCGGGGGGAGGGGCCGGGAAGAGGAGACAGCTGATGACGCCGCCAAGCAGCCTGGTCCTCGCAGTCCCGGGCTGGAAAGTGCACAGATTAAAAATTGCGCCCCACTCAGCACAGCGTCCACAATGACCGTGATGTCCTCAGTGATTCACAGCAGAGCCCAGGTAGGATGAAGTTAATAGCAAGCCTACGAGCAAATATTACTACTGAAGACAAACAAGTGCTAGTGCATACCATATTCTGTCATGTAATTTCATATATAGCAAAAAAGCACACTAAACATTCCTTTGGTTATCTATTTACGGTAAAAATTATTATTGGCTAATAACTTAATTCAACACACTTCATTGTTCTTTTGCCACCCCCTCAGGCTACTTTGCTTAGACTTAATTGACATTATACATAATTGTTTTTTAGCCTGCTTACTTCCTCTGAATTTTTAAAATCCACATTCAGCTTTAAAATTAAAATTAAATGAAAATGGAATTTTTAATTATAACAAATGTACATGTAAATCCTCTTCTATTTTCAATCCATTTGGAATTTTGGTGTTGAACAAGAGTATGTACTTTGATTCTAATTTACGGAGTTTTCTTTCTCTATCACCACCTCTCAAATTTTTAGGAACCTGGTCAATCGTAAAATAGACAAGATCATTCATGTTTCCCTTATGCTCTTCATTAATGTGGCGAGCTACCACATAATTCTTATCATTATTCTTAATTGCTCTTAAATGTTGAAGTATGCGAATATGAACCATGTGAATGGTGCTTCCAACATACATTTTTGGGCAAGAGCACTTTAAGACGTAGACAACATATTCACTTTTGCAGCTTAATGGAGTTCTTATCTTCCATGGGCTGTTAAGTAATGGTGATATGACCTGTTGTTCATTTTTACCGTGGCCTTAACTTTATAGCATTTGTGAAAACCTGGGGTGGTCTGCAACCAACTCCCCCCCCTTTCCTCACTTCCGGATTTATCTTAAATAAATCCTCTCTCATTGATTTTGCCTTATTAAATGTTATCATTGGTCTTCTTGACACATGGCCCTGTAACACCTGATCCTGTTTCACTAGGTACCAATGCCTACACAGGCTATCTCTAACTTTTGCCTGGTAGGCATTGTACCCTGTGATCATTCTTATCTAATCTTGTGTTTGTTTTTTCTTTTCTCTGACTTTCACTTCATCAGGTTTCAACAGTGTTTCTCTTTGTATGTTGTCTACTTTTTCTTTTGCCTGGTTCAGTACTTTGGGAGCATATCCTCTTTGTAAAAATCTCACATTCAAAGCACATTGAGCATCACCTAGAGCTCCCTTGTCACTGTAATTTCGTTTCATCCTCAAATTTTCAGCATAAGGAATGCTCATTTTTAGTCTCGGAGGATGAAAACTCTCCGTGTGCAAAATTGTTCCTTGTGAGATATACACCTCTAAATCTAAATATGTGACACTTATATTGCTTATATGTTATGTGAATTTTAGATTGAGATCGTTCTTATTGATGTTATTAATGAACTCCTGTGCTGATTCCTTAGATCCATTCCATATAATAATAGATCGTCAATAAATCTGATCCATTTGATTACATGGGTTTCCCAATCTCTGCCATGATCAACTTTGAGCACCTGCTCCTCCCACCAGCCCATATGCAAATTCGCAGAGCTGGGGGTGAAGCAGGTGCCCATCGCCGTTCCCTGTAGCTGCCTATAAGTGTCTCCTCCAAATAAGAAATGGTGGTTGTTAAGACAATCTGCACATTTTAATCAGCATGCTTGTATGTTGATACAAATTAATAGATCTCTGATTTAAAAAGTGCCTGACTGCCCTTATGCCATCATCATGGGCAATGCTGGTGTATAAGCTTACCACATCTAATGTAATTAAGAGATATGACTCATTCCATACTATATCCACTATTTGGTTCAAAAAGTCTCTTGTGTCCTGAATGTAGGCAGCAAGTGTCCTTACATAAGTCTGCAAAAATGCATCAAGATATCTGGAAGTCGACTCGAATAAACTACCAATGGCCGAAATGATAAGACGCCCTGGTGGTCTTTCTTTATGCTTATGAATCTTTGGGATTAGATATAGGGTTGGTAGTACTGGATTGTCTACTTTTAAAAAAAGAGTATTCTGATTTACTAATTAATCCCAATTCTCGCCATCTGTTTAAGTCCTTCACATATTTATGTTTAATTTCTAATAAATTGCTCTGGGGGACTTTTAGATAGCATTCTTTCTCACTTAACTGTGTCAAGGCTTCAATATTGTATGCCTTTAAGAACCACAGAACAAGGTTCCCACCCTTGTCTGCCTGCCTTACCACAATATCCTGTCTATTCTGTACCTTTGTTATCACAGCCTGATACCTTTTCTCAAACACTCATTTAAAAAAAAATCTTTACTAGAGAATACCGATAACTGTTTCAAGTCTTTTATCATTTGGTGTAAACGTTGATTTAGGTTTGAAGGTTGTAACTGGTCTATCAAATACATCTAGACAAAATAAGTCATCAGTTTGACTAATAGAGTCCACCAAATCCAACCTTTCTGCCTCTCTCATTAGTTGTTGACATGTAAACTGTACCTTCATATTTCCAACTTGCAGATTTCCAGGGTTTCATTCATCATTTCCATGTTATCTTTACAAATGTTGCTCCTCATGAAAAACTTTAAGTTTTAGTTTTCTTATGTATTTGAAAAAATCAATGCGCGTCTGTGTTGAATTAAAATTGGTGCGCTTACAAAATGAGAATCCCAATGATAAGACCTTAGTTTCATCACGTGTTAGGATCAAGTCTGTTAAATTTATAACAGTTACTGGTTCTATTTCTTCCAACCTTTGCGTTGATAGAATTCCTTCATCTTCTTGCCTGATAGTAGTTCCATGCCCGCCCCTTCTATTTTTCCGTTTCCGTAATTTTCTTTTCTTTGATTTTGAAAGTTTGTCCTGGTACCTTGAGTTCGGTTTTGGTATAAAAAATACAAACTCCTCAATAATTGAAGGTGGATTCGTACTTTCACGGGCCACTCCATCCTCAGATGCTGTCTCAATATCTGAGCTTACTACTGAACTAGTTTCTGATGTATCACCGCGTGCAACTTGTCCTCTTGCCACTTGCATTCCCGTGATGTTACTTACTTTAGAAAGCCTTTGTTTCCTAATGCTGTCAAAACGACGTGCAAACGTATATATTTGCCCCCGCTGATAATCCTGACGATCCTGCTGGAATTTCGTCGCTTTTCTTTCTGTTATGGATTGTTCATATTTAGTCAGGCGAGCATTTAAATCAGATTGGAATTTTTTCATGTCATCATCCCCCATACATTTCTTTAGATCAGCTTCCAACATGACGATTTCTGCCAAGATTTTATCACGATCTTTTGAAGCGTACTTGATTAATATTTTCATCATGTTCTCTGAAGCGCAAGCATTGTTACACGCCCATTCTCCCAGCATTTCTGGGTCAAGATTTTCGTATGTGGGGGCTGTTAACATACGCAAACCTCGGGGAATCCTCCCTACATCGAGGTATTTGGTCAAAGACTTTACCTCCCACCATTTTGAAATGTCATTGCGCTGCAATTTCTCAAGCTTCTTTTTCAATAATTGCGCATTGTTATCAACTTCCTTCGCTGTGGAATCCACTCCACGTTTTGGTTCTGTTACTGTCTCGCATTGCTCGCTAAATACAGAGTCTGCGGCTTCTTCCTGTAATTTCATTAACATATCCATTTTCAAATTATTTCATTCACAAAGTGTGACTGATTCCCACATCAATATTCTGCTTAATAAACTTCGCGCTTGCTTGGCTCACCCCGCCGAAAATCAACATTCCGGTCTCCTCTACCCGCTGCTTCCAATGATTTAGCCGTTACCTTCACTGCCTAGTTCTTCCGGCGTTCCGCTTCCGATGAAAGCTCGCAACCAGCAGTCTCGTCATTTGGCTTATGGGCTAATGCTTCCAATAGCGTAGGGGGGGCTTCCTCGTAGTGCTTGCAAACACAAATACCAAACTTGCCAGGATGTCGAGGAAGCACCAGAACGAGGTTGCGTCGGAACCGCCACTATCCCAGCGTTTAGTGGCTTAATACTCCAACCAATCCCGACTCCTACTACAGTAATCCGACTCCGACACAGGGGTAAGCTTTACCATCAAGCTCTTGTTTATTTAATCCGCGTGACGCGTTTCGGCACACCTGCCTTTCTCACAATGGGAAGTCACATAAAAACAAGCATTTTTAAACAGAGGATTGAAGGTCACGTGATCGTTGTCAAATAGATATGGTAGACAGACTATGCAAATGTAGACACCATCATTCAGATTCTCTTAGACCAACTCATTAATCTAGTGGTTAAACATCACTACCAGACTAACATATATAATATACATATAAAATATGCTAAAATGTAATTATTCATAAAATTTATACCATAATTGCTCAAAATAAATTTTCACTATTCAATCATAGTTAAAGTTTCATTTCCACATCACTATTGGTATTCCTTGATAAAATCTCAAAGTAGCAAACAATTTCCAATGTCACTCATGGTATATTGTGCATCATCTCATCCAATCGAATTTGATGTTTGTCTCAGTATCCATTTGCAACAGAATATCGGGCTAGTGCCCTCAATTTAAGTCAAATCCAGTCTGTAACTCTGCCAATAAATCAAAATGATTTCAATTTAATAGTGTCAAAATATAGAAAATATCTTAAAGTGCATGTGCATTACAGTGCATACGAAATCAAGTGCAAATTTGCTGCAAACATATATATATATACGAATATCGATTTGGACAACCTGGAGTGACCTTTTGCAGCAAATGAAATTTAGCAGCAACTCTGTACGGACGTCCTTTAGCAATTGGATTGCACTTGCTTTTGTCTGATTTGACTGACTTACTATTGTCCGGACTCAGCGAACGGAATTTGGTCCATCTAATCTCTTATGCCCTGATGAAGTTCCTATAAAAGGAACGTAACGCATTGGCTGTTGTCCTGTGTCTTTTATACGAAGAAGAATAAAGAATTTTGAAAAAGACATTACCTGCTGAACTGTGACTTCATCCCTTGTGCTGCCTCTACCTTCTCTTGAAATTCCTATTTTTAGGATACGAGCTGTCAAATTTAGGCAAAAGCGTGGCAGTGCACTTTTTTAGAGAAATGTGCTCTGCTCCAACCTCCGACAACTCTGAATAGACAACACTCCATTTTAGGACTCCTGAATTTCGGCAGTATTTACATTTTGGATTACACAGAGAGAGTAAAACCTTTGTAGGACTTAACCTGACCTAAATTTTCAGTGTACCTTTGGACACAGGAACACACAGATATCAAACATTATTTACAAGCGGACATGATAGCTTCCAAACATTACATACACGTCAACACAACTAACCTGGTGATCCACGTAGTCGCATGTCCAACTGGGTATACTTACATCACTTTCAACGAAGGTGAGACAGTACCTATTGCATACAAATCACATCTGTACAAAAAACTCTGAAATGTACTTTGCACCAATTGAAAAAATACTGACAGCAGTACAAACTGCTGTAGTTAGAGAGAGAGAGCACTGGCACAGGGAACACGCAAAATTGTTGTAACCCCGGTACCGACCTTAGAGGCAGTTACAACAGCAAGCTTCCGAAATGCCAAAGCGTTTCAGCTAAGATGGATTCAGGGGGCTAACTTTCTCACTGCAACTGACGCAGATTACAGATTCGATTCTACATTACAAACACAAGCATTCCTGCAGCACGAACAAGAATATCCTCTACTGAATGAAATAATGCCTCTGGATCAGTATGAATGTATCATTGATACTGACAGATCTGTCCAGCTGGCCGTAGGAATGAAACTGCAATATTCAGCAGCATGCGCAACTGTAAAGGCATGCAGGCAAGATGGAAAGTTCTGTCCCAAAAAAACACAGACTAAGTGTCCAGGTGACTGTACGGCACAGCTTGCGGAGCTAAAAGCCCTGATACTGGCACTACAGAATACGCATCATGAATTTCCCACTTATAGTGTGTGATTCGTTCTATTGTGTCCCGTCCTACAATGAATATTTACATTATTGGGGTCATAATGGATTTAGGGTTTCCAAGGGTTGCACAATAAAGCACAAAGTGCTTTGGGAACAAGTGGCGAAGCTGAAAGAAAGCCTGCCATGGGCTCATGTAATTTATACATTGAGTCATCAACATGTTGGCGTTCAAGTTGAAAGGAATTCGATGGCGGAAGAGGCTGCCAAGGCTACAGTGCGCACTTCTGCCGTTGCTACAATCACTTGCTCAAGTACACGAATGGACGGAGCAATCATGATAGCTCAGCCATGCCGAAAGGCTTTCCACTCAAGTACTCCTACAAGTTATATGCGCAAAATATTCCGTATGCTCAAATTCCAGGCATGGGGGATAAAGTAATACCAAAAGATGATCGTAGATTTGGGCTGATGTTAGCTGCACATGAGGGTATGGGTTCAGCACATGCAGGGATCAATGCTATTGTCTCCTTACTGAAGCAGCGATATTGGTGGACAGGTCTTACTAAAAACCAAGGACATTGCCTCAAAATAGACATCTGCCAGCAGATTAAGGGTTCCACCCTGACACGCCCACCACAAACACCTCTATTGATCTCAGACAGACCTCTTACATGTGTCTATTTGAATCACTGTGGCCCCCTACATTCGTACGGGGCTTACAAGTACATCTTAGTGGCAGTGGATTCTTGTACTAGATTCCTATGGGTTCGGCCCCAGCATTTCGCTGAAGCTCAAACTGGTATAACAGATTTGAGAGTCTTCATCTGTGTCAGGAATCCCCTCCCGCTCATGGATTCCCTCCCACGATGCCACTGCCGTGAACCTGGTGCGCTTGGAGGACAGCGGACTACAACTCCCAGAATGCCCTCCGGCAACAGTGCCTTATGCAACTCAAGAGTTCTGGTTACATAACACCAAGGGTAACGCCTAGTTTTCGTGTTATGCAACTCAAGAGTCATGGTTATACAACGCCGAGAGTACTACTTAAGGAGAAGATCACTGGGACTCGGCGTCGGATATTCTGATGTTTACCGGAGTACCTGGTTGAGGTACACGGACCCGTTGGAGAGTTGGGCGGCGGAAGGAACATTCTAAGGAGCGGAGGAGAGGTGCTGCGTGTGCTTCCTGCCCGTGTCCTGTCCCGTTCTGAGAGCCGTATTCAAAGTCATTGGGCACAGGTACCGTTGGTAGAGCCGAAGCTCCCAACGGCCTGACAATTGGAGAAAACGAGGTGGGTGCGAGCCGAAGCTCCCCACCCTCGTTACTTGGGTAAACACACGCCTAGAGCTAAGACGCTATCCAGGAGGTGTTTCCGCGTCTTAGCCATCGACACTCGTAGGAGAACTGGGATAGGTAGAGCGGCTGCTCCCATCCATTCTCTGCACCACCTTGGGTATCATCACTTAAACCCGGATACAAGAGACGCACACTAGGAAGTGTTCCCAGCGTCTTTGTGTTGTGGCAGTACTCTGGGGATACTGGTAGAGCGGCTGTTCCCAGGTGGTACAGAGCCCGGCCGGGTGACTCCCACGTGCCCCCCCCATAGATTCCACAACCTTGGAACTACCCTTCACACAGCGGTCGAGTGGCATTGTCGGCCACTGCTTAGCACTGTGCCCTCCGTTGGAGCATACCGGGTCCGGTGTGCATGCGGAGGACGGTTAGAAGAGCTGTGAATGGGTATCGTACTTTAACTGGTGATTCCAGTACCGGTATTCTTTGTTGTCTGTAGTTGTTTATCTGTTTATTAAATCATCCTTAACATCCATTTCTCTGGTCCGTCGTCTGTTTGTCCCAACCCCGAGAAAGCCAGGACGTTACATAATATCCGACCTCTTCCATAACAATCTCCTGGTTGGGCGAACGACATGGCCAAGATTGAGGATGTGTTGGCCGTCTTAGCCGCGATGCAAATCGAGCTCACCGCTTCCAGACAGGAAACAGCAGACGTTAAGGCTAGAATGGACGCTCTGCAGAACGATCCACTACAGGCGGGTGCCTCTCACACGGCCACGGCCCCTGCGGTTGTGGTAGAGATGCCCGTAGCCATTCCTTTGGCGACACCAGAGAGGTACAGCGGAGACCCCAACACAGTGCAGGTATTCCTCACTCAAGTAGCACTGCATCTGTCCTGCAAACCAAAGGCCTTTCCTACCAGCCAAGCCAGAGTGGCCTTTCTGATCTCGTATCTTGCTGGGAACGCGGCGCAATGGGCAGTCCCACTGGTGAGCAGGGACGACCCTATCCTATGTGATTGGGGAGCCTTCCGCGAGGAATTCTTGAAGGTGTTTGATCGAAGGGCGGACTCGTATACTGCCGATCGAGGGATGTTGGAGGCAAGGCAACAATGATCTGGTGCAGTACCTTAATGCTTTTCGAAGGTTAGTGGCCGAAACCAAGTGGCCCATAGCCAAACAACCCGCGCTGTTTCACCAGGGCTTGAGCGTAGAGCTCAAAGATGTGGTAGCACAAATCGACCCCCAACCCAAGACATGTGAGGGCTTGATCAACCTGGTGCTACGGCTGGACCATAGATTGAACGAAAGAAAGGGCGATCACAAGAGGAAAGGGAAAGCGCTGCCATCGTATGTTTCGATGGGTGGCCCTGAGACCAACTCCTCCACCAGGACGGAACCCATGGACATAGGAGCTATAAGGGCGAGCCTTACAGCCACTGAAAAAGAATCACGCCGCAAGCAAGGCCTTTGCCTTTACTGCGGAAAAAGGGGGCACTATGTACGCGAGTGTCCAGCCAAGCCAAAGACCTCACGATACCGAGCGAACAAAACGGTGACAGCAGTGGTGGACGCACCGGCGGAAAACTGAGGGACTCCGGGTCTAGGGAAGGGGCATCTTGGAGTCACACCCACATCCCTTCCATGTTGAGCCCGAATCAAGGAGGGCGAAGACATTTGTTTATTACCTTACACGTAGGAGTGCAGGACCAGTGGATACCTGTGGTAGCCATGATTGATTCAGGAGCCACGGGCATGTTCATGGACTACAATGAAGCACGGAGACTGGGTCTCACTCTCCTTCCCAAACAGATACCAGAGGAGGTGTATGCAGTGGATGGGAGAAGTCTGGTGACCGGACCTATCGGACAGCACACAGGAGAAGTACCGGTGAGGTTCGGAAAACAGCATAACGAACGTATCGATTTTAGCATAATCAGAGCCCCGCAGTACGGGGTCATATTGGGCCTACCCTGGCTTCAAAAACATAACCCAACGGTGGATTGGCCTACCCATCACATTGAGGTGACTTCCCCGTTTTGTGAACAATGGTGCGGCATGCGGCAGGACCCCCACGAAGGTGAGGTAGGCGAAGGTCACACGGTCGCCACGGCAGCAGAAAAGGACGTAAAGCTGCCCAGAGTGTATCACGGTTTCGGGAACGTCTTCGATGAAATCCGAGCGGAGGTGCTCCCTCCACACAGACCGTTCGACTGCCAAATCGACCTGGTTCCGGGGGCTAGCGTTCCCAGCGGCAGACTGTATGCGCTCACAGAACCCGAAAACGTACATCTACGGGGATATTTGGATAAGTTACTAGGGCTGGGGTTCATCAGGCCGTCGAAATCCCCTGCCGCATCGCCTCTCTTTTTCATCCCGAAAGCGAATGGCGAATTGAGGGCCTGCGTGGACTTTAGGGCCTTGAACGCGATAACCATAAAAAACCGGTACCCCCTGCCTCTCATAAGCGTCCTCCTGGAACAGGTAAAAAAGGGCCAAATATACACAAAGCCTGATCTCAAGGGGGCATACTATCTTATGCGCATGAGGGACGGCGACAAATGGAAAACCGCCTTTAAGATCAGGTTCGGGCTCTTTGAGTACCTAGTCATGCCGTTCGGACTATGCAATGCCCCTGCCGCCTTCCAATACTTCCTCAATGAGGTGTTCCGGGAGGTATTAGATATTTATGTGGTCGTTTACATAGACGACGTACTCATCTACTCCAACTCAGAGGAAGAACACGTACAGCACGTATCCGCGGTTCTCAACAAACTGAGGGAAAACATGCTATACTGCAAACTCAGCAAATGTGACTTCCACGTCACATCAGTGGAATTCCTTGGGGTGATGCTGAGCCCCAACGGACAGGAGATGGCGGAACGCAAGATCAGAGCGGTGGAGGAGTGGCCGGTGCCCCGAGGAGTAAAGGAAGTCCAGAGCTTAATAGGCTTCGCCAACTTTTATAGGCGTTTTATTGAGGGGTTTTCTGGCTTGGTTGCCCCGATCACGCAACTACTAAGGAAGTCTCAGGAGTTAGTGTGGGGACCGGAAGCACAAAAAACCTTTTGTGGCCCTCAAGAAGGCCTTCAGCACTGCCCCGGTGCTAGCTCACTCGAATCCGGAATTACCCTATGTGGTAGAAGCGGACGCCTCTGATGTGGCGCTGGGTGCCATTCTATCTCAGAGGAATGAGGTGTCGGGGTTGCTCCATCCTGTGGCGTACATGTCTCGTAAATTGAACGACGCGGAACGCAATTACCATATTGCGGAGAAGGAACTACTCGCGATAAAGGACGCATTTGCTGAGTGGAGGCATTTGTTAATGGGGGCCAGACACGTGGTTACAGTATATACGGACCACAGAAACCTCCAGTTTCTGACGGCGGCGCGGCACTTGTCTCCCCGTCAAATGAGGTGGTTGCTCTTTTTCTCCGGTTTCAATTTCCACATCACATACCGACCCGGTACAGAGAACAGGAAAGCGGACGCGCTTTCGAGGCAATCGAATGCCAGGGATCCGCAGCCGGTTGCCGAACATTCCATCATCCCTCCAGGAGTTGTGATAGGGGCGATTCAACCGCAGACGTTCCTCAGGGGGGTTCAGAAGGGGACCCATACCTTCATGTGGCGGAGGTGGCTTCACAGTCACAAGGAGTGGCAGATGAAGGACGGGATTCCGGTGAAAGGACGATGTATGTTGTTACCCACGCCTAGGCTTCGAAAACAGGCCTTCACCTGGTGCCACGTGTCTCCCTGTGCCGGCCATCTGGGTGTCGAAAAGACGGTAGCGAGCCTAGGACGGCAGTTCTGGTGGCCTGCCATGAGAACAGACGTCCGGAATTGGTGTACATCATGTACCGTTTGCGCATCCATGAAATCGGACCACAGAAGATCGCAAGGACTCCTCCAACCCCTTCCTACACCGACCAAACCCTGGGAAAACATATCCTTAGACTTCATTGTCGGGCTACCTAAGGATCAAGGAAAGACGGCCATACTGGTGGTGGTGGACTATCTCACGAAGATGGGGCACTTCCTCGCTTGCAATCAGGTACCTTCGGCAGGAGAGCTGGCGTCATTGTTATTAAGGAATGTAGTGAGACTACATGGCCTACCCAACGTGATCGTGTCGGACAGGGGGTCTCAGTTCACGTCGCACTTCTGAAAACTTGGTGTTCGGCGTTACACGTCAAGTCTGCCATGTCCACGAGTTATCACCCGCAGACGGACGGCCAGACGGAGCGCCTGAACCAGTCGCTCAAGCAATATCTACGTTGTTTTGTAGAGCAAGGGAAGGATGAGTGGGTGGACCTACTTTGGATCGCGGAAATCGCGTACAACAACGCCACACATTGTTCCACCAAGGCCTCCCCTTTCTATTGTAACTACGGCCATCATCCCCGTTTCTGCACCCGGTCAGGGAAGACAGATTGCCGACAACAGCCAAGCGGGTGGCCCGCATCAAGGAGGCCTTGCTGAGTTCTCGAGTTGCCCTGGAGGGGGCTAAAGCCTCGTATAAAGCCTTTTCTGATAGGAGGAGAAGGCCTGGACCGGTCTACAAACCTGAGGATTACGTCTGGGTCTCTACACGGCGCATGAGATTCAAGAAAAGTAGCGTGTTCCATCCCCGCTTCATGGGCCCATATAGGATCCTTCGATGCATCAGCCCGGTGAACGTGAAATTGTGCCTGCCCCAGTCCCTGCGGATCCATCCCGTGTTCCACGTTTCCCTCTTGAAACCCGCGAACGCGGTGAGGCCTCGTGCGCCGGTGTATGTGGATTCGGAGGTGGAGTACGAGGTGGCTGGTATCTTGGATTCCACGTGGCGCAGGGGCAAACTGTGGTATCTGGTGGCATGGAAGGGGTACGGACCCGAGGAGCAGTCGTGGAAACCTGCGGCGGGGGTTCACGCTCCTCGTCTGGTGTCGTCGTTCCATCGTCGATTTCCTTCCTGTGCTGGTCCTGATGGGGGGCGCAGATGGGAGGGGGATGTACTGTCAGGAATCCCCTCCCGCTCATGGATTCCCTCCCACGATGCCACTGCCGTGAACCTGGTGCGCTTGGTGGAGAGCGGACTACAACTCCCAGAATGCCCTCCGGCAACAGTGCCTTATGCAACTCAAGAGTTCTGGTTACATAACACCAAGGGTAACGCCTAGTTTTCGTGTTATGCAACTCAAGAGTCATGGTTATACAACGCCGAGAGTACTACTTAAGGAGAAGATCACTGGGACTCGGCGTCGGATATTCTGATCTTTACCGGAGTACCTGGTTGAGGTACACGGACCCGTTGGAGAGTTGGGCGGCAGAAGGAACATTCTAAGGAGCGGAGGAGAGGTGCTGCGTGTGCTTCCTGCCCGTGTCCTGTCCCGTTCTGAGAGCCGTATTCAACGTCATTGGGCACAGGTACCGTTGGTAGAGCCGAAGCTCCCAACGGCCTGAAAATTGGAGAAAACGAGGTGGGTGCGAGCCGAAGCTCCCCACCCTCGTTACTTGGGTAAACACACGCCTAGAGCTAAGACGCTATCCAGGAGGTGTTTCCGCGTCTTAGCCATCGGCACTCGTAGGAGAACTGGGATAGGTAGAGCGGCTGCTCCCATCCATTCTCTGCACCACCTTGGGTATCATCACTTAAACCCGGATACAAGAGACGCACACTAGGAAGTGTTTCCAGCGTCTTTGTGTTGTGGCAGTACTCTGGGGATACTGGTAGAGCGGCTGTTCCCAGGTGGTACAGAGCCCGGCCGGGTGACTCCCACGTGCCCCCCCCCCGTAGATTCCACAACCTTGGAACTACCCTTCACAGCGGTCGAGTGGCATTGTCGGCCACTGCTTAGCACTGTGCCCTCCGTTGGAGCATACCGGGTCCGGTGTGCATGCGGAGGACGGTTAGAAGAGCTGTGAATGGGTATCGTACTTTAACTGGTGATTCCAGTACCGGTATTCTTTGTTGTCTGTAGTTGTTTATCTGTTTATTAAATCATCCTTAACATCCATTTCTCTGGTCCGTCGTCTGTTTGTCCCAACCCCGAGAAAGCCAGGACGTTACAATCTGGATATACGCAATTGGCACATTCCATTCCGACCAGGGCCCAGTGTTTAGCTTTAAAGCTTACAAAGAAGCCATGGGAAGTTTGGGTGTGACCTTGAGGTACTCTTACCCCTATCATCCTGAGGGAAATTCGGAAGTTGAGAGGAAAAACCGTGTGGGCAAAATTGATGTTGTATCTACTACTCGGAACACCTTCCATGTGGGAACGATTTGGCTTTTTGCTTTTTTCACTAAAATACCAAAACAAACTTTTCCTTTTTCTAGGCACCGTGGCTTTCTGAGTGCTTGGGATCTCAAATAACATATATGGCTTATGAAACTTTTACATATTTTGCTTTTATATATTTTAAGTGTACCCTTAGGATGAGGAGGGGGTGTTATACCTCAGAGGTAGGCCCATGTATCGAAGTAGCATATTTCTTACATTGTCCTCACAAATATACATTTTCCAAGCTGTAACCTTTGGCATACATTTTGGCGCACGACAATGTTGGATTAGCTTCTCTGAAACTACATTTGTTTTACATTTTCCTTCGCGCAATATTATTCCAATGCCTAGAACATCACGTACAAGGTCTCGTTTCTTACTGCATACAAATATCAGCATTATCATCATCCATGGGGCGACAAGACTATCTAGATATCCATAACACCACTAATCTGTGCGTACATCGCAAGGCTGCTTTCTATTATAAAAGATGAGCTTCCTTATAGATTGTTAGAGGAGGCACTTCGGCTGACACTGAGGTTCCGTGCATGCTGAGAGATCACCACGCAGCAGCCTGATATCTCGTGAGGGGTGTCTATCTCATGACCAAGACGGGATACATCACTCTTTCCCACCAGGTAATGGGGTTCGATTGTCCCTTGGGGGGATTCTTGGTTCTACACCTACATACACTCTAGGTACACTTAGTGTAGGTTTGAATCGTAGGAATAAGTTATATTACTGCCTTGTTTATATGCCTGCATATATACACTACTATTAACTATTTTGGTGCTTGTAATCACATTTATCTGCTTCTGTATCCCAAGCATTGCAGCTCACATATTTTATACAAGAATAACATTGGTTCAATAAATGTTATTGAAAATGTCCCATTGTGTATTCTCTGTATATTCCTCTGAGAACCAGTGAGCACGACTGAATGAGAGAAAGGTTCTGTACTGTTTCCACAATCCCTGGGGGATAAGGGTTGTCATGTTCAGTGTTTGCCAGAAACCATTTGCTTGCTGTTAGGCTTGGGGTCTTATGGTGGCACTGAGAGATAGCTGGTCTATAGGCCGACATATCCTGCGGGGAGTGTTTGGAATCTGTCTTGACACCAAGCCCTTAGTTTATTTGTCCAAATAATTTGCAGGTCCTACACGACACTCTGAGTGGGATCTGTGAACTGGCTCAGACCAAAATGTCCTGGAGAGCCGAAAGGGCGTAATTACCCCCAGTATAGACCTGACTGTTGAGGCAAAAGTATTTGGTACACATGCACGGATGCCCATGTAGCAGCCCGACAGATATCTAGGACAGGGCCTCCTTAAGTGAATGAAATAGACGCACCTTTGGCTCGGGTGGAATGAACTCACAAGCCCTCCGGGGGTTGCTTCCTGGCCAATGCATATCAGATTTTAATGCAGAGTAGTATCCAGCTGGATAAGGTACGTTTCTGCACTGCCTTCTCCTTCTTTGACCCAGTGAACCCTACAAAGAGTTGGTGATCCACCTGATGTTCTTTGGTACAGTGTATATAGAAGGACACTGCCCCAAGGACAGGGCGGTAGAGTTGCTCTTCAAAATGAGTTGGAGCACAGAACATTTGCAGTGTGATTGTTTGGCCAGTGTGAAAGGGTGTTACAACTTGTGGCAGGTAGGAGGCACAGGTTTAGAGGACCAGTTTGTCCAGGAAGCTGGTATATAGAGGTTGGACATAAAGAGCCTACAGCTTGCCGACTTACCCAGCCGAGGTGATGGCCGCCAGGAAGACAATTTCTATTGTCAAAAGTGAGAGGAAATGTGTGCATGATTTCAATGTCCACACATGAAGGGGGAGTGTGAGCAGTTTTGGGTGCAGGACCCTTCCCAGTTGCTGTGAAGGCAGATCCTTCCAGAGGAGCAGACTGATCAGAGGACAGAGCACATGCTAAGGAGTTCTGAATACCATACTATCCTCGACCACCAGGATGACTTGGGTCATTTCTGATCTTGAGAACTTGGGGGAGGAGCAGTATTGGCAAAAAGATAGGAGTCCCGTACTCCAATGTGTGAGCGAGAGCCACTTTGGAAACTCCTGTGCGCATAAGTGCTGACATTGCATGTTCTCAGCGGTCGCACATAGAACTACAAAATGTTCTCCCCAGTCCTGAAAGAGACCCTGAGTCACCCCTGGATGCAGACGCCATTTGTGTTCAGTAAGGTACTGATGGCTGAATTCATCTGTTGCTCTGCTCCTACTCGTTGCAAGGTGCACTTTTCTATTTTGCTGCACTCTCGTTTTTAAATGAATTGTATTGAATTTGTTTTAATTAAGTGTTGGACATTTTAACCAGTTTTGGGTTTTAATTTGCTAGCACTCTAATCTCTCCTGCACCTACCGGTTCCGAGGGTTTCAGGGCATTCACTCTTCCCTCCCGGTTCTGACAGGGCGGGGGGGGGTTGGAGGAGACTCAGGGGGAAGCACCATCTTGGAGAGGGACGCGCTTTAGTGGTTTCGACCTCCCTGCACTCATGCATATAAATTGGGCCGCAGCGCGGACGCACCACCAAAGGCAAGCCCGTCTGTGCCCGTCAGCATCCCCGAAGCGGCCAGCGCCAGCCAGTATGTCATGATACCAACTGCTAATACAGAGTGGGCATGTTATGACAGGGCAGTGTTATTCAGTCTAGCTAAAATGATAAAATGCTCAACTACTTGGTCCCTGGGCACCCATTGTGATGAGTTTGTCTGTCCTAAGTGTGCCTGGACTCTCGCTCCCCCTGTCCCTATTCATCGGATAGATTGTTTTTCTGCCACTGGGAGCATTCCGATTAAGTTAAAGGCTGCGCTATTTAATACAAGATTACTCCAGAAACATAAAACGCTTATATTTGACCTACTTGGGGATGAGGAACTAGATTTGCTCTTCCTCACAGAGACATGGCTGTCGGCTATATCCAATCCCACGTTAGCATCAGCTATTCCCACCAACTATAGAATCCTTAGGAAGGACCGTGACTCGGGCAGTGGAGGAGGGATTGCTATCATATTTTTTTTTTTAAAAAGACTATAAATGCGCTTGTTTTGAGCTAGCAGACCTTCATGAGATTAAAGCTTTAGGTTTTTGCCTCACCCTCTTACCAAATCATTCATTAGCAGGGGTGCTGGTATACCGACCTGCTGGTTCGGCTAGAAAGTGCCTCCGCTCATTGAAAAAAATACACTGGCGTCATGGACAATGAGATATACTAACTTCATGGTATTGGGAAATTTCAACATTTACTTAGATAATGTTACAGGGCCAGAAACCATTGCCTTACAGGAGATTATGAGTCCGCTGTGAAACAAACAGGAGGTTTTTGGACCCACCCATCTGGCTGGTCATACTCTTGATCAGGTTTTCTCCAACCTGAATTCTGTTACCACTGTGTCTACTCCTCTCCCTTGGACAGATCACTACCTTATCACTTTTACATGGTCTCAGATGTGCAGTAAGTGACCCATAAGTAGCAGTAGTGGCCCCTCCAAATATCGGGCCTATTATAAATGACAACCAGAGGCTATTAATCAAGCCCTATGTTCTTCCGCCCCAACTATGAGAGGGAACGTAGATTGGGACACCGTCCGGCTGAATAAGTGGATTGGCGCCACTAAAGAACCCATAAAGAAGTCCTCACAAATAAGAGCTTGCCCAACGGACCCTTAGTATAGTACCGATCTTAGTCTCTGTAAGGGCCATTGTAAGAAGCTGGAAAGAATATGGAGACGAGAATACTCCAATGACGATAAAGCTGCTTACAAAGTTGCTTTAAAGCTATATCAAATGAAACAGCACCTTGCTAAAAAAAAGTTTTTAAGACACTAGAGTTATAGTAGCAGATAATAAAGCAAAGGCTATTTTTAAAATAGTCGACTCCTCCTTGCGTCCGGTGGTCACCTCGAGAGCCTGCCCACCCTCCATGGACTGGTGCAAAGAGCTCGATCTATTCTTTCATGACAAAATCATGTCACTTTAAAAATGTTTCGGGATTCCTGTTCCCTCAGCACAGAATCAGGGGCTGAGATCAATTCCCTTTCCACACATGTATGCCATCTTAGGCGCATTTACCTTCATCCCCTTGGTTCAGTCCTTAGCATCATTAAAAAGTCTTAAATCTGGCTATCGGGCTTCCCTCTTGATCCCTGCCCTATTTCAGTTTTAAATATGGTGGCACCAATGATTAACCCTTTTGTAAACCATATTTTTAACTCTTCTTTGGCGTCGGGGTGGAGAGGGGGGTTCCTTTCATGTGGAAAAAAACAAAAGTCCTGCCACTCCTTAAAAAAACTTACGGCAGATCTCTAAGCTAGCTACAAACTATAGGCCTATTTAGCTGCTCACGGCCTTCTCCAAAATTCTGGAGAAGGAAGTGAACCGTCACCTGTCCATATACTTGGAGGCCAACGGTATTCTTCATGCCACACAATCTGGCTTCCGCCCAAAATTTAGTACTGAGACAGCACTTTTGGAAGTGACGGAGCACATCCGCAACATCCTTGACAGGGGACGAAAAGCAATGCTGATATTGCTCGACCTTACAGCAGCATTTGACACTGTACCTCACCACAAGCTGCTGGAACGACTACATGAAATAGTAATCAGACATCAGGCTTACAACTGGCTGGCATAATTTCTGGACGAACGGTCCATGGAAGTCTGGCTGCCTCCTTTTACAGCTCAGGCCAGGCCTCTGTCGATGGGAGTGCCACAGGTATCGGATCTAAGCCCCACGCTGTTCAATGTGTACCTGACCCCTCTTGCTACGTTGACAGAGTCTTTTGACGCTAAGGTCTTCTCATACACAGACAACACTCAGTTGTTGTTTTCATGTGATAAAGACACAGATTTAGATGAGCAAGCGATTGCCAATTGTCTCACTGGCGTCTTTCAGTGGCTGGAGTTACACCACCTTAGATGCAACCCGGATAAAACTGAGATTGTGACCTTTGGAGCTGTCCCACACAACTTTGTGGTAGACTGCTGGCCTAGCAATTGCCCACATCTGGGACCCGCGAAAAATTGTGTCAAGAACGTAGGAATTAAAATTGACAGCTCCGCAGATTCAAGCCTTGACAGGGTCATGCTTCAGCTGAAAACAATTCTACCGTTCCTCTCCGAGGCAGCAGGCAGAAAGGTGGTACAGGCTCTAATTACATCTAGATTGGACTACGGTAATGTGCTGTTCCTGGGCCTTACGGACTACCTCTTCAACAGACTCCAGGTGGTACAGAATGCAGCAGCTAGACTTCTGCTTTCTCTCCCCTCAAGATCTCACATGACTTCACACTTAAAGGCCTTCCATTGGCTCCCTATAAAACAGAGGGTGACGTTTAAAGCCAGGTCCTTATACGTAAATCCTTAAACGGGACGGGTCCATATACGTTCCAGCCTGTATTCTTCGCTCTTCTTCGACTCACATGGCAAGGGTCCCACGAATTAACCGTCTCTGGATGGGAGGGAGATCCCCGCGCCTGGAATAGTCTTCCTCCGTACATGAGGCTGTTAGACAGTCTTGAACTGCTCAAGAAGAAACTCAAAACCCATCGTCCTTTTCCTGCTGTCTGTCCTTCCTCTGCCAGCGCCGGGACACTCCGTTGAGGAGCCGCACGCTTTATAAATTGTTCTAACATAACATCCGCCCTGGCGTTGAGATCTCGACAGGTGTTGTGCGACCAGGAAAATGTCCTGGTGTTCCAGCTATGTTCAGAGGCGCAGAGCCTCCTGGCACAGAGTCCATGACCTAACTCCGCCCTGCTTGTTGCACTGCTGTCCGTGAACACCTTTTTTTGCCACCACACTTACTTGCAAGGTAATAGAACCAAAAAACAATAAAGTAAGGTGGCTTATCAAAACCTTTTTCGTCAGTGTTTACAAATCACTCATTACCTATCTGGGATTACAGAGATCCCGATTGGGAAAGGGGTGGCAAAAGAAAGACCACTGTTTTGGAAGAAGAGGCCTCAGCCACATAATGTGGCATGCTTCATCATAGGCAGACCCTGAGAGAAGAGTCATAGTTGATGTACTCCTTCACTCTGTATTGATAGTGAGTATCACGTGGATGAAGTCTGAAACTAGACACCACACCATCAAGGCTATTTTAGGGGCCATGGGTATCACATTGTTAGTATCTGGTGGATGAAAGGCCCCGGTGGAGAGTGATAAGCCCATTAGAATAGAAAAAAAGTGCATATGCACAATCCTCCTCCCTGCCAGGTTCATTACCAATGTTTTTTCAGAAAATAAAAGAAGACTATGGTGTCTCCTTGTTTTACCTATAAGCCCTTTCATAAAGGGATACATTTCTCCTCAGTATCGTTGTCTTTGGGAATTCAAGTAGCCCAATGGTATTTCAACCTTAAATCCATGGATATCGATGCAGAGTCTGTATACCAATCTCTGTTCATAGAGAAGAGGTAGAGTCATATCTTTTTTGTACGCTTTCAACTTCTCAATGACACACTACAGACGGGATGATACAAGATTAACAAAACACTTCATTTTGAAAGGACACAGTGACAGAGATGGAGTGGTGCATCATTGAGAAGCTGAGACGGTACAAGTTACGACTCCACCTCTTCTTTTCTTTCCAAAAACACTGGTAATGACCCAGGCAGTGAGGAGGATGTAGCTGTACACTTCTTTTTCTATCCTAATGGGCTTATACTCCCTCTCCGCCGGAGCCTTTTATCTACCAGATTCTAACAATGTGATACCCCAGGACCTTAAATAGCGTTGATGATGTGGTGTCTAATTGCAGGTTTCATCCATGTGATACTCCCCATCGATACAAAGTAACAGAGTACATCAACTATGACCCTCCTCTCGGGGTATTACCCACACTTTACATAATAAAGATGCACAGTAGATGTGCTGTCTCAAAGATGAAGAGTGATAATATGGTCTGTACATGTAAGGTATATATAACCCTTGATGTCCAACACATGCCTTCAATCAGTGTGAATAGACAAACCCTTCCGACATATGCTACTGTGCTGATTTAGAGGATGATATAACAAAACACCAGTGTCTCAACCGGTAGACATTAGCAAGGGCAATTGCAAAGAGTGTATGAATCACTTGAGGGAAGAGAAAAAAGGAAGGGAGACCACGAACAGGTTTCGTACAGGATAAGGTGTGATTTGTAAGTAGTTGTAACAGCACTACAGTATAATTTTACTTAAAGTAACCATGACAACTAAGTGTGCGCTGAACGTGCTAGTGATGGTGAATGGCACAGTGACACAGAGGTGAGAAAACAGCGTGAAAGCCGAAAAAACTATAAAAACATGTAGTTATGTGGTCAATGATACACGGCAGGTATATACAAGTTAAGTATTACGATTTAGACTGAGTTGATTGACCACATGGATGCCACGGTTTACGCGGAGTTGTCGACGGTGTTTCGACCTGTTCAATTCCAGGCTATCTTCATGACAATGTTTACTAAATCCAGTATAGTGCTGTACAGAGAGGAGAAGAAAAGGGGCTAAATTAAGAAATGGAGGCCCTGGACACAAGTAAGAGGTATAGAGGGCAGGTAAAGGAGGAGAAACTACCTGAAAGGTAATGCTGCAATAATCCAGACAGCAGGGGTGAGGACCGTAATACTCTGGCGAAGTGGGGGGTCCAAGAGGGACAACTGGTGGGAGAAAAGGAGAAAGGGAAATCAAGAAATGGCCCTCAGTGGCCAGAAAAAAACGGACTGGAGCGTGAGGCGACAGGGACAATGGTATTGAATATCTGTGGGCACTCCGACAAGGGAAGTCGATGTTGGGAGGTAGAAGGTATCCTAGTGCCCGGACCTGTAGATGGAGGGAGGAGCATAGAGGATTAGACCTCTCACAGTCTCCTCTATCAGCTAAGATTTTATTTTGACCTTTAAGGAAAAAGTGGCAGTTTTGCCACTTTTTCTTTTTTTCCAAGAAGCAGCACACAAGCGGCCTACGCTGCTCTCTCACAACAACAGACTTAAGGACTACAACCCCCATGGTCATATGGGACTGCTAGACAACGCCTACTAACCGCATCAACTTGATCACATGCTTTGTAAAGACAGTAGTCTAAGGGACCACAATCCACATGGCTGCGTGGGACTGCCAGTCACCACCTACTAACTGCGCTGACATGATCATACGATGAGCTTAAATTGGAGATTCCGTTGCCACTGTAACTGTACCTGCGGCTGGGCGAGGACCTCTCGTAGGTAATTACCGCACGATGGGCCCCTTGATGGCATGTGAAGGGAGGCGTCATGGGCAACGAGGAGCCACCAGAGAACAAGATGAGCTTTGAGGCCTGTTTTGTGATCAATAGTACCAAGCCGAATAGGCATATTTCCCCTTCCAATCTAAGAGGGAGGTAAAATTTCCTTTATTTGAGCTAGCACTTCATTTACTTGTATTTTCCGAATGTTTACCACAATAGGTTCCTTTATGGCATAGTTTAGTCTTATATGTCAGCAGACATGTGTCTGCCACAGTGAGAAGACAGGATAATATTGTTGATGATATATTGATGAATGTCACATACCATATGAGTGTGTGACTACAGAGGACACCAAAGTACAAGATGGGCTTGGAGGCCTGTTTACTGATTACTAGTACAAACCTGAATAGGCACATTCCCCTTCCAATCCAAGAGGGAGGTAACATTACCTTTAATTGGGCTATCACTCCATTTACTTGGGTTTTCCTAATGTTTGTCTCCATAGTTTTCTTTTCGGCCTTTATATCGAGCATTTTCATGTATCAGTTGATCCGTCTCTGCCAGAAAAAAGTAGACAGGGTATTATTGTTGATGATATACTGATGAGTGTCTCATATATTAGTGAGCGACTACAGAGGACATAGTCTTTCACCAGACCGGATGGTGGGTATCCTCAGTAAGGGTAAGAATAGGGGTCATCCTAAGTAATGTGCATGTTTGTCACTTTTTACAAGTGTTTTGTCTGCTGTGCATCTTGCAGTGCAATATCACGAGTGACCCACAATGAGTTCTCCTACCTCTGCATGTAATAAATGCTAACATTTACCTAAATCGGTTCATTAAAAACCTCTCCCTGTTGTTTGTCCATTTACTTTTGGTGAATTAGCACCAAGACCAGGTAGGAAGTACTCTGGTCCTATATGTACATGGCTTTTAATATATGTGAGGCTAGGGGCCAGATGCACGAACCTAAATTGCGGTCGCAATCGGGCAGTCAGTTTGCGACCGAAATTTAGGGCCTGGCCGTGTACAAACCTCATTTTGCGAATCAGTAAATTTTACCGATTTGCAAAATGAGGTTTGCGACTCGCTATTAGGAAGGGGCGTCACTTCCTAATAGCAACTCGCATTTGTATGTATGAATGTTTTGCGACCCTAATTGCGGTCGCAAAACACTCACAATTTACCACCTACTTCCAGTAGGTGGTAAACCATTTGCAAAAGGGAAGGGGTCTCCAGGGGACCCCTTCCCCTTTGTGAATGGATCAAAAAAATATTTTTTAAGGTCAAGCAGTGGTCCCAGGGACCACTGCCTGCCCTTGAAAAAATTTAATTGAAAAGTTTCATTTTTCTTTTTTTTAAATGCATCCCGTTTTCCTGAAAGAAAAACGGGCTGCATTTAAAAAATAAAACTGATTTAAAAGCAGTCACAGACATGGTGGTCTGCTGACCCCAGCAGGCCACCATCCCTGTGAGCGCTAGCCATTGCTAATGAGGGCGCAAATTTCGCCTGCCTCATTAATAATAATGAGGCATGCAATTCGCAACCCCATTGGGAATCACAAACAGTGTCTGAGACACTGTTGTACATCCCAATTTGCGTGTCACAAATTGGTGAGTCGTACATCTGGCCCTAGGATTTTGGGGGATCCACGGCCCTGAAAAATGCCATCAACCTGTATAGGCGATTAGATTTGGGCAGAAACATGTTGGCACAAGGACCATGGTTTGAGCCATTGCGCTTTCACTCCATTGCATAACTGTTTTTAGATGCACCAGAGGCTACTACTATTAAAGATGAAAACCCAGCTACTTCTAGGTACTTTTAGTTTGATTTGGATCCTTTGTTTATCCTGAAAATACCTTGTCTAAGAACTACATCAGTCGAGTCCACCAGGAGGTCAAGTCAGTCCTCGTGGTATTACCGTACCAGGGTGGGGAGAGGTTTGGGTGAGGCCTCCTCTTCCAAAAGACTGGTCTTTCTGTTACCACGCCTTTCCGAATCAGGATCTCTGTAATACAAAATAGGGAATGAGTGATTTGTAAACACTGATGAAAAAGGTATTGACAAGCCATCTTACTTTATTGCGATTAGGAAGAAAGCTCTCAATGGCAAGCAAATTGCCCCAAGCTACAAAAGGTTGATGTGGAACAGTCTCCGCCAGAAATCTGAGGCCTCTGATCTCCACCTTTCTCAGATAGCCACCCAAATCCAGGTGCAGAACCTCAGTCACCACTGTCAGCTCTGGGTGGGGAAGGGAGAGGGATCTGCCATTCACCTAATCGCAGTCTGTTTGCCAGCACTGGAGAGGTTTTGCTGGAATCTGGACCAGGTTAGAAAGATTCCCCTGATACTGCTCCTTCTGGGTCTTCACATCCCACTGCAGAGCCTGCATATGCCATCAAGCATACATCACCAGCAGGATCAAGGATGCCATCAGACCCAGTAGCTCAGTCAGTCTCACCGAAATCCAGGAGTGAATTAAGGACATTGGGATCATAACTTGAATGCCCTGGACTCTCTGCTCCGGAGGGTAGGTGCCGAATTGCACTGTGTCCAGAATGGCTCAAATGAAAAGGAACCTCTGAGAAAGAGTCAGGTGAGACTTTGGCATGTTGCTAGTGAACCTCACTGAATGTAGGAGGTCTGCCCAAGGCCAGAGGTGGGTGACAACCGCCTGAGGTGAGCGTGCCTTCAGTAGCTAATAGGGAACGATTGGGAACCCTGACCTTCGCCAATGTGCTGCAACCACCACTGTTGCCTTTGTGAAACACCCATGGGGCACTGGAGAGACCAAAAGAGTGCACAGCTAACTGAAAATGCTCCAGCCCCCACCCCATGAACCGAAGTTAAAGCTGATGAAAATGCAGGATTGGGATGTGAAAATAGAAGGTCCAATGCTACCATCCAGTTTCCAGGGTCCAATACAGACAGGACCGAAGCAAGTGGCAACATACTGAATTTCTCCTTTTTCAGGAATGTTTTGAGAGAGCACAGATGTAGGATGGGGCGGAGGCCTCCATCCTTCCTGGGCACCAGAAAGCAGTGAGAATACCAACTACGACCTACTTATGATACCTTCTCTATGGCTCCTTTGGCTAAAAGAGCCTGCACTTCCTCATGCAACAAGGTGAGGTGGTCCTCCATCAACCAATCTGAGGACGGTGGCAGGGGCGGAGGTTTTCTGTGAATGGGACGTCGTGACCTCACCAAACCATTTGGAGCAGTCACCTGGCCTAAGGTATGGTTTGCACTGGAGCAGGTGGCGCCTGATCCGGTCGCCAACAGGTTACCCATATGCTGCAAGGGCATGTTAAAGAGGTTTTGAGGCTGTGGATGCTAGAGGGTGGAGGACAGGGCAGATCTCTGGACTTGGGTCCCACAGGACTTGTGGGAGCCATGTTCCAGGCCATGAAATGACTGAGTAGTCTGCTTGCCGTGGTGGCAGGATGGAAAAGGATGTGCTTGGTAGACACGGAAGGAAGAGTGCGGCTGGTGTGTGGCTATGGTAAGTCTCAAAGATCGGATGGTGCTCCTACTCTCCTTGAAGCGCTCAAGGGCTGAAGCCGCCTTGTTGTCGCATAGTCATCAAAGGGTACGTCCATAAGGAATGCCTAGACATCTCTCAAGAAGCCTGTTGATCTCAGCTAGGCAATGGCCCTGCTCAGCAAGTCTGTCACGTCCACTCCACATCCTATTGTGAAGTTTGTTGCGTCCCTGCCATCAGCAATAGCCTGGGTTCAGATTGCCCAAGACAATGGGCAGCACTAGTTTAAGAAAATCCCACACAGTGTGGCTGTATCGGCTCAAGAGTCATGAAATGCACACTGACCACAGCGCAAGGTTGGCAGACAAGAAAATCCTCTTCCCATAGGTATACAGCCTCTTGCAATCCCTATATGGCAAAGTGGAAGGGAAAGCACCAAGATGCACCGTGCAGGTAGAGGCATGCACCACCAGGCTCTTGGGGTGGGATGCTGGGTGAGGAAAGCTGGGTTCCCAGGAGCAGGATAGTGATGAATAGTCCTGTGCACAGAAATGCCACCGCGGGGACTGGCCCAGGCCCCGAGCCGGACATCAAAGGGAGCTTTGTTGAAGCACCTCTGTCAACCCATTGGCCTTGACTTCTACTGAGGGTAGCAGGAGGTGAAGGCCCTTAGCCGGCCTTTACACCACTACAGAAAGGAGGCCCCCTTCTGCTGTAGCCAGATTCGGAGAGACCAGCCCAGGGTCTTGAGGTGTCCAGATCATTGGCATCAGCATGCTCCACATATCCGCTGTCTTCGGTCAAAGGTTCAAGGTTATCAGGGTAACCACAGGGATCCCTCAGATCCACCTCAGTCATACTCCCCACATGGCCTATCAAAGAAAGGATGCACGGTCTCTGACCTGGATGGTCTGGTTCCAGAAGGTGTCTGTGTCACGTCGAGTGACGCTGATCTGGCTCTGTATTTGAGTTGGGAATGATTATAGGTCAGCCACACCGAAGGGCATCTGCTGTGGCTGAAATGGCAGCACTGGACCAAACCAAGACACTGGCCAAACGCGAGCAGACACAGATTCAGACTCTGCAGGAGTGTGGGACTGGGGCCTAGGTGTTGTTCCCAAGCCTTGTCCGTTGGCTTGCACCAGAGCAGTGAAGTCGAAGAGCACTTTGAATTCTTGGCCTTCTTGTTCTTGGGGGACTTGCCAAATGATGACAACCGCTGAGAGCAGGCCCGTAATCATCCACGTGAATGGGACTTGGAGTGGTGCAGAGTCGCTTGATGTTGAGCCGACAGGAGCTTCATCGCCTGCACCTGAATCACCTTAGGATTCATCATGCGGCAGTTGGCACAGGCCCTGGAGGCATGCCTAATCTCTAGGAACCACAAGCACACCAGCTGGGGGTCCATCGCAGACATGCGTCTATAACAGGTTACACAGGGTTTAAAACCCACTGGTGTTTTAGGAGACATCTCTACGCACACACACTGGGAGCAAAAATCAAGAAAAAATATTTTTAAAAAAAACCAGGGTGCCCTTCTAGATCGAAGCTGTTGGTGTGGAAAGGAAGGAACTGAAGTCCGCATGTTGGGGTGGCACCTATAAAGGCAAAGCGCATGTCCTATGCGGTGCGGACGATGCCTATAATGCAGAGCCATTCAATGCCACCCATTATCGTGCAGGGGTATTGCTCAAGATTTTCCAGATCCAATCCGATGCTTGTGGGAATTTTCTACAGTGAGGAATCTGCAGCTAGAAGTCGCGATCATATAGAAATATTTTATTTATTTATTTATTTATTTAGTGTTTTATAGAGCACGAACTTGACCCGTGAGGGTATCGGAGCGCTTTACACGGTTTACAGAGGTGAACAAACAAAAAGTCTAAAGTACAGAAAATATACAAAATGGTTGGCGAGGGGCATTGGTGCTGGGAACAAAGGGAGAAAAGGGGACACAAGTGTATGGTTACAGTTATAGTTAGAATCAGTAAAAACAAATTGTGCAATGTGTACATTGGAATTGAATTGCAAGGATTACCCGAATATAGTGCTATGTATTTTCGGGACATTACCTATCACTGAAAGACCAATTGGAGTTGTTTTAATCAAGATACAGAATAATTGAGACTGGTCCCGGGGGTGCCAGAACTATGTAGACCAGCTAGATAGAAATATTGTGCAATGTGTACAATGGAATTGGATGCAAGCATTACCCAAATGGAGTACTATGGGTTTACGGAACTGAAGGGTTCATTTGGTGCGTGAGCCATCACTGAAAGATCAATTAAAATCGTAAGAATTGGGACAAGTGGTGCTAGTTAGGACAGGGAGACTGGTGCCTGGGGCTAGTCCTCAGAAGCATGCGGTGAATTCTGCAGGATCTGGCCTGCAACAGGGGAGTGAGGGATCCAGGCAGAGACCTGAGCCTTCAGTTTCAGCCTCAGTGCATCCAAGAAGGAGTCAGAACGGTGGATTGAGTATCATTCAAGGAAACTTGCACACAGATATAAGGATAGCTAGAAAGGGTTTGGCACGCTTCATTCAGCTGATCTTGAGCCTATGTATCTGATGAATCTGACCTATCTGCTATCGGTGTCCATTACCACATGAGAATATGAAAGACACTGATGGTACCAGGTGAGTCGTCAACTGTGACTGAAAGGTGAAAGTTTGCTCAATGACATTATTACAGTCGGATCAATGGCTTCCTCATCGTTTGGCCAACTGTTGGTTCCCATATTGTAACCAGTCTTTTTTCTCCATCCTTCATGCAAGACTTTCGGACTATAGAGCTGTAAAGAAAATGTACTTATTTACTCTTATAAAACTCAAAACCATCATAATAATTATCAGAGTACTCAATATCTGCATGCCCTAACTTCAATTCTGACATTCTGCAATTCAAGAACAAGATGGCCATCCTGAACAACCTAGTTTCTCTTACTCAGGAGAGTTTCAGCTTGGAAGAGGCCACAAACAGTACAGGGGAGTTTCAGCTCGGAAGAGGCCACAAACAGTACAGGACTGCACAGCATGAGACAGCAAATAATCAACACATATTGAGTTCACCAACAATTACAAACTACTGAGTTAGGCATAATTTAAATGCTTCCTCTATGCCCCAGCCCAATAAAAACACAACACAAGGGATTATAAAGAAATCAATAAAAGTGTTTCTCTTCTTTACAGTCTCTAAATAAAACCATTACAACCTCAAAATAGTTACAAATATTCACACATCAGTAAATTAACAAACACATAAGGAATGGTTTAATTGGCGGTGCATGTACTGTGGAAATCAACAAAACTATTATTACAAAAGGTTAACAAGATGGCACGAAATCTACTGACTTTGACTGTTTTAACCAGAATCTTTTGTCTGAGTCTCCCAACATGAAAGATCCTGGGTGATTCACATATAAGTTGAAAGTATCTTTCACTCCTCTGCATACTTTAGTTCTTGTCAGAGAAAAGACTAAAGTGGTCAACCATGCAAATGAAAAACAGTGCTCTTTCACACATACGGAACCATTGAGATCGGATTTCAGTTCACTTCATAACATACTCACCCAGGGACTGGGATATCTGCTGTGTCCATGGAGGAATTCAAAAAACATAGCTCCATGTCCCTAATAGCAGTTTTTCACTCACCGGCCTAATTCAAACCGAGTCCTTGGGGTCTAGAAGAGAAAGTAACTTGTTTGGGTAGAGATCAAAATAAACCACCCAACAAGAATACCTTTAGTCTCTCCAGCCTAGGATGTGTAAATTTGGTTGCCAGTGCTCCCTGAAAAAAAGTCTCTACCACTGAACCAATGATAAGACCATTAAGCAGTACTGTGTGCCCCTTCGAACTGGAGGTCTGCTATAAGAGGTCTGTGTGTGGACAAGAAAGTTTGCATCATTCAAAGTTGGGGAGCTATTTCCCTCGCACTACCTCAGTTCATTAATTACTTAACAATGGCCTCCAGTTCTCCAACGACAAATTCTGAGGGAACCGTTCTACTCCGGAAGAACACAATCTCATCTGCAGCCCCAGGGAAAATGCATGGAGCAACAAGAAGGGCTCTTTATCTCTGTGGCTGATTAGTGCTCATGTTTGCTTCAGCAGTAAAGAGTAGGTCATGTAAAGAACTCAGTATGTTTTCGGTTTGTGATTATATACAGTTTAAAAGAGTGCTGCTCTGTATCTGTTGTGTGTGCTTGTCTACCTAAGTGCGGTGATTGGTCTCCCCCTTGTGCCTCTGCTATGCACTCACAAAAAGTTCTTTGACTGACAAATGTTCCAGGTTTTGAGGCCGGCCATTCCCCATCACCCCATTAGCCATAACTCCTAGATCTTAGTTGTCATTTAAAAAAAACACACTGAAGATGACCAAAAACACCAGAGTCTATAAGAAAAGTAGCTGGCACCCCAGTCTCAATATGAGGCACTTCTCTTTTTGCATGACGTCCATGGAATGGCTTGCTGAACAAGAAAGGTTTCCTTATCCAAAGAAGTACACATACTCCTGAACTTCATTTCATGATCAGACACTTTTCCATTTTCAGTTAGACAGCTGGATGGTTCATTCAAATTATGTCAGCCAACTCCAGTCCAAGCTCTGGAAAAAACAAGAGGAGGGCATTGAAAAATAAGACAATATTCATGAGCAGACGCCTACACTTTTCAGTTGGTTCCTAGTCTCCAGTCTTTTTGCTGCAGTGCAAAAAAATGTTACACACCTTCAATAACTTTGCTTCCAGTGAATACTATGTACCCCGTGAACATTCCTGATCTTTTAAATAAACCAGCAACAGGCTGGGACCCTAACACATTTTACACATTGTCATTGTACCTTGAGGTGCCACTTAAGTAGAAGTGGCATTGTGCAACGTTGTGTAGGTAGGGTGGCACCAAGTACTTTAATAGTGTCTCTCTGCCCAGTCTCCTCAATTTCAAGAATTTTCAAGCAGAGTAGGGGTCAGACATTAATGGACTTCAAGGGAAATTACCCAGGGAATAAAGAATCTGCATAGGCAAGACACTATTTGTCAGAATGTACATTAGTGACGATATAAAACTTTTTCTTCGAATTGATCTTATTACCTCTTCATTTACCTTATCTTGAAACGATTACCTAAATACCTACCAAATTTGGATGAAGGGGCCTCAAATATGCACAAAATAGTGAAGGCATTCTTAACATATGCTGAATTACCTAATCTTCAAAATGAAGCTCCAGTCCAGGAACCTGAATTAGGGCAATAACATCTAGAAAGCATGTGAGAGCAGACCAAGTAACTGCCCTTGAAATGTCCTGCAAAGGCACCCATCTCAAGAGAGCAGCAGCAGATGCGCAAACAAGCAGGGAATAAAAAACGATTCCTTAATTATAGTTCTCGTTTTGCATCACACAAATCTTCACCGAATTCATAAACATTAGCAAAATTCCTCACTGTGTTCAGAGACCCCACAACACTTCAATAGTTTCTCACATGTTCCTATGTTGCTGAACACTTTCTGAAAGCCTGTCTTCTGCCAGGTTTTCCCTATAAAGTATACAAATAAGTGATGGACGGAATGCATTCAGGAGAATAGAAATGCAGGAAGCCATGGATCCCAGCAGGGAGATTTGTCTGGCAATGAATTGGGAGTTATTGGAAGTTGACATTTCTCTCTGAACGATGACCTCTCTCTTCCAAAAGAAAGGCTTCCCTAGGGTTGTGTCTAGCATCGCTCCAGGTACAAATGTACAAAATTGGCTAGCCTAGCCTCAGGACGACTTGGCAAGCTCGCCTGTAGGTGGAATATGATGAGGAGGAATAGACAGAACTTTTGGAGACCCTGGAATTGGGAGTCCAGGAGGCATGGATGAAGACCAGTCCTTTTGAGATCCTTCAGGGCTGGCACTTGACCCTGGCACAGCTTCAGGTGTGCTTCCTCACTGTGCCTGCTGGCGATGCGATCACGCGCCCTGTGATATTGTTCATGTCTTAGTGGATTGTCCCACCATTTGCCCTTTCTGGGTGGCAGTGGGGTCTACGCTCCAGGAATCTGTGGATGTGCACTCACCACTTTCAGATCCACTAATTCTCCTCCAGGATTTATTGGATTTTTGCAAGCTGACCCGCCATGTCAGTCATTTGCTCGTCACTGCCCTTACAGCTGCCAAGATCTGTATTCTGAAACATTGGCATTCTCCACAATTGCCGCTGAAAAAGGAAGGGCTCGCAGAGATGTATAAGACAGCGTCTTATGAAAAGTAAATTTATAGTTTAATAGACAAAGCAGCTATTTTTCTTCTCACATGGTCCCCTTTTCTGCAGGATGCCCCCCTCTGACTCGCATTGAATCTTTATTCTTATTCATCACCATCATTGCACCCCTCCACTTTTCTCTCCCCGCATTACTATACTTGGGCTTCGCCTGACCGGCCTTCTCTTGCATGCTTTGTAGTTCTGTTTCCCCTTTCTTTCTTTCTTTCTTTCTTTCTTTCTTTCTTTCTTTCTTTCTTTCTTTCTTTCCTTCTTTCCTTCTCTTTACTTTGCTCCTTCTCTAGCTTATTTTCTTATCCCTCTCTTTATTTGCTCCTTTTCTTATACACTAGGATTTTTGTTATTGGTGTACGTATCTCAATATGGGTCCATGCTGGACTTGCAGAGCACTGTATTTGCTGTTATTTTTCAGTACTTAATTTATGAAAATGAAAAAAACCGCTACAAAAAAAAAAAAAAATGGAGAAGGTTTTGATTTGAACTGTTGTAGCTTTATCTGCAAACCCAGGTGGAGAACAATAATTTTGTGTTTTCGTCATCATGTTGTACCTTGTCGTGGCTCTGGGTTTTTATCAGCCAGGTAGCTAGGTAAGGACAAATATATCACTTGTCTTCTTATATGGTCTGCCACTATTGCCATGCATTTTAAAGAAGTTCAAAGAGCTCACTGCAGGTCAAAACACAGCACTGCAAATTGTTACTGTTCTCTTTTTACAATAAATCTCAGATATTTCCAGTGCATTTTGAAAATGGGAATGAGAAAATACATATCTTGAAGATTCAAAAGAGGGCCAACATTCACTTTTGATGCACTTGTTGAGTTTAATTAACATCCAATATTGGTATAAATTCCTTCTTTGGGCATTTACTTTAAATGAGGAGGTACCACGGTTCCCCTACCATCCTCATCCAATGCCTACACAACTTTGGAATCCAAGGGCACACACTCCAATGGATCTGCTCCATCCTGAGCGGAAGGAGTCAGTCATCCTGGCACTGTACATCTCCTGTGACCTCATCTGTGGAGTTCTGCAAGGATCCTTCCTGAGCCCGACCCTCTTCATAGCATATATGTTCCCATCAACGTCCACTCTGACACAGACAACACACAATCCATTCTCTCCCTCACGGACAAGACGCCCAGTACCCGGATCAAATTCAATGGCTACATGACTGCAATTGCGCACTCGATGAAGACCAACTGTCTGAAACTGAACACAGACATGAGCGAAATCATGACCTTTAGGAAACGCACTTCAACGTGGGGCTCCACTTGGTGGCCAACAGAGATAGGGCCATCACCCACCCCATCACCATCACCAAAGCCAAGAAGAACAAGTTACTTACCTTCGGTAACGATGTATCTGTAAGAAACATTAGTTAGTTAGATTCCTCACCTTAGAATATCCCCAGGCGTCAGACTGGATCCGGAAAGATTTTTCGTCAGCAATACGCCTTGCGCGTCGCTAGGCGTCGTCTGCGGCTCCGCGTCCGTCGTTGGCGTCGTGCGCCGGAATGACGTCAGAGTACTTAGACGCCGCCCTCGCTCGCTGACGTCAGTTCTTGTACATAGCTTTCCGCGCCAGGAACGCAGAGTCATGCAAGAGGCCGACATTGGTGCCAAAAAATCTAGGGCCCTGAAAAGGATAACCTTAACCCTAGATGTCAGTTCGCAGAACGGGGAGGATGGGTGGGTCGGTGAGGAATCTAACTAACTAATGTTTCTTACAGATACATCTGAAAGAAACACGTTAGTTAGATTCCTCACCTTAGAATAGATACCCCAGCAATACCAACCCCGGTGGTGGGTCTGCGAACCAAGATCACACCAGAAAGTCCTGGAGAACAGAACGGCCAAAGTAGCCATCTCTCCGGACTTGGCTGTCCAGGCAAAAGTGCTTGGCAAACGTGTGCAGTGAAGCCCACGTCGCCGCCTGACAGATGTCCCGCAAGGGAACTCCCCGGCCCAGGGCAGTAGTAGCCGCTGTGGCCTGGGTGGAATGGGCCCTCAACCCAACAGGAGGGTCCTTTTTTGCCAAGGAGTAACAAAGTTTAATACACAACACGAACCACCGTGAGATGGTCCGTTTGTGTACCGCTTTTCCCTTCTTAGCTCCTACGTATCCAACAAAAAGTTGCTCGTCCACCCGGAACTGTTTGGTGCGGTCCAAATAAAAGGACAGCGCCCGTTGTGGGTCCAGACGGTGGAGCCTCTCTTCCTCTTTTGAAGGATGCGGAGGCGGAAAGAAGGTGGGCAACGTGATAAATTGCCCGATGTGAAAGGGGGGTCACCACTTTCGGTAGAAAAGAAGGACGAGGCCGGAGGACAACCTTGTCCGGATGAACAGAAAGAAAGGGAGGCGTAGATGACAGAGCCTGGAGCTCACTCACCCGTCTAGCCGAGGTGATAGCCACCAGGAAAGCAGTTTTCAGGGTCAGAAGACGAATGGGACAATTGTGAAGAGGCTCAAAAGGAGCGCACATCAGAAAGGTCAGAACAAGATTCAAGTCCCACTGAGGCATTACGAAGGGGACAGGAGGGAACATGTGAGTAATGCCTTTGAGAAAATGGGAAACAACAGGGGACTTGAAAAGAGAAGGCTGATCAGGAAGCCGTACGAAGGCAGAGATTGCAACAGGATAACCTTTCAAGGTGCCCAAAGCAGAGCCCTGCTGGGCCAAAGAAAGAAGAAAGAGTAGAACCTCAGAAAGAGGGGCGGAAAGGGGATCCACAGCCTTTGCTGTGCACCATACCACAAATTTGTTCCACCAGCAGGCGTATACCGTCTTTGTGGAGGGACGCCTGGCTGCGAGAATGACATCACAGACTTCAGGAGGAAAGTCAAATGGCATCAACTGCCGCCGCTCAATCTCCACGCATGGAGGTGGAGGCTGGAGAGGTTCGAGTGGAGGACCGTCCCCTGCTGCTGCGACAGAAGGTCCTCCTGAAGAGGCAGTCGTATCGGGGGATCGATTGACATACTGAGTAGCTCGGGATACCAGAACCTTCGTGCCCAATCCGGAGCCACTAAGATAACTTAGGCCCGGTCGCGCCTGATCTTCTTCAGCACTCTGGGCAGAAGTGGTATAGGCGGAAAGGCGTACAACAGACCGCAACTCCACTCGCGACGAAAAGTGTCTCCGAGCGAGTGCTGCCTTGGAAATTCCAACGTGCAGAACTGCTGGCATTGCGCGTTCTCTTTGGTGGTGAATAGATCTAACCAAGGCTCTCCCCACTGTAGAAAGAGACCTTGCGCCACGTCCGAGTTCAGACGCCATTCGTGATCCATCATGCACCGGCGGCTGAGTTCGTCTGCTCTGGCGTTCAGAGAGCCCGCCAGATGTTGAACCACCAGGGTGATGCCCTGGTGTTCCAGCCATGTCCAGAGGCGCAGAGCCTCCTGACAAAGGGTCCACGACCCCGCCCCGCCCTGTTTGTTGCAATACCACATGGCGGTGGTGTTGTCCGTGAACACCTGCACGACACTTCCCCGGACAGAGGGAAGGAAGGCTTTCAGTGCAAGCCGGATCGCTCTCAGCTCCAAAAGGTTGATATGGAGTTGAGCCTCCGCCGGAGACCAGAGTCCTCTGATCTCCGCCTCTCCCATGTGGCCCCCCCATCCCAGGAGGGACGCGTCCGTCACTACTACGTGCTCCGGTTGGGGTAGGGAGAGGGATTTGCAGCACCCACCTGTCCGAAGTGATGGAGCGCCAGTGGAGCAGGTGATGGCGGACTAGGAGGGCTTTGAGGCGGATGCTGCCAGGGTGGATGTGGACTGACCGCGTTGTCCTCTAGAACCGCCACGGCGGAACCCACGTCCGCGACCGTGTGCAGGTTGGTTCTGCGGCCGGTGGCTAGGCGGACGTGAGGAGGCGCCCCTTCCTTGGCCACGAAAGGGGAGGAAGGCGGAAGTGTGCGGCCGTGGGGCCGAGAGACCCAAGGACGTGGCCGTAGCCCGGGAGTCCTTAAAACGAGCCAGCGCACTATCCGCCTTCTCACCAAAAAGGCAAGCGCCATCAAAGGGCATATCCATGAGGGTACTTTGGACATCCCCCGAAAAAGACGTGGACCTCAGCCAGGCGTGGCACCGGAGCTCCACCGTGGTGGAAATCGCCCTACCCAGCGAGTCCGTGGTGTCAAGTCCACACCGTATGGCATGTCGCGCTGCATCTCGCCCGTCAGCAAGTGCCTGGGAGAGACGTGTCCGGGCCTCCTCCGGACACAGTGGCAGCATGTCCTCCACCGCATCCCACAGAGAGTGGTAGAAACGGTCCAAGAGGCAAGCGGTGTTCAAAGACCACAGGCCCAAACTCAGGGAAGAGAACAGTTTCTTTCCGAACTATTCCAGCCTCTTGGATTCCCGATCCGGAGGAGCGGACGGGAAGGAGGATTGGGAAGTGGAGGCCTGGATAACCAGGCTCTCTGGGTGGGGTGTTGGGACAGGAAACTGGGGTCGCCCGGAGCAGGGCGGTGGCGCCGGGCCACGTTCCGATCCACAGGAGGAACTGTGGAGGGTTTGGACCAAGTGCCCTGTAGAACGTCGATGAGGGCCTCATTGAACTGCAGCAGAGGCTCTGTGGAGCTTGCTGAAGGTTGAAGCACCTCTGTGAGGATATTAGTCCGCACGGCCACAGCAGGCAACTCGAGCCCCGAGCCCCAGGGCTTCGGCTGCCTTGCGCAGCACCACTGAAAAGGCTGCACCTTCCTCCGAAGCCACAGTCGGAGGAGGGATGAAACCAGCGTCTGGCGAAGTGTCCAGACCACTGGCATCCCTCAGTTTGTCTGCCCAGTCCTGTGAAGGTTGACCCTGGAGGGCCATAGGGTCCTCAGACCCCTCCCAGTCGCCCCGTCATCCGATTCCTGATAAACAGGAGGCACCATCGGAGCCGGATGGTAGATGAAACGCTCATCCATCGCGTCGGGTGCGTCGCCGTGCCAGCGGAGGAGGCGTCGCGAGGTCGACCGGCGCCGACAGCGATCCAGGCCTGGATCCCTCGGGGACCTGCGGCGTCGGGACCGAAGTCGCCGACGGCGCCGGAGCCGCCGGCACGCAAGGTCGCCCAGTCGAGCCCACGGGGCCCGAAAGCACCGGCAGGCGTCGACGGCGGAGCCAGGCCCCTCATGGCCGAGAGGAAGGCACTGACCTCCGCCGGAGTCGCGTCAGTCCCAGGGACCGGGGGGTATGGAGACGGACGCGGCTCCTGCGGCTCCGACGGAGCCGCGGGGGTGGGACCACCCTGACCCTCGGCCGAGTCGCGCGACCGGTGAGGGGAGTCCATAGAGCTGTGTCGCCTCTTGGACTTCTTTGATCGCTTCGACTTACCCGAAGACTTCGAGCCCGACGAGCGATGATGGTGACTGCGGCTCCGCGACCGGTCCTTGGACCTCCTCCTGGACCGGGACCGTGAGCGGCGCGGAGCAGAGTGCCGAAGCTCGAGAAGCTTACGGGACCGCTCCCGCCTAGCCTTCGAGGTCAAGGCCTGACAATCGGGGCACGACTTTGCGTCGTGGTCGGCCCCCAGGCAGTAAAGGCACCGGCGATGGTGGTCCGTCACCGACATCAGTCGATGACAGGAGTCTCAGGCTTTAAATCCAGGCATCCTACCGGCACCAGAGTCGAGTCGACAGAAGACCAAAAAGAGTCAAAAAGTTTAGTCAAAAATTGACTAAGGGGTAAGCTCTTCCCGGATCGGCGCTGTCTGGCGGGGAAAAAAGAAGAACTGACGTCAGAGCGCGAGGGCGGCATCTAAGTACTTCGACGACGTCATTCCGAAACACGACGCCAACGATGGACGCGGAGCCGCAGACGACGCCTAGCGACGCGCAAGGGTTATTGCTGATGAAAAATCTTTCCGGATCCAGCCCGACGCCTGGGGATATTCTAAGGTGAGGAATCTAACTAACGTGTTTCTTTCAGATCCTCTGGATCGGTATCGACATCAAACTGAACATGACTGCCCAAGTCAATGCCGTCACTACTTCATGCATCCATACCTGAAGATGCTGAGGAGGATTTTCAAATGACTTCTAATGAGCTCCTGGAAAACAATCACATACACATTTGTCGCAAGCAAGCTGGACTACGGGAACAACCTCTATGCCGTGAAAAATAAGAAAGTCCTCATAAGGCTGCAGACAATTCAGAACTCAGCGCGGAGTATTATTCTAAACCTTCCACGCAGCACTGACGTAACACCACACAACACCTGACGGAGCTTCATTGGCTCCCCTTACACAAATGAGCACACTTCAAACTCCACACCCACACTTTCAAGACACTTCATAACACTGGCCCAGCATACTCAACAATCACATCTGCTTTTACATTCCTCCCAGACACCGAAGCTCATCTTGACTTCTACTAGCTCATATTCCACACATATGGAAAACCACACCTGGGGGTCAAGCCTACATATGTTCTAAATTGTGGAAAAACCTGCACAAAAAGAGCCCTTTGTTAACTTCCTGACTTCCACAAGAAGATGAAGATCTGGCTTTTCGCGTAGTTCCACTAGGCCCTACCTAGGTTTGGATAGCCTCACCCCTGTTTAGCCTTCCTGGTGATAGTGTGCTCTAAAAATCTGGAGCACATTCCCTTCCCTTTGTAGTGAAGAGATACTGACTAAACTGCTTTTTTTTTTTTAACAAGACAGCTGTCTCCACATTTAACTAGGCAAATAAAAGGAGATGAAGGACGGAGCGCTAAAACATTTCAGACACTCACCCCCAGTCACAGATCTGGGCTGAATCCATCATCGTTCTTTAGCTCACTTCGCCACCCCAGTTCAGACACAGCTATATGCAAAACAGTCTTGACCCTGTGCCTCATGGGAATAGTCCAGCCCGAACTGCCAAGCCATGTCATCCCTGGACCGGAAACAAGCATCCTGGGACCGGTTGCGGGCTAACAGCCCTCATCAGCCAGGCTAGCTTGAATCCAGCGGCAAAGTGAGCAAGAGACCCCCATCAGGGCATACCCTGCCAACTTAGGCGTAGAAAGCAAATACTAGGAGATGATGGACGGAGCGCTGAAATATCCCATGAGGCACAGGGTCAAGACTGGATTGCATATAGCTGGGTCTGAACTGAGGTGGCAAAGTGAGCTAAAGAACGATGATGGATTCAACCCAGATCTGTGACTGGGGGTGAGTGTCTGTAGTTTCAGCCCTCGGTCCATCATCTCCTTGTGTTTGCTTTTTTCCTCATTTAACTAGATGGAAATCAGCTCCATTTTGTTGCGGAATTGGTGTGGTTTTGCCTTGAATTGTAAAGAGTAGCCATGCTTGACAATAGAAAGCACCCATTTGCCCGCTATTGTTTTTTTTAGGCAGTCTTCCATCTGGAAAGTACAGCCCCCACATTCCACGGAGTAGTGCTGAACAGTGGGTTGGGGGGAGGATGGCAATTCGGTTTTAGAAGGATCCCCTAGTGGGTGCGAGGGGTTACTCCCCGAGGCATCAGCTGGTGGGTCTGACACTGCCTTTCCCTTTGGTCCCTTCTTGTGTTATTGATATATTAAGCCCTATTGCTTGAATCTGGGGGACTGGACTCTCCCTGTGTCCTTATATTTCTATTGACCGTTTTAGAATCTTTTCCTTTCATATAAACCTACTGCCTGCCTTTATGTTTGTGCCTCATTTTTCATCAAGGCTGCCATTGCTTCCTCTGTATGCAGACCAAACTGAAAAGAGCCACAGAAGGTTAGTTTTAGAATCTTCAGCTATGCATCTGGTTTCAGAATTTAAGTCTTAGCCATAAGGATCATCTGAGAGTGATGCCATGACAACAACCAGACACTGCTAGTTCTGCTGTGTCAAAAGCTACAGTTATCGCTTGGTTGGAGACACACAAATCTTGTCACATCATTTCTTTAGTCTTTGGTACAATGGGCTGACAGGTCATGGAAAAACGTTTTCCACCTATCCCATATTTCTCCTCCATAACAGCTGAGGAGTGCTGTCGTGCAAACATATTTTTTTTTCAGCACAGTGGCTGCTGTGCTGCACATTTTCTGTCAGTGTTCATCCTCTTGTTCTCCCTGTCATGGGTTACAGACAGAGGTTTTGGGTGCCAAAGCATGTCTATGTATGACATGATATTATGAAAAGTCGGTTTTCAAGTCATTTTTGGGAAACACTGGATCTTGAAGTAAGTTGAGGCTTGTATTTCTTCATATGCGTAAGCGCAGCTGCTTGCTGGTGTCTAAAGATTGTCTACAGTCAGTTCTAGGAAACTTGAAACCAGTGGTAAAAGCGCACTCAGTGTATCTACAGTATTTCCATTACTGCCAACACTATTGTTTGGAATGTGTCAAATGAGATGTTTAACTTGGTCATCTTTCTAGCCAACATATTGTGGAAGGCAGTAATATTATCCACTGGAGATACTCTTGTTGGTGAGGCTGCAGGTGATGTCAGAGTCGAAGATGCTGAAGAGATAGTGATGTGTGCCTTCTAGGATTCTTTGGTGTTTGAGGTGTAGGTGGTGTTCCTCTAGGGGAATGACAATCCCGAAGGGAAGCACATCATCTTCAAGGCTGATTAGGAGTCAGTGGATCTAATACGGACATAGATATCAGGCGAGAGACCATTTGAGGATGAGGCCAATTCAAAATTCAGTTGGAGGACAAAAAGAGGTAAAGGTGACTCTACAGCAGGATACAGCCTAAGCCTCTTATTAGTCATCTGTTAAAATATCAAAAACCTCAAACTCGAGAAAGGCTTTAATGCCAGTGGTGCTGCTGAAGACTACTGCTGAGACACTGAATGAATAGACCGTATTAACAGAAGGCCGGAAGCCATTGGCTACCTTGAGGGCTTGGATGTCACTGGTGACAATGGCAGCCCTGCAAATTGTTGGAATATGGACATTACTAATCAGAGCATCAGGGACTGCTTTCACTCTAGTTAATTGGATCTTTGGTCTACCTCATAAGGGCCTATTCGCTTTTGAGCTAACCAGTTATAATGCAAGAGACTAACTATTTAGCTATAGACTACTCTGTGGATGCTAACCATGCGAATAGCTCCATAATTGAGAACCGAGAGACCATCTGGGTGTCTACTTTTAACTAACAATACAGAGCTATTTTTAACATCTAATGTGTGCAAGGATCTTTATGTCAGAATATAGGAATTTGTGAACCAGTTAAGGCATGAGATTGTTTGATTAATGTAGAAATCAGATCTAACTTCTGGAAGGTAAGAAGGGTTGGGAACAAATTAGCATGAAACTCAGCAACTCTTCTGGCCCATTTATAACTATAGCCATAAGAAATTCAACTCCCATGTCAAAGTACATATTTGCCTGGTGCATTAATTTAAAAGGTATTCCAATCAAGTTTAAGCGTCCTGATGCGTTCTAGTAAACTCTTTAAACACTGGAACCATGAAAAAGATGCCACAGAGGAAATTTCTGGTAAGCATAATTGTAAGCAAGTAGAACTTAAAGTCAAATTTATTCAGGTAGAGGATATTTGATACTACTGTTTGTTCAAATTTTTAGGGACCACTTACTTCTTTAGGAACCAGACAAAATCTTCCTTCACCTTAAGATAAAGAATTTAAAGAAGGAAATTTACCTTTTTTCACAAGGGTGATGCAGCCTTTTAGGCATTCATATTGAAAGTACGCAGGAACCAAAAAGTCCAACTCAGTGATGCAAGAAAAGGGTGGAAAATCTTGCCTGACATAATGGATTCAGTCTGGATAGAAGTCTCTGTATGGTTGTATGAACAACTAAAAGAGATCAGGGTCTACTAGAGGCAAGACAGCTCCGGAGTGATAACCATTTTGTCTTTTGAGTTGTTTTAGCTTGCAGATTTTCTTCAGATCTGGAACCTGGCATCTTGGACAGGATATTTTAATTACGTTTTTTTGTTGAATAAGTCAATGCCTGATCATCACCAAGCTCAGATAACTTTGATGACCACTTTATATTTATAACGGACTTCCAATGTTCCAAAATATGACAGCTGACCTTCTCTGCCTTTGAGTATTAAACCCCAGCTGATGGACTGCTGTAATGCAGATATTTTTCACCACCATCTAGTGCATTGTAAATGTATGCCATAATCTGTGCCCGCATAATGCAAATACCCATAAATGCAATGTCAATGTATGCTATAATCTATGCCCGCACAACAGTGTTGACACCGGTAGTAACAATGTCAAAGTATGCCATGATCTAGGCACGCATAACGATGTCAATATCAGTTAAGACAATGTTGATGTATGCTATGACAAGTGTATGCACAATGGGGAAAAATGTCAGTAAAAATATCAGTGACCCCCACATTATTTTCAGAAGGTCTAATGAACTTGAATCATTGCTGCCGGATTCACCCAAGGTGACCTCCCCATCAACCCAGAGTCATAGATAAGTGGTCAGACAGGCCCTGCGACCCCAACCCACACCTATCAAGTAACAGGTCACAGGTGGTGTCTCACTTAGCCCAAAGATAATCATGCCTCCAGGGAAAACCCTGATCGATCCCACAGATAGATTGTTGCACCACAAACAGGTCCAAGGAAATTTGCCCCAATAAATTAAGTTTGGCCAAAGGCGCATATTCCCCAAAATTACCACAAAGCTAGATGCCACATGCAGATAGAAACACTCAGCCAATCAGGACACGACATGCACACCACAAGTAGCCATCATGTGTTATCCACACCTGACATCTGGACACACACACACACTGGCCCACACTAGCTCTCCCAGAGGTCTCCTCAGATGCCCAAACTTGTTAATTTACGACTAAGATGCTTTATCAAGAATGCAGAATTGTTTTATTGTACCTCACGAGATGTATCTATTGTCAGTCGAAACTTTATACAACAAGAGACTTTCTTCAGATGCACTCTGTCAAGACTCTCCCGGCCGCTGCATTTAATTCAACCAACTTGTTCCTGTTTTGCCAAACGCCTCTGGTCTTTTCATTCCTCTAAGGTAAATTTATATCTGAACAACAGCTTGATTGCCCAGGATTTCTTAAAAATCATGCTACATATTATTCCTCTTTGCTTGATCTCATAATACTATTATGCTGTCTGCAGAATCGCAAAGCTGGATTTGATCATTGGTAGGAAGGATATTAGATCTAGACTAACTTTAACTTCGAAATGTTGATATGATATTGTTGTTACTTGAGAGGCTATTTTTTCTTGAGCTATCATATTTAAATGAAATGATCACTTCAACGCTCCAAAGAAAAATTGTCACAATCTTTGGTTATATCAGTGGCGTCTGATGATCTTTGACACAAGCGGGATGTAATTCTTCACTAGCCCAGAGTACAGCAAACGGGCATACTTCCTTCCAGAAAGGTTCAGGGGGAGTTAGAGGGGTTTCTGTTTTGGCAAACTTACAAGCATAACACCCTCACATCCACACTCATTTACTGATGCTCACCTGCATTCACTGACTCATTCTTAATCTCACTCACACTCCCTTACTCTGACTTTTAACACTGCCTTACACGTATTTTCAGTCACTCACACTCTTTCATTCTCACTCATGAGACTATCACTCTGTGCAGAGAGGCCAGAGAGGAGGGCATGTTGAAAGTAATGCAGAAGCAAATGGATTATAGGGTGCCTCTGTATAGAAACAAAAAGGTTACACAAAATGAAAGAAATACCCCAGTGTATCTGTTTACTGTGACCCGGCGTCACAGAACTCATGATTCTGACAATGCAAAGTCACATTATCACAGACTAACCCTCTCCCTACATTGGCAGCCTCCAGGAGCACTCTGATTGATAGGTAGCCTCGGGCAGTATACGGCTAAAAGCTGGTGCACTTGCTGTGCATCATTCAGGGGTGATGCAAAAAGGCATCTGGAGAATGGCAGGCCAGGATTCAATCAAGGGACAACCTGGTTTAGCCAACAAAGTTAGGTTGGATGGTACAGGTGCACTTTCGCTTATGCCAGTGAAAAAGTGCATGGCTACCTGACCCTTGTTTAAGCGAGGGTGTGAAAGTGACAGGTAGCTAGGCTTTACTAATTTTCTAATTGCTATAAGATTATAATAGTTATTAGAAAGTTAGTATGTTTATGTTGCAGAGAATTAGTTGGGTGGAGCCCCAAACCTCTAAAAATAACCAGCCTCTCCTGGGCTCCACGGGAGGGGTCTGGAATAGGACCCTTCGTAATGTGTGGCTTTTGCAACATCACTACCAAAGAGAAAGTACTGTTATCATGTTCATTAGATGTTGTCCAAATCGCTGGTCTTTCTACATTATTGAACTTTTACACATTCATTTGAAGATCCCCTATGAAAATGGTGTCAAGTATTGAAAAGATGCACAAGCCATTCTGCCAACTTTTGTGACAGCATATTATCTGAACTGAAAACTTCTTCAGGAATCACAGCAGTCCACGGCTTGAAGGAAACGTGCGCACTGAGGGTGTAGCATCAATTACAAGTAATGAAATGTTATGGAACATGAGATGCTTGGTCTGTGCTGATATGAAGATCAAGGGCATACACAAGGTGAAATGTTGCTCATAAATTTTGAATCAGCAGTAGAATATCTGGAGGAGTCAACCTCAGGGAAAGATGGGAGAGAATCACCCTTCCCTTTTGATGAAGGGAAGCCACAATCAAAGTTGCATGCTTTGAAAAAGCTCACTTTGGGCTTTAAGGAAGCACTTTGGTTTGGTACACTTTGCTGCCATTTCATACTCTCAAGTAGAGATTGTGTTTCCGTGATTGAAATGTCATAGTATGCATAAGGTACGCATATGACACAGAACCAATACATTTTATGAAGATATGAAAATAAATTATCGTCGGATGAAATAGCGACCGCGATTCGTTCCCTTCGCTCGGGCAAGGCTATGGGTCCTAACGGTCTGCCCATTGAACTATACAAATTGCGTCCTGATAAGCTTGCGCCCTTCCTCGGCCGCATGTTCCGCGACTCTCTTGCGGCGGGTTCCCTTCCGGCCGACCAGCGCCTGGCCACTATAGTCGTTCTCCCCAAGGAGGGCAAGCCGCGTGACCGCTGTACCTCTTACCGGCCTATTTCACTGCTCAATGCAGAGCCTAAAATCCTGGCGAAAGTCCTGGCCAATCGATTGTTGAGTGTCGTGTGCGACCTTATTCATCCGGACCAATGCGGCTTCATCCCGCACCGCAACACCGCTCTTAACTTGCGGCGTCTGCACGGGGTCCTCGCCAGGGCGGAGCTCCTCACCGAGCCGGCCGTGCTGGTCTCTTTGGATGCCACGATGGCATTTGACACTATTGAGTGGCCATTCCTCTGGGCCGTCTTGGATAAATTCGGCTTTGGGGAGGGATTTATTGGCTGGGTGAGGCTCCTTTACACGGGACCCATGGCTCAAGTGGTGGTGAATGGGCGGGTCTCTCGGCCCTTTGCCCTCGGCAGGGGCACGAGGCAGGGGTGCCCGTTGTCCCCGTTGCTTTTTGCTCTCGCCCTGGAGCCACTCGCTGCCTGGCTCCGTTGGGACCCCTCGCTTAGAGGGATCCGGTGGGGCCCGGGCTTTGAAGATCGGGTCTCGCTGTATGCGGACGACATTCTCCTGTACCTCACCTCACCGCGGCAGTCACTCAACGTCCTCTTTGACGTTCTGACCTCCTTTGGGAACAATTCGGGTCTCACGATCAATTGGTCTAAATCCTGCGTTTATCCCATCGCTGGTGGTCCTCCTCTCCTGCCGCCTCGGCTCCCTATTCAAATATCTCTGAGCGGCTTTAAGTACCTGGGGATATACGTTTCGCTGGACCCGGTGGCTCGCTACGAGCAGAATCTTCTGCGTCCACTTCGGCGGCTGCGGGAGGACACGGCCCGGTGGTGCAGGCTGCCCCTGTCCCCGCTGGGTCGGGCCGCGCTGTTTAAAATGATGTCCCTTCCCAGGTTCCTCTATGCACTCCAGAACTCCTTTGACGCTATCCCAGTGGCCTACTTTCGGGAGGTGGAGAGCCTGCAGAGGAGACTGGTGTGGAACGGCCGGGCGCGTATTGCTCTTGCCAAGCTCACTCTCCCCTGGTATGACGGGGGCATCGCGCTTCCTGACATTCGCAGGTACTATTGGGCCTCGCAGCTATCTGCCATTAACCACGCCACGTATGCGCCCGGCTTGAATCCGGCGTATGAGATGGACAAGTTCCTGCTTCCCGGCGGGAACTACAACAGGGCACTTTATTCCCGCCTGGCTGACCGGACCCTTACGGGTCCTACTAAGATTGCTGTGCGGACCTGGAGGGCTGCCACTGCGGCCACGGGCTGGAGTGAGCGAATGACATGTGCTACTCCCTTGTTTGCCTCCGACCGCCTGGGCAGCTTGTGGACCACCAAGGGGTTTGACCAGTGGGACACGATTGGTATCAGCACAGTGGGAGACCTGTGGCACAAGGGCGCGGTCAAGACTTTCGCGGTGCTCCAGGCCGAATACGAGCTGACCGACAGGGAGTTCTTCCGCTACGCCCAGGTTCGACACGCCCTGCTCTCGGTCTTCGGGGAGGGGACCACGGTCCCTGTTTCTTCGCCCCTCGAGGACCGCGTACTTGACGGACATGTCCCTGATAGTACTATTTCTTTAATTTATAAAAAATTGATTAATCACCGGGCGGATCTCCTGGTGCGCCTTCGGGAGGCTTGGACTGGGGATGGGGTCGAATTGGATGACGAAGACTGGCAGTCTGCACTGTCGTCCCCCAAGGAGGTTGCCATTCCGGCTCGTCTCCGGTTGGTACAGCTCAAGATTCTCCATCGGGTGTATGTTACGGGTCCGCGCTTGGTCGCGATGGGATTTTCCGACGACGGGCTCTGTAAACGAGGCTGCGGGCTCAGCGCCACCTTTCTTCATATCCTTTGGGAGTGTCGCGAGGTGGCGGACTATTGGCGCCGGGTCCACACGGTTATGGGACAGGTCACCGGGGTTGTACTGCTGCCGGAGGTGCGTCGCTGTGTCCTGAATGTGTGGGAGCCCAATGATTACAACGCGGCTCAGACTCGGTGGGCGGCCCTAGGGAACATGATTGCCAAGAGGGATATAGCGCAACTTTGGGGCGCTCAACGGCCGCCCACCGTGTCAGTATGGAAGGAGAATATGGACTGGTGTATGTTTCGGGAGAAGACAGTGTATGTGGCCCGTGGCAAGCCGGGGGCATGGGGTAGAATTTGGGGCCAATGGAATGCGTATCGCGGAGGCATCTGTGCGCCCCCCCTGGTAGACACTGATATCGCCATGTCCCCCTGACCCTCGACGGTTCCTGGCGCTTTTTGTAACAACTACATAGGGACGTTCATCTTCCTTGACCCCCCTTTCCCCCCCCCCCTCCGTCCCCGGCCTCCCGGTACTCCTCTCTTTAGCGGATTGCTCAAATGTTCTGACTGGAGTTTCCCGGGGGGAGCCTGAACCGCACTGGTATCCCTCGTAACTCGCCTTTTGTTTTTATTGTTTTTCTTTTGTTTCTGTTACTGTTGGACTGACGCTTGCTGTTCTTCGAGACCTATCTTGAGCCACTGCGGGGCAGTGCCCTGGGGACGGATTGCAACTTTGATGTGTGTATATTTCCTTATGTACCTAGCGGCCGGCCCGGGTGGTTGTAGGCCCATACTTGTGACCGAATTGTTGCTCAATAAAAACTATTTCAAAAAAAAAAAAAAAAAAAAAAAAAGAAAATAAATCAAACAGCGCAACCATCCTGTATTGGCCTTCCTCGACCAGTTACTTTGCCACTTTTATATCCAAGATAGGACAAATGGTATAGTTTCTTACCGGTTGGTGTTGTTTTGCAGCTTGAAGAATTTTCTGGATTCACATGCTGTGCATTATTCCGCCATCTAGTGGTTCGGCCCGGAATTGTTGTATTTGTCCTTTTTTTTTTCTTCTTTTCTTAGTGTGCGTCCACATACCACCATTTGGTGTCCTGTGACGTCGACTTGCTTCCTCCGGAAGCTCCCACCTTTGGTCGCCATCTTCGGATTCTTTTTTTTTTTTTTCATTTTCCTCCTTCCCCTTTGTCTCATCTTTCTTGGTGAAGTAGGGTGGGTTCGCTAGTAAATCCAGAAAATACTTCAAAATGCAAAACTACACCAACAAGTAAGAAACTATATGTTTTGCAGCGTGAATCTTTTCAGGATTCACATGCTGTGCCTAGATTTTGTAGCGGTTTGTTAGTTCTTTGGTGGCTGGTTGGAAAATGAGCGTTGGTTTGTGAATAGATGTTACAAGACTTTTTGTCCTACTTGTGCTTCTTTATTCATTTGAATGTCCACACAGTAGTGTTTTGCGAACATGTGCACCTAAGACCATGTTTCTGCCATGCAAATGTCTTGAATTGGAGCATTGGCTAGAAAGGCGATTGTTGCTCCTTTCTTTCCAGTTGAGTGAGCCATTGAGCTCTTTGTAATGTTTGTCCTGCTTGTTTGTGGCACAACTGTATGGCTTGTGCAATCCATCTTGCAATTGTGTTCTTGGTTACTGGCCTTCCCAGAAAACAGTTCGCAAAAGATACAAAGAGTTGCTATGTCTTCCTGTAATCTTTTGTCTTTTCAAAGTAATACATGACTGCTCTTCTAGCGTCGAGTGTCTCTTCGGATTCTGGAAGAAACTTGGTATTTGTATGGATTGGTTTATGTGGAATCGTGATACCACCTTTGGCATGAAGTGTAGATCTGTTCTCATGATGATTCTGTCATTATGTATTTGGAAGTAGGGTTCCTGTAATGTTAGTGCCTGCAACTCACTAACTCTACGTAGTGATGTTATTGCTACTAAAAAGGCCGTCTTCAGTGTGAGCAACTGTGGCATCGCCTTGTGTAGTGGCTTAAATGGTGCTTTCATGAGCTGAGCGAGTACTATATTTAGGTTCCATGTGGGTGCTGGCACTGTTTTTGGTGGGGAGTTTCTTTTTGCCCCTTCTAGGAACCTTTTGACCACGTGAGAAGTGAAGAAGCTCTTCCCTGTGTCCTCTTGTAAATGCTACAATTGTTGCTAAGTGAACTTTTAGTGAAGTATAGGTTAGTTCAGTATGTATTAGATGTGTTTAGTACTTCATAACTGTCTTTTCTTTTGTTATCTTTTGGTAAAGACCTTCTTTGAGGCACCATAGAGAGTATCTTTTCCATTTTGCCATGTAACATTTCCTCGTGGTCGGCTTTCTTGCTTCTCCTAGGACTGGCATTGTGCTTTCTGTCAGTTTTAGGTGCACAAATTCTATGTCCTCAGGAGCAATGCTGCAAGACTCAGGGTTTCCGTTTCTGGGTGGAGCACTCTTCCCTCTTGCATGGTTAGCAAGTCTGGTCTGTTTGGCAATTTGTGAATTGACCCTTGACCAGGTCTGTCTCGCCCATTGTGGGGCAATGAGAATCAATCCTGGTCATGTGGCTGATTTTGCATTTGTTGATTACTTTGTGCAGTAGTGGTATTGGGGGAAAAGCGTAAGCAAATATCCCAGACCAGCTTATCCATAGCGCATTCCCTATCCAGCTTATCCATAGCGCATTTGCACGGTTGTCTGTATGCAAAGCGTTGGCATTTTGCATTGTGGGGTGTTGCAAAGAGGTCCACATCTTGTGTTCCCCATTTTCTGAATATTTTGTTGAGTTCGTACTGATTTATCTCCCACTTGTGGGATGATGAGGCTTGTCTATTCAGCCTGTCTGCTTCAACATTATCCTTCCCTGATAGGTGGACTGCAATTAAGTTTATGTTCTGTGGGATCGCCCACCTCCAGATTAGCTGAGCTAGAGTGGACAGTGCCAGAGAATGTGTCCCATCCTGTTTGTTGATGTATAACATGGTGGTCGTGTTGTCTGCTTGTATCAGAATTGTTTTTCTGTGTACCTGCTTTTGAAAGCCTTTTAAGGCTAGGAACACAGTTTTCAGTTCCAGAAGGTATATGTGCTGTAGAGCTTCTTGCTGTGTCCTCTCACTTTGAGACTGTTCATATGAGCACCCCATCCCATCTGTGAGGCATCTGTCGTTGTGGGCACTGTTGGAGGTAGTTGGGTGCGAGTCCTCTCTTGTGTTATGTTCTCTTTGTTCCACTATGCTATTTCTTGCTGTATTTTCTGTGTAACAACCACTAGATCGTTCCAACTTCCTGTTGCTTGTGACCATTGTGTTTGCAGCCATTCTTGGAATGGTCTCATGTGTGGCAGAATATATGGGGCTAAGTTAATGCATGATGCAATCATTCCCAGTAGTTTCCTTACTGTCCTCACTGTCAGAGCATGCCTCTTCAGGCAAAGCTGTCTCTCCTTCAGTATGGCTATTGCACATTTCTCGTTTGGGAACACCTTCCCCAGCACTGTATTTATCCTTGCTCCTAAGAACCTTTTTTTCTAGTTGTGGCTCTGTGGAAGATTTTTCCCAATGTATGGAAAAAACGAGCTTGGCCATGTATTCATTACTTGGTGTACGTGCGTTTCGCAAAGACTGTATGAGTTTGCCCTTATTAGCCAGTCGTCTAAGTAAAGGTATACATGGATCCCCTGTCTTCTTAAGTGTGCGGCCACTGCTGCTAGGCACTTTGTGAACACCCTTGGCACCGATTTTAGGCTGAATGCCAGCACTTTGAATTGGTAATGCTTGTTGTTGACCGCAAATCTTAATAGTCTTTTGTGTTTGCTGTTCATGGGGATGTGCAAATATAAATCCTTCAAGTCAAACATCGCCATGTAGTCTCCTTCTGGCAATTGAGGTATTATCTCATGCAGGGTGGTCATTTTGAACTTTTGCGTTTTTACAAATTTGTTGAGGAATCGGAGGTCTAATATAGGATTCATCGTCCAGTCTATTTTTGGAATTAGGAAGTACGTAGAGTATATTCCCTTGTTTATCTCCTTGTATGGTACGTGCTCTATTGCTTCTTTCGCTTGTAGCTCTTTATCTCTTGGAGTAACAGATCCGTTTTTCCTTTGGAGTGCACCTTCCTTCTTGTTTTTTTTTCTGGAGGTGGTTTGACTAGTTCTATGCAGTACCAGTGTTGGATTATGTTTAAGATCCATTTGTCTGAAGGAATCTTTTTCCATTCTGCGAAGTCCTTCAGTCTGCCCCCTACTGGTGCAGAATGTTGTGTGAAATGTTTGCTTCTTTTTTGTATTTTTGTCTTTGTGTGCACTCTGTGTGTAGTTCTTAGAGGGTGCTTTACTGCCTGAATGCAGTCACTTTGAAGTTGCGGGTGCTACTCCCCTATGTGGAAGGCCTCTTTCCCGGGGGCGTCCTACAAGGATTGTTTTCCTTGTGGATATTGCCAACTTTGTTGCTGTCCCGGTTGATGGCTGTTGTTTCCTCCTTGGAAACCTTGTTGGTATGTCTGATGCGAGGTGGTAGAGTGATGGTTACCTCTACCCGCTGGTCTTCTTGCGGAGCCGGGTGCCTCTACATATTCCACCTCTGAATTGTGCACCCCATTGATCTGGCTGTTTCATTGTCCTATTTCCGTGGGTTAAGAGCGTAATTCACCGTGCTTCCAAAAAGCTGCTCCCCATTGAAAAGTGCGTTCAATATATTGTTTTGCACATCAGGTTTGAATCCTGAGATCCGCTTGTCTCCTTTCTGTGATGCCCATCATCATCATCTGTCTGCTTGATGTCTCTGCAGCATCTAGTCTGATTTTAATCATGTATTTTCAATACTTTTCTCCCTCTTCTACCAGGTGGCTTACCCATCTCGGATATTGCTCAGGTAGGTGTTTCAAAAGATCTTCTACCTTCTACCAGTGCTGGTATGCATGTCTGTTTAGTAAGGCATTGGAACTGGCGATGCGCCATTGGTTTGCGGCTCTTCTTTCAACCTTTCTCCCCATAAGGTCCATTCTTTTGCTTTCTTTATCTGGTGGTGGACCCGTCGTGGTCGGTACATTAGCCCTATTTCTCGTCATAGCTGTTATGGAGTCCGCTGTAATTGATCCTTTGATGTAAATTGGGTCCCTGGAAGAGTGACTATACTTTCTCTCCTCTAGGTGAGACTGCTTTACATGTGGCAGACTCTTTAAATGCCTCTGTTCCCTGGTCTTTCACACTTGGTAGCGTGGGAAGGAATTGGCTTCTTGACTGCGTAAGCATTAATGTTTCGAGTAAGAAACACGATTGAGGCTTTTCTTCTTCGAATTGCACCCCATAGGTCTATGTTGCCTTCTTGATGACTTGATTGTACATCCCAATGTCAAAAGGAGGGGAAGGCCTTGAAGGATAGGTGTTGACAGCTTCCGCACAAGAGTCTGTATTGAGGTCTGGGCACTGAAGGTCTTGAACCTCTGAGGTTTTGGACTCCAGATTGGTTTGTTGTTCCTCTTCCTTAAAAACATAACTTTTCTTCTTGGTCCTCAACGGTTTGGGGGTTATCGGGGGCTCTAGTTCCTCAACGCCTGTCTTTTTTTCTGTCGAGATCTTCGACGACATCTTGAATTGCTCAAGCTTTTGTCGAATTCCTTCTTACGTTGTCAGATATTTGTCTTTTCGGCTTCAAGTTGGTTCTTTTTCTTCTCGATCTCCGAAGCGTACGTTTCGGCATAGAGACTCTGATTTTCTCTTAGTGCTCGACAGAGCCTTTTCCGCAGCTTGCGTTTCGGCATCAAAACCCTCAGGCCTCTTTTTCGTGGCGGACGACGCCCTGTCCGTTGACGCAGGCGTCGTGCCTTGATTTTCGCTTTTTGACCGCTCTTGTCTCTACGTTGATGCATCTCTTTCATGATCGTCTTTCGACACCTTGGAGTTTGAGAGGGTCTTTGCCATTACGGAGTCCTTGTCTAAGTATTCTACAGATTGTTTTTTCTGGGACCCCACTGCGGTCGTCGAGAACTTCAACACCAATGTTCCCTTCGGGGCCCTTGAGTCTGTCTTTTGCGATTCGTGTGCTGTTTTCGAGATAGACACTTCTCTTACCTCTCGCGAAGTCTTCTTTTCGACCTCGACGACTTGGATGTCAATGTCTGCGTCGCCCTCTGGCCCTTCAACGACACTGTCCTAGTCGTCGCTGGAGAGGCCCAGGTCTCTCAGTGATGGTGCCGCACTTTGGCCTTGCATCTTGTAGCTGGCCCTTCTCTGTCGCCCTCTTACTCTCAGGGTTACTCTCAGGGTCTTTGGGGCAAACGCCGAACACGCATTGCTGTCTTTACTTTGATGATCGACTGGTAAGCAGAGATTGCAGACCGGATGCTGGTCCTTATTAGCGTACTTATGGTGGCAATTAAGGCAAAACGTGAACGGTGTCATGTCCATTACCACGTACAGGGAGCCCCCTGTACACGCTCTCCTGTAAGGCGTCGAGAAAGCTTTCTTTTCTCTTCTCGGCACCTTCTGGTACTTCGATTCGACTTGCGGTACCCTGATTCGTCATCTTTTCAAGTTTTCCTCTCTTTTCCTGTTATTTTTGTTGATTCTTCACTCAAACTTCCTGGAGCTCCTTCCTTAACGATCCAGACCCAAGGCGGAAAAAAAGAAACTGAAGATGGCGACCAAAGGTGTGAGGACACCATGTCGACGCTCATAAAAAAAAAAAAAGGACAAATACCACAATTCTGGACCCAACCACTAGATGGCGTAAAAATGCTCAGCATGTGAATCCAGAAAAGATTCACGCAGCAGAACTCCTGTTTTGGGACGTTCTTCTTCATGAGTTAAGAGAACCAGTAGATGTCTTAATTCTTTTGAGATTCTGATCAGCCTTATTTAGTTTAGCTGGATTTTCATTTCCTGAAAGATCCACTTTAGAACATAAGGTGGAATGGAGAACGTGAAAAAAAACCTAATCTGTAGATTCTGCTGAATATCTTTCACCCACATAACTTTTGTCATCATCTGCCAAGAAGGGAGATAGCTGGAAACGTTCCCTCCCACAGGGGCTCTGAGCAAAGGTTGTAGGATGAAGGGATGACTGTTAACTATTTGAAGCCTTTCCTACTGTTGCTAAAAGCTGCTGGTTTACTATGCCTTCTGATGGGAGTTTCCCACTGATAGAACAGCTTTGGCTGAGAAGACTCACTATACTATTGCTTTTGTTGTGCTCTGCCATATCATTTTAACTGGAACAGTCAGCTTACATCTTCATCTTCTGTATTTCATCAGCCATGAAGGATCCAAAGAAAGATATGCCTGCAAATGTGAAATCCAGAAACGTTGTTTGATGGGTAATAGAAGTGAAGCATGTTGCGAAGATGATATATCTAAGGCAGCTAGGTCAGAAGATCCTCCATCTAACTTCTCACATTGTCAAAGGTGAGCACGCCTTCCTTTCCAATTTCCTGGAAATCCTCTGTTCTCTGTCAGAAAATGTTCCCGGTGGTGGGTCTGCGAACCAAGATCACACCAGAAAGTCCTGGAGAACAGAACGGCCAAAGAAGCAGTCTCTCCGGACTTGGCTGTCCAGGCAATAATGCTTGGCAAACGTGTGCAGCGAGGCCCACATTGCTGCCTGACAGATGTCCTGGAAGGGGATTCCCCGACCCAAGGCAGTCGTCGCCGCCGTGGCCAGAGTGGAATGGGCCCTCAAACCAACAGGAGGTTCCTTTTTAGCTAAGGAGTAACAAGCTTTGATGCACAAAACGACCCACCGAGAGATGGTTCGCTTGTGCACCGCCCGCCCCTTCTAAGCGCCCACGTAGCCAACGAAGAGTTGGTCGTCCACCCGGAACTGTTTTGTGCGGTCCAGATAGAAGGAGAGCGCACGTTTTGGGTCCAGACGGTGGAGCCGCTCTTCCTCTTTTGAGGGATGCGGAAAGAAGGTGGGCAGCGTAACAGACTGCCCGATGTGAAAGGCAGTCACAACCTTAGGAAGGAAGGAAGGGCGAGTGCGGAGCACAACCTTGTCCGGATGAATAGAAAGGAAAGGAGGCTTAGAAGAGAGAGCCTGAAGCTCACTCACCCTTCTAGCAGAGGTGATGGCTACCAGGAAAGCAGTCTTAAGCGCCAAGAGACGAAGAGGACAATTATGAAGTGGCTCAAAGGGAGCGCACATCAGATATGTCAAAACAAGATTCAAATCCCACTGAGGCATAACTAAAGGGACAGGAGGAAACATGTGAGTAATGCCCTTAAGGAACCGAGAAACAACAGGGGATTTGAAAAGAGAAGGCTGATCAGGAAGGCGAAGGAAGGCAGAGATAGCAGAAAGATAGACTTTAAGAGTGCCCAGAACAGAGCCCTGCTGGGCCAAAGAAAGAAGGAAGAGGAGAACCTCAGAAAGAGGGGCGAAAAGGGAATCCACAGCCTTTGCTGTGCACCATGCCACAAATTTGTTCCACCTACAGGCGTATACCGTTTTAGTGGAGGGACGCTTGGCTGCCAGAATCACATCGCAGACTTCAGGAGGCAAGTCAAATGGCATCAACTGTCGCCGCTCAATCTCCACGCATGAAGGTGGAGACTGGACAGGTTTGGGTGGAGGACCGTCCCCTGCTGCTGCGACAGAAGGTCCTCCTGAAGAGGCAGTGGTATCGGGGGATCGATTGACAGACTGAGTAGCTCGGTATACCAGTACCTTTGTGCCCAATCCGGAGCCACCAAGATGACTTGGGCCCTGTCGCGCCTGATTTTCTTCAGCACTCTGGGCAGAAGTGGTATAGGCGGAAAGGCGTGCAACAGACCACAACTCAACTCGCGGCGAAAAGCGTCCCCGAGCGAGTGCCGCCTTGGAAACTCCAACGCGCAGAACTGCTGACATTGCGCGTTCTCTTCGGTGGCGAATAGATTTAACCAAGGCTCTCCCCACTGCCGAAAGAGGCTTTGCGCCACGTCCGAGTTGAGACGCCATTCGTGATCCATCATGCACCGGCAGCTGAGTTCGTCTGCTCTGGCGTTCAGAGAGCCCGCCAGATGTTGAACCACCAGGGTGATGCCCTGATGTTCCAGCCATGTCCAGAGGCGCAGAGCCTCCTGACAAAGGGTCCAGGACCCCACCCCGCCCTGTTTGTTGCAATACCACATGGTGGTGGTGTTGTCCGTGAACACCTGCACCACACTTCCCCGGACGGGAAGGAATGCCTTTAGTGTAAGTCGGATCGCTCTCAGCTCCAAAAGGTTGATATGGAGCCGAGACTCCGCCGGAGACCAGAGTCCTCTGATCTCCGCCTCCCCCATGTGGTCCCCCCATCCCAGGAGGGACGCATCCGTCACCACTACGTGCTCCGGGTGGGGTAGGGAGAGGGATCTGCCGCTGACCCAATCGCGGTTCGTGAGCCACCACTGCAACTGTTTTGCAGTGCCCTCTGCGATCAAGACATGGTCGGACAGGTTGCCCCGATGCTGGGCCCACTGAAACTTCAGGTCCCACTGCAGAGCCCGCATTCGCCACCTGGCGTGATGCACTAACAGGATGCAGGAGGCCATCAGACCCAGAAGCCGCAGCACCAACCTGACCGAAACCCGGGATAGAGGCTGAAAGATGGGAATCAGAGCCTGAATATCCCGTACCCGCTGCTCCGGAGGATAAGCCCGGAACTGCGCAGAGTCCAGAACCGCCCCAATGAAAAGGAGCTTCTTGGAGGGACTCAGATGCGACTTCGGCACGTTGATGGAGAACCCCAGCAAATGCAGGAGGTCGGCCGTAGTCTGGAGGTGGGAGACAACCTGCTGGGGCGAGCCCGCCTTTAACAGCCAGTCATCGAGATAGCGGAAGACTGGCACCCCTGATCTGCGCAGATGAGCTGCGATCACCGCCATCACTTTCGTGAACACCCGAGGGGCACTGGTGAGGCCGAAGGGGAGCACCGTGAACTGGAAATGCTCCTGACCCACCGTGAACCGCAGGTAATGCCGGTGGGCCGGCAGGACGGAAATGTGAAAATAAGCGTCCTGCAAGTCCAACGCTACCATCCAGTCTCCTGGATCCAGGGCAGCCAGAACCTGAGCTAGGGTAAGCATCTTGAACCTCTCCTTCCGGAGCAAGGCATTGACGCTCCCGAGGTCCAAGATAGGGCGTAGGCCCCCTTTGCCCTTCTTGGGAACCAGAAAGTAGTGGGAATAGCAACCACGACCTACTTCTGGACCAGGAACGCGCTCGACGGTCCCCTTGGCCAAGAGGGCTGCAACTTCCTCCCGTAGAAGATTCAACTGATCCCCCGACATGCGGTGGCACTGTGGTGGCATGGCTGGAGGGGTCGTCTCGAAGGGGAGGGAATAGCCCCTTTGGACGATTTGCAGCACCCACCTGTCCGACGTGATGGAACGCCAGTGGAGCAGGTGATGGTGAACTCTGCCTCCCACTGGCGTCGAATGGGCCTGAAAGCACGGACTAGGAGGGCTTTGAGGCGGATGCTGCCGGGGTGGATGTGGACTGACCGGCACGTTGACCCCCGGTACCGCCTCGGCGGAATCCACGTCCGCGACCACGTGCAGGTTGGATCTGCGGCCGGTGGCTAGGCGGACGTGAGGGGGTGCCCCTTACTTGGCCACGAAAGGGACGAAAGGCGGAAGTTTACGGTTGCGGCCCGAGAGGCCCAAGTACTTGGCCATAGCCCGGGAGTCCTTGAAGCACACTATCCGCCTTCTCGCCAAAAAGGCGAGTGCCATCAAAGGGCATATCCATGAGGGTGCTCTGGACATCCCCTAAGAAAGAGGTTAGTCCTCACGGCCACAGCAGGCAGCTCAAGCCCAAGGGCTTCGTCCGCCTCGTGCAGCACCGCTGAAAATGCTGCACCTTCCTCCGAAGTCACAGTCGGAGGAGAGATGCAACCAGTGTCCGGGGAGGTGTCCAGACCACTAGCATCCCCAAGCTCATCTGCCCAGTCCTGAGATAAGTTGGCCTGCATGGCCAGAGGGTCCTCAGACCCCTCCGAGTCGCCCCCGTCATCCGATTCCTGATAAACAGGGGGAATAATCGAAGCCAGACGGTAGATGAAATTGTCATCCATCGGCGTCGGCTGCGGTGCCGGATGGCGCCGCACCGGCACTGAACCGGACTGAACCGGGGAACGGCGTCGTCTGAAGACGGCGCCGGGGGTGGAACCGGTGTCGGCGCCAGGGGTGGAACCGGTGTCGGCGTTGGCGGAGGAGGCGTCGTGAGGTCGACCGGCACGACTGAGATCCAGGCCTGGATCCCACGGGGACCTGCGGCGTTGAGACCGAAGTCGGCGACGGGGCGCCGGAGACGCCGGCTCGCTAGGTCGCCCAGTCGAGCCCGTAGGGCCCGAAGGCGTGCCGGCAGGCATCGACGACGGAGCCAGGCCCCTCATGGCCGAGAGCAAGGCACTGATCTCCGCCGGAGTTGTGTCACTCCCAGGGACCGGTGGGTATGGGGACGGACGGGGCTCCTACGGAGCCGCGGGGGTGGTACCACCCGGACCCTCGACCAAGTTGCGTGACCGGCGAGGGGAGTCCGAAGAGCGATGTCGCCTCTTGGACTTCTTAGCATGCTTCGACTTACCCGAAGACTTCGACCCCGACGAGCGGTGGTGGTGGTGGTGGCTGCGGCTCCGCCACCGGTCCTTCGACCTCCTCCTGGACCGGGACTGTCAACGGCGCGGAGCCGAGTGTCGGAGCTCGAGAAGCTTATGGGACCGCTCCCGCCTAGCCTTCGAGGTCAAGGCCTGGCAGTCGATGCACGACTCCGCATCGTGGTCGGTCCCCAGGCAGTAAAGGCACCTGCGGTGGTGGTCCGTCACCGACATTAGTCGATGACAGGAGTCACAGGCTTTAAACCCGGGCATCCTACCAGCACCAGTTCGAATCGAGTATACAAAAGAGTCAAAACAGTTTTAGTCAAAAAGTGACTAAAAGGGGTAAGCTCTTCCCGGATCGGCGCTGTCTGGCGCGGAAAAAAGAAGAACTGACGTCAGTGCGCAAGGGCTGCGTCTAAGTACTCCGACGACGTCATTCCGGCGCACAACGCCGACGACGGACGCAGAGCCGCAGACGACGCCTAACGACGTGCAAGGGGTATTGCTGACGAAAAATCTTTCCGGATCCAGCCTGACGCCTGGGGATATTCTAAGGTGAGGAATCTAACTAACGTGTTTCTTTCAGATACTTAACTACTAATGTGCGCAAATGCACTCCTGGTCTGCCAGTTCACCTAAAGCACAACTTCTACATGAAGTGATACGCAATGACTACTAAAGTTTTAAATGTTCTTCTCTTTATCTGTCCGATTGTGTAATAATACATGTACAATGTTTGAAAGAAATATATATAAGGAGCAGTACCGCATTTGTGCCTTAACCTTGCCCCAGAGGAAAGAAAGCATTACCGAGATTGTTCAGCAAAAATGTCTTGCAGAATGTGCACAAAACTGGATTTGTATCAATAAGACACAGGTCTAAATATAGTTGACCCAAGTTTGTATGAATCTGTACAAACTAGAAGTTTCGATCAAGCGTTAACGTTTATGGAGTCACACACAGAAATGTAACTGCTCCACAGGAAAACAGGGATTCTTCCCAACAAATACACATCGTTACAGTGGCGTACCAACAGGAAGTGTCCCAATGAACACCAGTGTACCCATCAACAAGAATTATGCCCCCAATGTAGAACCACTGGTCCACCATAAAGGAGGTATAATTATCAGGCCTCCATGACAGCATGCTCTGACTATCTTGCAGCCAGGGCAGCTCCCACATGAATGGGCACTAATAATTTTGAGCAAGAGGAGACAAGCTTCATTCCACGCTGATGTTTTAATGCTGAGCAATTCCCTCATGAAGAGATGTGGTTTAAATAGGTCGCCATCTAAGATGGCCGCCCACATCTTATAAGCATTCTCTCAAGAAGTACCCACAAATGGTGCTAGAAATTAAGCTCCCATGCGCATCACTTGATTCCTGGGAGTGTCTGACATATTGTATCAAAAAAACAATAAAGGTACATCTGCTTGACATACCTCAGCATTCTATGCTTTGCCCAGCACAGACAAATGCGTGCAGTGACATCAGATGCACCAAGACCTGTACAAGTGGCAATGTTGTGAAGCATGGTGTAGAGGCCACAAAGTGGCTCAGGTGCAGATGGTTGGTGTGGAGTATAGCACTGCCACATCACAAGTCGCCAATGAGATTCTGACACTTCTACGGGCATGTTCTGACTTCAGTGTAAAATGCATCTTCATTTAAACAGTTGCAGTATGCCACACATGGACAGAGATATACAAAAAGGTTTTAACAGAATTCCACAACAAAGAAAATATTTTTGTCAACAACAAGCAAAGTGGCAAGGTTATACGTCTATGCTAAATTGTGTGCATGAATTATATCTTATAAATTACAATTCCCCACAGGTGCTCCAAGGAGAGAAGGCAGCCATAAAAACCTTTGTTTGGGAGACAAAGCCCCCTATAACATATGCAAGAACTCCTGAGCGCCAACGTTCAATAAATTTCTTCTCCAGTCTCAGTGATTCAAAGGTATGCAACGTTCTTTTATTCCGTTCCTATTCCATCCATATGCATCCAAAACAGGTTCCGGAAAATGCACAACATTTTGAAATATCTTTACTGTGATTAAGGACAATTTGTAGGAATCACATCAACATCAGAGAAGCGGTTTCGTTCTAGACAAATTCAACTCCTCAAATCAGCCTCAGAAACTAATTTTAACCATCCAAATATGTTTGTGTATTCTAGAAACGTACATTGCAAACAGACCAAGAGAAAATATAGTAAACAAATTACTGGACATGATCCAGAGGACCAAAGGCAGTGCTATCATACTTGAAAATGGCCCACTTTGTGGCACCTCAGTACTCACCATCATGCTGTTACTCTGTTCTTGTCTGGCTTCCTGTATTAAAGTGCTGAGACGGCCAAGGTATTCCAGATTTTCAGCTATTATACGTGTGCATTGCTCTCTGAAAGACCAGGAAATCGAGGCTGATTAAATAAAATTATTCCTTAACAATTCCTAAAATAAATTATTGAAAATAATCCGCTAATAAGCATTTCCAATGGTGCATGGGGATACCAGATGTGTCTAAGATCACAGAAAGCAAAACATGTACTAGGGAATTTGTTTTTTCATGTCCAAATTCCCCAACATATACTTCAGTAACTGGAATCTTTACTTTCATATTATCAATAGGCACATATCTAAGATACGTCCAAAAGGACACTGGAGCAAATTATTTTTTAGGGATTACTGTAAACCTATTTTTCTAACTGAAATTTCTTTACTAACCGCCAACATGGTATGGATCCATACACAAAGGTAAGTGTGGAGTAAAGGTTGATAGAGGGGAAGAAATGCTGGAGCTCTGCAACCAACATAAAAATAATTAATTTGAAATTGATAGGACCCAAAAAAGGATATCTGAGGGAAGTATTCCTTATCAATCCATTTACCTGGAAAGGACTCATAAGGGCATCCAATGGCGACAGATGAACTAAGACCTTGCAAGCAGTGGAAACAACAGAAAGTAAGTGAGAGGGATGTAAGGAGGACAAGACAGAATAAGCAATACAAGCGTGAAGTGAACACAGAGAATACAGCACAGTTGTGGGCTGAAATGTAGCAGAGGACAATGGTGGAGCTAGGAGGACTAGGACGAAATAGCATAAAGAGTGGGTTGGGTTAAAGAGATGGGTTGAAATAGAATACATGGCATATAAGAGAGATAGAGGAATGATCCCAATAAAAATGGGGTCTATGTGAAGGAAAATGAAGTAAGGTATAAGTAAAGAGAACCTGCTGTCTGAAAAGAACATTTTGTGACTACACTCTCCCTCAAACACCCCCCCTCCCTCAAACACTGGATCTCTTCCTTACAAACAACACCCTCATCTTTCTACACACACTCCCCACACTCACACAATTTCACAATAAGGTACAAAGTCAACACCCTATACAGAAATCTTAGTTTAATAATAAAAATAAAATGCTGAATTAAATAAATACCTGGAACTCTCTTAGTGGACATCTGTTAAACCAGCAAGTTAGATAGAACATTAATCAAACCAAACTCTTTATATCTATCGCATCACATTTATGAGGTCACCTAAAGAAGGTGAGAAAAGTTGCAATCCTAACCTGATAAAAGCAATTAGCAAGCTGAATTGAGGCACGAATGGAATGTAAAATACGCAAATCTGAGAACCCAGCATTTATTAACAGCATGAACTTTTCGTCCCATCTGTTATCATCGAGGTCAGGTTGTGATGAACACTTGCCTATGGCTCCGCACCCACCCTGTCATACTATGGGAAGACAGGTGTCGGGACAGATATTCAAACCTGTGCTCCGTCTGAAATGACAGCAGGCACATGTCACTACAGCACGTTAATTTAAGACTCTAAAGTAAGCCTCCCTCCTTAAGATTCTGCTACCAGAGTAATCATGGATTAGGGAGTCCAAGTCACTATAGAATCAATAACAATGTTCTGAATAGCAATGTTTGTAAACGGACAAGCCAATCGTTCTGGTGATCACTAGATCCCAAGGCACCAAAAAAACAAAAAGAACATTAGGGGGATGGTAGGTGTAAACATTACAAATTCACTGTTTTGCGGCACACCATATTACAGTGAGTTTTCCAAGGGGACTCGTCTGTAGTACATGCTCTTTTAGGATAGGTGGGCATCCACGTTTAACAAGTTAGTCGAATAGCACGATTGCACCACATGTCAAATGCAATCAGCATGTTTTATGAATGCGCAAGATTGGGAATCTGTCTCATAGGGGAGTTCTAAGTGAGCTGGAACTCCTTACACTGATTAGGCTTCCAGTTTTTCAGCTCTTAATTAAGCTACTGCAGGATTTTCAGTCTCCAAAGATGCCAAGAGGGGTCTCTGGTAGGTAGCAGGGCTAATGAATGAGTTTCATTTTGCCTGTGAGCAGCCGTTCATCCTCAAAATGGAGTACAACTGGATTCTGTAATGCATATTCTCTACATCTAGCTGTTAAATGGTAGCGGCAGTCGTAGTCGATAACCTTTCAAGTATTGCCCGGCGGTAATCGCCTCTTATACCATTCGATGCTAAAACAATAAGGAGGCAGGCGCCGGAGACTGGAAGGCAGGAAACAAAGTTTTATTCCGTCGGAGTGGAACACATCAGATCAGACAGCGAAGTATCGTCACGAGGTGCTCTAACTGCATCTCTGAGGCCTGGCCTCTTATACACAGGTTTATGACTTTATTGCAGGTTTATCATACATGGCACATTCTTGAGATTGTCTTGATACATGAAAGAACATCCTCGGAATCCCCACTTCGAGCTCGTTCCCACACATATCTACAGTGGAAGTCCCCACCCCACCCACAGTAGGAGATGGCTATCACACAGCTGGACATTCCGCCAATTCCCGGGGGTGTGTGCGACCGGTCGGGTCTCAGGGGGTGGGGGGCCTTGATCTACTGTAATCCCTTTGATGTGGGGTGTTTCCCTTACAGTAGGGGCAATAAACTGCATCCGCAGGGCTAGGTGATGGCCTGGGATCGGTTCGGACAATGGGGCGCAGAGGAAGGGGGTTATCAAAGAGATGCATGACCATGTATGGGATGTCGGTCAGGCGTGGGATGTGGTTCCATGGCAGGGTCGCGCAGAAGGAGAGGGTTTATGGCCCATGTATGAGAGAGCGGGGGTGGCCGGCGTGCGGGGGGGGATACTTGCAGCGCCAGGGGGACGCGCTGGCGATCGGCAATGAGCAGGGAGAGACCAAAGTGCCTAAAATGGCTGCCGTGCGCTTTCCTGTGTGTCGCGCTGGGGAGAGACAAGATGGCGCAGATAATGTTCATTTCGCAAACTAAATTTCCACAGCCCTCCCTTTTAACATATCTCGCCAGCTTGTTTAGTTCGGATCTATCCCCATAATACTACGAACTTCCACCTCATACAAAGCTTTCATTCGCTCCGCTTCAAAGTTCAAAGTCTTAGGGCAGATGCAGTTCATAAAAAGCGAACATAGAGGTGGCAGACACTGAATCCCCAAGCAACATCCACATAGTATCACAATTGGTATTAGGATAACTGAAAACAGCCTCCATCCCCAACTTCTAATAGTGTCCCAAAACCAACTTCCCAGTGACCATTCTTCTTGCTCCTGATGAACCTCTGCGGAAAGTCTGTGGAGGTGTTCAATTGCTTTGTAGACTGAGGGTGAGTTATCCGGTACGTAGGTACAACAGCTGGACCCAATGATGCGGCATGCTCCTCCACGATCAGCCAGAACCACATCTAGAACGAGGCGGTTCTGAAGAGCCACCAGGCGGACGGCCTGAAGCTCGGCGGTGTTGTTGGCGAGGATGCCAGCCGTAATGTTCATCGCCGTTTCGACTGCCTGGGTTAAGTGGCGGATGGCACGGCTGTTTGCCATTGGACCCCAGAGTGGAACAAGACCTTTTACTGCGTCCATGAACTGTGCTCCGGTGGAGTCGGCTTGCACAATGTCTTTGGCACGTTTCTGTCGGTGATGGTTTGCTGGAGCCACATATGTCGGAGGAAGGACAAAGGCGATGTAGCAGATGCCTCCCCAACCTTTCGGAAGCCAGGTGTAGGCCTTAGTACCACAGACGAAGTACATATTCGGGGAGGCAACAAAGGAGGGTGGATCAACTGAGTCCAATGTTCGGGTGATGAGGCAGGAGCTGTGGCCCACCAGCTGCGCCCCCAGGCCTTCGAGGCACACAAATCCAGTGATGTTGATGACGGATAGGGCCACTGTTAGGGTGGCGGCCGTTCGTTTCCGGAGGTAAGAGAAGGTGGGTCTGGCTGGGTTGTTGAACACTTGCATTTCAACTCGTTCTTTGGCAGGGATGTCCATGTGAAAGGAAGTGTTTGATCTCAGAGGACAGAAGGGGGCAGAAGTTCTTCCAGTTTTGTTCAGCCAGAACCCATGGTAGAAGTGTGACATAGTTCTGCCGGAAGTGGCATTGTCCTTGTAGCTTTCTTGCAGGAGGATTAGCCAGGCGAGGCAGGAACCATGGACAGAAAAAGGTGAAGGGATGAAAGGGATAGAGTGTCCAGTGGCATGTGGTAGCAATCCACAGATCCAGCAATTAGTGGCATTGGCGGCAAGATTGTGTTGGTGGAGCAACTGCACAAAAGAGTTATTCCAGAACTCCTTACGCCTTTCTCGGAGTTGGGGTGAAAGTGAGATCAGATGGTGTTCTTTCATGGTGATAGGTTGAACGGTGGTCAGCAATGTCTTATGAGCGGGTGTGCTCTCCTCCATGATCCAGAAGGTGACCATGAGGAGAAGGCAAAAGAGAAGGGTAATGAAAAGTGCAATAGTCTTTGAGCTGTGCATTCTGTCAGTCTTTGGGTTTTTGTAGTGGATCTTCGGACGTCCGGTTGCTTCCATCATCTTCATGTCGGATGCTTCCATCACCTTCAAGGGACTCGGTAGCGGGCAGAACCACAGACTTTGTTTAGTTTCTCTCCTGGTGGCCTTTGAGGTGGCTAGGCAACCGCTCTTGAGATTTCAACTTAGTTTGTGGTCTGCTTAGCCGAAGTTCCCTCCTTTCGTCGTAGGTTATACCCTTCTTTGGATGGGACAGTAGGATCGGGATATTTCGTTAATTCAAGTGTCTCTGTATCCGGGCAGTGGCTCAGGGATGGTCGGTCTGTGTCCAGTAGTTCCTCTTGGGCGGTGATGTTGTCCGTGGTCGTCAGGGTCGATGATACCTTCTTGCAGTGGTGTGCATGCAGCCAATTGCGCTTCCCCTCCACTCGAAGAGCTGTTCGGGTGGTGATCAGGACTTGCAGAGGGCCCGTCCACCGGGGCTCCAGACTCTTGGTGCGCTGGAAGTTACGCACTAAGACAAAGTCACCCGGTTGGATGTCGTGCCCGGGGCCTCTGGAAACGTCAGGAATGGCTTGCAGCACCTGCTGATGGATAACAGACAACGTTTTAGTTAGGTTATACAAATAGTCAGACATGAGGACGTCCGGGACGTCGTGGATGGATGTTGGCTTCGGTGCAGTCCAAAGGTTCATGGGCCGCCCGAAGACGACCTCGTAGGGGGTTAAGTGGTGTTTGGTGGGGGTGGAACGCATTGATAGCAATGCTAGCGGGAGAGCGTCTGGCCATTTCAGTCCTGTGGTGGCAACTATTTTTGCTATCTTAAGCTTCAATGTGGCATTATGTCGCTCAACCAAGCCTGCAGATTGGGGATGGATGACCGCATGGAACTTCTGTTTTACACCCAGCCCCTTTAAGATGAGTTGGATAACCTCGGCTACAAAGTGGGGGCCGTTGTCGCTCCACAAAATTCGACAAATGCCGTATCGGGGGAAGAATTCTTTCAGTAGTACTTTTGCGGTAGTCATAGCGGTGTTGTCGTGGGTTGGTTAGGCTTCCAACCACTTGCTGAAGGCACACACAACGACAAGTACGTACTTCAAACCTTGGCACCTTTCTAACTGGATGTAGTCCATTTGTAGGACTTCAAAGGGGTGATTGGGCACCCCAAACCCTCCCCGGGGTACAGCAGTTCCTTTCCCAGGGTTGTGTTGGAGGCAGACCAGGCATTGTTGGACCAGACGTTTGGCTGAGTCTGAGATTTTGTCGTTGTGCCAGACTTTGGAGATGAGTTCGATCATGGGAGCAGACCCTATGTGTGCGGGGGAGTGTGCCATGGTTAGCATGGGGATCAAGTATGAGTCAGGTAGCAACCATTTGTTCGAGCCTTTAGTTCGGCAGCAACCGTCATCGTCCTTCAATCCCACCCAGGCCCATTCAGTTAATTTGTGTGGTGTACTGGCTAATTGGATGTCCCTAATCGTTTCCCTAGCATCCTTCCATTTCTCAGTTTGTGACCTGGTTACGTACATACGGGTCGTGGACCTATTTTCGGCTGTGGTTCGGGCAGTAATGTCAGCTAGTGCATTTCCCTGTCCTATAATGTCTGTCACTTTCTTGTGTGTCTGGCATTTGATCACAGCCAGCCGTGTGGGGAGGAGGACTGCTTCGGTCAGGGCAGAGACTAGATCTCCATGCAGGATGGGTGTGCCATGGGAAGTCAGGAATCCCCTCTCCTTACAAAGGAGCCCAAAGTGGTGAACTACCCCGAAGGCGTATTGGCTGTCTGTGTAAATGTTTGCGGTTGTCCCTGCTGCCAGGATGCATGCTCGTGTGAGAGCAATCAGTTCAGCCGCCTGTGCGGATCGCTGTGTGATGCGGGCTGTCTCAACAACTGTTCGGGCTGTGGTGACTGCATAGGCAGCGGAAGTGGTGCCATTGGGGAGCTTGATGCATGAGCCATCCACCCATAGTTCTCCGTCAGGGTCTGGGAAGGCAGTATCTCGAAGGTCAACCCTACTCTTGGTCTGTTCGTCGGTGAGAGTCACGCAGTCATGTATGGGGGGCGCATTGGGGTCAGTGTCAGGGAGAGGTAGTAGAGTGGCTGGATTCAGAGTGGTGCATCGTTTCAATGTGATGTGGGGTGCAAGCAGAGTCAGTTCATAGCCAGTCAGTCGTGCGCTAGTCAGGTGTTGAGTCTTGGTCTGGTTCAGGAGGGTGTCAACCGCATGGGGTACCAATACAGTGAGGGGGTTCGAGAGCACGATCCCCTCACTTTGCCGGATAGAGACAGCAGCGGCGGCTACTGCTCGAAGGCAGGCGGGCAATGCTCTGGCTACAGGGTCAAGAGTGGCAGAGAAGTAGGCACAAGGGCGTTGTTTAGGGCCTATGGACTGGGTTAGGACAGACAACGCACATCCCTCCCTTTCGTGGGTGTAGAGGGAGAAAGGTTTAGTGTAGTCTGGGGTTCCTAGGACTGGGGCCGAGCAGAGGGCGTCTCGTAATTCTTTGAAGGAGGATTGGCATTCGGGTGTCCAGGGGAGGGGGAAGGGGACATCTTTAGCCAGCAGGGAAAGCAGAGGTTTTACAATAAGACTTAAGTTTGGCAACCATTGTCGACAAAAGGAGGTGAGGCCTACTAGAGACCGCACTTGCTTCTGAGTTTTGGGAACAGGGGTTTCTAGGATGGTCTGAATTTGGTCAGGGGTAAGTTTCCTCCCATCCTTGGATAGGAGGTGGCCTAGGTATGTCACCTGGGGTTGGCAGAACTGCAACTTCTTCCTGGAGACCTTGTGACCGTTCTCTGCGAGGAAGTGGAGGAGGTGAAGGGTGGCCGTGACAGCAAGTGGGGTGGTGTCGGCCGCCAAAAGGATGTCATCGACGTACTGTATTAACACCACTCCATCGGGCAATTGGACTGCATCTAGTTGTCTCTTGAGGGCTTGGCTATAAATGCTGGGACTCTCAGTGTAGCCTTGGGGTGCCCTACAGAATCTGTACGACCGGGCTTTCAAAGTGAAGCCGAACAGGTAGCGGCTGTCTGGGTGGATGGGGATGGAGAAGAATGCGTTCTTGAGATCAATAACAGTAAAGGTGGTGGCAGTGGACGGAATTAGGGTGAGGATGGTGGTGATGTCTGAGACCACGGGGTACTGAGGTATGACTACTTTGTTGACATCTCGTAAGTCAACAATGAAGCGGTATGCTTTCTCATCTCCCTCGCCTTGCTTCTTTACAATGGGTAGGATAGGGCTGTTGCAAACATTACTGACTACTTCTTCTACTACTCCTGCATTGACTAGGGACTGGATGATTTCCACCAATGCCTTCTCACCTTCGGGCGATATTCGATACTGTGGAAGCTTTGGTAGCACTGCGTCCGGTCAGACGGTTATGTGTACTGGGTCGATCACCATGCGCCCTACATCTGAGTCGGTTTTAGCCCATAGATGTGAGGGTAACGTGTCGAGTAGGGACAGGTCAGCATCAGTTATAGAGAGCATACGTCGTGTGTGACAAGGTCTGAACAGATCTGGGTTATCGTGCAGGATGACTCGAACTCCGTCTGGGGAGCATCTGATGGTCGCTCGGAAATGTTTTAGCAAATCAAGTCCCATAATAGCATCGGGGGTGTTGGAGGAGAGCAGAAAGGTCGTGTCAGTGGCGTTATCTTCTAAGTCAAAGGAGATTGGTGCTGATAAGGGGTTAGTGGAGGGCGTTCCATCGAAGCCTATTGAGGTTACGTGTGAGCCAGACAAGGGTGCCCTAGGAATCAGTCGTTTAGATAACGCACTACGTGTCGCCCCAGTATCTACCAGGAATGGAGACTTTGTGCCCAAGACCTTAGCAGTGACGTAAGGACCTTGCTGGTCAACACGGAGTTCGACTGGATCCCTCCCTTGCCCCTGGCGGTCCTATGCGAAGTCATGGGTGCTTTCATAGTCGGACTGCTGACACTGGTTTTGTCGGGGGCGATCAAAGGTGTTTGGTCTGCCTGGCCTGTCGTTGATGGCGTCGTTCGTGTACCCTCGTCCCTGTCCTCTATTTCTGGGGTCATATGCTGTGTCTCTGGGGTCCCTATTTTTGTTCAATTCCAGAAGGACCGGGCACTGGGATTTCCAGTGTCCGAACCCTCTACAGAACGCACATTGGTTCCCATCCAAGTCTCTCCGTCCGTTGTAGGGTGCAGGTGTATGGTCTCTAGGGGGTAGCTTTCTAGGGGCGGTTGGTTGGTAATTCCCTTTTGGGGGTTCCCTTCCTATGGTCACCCCTTGCAACTGTGCTATCATTACCCTCTCCTTCAGTTCCTTTTTCTTCCTCTCTGACGCCCTATCGTTCTCATTCTTTTGGTTTTCGTAGTATTGGGCCATCTGGAGGATTGCTGCGGGTTTGGAGGCTGCCCAACTACTCTCGCTGGTCTGTAGCTTCTGGGAGACTTCTTGTGACAGACCCTTCACATAATTCTGGACAAAGAGGTGATGTTTGGTGGTCATGTCCTGGCCACTATAATCGGAAAACACAGTCTCGAATCGAGAGAAGTATTCAGACACATCCTCCTGGGGTTTCTGGGAGCTCCAATATGGCTTTCGGGGGTTTCTGTCCCGGTTCTCGCTGTTTATCTATGGTATCGAGTTGTACCCAGGTATATCCGAACGGCTCAGCGTGGTCAACTTTCCGGATTTGCTTCCACACATCAGCCGGCAGACATAACCCGAAGAACAAGTCTATATCTGCTAAAGTCATTATTGTTGAACCTAAGGCTGTACCTAGTTCGGTGTAGAAGGCAGTCGGGTTCTTTCTTAAGTCGGGTAGAGTTTTTCTAAAGGTCAAAATGTCTTGTCGGTCCCATGGCTGGTAGACCCAATTATATACAACCCTTTCCTTCGCATCTTGGTGGTTGATGTCGTCATGTGTTCCCTGACCTCGTGGGGGGACCCAGTAGGGGGCGGCCTCTTTGATGGGCATCATGGTATCAGTCCTTCCTGCCTGGGGCTTAGTCGCTATGGGAGTTTCTGCTTTGGTTGTCTGTCTGTGCTCTTTAAGGTGTCGATAGACCTCGAGTGTACGAGTGAAGAGGTTCGTCACATCGCCCTCTCCTTCTTCCCCAATGTCTACCTTCCAATATAGGGCCGCTAAGCCTTCGGGACCTTTATCGTGGTACCTATCCTCATATGTATTCAGGGCGTGATAACAAAGTCGTACGACAAAGTGTCGTCTGCGGTTGTCGGCATACGAGTTATACACGTCTGTTATATACTCCTCACTTTCCTTTCGCTCCACCAGTGTCCCTACTATCTTGTCGATTCCTGCTCGTTCATCCTTTGTTAGTCGATTCATTCTGGTGGAATCTTTCTTTCTCATCTCAGGGTCATCCAACGTTATTGCCAACGTTGTGTTCAATACAAGAGGCTCGGCCGGCGCGGAGGCCGTGAGGACCGAGGCCCCTGAACTGCTTTCGCTTGTGTTTGGGGGTTGTGGGTGTTGCACTACCGATTGGGAGGGTGCGTATGGAGGGGGCATGTAAATGATCGGGGGACCTAATAGTAATTAGTCATTCGTTCGTTGCTTAGAAGACAACTCAGGGTAGAGCATAGAGGGGGTCCTAACAGGGTACTGGCCTGATGTTTCGGGCTCCTGTCTTAGTTTAGTTTCCCTTCTCTCCTTTATTTCTTCTTCTAACTTTCTAGCGGCAAGGTGAGCTGCCTTTCGTAATTCCTTTTCTGCTTTTACTTCTTCCCTCTTTTTCCGTTGTGTTGCTTCTTTGCGCCACATGCCGATACTGTCAAGCATAGTAGGCGTCGTTTTATTGCTACGCAGAGCTATTTCTAGCATTTCTATCTTATGGTCGTCGAAGGATCCCATCAGTGGCCACTGACTCTCGGGGTCCTTCCTTGTATATTTATGCCATAGCTTGCTATAAGCTACGGCGACTAGTCCATATTTAGTGAACATGTCCTTATTAGGGGTGCCTTCCAGTGGAGCCGGATGGTCCACCTCTAATAAGCGGTCCGGGCAGAACCAACTACCAATCAGTGGGGAGAAGATAGGCATGACGGGTTACAACGGGGACAAAAGTCAGCACTACCTATCTTTTCACTGCTTGCAAAGACTAGACAGAATATCTCTATTCCTCGTTATTTGTAAGCAGAGAATACCTCCAAAGAACCAATATCGAACAACTAGTGTTCGGACAATCAATCAATCAATGGGGAGATAAAGATAGGCACGACGGGTTACAACGGGGACAAAAGTCTGCGTTATCTACCCTTCACTATCTGCAAAGGGAGAGAGAGAGAGTATTTCTACTCCTCCCCGTTTGTAGACAGCGAATATCTCAAAGAGAACAATCAATAAGCAATACTAGTATTTTTCAATCAATCAATCAATCAATCGTTTCGCAATTTGTCGTGTTTCACGACCTTACCCGTGGACAGTTTCTCGTCTTCCGCCTCCAGCGCCCGATCGTCCTCTACTCTCCGTATTTGCCGCGGCACTCCTGATGGTTCCCAGTCAGGACCGTAGATCACTCGAGAGAGGTCTGCTCGGAACCAGTGAAGTTCGGATGATCGGCTGCCAGACGAGGGTCTATCGGGCAGGAGCTCTCCCGATCGTTGCAGTCGTTCACTCTGTCGTCGGGACCTCTCCCACTTGATCCACGTGTCGCTGATGGGCCCCACGCTTGGGACGCCAATTGTTAAATGGTAGCGGCAGTCGTAGTCGATAACCTTTCAAGTATTGCCCGGCGGTAATCGCCTCTTATACCATTCGATGCTAAACCAATAAAGAGGCAGGCGCCGGAGACTGGAAGGCAGGAAACAAAGTTTTATTCCGTCGGAGTGGAACACATCAGATCAGACAGCGAAGTATCGTCACGAGGTGCTCTAACTGCATCTCTGAGGCCTGGCCTCTTATACACAGGTTTATGACTTTATTGCAGGTTTATCATACATGGCACATTCTTGAGATTGTCTTGATACATGAAAGAACATCCTCGGAATCCCCACTTCGAGCTCGTTCCCACACATATCTACAGTGGAAGTCCCCACCCCACCCACAGTAGGAGACGGCTATCACACAGCTGGACATTCCGCCAATTCCCGGGGGTGTGTGCGACCGGTCGGGTCTCAGGGGGTGGGGGGCCTTGATCTACTGTAATCCCTTTGATGTGGGGTGTTTCCCTTACAGTAGGGGCAATAAACTGCATCCGCAGGGCTAGGTGATGGCCTGGGATCTGTTCGGACAATGGGGCGCAGAGGAAGGGGGTTATCAAAGAGATGCATGACCATGTATGGGAAGTCGGTCAGGCGTGGGATGTGGTTCCATGGCAGGGTCGCGCAGAAGGAGAGGGTTTATGGCCCGTGTATGAGAGAGCGGGGGTGGCCGGCGCGCGGGGGGGGGGGATACTTGCAGCGCCAGGGGGACGCGCTGGCGATCGGCAATGAGCAGGGAGAGACCAAAGTGCCTAAAATGGCTGCCGTGCGCTTTCCTGTGTGTCGCGCTGGGGAGAGACAAGATGGCGCAGATAATGTTCAGTTCGCAAACTAAATTTCCACATAGCAGTGCGTCAAGGGAGCCAGGGGTAATGAGCTTGGCACAAACAAGTAATCTGCCTGGTAAAACTAACAAAATAAACATATGCACTTTTAGGGCCATGGGATATCAGTCATGTTTGTGATGGAGTATTCTATCCGCCAAGATCGTAATCAGGCCATTAGTGTTATACACCACTAGTAGCATACAAGGAGAAGACAATGTTAGATTTCTTTCGAATTGAATTGTTTTTCAAAAGAGCCAAGTCCTCAACTCAGGCTATTGTTGAAAAAAAAGTTTGTAATGCCACAAACAGCAATCCATTTTCAGCTTTAATCATTAGACTTTAAGTCACTAACTGGGGTCCACTTTATCACTTTACTAAGGCCATTGCTGGGAATGGATAAGAAAGACAAGGGGTGTTAATTCTCTAAAAACTGCAAATGCATTTATAAACTATTGTATGCCAATCTCTTCAGTTATTTTTTATAAACTGACTTTATTTAATGCTTTACCAGGAAAAACCCCATCCATGAGAAAAGTGAGATAGGCACATCGATACTTCAGCATCCAAGTAGACAAAATAAGAAGAAGGTACAGACAAACATTTTCCCCACTAGGACCATCAACACCCCTCCACCCCCACAACACCAATGATATGCAGCAAAGAAGAAACTGGGACAGAGAGCAGAACACTGCAGAAGCTGGATGAATGTACTGTTATAAGAGTGCTCTTGTCTTTGGTGGTCTATATTTGTAAAGAGAATCAGGCATGGCGTGGGGGCAGTATGCAAGGCAGATTACTGCCTTCTGATAGAGATGTGTAAAAGGAGTCCACACAGACATTCAAATCAAAAGGAGACTAACCCTTACAGTTGTCGTACGTTTTGCCATGGCACCCAGACCTCCAACCATCATAAGCCCATGTTAAGAAGATTGTCACTTTACATTTTTGGGCAATCCTTAGCCTGGCAACCATAAGTATCTGGGAAATCAGCTTGCTGGCAATGGATGAGAGCAGATCCAATTTCTCCTAATCCGAGTTTCCAAACAGTACTACCCAAAGGGTCCATCTGTAGTTTGATGTTCTTAATATGTTTTATGCGGGACAAGATATCTTACCAGAACAGTGTTATCTGATTACATGACCATCAAATGTGCCTGAATTACACCCAACCTCTCTGACACAGGCCTGACCATCCAAACATAGCTCTGAGTTTTAATTGTCTTAGATACCATCTCAAAATTACTTTGTAAGCAGTATCCATTGATTGGGTGCAACATGAATTGTCAGAGATATTAATCCGTAAAACTTCAGCCCCTTTCCCAATATGTTTGTTTTATTGAGTGTTACTGTTCACTTCTAGCAGCCTGTAGAAGAGAGAAATGACTTGAATAGAGTACCCTTCTAAAAAAAAAGTCCTTTATTTTCATGGTTTCTCAACTTGCTGCCTGCAGTACCTTAGCATGTGCCCAATGCATGAGTTGTGTCAATGCATTTGCATCCATCGCTTCCAAACTATGCACAACATTGCTCACAACTTTTAAGGTCTCCATTTATACACAACAAACCTAATCTTGGAGGGGAATCACTGGTCCTTGTACGAATGTATTTGTCTGTGATTCCCATTAGGAAGTCAAGATTGCCTATTAATGGTGTCAAGGGGGATGGAAAAGTTGTTGCCTGATATGTTTCAATTGTGTACACCAACGTGTTAGTGTGATTTTAGTTTAAAAGAGCAGGGATCCCGGTTGATTATGACCCCAACTAGGCGGGCAAAGGAGCTCTCTCTAAGTCACTCTGCTTGCCCCTTATGCAAGTATACAAAAGTTATATCTTGATCTGTTGATGGCCAACCAACAGCAGGCATGACTTATCTGCCGACATCTGGGATGCTGTTGCTTCCACTGTAGGGTGATTTGAGCAGAACTATCCTGGCGACACAGGGGTTTTTCTTATTCCAGATGAACTTCCACAGTTCGCTTTGGATAGATTTTAAAAACCCCAGGGGGAACAGTAGGGGATGGGTTCTAGATGCGTACAATATCCAGGCATGAAATTCCAGAGATTTTAGAAGACGTGAACTGCTATGTGGTCAGTCAAGGTTGGAGAAAGAGTACTGCCTAACTATTGATCCAATACATTAACAAAGTAGGTCGCACACTGCTCGTCATACCAGCAAATAGCCCCATAGAACTCTGGATAATGTAGTGGCAGCGGTGAGTACGCCTATGCCACGAGTATGTCTCTATGATGCCATCCCTGGACACGTGTTTCGAGGTAATTGCCTCTCGTCAGCAGGGAGCAGGTAGGTATGTGGGGTGCCGAGTAGACTGCCAAAATATTAAAGGTATAGTACCTCTCACGGCGCGCAGGTGCGGAACCCAGACTCGTCAGCCCAAATCGCTCGAGGGAGCTTAAATACATTAACAAAGTAGGTCGCACACTGCTCGTCATACCAGCAAATAGCCCCATAGAACTCTGGATAATGTAGTGGCAGCGGTGAGTACGCCTATGCCACGAGTATGTCTCTATAATGCCATCCCTGGACACGTGTTTCGAGGTAATTGCCTCTCGTCAGCAGGGAGCAGGTAGGTATGTGGGGTGCCGAGTAGACTGCCAAAATATTAAAGGTATAGTACCTCTCACGGCGCGCAGGTGCGGAACCCAGACTCGTCAGCCCGAATCGCTCGAGGGAGCTTAAATACATTAACAAAGTAGGTCGCACACTGCTCGTCATACCAGCAAATAGCCCCATAGAACCCTGGATAATGTAGTGGCAGCGGTGAGTACTATTGATCCAATTTGGAGCCAGGAAACATCTATTCCTTCTCAGAAGGACCCTGCTAGACTCTAGTTCTACAGGTGCCCACGTCATAAGACTTCTGGAAGTGATTTAAAACTCTGATACATACTGTAAGTGATCTAGCGGGGTAGGTTAAACAGCATGAGATTTCATAGCCAAATACTGCCATGATAACATGGTCAGACTCTGTATGTATGTCCCTGATATGGTTGGACAGTATTTACTGGTTCAGTGGCTCCACAGTGAGGGTAAAATTATTAGGGATAAGAGGCAACCATTGGTTTGTCCTTCTTGATAGAACTATAAGATCGAAAAGCAAGAGCAGATTTTCAATTTGTTGGAAGGGCCTAATAAAATTAGCTGTAATATACAAGATCATTTGAGGGCACTTTCCCATTTTCTTTTGCATGAAAGCTCAGTCTACTCTATTGAAAGCCTTCTCCACATCAAGTGATAGGACTGTTTGATCATTGTCTCAGGCAGCCTTTTCTATGACACAAGTTTCACATTATTCCCTGTTGAGTGAATTTTAATAAAAGCAACTTGATGTGGACAGATCAGGAGTGGTTAAATATCAGTTAGTTGTGTCGTAAGAATTTTGGTAAAAATATATACCTTGCTATTTAGCAAGGCAATCGGCCTATAGCAGCCACACAGATCAGCATCCTTCTTAGGTTTTAATAATAATGTGAGGTTCATCATGCCGGGTGCAACAATACCAGCTTCAAATATGAAACTGAAGACCTTGGTCAAGGTAGATACCAGTATGTCCTTAAACTCCGTATTAAAGGAGATTATACAACAATAAGGTCCCGTTGCTTTGTTACTTGGTAACTCTGAAATGGCTCATTTGACCTCTTCCTCTGTAATCAAATCCTCCAATGCACTTACTGCATCTATCAGCATGTTCGAAAAGCCACCGCCTGCCAGGTACTCATCCCGACTCACAAGGTCATGTGTTTCTGCATGATATCATCTGGAAAATAACTCAAGAAATGCCTACATGACCCCCATTGGCACCTGTATGAGCTAGGAATCTGTCGACATATAGCATTTCTAATCATAGGTTTCTTTACGATCAAATAATGTATGGGCTGAATCTTTAATGAGGTGGGCGTCTAGTTCCCCAAGTTTTCCTCCAGCTTTATACATAGAGAAACAGAAGATTTATGTAGTTCTTCTAATTCAGACACATCTGTTTCCAAGTTTGCTTGTTTCGTTTTTGCTATCCTACGAAAAGCAGAAGCATGGGCTAGCAGTCCTCCCCCTACCGATACCACTTTTGCTGCATCACATATTGCAGCCCACGTTACCCCTTCAGCATGCTGTTTATCAGGATTAGGGTCGAAAAGGCTATTTCGTTTACTTGCCACACCTGCTGTGACAGAGGCATGTCATATTAGATGCAAAGTCAATGTGAATGAGGCATGATCTAAGCGGATCTGTGTGCAGATTCCACAGACAGAATAGATTGCACTCCTAACAAAAAGTAGTTTGTGTGTGAATGATATCCAAGGATGTTACAAAAAAATGTGCAATCTCTTTTTGGGGTTCAGGTCCCACCAAAAGTCTCCAAGGTTAAGATCCTGTATGCCGTCTAGCAGAGAGGCACGAGTTGCATGCTAGTCTCAATCCATTACAGGGTCAAGTACTGCATTGAAAACCTCTCCCACTGTAGGATTCCCCTCTCGTGTATTCCACTATTTTGGAGAATAAATGTGAGTAAAAAACATTTCTTCCATCATTGGTTCTATGTCTGGATAAAAAAATTGCATACTCGATTATGGATCCAACAACACAGTCCCATCGCCCTCTGATCTTTGACTCGATAGGCCTTCTTCAGGTTAAAAGAGGTTCCACCTCTGATAATTTATCAGCCTGCAGATTCTTCACGTTTGAATATTCTCTGGCGTCTGTCTGATCCAGGAATTTATGTAATAGCTCTTTGGCACTGGCATAGTGTTCAGGCTCCACTACGATGTCATGCATGGAGTTGTGATGACAATCAGTGCCATATTGCCCCAGGAACGTTGTGTTGTCAGTTTAACTCGCATTTTACTGTAACTTCCATTGCTTTAACGAAAAGACTGGCAATCAAGCCGTGGTGAAATACGATACTAACTTGGCATCTTATTAGGAAAGGCAATAAGGTTTCCCAGAATAGGGAGGAGGAGGGTCGGTGAGGAATCTGCCAGTAGAGTATTGACCAGAAACATTGTAACCAAAGGTAATTAACATTTTCTTCGGATGGATAATTCCACCTGCAGATTTTTCACCTTTGACTAGACTCCCAAGCAATACTTTGCTGGGTGGTGGGCCTGGAGAGGATAATCAGAAAGTCTTGAAGGACAAACCAGGCAAAGTTACCATCTCATCTCACATCAGCATCCAAGCAATAGTATTTAGTGAAATGATGGAGAGAGGACCAGATAGCTGCCTTGCAACCTTTCTAGGCACGGCTGAAGTGGAATATTTTGCTCTGGTGGAATGAGCCCCCACCGCTTCAGGTGGGTCTTTTTTGGAAAGGGCATAGTAGACCTTGATGCATAAAAAGATGTGGCGAGATAAAGTCCGTTTCTGTACTGCCCTTCCTTTTTTTTTTATTCTCTTTTTTTACAGCCAGTGTAGCTGACAAAGAGCTGGTCGTATGAGCAAAAGTTGTTAGTGCTGCTGATGAAGAAGTTAACTGCATCCTTCATGTAGAGCTTATGAAGGCTTTCCTCTTCCATGGTGGGATGTGTTGGAGAAACACATTATGGTAG